>NC_090922.1:42623333-43935000 GCF_040938575.1 Ambystoma mexicanum | reverse complement strand
CACCAAAATGTCAGGGGTAGTGGAAGTGACATCACGTGATCCTTGACCTCTGATGACATCACCGGAAGTTATGTCATTTGACCTCACCCTGAAGTGACATCATGGGAAGCGATGAAACACGACCTTTCACCCCTTGACAAAACAGGACGTGGCATCACATTGCATTGTTCCTAAATTCACTACGAAAAATATGTTGTGTTATTATATGGCACTTAAGCTTATATAGAACAAATATACATACAATATCACCCAACCTGTGTTGGTACTCATTTATCTACCACAGAAGGATGAAAGGTTGAGTTGGCATTGCCGGGATTCAAACCTGCAGATCACACTGACATCGTAGCAGTGAGCGCTCAACCCACTGAGCTATCTTACCAGCTAGAGTTTTCTTACCAGCTATAGTAAAATGAGCAATGACATGTCTGAATGTTTTCAAAGTCAGAAAGCAAATTACACTATGTAGAAATTACACTCTGTAGTGGATACCATAAACTGGTAACTGAGACTTAACAGGAGGCCAGTTCATCTGCAGGTCTGGTGTTAAGTTGGCCAGATGTCAAGCCTGCGTTGTTTTCTTTTCGTTTTTCAGAGGTTGGCGCAATAGGGAAAGCAGCAGACTCACATGGAATCCCGTACTCTGGGCACTCGTTACCCCCACATGCAAACAAACATCTTAAACAGCATGTCATGGAGATAGGAAAGATACACAGATTACAACAAAGCATTGATTGTGGCACAAAGAAATCAAGGGCCACTTTATGTGCTATGGTCAAACATATCTACACTGTACACAAGCTTGTAGGCACAAGGATTTTGTCAAGTGACCGAGGACACCGAGATGGAATGTCTTGTGATGATCGTAACAGAGACAATGGCAGAAAAAACATGCTATGACTGCAACTTGCAAAAAGCAAAATACATAGTCTGAAATGGATGTTTCTTCTACTCTAAATGCTTTTTGGAAGTCTTTGTCTGCATTGTGAATTTGAGGTGTTTAAGAACAGACTAAATCAGTGACTCACCCCCTGAAGTGTGCCTGAAATAAACATTTAATGAGGCCAGCAATTATTGTATAGAATTCCAGAAGGACACATTATTTGTTATTCCTATTCTTTCTTATTTCGGGTCACTGCTCAAAGTGTTACACTTGTGGTAAAGCCTGATATTTTTAAGAGGCCTGAACAAGAAAACCAGCCACTCCAGAAGCAAAGAGTCACATGACACTGGCCACAGGCCAGGGCTTAAAAAAAAATGCTTTTGGGGTAGCAAGGGAGACATCAGTGGTCGGAGGTGCGACCCCTGGTGACCCTCAAATGACGTCCCTGAGAGAGAGGCCGTGAGGGGGGAATAGTTGTCGATGGAAGAGGCAGCTTTCAATTGCTGTCCTTTAGGGAGGAAGGTCATCACTGTCATGGATGGACATAGGTAGCACAATCCAGAATTGAGCAGTCGCCACTAATAAATCCCGGAGTATTGACTGGAGCTAGAAAACAACAGGCATCCGAGGAATGCGAGCTGCGGGTAGGCATGCCTAGCTAGCAAAAACAGGCATCCGAGGAATGCGAGCTGCGGGCAGGCAGGCCTAGCTAGCAAAAACAGGCATCCGAGGAATGCGAGCTGCGGGCAGGCAGGCCTAGCTAGCAAAAACAGGCATCCGAGGAATGCGAGCTGCGGGCAGGCAGGCCTAGCTAGCAAAAACAGGCATCCGAGGAATGCGAGCTGCGGGCAGGCAGGCCTAGCTAGCAAAAACAGGCATCCGAGGAATGCGAGCTGCGGGCAGGCAGGCCTAGCTAGCAAAAACAGGCATCCGAGGAATGCTAGCTAGAATGCGAGCTGCGGGCAGGCATGCCTAGCTAGCAAAAACAGTCATCCGAGGAATGCGAGCTGCGGGCAGGCAGGCCTAGCTAGCAAAAACAGGCATCCGAGGAATGCGAGCTGCGGGCAGGCAGGCCTAGCTAGCAAAAACAGGCATCCGAGGAATGCGAGCTGCGGGCAGGCAGGCCTAGCTAGCAAAAACAGGCATCCGAGGAATGCGAGCTGCGGGCAGGCAGGCCTAGCTAGCAAAAACAGGCATCCGAGGAATGCGAGCTGCGGGCAGGCAGGCCTAGCTAGCAAAAACAGGCATCCGAGGAATGCTAGCTAGAATGCGAGCTGCGGGCAGGCATGCCTAGCTAGCAAAAACAGTCATCCGAGGAATGCGAGCTGCGGGCAGGCAGGCCTAGCTAGCAAAAACAGGCATCCGAGGAATGCGAGCTGCGGGCAGGCAGGCCTAGCTAGCAAAAACAGGCATCCGAGGAATGCGAGCTGCGGGCAGACAGGCCTAGCTAGCAAAAACAGGCATCCGAGGAATGCGAGCTGCGGGCAGGCATGTATGGAAGGCATTGTTCGATTAGAAACAGTGGGTGTAAGTGACAGAAAGCTTGGCAGACTACCAAGAGGAAAACCGCAGTAAACATCCAACACAAACCATGGCCATCTGTGCCAACCATCATGCAACCACCCTTCTTTCAACGATCAAAACAATGGGGGCAGCATAGGGGTTCAAATGCCCTCCATGGAGGCACTATCTCTGCGTCTTCTCATATTTCCCAGCTATGTCTGTATGGTGTTTTTAAAATCGCCACTATAGGAATCAGAGGAGATGAACGCTCTGGGGCACATTCACATAAAAATAGGCTAGTAAAAAAACGTGCAGAAGATACACTTCTTTTATTTCCACCACTTTAAGGAATGCCCAAGTCATTTGATTCCCAAAGGTGACCTGCGCACTCCTTGGGGGATGCGGACAGCACAAAAGATGTGCTGGCCTGCGCCATTGAATACATTAGTGTCAGGAGCAGCCTACGCGCGGGTGCATTTCACAGTGATGGGCCCCTAAAAGGCCTGTTGTGAGCCTTTTCTGAACCGTAAAGAAAAAAATATATTCTATCCCTGTCTGGGGAATAGAAATGCAAGTGTAATGGCAGTGGTTCAAACTGTTGCTGTCACGCTTAAAAAGAAATGCATGACATGGTCAGACATGTCCCTCTAATGCTCTGCGCTTCCCCCTGTGCCAGTTCCCAAAAGCCACAGAGGAATATCCCTCTTTTCTGCGCATCGCAAAGTGCAGACCGTTTTTGAAGTGCAGGCAGTCAATGCACTGAAATGCAGAGAAACACCCCCTTATTTCAGGGGGTGCAAAGGGGCATCTATATATGTGCATGTCTGACACACACACGCATTCAGATGCCCTTTGAGAACAGGGTGCAACATTTTCGCACAAGTGATGAGCCGTGCAAGTGCACCTCATCACTTGCACCCACAAACGTTTAGAGAATCTGCCCCTCTGTTCACCAAACTCTGCTGGAATTTCCGACAGTGGGGCCATTGATGGGCATTTCAGGCATGCCTTCAGTGTGCTGGCGCCCTACTAGTGGTCTGCCTTGCATAGTGCAAAGCTCTAGGGCAACCGGAAATGGGTTGGTGTTTCTAGCAGCCGATAGTATGCAGCCCTGGTGCCGAATCATGTTGCAGCATGGAGTGAAATTGCAAAAGGAGAAAATACCTGTAGGGACACCTACTGGAGAAAGGTTAAAATGGGGCATCCGGGAGACAAATCACAGCAGGGCCAATTACAGCGAGACTCACAAGAAGAACACTGTAGTGGACGCAATGGAGCACATCCCAGTGGGGAGAATCATAATGGGACACCTTGAAGCAGAAATGTAGTGAGAAACATGGGAGCAACATCAATAGGAACACCTTAAAGTAGAATCATAATGGGGCACCTTGAAGCAGAAATGTAGTGAGAAACATGGGAGCAACATCAATAGGAACACCTTAAAACACAATCAGAATGGGACTCCTTAAAGCAGGAATGTAGTGAGAAACATGGGAGCAAAATCAATAGGAACACCTTAAAACAGAATCAGAATGGGACACCTTGAAGCAGAAATGTAGTGAGAAACATGGGAGCAAAATCAATAGGAACACCTTAAAACAGAATCAGAATGGGACACCTTGAAGCAGAAATGTAGTGAGAAACATGGGAGCAAAATCAATAGGAACACCTTAAAACAGAATCAGAATGGGACACCTTAAAGCAGGAATGTAGTGAGAAACATGCCAGCGAAATCAATAGGAACACCTTAAAACAGAATCATAATGGGACACCTTGAGGCAGAAATGTAGTGAGAAACATGGGAGCAACATCAATAGGAACACCTTAAAACAGAATCAGAATGGGACACCTTAAAGCAGAAATGTAGTGAGAAACATGGGAGCAAAATCAATAGGAACACCTTAAAACAGAATCAGAATGGGACACCTTAAAGCAGAAATGTAGTGAGAAACATGGGAGCAAAATCAATAGGAACACCTTAAAACAGAATCAGAATGGGACACCTTAAAGCAGGAATGTAGTGAGAAACATGGGAGCAAAATCAATAGGAACACCTTAAAACAGAATCAGAATGGGACACCTTAAAGCAGGAATGTAGTGAGAAACATGGGAGCAAAATCAATAGGAACACCTTAAAACAGAATCAGAATGGGACACCTTAAAGCAGAAATGTAGTGAGAAACATGGGAGCAAAATCAATAGGAACACCTTAAAACAGAATCAGAATGTGACACCTTAAAGCAGGAATGTAGTGAGAAACATGGTAGCAAAATCAATAGGAACACCTTAAAACAGAGTCAGAATGGGATACCTTGAAGCAGAAATGTAGTGAGAAACATGGGAGCAAAATCAATAGGAACACCTTAAAACAGAATCAGAATGTGACACCTTGAAGCAGAAATGTAGTGAGAAACATGGGAGCAAAATCAATAGGAACACCTTAAAACAGAATCAGAATGTGACACCTTGAAGCAGAAATGTAGTGAGAAACATGGGAGCAAAACCAATAGGAACACCTTAAAGCAGAATAAAAATGTGACTCCTTGAAGCAGGAATGTAGTGAGAAACATGCGAGCAAAACCAATAGGAACACCTTAAAGCAGAATCATAATGTGACTCCTTGAAGCAGAAATGTAGTGAGAAACGTGGGAGCAAAATCAATAGGAACACCTTAAAACAGAATCAGAATGGGACACCTTGAAGCAGAAATGTAGTGAGAAACGTGGGAGCAAAATCAATAGGAACACCTTAAAACAGAATCAGAATGGGACACCTTGAAGCAGAAATGTAGTGAGAAACGTGGGAGCAAAATCAATAGGAACACCTTAAAACAGAATCAGAATGGGACACCTTGAAGCAGAAATGTAGTGAGAAACGTGGGAGCAAAATCAATAGGAACACCTTAAAACAGAATCAGAATGGGACACCTTGAAGCAGAAATGTAGTGAGAAACGTGGGAGCAAAATCAATAGGAACACCTTAAAACAGAATCAGAATGTGACACCTTGAAGCAGGAATGTAGTGAGAAACATGGTAGCAAAATCAATAGGAACACCTTAAAACAGAATCAGAATGGGACACCTTAAAGCAGGAATGTAGTGAGAAACATGGGAGAAAAATCAATAGGAACACCTTGAAACAGAATCAGAATGTGACACCTTGAAGCAGAAATGTAGTGAGAAACATGGGAGCAAAATCAATAGGAACACCTTAAAACAGAATCAGAATGTGACACCTTGAAGCAGAAATGTAGTGAGAAACATGGGAGCAAAACCAATAGGAACCCCTTAAAGCAGAATCATAATGTGACTCCTTGAAGCAGGAATGTAGTGAGAAACATGCGAGCAAAACCAATAGGAACACCTTAAAGCAGAATCATAATGTGACTCCTTGAAGCAGGAATGTAGTGAGAAACATGCGAGCAAAATCAATAGGAACACCTTAAAGCAGAATCAGAATGTGACTCCTTGAAGCAGAAATGTAGTGAGAAACATGGGAGCAAAATCAATAGGAACACCTTAAAACAGAATCAGAATGGGACACCTTAAAGCAGGAATGTAGTGAGAAACATGGGAGAAAAATCAATAGGAACACCTTAAAACAGAATCAGAATGTGACACCTTGAAGCAGAAATGGAGTGAGAAACATGGGAGCAAAATCAATAGGAACACCTTAAAACAGAATCAGAATGTGACACCTTGAAGCAGAAATGTAGTGAGAAACATGGGAGCAAAACCAATAGGAACACCTTAAAGCAGAATCATAATGTGACTCCTTGAAGCAGGAATGTAGTGAGAAACATGCGAGCAAAACCAATAGGAACACCTTAAAGCAGAATCATAATGTGACTCCTTGAAGCAGGAATGTAGTGAGAAACATGCGAGCAAAACCAATAGGAACACCTTAAAGCAGAATCATAATGTGACTCCTTGAAGCAGAAAAGTAGTGAGAAACATGGGAGCAAAATCAATAGGAACACCTTAAAGCAGAATCAGAATGGGATACTTAGGCACAGTATAGTGTGAGGTAGAAAGAAGAATCGTGAGAAGGCTACTAAGGGATGCAGAAAGGCATGATGCTACATATAGCAAGACATAACATGGCACAGCAAGGCATGACAAGGCCACAAGGCATGACAAAGCAATACAAGTCACAGCTATGCATGTAAAGAACTAACAAGGCCCAATGACCACTGATCTCTGATGCTCCTCTCCCCCCCCCCACCCGCACAGGAGTTCAAGTTATTGTTTCTAGGTTTGCACTTTGATGTATGGCTTTTGAAGCAGTGGCCTTTAGGTTTTCTCTCGTATCAGTTTGATAAGTGTCCTGGAGAAGATTTTCCTGGCATATCCTGAAGTGTCTGGCCTCCCGCAATAACGCTTTCCTTCTCACTAGGGTTCATCACAGATGGGAACTGCTTCCTGCTCGGCAGCGCACGGATTCGGCAGCTTCGAATCATTGATGACCCTCATCGTCCGTTCCATAGTTACAACAGCGAGGACAATGCTGACTATGGGCCTGGCTGGAGCCGCGAAAGCCCAGATAACAGGAATCGCAGCTCTATATGGCACTACCAGACGCAAGACGAGCTCGAAGGGTACCCCATCTGGGCGAGGTTTGCCGTCTATTCTGGAGGCGGATATGTGGCCGAGATTGGCACAAACAGAAGCACTGCAGCCAGGTGGGTAATGAAAAAAAAGGAAAAGCCAAAGGGATTTGGAACAAGTAGAGAAAAGGGAAATGTGTATTGTGAAAGCGAAGGCGGCAACATTGTAAGAGAGCGAAATGACTCGTAAAGCACTAGACCACAAACTAATTTGTGCTTAAAATTCTAACTGTAGGGGCTAATATCTGGTTGAGCCAATTAGCTGGATTTCCAAAATGTCCAATATAATATTCTCAACTTTGCATTTGAAAGGTTCAAGCAGGGTCCCAAATGAGTCAATGACCTCAGCCCAGAGTCAGCAAACAATATGCTTCTCCTTATACAGCTCAGACACCTGCGCTCCTACTCCCTTCTGTATTCTCCACAAATTGTAATTGCACAACTGATTATCCTAACAAATTCCATCATCCAATTTCAGGTTAATTAAGACTTATCTATTCTCAGCCAACACATGATTCAAACATTAGACGGTCTTCCTCAGGCCAAAACACTTCAATCCTTTCAAGAACTTGATTCCCCTGTTCACTCATGTGTTAGGAGCTACAACCCTTTTGTTTAGCTTTTTCAGTATCTGAATGTGGCATAATAAGCTTGTGAAAAAAAGGAATTTAACTTTTAATTGGATGTTTTCAGGAAATTGTGAAATTGTTTGAAATATCCAGATAGACTCTATTTTCGTAAAAGGTGCAGTTAAAGGATGTTTGTATAAGACCATGTCTTTCACCTTGTTCGTCATTCAAATATGATAAATGTCGGCTAAGCACACTGACTCAATCAATTGTAGGATAGTTTAAATTACTTTCTGAAGGTGATTCCTAAGGGGTTTGTTTTCTTAGAGCCCGTTACTATCATGTTCATATTTCTACATGTTTTTAGGCTAGAAACCTTATCATTTTAGTTAAAGGGGGCTGAGAATCATGGGCTTCATTTAACCAGAATCATACCATTATGGTAATACAGAGGAGCCACCAGGATGGAATCCTAGGTTTCCAAAGACTGCTACTTAGCCATTTGGGCACATCGTCGCCAGGCCTCTTTCAACAGTAACAGTGGAAAGGGTGGTAATCGGCATAGGGGACACAGATTGGTAGCGTGGGGCACAGTGGCAGAGAGAATTTGTTAAAGGGTCAATGAAATAGAAGTGGATAGCAAGGGTTCAGTTGGCTTCCATGAAAAAACCACATATGCTCCTCATTTTTTGGTCCATGATACATGGTGTGAAAATGACAAGTTTCAGTGGGCAAACCAATCCATGGGAAAGACAGGCGATCATAATGTACATCACTCAGTCCCAGCATGCAGGACAGCAGGTCGGTCTCCGAATGTCCCAATGTTCCTGTAGATGTGCCTGCATGTTGCCAGAAAAGCGCTTGTGCAAAAGACTGTTTCCTACTCGACATTTCTCTCAATGAAATAATTCCCTTTCTTTACTACCTCGGCGTCTCCCTGAGATAAGTTACTAACCAAACTGTCCTCATGCGTCTTACCTCCAACCCTGTGGCTGGTCCCAGCGTTCTGCAGTATCTTCAAGAGAGCACGTGGCTGGATGGCCTCAGCAAGGCTATCTTTGTGGAGTTCAGTGTGTACAACGCCAACGCGAACCTCTTCTGCGTCACCACATTAATCCTGGAGACCCACGGTATTGGTAAGAACCCATTTCTAAATAAGGCTCCACCTATGCCTATCTCCCATCTTATACTATGCTACCTCTTAAAGACTGACAAACACATTTTCAACAACAGCTCATCAAACCCAAACTTAGCTACAGCGCACTTTTGTGCAACAGCTGAAGGGCAGAACCATCTACACCCCTCAGGAACAGATCACAACCCTTGTGCCATTAGCCATGTGTCATACCCTACATGGGCATCCCCTCCACACGCACAGTCGTATTTACTCCTACACAAAGTATACATACTTGTCTTGGGAGGATAGTGAAGTAACCTCGCCGTGACACGTAGGTAGATAATAAGATGGTAACTTTATTCTAGGTTACAGTTCCATCTCTCATAAGGAGAGAATGTACGCAACGACACCGGTAGCACCCCACCCGGCAGTAACAGTCATTCCCAACTGTCAAAGATAGAATCCTCACATGCAACCACGCACACATGTTCTACACCAGGAACCCCTCACAAGCCCATGCCTCGAGCCCACGAGCCATACAACTAATTACAACAGATAGTTCAGCGGCAACGTGCAGACATGGGTTCGATCCCCGGGTCCACACTTAGAAACCTCTGGGTATTAAGCGTGTTATAAATAACCTATCATAGCACATCACACAGAACCCTTTTTTGCATCATTTCGCAATACCTCTACATATTTATAGCTTCCATGGAGCCTCTGTTCATTGACACATTCATTAATATTGTGACGTCGCCCTCAATATCATACATTGCCTGGTCATTCAGGGTAACGTGTACATGTTTTATTTTTGTTTATTTTTTTTAGTTCCAGGGTAGGCTTTATTGTACATTATTTACAGTATAATACAGTCACTCCAGTTATGCTAGTTATACGTTATAGGAGACAGGACTGGGGCTGGGGAGGGGACACAGCTACTACCATCACAGGCCAACCTCACACTCAGACTCACTCCCAACTGACACCGTGGAACGCTTACACGCTCATAGGCACTCTAACATTCCATGAGGGATGGCATCATACACAGGGATCGGGAACATACACCGCAACATCTCCCCCCACACACTTTTCACAGCATATTGTAGTAATCTGGCCTACAGATTAGCTGTGAGTGTGAGGTCATCTGCAGTGGAATGTTTGTGTGGAATGTTTGTGTGGAGGTGTTCTGCTGGTGACGGTTGGAGAGGAGAGTGAAGCTGTGAGCTGAGAAGATGGGTGTGGGGGTGAGCCCGGTGTTTCCCGTGTCATTTTCTGTCCCCTACCATCCCTGTGTCTTGTGGAGGAGTTCAGGACATGGACAATAAAGAACCCGAGAACTTACCTTGATGTACTGGCGGTCCATCATTGTTACACTTGCGACGAGGATGGGATGGTAGGTAAACTGCCTTTCGTATGGCACTGCTGGGGGGGCTGCAGCACTCCTGGAACACCACCCCCCGTTGTGTCCCGCCACACCCAGACGGGTCCGTGTCCTTATGGTCCGCCCTGTGCAGTTCGTGGTTCCGTTTTGGTTCTCCTGGTGTGCCCGTGTCTGGAGCGCCTCATGGGTGAGAGGGGCAGCGTTGCTGTTGCTGCCAGGTGTGAGCCAGGAAGGACGGTTCTCCTGCATGGGTGCCGGCGCTGGAAGGAGCCGTCAACCTGGATGGTGCTCCCCTGACCTGCAAAGGGGGTTTCAGTGCTTTTCTGCTGTTCCAGACGGTGTACCGCAGAAGGAAGCAGACCTGCGCCTCCCAGCTGCTTCCTACCGGAAAGGGGGGGGCTACATTCCCTTAGCACAGGAGAGGTGCAGGTTTTGCTGCTGTGGTCGTGGGAGACCCGTGCCTCCTTCTCCTGTGCCCCCTCTGCACCCAGATCGAGTCCAATTTTGCGGCGGCCGGAGAAAGGGAGGCGTTTGTCCCGTGGACGGTGCTGTGGAGGATGGTGTTGTGGCCTGGAGGACGGCGGAGTTCCGTTTCTGGAGTTCCATTGCTCGCCGAAGTTCTGCCTTCAACAGAGTCTTCAGTCAGTCGGGGTAGGCTCTGCCTGATGTTTGCGCGACGGCAGCCCCATGCCAACTGATTGCGTCACGCTTGGGTAAGGTGTTCCACTGGGTCACGTGCATAAGTGTTTGCTTGCGCTTCAAGCCTTGTTTTCCAGCTGGTCGGAAGAAGGCAGGAACGCACCGGTGGAGTTACCTTGCTGCTGGGTTGTCTACACGCTTGGAGAACCAGGCAAGATAAAAGGGTGATAAATGTGGTGTCACGTGCCCAGTTAGTTCCGGGTCACGTGACACACCGGAAATAAAGGAATCACCAGAACTGGCGTTAGAGCGCCAGTCCGGGTTTATGCAGCGCAGCTTGTGGTCGCGTCTTTCTTTTATGCGCCGCGGCACATCAAGCCAGGCCCCAGCCGGGCCTACCCCCAAGGTCGAGCCCCACACACATCACCAGGGGCCCGACTTCACACTGGCGACGAGGGGAAAGGAGAAGAGCCCGGACGCGGAGCTGCATATCAACACGTGCAGCATCCGAGCCTCGTTTTCACACCCCCAACATTCCAAACCTACACGCAGGCCCGACGGAAACTTTGGAAGCCTCGTTCTCAGCCCCCCAACGTTCTAGGAGCATTGCGCTCGACACAAAGTGGCTGCAGCAAGTCCTGCCTCACCCAAGAACCATTTAGGTTTTTTTTTTTTTTTAAACTTTTTTTTTCTCCTATTGAACAATTAAAATATCAGGAGGCACAACTAAGCTATCAAAGTCAACGGAAGACATCACTCAAGCACACAGGCACCTGCATCACGACACGGGTGAGTGAAGCCCTACAGGCCTGCAAATCTTGGCTGCACCATCACCCCAGTAACGCAACATGTCCAGCAGAGAGTCAAGCCCCTCGAGTGTCAACACTAGCTCGTCATCCAGAAGGAGCATCTCCACAGATCACCCCGACCCAGCGCTCACCATGCTCATGCCTCCGTTTGACCCATTCACCACTGGAGCAGCCATTCGCTGGGAAATCTGGCTACAACAGTTTGAAATGCACCTCGACGCGAGATATCACAGTACCAAAGAGGAAACGCACCTTCCTTTTGCTCAACATCGGGGCTGCCGCCTTACGCCTGTTTAACGCCATCCCAAACCGCGGAGACGGAAACGACTACGACGCTGCGAAGACTGCGCTCACTAACATGTTCAAACCTGACCTCAACCCGGACTATGAACGTTTTCATTTCTGCATGGCCAGGCAGCGAGACACCGAGACAGTTGACAAATTTCATGCACGCCTGCGCGAGATGGCGGTCGGCTGCGAGTTCCCTGACGAGGAGTTTGCCATCCGCCTCAAAATAATCAACGGCATATCCTCAGAAAAACTGAGGAAAGCTATCCTCTCAGAGAGGAACGTACGCCTATCCCGCATCCTGGAAATGGCGCGCCTTCGTGAGCAGACGGAAGACCAGGTAGCGGTGATCGAGGCGGCGATCCAGAGACTTCCACTCGACAGCCCAAGACCAACAGAAGACGTTGCAGCCATATCCAGACACCGGAAGACTCGTGTGAAGCCTGAGCAAAAGGCCCACATGCCGCAAGGGAAGGAAAAAGCCTGCAAATGGTGCGACGGCCCGTGGCACAAAGGTGAATCCTGTCCTGCAAGGGGGTCAACATGCTGAAAATGCAACCGCCTTAATCATTACGCTGCAGTCTGTCTAAACCCGCCAAACCGAAACGACAGAGAACCAACTCCGCGACCAGGGCAGGAGCGCCGGAAAAAGTTTGCACCCAGAGAAAATCCATTCCAGCCTAACAAGAAAGGAAAGGCCAGAGCCGATGATCACTCCCAAAGATCCCCGGACACAAGCGAGAGTGATGACAGCGATGACAGCGAATCCCCTGATAGGAGAGACAAAGACAGATGGAAAAGAGGGAACAAGCGGATACACCGGGTGCACCTTATCTCGGCTGTTGAACCATATCAATCCCGACAACGGAAGAGACCCTCATGTACAGTCATCGCCAACGGAGAACCACTAAAAGTAGCCATCGACACTGGCGCAACAGTGAATGTAATGCCAACGACAGAATTCGCCAAGCTCAGCCCGAAGTCCAAACTCCATGAGAAGAAGGTCCGACTATACGCCTACGGATGCAAGAAGCCCTTACCAGTGCAAGGATCCTTTAAATCAGACTTTTCTCATAATAACACCAGTTGCCGGGCACGCATATATGTCGTGGATGCTGGCTGTGAAACTCTGCTAAGCTGCAAGACAGCGGAAAAACTGAAATTAATACATTTCACCTTCAGCCTTCAACACAAAGATGCCTCGGATGCCTGAAAGGCCGAACCATCAAGCTCCACATAGACCCTACCATTGAGCCGAAAGCCGTCCGACACCGACGGATACCGTTCCACTTGAGAGAGGCAGTGGAGAAGGAACTGGCCAAGCTCGAAGAAGCAGGAATAATAGAAAAGACGTCAGGCCCAACCCCGTGGGTATCCCCCATGGTGGTTGCCCAAAAACCCAAACAACCCAACGCAGTACGAATCTGTATAGACATGAGGTTTCCCAATGCAGCCATCGGAAGAGAACGCCACATAACTCCAACGATAGATGAGCTCATTGTGGACCTCACAGGAGCAACAATATTCAGCAAACTGGACCTCAGATCCGGCTATCACCAGCTCCGACTAGCCAGAGAGTCGAGATATATTACCACATTCTCCTCTCACCTCGGTCTAAGACGGTACAAACGGCTTAACTTCGGGATATCGTCAGCTGCAGAGGTATTCCAACACGAAATCCGAAAAGTCCTCGCTGGCCTAGAGGGCACCACAAACATCAGCGACGACATCCTTGTGTACGCGTCAAACGAGAGAGAACACCACAAATGCCTGGCAGCAGTCCTGGGTAGACTGGAAGAAGCAGGCCTGACGCTAAACGCAGAAAAATGCGAATTCTCAAAGGAAGAACTATGTTTCTTTGGGTACATCTTCAATGCAAAAGGCGTATCACCTGACCCCTCTAAGGTGGAGGACATAAAGAACACCAAGGCACCTCAATCTGCCACTGAGGTAAGGAGCTTCATGGGAATGGCGACGTACTGCGCGCGATTCATTCCAGACCTCGCCAGTATTGCAAGCCCACTCCGAGAACTAACGAAGAAAGACCAGAAGTGGGAATGGACATCAATCCACCAACAAGCATTTCAACAGATTAAGGACTCACTGTCAGCCTCCACAACCATGGCATTCTTCAACATAAAAAAGGCATACCGAACTCCTTGTAGATGCCAGCCCAGTTGGCCTTGGAGCGGTACTAACCCAGACAGACAATGAAGGCAACGTGTTCCCCATCGCATTTGCCAGTCGGGCACTCACCAAACCTGAGCAGAACTATGCACACATAGAGAAAGAAGCACTCGCTATCCTGTGGGGATGCCGCCACTTCAAAGTGTACCTGCTGGGCAAGCAAGCAAAGGTATTTTCGGACCACAAACCCCTGATCCCGATATTCCGAGGGTCGGCTCCTCACCCACCAGCATGCATCGAGAAATGGATGCTGCAACTGCAACCCTACAATATCGAAGTTGAATATCACCCAGGGACAGACAACCCAGCCGATTACCTGTCCCGTCACCCGAGGCCTGCCACGGAAGGAGAACAACGCCATGCGAAAGAAACTGACGAACATGTGTGCCACGTAGTCGCCTGCGCCCGACCACGAGCCCTGACCTTGCAAGAAGTAGCATGTGAAACGGAAGCGGATCCCATCCTGCAACATACCAACACCGCCATCCAGTCAGGTAATTGGAAGAACTACCTCACGTCCATGGCCCAACGCACCACGTCAGCTCAAGCCAAACTCCGAGCAATATTCGGGATCCGACATGAGCTCTCTGTTGCCCCCGGAGGGGTACTACTCAAAGGCCACGGAATCAGACTGCCAGCATCACTAGAGGAGAGAGCCCTCCGGCTAGCTCACAGCGGACACCAGGGCATTGTCAAAACCACGGCATACCTAAAGTCCCGAATGTGGATGCCCAACATACAAAAACGGGTAGTGGAGCTGGTAGAATCTTGCGCAGCCTGCCAAGCCTCCAGAAGGCCTGAGAACCCGGAGCCCATCAGCAGTGCCCCAAGAAGCAGCAAGCGGTGGGATGCAGTCAGCATGGACCACTGTACAATTGCCGGCGAAGGATATCTACTCGTGGTAATTGATGAGTTCAGCAGGTATCCTGAGGTAGAACACGTGGCGTCCACCAACGCGGAGACCACAATCCTCACGCTAGAAAAGATCTTCGCAACACACGGAATACCAAGGAAGATAAAGAGCGACAACGGACCATCATTTACCAGCCAAGAGCTGCGCGACTTCTTTAAGGACATAAATGTAAAACACAAGCGAATCACCCCAAGATGGCCCCAAGCGAACGGCGACGCCGAGAGATTCATGGGGTCACTCAATAAGGTCATTCGCATCGCCAAAGAGCGAGGACATCCATGGCTGAGAGCGGTATATCGTTTCCTGAGGACCCACAGGCAAACCCCACACTCTTCCACAGGCGTCAGCCCTGCTGCTCTCATGCTCGGGGTACCCATACAGGCAGGGCTTCCCATACACCCTCAGTGGGTAGCCCCCGAACCTGACATCCCGGCCATAGATGCCATGCGACTGAGGCGAAATGAACGAGAAAGCATTACCAGGTGAGCCAGTCACAGAGAGTTGACGCCAGGCGACACTGTCATTGTCAAAAACCGGGCTACGCCCAAGAAGATGTCCCTCAATTTTGAACTCCATCCGTGGACAGTCAGTGCGGCAAACCACAGCATGGTTACCGCGACCCGAGGGAGCGAAACAGTGACAAGGAATGTGTCACACTTCAGGAAAGTACCACCCGAACTGTGGGAAGAGTGCCCAGCGTCCCCAAGAAGAGAGATGATGGCACCTTGCACGCCCCGAGACCAAGTATCACCCCAAACCTATGCCACGCCAAGAGACCCTGAGACGACACACCAGCAAGAAGGTAGGACTGAACCTGAGCTCCCAAGAGCGGACACGCCAGAGAGAGGTAACACCCAATACCTCCTGAGAGAGAGGCCGAGACCGTCCTCTCGTCTCCAGGGATACGTGGTGGACGGAGTTTACCTACAGAAAACTCGGCCAAGGTGAACTCAGAGTCAATTTGAACGCACGGTACCGTTCTAATGTTTTGTTGTTAATAGTAGTGTAAACACCTCCAAGTTGGGGAGGAATGTGGTGTCACGTGCCCAGTTAGTTCCGGGTCACGTGACACACAGGAAATAAAGGAATCACCGGAACTGGCGTTAGAACGCCAGTCCGGGTTTACGCAGTGCAGCTTTTGGTCGCGTCTTTCTTTTATGCGCCGCGGCACATCAAGCCAGGCCCGAGCCGGGCCTACCCCCAAGGTCGAGCCCCACACACATCACCAGGGGCCGACTTCACAATAACTGTACTGTTGTAGTTTCTAGACATGGCGCAAGAGTTCCGGAATCGGACTGGTATTGATGTTGACTGTGGGCAATGGTCAGGTTAGTGTCTGGGCCGTATGCATGGAAATGAGTTTTTGTGCCTTTCTTTATGTTGTGGCCCAATGTTGTCGAGGTAGGGGCTAGTTGTGCTATTTTCGGTTCCATTCAAGGTCCAGTGTAAGGTTAGGGTCTTTGTGTCGAAGGCCATTGTTTGTTTCCAGTGGTGTCTGGTGGTGTGGCCTTTCATGGGAAATAGAACATCCAGTATAGGGGTCTGGTGTTGTCCCTTTTTAACTCCCAGGTCGGTGTGGGAGGGGGTTTGTAATTTTAATGTTCTGCTAATTTGTAATGTCATTTATATTGCAAATGTTAATGTTCAATGATATATGTGCAAAGGTATTTAATTTTGCTAATGTCCCATGCCATTTGTGTTTCATCTGGGGGGATGGAACACCGTTCCGTGGTAACGTTAACCCCATGGAGTTTGGACTGGGGTTGGGACTTATTAATGGAGGGACATGCGGAAATTCATTAGTGTGATCTTCGTCATCCGAACACTGACTTTCATGCAGATTTGACATTGTTTGGTGCCCAGGAGTTTCATGCTGTTGCATATGTGGGCTGTGGTGGGGTTCATCATCAATTTTTCACATGTATTATGCAATGTTTTCTGCATTTTACTGTCATGTTTATTATCAATGTAATAGAATGTCATTTGTGCATGCTCGATGTTATCAGTGTTTGGGGTGTGAGTGCAGTGTACGGGTGCATAGATGTAGTTGGGCGCACCTGTAGTCACATTGTTGTTCTGCATTAGCCTTGTATGTGTGGCGTAGTGGATCGCGTGTGTGAGTAGTCATGGGTTGAGTTGTTGTGCCCATGTATCGTGTTTATAGTGTCAGGAGTGCATGTATATTTTGTGTGGTGCCTGGTTTAGGCCAGGGTTGGTCGCTACAGTTTGGCATTTCAGTGGTGTTGATCTCTTGATCTTGTTTTTCATTCTACCTGGTATGGTTCCAGGTTAGGTGGCTGTGGGGTTTTGTATGTTATGGTCTTTAGTCCTGATGGGTCAGGGGAAGTCGCTATTGGCCCGAGTGTTGTGGTTCTTGGTGCTGAAGGTTGCAGGTATGTCACCTTTGGCGTAGGTGTTCCGTCATTAGTGCCTGAGGGTCGTCAGGGTTGGTCACTTTTGGCGTGGGCCTTGTTTCCAGGGCAGTTGTTTGCTGCGGGGTTTTCATGGCATGTTTGACTTCAGTCTGTCGCTGTGCCTGGATTGTGTTGTATTTTCAGATTCTCCATAGTGTTCGGCCAGTTGGCCGATATGGGTTACTATGGCTTTTTAATTTAGCCTTGCCAGTGTGTTTCCTGATTCTGAGTGTGATATGTCAGGTTGTCTCCTGGTATGTTCAAAAATGGAGTTTTGTAGGAGGATGGAATGGCTAACGGTTTGTGCGGAGGAGCAGTTTTGGGTTGTGGTTCTTCCTTATACTGCGGTTCATGGTTCCTTGTGTGGTTCCTCGGTAATTATCTGGCTTTTGTTGTTGCTTCCTTTGGGGGCGGTTGGTTAGTGCTCGGAGGGGCAGCTCTGAGTCTTCGGGGTGGCAGACCGAAGTGGAAGGTGATTTGTGCTAAGGTGGGTATGTTGGTTAGGTTGTAGTTGTGTTAGTGTTGGCTAACAATAGTTTGGCTAGGGGTGGCAGCCCTAGGTCCTGAGGGACAGCTCGGGACAGGCGCAAGTGCTCTGTTTGTTATTTTGTGGCCTCGAGGTGTGGACCAAGGGAGTGGTGAGTTGTTTTTAGGTTGCATGCCGTTGGCACTTTCTACTTGGTCCGAGGGTGTCCTGTAAATGTTGTCCTTTTGTGTGGTTCCCATTATTGGAGTTACCAAGGTTTTCTGTACATAGGCGGCTGCTGTGTTGCGGAATTCTGGTAGTGTGTTGTGTTGGGGTGTTAAGGTCTTGTGCTGGCCACATTACCTTGCCATTCTTTTGTTTTCCCATGGAGGGAGTGGTGTAGTAACTGGCTTTGTGTTTCTAAGGGGAGGAGAAGGGTGTAGTAACTGGCTTTCTGTTTCTAAGGGGAGGAGAAGTGTAGTAATCTGGCCTACAGATTAGCTTTGAATGTGAGGTCATCTGCAGTGGAATGTTTGTGTGGAATGTTTGTGTGGAGGTGTTCTGCTGGTGACAGTTGGAGAGGAGAGTGAAGCTGTGAGCTGAGAAGATGGGTGTGGGGATGAGCCTGGTGTTTCCCATGTCATCTTGTGTCTCCTACCATCCCTGTGTCTTGTGGAGGAGTTCAGGATGTGGACAATAAAGAACCTGAGAACTTACCTTGATGTACTGGCGGTCCATCATTGTTACACTGGCAACGAGGATGGGATGGTAGGTGGATTGCCTTTCTGATGGCGCTGCTGGGGGGGGTGCAGCACTCCGGAACACCGCCCCCGTGGATTCCCCCCACACCCAGGCGGTTACTTGCAGTCTGGCCCGCTGTGTGAGGCTCTCGTTTCCCACGTCTAAGGGATGAGCATCCTAGTGGCAGTTGGTGTCTTCAAAGTCGTGCGGCGCTGCCCTGTGCTTGACTGTCTGAGCCATGTGGTTGTTGTTGATGTCCGGGGCTTCCGACTTTTTGTGGAATGTTTGTGTGGAGGTGTTCTGCTGGTGACGGTTGCAGAGGAGACTGAAGCAGTGAGCTGATAAGATGGGTGTGGGGGTGAGCCTGGTGTTCCCGTGTCATCTTGTGTCCCCTACCATCCCTGTGTCTTGTGGAGGAGTTCAGGACATGGACAATAAAGAACCCGAGAACTTACCTTGATGTACTGGCGGTCCATCATTGTTACACACATCAATCACACCTAAACCGAGAATGCACCACACCGCAAACACTCTATGCAGGGGTGGCAGCTCTGAAGTAAAGGCGTTTGGTTATGGCTGCTGCCAGAGTGTTTGTGACGTGTACATGTTTCTTCATGGACAGTCCACACACGTGTTCTAGTCTTGCCTCCTCTTTTGTCTGGTTTCCGGATGATTACACTGGACCAATATTAAGATTTCCCGACTAGCCCAGCCTTACAGCTCACCTGGATGATATACTGCAGGGGGCATTCTCCTTTCTTCAGACATTCCACATCCAGTTCAATATACTTTTTGTAGATGCTTCCCCCGTATTGATGCTTTTGAAGCACACCCACCGGCACACCAGGACTAATATTGAAATCCACTATCTGCCGGAATTTAGAACAGTGGATAAGACTCTGGGCCAGATTCCCCTCCCCCTCTCCTCCCCCCCAAAACAAACATAAGAATGAAGAGAATACTCGTTTCTGAAATGTTCAGGTCACCTTATTTACAAAGGTGACCTGTGCATTTCTGGGAGGCTGTTAGCCAGTGCAAGTGTTGGGCTGTCCAGCCGCCTTGCATACATTAGTGTCATGAGCAGGCTACCACAACAATCTCTAACAGGCTCCCAGCATGCCCCCGCGTGGCAGAGAGCATTTAAAAGACCTGCCACAGTGAAACAGAAAACAGCATGCCCATCCCAGTGTGTTCCTACCACTGCGATCCCATTTAAAACAAAATGGGTCAGGCGTGAACACCTCATGCATTGCGCGACCCCGCGCCCCTTTGCAAACAGGCGCAGCGGGGTTCTCCTGTATTGTGTGACTTTTAGAACGCAACCCGTTTCTGAATTCGAGACGCATTTTAGGATGTCCAGAAAAGACCCCTTATTTGCACAATTGTCCAAAGAAGCGGGGTGACACAGGGTGTCTGAACGCGTGCACCTGTGAATCACATCTTGAGATGCTCTTTGTGAATGGGACACAGCTTGCACTGCTATCAATTGCCCGAGAATCCGCCCTCTGATCTGGGATTGGGAGATGGGTTCCTCAATAGCCCAAGCAGTGTCCCACACATCATCGCTTGACTTGACTAGAATAAACTGAGCCTATCCCTTGCTGAAAATAAACGAGTCTTGGGAGGGTAGCTCTGGGGAAATGTGCTTGCCTTGGAAACAATACGACGTGAAGCAACACGGGTTCGATTCTCGGACAGGGCTTATTATAAATAACCAATTATAATAATCCACGGAATACAGATTTTCAAAAATGCAAAATCTTTTTTTCCAAAAGTGTTCCCAATATCTTATCAAAGGAGATGTTGTCTGGGGGCCAAGGATGCGCTCCAAATTCATTAGCAGAAGGAGAATGTTTATTTTGGCTGGTTATTTCCACTGTAACCATGGAACACCCCCAACATTTAACTTGTAACTCTCTCTGCAGCCTATTAACCATTTTGTATTTCCTTTTGTCACTACTCTGTACTCCTGTCCAAACTAAGCAATCTTTCTGTAACAGCGCCTCGATGCCCAAGGGCCGTTTTGTGCGCTTTATAAATATAAATAAATAAATAAATAATGTGTTGTTTCCAGATTTTTGTAAAAGGGGGATATTCAGAAGTAAAAATGAAGAGACGCAAGAGCACACTTGTATTTATTGCCATCAAAAATATATTGGGCCTCATTACACGGATGGCAGTAAGGGTTTACCGGTACCGGTATTTTACCGGCACCGGTAAATCCTTACCGCCTTACTACGAGGTCCCTTTGCGGGTTGGGGAATTTAACGCCTGCTTTTTGCAGGCGTTAAAAACCAACCCGCAAAGGGACCAGGGAGCTAATTACGGTACCGCAATTTGCGCAACCGTAATTAGCGCCTTCCCCATTCCCATTGAGCCCTATGGGGCAAAAATGGGAATGGGGAAGGGCAATGGTGGAAGGGGGAATTACCGCCCCGCCAACCTTGGAATGGGGCGGTAATTCCCCTTTCCGCCAAGGCGGTGCCGGTATTTTACCGGCATGAACCATGGCGCTAATAGCGCCATGGTTCACCGCCATCCGTGTAATGAGGCCCATTGACTTTAAAATCCCATTGCTGCTTAGGATCTCTTGCATGTGGAGCCTGGGAATCCAGCAGGTCATTTGCATGTATGTGGCTCGGACTCCTCCCGCTGGATTCTCTATATTCCCAGCATGCACGGGTGACAGCTGTTGAATTCCAGGCAGACTGCAGAGTTTCCTTATCTAAGTTATGTTATGATGATTTATACCACACACCGCTACCACCCAAGGGCAGTCTCCAGGTGCTTTCACCCACCAGATTCATATCAATCGCTGCCCTACACGCATGCACACTTGCCGGTGATCCACACTGGTAAAGGTCATGGAACTGGATCCTCCAGAACTGCACCTGCCTCTTATGACTCGTAGATACAGTCTGCCGGAATCCTGCCTATATGTTGCAATCATTAGATTCCTTGCACGCAGGGGAATTCCAGCTTGAAATGTTCTCGTGGGGTTCCTACTCTGTGCACAGAATCTCTGCAGAATGGGGCAGGAATAAGGAAAGCCGCTGAAATACTGTTCTCGCCACGCCATACCCCATGAGAATGACCCTCTACCTTTTCCAAGACCCAGCACTCAGTGGATAAGCCTCCAGAATTTTTAATAACTGTTACTTCACAAGTTTTTGCCACAAAAAATATAATTTGCCTTCATCAATGGCGAAGCCAAAACCACAACACAAAGTTGTGCTGCACTCGCAGTTCATGGTGGTCAACAGCCTTTTCTGCTATCAGGATCAGATTATTCCTTTTCAACCAATCCTGTAGATATAATTATATTATAATTAGTTCTAATGTTCTTAATGGCCAGAGGTTTCCACCGGGGATCGAACCTGTGTTGCTGGTGTCATTTCGCCTCACTTTGCCCCTGGGCCACCCTCCCTAGTCTGTGAAAATTGGTTCCGTAAATGGCTTGCTACCTGCCACAGAAGCTGTTGGATGATCAGTTTTGAGTATCAAAGTGGCCCCTTTCAATAAATCAGTTCCAGGATCCGCCCACACCACAAATCGTGCACTCCTCCTCCTGACTCCACCGCGCTTCTTAAAACGATCAATATTCTGCACCACCAACCTCTATCATTTTTTCTACTAAGTTATGTGTAGAAATATTTTTTTGATGCCATGTTAATCCAGATATAAAATCGAACAGCATACAAGGTTGATACCGTTTACTGAACTATCTGAAAAGATTATGCTGAGTTGGCAGGTGCATAAGCTTTGAAAACCATATAGACTTCTTCATTAATCGATGATCTGCGGTCTGTCGATTCAATGGGCAAAAGAGAAAAACACGAACAGTACTGGACATATCTTTTACAGAGAAAGAAAATCCAAGAGATTATTTGACTTTAAATTGTATTGGCTGCAGGAAGAGGTGTGCAAGGAATTCAGTCCTGAACGACCACTTTATCTACAGGGCAATACACTAGGGAAGAAGAAACAGACACATACACGAGCACTGGGAAACCGGTCTCAACTCCAGTGCAGGGAAATTACATATTTAACATGTTTTTCAATCAATCATTTGCATGTAATGTGTAATGTGGCCAAGCACTTAAGTACGAAAAATCCAATAAATGGGATCCAGTATGAAAAGAACAGGATGCTGCTGCTGTAGAGAAATTCCAAAATATACGATTCAAAGAACACTTTGAAAAAAGGATATTTTTCCACTCCTTGCCCAGAGTCAAAAGGTTTTTATTTTTCTCACATACATTGGGCTTACATTTCCAATGCTCAACTTGCCTCCAGTTTTTCAAACTACAATGTGTATTAGCATGTTCCTAGTAACCGGAGTCGTCTGATTCTGTCGAAGGAGTGGACTGGGAGGTATTCGGTTTTAACCTTGATGGACCCGCTGCTGATTGAGACTGAATACCATGGGGAAAAGGCTTGAATGGAGGAGGATTTAAAACACTGGGTCTGATGAAAGAAAGTATGAAAGAAAGGACAGGCCGGATTTTTAAAATTATTCGGTCCCACAGTTGGATATTCTAATGAGAGAGTGGGAGGGTATCTATTAAAACTTGAGTCTTAAAGAACAGATCCTGTTGACTAAAGAGAATATGTAACTTAGAGGACAACACCTCTTTTAAGCAGGAAATACGGTCTGACTCTAGGAGATAAACTATTTTACTTTCCCCTTCCAGTGGCACCACAATTATTAGCATGGGTTTCAATTTATATCAGTTGAATCATATCCCAATCCAGACACCATATGTGAGAAACTCATGGTGGCAACAGTAAAGGCAGACACAAGTAATCCCAGTTCAAGGGTGTTTATTAAACAATGGTTGCAGGGTGGAAAAACACCTAAAATAAACCTAAATCAAAAATGGGAGCAAGCGTCGACAATCAAATGAAAATAAGGCAGTCTTAGTGGCCTTGTGTCAAAATAAAAGGGCCAATAGTAAACAAACCTATTGCCAAACCTTACAACTAATACAAAAAGGGTGTGGGATAGTTCTCAAGAAAAGAAAGAAGTGTTCCCAAATAATATGTCATATTGCGGTAGCCTGGGTCTCCCTACCCCATGTTTTGAGCACGGAGTAATGGTGGGATCTTGGAGCACAGTGCAGTCTCAGGCTTTTCCAGCTCAAGACGACAGTTCTAATGGCAGCTCTCAGGACCGTCAATGGCCAAGTCTCGTTTTCTTGAAAGTCTCTTGCCTTTGAGGACCTGACATACTCAAATAACAAAACAAATAAACAGTCTCTTTTCCATGGGCTTTGGGTGACGACTTTCACCCCGGGATTCCCCTCTTCTGGGTGTAAATTCCTAGAAACATCTTTAATGATATCAAGACCCTGGATAGCTATGTTCTCTCACTTTCAAGGCCCTCTCAGGTTCCAAAATAAAGGTCAAACAAACAAAAGTTTGTTTCCAATGTTCACTGGGTGATGGGTTCACTCCTGGGTCCCCCTCTTCTAGGCACTGACCCTTCTCAATTGCTTGCTACAGTTTGACGTAGGGTGATGGCTTCACCCCTGGGTCACTCTCTTCTGGGTGTTGACCCTTCTTACATATCTCATTTCCCAAATTATATGACAGTTCTTTTCTCAATGAACTTTAGGGTGATACCTTCGCCCCTGGATCTCCCTGGGTCGGGTTCAGACCCCTCTTGGCTGTCAGTACTTGGGTGATGGCTTCACCCCTGAATCCCCCTCTTCCGGACGTTGATCCCTCTTTCACAAAACGCAATGGGCCTCATTACGAGTCACCCGGTCCGGAAATAACGGTGGCGGTAAACCCGCTGCCACCGTTGTTTTCCGGACCGGGTGATCTCGAGTTCTGCAGGCGGGAGGTGTCATTCCCGCCAGGTCTGAACTGGCGGGTTTAAAACCACCTGCCTGCATGCGGACGTGGAAACACCAGCACCATTACTAGATGGTGCCAGCGTTTCCACTTCCCCATTCCCATGGAGGCCTATGGGACTCCGTGGGAATGTGGATTTACAGAATTCCTGGGGCACCGGGGTTGTAATGCCCCAGTAATTCTGGGAAACACAGAGGCAGAATGGTAATACGAGTCCGGCGGTAACCTGCCGGTTTTTCCGGCTCAGTTACCGTCGGACTCGTAATGAGGCCCAATGTCTTTTTAAGCAGTACAATGGACATCCCTCCGCTGGGTTCACTCTTGTCAACACACTGTTTCTTGGGACTTTAGACTTGTTTCCTTTACATCAGCATCCCTGCACTGGATTCACTCTTGTCAACTTCACATTTGATTGCTTTTTGGGAATTCACTTCCCTTGCTTTCTCATATGGTGGGATTTATTTCCCTTGCTTTCACACTGATGTAGATCAAAGTCTTTCGATTGTACAGGGATTTTACTAGACCCCTTGTATGACCTCTTTTGGCGACTCTCCTACTGCCTTCTGGTACCCGTAGTTTCGCTCTATGGGAATCGACCAAAGTCTCTTGAATTAGCACCCATGTGGTGCCGGTGTTCCCTCTGCAGATAGTCTCCCCTTAACACTTTTTACAGTTCTTTACACAGTTCATTAAACTTGGTTTAAACCTGCCACTTTGCGCTTCTTATTCAACACAGCCCGGTTCCTATCGATTCTCCCCTGGACTCACCGACTGTTATGAAACGCTTGGCTTTTGGCTTTCCTGGAGTCAAGGCCGGTACCACAGGCACGGGAACTTCCCTCGGTCCTGCTTATCGTCATAAGCTTGCCAAGTGTACCGTTGACATCTGCTGCAAGACACTTGTGCTATTGTTTGCGGTCTTAGGCTCTCTTCCACAAAGGTTCCGCAGGCCTGGGAGGTCACTTCTCTCCTCGCCACCCTTTTGATTCCTGCCACCTTTCTCCTTCTCTTGAACTGCCGCACCTGCGTAGCTGTGCCATTGTGCTGTCTGCCGTGCTCGCCTTGCTAAAACTGTTCTCTCTGACTCCACCTTTTATCCCTGTGGGGAAGGGCTGTCAGGTGTGTGTGATTCTGATCAATTGCCTGAATTTGCCTGACCCTTGTATCGGGACATGTCAGGTAAACGGCTGTGGTGTTAGTCCGTTGTCCTTTATGTTGTGCGAAAGTGTTCATGTTGGAAAAGGGCGGGCAGTGGATTGGAATATTCTACGTGAGAGGATGGGGAAAAGGTGTTAAAGCAAGGGGAATACCGGGTCTCACCAGTTAGTGTCCCACTCCCCGAAGGCCCCCCATCCAGGTGATCCTACCTCACTGGTCCACCCCCAGGAACTGGATCCAATAGCTATGGCCGTGTCCTGGCCACCTGGATGACAGATCCCCGGGGAGTAGCTAGGGAGACACCTGCAGGTTTCTCACACGGTTCACATCAGCCACGGTCAATAAGGCTGTGCTTTGCAATGGTACGTCACAATACACAGTTTAAAATGCTGTGGAGAGATAGAGGAGGATGTGTGCTCACAGTGGTGATATCTAAGTAGGGTGATTAAAATCTCAGTATTATCACATCCTATACAATCCCTGTCCAAATTCCAGAAAATCACACCAGCCTTCTGTCTTGAACGTTTTCATCCCCAGAACACAAATAATTACCACAAGCATAGACAACAACTCATACCTCACTCTATACCAACTTCTTGACACCAACAACACATAAGGGCCTGATTTATGGAACGTTTTCCTATGGGTTTGCGCCATTATAAAAAACTTCCATGAATCAGGCCCATAATAAATACATGAAAACATATGCATTTCAAGGCAAATAGTCTGTTCCTAACCACCGGACATTGTTCCAAACCCTAATCACTAGTACCAATCTCCTGCACGCACCATTCCCACTCCAACTATGCCAACATGCAAGCACCTGAATAAACCCACTCCACTTCCTCTTCTGCCTCTCACCTTACCAAATACTGAACAATGGTATACACCTGACTCACCTACCAATTCCTCCCGCCTCCACAGTGCTTGTTCTTGAACCTCTTTATCTATCATACATATGAAATAACTCTGCCCACCTCACAATGTACAAAATGCTGGACACCAATACACACAGGGCCCGATTCATGGAATATTTGCCCAGTTCAAAGTGAATTTGCACTGCCGAAAAGTGATTTTGCACTGCTGACTTAAACCCTGATTCATGGAAATGTGCAAAGTGTATTTTTGGCCTGCAAAGTCCGGGCAAAGTCATTTTGTACTGCAAAAATGACTATGCGCTGACTTTGCCCAGACTTTGCACTACACAAATACACTTTGCATGGTTCCAATTAAGTCACTTTTCAGCAGTGCAAAGTCACTTTGAACCGGGCAAATATTCCATGAATCGGGCCCACAGTCTGCACCCACCACCTCAAACTGTCACAATTGCTGACAGCTGACACTTTCCGCAAATATTACCAACTCTAATTGCTTTCTGTATTAATTCTGTAATACCAATTATGATCTCCTACACTCACTCTCTTCTTTCAACTACTTCCACCACCTCTGCTCACTCAACATTGCACAGAAATCTCTAACCATGGCTGGGTCACTCCCATTTGTCTTGTACGTTACCAGTGGTTTTTTCTTTTTTTTTCTCTTCAGGAACTTTCTTTAACTCTGCAGATTTGCAGGTGATGCGTCTCTACGAAAGCACCTCAGCGGTGAGCACCTTTTCACAAATCTGCTTTCTCCTGCTTATTCTCTACTACACAATACTACAGGTAAGTCTTCCAATTTTGCTCTATATACAAAAGTATATTTCTCCCTACAGCAGAGCCTGTGAATCCCGTCCAATCACGAGTTAAATGAGCAATTCACTAGGTGAGAAGGCCTGCCTGTCTCCTTCAGTTGCATCAGCAAATCTGAGGAGCCCGGTATATGTCCTTAGCTACACAGGGCAACCACATAGCGTAAACAATATATATGCCAAGGACTGGAAAGATTTAATATTTTTATTTTTTATTTAATGACGTACTTATTTATTTATATAAAGTAGAAACAATGCTGTTTTGACCATAAAAGAACGTACAATAGATAAGAAATCAGATTTGACGGGAAGCAGTGAGCTTCTTACAATAGGGTGAGTTTGATGGACATTCTGACCACGTTGTGAAGAGGAGTAAATGGAACAGTCACTGGGGACAATGCATAAGTGGACATACATAGATTAAGGACAATGAACATTGGATATTTTTAAGTCAGTTGGGCGGTACAGCCAGCTGTGCTCGGGATGTGACCATGATGGGTTAGGTGCTGGAGTGGAGGCAGAGGAAGTGAGGGACAGAAGCAGGTTAGCGGCGAGGGAAAAAGTTAAGCTAGCAGACAGATGAGAGGTAGGTTAGGAAGGTAACTCAAAGGTGAGGAGGTAGGCTTTGGGTTTTTTACAAATCTGCATGGAATGTTTCTTCGATGTCCGGGGGAAGAGAATTTCATGCAAGTAGAGCAACAAGAGGGAAAGAGTGGAACTGAGAGGAAGCACAGGGAGGGTGAGCCACAAGGCTAGTCGAGTAGTCAAAGCAAAGATTATGAGAAGGCTTGCAGAGTTGGACAGAGGAGTATAGATACAGTGGTGTCTTACAGTGGATAGATCTGTGAACCAGGAGAAGACTTTTTATTCTTGCCCTGTTTTGCATTGTCAGCCATCGAGCCTGGTGGCGGTAAAAGGAAGTAGGTGTGAAGTGAGGGAGTTCAAAGAGAGTTCTTGTTAATGATCTTGTCGAGGGTACAGGAAGCCTGTTGAGGAGACCAAAGAGGATGCTGGCACAGTAGTCCAGGATAGAGAAGACACAAGTGGTTAAGAAATGCTTGGCAGTCTTGAAAGGAAGGAGGTGCCTGATTTTCATAATATGTAGGAGGTTGAGATGACCTGCTGCTCCAGTTTTTGAGATGAAAGTAGAGAAGGTGTGAGAGGTTCATAGATGATGATGAGGTTTTGAACTGAAGAAGAGTAGGGGAGAAAGTCAGGTGGGAACTGGATATGCAGTGGAAGAGATGAGAGAGAGGCAGGGAAGAAGAGCACCTCTGTTTTGGTAAAGTTTAACATCAGAGAGTTTGATGCCATCCAATATTTAATGGCAGAGAGACAGTTGGACATTTAGATAGAGAGCTCAGAGGAGTGTTCAGGAAAAGAGAAGAAGGTTTGGGTGTCGTCCGCGAAGAGCTGGTATGAGAATCCAAAGGAGGAGATGAGTGCCCCCAAGAGCAGAGGTGTAGAGTGTAAAAAGGAGCAGACCCAAAGCAGAGTCTTATGGAACACCAACAATTAGAGGAGTGAGGTGAGAGGTGTTGTTGCTCCAAGAGACAGAGAATTGGTGAGATGCAAGGTATGATTTAATTCAGGCAAGGGCTTGATCATGAATCCCAAGAAGAAAGAGAGTATTAGGGAGATCAGAGTGATAGACAGCGTGACAGACAGCAGACAGGTGAAGGAGAATTAGGATAGAGGATAGGTTGGAGTGCTTAGCAGAGGTGATGAAGTTGGACACATCCATGAGAACAGTTTCCGTGGAGTAACAGGAGCGGAAACCTGCTTGTAGGGGGTTTCGAAGGATGTGCATGTCTAAGAAATTGGTAAAACGGTTGAACACAACCCTTCTGAGCACTTTAGAGTAGTGCAGAAGGAGAGACACAGGACGAAAATAAGCTAATAGATTCAGGTCACCTCGTTGCGTTTTTTAGGAGATGGATGACCGTGGTTATTTTGAAAACAGAGGGAAAGCAAGCAGAGTCAAAGAACAGGTTGAAGAGTTCAGCAAGGTGGGTGAATAGCACATCAAATCATACGTGAATCTGTTTACTCAGACAAGTTATATCAGTTTACTTTGCAAATCATTTTTAAACTTCCTCAATTGTTATTGGGTGCATTCGCAAACATTGATGTATTTGTTTATAAATATGTTCATCAATTTTATTATTCCAAACAATCATAAAAATACATAAAATAGATCTTCAACAAAAGTATGCCTTAAAGGAATAAATGATACTCAAAACCAGTTACATTGAAACTTGTCTTAATGGGCAATGTTACATTCCTTTATGCAACCCAATTCTGAATGTGAGCCTAATGTCACTGTTTTAAAAAAATCTAATGATTTCCATTTTTTAGAATATTGTTTATTTTAAACATTGACAAAAAGAAAATAATGTCAATGATGCAACATTACATTCTTCCATCCTTCAATTGCAAAAAAATAAATATATTTATGGGTGTGTATATATATATATATATATATATGTGGGAAGTCATGACCAACTTAACTCGATACGTTCCTGTTGATATCCCCCATAATGCCATTTGGTATGTCATTGTAAATCCGTTCTCTGATAATATGTATGTGCTCATGGGTTTTGCAACTGCTGAGTTAAGCTGGCCACATACTGAATTTCAAGGGTTTTGTTGCGTTAAATCTGTGCAACTGAACTACACCTTAACTTAGGTTTATTCAGTGAATTTCAAAGGTTTTCTTATACCATAGTTTATTCAAAGCCAGGAGCTATGACAACTGTGCATGTTGCACCAATAGGAATACTTTAGGGCCACTAGCCAAGGCCTTCGGGCATGGACAGTGGTCATGATCCACCTGTAGGTTTCCTTGGCGCCCACTAGCAACAGCGTTTGGCCATCGTACATCTTGCATTTATTTTATCATTCATAACACGCTTATAACATGCTTAAAACCAGCGAGTGGTTTCTAAGCGCGGGCGCGGGATCGGGAGTCGAACCTTGGTTGCGCTGCGTTGTCTTGTTTCCAAGACAAACACGTTGCCCCTGAGCTATCCTTCCTCCCCTGGTGATTGCATCAATAGGTTTCTCTGGGGCCCACTTGCCAGGGTCACGGAAATAAAGACCCATTTCCAACTGCCTGGTAGATGTGATCACAATAGGTTCCCCCCCATTTCTTTTTCCCCCCGGTTTCCATTACCCCAACAATCTAACGACTACTACCGCAGATTTATGTGGTACATCTTGGCAAATAACTGTGCCACCATTACTGCAGTGTTACCCAGCGGTCGAAGTGGGCGGGAGCATTTGGGAGTGGTGCTCCTCTACTTTTTTAAATTAAGTTTTACTGTCCCTATACTTTTATTTTAAATAGAAACCGGTTTTGTTTTAAAATTAAAGTGTAGGAAGAAGCTGAGTCTTGCACTTCAGTGTCCTGTGCACTCAACATTCCCTTAAACAGCAGGTATGTTTGTTCAGGGTTTGGATAGGACATGGCGATGGGGTTTGTGGAGAGTCGGGGCAGGCCAGCAGGGAACATAGTTCCACTAATTCTTTTTGTACAATCCGACCACTGGTGTTACCCCGATTATGTGAAAACGTTTGAAATGCAACTGGCACCCCAGACCATCTCCAACTTCCCAACTTTGCATGGTGTCCCCTTTCACCCTTCCCACCTCTAGCCTGGTGCCATTTCATCCTTTTTCATCCTTTTTCCTTTTCCAAATAGCTTTTTTCACTTTCCTTTTTCACATTATGCCTATAATTATAGCAGAAATCAAGTCAATGCTTCGTGCCCAAGTTGTTTTGTACCTGGTCCAATTCCAACCAGGGTTTTTTGATGTGGCCTGTGCAGAAATGTGGACTTTTTCTCTATGGAGAAATGAATTGGAGTAGGCCGAAAACTGTGTTTTTTTGCTTTCTAAATAACTTGTAAATGTTATACCAATCTTTCCCAACATTTCCATCTGTTGGGGGGTGACAAAATGTATGTTTGCAAAATATCAGTCAAATCCGTTATGCAAGTCAAAAGCTATATGCAATTCAATTTTCGGGTTTCCTGTGGAACTTGATACTCAACTTAAGTATAGTGCAGCAACTGCTGCACTATGTATGTATTGCGTTGTGTGCAACCATCAACATGCAAGCATTAAAATATTACATTTATAGACAACCACATTACTCATGATTCCAAATCATTCGTTAAGGTATGAAGCACAAAATAGCAAATGTTCTGTTATGCTTCCTAGCAATATTGAATCAAATTGTATAATATATAAATCGCCATTGTTTGACTACACTTAAAGAAAAAACCTGAACGCCTCCTGTTTTTTATATAACAGGATATTCGGTCTTTTAGACCACTCGATCAAATATATACAATGGGATCACTTTGCAATGCAAGCTTCCCCCGTGTAGGTTTTTACGGGCATCTACAGCATAATTTGCCATGAAAAACAACATGTTCTCGTTATCCTTACGGTGCAAACCTGGTGTCTATTCAGAATGCCATTTTACCCTCCTCCTGGAGGACTAGGACGTGCGATACTTGCCGCCTCTATATTGCTGGAAATAATTGCGGCAATACTAAAACTGGTCATCATATTTTTGGCTAATCATCTCATTATAATATTACATTTTAAGGGATGACTTAAATTGTAATTCATCAGTTATCTTATTTCAATGTAGATGCAAACACATATAAAACAAAGACTCTCAGAACACAAAGCCCGTTTCCTCAATAATGTTACAAACAAACCTGGGGGAGGAAAGCTGTATGGCTTGTCCTTTTCTCGATACGCCAGGGGCGTTCTTATCTGGATTGCCCCGGCTGGTCCCTTTCAGCTGCTAGAGTTTAAAAGGGATGATGAGGGCAGAATGGTGGTGGTGCACAGACTGTGGGAAAACAGGTAAGTCCGCTTTATAAACACATATGTCCCGAACCATGGTGCCACTCTGTTTTTCAAGTTGTTTTACTCCAGGCTATCTGCATATAGGAAGTCTGCATGGGTTTAGGGGGGCCACTTTAATTGCACTCTCAATCCTGGATTAGATAGGTTGGATAACGAACATAGAAACACTGTGTAAAGGCGAGTTATAAATGCCATATCATATCATAACAAGCCTGTGCTGCCGGCTAGAGCCCTTGGCGCCCTTCTGCAAAACATAAGATTGGCAGATATCTGGATAAAAACACATGGTGATTCACAAGGTTATTCGCATTTCTTCGGCTCCCCATGCTGTATACACAAGGATAGATTACATCTTCACGGGAAGGGCAGGAGAATTCGTACACGTAGAGTACAAGGCCAGGGTTCTTTCTGACCATGTTCCGCTCATAGCGATCTGGCAGGACACCACCCTAAGACCCCGGATACCCACCTGATGGCTGAGGTTGCAAGACTTACAAGATCAGGGTTTTCATGACTACTTGCAGGAACAGATAGAGGAGTACTTCGACGCCAACACAGATAGTGTAGCAAAGACGAGCATGCCATGGGGCGCATTTAAAGTGGTTATGCAGGAGCCGCGATAGGGAAAATGGGAGGCCTCACTGCAGACATACTACGGGCCCTGGAGGACACTGAAAATGAGATGGCAAAAGTAGAGGGCACTGAGGCAGGAACATCTGGGGAGTCATGGAAGCTGCTGGGACTGAAACAAAACAGCATGAGAGAATGGAAAAGGCTGGGGAGACTAGATTTTGAAACATATACACGAATGCTGCATGTAGAGGGAGATAAGCCTGGGAGACTGCTAGCATGGCTGTGTAGGCGAGAGCAACCAAGGGACATGATAAGTGCCATTATTGATGAAAATGGAGAAATAGTCAGGACCCAGTGCGGAATTAACGAGGTGTTTTCGAGATTCTATAAATCCCTATAGTCTAGAGGCACAAATGAGGACAGAAACGTTGTTGAAGCTATGACCCAAATTAACTTACCAAGGGTGGAGGTGGAACAGGCAGGCATTCTGGATGCACCACTGACGTTGGAAGAGATAGGCGAAGCAATAAGAGAACTTCTGACTGCCAAGACCCCGGGATCGGACTGAACTCCCGGGGGAGTTCCACAAAGCAGTCTCTACAGAGGCATATGAACTGCAGGTGTTACCCAATAGCTTATGTGAGGCTACTATAGTGCCCATCCTTAAGCCAGGAAAGCCCCAACAGAGTTGTGGGTAATATAGGCCCCTCTCGATAGTGAACCAGAACTGTAAAATCCTAACAGCGGTACTGGCAAATAGACTCAAGAAGATAATAGGAAGCTTGGTCCCCACAGACCACACAGGATGTGTTCCTGGGCGTAACACCACATGGAATTTGCAGAGATTACATCATGTAATAGATAGTACTAACCAATTGGTGGAAGATTGTGGGGTGGCCTTTTTGGACCAGTTGAGACCTTTGACTCGGTCTGCTGGGACTGGCTGCTAGCGACCCTAGAGCGATTCGGGATTGGCAAAGCCTTTTTGCAGTAGGTGGAATTGATCTATAGTGCACCCACGGCACAAGTGAGGGTAGGCAAACAAGTCTCTGCTGCATGGGAGCTACATAGGATTACTAAGCAGGGATGCCTACTGTCGCCGTTGCTGGACATATTTGCATTGGAAACATTGGCCGTGTTGCTCAGGAAGGACTATGGGCCTCATTACACGGATGGCGGTAAGGGTTTACTGGTACCGGTATTTTACCGGTACCGGTAAATCCTTACCGCCTTACTACGAGGTCCCTTTGCGGGTTGGGGAATTTAACGCCTGCTTTTTGCAGGTGTTAAAAACCAACCCGCAAAGGGACCAGGGAGCTAATTACGGTACCGCAATTTGCATTACCGTAATTAGCGCCTTCCCCATTCCCATAGAGCCCTATGGGGAAAAATGGGAATGGGGAAGGGCAATGGTGGAAGGGAGAATTACCGCCCCGCCAACCTTGGAATAGGGCGGTAATTCCCCTTTCCACCAAGGCGGTGCCGGTATTTTACCGGCATGAACCATGGCGCTAATAGCGCCATGGTTCACCGCCATCCGTGTAATGAGGCCCTATATAGAAGCTGCAATCAAGATAGACGGGGAGGTACATTTGGTCTCTCTGTACGCAGATGAAATGCTGTTATAGGTAAGTCAACCAGATGATAATTTAATGTATTTACTGGATGTTATTGACCAATTTGGCATGTTCTCTGGCATCAAGTTGAACAGGGAGAAATCCTGGTTGTTTCCACTCGCTGGGCTTAAAGGCCTCAGCGAGGAGCAACTACCGCATTTGGGCCTCCAAAGGGCAACTGACAACTTTTGTTACCTGGGTATCAACGTATGGCACGACTCGGTGGACAAGCATAAGGAGAACATGCTGAAGGCCCTGGAAGGTGTAGCCAACTTGATGGATTCTGTTAAAAGCTGCCCTTTGGGGTATGATATGATATGTTATTTACAACGCGCTTAATACCCAGAGGTTTCTAAGCGCAGACCTGGGCATCGAAACTGTGGTGCTCCGTGTCATCTTGCTTCCATGGTGAGCACCTTGCCGCTGAGCTTTAATCCGGTACCTGAAAGAAGAAGAATTGGACAGATATGGCACACCCTAGTAATGAGTATATAAGTATGTAGGATTAAAACCCAATTTTAAGAAATTTAGGAAATAGGAGAAAAAGATATGAGGTGCAGAGGAGAAAGGAGCAACCTTGACACCTAGATTGCACAAAGTAATGAGAAACAAGATAAGTTCCCAATTTTGGGAACTCACGTCCCCTGCACACTTTCTGGTATCTGAAATACCAGACCAACAGTTAAGTAGTTATCTAGACCGTATTTCAAATGGTTTCGAAAGGGAACTTTATATTATATTAAATTCAAAAAGACAAACTATTGAGAAAATAAACATTCAATCAAATAAGGTTACAAGAACCAATCTTCATTTTTATTCTTGATGGTGAAGCTGTGGATGGCCCCACGCGTTTCGAGTGGTGCAACACTCTTCATCAGGGGCAAATCAATATTTCTAGAGAAAGATATGCACAATATTTAATTCGAGTTTTGCTTCAGTCTAAACATTGTTAAGTAATCATTTAGACAGACTTCAGTTGCTATATGCTCTACGTGTATAAGCATTATTTGCGCTCAATATCCATAGTCAAAAGGTCCAGAGTAAAAAGTAAAAAAACATCATGTCAACCACTCTAGTATCCTTATATTAGAGTAAGAGTAATGGTGAAAAAAGGCATCATAGAATTCCTTAATCAGTGGTAGTAGGCACAGATTAAAAATGTAACCAATAGTGATCTGCAACATCAAAAGAAGAATAACGGTAATAACTCTAACCTTGTGCTTTTTGTAATAAAATGTTCTTCAAGCAAAAAGGTAAAAACGGGTCAGGGCTCCCGGGCTCCCAGGCAATCGCGGAATCTGGTCTAGACGGCTTGAGGGAGAACCCTTGTCTGCAAGAGGGGAGATAGGGTAGGCAATGTCTAGTAAACAAACTGTATATAGGCAGTGGAGAAGAAGGCTGTACAAAAAATAACTTACAGCTGTTAGCAATCTTCCTGGACTATGTCCAAACCAGAATGTAGTTCCAACACTATATGGTCATAGGAGGTTGTTCCAAAAAGTCTTGGGAGGATACCAAGGCTAGACCGTAGGGGGAGCCTCAGAGCCTATTCTACAAGGTGCCAACGAACAAAAAAGAAAAGAGAGTGGGGAAAAGAATTGAACAATGACTCTATGGTGGAATACTATACAGTGAGAACACCTGAAAATAGTTGGCTGCCCAAAGGGATAGAAAAGCGCTTACCTAGTAACCCACAGCATTGCAACCTGGAGACCGGAGACCAAGAGGTTATCCGACTCCATTTGCAACGCTGTCAGTGTTTATATTGTGAATAGTGACGTGACGTCATCAAGTGCATACGCGTGCCACGTCATCGTCGTCACTCGGAATGTTGTGAACAGTAGAGGCCATACGAAAGTCTAAGGATAAGTTGTATCACGTATAAAGTGTGTCCCTGAATGGAGAAGTCCTAAAGTTTCGCAGCGTTATCAGAGGTAAGTGCAATAACGCGGGATGTTTGCATCATGACATCATCACACCTGCGAGTGCATGACGTCATGTGTAAACAAACCGGGTTAGTGGTCACGAGGACTCTGGCGGAAAAAGTAATGAAACAGGTGAGGAGCATTGTGGTTGATATATAATAATACCAGAAAATACCAGGAAAAAAAATCGAAGTGACTCAAAGAGATGTACTGAATGGTCACTAAGTATTAAAAGATTTAGGAATAAATAGCTCACGGAGCCAGATACAAGGACATCAACAATATGCCCATTACTATGGAGACGGACTAAAGAAATGGAACAATACTTAACAATGCTGTCCGGCTGATCTAGCCGGCCATGTAAAAGATGCCCACGAGAGTGGTACGTGTCACATGAATACAATCCGATCTCAGATGGTGTTTGAAAAAAGAATTAGAATATAGAGTTGCTGTGCAAGAAGCCTAGCTGTAATTTAGATTGAACAAAGTATGGCCAGAGGCAATAATGTCCAAGAGATAACCCTAGCTGGGGATAGTAGAAAAAGTATTCACAGACTACTTATGGCTACGATATAAGGAAACAATGGATATCAAGCAATCAGAACATAAAGATGTTCTATACGAATGTAGATGACTATAGAGTATAGACCTGTTGGTGTTAGTTCTACAGGCGACCCTTATGTAATTTTGTTCAAATGTCAAGAAAATCAATGTGCTAGGTCGAGAGATCCATATGTGTACATTCGATCTATTCCACCATTCAAATGGTCAAAGCTTCGAAAATCAATAATAGGCTTATTATTAAACGTCACAAAATCAGACAAGGTTACAAAAAACTAGTTCTAGTAAATATGTGTCCATTGGATATGTTCCACAATCAGCATAGTAAAAAATTAATGTTCTAGAGATAGGCTCACTATTAAACGACACATCATCTAACATGGTTACAAAAGCAAGATATAATAATTGCCATTGTCCTGTTACAAAAACCAGAACACATTTCTGCCCATTTCTGGTGTACAGTGCGGTAGTTGATTAGATATCATGATATAGGTCTAATAAATGGAACGCTTAACAGTGGCTAATATTGGCCGCAATGTAAGTCAAGCAAGTATTAACCATTGATGACACAGATTGTATGTCTTTTTGGTATAGATTTTTACGATCAACAATGTTAATCTGCCCAAAGACTTGGTTCACAGTCTGATAATGAAAGTAAGGTCATACTATCAATTAAATTGCTAAGTTGAACATGACCAGTACATCTAGAAGAGGTAAAGAAATGACAGTGGAAAGGATAGTATTTTAGTATTGAATATTTAGATAAATGGACCCAAGTAGTAGTCTTCGTTAAGACCAAGCGGGGACATTGCATCAAGCCTATGAATCCACTATATATGTGTTGGAACTACATTCTGGTTTGGACATAGTCCAGGAAGATTGCTAACAGCTGTAAGTTATTTTTTGTACAGCCTTCTTCTCCACTGCCTATATACAGTTTGTTTACTAGACATTGCCTACCCTATCTCCCCTCTTGCAGACAAGGGTTCGCCCTCAAGCCGTCTAGACCAGATTCCGCGATTGCCTGGGAGCCCTGACCCGGTTTTACCTTTTCGCTTGAACGACATTTTATTACAAAAAGCACATGGTTAGAATTATTACCGTTATTCTTCTTTTGATGTTGCAGATCACATATTAGTTACATTTTTAATCTGTGCCTACTACCACTGATTAAGGAATTCTATGATGCCTTTTTTCACCATTACTCTTACTCTAATATAAGGATACTAGAGTGGTTGACATGATGTTTTTTTACTTTTTACTCTGGACCTTTTGACTATGGATATTGAGCGCAAATAATGCTTATACACGTAGAGCATATAGCAACTGAAGTCTGTCTAAATGATTACTTTACAATGTTTGGACGGAAGCAAAACTCTAATGTAAATATTGTACATATCTTTCTCTAGAAATATTGATTTGCCCCTGATGAAGAGTGTTGCACCACTCGAAACGCGTTGGGCCATCCACAGCTTCACCATCATGAATAAAAATGAAGATTGGTTCTTGTAACCTTATTTGATTGAATGTTTATTTTCTCAATAGTTTGTCTTTTTGAATTTAATATAATATAAAGTTCCCTTTCGAAACCATTTGAAATATGGTCTGAATAACTATGTATCTGTTGGTCTGGTATTCCAGAAACTAGAAAGTGTGCAGGGGACGTGAGTTCCCAAAATTGGGAACTTATCTTGTTTCCCTATAATCCGGTACCTGGCAGGGCAGCCCTTCTGAAGATAGTGGTGTTCTCTTACCTCTTAAATTATTTTATTAATATACCTTATAATATACTGGCAGCTTTCTTTCGCCAATTAGATACAATGGTCAGAGAATTCCTGTGGGAGGAAGGGAGGAATGGAGTCCATTTGCAGACATTGCAGAGGGACTATGCTCAGGGTGTGATGAAAGTACCGCATTTTGAGTGCTATTACCTGTTAGGGCAGCTGCAATTTGCTGCAAACTGGCTGGGAGACAAAAGGACACCTGGTTGGTGAAACCGATGCTAGGGTGTTGTTTTTTGAAGGAAGTACTGTAGGTGACAGACCTCGCTGTAGACAGACCCCCCGGGCTATTGAAGCTTGGAAAAGATATATGGCGCAGGACCTCGAAGCACCTGGGAGTATCTGATCCTTGTTCTGTACATGTTCCCCTGGTGGGAGTTATTGGAGAACAACAGAGTGAGACAAAACAGGAGGCAATGGAAAAGTAAAGGGGTTGCCACGTCTGGTGATTTATTACGAGACAGCAAAATACTAAATTTCCAGACATTGGTTAGCGGACATGACATACTTGAGGGCCAGTTTTTATTATATGTAGGTATGGTCAGGAGGATTGGGCAGAGATGGTTCAGCCTGCAAGAGGAAGTGGAGACCAACGCAATGCTAGATATTACATATGATGTTTCAGAAGGGGGACACATAGTCTCCAGATTGTATGACTTTTTCTTGGGTAGCATTGCTACACCAAAGTTGAAGGTGCGTGGGAACTGGGAGGCAGACACAAGGAGAATGTTCACAGATGATGAATAGAGGAGGGTGATGCTATATACTAAACAAGTCTCGAGGAACGCCAGATTCAAGCAATCCTCATTGTACATTACACACAGGGCATGTATGACCCCACATAGATGGCGGGGAGGAAATTCATGCCTGCCCGCGATGCGCGCAGGAGGGGGAGGACATGATGCACATTTTTTGGGCATGCCCTGTGATCGTGAAATTTTGGTGGGGGTGGCACATAGAGTGGCAAGAGGAGGTATTTAGATGCAAACATGGCCATCAGAGTTTTGTCTGTTGGGTCTGTTCCCAAGAAGTGGGAGACACGAAACACACCTTTCCAAAATGAAGGATCTGATCTGCATACTGACAAAACACAGAATAGCGATGGCATGGAAAATGGTGGAGGGTCCAAACCGTGAGGCTTGGTGGGAAGATATGAAAAGATGGTCACTAGCAGAGACTGCATTATGGTATAGAGCACTGCAGCGAAGAATGCATGAAAGGAGTGAGGGAGTCGAAGCCTGGAATGCACTGACACAGTCCATATTTGCCCATGACAGAGATGAGCCTGGTTGAAGGCATAGGTTTGGGGGGATTTTGGAGGGATTGGGCACAAGGATGCAATGAGTGGTTGAGTTTGGAGAGGTATTGGGAACAAGGAAGGACTGTGAGGAGCCACGTGCAGTTTGCACTGATATATGCCTACATGATTGTAATGATATGGTGAAACCTGTCTTGGTGTTGGCTTGTTTGTATGTTAAATAAAATAATTTAAAATATAAATGTATGGAATGGAACATCTTGCTTGCCTAAAATGAAATATTATTGTCACATATTTTTTCAGCATGACTAATGAATTCATACACAGAACTACAGAATGTTATAAATATCAATTTCCACAAAATGATAAGTGCAAAAAACAATATCAACATTGTAGGTGCAATTAAGTTTAAGATGAAGTATTATCACACATGTTCAGCATAACCAATAAATGTATTCATAGAACTACAGGATGTTGTAAATAGAAAGTCATTTCCACAAAATAATAAGTGCCAAAACAATAGTATCCACATTTTATTTGCAATTAATATTGATAATGGACCTAAGTTGATGTAAATGCTTTCCAGTGAAATAAAATAAATATCTATTTTATATATTTTTTTAATATAACAAATCTGATCTAAGATCCTCTGCTTTCTCTGAGTTGTCAAGACAGATAAAATAGAGGATCTCCGAACACAGATCCTGTATCTGCAATACATAGAGATCTAAAATGGTTGGGCATACAACACCTACACCCACAACCAAGGGGTGTGGGGAGGGGCATGCTCAGGATCGAGTTCTCACTAAGTTAGAATAAAAATTGATATATCTTCTAGATACTGTGAACAGTGGCTTGAACATTAGTATTGAATGGAACAACTTGCTTGGCTAAGATGAAGTATTATTATCACATGTTTTAGCATCATGGCTAAGGAATTCACACACAGAATAAGAGGGTGTTGTAAATGGGAATGTCCACTAAATTATAAGTGCTTACCTCTGGTGTCGGAAAGCAGCCCCTCAAAGGTGTGGCTTGGCAGTTCTGCGGCACGTCTGCAGGTCCTTTCCTTTCTCTTTCCCGGGTTTCCATCCTCGCGGAGTGCGTTGGACGGAGTTCAGTTTGTCGAATCACTGAGCTAAGAGCCTGGCCGATGGTGAGCAGCACGCAGGGTCCCCCAGCTTGCAGAAGATTGTGGCTTTTCAAACTGCTACATTTCGTACGCTTCTTACACCCTACAACCTGGTTGGAGGTGATGGGCGTGATGTGTTGCCCTGCTTGTCTCCCTGGGTGCATTGCATTGCAAAGCCTATGGGGGAAGTGGACAAGGTGACAAGAACATAACTCTGAACTCATACGCTTTGGCATGTGTCACATGCCAGGGAAAGTGGTCACTTACCTGCCAAGCTCCTCTCCTGTCCATTAACTTGAATGGACTCTCACCCACCCAAAACGAAATTTTGTGCTTTCACCCACCCCTTGGACTCGAAAGGTTGAGAACTATGCAAGCAGCTGGTCACTTCGGTCACTTTGGTCACTTTGGTCACTTTAGTAACGTGAGTGGCTGTCTGAGACAAGGCTTTGAGTGGAAGCGCAGTCTAGGCAGCAACGTGCAGGGGGAGGACCCATCACCGAAAGCCTTTGTTGTGAGTTGAAAACTTACCATTGCTCCTGCATCCCCCGAAAGGCAATGGCCTGTTTCGCGACGTGCCAGGAAGCACAGCCAAGGCAGTTTCTTAGGATTTATCTTTTTTACGTTCTTTCTTTTTTTAATAGAATTTTAACTAGAATTTAAACTACCAATTATCTCATTCTGCCTGAGCCAGTCGCATTGCGGAAGGCATGAGGACCCTGCCCCCATGCCCAGAAGGAAGTGGAAAGAGCTAGCAAGGTCTTAAAGCCTGCCATGGTAAAGGGTGCTGCCAGTGGTCGAAGTGCATGAGAAAAAGTAGTGGAACTATGTTCCATGCTGGCCTGCCCGCTCCCCCAAAAAAACTATCGCCACATCCGCTCCGACACACCATACAAACCCCCTGACCAAATGCGCCTGCTGCTTAAGGAAACATTCAGTGGGTTCCATGTGATAATAACTAATAAAATAATAAAAAAACATTTTAAAATAATTATAAACAACGACAAAAATCGTATTTTTTTTAAATTTGGGGGGTCCACCCCAAACCCCCTGTTTCCCTAGCTTTCTTACCCCACCCCAAACCACCACCCATGTTAACCCCTTACCCCATGCTCCATATATACTTTTAACAAAAAAAATGTTATTTTTTCGCTATTTATTATTCGTTTTAAAAGTTATACATTATTGTCGTTTTGCTCTAATCACTGTGTACATTCTGGAATGGTTTCGTTTTAGAATAAAAGTATGGGAACTGTAAAACTTAATTAAAAAAAGTCGAGGGGCACCGCTCCCAACCGCTCACGCCCACTTCGACCACTGGGTGCTGCTATCCTTTCTTCTATGCCTCATCTACAGTAATGAGGACAACTATTCTGATTGAGGGGTGGTAATCTGTCTACGACTGCAAAGCATATTGTTTTGCTGCTTATTCTGCTACTTACCACCCCGGGGAACATTTGGCTTTCACTTAGAGAAAGTGAAAATAGAAACCTGCGACTAGAAATTCCAATTTCAGGGTGGGGCTAGGAGGGGGTGGACCTGGACTCTGACAGCCCCTCAAGCTGCCTGAATGTTCCTCCCCTGATATTGCCTTGATCAAATCGGTCTTGTACTATACCCTGTTTGTGACTTAACTGGTTTTCGACTTGAACTGACCCACCCACCTGAACTGCTGTACCTATCCAACTCTGATGGAGGTGAGGGGGGTGGTCAGACTTCGGCAGCCCCATGGAGCTGCCTGGTGTTCCTCACCCCAGCTTTGGTTTCGGCCTTGGCTCTTTATCTGTCTTGTTTTTAATGCATACACCCGTAACATTTATATTTAATTTAGAATTATGTAGAGGAAGAGCCAAATGCCCCTACCAGAAGCTACGCCCCCATGTTGCCGATATGTTTGGAACCAGAAATTGTGACACATGCAGTAGCAGTAAGGATGCCTATACCGCAAAGAATTCTTGAGACAAGGGGCCTCATCACGACTTGGGCGGTAACGGTAACGCTATTAGTGCAGGCAGTATTAGCTCTACCGCCGAACTCCCAGCGCTAATAGCGCCGGATCACGAGTTCGGCGGTAATGTCAATCCCCATTCCCCATTGAGCCCATTCGGGAATGCCCCATTCCCCATTGGGCTCAATGTGGAAATTTCGCGCTAATACCGCCTGCGGATTTCCCGCCGGCGGTAATAGCGTGAATTTTCAGCGGATTTCCCCCCAGCTCAGAGCTGGGGAGAAATCCGCCGAAGTCCTTCTTTGGCGGACCCTTAAATCCGGCAGTAATAGCGCTACTGCCGGATTTAAGGGTTACCGCCAAAGTCGTGATGAGGCTTAAGGTATCCACTGAGAAAACCTTATATGCATTCACTGAGAAATTATGGTTTTCTGGACAGAGTCCCGGAAGAAGTATGAAAATGGATGAGAAAGAGGACTGGTGACATCATGAAAATCAGAACTGACCACTTAGAAAAAAACAATATGAAAGAGGAACCTAAGCATTCTATAAGATCTGAAGAGGAGGTGTCGAAGTTAAGTAACATTTCGGAATCGAAATGAACATGCTCGAGCAAAGAAACACTGAAGAAAGGGCAAAGTAATTTTACACTTGTACAGATGCTGTAACGCAAGTAGGCGAAGTAATCCGGAGGCTGGCTACGTAGTGAATAGATTGCTGCGATGTGCCAATGTATATACATAGGAATATATAGAATCTGGATGTTCCACGATGTACTTTAGCAAACCTGAACCCCGTGAATGGAAAGGGCTTGAGTGTGGCGCAGTTGGAAAATAGCTGATGGCGAAGGAGAATTCAAGGAAGGCCGGCTGGCCCAGCACCAAGAGTCGAGGCCACCCTGAGCCTGTCTGTCTGTTAGGAAGCTACATGAACGTGAGAATAAAACAAACTTCTGTTTGAGGTGGAATGGAAAAACACTGAAGGCGTCAAGAGTTCATCATTTAATCGTATTATATGCAATGAAGAGCTCAAACACGTGGTCTTCAGTCATATGATCAGATCGAAATAGACTTTGGGTCAAGCTACACCGAAACCAGAAGATAAGACCATGCCACACTCCCTTTTATTCTCAGGCCCAGTGAGCTTTTACAAGGCCAAGTTCAAAGCCTAATTGAATGGCAGACCGCAGGAGTAATGATAGATGTTGGGCTAACTGGCGGGGGAGGCCTGACCAGGCCGAACCTCCTAGCACCTGGGGTAACCAGCTTGCATGCTGCTAGCAAGTGGAATATTGCAGAACGGTACAAGCGTGCCAACCAATTATAGAGGGCCGTGTATCAAAGAGCCCTATAGTTTGTGTAGCCAATAGATAGTTGTGTATTTTGTGACGATGAAGATGACTTGCACTAGAGGAGGGCTTAGTTGTCCACCTGATAGTAGAGACCCAATCACAACCCCCATCAGTATGGAACGTATACCTAGAGGTTCCCATTAAGCCTATCACATCCCTAAGTAGGTTTTCTTAGTTTGCCACATAGTGTGACGTCAGTAGTGGCTAATTCTTGGTATAAGAATGTTGTTTTTTATTAAATACATTGAGATCATACTGTGCGGCGTCCGTTGATGTCCGTTGTAACTCCCTCTTTTAGATAATTGCTAATAAAACAGTCCTAAGTTTTGCCAACTTCCTGAGTCGTTTGCTTATTGATGTAGGAGTAAGTTCTGCATCCCTATCCATCTCTAAGTATTGCTACCTCGTCTCAAAGGGCCCCAGGTTCCCAGGGGGTTCACGTGGTAGCAGAGGTAGAATGGTTAAAAATCCATCAACCCAGTAGGCTTTTAAGGGTCTTGGAATATCGGATATCCTCCGCCATTTAGCTAGTGGACCGCAAGGCTTCCTGTGCATAGTGGCAGAAAAAGTTCTTGCAAGACATAAAGAGATAGGTGGGATGGGTCCCTCTTTCAGGAAATCCCCCTCCTGGTTTCTACAGGGAGCTGAGCGGACCAAAGGCGACGGTGGCCGATTGAGGAGGAGACAAACCCGAGGGTCAGGAGCAGAAAAGCGAATGGTGAGTAGATTGTGAAAGGTGGCAAAAAAATAAAGGAGCATTGATTGGGGAAAGTGATAATGGGAAGAAAGTAACGGAGGGTTGGTGGGGGTACTTAGTTAATGACGAAGAGCGTCACATACGTTCAAGGAATGTTTAGAAGAAGTTATTTCAAAATCCAAGTGGATAAATAGTCGATGAGCGAACAAGGTTTGCTAAAGGGAATAACTTACACTCCCATTGGGAGGAGCGCTGAGAAGAGATATATGTTGGGGCCGGCCAGTTTATCCGTTTGTGTATTGTATGTATTTTATGTATACAGGAATTAATGAGATGTCAAAGAGCGACAAATGATAGATTATGTTAAGAGCTTAAGAGTAAATTATTTATTTATTTAGTCGATTGATGGTGTTGATTGAAGTAAAGTGAGACATAGAGGTTTTGGAGCGGCAATGATTGATGCACGCTCATATTTATTGTTTTCCTGAGAAGTATTTTTGTGTAAAATAACAGTTAGTATCGACAGTCAATTGAGACTTGGAGGATGTTACTCCGCTTATGCACATATGCAAACAGCTGCCAAAACATGCACCCATGCTTAAGCAATATAGTGCAGAATGGGTTATGGGCACGGCAGATAAGATGTTCATGCCATGGCCACAAGGGGGTCAATTTTCAAAATCTGTTTTACAACATATGACCACATACTTGCACGCTGCCTACACAGGAAAGAAATTGGAGAAAAGGTTAGCTAGCCTCGAGGGTTGGTAGAGGTACTTAGTTAATGACGAAGACGTCACATAGAGGTATATATGACGAGGAGCGTCACAGATTAAGCCCATAATCCTACGTTCAAGGAATGTTTAGAAGAAGTTATTTCAAAATCCAAGTGGATAAATAGGCGACGAGCGAACAAGGTTTGCTAAAGGGAATAACTTACACTCCCATCGGGGTATTTTTAGGGGTAAGAATAGCAGCGAGGAGCACTGAGAAGAGCTATATGTTGGGCCGGACAGTCCGTTTGTGTATTGTATGTATTTTATGTATAGGGGAATCAATGAGATGTTGAAGAGCGACAAATGATAGATTAACTTAACAGGTCAAGAGTACATTATTTATTTATTTAGTCGATTAATGGTGTTGATTGACTAGGTAGATTCAAGTAAAGTGAGACATAGAGGTTTTGGAGCGGCGACGATTGATGCACGCTCATATATATTGTTTTCCTGAGAAGTATTTTTGTGTAAAATAACAGTAAGTATCGACAGTCGATTGAGACTTGCCACAATGGAGGATGTTACTCCGCTTATGCACCTATTCAAACAGCTGCCAAAATACGCACCCAAGCTTAAGCAATATAGTGCAGAATGGGTTAAGGGTACGGCAGATAACATGTTCACGCTATGGCCACAAGGGGGATCACTGTCAAAAGTGGTTTTGCAACATACAACCACATACTTGCACGCTGCCTACACAGGAAAGAAATTGGAGAAAAGGTTAGCTACCCTCAAGCTTTGGAAGATGTATCAGGAGGAACAGGAAGACCCGCCTCCTGGAGACTGGATGCTTAACCAGTGTAAAGCGGGGAGTGTTGAGCCTTCTGCTCCCACTACCGCACCTGAAGTAAATGGCGATAGTACAAAAGATGAAGGATTCTATCCACTGAGGGAACTTAAAGCAGCAACCGTATACAGTAAAAGCCGCCTGCATATAGCAGTGATGAGAGCCCAGAAAGAACTTGAGAAAAGGATCTGATCTCTAAAGTCCCATGGGACAAAGAGAAAAGTGAACGGCTAAGTGTGACCCTAGTTATAGAATGGTAAATTAAGAGATGGAAAGGAGAAAAAGACAAAGCTGACGAGAACAAATGGCTGGGAGGTCAGATTTGCTCAAACTTGATGGGAAAAGCATTGAGGAAGTAAGGCAAGGAGAAGACGAAGATGGGCAAGATAAAAAAGACAGGGAATTAGAGGAGAGATTGAAAGAAGACGAGTTTAAAAGAAAGAGTAGACAAAAACGAGAACAGACGTATCAGGAAGAACAGCTAAGAAAGGAAAAAAGAGCAGAAGAGCAAAGATGATATGACAATAGACAAAGAGCAATCAAAGAACAAGATAGGCTAGAGAAGAAGAGAGAAGAGGAGGATGAACAGAAATTAAGGGCTAAAAGAATTCAAAGACGAAGAGATGAAGATGTGCGTAGGGCAATTGAAAGGAGAGAAGTGAAAAAACAGGAGGAAGAAGAAAGGGTATGAGAGGAAGCAAGGAAATGAAGGGAAGTTGATAAAAAATTAGAACGAAAGAGAAGACAGAGGGTACGTGAAATTGATCACATCGAGAGAGAGCTAATATAACCAAGTCCAGTAGTATTATGGGAAGACATAGAGGAGTTTCTCCCGTTGCAAGAAGCAATACCAGGACCCTCTAGGGTAAACCAAGAGGAGAATTTTGAGATAGGAAGTATCGGAGACAGGATCGAGAATGTTTATCAGGAGATGAGGACAAAAAGTGAATCAAGAAACAGAGGGAAAGATGATAAATCTGAAATTGCCCAATCACGAGGCAAGGAGGGAAGTTTGTTTAATCTTGAGCACAGAGCCTTGTCTTTGGACAGATTGGAGACAAGATATGTCAGACGGAAGACAGGGAAACCTTCCGTGGGGAGGAGGGTGTTGGTGCATGCGGTCCCTGGGGATGTTTCCAGACTGATAAAGAAGTGAGGTGGTCAGATTTAGACCAGCCTAAAGAAAGGACACCAGAGCCCATGAAGTACCCAAAGCAACCTAAAAGGTGATCTCATAGTGAGAGGAGTGTATCGCCACCATATGTGAGCATACTGAGGTCATTACCAGGAAGAAGGCAATCAGGAACCATTGTCCGTACTTTGGATAGGCAGAAGATGGGAGCTGATAGCGATTTGGGGATTTTGCAATTCCCCTTGTTAGAAAAAGGGGGGCCCAGATCGCAGTATATCCCATGGCCCCAGAAGGATAAGGACAATTTAAGATGCAAATTGCCCAGTTTAATGGCAGAGGCGGGGAAATGGATCTATGAATTGGGAAAAATTGCAGGAGGAAATACTTTAGCTATAAGCGACATTAATGGTCTTCTAGCAGCTATCCTTGGGGAAAGGGCTGACGACATTTGGACGAAAGCAGGATACTCAAGTGTCATAGCACAGAACACAGCGCATGATGGAGTGCCGTTTAATAATTGTAGAGCGGCAGTCTGGAAAGCCTGTAGAGTACAATATCCCGATACGTCGGATATGGGTGCAAGATCTGCTTGCTTACCTTCAGAATTTTCAGGAACAGTGGTCTTTGGAAACTCGAGAGACTTGGGGGAAATCAATACCTGTATTTTATCATTTGTGTCAGGGATTGCCAGAACAGGTACAGAGACAGCTCAAGAAGCTGGTGTATGTGGAAGCAACGCCATGGCCAGAAATACAGTTGACCATTGCCGATTGTTGCAGGAGAAACATTGAAAAAGGGAAGATGCTAGGAAGCTTGAGGAAGCTAAGCTGGTACAGAAAAAACTGTTGAAATATGCTCTAGAAGGGGCGATGTTGACCAGTTGAGAGGGGCTGGGGACACAGCAAGTAGCGGTGGTGTCGCAGGTGAATAACAGCGGCAGTCGGATCAAGGAGGGAACGGATTCATGCTGAGAGACAGGGGAACAGGTTTTAGAGGAAGTGGAGGCTTTCAGAATAATCAGGGAAGCTTCCAGAATAACCAAGGTGTTTTTCAGAATGTGCAGAACGATAATCAAAGCATGCAGGGAGGGCAGATTAGTTGACTCCCTCCTATGTGGTGGGCATGTGGAATGACAGGGCACATTGTGGGAACATGCGGGGGCCAAGGGTATGTACAGAATGGGTAATTCTCAAGAGGGGGGACAGCTTATCCTTCAGCATATAGCCCACAAAGTAGCGATGGGTTTGCCCAAGATCAGACAGTGTATCAAGCATAAGTGCAGCAAACACAACAGGCTTTGCAACCACAGCAAGCACCATTGACTCTGCCACAAGGGCAGCCACAGCATGCACCGATGCAGATACAGCAGAGTGAAAACACAGGACAGGTATTGACTCCTAGAGTAGGGGGGTCACTATCAAAGGAGGGAATCCTTTTACAGGTACGGGAATAAGCATGTATCCACAATAGGACAGCTCACAGGGTGATTTGATGTGTTCAGTACTATCGGTTATGCCAAATCCTCAAGAGGAACCAAGGGTTAATGTTACCATAGGAGGCAAATCTTTTTCTTTTTTAGTAGATACTGGGGCACCTCGCTCATGTATACGAGAGGGAACATTTTCATTATCAGGAAATGCCATAATTGCTCAAGGGTTCTCTGGAGCTACAAGTAGAGTTCCTTTTACTGAGAAATTACCAGTCTCTACAGGAGAGTGTGATAAGTCTGTCCCTTTGTTGTATTCAAAGCAGACACCCGTCAATATTCTGGGCCGAGATTTAATGACAAAGCTGAATGACAATTCCCTTCAGTGACGAAGGCATTGTATGTTCCATGCAGGAATACATTATTTAAATGTGGGTGAATTTATCTCAGCATTTACAGGACAAATAGCTCTGCGAGGAACACCGTTAGAGCCATAAGATTTTCACTATGGGGTATGCATTTTGTTAACGTGGCTACCCGGTTTAGTGGGCTAGATTATGAGAATCCCTGATAAACTTTTGTTCAGGTCACCGATACCTATGGATGAAAAGGGGCAGGGGACAGGTTTTTCCCCTGGAATCACAGGCAGCCATAGTGCGAGGGGAATTGGCTATGGTCGAAGGATTTGATGACGAGGGCAGTCCATGGAGAACAGTGATTGCCATTGGGGAAGGGTATAGATTGACTGATGTCACTGACAAGGATATATTTAAAGATGACCCGTCAGATAAAGTGGTGTTCAAAATGAGCATTACTCATTGGCTCAGGATAGAAAGAAGAGAAATCCCACAAAGGATGAGGATAGTGCAGCAGCGTCCAGCATTTTTTGACGAATATATGGAAAAAGTGGCAACCTCTTTAGGGACTACGTCCCCTATGATGTAGGCCTGTTAAAGGGGGTGGGAGAAGTCAAGATTAAGATGAAACCAGGAGCAATTTTACCTCAAGGAAGACAGTATCCTATGTCTCGAGAGGCAGATGAGTGTATTTTTAAGACTATGGGCCCCATTCCGAGTTTGGAGGTAGCCATGGCGCTATTAGCGCCATGGCTGCCTCCAAAACCGGGTCCGGCACCGGTCTGGTTGAATAGGGATTTACCGGGACATTCTGACCTGTGCGGACCCGGTAAATCCCCATTCAACCAACCATTCCCCATTCCCATTTGAGCCCCCATAGGGTTCAATTGAAATGGGGTAGGCGCTAATAACGGGCCCGCGAATAGCAGGCCCGTTATTAGCACCCTGGTCCCTTAGCGGGACCCGCAAAGGACGTGTGGTCAGACCACACGTTTTTTGCGGCTCCCGCTAAGGGACCTCAGAATTGGGCGGTAAGGGGTTAATGGCACCGGTCTCCTTACCGGTGACCGTTATCCCTTACCACCCAAGTCGGAATGAGGCCCAATATCAACCATAATCGAATAAGGCATCTTGGTGACGTCAGAGACACCATGTAATACTGCAGTGTATCCGATTGAAAAATAGAAGGGTGGGTCATGGTGTTTAATTCAGGACATGAGACTGATTAACCAAATTGTAGAGGCAGAATTTCCTCAAGTTCCGAATCCTCGACGATTTTATGCGGTATTCCCCCAGAGGCACGATATTTTACGGTGATTGACTTGAAAAAATGCGTTTTTCTCAATCCTGTTGCATAAAGATTCCCAAGATCTTACATCATTTACGTTCCGTCAGACTAAGCTGAAAAGCATGCCTTCCCCCAGGGGTGTTGTGAGTCTCCATTGATCTTTATTAAGGTCCTGCAGATGAACCTAAGCAATATTGATTTGCCAAGTGTTTTGCTGCAATATGTAGATGATATTTTAGTCTGTAGCACAAAAGAGGAAGAGTGCAGACGAGACTCGATTCAGATAATGATTATTTTAGCAGACAAATGATATAAAGTGGATAAGGAGAAATTGAAGTATTGCCAGGAAGAGGTGTTGTACATAGGTCAGTTAATTTTGCATGAAGGAAAGAAAGTTACACCCGAAAGAGCTGAGGCAATTATGAAGCGTCAAAACCACACACAATAAAGCAAATGCAGCAGTTTTTGGGACTGTGAAATTATGTCAGAGCTTGGATATTTGATTATAGTTTGGTTTTATTTTTTGTATAGAGCACACAGCCCTTAGGCATCTCAGCGCATTGCTTATAAAACATGGTCACAAAGCAACATTACAATAAGTGCCAAATAAGGTTACAGACAAGAGGCATACGTGGATAGTACAGAATAGCAGAATAGTACATACATGAGAGGGAGGTGGCTTTGCCTATAGAAGACAGCGTTGGAACAGGAAGATGGCAATGTAAAAAGGATAGTTCCCCTCTTGTAGGAGAGCTACATCAAGTACATATAGTGTCAAAGTTAAGGTGACATGCATATGCTAAATGGAAAGTACCCCTCTTGTAGGAGAGCTACATCAAGTACACATAGGGCCTCATTACACGGTAGGCGGTAGGGATTTACCGGTACCGGTAAAATACCAGTACCGGTAAATCCCTGCCGCCTTACTACGAGGTCCCTTAGCGGGTTGGAGTTTTAACGCCTGCTTTTTGCAGGCGTTAAATACCAACCCGCTAAGGGACCTCGGAGCTAATTACGGCACCGCTAAATTGCGGTGCCGTAATTAGCGCCTTCCCCATTCCCATTGAGCCCTATGGGGCAGAAATGGGAATGGGGAAGGGCAATGGCGGAAGGGGGATTTACCGCCCCTCCAACCTTGGAATGGGGCGGTAAATCCCCTTTCCGCCAAGGCGGTGCCGGTATTTTACCGGCATGAGCCATGGCGCTAATAGCGCCATGGCTCACCGCCTACCGTGTAATGAGGCCCATAGTGTCAAAGTTAAGGTGATGTGCAAATGCAAAAATTGAGAGTTCCCCTCTTATAGGAGAGCTACATCAAGTACATATAGTGTCAAAGTTAAGGTAACGTGCATATGCAAAATGGAAAGTTCCCCCTCTTACAGGAGACCTACATCAAGTACATATAGGGCCTCATTACAACTGTGGCGGAATGGGCTAACGGGTGCCGCAAAAGGATGCGTACCCGTTAACACCATTCCGCCACATTAGGAGGTCCCCTCACGGGACACGCTCTGCACGTCTGGTTTCCAGACGTGCAGAGCGGGTCCCGCGAGGGGCAGAGGGAGCTAACAACGGGTCGCTCGTAATCGGCCCGTTGTTTGCTCCCTCTCCCATTCCCATTCAGCCCTATGGGGGCTGAAATGGGAATGGGGAAGGTCCGGGCCCGGGTTCCTGGAGGGAAGAATTACCGGGCCCTCCGAACTCGGAATGGCCGGTAATTCCCCATTCTGGGAACCCAGACCCGATTCTGGCGGCAGCCATGCTGCCAATAGCAGCATGGCTGCCGCCAAAATCGTAATGAGGCCCATAGTGTCAAAGTTAAGGTAACGTACATATGCAAAATGGAAAGTTCCCCTCCTACAGGAGACCTACATCAAGTACATATAGGGCCTCATTACGACCCTGGCGGAACAGGTTAACAGGCTCCGCAAAAGGAGGCGGACCCTTTAAACCTATTCCGCCACATTACGAGGTCCCCTTGCGGGACCCGGTAAGGATGCCTGGTAAAACCAGGCATCGTTACCGGGTCCCGCGAGGGGAAAAGGGAGCGAACAACGGGCCACTCGTAATCGGCCCGTTGTTTGCTCCCTCTCCCATTCCCATTCAGCCCTATGGGGGCTGAAATGGGATTGGGGAAGGCCCGGGCCCGGGTTCCTGGAGGGAGGAATTACCGAGCCCTCCAAACTCGGAATGGCCCGGTAATTCCCCATTCTGGGAACCCGGACACGGACGCGATTTCGGCAGCAGCTATGCCGCGGCATGGCTACGGCCGAGGTCGTAATGAGGCCCATAGTGTCAAAGTTAAGGTAACGTGCATATGCAAAATGGAAAGTTCCCCTCTTGTAGGAGAGCTACATCAAGTACATATAGGGCCTCATTATGAGTTTGGAGGTAGCCATGGTGCTATTAGCGCCATGGCTGCCTCCAAAATCGTGTCCGGGTCCGGGTTCTGTGAATGAGGAATTACCGGGTCATTCCAACCTTGGAGGACCCGGTAATTCCTCATTCACAAAACCAATCCCCATTCCCATTTGAGCCCCTATGGGGCTCAATGGGAATGGGGATGGAGCTATTAACGGGCCCGTTAATAACAGGCCTGTTATTAGCTCCTTGTGCCCTTGCGGGACCCGCAAAGGACGTCTGGTCTGACCGGACGTTCTGTGCGGGTCCCGCAAGGGAACCTCGTAATAGGGCAGAATGGGTTTACCGGCACCAGCACCATTACCGGTGCCGGTAAACCCATTCTGCCAGCCTCGTAATGAGGCCCAGAGTGTCAAAGTTAAGGTAACCTGCAAATGCAAAGTGAAGAAGTTCCCTCTCAAAGATGAAGTTTATGAGGTGCACATGAGATGACAGGCAATAAGAACTAGAGAGACATCAATGCATGTTAAGTGGCAATAGGTGTAATGACTGAACAAGCAGTTAAGGTTAAAGTTCAAAGGTAATGGTATGGTTGAGAAATGTAATGTTCGTGCAGGCATAGTTGCTGAAGCGGCAGGTGAAAGAACAGACTTACAGAGGGGAGATGATGAAGCGCAGATCCCAAAAAGGACCCAAGAGGGGTGTTTGTGGACGAATAGACTGACCGGAGTGTGGAAGATCACAAAGCTGGATCTTGTGAAGTAGGCGGCAAGCACTCTCGTAGAGGATGGAGGGAGAATATGTGCCTCAGTATCAGGCAGAGAGAGATGGTATACAGGATGAGGTACACATAAGCCGACCTCTTACCTGAGAGCATGATGGTGTCATAAGTGCAGATATGACAGGCCTCGGATGAGAGTCAGCGTTCTGGTCACGTTCCGGTAAAGGACAGGCAAAAGACAGGGTAGGCCCTTGAAGCGTGGCCCTTTAAATGTGCGGACCTGGCTTCATCTCATGGCTCAGCCGGGCCACTGCATTTGCTGGGGGCAACAGCCAATCAGGCTGGAAGATCCTGGGAAGTGCCTCCAGGCAAACCAGGCAACGTGGCAAGGTCCCGCAGGGCCAGAAAAGGCGGCTGACATCTTGGCGTATCCTCGGCGCCTGCTACTGCAGGAGGGTAGTGTAGCAGGCATGGTCCCATGATGGAGTTAGGGACATCCATCTTGTAAGTGGTGCAAGGAGAAGACACAATACCCCTTTTGCAGGCCCTGAAGAAAGCACAGGTGAATAAGGACAAAACTGATTGGACTGAAGAGATGGGGGAAGGGTTTGACGAATTAAAAAAGGCAATTTGTACAGCTCCAGTTTTAGGACTTCCCAATTATTCTGAGGAGTTCTTTTTATTTTTGCACGTGAATGGAACATTTATGACAGCAGTGCTCACACAGAGAACCACATTGGGGTACAAACCCTTATCATATTACAGTGGGATTTTAGACCTAGTTATAAGGGGTCACTTCCCTTGCGAGCAATCGCTGGCAGATGCCGCGTTCGCTATTGAGAAAGCTGCAAGCATAGTGATGGGGTGTTCCATGACTTTATTTGTTGAGCATGTTTTGTTTGCTGTTCTGGAGAAACCTAAGGGTACACTGACATCTCAGAGGGCTTCTGTTTATGAGGTGGTTATATCGAATCCAATAGTCAGGTGTAAAATGGTGGATCCTCCCACGTTTGTGGCCGAACCACTGGCAGCGGATGAGCAAGTGCATGATTGCTCAAATTATGAGGATTTCTATGACCAGATCCCGAGGGTAAAAGAGAATGCTTTAGCAGCTTCAAAGGTTCTCTTTATTGATGGGTCTTCAAGGATTGATCAAACTGATGGAGAAAGACATTCGAGGTCAGCTTTGGTAAGGCACAGAGCGAACAGTGAATTTGAAGTAGTAGCAAGTGCGAGACTACGTCTCATTTTCGCTTATTGTCATGCTCGAGAATCACGCAGGTCAGGAAGTGACGTGTACAGTGACTCTGCCTACATGACGTCAACCGTGCATGTAGGGTTAGCACGTTGAAAAAGGAGGGGCTACCTCAGAGCGGACTGCACTCCAGTGCAAGACGCTGCATTATTGGACAGGCTTATTAAAGCACTACAACTCCGGGTAGTCAATGTGATAGTTAAGTGCGCAGCACATACTAAGAGAACTGGCTTTATTTCATGCGGAAACCAAGCCGCGGACGAAGAGGCCAAAGGGGTTCAATATTCATCTGATATTTCTAGTTTTGATACTCCTGATGTGAAAAAACAATGGTTGTAATAATGGTTGTAAATTAAGGATTTCATCATTTGTCAAGAACACAGTTAATGGAAATTCAGGGTGGAGCTCCACAGGAAGAAAAAGAACTGTGGACACGGAGGGTGTGGTTGTTATCCCCTCCCGAAGCAATGTGGTGACAAGACAGCACTGGTAAACCAGTGATGCCTGCAGCCTTATTGACGGTGACGTTAGAGCCGCTACACTACCCTGTGCATGTTACTAGGGAGAGCCTTGCAGCAACCATTGCGGAGAACTGGTTCATACCGAACCTGTTAGAACACGTTGCTTGTTCTGTAGTAAATTGCATCGTATATCAAAGGTTTACTCCTGGGCACATGCTGCAAACAGTCAGAGAAGTAATTTCTCGACCAAATGGTCCTTTTCAGTATTTACATATATACTATGTTGACATGCTGCAGATTTGTAATGGATATAGGTATATACATGAAAGTGGTAGTGTGCCCCTTCTCGAGATGGATTAAAGCTGGTCCATGTACACATCCTGATGCCACTTGCGCATTCAAGAAGTATTTCCCAGATGGAGAGTATGTGAGGTGTTGAGGAGAGATAATGGACCTCATTTTGTGAATGAGGTATTCGAACAGATTAGCTTATTGCTTAGTATTAAACATACATTTTCTTCTGCTTATCACTCTCAAGCAAACGGAATATGGGAGAGACTCAACAGTCGTCTCAAGGAAAGGATAGCAAAGCTAAAATTGACACTGAAAAGGGGGTGGCTGCATTGCCTGCCCCTTGCATTATATGCATTGAGAAATCAGCCCGGCTCTGACCACCACCTCACACCCCACAACCTAGTTACAGGGAGGCAGATGAGAACGCCCCTGACTCCTCCATCGAGGACTAGGAGTGATGTCTAGACAACTGCAGAATTGTTAAGAAATGAGTTACGTGAGTACATAACATGTATGACCACTAGTATCTCTGTCATTCAGATCAACTCAAGAGTGAAGGGTGTCGGTCTCAGAACACAGATGAAGATACAGCAACCGGATCTAAAAAGCTATATGTTCCTAAATTATTTACCGGAGACACAGTTCTAGTAAGAAATTTCACAACAAAGTGGCACAAACCCAGATCTAGTGGCCCTTTCGTTGTGGAAGACGTTACCCCCGCAGCAGTTAAGGTCCAAGGGAGACGTGCTTGGATACACTTAGGAGATGTGAAAGTCTACGCTGGAGAGACTGTCACACCCCCAACCAATTTGGAAGAAAATCAAGAAGAAGAAGTTCAGCATGTGCAGACTCGATCGATGACGAGAAAGAAGGACGCAACGAATCTCGAGTAGATAGACAAAAGTGTACATTTGGACTGTGGCTCCTCTGAAACACTCCTTATAGTTATTATAGCAGGAAGTGAGAAAGCTACTGTTCTTGAGCCACAGGAGTTTGTTGACATTGGACTTTGGAGTGCTGAAGCAAATGGAAAAATGCCAGATTTAGACTTCCTTCTCGAGGACTGGAAGAGGGAGCAGTTCCCTGACTCGTTTCGCACTGAGTTTCTCTTTGGAGGTGCCCATGGTGCTGTCAAATGTTGACATACACAGACTACTTCTTGATGTCTTCATTTTTATACTCCAAGTTTACCCTGCTTTTGTTGGGCTCAGCACTGATGTGTGCACTTTTATCCAAGATCTTAAAAATGGCCCAGTGATTATACGATTATTGGCAGCAATTATAGAACAAATCAGGCAATTACCTGAGCATATCTTCAGACGCACAAATGGTCCTGTCTAATGACGATGCCCACAAACTACTTGTCATGATCTTTTACTATTTACTTCAAGTTCACCCTTATCTTATTTGGCGCAACACCAACACTTATGTGTTTATACAAGATCCTATAAATCGTCCTGCAATCAGACGGTTACTTGTGGCGATTATAGAGCAAATCAGGCAGCTTCCTGAACACCTGATAAATTAGCCTGAGTAAAAAGAGTTTTTCCTTCCTTAAAAGTAATTACAGGCAAAAATGTTGTCTCGTTGAACATATTGCAGGTCCAGATAGTGAACAGAGTCAATTGCGTGTGGAGAGACACCGATGGTGGAGCCTAATGTATTGGTGCATAATTTATGCCTGTTCAGCATCCATTATCGTTTTTCTGTTTCTACTGGTCCACACTGTTTACTTTGATGGTTCCAAAAGGAAAGGAGTCCTGTTAATCCTCCCACTCCAGTTACCTTTGCAGAACTGGACACTGTAAAAAGGCCAAGGCCATATGTGATTGTCCCACCACCAGTAGCCCATGTGAAGGCACTGATTTCTCTGATAAGTATCCCTATGGTTCCTCCGGTAGGAAGAATGTATACTGATATATTTCGTGAGTTGCTTATAAAAGCTCATCTGGCAAGAAAGAAACCTAAGAGAAGTGCCAGGGAGGATGTTTATGAATTAAATGATTATTTAGACAGTACAGCACATCTGGGGAATAACATGTGTTATCAACACATGAATGAAGTAGGAAATGAACTTCTAAGGAGGATTTCTATGTATGTGCTCTCTTGCCTTATGTTATGGGTAAGTCTAAATTATTCATAGCTATTGAGATAGATGTTCAAACAGATAATTGCCTGACTCACCTTGCACTCTGTCATACAAAAGGTCAGTTCCAGGGTCGAACGGCACCCTTGGAATGAGTGACAGAATGGTCAACCCCAGATGAAGATGATTATGTCTGAGATTTGAAGAGAAGAGAAACAGCACACACAAGAAATCATGTGATGAGATATGAACAACCTGGTATGAAGGGAGCGGGAATCAGATGGGAAATAAACAAGAAGCTCAACTGCCAAGGAAAAACTGATGAAATAGTTCAAAGCTGCAAGCAAAGAGGCCAGATGCGAATATGGAGAACAGTACTTTCTCCAGATGGCTGGGAAGAAGGCATAGTCGTGTGCAGAGCCGTGGCAGTAACTGGTCATCATAAGCCAGTTATCGAACAAGTGGAAAATGGATGCAAACCTCTCTGGCCGAGCCTTGCAAAGCTTCTGACATGGGTTGAAGATAAAGGATGCCCATTGCAGATAATGGCTTTGGCTAGTGCAGGGCTATGCTTCAGAATCAATGGCACGAGAAAGGTTGGAGAGAATCAATAATGCAGAAACATTTTTGATGTGCCAGGAATGAAATATGGGACAGTGGTGATAATGGAGTGCGCAGGGCAGGAGCCCTCCCCCCTACTCGACGTGCGACGCAACTGACTAGTGAGGATCGGAATAACCGGACGTGTCCCATGCCCCAGATGACCCACGCTGCATAGCTGAAGTCATCCGCATCTCCTCCTCGGTTCTTGCACTAGCATGAATTCAAAATGTGCCCAGCTTTCACAGCTTAAGAAAATTCACCGAGCGACGCTGCTCAAAATGACCGCCGGCATGTTTATCATTGGTTGCTAAGAAACCCAATCCACAATGCTGCTACCAGACAGCCAGCTGATTGGCTGTAGCACCCCTGATCACGGAGGCCACACTACCGGAAGGCGTGAACCGGTAGCGGACCTCCGACACAAGGACCTCGATAAAAGGGCCTGTCTGTGCCCTCATCTCATCTTTAGTCCCCTGGAGTGTGGAGGGCAGGAGCCCTCCCCCCTACTCGACGTGCAACGCAACTGACTGCTGAGGATCGGAACAACGGCACGTGTTCCATGCCCCAGATGGCCCACGCTGCATGACTGAAGTCATCCGCATCTCCTCCTCGGTTCCTGCACTAGCACAAATTCAAAATGTGCACAGCTTCCACAGATTAAGAAAATTCACTGAGCAACGCTGCTCAAAATGGCCGCCAGCATGTTTATCATTGGTTGCTAAGAAACCCAATCCACAACGCTGCTACCAGACAGCCAGCTGATTGGCTGTAGCACCCCTGATCACGGAGGCCACACTATCGGAAGGCGTGAGACGGTAGCGGACCTCCAACACAAGGATCTCGATAAAAGGGTTATATGTATTGTTATATGAATCAAGTTGTTAAAATGTTCAGCGTTTTGGAGTAAAGCGCTATATAAACAAAATAAATACAAATAAATACAAAAGGGCCTGTCTGTGCCTTTCCGTGACGCCGGATCCCCCCGCTTGGACCCTCTGACCGTTGCTGCAAACTAAATTCTATTTGGATACATGTGAGTAGACTATCCCATTGCGCTCCCTACCCCACCTGACTACCCTCTCCCACATCGTGTTGCTCTGTGTACCCCATCCAGCCTACATATTCCTTCCACTCCAATGATAGCGCCACCCCAGGTTCTACCTTACTCCCACTATATAGCGCACACGTAACCACACATCCTACAGCAACCCCTGAGACTCTCAACAACAGGAATCAGATTCAAGATAATTCGTCTTGACGCTCTGCCATACAGCCAGGCTTCCATTAATTTATGCCCACTGCTTCCAAAAATTGTGTTCTGCATTTGAAATAACCACATATGCCCTGAGTTTGACCATCATATACTAGATATTACGGCTCCCACGCGTGAGATAGCCTGCCATGTATTGTACACAATTATGCCTCCTCACTGCCATAGGGCACAACCCCTGGCCACTATATTTGCCACAGTACTCTCAACACACTCCATGGTTGAACTAGTCTCCCATGCAAATGCGACCCTGACATCCTGACAAAGGATCACTAGCTGAACTAGCCTATTGTGAAAACTTAATTTGCCTACTGCCACATAGCAGCTGAACTAGCCTACTGTGATATCTTGATTTGCCTACTGCCACATAGCAGCTGAACTAGCCTACTGTGATAACTTGATTTGCATATGGCCACATAGCAGCTGAACGAGCCTACTGTGATAACTTGATTTGCCTACTGCCACATAACATCTGAACTCGCCTACTGTGATAACTTGATTTGCCTACTGCCACATAGCAGCTGAACAAGCCAACCGTGATAACTTGATTTGCCTACTGCCACATAGCAGCTGAACTAGCCTGCCATAATAACTTGATGTGCCTACTGCCACATGGCAGATGAACTAGCCTACTGTGATAAGTTGATTTGCCTACTGCCGCATAGCAGCTGAACTAGCCTACGGTGATAACTTGATTTGCCTACTGCCACATAGCAGCTGAACTAGCCTACTGTGATAACTTGATTTGCCTACTGCCACATAGCAGCTGTACTAGCCTACTGTGATAACTTGATTTGCCTATGGCCACATAGCAGCTGAACTAGCCTGCTGTGATAAGTGGATTTGCCTACTGCCACATAGCAGCTGAACTCGCCTACTGTGATAACTTGATTTGCCTACGGCCACATAGCAGCTGAACTATCCTACTGTGATAACTTGATTTGCCTACTGCCACATAGCAGCTGAACTAGCCTACTGTGATAACTTGATTTGCCTACTGCCACATAGCAGCTGAACTAGCCTACTGTGAAAACCTGATTTGCCTACTGCCACATAGAAGCTGAACTAGCCGACAGTGATAACTTGATTTGCCTACTGCCACATAGCAGCTGAACTAGCCTACCGTAATAACTTGATGTGCCTACTGCCACATAGTGTTACACTCACGAAGCGCTGGTCCCTTTGGTCTAGAAGCCGGCTCTGTGGCTCCATTCGGAATGGTACCTTCAAGATGGTGGATCGCAGTACGAACGGTTCTGCTATCACCGTTCCAGTCCTCTCACGTTCGCCAGAGGTACGGCGTACCGCTCACGTGACTCCTCATAGGACACGGAGACTTCCAGCTCTTCGCGTCGCTACTGTGCTAGCGGATGCTCCGTGAGTTCGCAACTAGGCAATCTCAATCCTCAGCAGAAACCTCTTACCTCTGACCATTACTAACCCCTCTTCTCTTAACTTTACAGATTCTCTACTCAGCATTCTTTGCGGACACAAACCCCCCGGATTCATCTTGCGTCTTATTCTGAAACACCGCCTTTGAGTTCTCGAGCTACTGTATTCCGGGTAATAATAAAAACTCCCGTCCAAGTCCCTTTCTGAATCTTTCTTCGAGTATGGTAGGATTTGATTCTACTGGCTTACTCACCTTTACTTCCTTCTGACAGACTTGTGTTCCAGTCGCCCTCTCTGTGTCCCGTATTCTCGGCTTCTCTCCTGGTATTTCCAATCCGGCTGGTTAAGAGGTCAGGGGAATTAGTCTCTTTCCTGTTTTCCCCATTTCCCTTTCTGTACTTCTGCTATTCATCACTTCGCTTCTCATTTCTTCCCTCTCCAGAAGAAGTCTTCCGATACTCAACGCCACGATCGAATTGGCGACATCAGCCTGCGAACCACACTCCAATCTTCGGATCCTGCGCTCGACCAGGGTTTTCTTCCCCAGAGGGTTTCCCTGACTGGCGCGTACCTCTCGCTCTGGGTTTTCCTACCGGGTAAGAGGCTGACGTGTTGGTCGGGGAGATTCTTGAGTTCAGCATTTGCTTCCCGTTGAACATATCAGTCTGCTCAGGTAAGACATCCAAACCTATTTTATCGGGGGTTTCTTAAAGATCCATTGAACCTAGTCTAAAGATCCAGTAATCATTAACAGTTAGCGACGCCCGAAATAAGGCTACGGCAGACTGATATTCAATGGAACAGCAAATGCAACAACTTATTGCCGCCATGCAATCAATGTCCCTAGAGATGCAGGCTCTCAAACAGGATAATGCTCAATTACGACAACAGGTTACTCGTGCCTTCTCAGACTCTCCCCCAGTAAGTTTGAATACAGGAAAGTTTGACGGAGATCCACGCAAACTTAAGGAGTTTCTTGATAGCTGCACTGTGCAGTTTACCTTTAAGTCCCGCTTCTTCCCCACGGACAAAGATAAGGTTGGCTTTGTGATTTCACATTTGGCCGGACCTGCTTTGGCCTAGGCTACACCTTTAGTGACCTCTAATAATGTGATCTTGGACTCTTATTCTGCCTTCACCAATAGTTTGAAATCAATGTTCAGTAGACAAGAGATCTCAGTGTCCACGTAAGAAAGACTGTTAGATCTTAGACAAGGTAACAAAGACCTACTTACCTATATCACACTCTTCAAACAGCTTTCCTCTGAGTTAGGATGGCCAGACGATGGGTTGCTCACCTTATTCCGACGAGGACTTTCGGACGAACTAAAGGATGAGGTAGCTAAGGTTCCGCGTCCGGCAAATCTAGCGGATATGATAACACTCATCATGCAAATCGATTACCGCTTACATGAACGTTCTTATGAAAAGAAGAAGACTAGAGGCATACGATCCCAACTCGATTATCCCTCCGTAACAAATAAACCTATAGCTTCTGACGAGCCTATGCAAATAGGAACAGTGAGAGGACCCCTATCGGCAGCAGAGAAAGAGAGAAGAAAGAGTTTGGGACTATGCATGTATTGCGGAGCCTCATCTCATAAATTACGAGATTGTCCTTTAGTACCTCCCCGACGCACTCCAGCTAAGGGGTTGGGAAACTTCAAAGCCCTACCGCAGGGGGAACAACGGTAGGGGTGCAAGATTCTGATTCCCCAAGAATCCCTGTAAATGTGGACTCGGTGGCAACCACTCAAAATATGGTTATTATTTCTGTTACTCTCGTTTTACACGCTCAGATGGTACAGAACGTACCTGCTCTGATAGACTGTGGAGCTGCAGGGAATTTCATTGATGATCAATGGGCCAATAAACAAGGAATTAACTGTATACCCAAAGCGATGGTCACTCCTATCCAAGGAGTTGACGGACTTCCACTAAGTTCCGGTCCTATCCGAGAACAGACAGAACCTGTTGTCTGTCAAATTGCCTCACATAAAGAGACCATAACTTTCAATCTAATTAAGGCAGCCCATTTCCCCATTATATTGGATCTCCCCTGGTTAAGGAGGCATAACCCCTTTATAAATTGGACAGCAGGTACTCTCTTCCTCGGCTCGGAATACTGTGTCAGCCATTGTTTAGCCAAGGAATCAGTTGGCATCTACATTCCAACTGAAAACTCGATCCCTTCACCAGTATCCTCAATAAACAACTTGGAGATTGTTCCAGAATGCTATTCTAAGTATCAGTCTGTCTTCTCCAATCCCCAGTTCCCTACTCTACCACCTCATAGAAGAGATGACTGTCACATCGAACTTCTTCCTGACAAACCCATCCAGTTTGGGAGAATGTACGTCCTTTCCCAACAAGAAAAGGTAGTCCTTAAAGAATATCTCCAAACCAATTTAAGGAACGGGCTCATTACTGAGTCGGTTTCTCCGGCCGAAGCCTCTTTCTTCTTCATCCCAAAGAAGGAGACTAATGAACTTCGACCTTGTATCGACTACAGGGGTCTTAACAAGATCACAGTGGCAGACAAATATCCTATGCCATTAATCCCTGACATCCTGGAGGCAGTTTGAGGAGCTTCCTTTTATACTAAGCTGGACCTTCGCGGAGCTTACCATCTCATCCGTATTGCCCCTGGAGACGAATGGAAGACAGCATTTCGAACCCAATTTGGGCATTTTGAATATCACGTCATGCCTTTTGGATTGGTGAACGCACCTGCCGTGTTCCAGCGTTTCATGGACCATCTATTCGCAGATATTCTATTCCATTTTGTAATCATCTACTTAGACGACATATTGGTATACTCCTACTCTCAAGAAGAACACCTGATACATGTAAAAACTGTACTCGAACGACTGCAGTCAAATCAGCTTTACTGTAAAGCATCTAAATGCGAATTTCACCAAAGACAGGTAACCTATCTCGGGTTTGTGATGTCACCCCAAGGCATTTCCATGGATCCAAAAAAGATCTCTGCGGTGGTTGAATGGCCTATACCTTCTAACGTTAAGGAGATCCAACGTTTTTTAGGTTTTGCTAATTTTTACAGGAAATTCATCCCTAACTTTTCGGATATCATTCTGCCCCTTACTCGACTGTTAAAGAAGGGAATTCCGTTTGTATGGGATAAATCCACCGAATCCGCATTTCAGCCTCTTAAATCCTTGTTCACTTCTGCATCCTGTTTGATAACCCCCGACCAGAATAAACAGTTTTTTGTGGAAACTGATGCATCTCATCATGCTCTAGGCGCGGTCTTACTTCAACAAACCGACCAAGGAGATGAAAGACCAGTTGCATATCTTTCTAAAACCTTCAGTGCCTCGGAACAAAACTATTCAGTGCTCGAAAAAGAATTGCTGGCTATAAAAAGGGCGTTTGAAGAGTGGAGACACTTGTTACTGGGTTCACCCTTTCCTGTAGTGGTACGTACAGATCATCAAAATCTCAGGGTCCTACAGAATGCACATACAACCAACAGTCGGCAAGCACATTGGGCGTATTTCTTCCTTCCATTCCGGATCGAATTCACCATACTTCCAGGAAAACAAAACCAGAGGGCGGATGCTCTCTCTCGTAAGGACGTTCCAGTCTCCCAATTCAGCTCTGAACAATTGTTTCCCAAAGCAAGATTCATCGCTGTCATCACCGACTTCTTATGTGAATTGAGGACTGCATCGGTCTCTAACCTAGACGCCTGCAAAAAGATAGCCAGTACTTACCATCCTAGCTAGAACGATTCTTTTTTATTTCACAAATCACAAGTTTTTATCCCTACTTCAGAGCTGCAGCATGAAGTATTACGAATGTGTCATGACTCTCGGGCCGCTGGGCATCGAGGCGTTCAAGGCACTTTAGACCTAGTGCTAAGATATTTTTGGTGGCCAGAAGTCCGCAATGATGTACAGGATTATGTAGCAGCCTGCATCGTTTGTTCCAAATCCAAGAATCCCAGGACCCCACCTTTGGGGCTGCTCACCCGGATGCCGATTCCAGAGAAACCTTGGCAAGTGATCTCTACCGACTTTATAGTAGATCTTCCTCCCTCACACAACAAGACCGCCATAATGGTCACCATAGATTATCTTATGAAATTGGCACATTTTACTCCCTTGAACAAACTGCTAGGGGCTGGGGAAATGTCTAAGATTTTTCTTTCGGAAATCTTCTCCAGACATGGCCTACCGGACACAGTGGTCTCCGATAGGGGCCCTCAATACACCTCCAAGTTTTGGGAAAGGGTTTGCCAAGTCTTGGAAATCAAGCGGGCTCTCAGCTCGGGGTACCACCCACAGACGAACGGACAGACGGAGCGCCTTAACCAAACCTTGGAGACCTATCTACGGTGTTTCGTATCAGCAGCCCAAGACAATTGGTTGGACTTGTTGCCCTTAGCTGAATTTGCATACAACAATGCCCTTCATACAGCCCTTCAGACTAGCCCTTTCCATTGTACTTATGGATTTCATCCGTCCTTTGTTCCTTCTGTCACCTTATCCCCTTCTAACTGTCCAGGAGTGGATGGCCTCATTTCCGAAATACAAGAAGGACATAAATTGGCTAAAGTCTCTTTACGAACGGCTCAAGATAGGGCCAAACGGACTTCTGATAAACATCGCCAAGACATCCCACCATTAAGCCCGGGAGATACGGTTTGGTTGGCTTCTCGCCTTCTTCCCCGGCACTTGGTCCCTTCTAAGCTATCCCCTAGGTTCTTCGGTCCCTTCAAGATCCTGTCGATGGTCGGTTCTGCGGCAGTCAAGCTCGATTTGCCCTCGTCATGGTCCCGGATCCATCCTGTTTTTCACCTCTCCCAGATTCAGTTGACAGTACCGGACCGATTTCACCGGTCAGACTGTACCCCTCCTCCTCCTATCGCCCCTCCTCGTTATCGGAGGGGGAAACTACAGTTCTTGGTGGACTGGAAGGGGTACTCCCCTGCAGAAAGAACTTGGGAGCCAGCCTCAGGAGTTCATGCTCCACGTCTGGTCCGACGTTTCTTTAAGTTACATCCTGGGAAGCCAGGGTCGCCCCCCAGGAGAAGGGGGCATACTGTTACACTCACGAAGCGCTGGTCCCTTTGGTCTAGAAGCCGGCTCTGTGGCTCCATTCGGAATGGTACCTTCAAGATGGTGGATCGCAGTACGAACGGTTCTGCTATCACCGTTCCAGTCCTCTCACGTTCGCCAGAGGTACGGCGTACCGCTCACGTGACTCCTCATAGGACACGGAGACTTCCAGCTCTTCGCGTCACTACTGTGCTAGCGGATGCTCCGTGAGTTCGCAACTAGGCAATCTCAATCCTCAGCAGAAACCTCTTACCTCTGACCATTACTAACCCCTCTTCTCTTAACTTTACAGATTCTCTACTCAGCATTCTTTGCGGACACAAACCCCCCGGATTCATCTTGCGTCTCATTCTGAAACGCTGCCTTTGAGTTCTCGAGCTACTGTATTCCGGGTAATAATAAAAACTCCCGTCCAAGTCCCTTTCTGAATCTTTCTTCGAGTATTGTAGGATTTGATTCTACGGGCTTACTCACCTTTACCTCCTTCTGACAGACTTGTGTTCCAGTCGCCCTCTCTGTGTCCCGTATTCTCGGCTTCTCTCCTGGTATTTCCAATCCAGCTGGTTAAGAGGTCAGGGGAATTAGTCTCTTTCCTGTTTTCCCCATTTCCCTTTCTGTACTTCTGCTATTCATCACTTCGCTTCTCATTTCTTCCCTCTCCAGAAGAAGTCTTCCGATACTCAACGCCACGATCGAATTGGCGACATCAGCCTGCGAACCACACTCCAATCTTCGGATCCTGTGCTCGACCAGGGTTTTCTTCCCCAGAGGGTTTCCCTGACTGGCGCGTACCTCTCGCTCTGGGTTTTCCTACCGGGTAAGAGGCTGACGCGTTGGTCGGGGAGATTCTTGAGTTCAGCATTTGCTTCCGGTTGAACATATCAGTCTGCTCAGGTAAGACCTCCAAACCTATTTTATCGGGGGTTTCTTAAAGATCCATTGAACCTAGTCTAAAGATCCAGTAATCATTAACACATAGCAGATGAACTAGCCTACTGTGATAAGTTGATTTTCCTACTGCCACATAGCAGCTGAACTAGCCTACGGTGATAACTTGATTTGCCTACTGCCACATAGCAGCTGAACTAGCCTACTGTGATAACTTGATTTGCCTACTGCCACATAGCAGCTGAACTAGCCTACTGTGATAACTTGATTTGCCTACTGCCACATAGCAGCTGAACTAGCCTACTGTGATAACTTGATTTGCCTATGGCCACATAGCAGCTGAACTAGCCTGCTGTGAAAACCTGATTTGCCTACTGCCACATAGCAGCTGAACTATCCTACTGTGAAAACCTGATTTGCCTACTGCCACATAGAAGCTGAACGAGCCGACCGTGTTAACTTGATTTGCCTACTGCCACATAGCAGCTGAACTAGCCTACCGTAATAACTTGATGTGCCTACTGCCACATAGCAGATGAACTAGCCTACTGTGATAAGTTGATTTTCCTACTGCCACATAGCAGCTGAACTAGCCTACAGTGATAACTTGATTTGCCTACTGCCACATAGCAGCTGAACTAGCCTACTGTGATAACTTGATTTGCCTACTGCCACATAGCAGCTGAACTAGCCTACTGTTATAACTTGATTTGCCTATGGCCACATAGCAGCTGAACTAGCCTGCTGTGAAAACCTGATTTGCCTACTGCCACATAGAAGCTGAACGAGCCGACCGTGTTAACTTGATTTGCCTACTGCCACATAGCAGCTGAACTAGCCTACCGTAATAACTTGATGTGCCTACTGCCACATAGCAGATGAACTAGCCTACTGTGATAAGTTGATTTTCCTACTGCCACATAGCAGCTGAACTAGCCTACAGTGATAACTTGATTTGCCTACTGCCACATAGCAGCTGAACTAGCCTACTGTGATAACTTGATTTGCCTACTGCCACATAGCAGCTGAACTAGCCTACTGTTATAACTTGATTTGTCTACTGCCACATAGCAGCTGAACTAGCCTACTGTGATAACTTGATTTGCCTACTGCCACATAGAAGCTGAACTAGCCTACTCTGATAACTTGATTTGCCTACTGCCACATAACAGCTAAACTAGCCTACTGTAAAAACCTGATTTGCCTACTGCCACATAAAAGCTGAACTAGCCTACTGTGATAACTTGATTTGCCTACTGCCACATAGAAGCTGAACGAGCCGACCGTGATAACTTGATTTGCCTACTGCCACATAGCAGCTGAACTAGCCTACCGTAATAACTTGACGTGCCTACTGCCACATAGCAGATGAACTAGCCTACTGTGATAAGTTGATTTTCCTACTGCCACATAGCAGCTGAACTAGCCTACAGTGATAACTTGATTTGCCTACTGCCACATAGCAGCTGAACTAGCCTACTGTGATAACTTGATTTGCCTACTGCCACATAGCAGCTGAACTAGCCTACTGTTATAACTTGATTTGTCTACTGCCACATAGCAGCTGAACTAGCCTACTGTGATAACTTGATTTGCCTACTGCCACATAGAAGCTGAACTAGCCTACTCTGATAACTTGATTTGCCTACTGCCACATAACAGCTGAACTAGCCTACTGTAAAAACCTGATTTGCCTACTGCCACATAGAAGCTGAACTAGCCTACTGTGATAACGTGATTTGCCTACTGCCACATAGCAGCTGAACTAGCCTACTGTAAAAACCTGATTTGCCTACTGCCACATAGAAGCTGAACTAGCCTACTGTGATATCTTGATTTGCCTACTGCCACATAGCAGCTTAACTAGCCTACAACGATAACTTGATTTGCCTACTGCCACATAGCAGCTGAACTAGCCTACTGTCACATAGCAGCTGAACTAGCCTACTGTGATAACTTGATTTGCCTACTGCCACATAGAAGCTGAATTAACCTACTCTGATAACTTGATTTGCCTACTGCCACATAACAGCTGAACTAGCCTACTGTAAAAACCTGATTTGCCTACTGCCACATAGAAGCTAAACTAGCCTACTGTGATAACTTGATTTGCCTACTGCCACATAGCAGCTGAACTAGCCTACTGTGATAACTTGATTTGCCTATTGCCACATAGTAGCTGAACTAGCCTATTGTGAAACTTGATTTGCCTATTGCCACATAGCTTTATACCTTAGGCTTATTGTGTTCTATCTTGTAAAACCAAAACTAGCCTACCGGGCCTCACTTGCCCTATCCGCCTTACATATTATTGCTTACTGTACATTACTTTTATAAATCATATCTAGGCCGCTGCGCACTGCCTCCTATGTGCATGTCCCTAGAAATTGAAACTAGCCCACAATGCTTGAACTGCAGCCCACTCTAGAAGATTACTGTGCATCAGCTGAAAACCGAATTTAGCCCATCGCGCCCCTTGGCGTAGTATACCCCTCCTGCCTCCTAAACCTGATCCTAGCCGTCTATGCCTTACTGCAAATATGATTATGAGAAGCTCCCTTCAAACCTTTCTAGCAATTACCATTATAATAATTATCCACAAGACCACCTTCACTAACTGCCTCACAGTAGGCCACCTACCGACGACCATGGCCTGTACTAGATCCTCACCATGTCCAGTCATAGAAAGGAACAACAAACTTCGAGCTAGGTTACCCCGCCTCCATGAACCATGAGCAAGTACCCTATCCAATCAGGAGCACTATCCAAATCTAAACTACCCCACTATCCTGACAAACTAGCCTTAACTACTATGGAGAAACCAGCAAAAACTAAACTTAGCTTACCCAAATCCACAAAACCCTATACCCTTATCAACTCTGCCAACTTTAACATGGCCCTAATAAATGCTAGATCTCTGGTAGCACATGCTACAGACATAGCCGACCTGATCACCTTAAATAACCTCGACCTCCTAGCAGTCACTGAGTCATGGTTACATGATGCAGCAGGCCCAACCCTTGCTCTAGCGGTCCCAGAAAACTACCAAATCCTCAGAGCGGACAGAACCAACACTAGAGGAGGAGGTATCACTATCATAGCTAAAACACAACTAGCAATTAGACTTATACTATCACCTCCAAATACTTCCTGTGAAATGCTCACAGCGGAAGTTCCAATATCTAACTCTAAGACACTAGCAATCTATCTAGTGTACAGGCCCCCAGGACCGATCGGATCCGACGAGGATGACATCTCAGGTATCCTCTCCAACAATACAAAAGAAACCTCTCAGGTACTTTTATTGGGAGATCTCAACCTTGGCTTCAACAACCACACAGACAGAGACGCCAAAGCTATCGCCAATGTGCTCCAAAAACAAGGATTTACCCAAAAAGTGAATCAACCAACACATTCGAAAGGCAGAACCCTTGACTGGGTGGCCGACCTAAATTGTAACCTCTCCATTAACTCTACTTCCCCACTACCATGGACAGATCGCCACCTGATTGCCTTCACTATGGTAATAGACAAACAGCCACAAACTAATACAACCATAGCCCCCCCCTCAACCTACCAGGAACAAAAATGATATCACAGTGGACAGGCTCCTACCACTTATCCTGCTTCACTGAGCTTATTGTCATCATCCACTGACCCCAATATACTAGTTGACACCTACAATACAACCATGTCCAAAGCCTTGGATTCTATCGCACCCCTCAAAATACACAAAAGCAAACCGCGAGCACATCTAAACGCTTGGTTCACTCCACATTTAAAAGAACTTAGGCAAAAAAAAAGAAAATTGGAAGCCTTATGGTGCCACACCCTGTCAGTAGAAAATAAAACAAACCTAACCAAACTTGCTGACCACTACAAAAAATAAATAATCAACACAAAAAATGACCATTACAACGACAGGATTGCTAGGGCCATTTCCAACACAAAGGAGCTCTTTACCATACTTCGCGAAATGGAGGCTCCCATCCCTCCAGCTGACAATATAACTAAAGTCAAAGTCTGGTGTACCAACATACAGAACGCTTTAGCCAATAAAATTGTACTCCTTCAAGGAAAAATTGCAAACAAGAAATCCTCTCTTACCAAACAAGATGCTCACACTCTGACCGCCAAAACCCCAATCAATAAACCAGATCAATTTAAATTCTCAAAAATCTCTATCCTTGAAGTGGAGAAAATCATCTCCTCCCTGAAACCAACTAGATGCCAGGGCGACCACTGCCCAGTGCAATTAATTAAAGATGCAGCCAGAGAACTGTTACCATTTATCGCCAAACTCATCAATGCATAATTTTCAACTAATACTGTCCCAAATAATCTCAAAGAATCCTGGGTCTTAGAGTTACTGAAAAAACAAACATTAGATCCAGCCATTCCAACCAACTACAGGCCCATCATGACGATGCCTTTCCTTCTGAAGATACTGGACAGAGTAGCGTACCTTCAGATACAACAGTATCTGGAAACAAATCATCTCTTCGGCACCCGCCAATCTGGTTTCAGTACACAACACGGCACTGAAACTACACTGATTGACTTAAAAACACAAATGGAGGCACTTACAGACATAGGGAAAATTGCCATGCTACTCCTCCTTGACCTGTCAGCCGCCTTTGACTTGGTGGACTACGAAGTCCTTTGTAAACACCTTGCTTCAGCAGCTCACTTCTCTAAGGACGCAGTAGCATGGGTACAATCATTCCTTAACAATAGAACTATGCAAGTCTTTTCCCCCTCAGAGTCAGCAAATCCTATCCCCATAACTTGTGGCGTTCCACAAGGATCATGCGTTTCACCCACCATGTACAACATTTTCATGAAGCCATTGTTTGACAAATTGGACAATCTGGGTGTCACCTACACTAACTATGTAGAAGACACCCAGATCCTCATACCCCTTTCGGGCAATTACATCACTGACACAGCTCTTGTGAACAAAATCTACCTCCTCATTCAGGCATATATGGCCACACATGGCCTCTGCCTGAATGACGACAAGACTGAACTTTTAATACTAGGAACCTCGGCCAACCTCAAAAAACTTAACAACGATTACTCCTCCTTCAACATTGATGGCAACTCTATCAAGGTTGTAAAGGAAGTAAAAATGCTTGTTTTCTACCTTGACTCCACACTAACCATGAGCAAACAAGTCAACTCTTTAGCGTCCACATCACCATATACTTGCAAATTAATCAAGGCCTGCAGACCTTATCTATCCTCAACCAGCTGCATCATCTTAGCGAACGCCCTCATACTTTCAAGATTGGACTACTGTAATGCTCTATACTTGGGGGCTAACAAGTACATCTGAAACAAGATCCAAACGCTACAAACTAACACCCTAAGAATGGCACTAAATATCCCAAATAAAGATCACATTTCTGTGATTAGAAGACAAAACCACTGGCTAACAATCAAGGACAGAATCCTGATAAAAACAACTTCCCTGACCCACAAATGCCTCAACAATGCTACACCACAGTACCACACCGCTCTGATAATCATGAAAACCACTTGCCTGACTAGGTCTTCCAACTCATGCTGCCTAAGCGTACCACGCTTCAATCTAGCCAAATCTGGCGGCAGGAGCTTCCCAGTTATGGCAGCCCAAACATGGAACTCACTCCCTACTCACTCCGAGCTGATTAAACCTACCCTAGCTTCAGACGCAACATACATAAATGGATCAGAACCAATGACGCTCACCCTAGGGCCTAATGTTAAACAATATACTAAGCCAAGTATCTGTTATCATAAAATCCTGCAACTGAAACTACATCCTATATTGCTCTCGGCAATGTCATTGTATATATCTGTAATGAAATTGTATATATCCTTCAATGTTTACCTGCAATTTGTGAACCATAATTTGTGAATTGGTGAATATCTCCATCTTTCTACCTGTAATACTATGACTGCAACTCTATGTATCTCAAGCCTAAAGCCTCCTTGTACTGCTTGCACTCAGTTACCTTCGGGTTTGGTGTGCCATACAAAATAAATAATCAAACAAACAAACAAACTACTGGGCCTGTGGATCCACAGCATACATGAAGCTGCCCAGAGACTGGGGAGGACTGTTTTCTATAGTGATTGTTCATGTTCCAGAGTGATCTGAACATTGGGCGAGTTCCCCTAAAGTAGATGCTCACCTGAGGAAGATGAAATCTGTTGAACTCCTTGATAGAATGAAGAGAGAAAATAATTTCTCAGCCAAGTCAATAGAGGCATTTGATGCCATTCCATTTGAACACAGATTGTGCAGCCAGACTGCTTCAGTTTTTACTGTTTTCTTTATGCCGGGGATCCAGACTATGGCAAATACCAAATGATTACAGATAACCAGATGGGAGCTTCTGCATAAAGGAGGAGCTAAGAGCCATAAGACTGATGACTCTTCAGAATAGACATGTCTTGATATGATTACAGCTGTGGATGGAGGTTTTTGTGCCAAAATCAGAGAATCATGCATACCTTCTCACGACAACGAGAATGGCACCTTGATGGGACGCCATAATGATGCTGACGAACCTACATGTCAAGATGGAAGATGAAGTGGAAGAAATTGCTGATGACAGCTGGTTTGGGTCACTTTTCTCCTGAGTTCCACAATGGATGGCAAACATTTGCAAGTTCCTGGGAGCCCTATTAGTGATGATCATGTTTGGGTTCTGTTTGATCAGGATAACAATCACACAGTGTAAGAAGACTGCAAAGAAAGCAGTAGGAATCAAGAGTGTGATTGAAGTCGCATCAGGATTCAAACCTAAAGAGCTGACAGATGAGGAAATCAGAGATTATGAAAAGGCCAGTATTCATGCACCTAAGGGAACAAAGTTCCTGTATCTGAAGAACCACAAGAAGTATCTGGAAAGATGGATCTACTGAAGTTCCAATGGGCAATGCAGTCTTATTACCTGGAGTGTTAATGAGCATGTGAAATCAGCAGGATGCCTGAAAGGAGTCATAGAGATATGGACTCCAAGGAAGCACTTCTTCAGACAAGGATGTCTAGTTGTGACGACTGATAAGAGAGTGGTCGATGAAATGGCCCAGGGGGGAGTGTAGAGGAAGAGCCAAACGCCCTTACCAGAAGCTCCACCCCCATGTTCCCTATATGTTGGGAACCGGAAATTGCGACACGTGCAGTACCTGTGAGGATGCCTACACCGCAAAACATTCTTGAGAAAAAGTATCCACTGAGAAAACCTTATATGCATTCACAAAGAAATGATGCTCTTCTGGACAGAGTCCCGGAAGAAGTATGAAAATGGATGATAAAGAGGACTGGTGACTTCATGAAAAGCAGAACGGATGCATCTGGAAAAAGACAAAATGAAAGAGGAACCTAAGCATTCTATAAGATCTGAAGAAGAGGTGTCGAAGCTAAGCAACATTTCGGGATCGAAATGAAGATGCTGGTGCGAAGAAACTGAAGAAAATGCAAAGTCATTTTATACTTGTACAGATGATGTAAAGCAAGTAGATGAAGTAATCCTGAGGCTGGCTACGTAGAGAATAGATTGTGGAGGTGCGCCAATGTATATACATAGGAATATATAGAATATGGATGTTCCACAATGCACTTTAGCAAACTTGAACCCCGTGAATCGAACGGGCTTGAGTGGGGCGCAGTCTGAAAATAGCTGCTATGGAGAATTCAAGGAAGGCTGGCTGGCCCAGCACCAAGAGTCGAAGCCACGGTGAGCCTGGCTGTCTGTCAAGAAGCTACATGAATGTGTGAAAGAAACAAACTTCTGTTAGAGGTGGAATGGAAAAACTGAAAGAGTCACAAGTTCATCATTTAATAGCATTATATGCAACAAAGAGCTCAAAAACGTGGTCTTCAGTCACATGATCAGATCGAAATAGACTTTGGGTCGAGCTACACCGAAACCAGAAGATAAGACCATGCTACACTCCCTTTTATTCTCAGGCACAATGAGCTTCTAGTCCAAGGCCAAGTTCAAAGCCTAATTGAATGGCAGACCTCAGGAGTGATGATAGATGTTGGGCTAATTGGGTGGGGAGGCCTGATCTGGCTGAACCTCCTAGCACCTGGGGTAAACAGCTTGTGTGCTGCTAGCAAGTGGAATATTCCAGAAGGGTACAAGTGGGCCAACCAAATATAGAGGGCCACGTATCAAAGAGCCCTATAGTTTGTGTAGCCAATAGGCATTGTGTATTTTGTGACAATGAAGATGACTTGCACTATAGGAGGGCTTAGTTGTCCACCTGATAGTAGAGACTCAATCACAACCCCCGCCAGTATGGAACGTATACCTAGATGTTCCCGTTAAGCCTATCACATCCCGAAGTAGGTTTTCTTAGTTTGCCACGTACTATGACATCAGTAGTGACACAATTTTGGTATAAGAATGTTGTTTTTTATTAAATATATTGAGATCGTACTGTGCGACGTCCGTTGATGTATTTGTATTTGTATTTTGTTTATTTATAGTGTGCACATTGCCCGAGGGCTTCTGGGCGCATGTTTAGAAGCAGTTACAAGTTACAGCATATCAACAAGAGAGCAAATTACATAGAGAAACAATTTTACAACGTGTTCAGGGTGGAAAAAAGCAGGAGAAGAATCGTGATAAGTACAGTACCGGCAAATAAATACAAACAATATACAAAATTAAAAGCCGGAGAGGAAACGTGAAAAGTACAGAACTGGCCAATAAATACTTACAATATGCGATTAAACAAATATACGAGAGTTCAGGCAAGTCTAAGTAAGAGGTCATGTCGGTATATGCGCAGAGTCCCGTAGGGTTACCAGTAGGAATGTAGTGTAGGGGCTCAGGCATCCTGTTCATGTAGCCACTGTTTGGTTTTAGCTTTAAAGGAGTAGGAATACGGCGCGTTTCTCAAAGCATTAGGAAGTGAGTTCCAGAGCTTAGCTGCAAGGACAGGAAAACTAGCACCACCAGCTGTCCGTAGTTTGAAACTGTGGATCGCCAGTGTGTGAGCCTGGGCAGATCTCAGAGGTCTGGCTGCAGTGTGTTGTGTGAAGCACATGGACAGGTAGGTAGGGGCTGTGTTGTTCATGGCCTTGTGGGTAAGTACAAGTGCTTTGAGGGCTATACGATGAGAGATAGGTAGCCAGTGCAAATTGCATCTGGTATTGGAGATATGAGAGCGCCTAGGTATGTTAAGCGCGGCTCTTATGGCATTCTTCTGCGTAACCTGGAGTTTGTCAAGGTTTTTTTGACTAGTCCCTAGGTAGAGGGCATTGCAATAGTCCATTTTAGACATGATGAGGGTTCTGGCTAGAATCAGACAGTTGTCGGATGTCAGAAATGGGCGACAGGCTGTGATCAATTTACAAGTATAGGATGAGGACGAAACAACTGCATTGGTTTGTCTGTTGAGGGATAAGGTGGAGTCAAGATATATTCCCAGAGTTTTCGTGATGCTGGAGACATTGATGTCATTCCCGTCAATATTAAAGGAGTTGTATTTGGGGTCAAGCTTGGAGGTTGGGAGCCATGGATGATTAGCTCTGTTTTTTCATCATTAAGGCAGAGCCCATGATGAGCCATCCAGGCCTGAATGATCGTGTAGACTGTGTTCTGAGCTTTGGCGTCTGTTACATAATCACCAGTGATAGGGATGAGTTTCTGGGTGTCATCCGCGTAATTAGTGTAGGAGACACCCAGATAGTCGAGTATATCAAAGAGTGGTTTAGTAAAGACATTGGGCCTCATTACGAGATAGGTGGTAAGGGATTACCGGCACCGATAAGGGCACCGGTACCGGTAATCCCTTACCACCCTATACTGAGGTCCCTTAGCGGGTCCCCTCCTCACTGCCTGGTCAGGTGTTACGGACAGGACCTATTAAAGGACTTCAGAGCTAATAACGGTACCGCAAATTGCAGTACCGTTATTAGCTCATCCCCATTCCCATTGAGCCCTATGGGGGCTCGAATGGGAATGGGGAATGGTTCCTGGAATGGGGTCTTACCGGGTCCTCCAAGGTTGGAATGACCTGGTAAGTCCCTATTTCGGGAACCCGGACCTGGAATGCGGTAAGGGGGTAGCCATGGTAGCACCATGGCTACCTCCTACCTCGTAATGAGGCCCATTGTAAAGTGTGGGTGATACGCACGATCCTTGTGGGATTCCGCACAGGACATGGGCTGGATCAGCCGCAGCTAGGGGAGAGAAGACCCTCATGGTTCTGTTTGCTAAGAAGGAGCTGATCCATGATATGGATGACTCCGAGAAGTGAGCAGCAATCCTGAGATGGTGACAGAGGATTTGATGATCGACCAGATCAAAGGCTGCTGAAAGATCAAGAAGGAGCAGGAGCGCCTGTTTCCCCTTGTCTTTCAGATCCTCGATTTTAATTTTTAGGTCTATTAATGCAGTTTCCGTGCCATGTCTAGGACGGAACCCAGATTGTCTAAGCCCTAGAAGATTGTTGGTTTCAAGGTAATCCTGGATTTGGAGATAGGCCGCTCGGTCGAGGATTTTGAGAAGTTATGGGACCGTGGTGATGGGCCTGTAGTTGGAGGGATTACCGGGGTCAAGATTAGGTTTTTTGATTAGTGGGATGACCCAGGCATCCTTGAGGTTGTCAGGTACAGTTCCCAATTCGAATGATGCATTAATGAACGCAGTAATGAAGGGGGCGACATCATGTGCCGCTTCCTTTATGATTGGAGCAGGGCAAGCGTCACCTTGGCAGTTGGAAGGCTTGAGCTTAGTAATGATATTTTCTACTTCCTTGATGGTGAGAGATGAGATGCTGAATGGTTTGAAGGCGTGTTTAGGTGGGTTTTTTTTGTATAGTATGGGGTTGCCAGACGAGTCAGAAAGGAGGTTCTTTTTTGCATTGATTTTGGTGTGGAGGTGGTCAATTTTGTCTAGCAGTGCTTTTTAAATGTTAGCGCACCACTGAGAGAAAGGGATACACGTATCAAGTGGGGCAATGGGAGACTCAAGTTCCTTGAGGATCTTGAAGTGTTCCTTAGTGTTTGATTTGGCTTGAATGATCCGTTTGTTGTACACTTCCTTTTTTGCAGCTAGGATAGCTTATTTGTAGGTCAAAGAGGCTGATAAGAGGTTACATTTGTTGATTGGCGATGGTAGGCCTTTCCAAAGAGCCTCGGCTTTCCTTTTTTCTTTCTCCAGCTCGCGTAGGTGAGGTGAGAACCAGGAGTTAAGGTGGAGCCGTGGTTTTTGTTTGCGTAGTTTGATGGGAGCTATAGTATTGAGGGCTTTAAGCATGACGCGGTTATAGGTGTCAACTAAAACCGTGGGGTCGGAGCAAGTGGCAGACACCGAGTTCAATAGAGGGAGGATAAGCGGGAGTAGTTTCTCAACCGTAATGTCCTTTTTATTACGTGTCTGTTTAGGGGGAGCAAGGTTAGGTTTAACTAAGGGGGGGCTGGAGTTAATGGAGAATGAGATTATGTGGTGGTCGGACCAGGCGCACAGCGACACGGAGGTGACGCTAAGTGCACAGTTGATCTCAGTAACCCAATCTAAAGTTTGGCCTTTGGTGTGGGTGGGCTCATTAACATGTTGGGTGAGGCCAAAGTTGGCCAGGACATTTTCTAGGTCAGTGGCTTTGGGGTCATTTTTATCCTGGTATCCTAGATTAAGGTCACCCAGAATAATTATTTGAGAGTTAGGCTTAGTACTAGATGTTAGGATAGAAGATATGTCTTCTACAAATGAAGAGGTAGGTCCAGGGGGCCTGTAGATAAGATGTACTGTGGCCGTGTGGTTGGGTGTGATGGGTAGTTTAATGGATAGTAGTTCCGCTGAGGGCAGCTTAAGGCTATTGGCAGCTCTGATGTTAATCAAGCTTTTGAATATGAAGGCCAGTCCCCCGCCCTTAGTTTGGCTGGTGTCTCTGTCGCCTCTGATGATTGTGTAGTTGTCAGGAATGGCCAGGGTCAAGGTGGGACCAGAGGCTGCCTGCAGCCAAGTTTCCGTGATTGCAAGAAAGTCGAGGTTTTCAGTGACAATGAGCTCAGCAATGTCTAAGGCATGCGCCGGGATGGAGCGTGCATTTGATGAGTGCACCCCTGATATTAGAGATCGTGGCGTCATGTGCAGGCGATGCAGTGCTAACCAGCGGAGTCGTGTGTACTATGGTATTGTTTTTGCCAGCATTGGACATTTTGTCGGTCGCAAGGTTGTTCTGGTGGTATGACCAGTGAAGACATCTAGAGGCTAATCTATGATTTCTGACTGATGAGGCACAAGGTAGGCTGGGTGGATAGGGCAAGGTAGGTGAGGGGTGGTGAGGTAGTATTGTGCAATTGGCAGTGGAGTATGCCTGGGGTGGAAGGGATAGTGGGATGGCAGCAGGGTTCTGCATGTCAGCGCCCTGCACAGTGTTTTGAAGTGCATGGGAGGTTAAGTTATTGGGTGTTGGAGATTGGTGGCGATGATTGTGGCGCAGGTGCGAACCAAGCCTCGCATTTCAAGAAGAGGTAGGGCAAGGTTGATTAGGGTTGGGTTTGGTGGCGATATGACGTACCCAGAGGGCTGGGTCGTTTAGATAAGGATTGGGATCTGTCATGGTAGGTGCGAACTCTGGTTTAAGCGACAAAGTGGCACTGTGTAACAGTGAGGGCAAGGCATTAAGCAATGTGCTACTGGTGCAGAGCAGTGACCAGATTAAAACCTGCAGGGTGACCAATAGAAAGGAGGTCGTGGGTGAACTAGGCCAGTGTGCACGCTTGGGTGCCCTAGCGTATGTGCTTAGACGGTGGTGTTGGGTAACACCAGTACTGTGCATTTTAGATAATCAGTATGTGGTAGCGTGGAACCAGGTGGGCCGAGGGTTCAAAATTAGGACACACGTCTGAGCATATATTAGGTGGACGCACGCCGAGGGAATCAGGCTCGGCTGGTATACAGGGCTAGCAGCTGGCATAGAGAAAGGCAATCTATGGGGGCGAAATTATCAAAGTACAGTACAATTCACAAGCAGTGCATGGCCTGCTGAGTGCAAATCGGTGAGTTCTCGGCTGCAACAAGCGCATTAGGGTGCACAGTGAGCTCGTTAAGCATAGCAGGAGCAATTATAGGTGCATGCCATGGCATGTGTTATCAGTTTAAAGCGGCGACTGACCGCAAAAGACATGGTCCGCAAGAGACATGGTACCCAGGCTGTAGCACATTGACTGTCCTAGCGTGGAGGCAGAGGCAGAAGTAATATCTGACAGAAATCACAGTAGATACAGAGCAAATATGCTAACACAGTGCATATGCAATGGGACTTAGAGTGAATGCTAAAGCAGTGACTGACAGCTGCTCCCTGGAGCGTTAACGAGTAGTACACATTGTAAACCTTAATATATGCACGGGATTATGCACCAGAGTACACAATACACACAGTCGCAGCACATTGATTAACTTCTTGCAGGCAGGTAGTATGCCCCAGCAGGGAGTGGCAACTACACAAAGAGCATAATAGGTACAGACTAATTAAGCTTGCGAGGTGCATGTACAGCCAGGCACGTGTAGGCCAAACCGCAAGTGGCACGGTAGTTCTACTGTACAGCGGACAAATCAAGATGACCATCAAGGATCAGGGTCGGGCACAGGACATCAGCCATAACGGTGCAGTGTGAGGCACAGCTATAAGAAGCACAATGTGGCTCGTGGCGCATCGAAGAGTGCAACGCTCGGAATCTTACAACTTAATGATACAGGTAGCAAAACCGATAGTAATTACAAGAACAGAACAACGGAGATAACAAACACAAAGTTTACAGTTAGCCTTGACAATGAATCGTTCTTATGCCCAGAGTGTCAATAAGGGGCTGAAGAGCGCGACCAGGGGAGTTTCTGAGAGTGGGCCAGGCCTTGCTCAGGGAGTTCTGAAATTACAGTACATTGCTAATAAAACAGTCCTACGTTTTGCCAGCTTCCTGAGTCATGAGTCGGTTTGATTATTGATGAATGAGTATGTTCTTTATCCCCATCCATCTGTAAGTATTGCTACCACGTCTTAAACAGCCCCAGGTCCCCGGGGTTGATGTGGTAGCAGAGCTTAACGAACCGTTGGCCCAGTAAGCTTTTAAGGGTCTTTGAATATCGGGTGTCCTCTGCCTTTTAGCTGGAGGACTGCGAGGCTTCCTGTGGATAGCAGTCGAAAAAGTTCGTGCAAGACATAAAGAGATAGGTGGGACGGGTCACTCTTTCACAAAATCCCCTCTTGGTTTCTACATGGAGCTGAGGGGACTGAAGGCGATGGTGGCCGTTTGAGGAGGAGACTATCCCGAGGTCCAGGAGCTGAAAAGCGAATGGTGAGTAAAGTGATAAAGGTAGAAAAAAATGAATGGGCATTGATTGGGGAAAGTGATAATGGGAAGAAAGTAACGGAGGGTTGGTGGGGGTACTTAGTTAGGACGAAGAGCGTCACATACGTTCAAGGAATGTTTAGAAGAAGTTATTTCAAAATCCAAGTGGATAAATAGGCGACGAGCGAACAAGGTTTGCTAAATGGAATAACTTACACTCCTATTCGGAGGAGCGCTGAGAAGAGATATATGTTGGGGCCGTCAGTTTATCCGTTTTTGTATTGTATGTATTTTATGTATAGAGGAATCAATGAGATGTCGAAGAGCGACAAATGATAGATTATGTTAAGATGTTAAGAGTAAATTATTTTTTTATTTAGTCGATTGATGGTGTTGATTGAAGTAAAGTGAGACATAGAGGTTTTGGAGCGGCAATGATTGATGCACGCTCATATTTATTGTTTTCCTGAGAAGTATTTTTGTGTAAAATAACAGTAAGTACCGAGAGTCAACTGAGACATGTAGGATGTTACTCCGCCTATGCACCTATGCAAACAGCTGCCAAAACACGCACCCAAGCTTAAGCAATATAGTGCAGAATGGGTTAAGGTGGCGGCAGATAAGATGTTCGTGCCATGGCCACAAGGGGGTCCATTGTCAAAAGCTGTTTTGCAACATATGACCACATACTTGCACGCTGCCTACACGGGAAAGAAATTGGAGAAAAGGTTAGCTAGCCTCGAGCTTTGGAAGATGTATCAGGAGGAACAGGAACACCCGCCTCCTGGAGACTGGATGCTTAACCAGTGTAAGGAGGGGAGTGTTGAGCCTTCTGCTCCCACTACCGCACCTGAAGTAAATGGCGATAGTACAAAAGATGAAGGATTGTATCCATTGAGGGAACTTAAAGCAGCAACAGGATACAGTAATCCGATACATGAGCCACCTGCGTATAAGCAGTGACGAGAACCCAGAAAGAACTCCAGAAAAGTATGTAATCTCTGAAGTCCTACAGGACAAAGAGAAAAGTGAACGGCCAAGCGTGACCGTAGATATAGAACGGGAAATTAAGAGATTGAAAGGAGAAAAAGACAAAGCTGACGAGACAGCGCTCATACAGAATGAATGGATGGGAGGTCAGATATTGCTTAAACTTGGTGGGAAAAGCATTGAGGAAGTAAGGCAATGAGAAGACCAAGATGAGTAAGATAAAAAAAGACAGGGAACGAGAGAAGCGATTGAAAGAAGACGAGTGTAAAAGAAAGAGTAGACAAAACGAGAACAGATGTATCATGAAGAACAGCTAAGAAAGGAAAAAAGAGCAGAAGAGCAAAGACAATATGACAATAGACAACGAGCAATTGAAGAACAAGATAGGCTAGAGAAGAAGAGAGAAGAGGAGGAAGAACAGCAATTAAGGGATAAAAGAATGCAAAGACAAAGAGATGAAGAGGTGCATAGCGCAAATGAAAGGAGAGAAGGGAAAAAACAGGAAGAAGAAAGGGTTAGAGAGGAAGCAATGAAACAAGGGGAAGTTGATGAAGAAAAAGAACGAAAGAGAAGACAGAGGGTACGCGACATTGATCGCATCGAGAGAGCCACCGGAACCAAGTCCAGTAGTATTATGGGAAGACATAAAGGAGTTTCTCCCGTCGCACAAAGTGATGCCTGGACCCTCTAGGGTAAACCTAGAGGAGAATTTTTGAGATAGGAAGTATAGGAGACAGAATCGAGAAGGCTTATCAGGAGATGAGGACAAAATGTGAATCAAGAAACAGAGTGAAAGACCCATCTGAAATTGCCCAATCACGAGGCAAGGAGGGAAGCTTGTTTAATCTCAAGCACAGAGCCTTGTCTTTGGACAGACTGACTCTAAACAGAGATGAGAAAGATGACAGCCATACAAGTTGGGGACAAGATATGTCAGACGAAGACAGGGAAATCTTGTGTGGGGAGGAGGGTGTTGGTGCATGCGGTCCTGAGGGATGTTTCCAAACTGATAAAGAAGTGAGGTGGTCAGATTTAGACCAGCCTAAAGAAAGGCTGCTGGAGCCTATGGCGTACCCAGAGCGACCTAAAAGGCGATCTCATAGTGAGAAGGGTGAATCGCCACCATATGTGAGCAGACTGAGGTCATTACCAGGAAGAAGGCGATCAGGAACCATTGTCCCTACCATGGATAGGCAGACGATGGGAGCTGATTGCGATTTTCCATGATGTAATAGTGATCATAAATTCTGGGTCTTGAGGTAGTTGCACATAATTAGAGATATGTTGCAGTGATCTAGTCTTCTTTCTTATTTCGCTCGTGATCGTTCTCTTTGACCTGAATCGGTCTCTTCTATTGGCTTCAATTGTGAGCGTTGCTGCACGTGGGGCATCTCTCTCTGTCCTTCCTTCACCATCATCGACCCTCATTGCAAGACATCTCTAGTTCTGATCTCCGATCATTCGTAGCCATAAGGCAACAACTGCTGCCAGTAGCCTTGCCCTTATGAAGGTAGAGTTCATGTGTAAAATGACTCTATCCAACTCTTGATCGCTCACAAATTCCACCAGTTCTACAGCATTTCGGCGAAGACCTGCTAACATCTCAAAGTTCTTAAAGAGTTTCAAAGCGTTCCCTCTATTCAGAATGACTGCTTCCTCAACTAGTAGCAGGAGCGGAGAGCTCTCTTTTGCACGGAGCACTTCCTGTCTTTGTGGCTCGAGCGAAGTCTGCCACCGTTGGAATTTATTTACTAATTCCATTATTTTCTCTTCAAGGCTTTTCAATTTTGGGGACTCCATATTGACTGGATTTCGGCTCCTATGCGGCTGATTATTGATCTTTGAATTTAACTGCTCCATCACAAAAGGGAGATGCAACTTGTTCATCATTGTGTGCGTAATCACGACTTGCGGAGCCGGATTTAAATCCTCCATCGAATACACAGTCAGTTCTAAAAGCGAATAATTCCTTGCCTCTTGATTACTTACTTGTTGCAATAGGACGAGACCACTGCCCTTCCTTTCACTTCTTTGATCGCCTATTTGGAGAGCCGTGTGCCTTCCCACCCCCCACTGTTCTGCCTCTTTGTCTTCTCATTTCCTTCCTTCCTTGCCTGCTTTTTCCGAAGAATATGTTTCTGTGCGGGGTAAACTGAGATTACTTAGAAATGGGCACGAGCCTCTATTTATGTTAGTAGGCTCATTTTTCTTTAGACTTCTTAGGCTTGGAGGCGTTGATCTTTTTAGCTTTCTGTTGATAAAAGATTGACTAATTCTGGGGCTGCGCTTGACTAATTTCCTCTGAGTCCTGTGCCAGAATGCTATCCACCTGGCCTTGTATAAGCACACTTTGCACCAACGAAGTATTGGTACGAGAGTGGGCGCTTATAGACATTGGCTGTCAACTCTCTACCAGCTGGTCTCTCTCGGGCCTTGTGGGGACCGAGTAGCCACTGGGGAGTTACCATTTCTCCCACCCAAGGGACTTGCTTGCCCGTGCATCAAATTGCAAGAATAACTGATATTCTTTCCAGGACGCATCATGAAATAACCTTCCAAAAAGGCCGGCTTCCAAAATGGACCAAATCGTCATGGCCCTGTTCATTTATACTTGTATTAATATTCTCACATAATTTTCGCGAGTTGACTTCCGTACAAAATGTAATGGCAAGATTGTTGTTGTTCCTGTAGGCAGATTCTTATCGTGCTGAGAGCTATTGTGTGAGAATAAGGAGGAAGATGAGGACTGCTTAGATTGCGCCCCCTTATTTTGTGTGTTGCAGTTCATATCTGGGGACTTCTCGGTTACCAGATCCCTTTCAGCAAAACATCCATTTATCAGGTCAGGTTGGGTTGCTACTAGCGGCTCACAATGCTTAATAATTTCAGCTTCCGAGATCCCATTTACGGAGGGAAACGTTCCCTCTTCCCCTGTCCCCTGAATATTAACAGGCGTTTTCAGTTCTCCAATTTGCTTATTAGAGAAAGACGCTGTGACTTTAGTGTACAATGGCGCATCTGTCATGGCTACATGCAGGGGTTTACGCCCTCCCAGCTTAAGGGGTGATTTTGGCATAGACGCCATCTTCTCTGTCAGTATTGCACGTGGGATACCAGAACTTCTCGGTTCTCTGGAGTTAAATTAACTGGAGGGACAGTTGGCATGTTTTCCAAGGGGGCAATATGTTTACTTCGTAAGACATACCATGCCATTCTAACAGTTCTTCAATTGACTTACCCTCCTTTCACCAAACTCTTGTGTCACCGGCAGTGCTCGCCTTCAGACGACTGCACGATGACTGCACTCAGAGCACACTCTTTGCATGCGCTTCACACTCAGCAGGGTTTTTAAATCCTGTGTCCCCCCAAAGCAGTCCTCACATCCAACTTGTTCTGTACTGCAAAGGGACTGCTCTCTGCACGATGACTGCACTCATAGCGCACTCACACTCAGCAGGGGTTTTAAATCCAGTGTCACTCCCGAAGCAGTCCTTGCATCCAACTTGTTCTCTACTGCAAAGGGACTGCTCTCTGCACGATGACTGCACTCATAGCGCACTCACACTCAGCAGGGGTTTTAAATCCAGTGTCACTCCCGAAGCAGTCCTTGCATCCAACTTGTTCTCTACTGCAAAGGGACTGCTCTCTGCACGATGACTGCACTCATAGCGCACTCACACTCAGCAGGGGTTTTAAATCCAGTGTCACTCCCGAAGCAGTCCTTGCATCCAACTTGTTCTCTACTGCAAAGGGACTGCTCTCTGCACGATGACTGCACTCATAGCGCACTCACACTCAGCAGGGGTTTTAAATCCAGTGTCACTCCCGAAGCAGTCCTCGCATCCAACTTGTTCTCTAGCGCAAAGGGACTGCTCTCTGCACGATGACTGCACTCATAGCGCACTCTTTGCACTTTGACTTATGTAGGTACAATGCTAAAAGATATCATTGAGATTCATCTGTTTACATTTTACAGGCCATCTTCTCTCTCCCTTGATTCTAAACAGAGTGTTCCTCGCAGTTCTTTCCACCCCTGTAGTCCTGTGATTATTGCGAAGGTGTACTAGTGCAAGTGGACAATGATCGCCCTCAAAGGGCTCAGTTACCACCACGGTACCTACTTCAGACCAATCATGTACATTTATCAGAATATAATGAACATGAGAGCGCTTGATACCAGACATGTACATTGGAGCTGCTGGCCTATCACCCCTGGCCCTCCCGTTCCTTGCACATCATTGCAGGTACAAAAGAGTTCTTGCCATATAACGTGCACGCTTATTATATTTTTTAGACCCCATGATGTACCTTCTTCGAACTTAATTTTTAAAAAAGGGGAGTAAAAGGTTCAAGCTGGAAATTGAAATCTCCCCAATATGAAGTTCATGTTTATGAATGCCCCCCTCATAACTCAATTCGTTCTTGATCAAGTCATTAGCCCTGGGGTATTTCTATTGCTAGGCCTACGGTAACTATTCAATAGCAAAAGTTTGGGACCACATTCCAAGACCGGCTCGGGCAGGTCATGGGATGTTTATGCGCCTTCCCTGGCCTTAGCATTCAGAGAGTCAGAGGCGGGAGGAAGAGGCAAAATTAAAGATGGACGATATTAAGAACCATGAGAGGATAAACGATCTTAAATTTTTTGTCTCCTGTAAACAGAGGGTGAGAATGATAAGGACATAAGAAAGGCCACAAGGGATATTATTCAATCGCTGTTTAAGAATGAGGAAGTGGGAGATATGATTATTGACAGAGCTCACTGAGCAGGAGGCAGAGGCAAGGGACCCAGATCATTCCTGGAGAAATTCCACTACTCCACTGATATGGCTGGGGGCCATAATTGTGGTAATACGCAAGGAAGATAAAGACGCTGAATCCTGTGCTTTCTACAGACCCAACCCCCTTCTGAACACAGATGTTAAATTTGTCACAAAGCTATTGGGGAACAGACTAGAGGGGTCCTTCCTTCCGTAAATCCATGTAGACCAAGTGGGATTCATCAAAGGGCCGCAAGGCTCAGATAATATTAGAAAAACAATTGATCTTATATACCATGCAAAACAGAAAGTCCTAGACCTAGATGCATGCATAGGCCCTCATTACAACACCGGCGCTAAACCATGGCGCTATTAGCACCATGGTTGGTGCCAGTGTTGTAACGAGTCCGCCATGGTGAAATGGGGAAATACCGCCCCATTCCAAGGTTGGCGTGGCGGAATTTGCCCATTTCACCATGGCCCTTCCCCATTCCCATTCCCATTTTTGCCCCATAGGGCTCAATGGGAATGGGGAAGGCGGCAATTACGGTACTGCAAATTGCGGTACCGTAATTGCCTGCGAGGTCCCTTTGCGGGTCCCTACTTTAACGGCTGGTTCAGACCAGCCGTTCAGGTCGGGTCCCGCAAAGGGACCTCGTAGTAAGGCGCTAAGGGTTAACGGCGCTGCACCCTTTTACGGCACCATTAACCACTTAGCGCCTGGGTCGTAATGAGGCCCATAGAAGGCCTTTGAAAGTGTAGAGTGGCAATACATGGGCATGGTCATGGAGAAAAGCGGACTAGGACAACATTTCCATGAATGGATTGCAGTTTTATATAGATCTTTCAACTATCTAGAGGTACGAGACAAGGGTGCCCCCTATCACCATTGTTATATGCGCTGACGATGGAGCCCCTGGCAATAGCCATAAGGGGAAACCTGGGAATTGTTTGATTTATTTCTTTTATAGTTTATTTCTTTGCTTTGTGTTTAGTGTTAAGGTGCTTTTAATTTGATGAAAAAAACAAAACATATAGTTTTTTTTTTTTTTAAAGAGCATTGTTCCTCCTGTATATAAATAAATAAATATAAAATAAATAATTGCATGACCTCAGTCAACCCTCTGTAAAGTCTCATATTGTGAAGGACACAGAGTGATGCCATAGGTGCACACTGGTTGTGATCACTCTCCTTGTCAGGTATGAATTCAAATGCATCATGTTTGTTGAATTTAACATGCACCATTCCTTGGCCCACATGTAGGGATTCCACCTGAAGGAGCAAAAATGGAAGTATTTCTTGACGAAAAAGAACCAGCTTGATATGTGCATCATTGTGATCGGCTGCTGTGTGGTGGGCCTCTACCTGAAGCGCATCACCCTTCGGAAAAGGGACATTGCGCGCTGTCAGCACAACCGCACCAGGTGAGAATACATGCAGAATCGCACGCCACAGAGATCTCATGAAAAATTGTAGAAGATCTACCAAGCAAGGTGAATGAGAGAGACGAGCAACACCAAGAAAAAAGGGCGTTTTTTTTTTGGACAACACATACAAGATTACAAAACTTTTAAAACTGATCAAACTACAAGAAAATGGTATACACAGATTACTTCTTCCCTTGTGACACCATAGATCATAACTCCATGCTACCTGTTTGCATCTATGTAGAGACTGTGCACCTGTACTGTCAGCTATGCGCCTGCAAGTGTCTACTACACCATATCACACATTCCTGTGTGCTGATTCAGACAAGTTGTTACCAAGCAACCATGCAGTTTCTGAAGCATGGCCACCTTTACAGCGCGCGGCTCCCACTGCACCAATGCAAACTACAGACTCACGCCAAATAATGAATGCATTCTGAATGGCTCCTCGACTCTGAAGCAACAGGCAACCACAAATCAGTCAAACTAGGTAGCTCATAAAATCTGCCGCCTGTGTATCTATCCCTCCACATCCTACACAAGGGCGTACATATTACATCCAGATGTTTTGGCTCGGATGAACTCTGGCAGCTTTAGTAACACGTATGCGCCTACAAAGTCTTCCAGATCTATTTCATATGCACATGTGCAGCGTCACACAACCTGCCACACACAGGTTTATGAAATCCAGGCCCCCTAGCACCTGTGCACCTGGACAGTTCGCACATCTTCAGCTTTTGACGACATGCACCCTTGCTACCAGCAGCCCACCTGTGGAGCTCTTGAAAGGCCACACGGCACATTCAGCACGTGTGGGGCCCACACATCCACCACCTACTGCACTCTCGCCTGCATGCACGTGACTCGTTGCACCTACTCGTGCAATAACCGCGCAGTCAGCCTACTGAAGCTTTACGTTTTGCACGCTAGCTCTTTGTAGACTCAAGGAACGGGAGCACGTGGAATGCCACGGGACAGAGAGACCTTCTCTCTCATGGTCCGTCCTCATTGCGAAGTATAGCTATGACCCTATCATAGAAAGCAAACATAATCACTGCCCGCCTCCTCCTGAGGTAACAACAGAAAAGCCGATGTTAAGGAATGCTTACTATTATGACCAGAATTACTGTGAAATAACTGCAGCTACTACTGGCCAACAACCTTTTCAACTCGATGTTAAACATGTGTGCAATTTGAAGCATCGATGGGTACTGACTCCATGGAACATACACCATTTTCATCCTGACTAATGTGAAGTGACCAAAGCCAATATTGTGAGCAAGAGCAACCGCCATGAAGAACATTTGTGATTAGCATGTCCAAGGTCATATGAAGTACATTACAACAGGAGTCTATGGGCAAGCAAAATCTGCCTGAGTCACACAATACAGACAGACCATTGTGCGAGTTCATAAGGTATAACTTCTACATCTCTAGTCTCCTAGGACTGACTCCATAGAGTCTCTTATCTATCCCCTGACCTAGATAGGCGGCCTCCACATGTGGGTCAGTTAGTCTCTTTGGAACGGGGATATCTAGTCAGTCGCAGGGGTAGAAGGTATAACTGGTAAACTCACAAAGTGTCTGTCTGCATTGTGTGCCAAGGTCATACGAAGCACTGGTATGATTTAGATCACCTGGGAAGAACAAGGTGTGCCCTAGCCTCCATGAAGCCTCACTGTAGGCGAAACACGAGCCCGTGCATTCATGTTTAGTGTTGGCTTTCGGCTTTAGATTTGACTTTATCCAAACATTCACAAATTCAAGATTGTAACTTTCAGATTGATACTTGTGTAAAATGCATTGTTTATGTCTGTGCAAAGATGCCTGGTTACATTGTATTACAATGATCTTTCTACTCCCCCATTGCACTAATGAAACTAATCCGCATGCTCTTGATCCACTCAATACACACATTGGCAACTTCTTCCTGAGTTAGAGGTTCGCTCTCCTCTCCTAGGCTGCAAGTATTGCTGGCATAGTTGTAAACCATGGTTCTTCCCTCTTGCTGTTTGCTATGTACATGTTGCAAGCCTGATACCAAGGAAATGCCGAGTGTTGCTCCAGTGATGAGTGCCCATTGAGTACTGCATAACACTGTTTAGGAGAGGGGCTTCTCGTACTTCTCTGTTTTGTCCCAAACTTTTACTATTTTCTTGTTCACGGGTAGTGTGTTTGTTGTCAGTCAGTTCATTGGTAGGCAGGGGGGTTCACCCTGGTGCAATGCTGTTGTGGGGGCGAGGGTGCTACTTGCTACAGTTAAGAATAACCCACCCTCTACAACACTATTTTATAGTAATTCATGTCATTCTATGCTTTATATGCAATACCTAATGGCAATTGTCGAACACATCCGTTAGGAAATCTGAGAAGTACTGGCTCCTCTGTAATTCAACAATGTATATATTGTGACAATGTCCATGCCTAGTCCTAGCTGCCAGCCATGGGGAAACCCAGGGGGCAGGGACCCATCACCCGCTTTGTGATTTGGGGCCCAGTGACAGTGTAGGGAGGACACCTGGTCTCCCCACATCATGAGGTGATCAAGTAGGGGATCACCACATTGCCCCCCCACTGCTCCTCCTTCAAGCGAGACCTTTACAAATATGTATGCCAATCTCAAAAATCCTCTTCATGTGATATATGATATGGCATTTATAACGCGTCTATACACAAGTGTTTCAAGGCGCAATGAAGCAAGGGAGGGGAAACAGCGAGAAGACAGAGACAGCGTCCTACTAGGCCAGGTGACAATGAGATCGCGCAAGTGCAGGGGAAGGTGAAAGTGCAGGGGGAAAGGGGAGGGGGCAGTGCCATCCATAGGATAACAGTAAAATAAATAGAGACAATAAATAATAAATAAATAAAAGTGCGTCCAGCTGGTGGCAAGTGCATGGGCTACTGCAGACATCAAGTGTCAAGTGCTAGTATGGGCTGTAGGGATACAGAAACAGTCCCTGAGTGCAAGGGTTGCTATGGGGGTAGTGCAGGTGTGCAACTGGAGGGGAGGGGTCCTGGGCACGATGTCAGAGGGTAGCCAGGTAACCAATTTCAGATTCATCCAGGAGATCAGCAGGGGTGAGGAGGAGAGAAAGCAGAAGCAAAGAAGAAGGTCTTGATGTGCTTTCGGAACCGTAGATGGTTCTCCTCAAGTCTCAGAGAGGCAGGGAGGCTGTTCCAGAGGGAGGCCCCAGCAGAAGAACGAGATCTACCACCAACTCGCTGCTTGGAGAAGTGACTAACCCTGAGGGAGTTGGAGGTGGTGAAGCGTAGAGCTCGAGAAGGAAGATATTTAGGAAGAAAGAGTTGAAGATATTGAGGCCCAGGCCCTCGTAGGCCTTGTGGACAATGCAGACGGTTTGAACCTAATCCTTTCCGCCACTGGGAGCCAGTGCAGAGATTTCAGTCCTGGAGAGATATGATCCCTTGGCTTGGGGCCAAGGACAAGACTCGCAGTCCTGTTTTGGATGAGTTCCAGAGGGTGGAGAGTGGAGGCAGGCAGATTAAGAAAGTGGCTGTTGCAGTAGTCCAGCCTAGAGAGAACCAGAGCTCTGGGGACAGTGAGCTTCTGGGGGAAGAAGAGGAAAGGAAGAGTACCTCTGAGGAGGTGCAACTGGTAGTGTTACTTCTTAGAGACGTCAGAGAAGTGAGGAGAGAAGGAAAATGTGGAGTCGAAGATGACCCCGAGGTTTTTAGCCTCACAGTTGGGAGCAGGAAGCGGGCCAAAAGAGGCTGCCAGAGACCTGCTGTTATCATTATCTAGCAGATTTTGCCAGTCCTACCACAGAAATCATGGCCTGAAATATGCTCCCCATGTATATGCCAAGCAGTTGGTTTAACACAGAGCAACGTCCTTTCAGCTCCACTCCCTGCTTCAGACATGCAGGGTTCACACAAGTGCAGGAATCCCGAAAGCAAGATGGCTGACCAGCCTGATATAGGCCCGCTCTGCCACGCACAGCAAAGCTGGGGAAGCCAATCCTAAACACCTGAGGTAAATAATTGCGTTCCCATCCACAAACCCCCAGAGCATGCTCATTACATACCCCAGGTATCACTTATTAAATTAACCCCAGCACATGGGGAGGAGAAAGAGATGTTTATAGTGTCAGCAATTGAAGGAGGAACAGCAAGTAGTGAAGGGGTGGAAGCGGAGAAGGAGTCAAAGATGCTGAAAGTACAGGAGAAGGTGGAGGTCCAGAAGAAATCTAAGGGGAATGAGGAGATTGATGTGGAGATCGAGAAGTAGTCAAAGGTGGAGGTGAAATAGGGTGGAAGGTGAAGAACGATTTGCAGGTATAGGAGAAGGAGAATGTGTGGAGAGAACTGAAGGGACAGTTGGAAGTTAACATTAAGGATACAAGAAAAGAGCAGAAGAAGCTGGAGGAGATCAACATCCAGTTCATGATGCATGAGGGGAGGTTTAAAGAGGTTCCTTGGAAACCTTCTGAGAACTCGATGAGTGAGGCATGGATTTCCAATGTGGAGAATCCTGGGAGAGACTTTTTATAACACACCATCCTGACCAAAGACTTACTTCCTTATTCAGAGGGACAGAGCCAGGTTACTAAAACACCTATTCAGGAAGGGTGTAGTTGACAAGGACAACTATCTCTTTAGTTGTTTAAGTTTGCTTACCACTATGACTGTAACTTACAAAAGAAAAGTCACTTATTCCTGTCGTTTTTACCCAACACATACAATGGGTACTTTACTGCCACATATCATTGAAGTCACTGAGTCTTTCTGCCATATCCCTCTGCTTGCCACCACTTGTTAGGGAGGTTTATCCACAGTCGTCTGATGAGGCTTGTGAAGAGACCTATCCTAAGTGGAAGAACATTGTGTCCACCAAGTTAGACAAAAAAACTCTCTCAATGGCTAGCACAGCAAAGCAGCAAGCTTCCCTTCTAGGATGCAATGGTATAGTGCCAAAATACAATTAGTCCCACAAAAACACACAATAAAATATACAACGCACAATTTACTATAAACATATTTACACATGGATTATTAGACTATTAATAAAATCTCAGTTAAAGGACTTAGGAACATAAACCAAAATGCAGTAGCATGTAAGAAAACAAATGTGTTGGGGCATTGGTTTCAGTTAATTTCAGGGCGAACAATATCAGGATCTGACCTAACAGGTGTGAAGTAGGCCTATAATAGCCCCAGTAGGAGAGAAAATATGGATATTAGAAAAAAGAAAATAGCGCCAAATGACAATAGATATAAAATAAATTAATTAATACAGTACTGGGCCTGAATAGGTCAGAAACAATGTAACCACTATTGGTTATTTTAAGACCATGTTTCCGTCCCATGAAGAGCGTGAACTACAGCGATTCATTATACTAAAAACTCTCCTTTTGTGTTCCCCAGCACTCATTCTGCACACAGCCAATTCCTAGCTCTGACAGCTCTGTCAGCAGGCTCAGCTTATCCAGAACCCCCTTCAGCCATCAGCAGATGGGGATTGTGACGATTAACAGGATCTCGTCACTTCTCCCCAAAGGGGAGCCCTTCCCTTTGTGACTAGGGAGGTGTCCCGCTACGCAACATTCCATTTAGGGGTGGTGGTAAGCGGAGCCCTCATAAGGAAAGACTCCCCTTTTGGGGACAAGGACTCCTGTTCCATCAGGGAAGTCCCTAAACCCCTCTTTGAAGAACCACTAGAACCATCAGATTCTCCTGAGAACCAGCTTAAACAAGTCACTGTTTGTTTACTTTACTTTTATTGCTTTATTTCGACAAAATAGTCATAAAAGCAGTTCACAGAAAAGTTCAAAAACACATTTGTTACATCGTCATAATCGCTTAGCTGATAATTACTCCACTAAAATTACACAATCAGTGATTTACCTTAAAACCAAATAAAAACAGATCAACATTATACAGACAATAGCAGCTCGTACAGAAAGATGTATTTACCCCATAGCACTGTTCAGCAACTTAGCCTTCCTCATATACGTTTTTCTTGCCCAGCTCAGATAACTTGTAGTGGCAAGCACGGCCTCCTTATCCGAGCCGTCCAGGCAAATTACCATAGCACCAGCTAGGGACCTACATCCACGGCTTAAGAGCATAGACTTCAGGGAACACTTGCTCAGAGGCATGGTGGCCGGACAGAGTAACAAATGGTGTTGTACCATCTCTTCATACTCACCACAAAGGATACATGACGCGGAAACAGCAATATTCCATCTATGCCGAAATACAGCAGTCGGCAAGATTCCAGTACGGAACTTTAAATATAATGCTCTTTCCCACCCGGGCAAAACATAGTCCAGGTATTCTTCGCAGCCCACCTGCGTCTTTATTGAAAGATATCCGTCCAGCTGCTCAGAAGCCCTGGATCTTCCCCGGATGTCCTCCAGCGCCTTTGCCCCTGCTGCACTCTTGATTGATTCCTTTGCAACTGGTGTGATGATTGAGGGATTTGACCAGTAACTCTCCAAACCCAGCAAACCCAGAAATCCTTTCACATGGGTAGCCCACTTTAAGGAGCTGCACCCCTGCTGGGACAAAACATCTGTAACTGCCTCTTTGTATTTACGAAAGTGAGGATTAGACCAGAGGCGGGCCCATTAAAGGAGCAGGCGTAAATTACAGATCATCTCAAACCCCTTCCATCCAGATTCCAAAAGCACTGGGATGTTCGGGGCTCCAGTGGGCAATCCAAGGATATTCTTCAGAAATGTTGTCTCAGCCACTGCCAGGCACTTGGATTCCACGTGCCCCCAGAGTTTCCGCCCCAAACAATGCTGGCCAACGTGCTTGTGCTCTGTAGGCCTCCAGCGAGTCCCGCACTGCCCTAGTCCCATGTTAATTGGTGAATCTAGTGAGGGCCCCGCTGTTTGTTATTGTAGCATCATACCAAATAACCAACAGAAGGCCAAACATACTGAGAAGAAGAAGAGTATGTCAGAAATAAAGATTACTCAGTGCTTGGAAGCCAACCCTACTGGGATGAAGTAGATCGAGTGAGTAACCAAGAACACGCAGGGAAGAGAGAGAAGGGACTACAGGCCTAAGCTGGGGCAGATCCAGCATTTCCCAATAAAAAGGAAAGAAGGACCAACGTACGATGTTGGTGGAGCCATGGAGATTCAAATCTGGAGAGCAAGAGAAACCAAGAGGTCCTCCGTTGAGAGGATGCTGGCAACCAAGTAGGGAAGGGGACATGCAGAGGGCAGGGAACCCATCCGTGTATGCTCAAGAAGGATAGTTTAGGCCGTGGCGTGACCCAGAGGAGGTGCACCGACTGGCCCTCAAATGCCTCGCTGCTTATAGGCACAGAAGCGTGGACACAGCAAAGCATGCTACATATAATCGGGCAGCATCTCCTGCGCACTTGCGTCACTCAATACCGCGGCCTTGTCTTGCGAGGGCTTAGTGGCTGGTATACGTGGATTTCTTTTATTTAAATACTCAAATTCATATTCATGCAGTACACCTTCATATAGGCCATAACTGGTGATCCTACGAATGTAATGTGCTATATTTTTGGTTGGACCATAAGGCAAGACGCAGTAATGTGTGTGATTGTTAAGTCAACGCGTCACCTCAGCATCATATTTGTCACAATCTAAGAGTACAATCTTGCCTCCTTTATCCGCACTCTTGATGACAATGTCATAATATTTTTTCAATTGTTGTACAGCTTGTTTCTCATCATAAGTCAGATCAGATGGAGTGAATTTGCTTGTTTCATATATTGTAGTGAAGCACTTTACTACTACTTTTTGTTAACACCTACACCTCTTTTGGCATGCTATTTGTAGGAGGACCACATATTGAATTTGCCAAAAAGGGGGTTGTTGACTCATTACTCTGATGGTTTTCACAGTCCCCTGAAAGATATATGTCGTTTTATTCTACATACAAATTGCCATAATTCTGTTTCAGCATTGTGTTTGAGGGGTTTTGTGCAGTGAATAATGATAACGCCTTACTTAACAAGCTCATTTCTGGAAGAGGAGCAACCCAGCCCAGCATATCACAGATGAGCACCAATTACCCTTGCTTTAGCCTTGAAGAGGACGCTTGAGGTCGAAACACGTGTCAGCTGACGACTAAGACTACATGTCTTCTTCACACTAATAAAACCACGATTGGCTTTGGAAAAATAGTGTTGTAGAGACCCATCTCTTTGATCAATAGCGCAAGGTATCCGGGATCACGTTCATTCTACATTTAAAGGAGGTGTGGGCGGCGCCTCCAGCAACCCATGGCCATGCCGCTAAAATCAAATCTAGATAACAACAGAGTGAAGCCCAAGAGTAGTTTCAAGCCTAGGGCCCAAATAGTCCTGGCTTGAACTCTCACATCGCTTTCTATTACATGCAATTCTGCATGTATTATGTGTACAGGAATACAAAATATCATGCACAGCAAGGATTTATAGACTATGATTGTCAAGCTTTGCCTGAGCATATGTTTGAGTCATCAAGTAGTGATGTTAGGTTAGAAGAGGGGTTAGTGTTTTACTGCATTGCAAGCTTTGGCCGGTTGTGGAATGTTCATAATCAGCGGCTACTTTCATGTTTTTTCCTGTTCTCAGGAAAAATAGAGAACACATGCATATATGTTTGTATTCTGTTAGGGCCATCTCTTTCCTCTAACACGGTCGATAACCGAATAGCATGTAGCTGGGTGATAACATATATTATTTCAAATGAAATTCTGCTGGTTCTCACTTTGATGCAGTGTCTTTTACTCGCTTGCCTGTGAATATTCTTCCTACTAAGTGTGGGTGAAACAGTGATTTGAATTGCAATGGCTTCTTTGGGAAAGTTCACCCCCTCCCCTTCCAGCCACCCCCCGTCCCCCCGTCCCCCATTCCTGGCACCTAATCTAATATTTCAAAACAACAAATAATAAAGTAAACGCCCCTTTCCTTTTCCGACTACTTATTTTATTTCCAATAAGGTTAGCTTGTGTTAACATGCAAGAACAGTTAGCTTTTCTATATAGCATTCTAACTCTTCTCACATCATGCCCAACCATCTGCATGCAATTGTCAAACAATGATTACAAGCAGGTACCTTTAACACAAAGTTTAATGTGTTGTCTCACTTGAAAGTACAGCAACAGTCAGTCTTTTTTGGGGTTCACCTCACTTTGTGGTCAATGTAAGGGGCAGTTGGTTGAATGGTGTATTTTAGCTATTTAGTAACAAATATACAATTGCCTATACTAGTTCAAAGATTGACGTGGTCCACATAAACGTTGCACAGACTCCTGCCCTAGGTCCACATGTAATGTTGCCCTGTCAAGAAATCCTGACCACACCCAGCCCCCTAATGTGCAGATGACACCCAGATTTTAGTATCTTTTGCAGCATTTACAGATATTATTTATCATACTCTGTCTGCTTGTCTAACTGCCATGAAGGTGTTAATGTCCTCTAGTGTTCTCTGCTTGAATCCCAATAAAACAGAAATCCGTTTTTCTGCTTCTCCCAAAATGTCTTCTGTTCTGTTGATAACCTACCTTCCACTACAACTCCCCTTTCCAAGCCAGGCTTGCAATTTAGGTATTATTTTTGACTCTTCATGTTCTTTGCCTGCTCAGATCAATATGGCGGTCAAGTCTTGTTGATTCAGTTCTTGGTTCTTTCCCATTTACATTACTGTTGCTCTCTTTAAGTTAGACTTCCTAAATATGTTCTTTTTCCTTTATGTTCTATCTTGCATTCTGCAGTTCAAACTCTTTTTTGTCTTCCTATGTCGGCTTATATTATTTTGTATCTGTCTTCTTTTTGCTGGTTACCAATTAAGTATCATTTTGAATATAAGTGTATTTGTCTTGTCTTTAAATGTATACATGCCTGAGCTCCTCATTGTCTCTAGTCCCTTTTTTTCTGACTGTCCCTCGCCCTCCATGTGTTTCTTCACATTTTAGATCATTTCAGCTAATAGGTCCTAAACTTTGGAACGCTCTTCCACTTACCATCCGCTCCAGTTCTTGTTTCTCAATTTAAGAAACTTTTAAAATCTAATCGTCTTCATTCTGCTTTTCATGACTCTGTCATGCAAATGTACGAGCTGCAGGGTTGTTATAATGTATTCATGTTTTTGCAGTCCGTATTATCATGTAAAGCGTTTTGGATACAAATTAATAAATACAATTCTACTCATTGAAGGGTGAAGGCCTTTAATGCGAGACAATGGAGAAACATTACTATAATGAGACAGAGGACATATGCCTGCAAGTCCTGGCCTTTGACACGCTATTGCCTTCAATTGACCTACCAAATTCTTCTATTTGAACAGTGCAGTATGTTTTCTAAAATCCCCAAGTAGGCAGCAAGGAATCTTGATGTAATTGTTTTGTTTAGCAAGATTTCAGGAAAACAATGTTAACTTATTCAGGAAGCTGTCCGTTTTCAGATTGTCCTTCTTCTGCCATTTACCTAGCGTCTGAGTGCCTTCTTAGGTCGAAGCAAGTTCTTCATTATTTGACATAGTTGCTGATGGTGAACGTGTGAATGCAACAGCAACATCATCCCCCATTGTATCTCTTCTCTTACAGGTTTGTCAGCTTCTATGAGACAGGCACTGTGGACTCTGCTTTAGGTTACACAATTGCTTTCCTGGTCTCCCTGGCAACAGTGAAGCTCTGGAACCTTCTAAATGTCAACCCCAGTTTGCACCTGATCACAGCATCGCTGCGCAAAGCCTGGGATGAAATTAAAGGGTTTCTGTTAATCGTCTTCGTGCTGCTGATAGCATATTCTATTTCGGTAAGAGCAAGCACTCCATGGAATAATGTTGGTCATATATTCACCCGTCCATCACTAAAAGCCACCTGTTTCCTTTCCAATCACTCCTCTGTGTGAAATACCAAGCATGTTCTCTACCAGTCATTTTCTGGTCTCTCTCAAATCACCCTGGTATCTTCATCATTTCTCTGGCTGTCTCCAATAATACTAAACTACAGTACAAATTGCTGTTATTTACATTTCTCTTCTAGATTTCTTTGAGAAACTTGATGGGTGTTTCTTAACTGCCTTGTCCCAGGCCCTATCTTTTCCCACCCGCACCCTTCATCCCTCTCCTGCTTTTCTTTTCCCTGCCTTTTAATTATGTCTTTTACCCACATGTGCCCACTTCTACTAAAGACCTTTCTCTTACACTGTTTTATTGTAGGACTCTGGCCAATTTGTCACAAAACCATTCGTCAGACTTTCTTTTTCTTATTATTAAAATCAATTTGTTAAAGTTATTTAACACATTTTCCCAAATTCGATTATATATTTGTTTTAATTTGTAACTTGTGATCTTAAAATTCCAGATTGCTGCATATAGTTAAATCTACCGGCAAAATATTTATAGTTGGTGCGATTGAATCTCGCTGAGAATATTTTAAAAACTGAGATATTGGGAAGACTTTTATACAAAACGTCCTGATAAAATAGCCCGTTGTAATGAGGGAAGCCTCTGAGCAACCTCAAAGGAAACAAGAAAGGGCAACTTGAAGAGAGCTCGCAGAATCTTGGAAAACCTGTGGCGTGTATTGATGGCAGAAGCTATCCTCCCGAGACAATGGGCTGAGGGAGCTGCAATTCCTGGAGAGCCGGTCCTCTGTCTTGGGATGCCAGCGGTGGAGGTTCCTGGGGCCTAGAGCAAGCAGAACAGCGGTGAGCACATGGAGGGGCCGGGGCAGGAATAGGGTCTCTGGGAGGGGCCGGGAGGTATTAACTAATCATTGAGTGGGGCCCAAAGCTACCTGTCCTGGGGATGAAGTAGATGCTATTTTTAAGCCATGCAAGGGGAGAAGTTCCATACAGCATAGCAGCACTGAGGTAGAAGTAGAACAGGGGGCTCCCCTTCTTTGCGTGCGACAATGATGGGAGAAAGTTAAATCAGTGCCCCTGAGGGCAAACTGTGTGCAAATTCATCTACAGCATCAATCCATTGGGTGGGCATGGAGGGCCTGCCATGTTCGCTCGCTTTTGGAAGATATTTGAACGGGAGGATTTGCGTTCCAAACACAATCTGACTTGATGTCACCAAGCTCAAGGAAACCTCCTGAGATGTGGACTAGCTTTCTTTTCACCCTGAAGTGGCTGGCATGCATATCAACCAGCTCTCCCTATTGTTGCATGAGATTCCCGGTATTCCAGATTTAAAACGTTTATATTTTACAATATTTTCTTTTACTGAAATGCACTTTTCTCCAATGCAAGTCAATGGACAAAAAAAACAAGCCCCGCTCCTCCCCCTTCTTGGCATAAACTCTCCCTCCTAGCTGTACTCAAACATTGATATGTCGACGTAGAGTGGAAGCCTCTTGGTCCAGCTCACCTACCACCTCATCACATGCAAAACAAGCTTTAAAGAAGATGCACCAGAGGCAAGAGAAAACTACCTCCAGGACGGATATGGTGTTGGGTGAAAATGTGTTTCTCCAGGAACTGGAGACTAGGATGTACGAGTTTGAGGGGACCCTAATGCGTCATCAGGCCCATTTGCTGGAAGGAATTATAAACAATGCAACCTTGAAGAATGAAATGAATGTTACCAGATGATAAATTGAGGCTAGAAAATGAAGCGAGGGCCACTTAACTGAGAATGATTTGTTTCTATAACAAAGTCAGAGCTCGGACTCCCATCCCCAAACCATGCAGGCACCCTGCAGCCAAGAAGACCAGCCTACCAGGGTTCCATTACCGAACCTTTGAGCTACCTAGAGGCAATACAAGGTGCAGACCCCCTCCAAATCCCCCATGTCCAGCCTAACCATAGTAAGCCAGAGTCAGAAATAGAGGACATTTAGAGGGATCCAATGTATACCTAATCAGGGAGCAACATTTCAAGTTGCAAACTACTAGCCAGGCATAGAAAGTCACTTGCCACCACAATTGTACACATATATATAGCACACACAGACTTACTCGCCAAGAGTCAATTACCACTAGCCAATAGCTAGTGGTGAGTGAAAATGTTGAGACCTGTAATTTATAAATCATGACCCACTCATTTAGCAGAACTCTATGTGCATACATTACAGAATCTTCTGATGAGAGGATTGATTGATTACCTCGAATGATCGTGTTAACTATGAACTCAGCATTCAATGATATGGTAACATTGGGTTCAGGTAACGAACATCAATGGACGGGCCTAGTTGTCTGATATAGGTATGCAAGAAAGATTCTAATAGTACATTCAAAACCTTCCAGCCATCCCCTTGTGTTTTTCTCGAGTCACCCCAAGTAGGATAGCTATTCCCAGACGTGTGTGTCGAGCTTGCTGTGTCTAGAGGCCCAAGCCACCCTCACTGACAGTGGCCAGTGAGCCTGAAACCTGGCTGGGGTTGTGGTGTCATACAGAAGAGATGTGGACTATCCATTCCGGTTGCACTGCACCTTTTGGGGTGGGACCAAGCCTGATTTGTATGTGGGCTTTAGCCTTCTGTAATGGCACATGGTGCTCTGGAGGGTTGCCCAGAGCAATACCAGAGGTCATGCTTCATAGAAAACCTTCCAGCCATCCCCTTTTTGTTTTAGCCCTGCACCAAAAACATACTCACGTCACTAGATGATTTCACACCAAAGGATGCCAGACTTGTTTTGGCCCATCCCTCTCATCTTGCTCAGAATGTCTCCACCCACCTTCACCTCAGAGTCTATTCTTGACTCGGTCACTGGTGGTCACTAGGCTTGGCATTTCGGGGCTTACAATAATGGAGTTCGTTTTCTGTGGGACAAATGAAACAGATTAGCAGCAATGAAAGCGAGCATTGTACGAGTGTCTGCTTGGGTACATTTCGAGCCCATCACATAGTTACATGCTACTTTTAGTAATATGTATTTCTCGCTCCCTGGATCTGCCCTCGCATGCATTTCCCCTCCTTCCTGCACCACAGAACTTACCCACCCAATTCCTGCAAACCTTATCTATGGTTTAGTTTGGCTGGGTCGATATGCACCCAAACTGTAACAAACACTGTAATTTGTCCTTTATCCTTCCCATTCCCCAATTGAACAGCTCTGTTTATTTTATCTGTGTACCCTGTTTCCTTCACCGGTTCCGCCTTCCCTTTCCTCTGGTGACCACCATCCGAATACCTCGGGGAGCACATTAATTTGGCACAGTTTCAACTATTTCTAACATAACTATGGGAGGCTGTCAGGAAGCAAAGTGATGGGTGGAGCTACAGTCACTGCTCTGGGTAGCCTATCATATCATTGTATGCAAATACGTCTAGGTCCTGCCACAAACGTGAGGAGTCCATCTTGAAGAAAAGCTGGGGTTGCTTCTGTTCACATTCAGAAGGAGCAGGGCCTAGCTGTTCGGACCCACCTGGCTTGTGGTGGCAGGAATAAGACTGATTTTAAAGTGGCTGCTCTCCTTCTGTAATGGTGTGGACAGACCAAACAAGCACTGACAAAGCCAATAGTTTATGTTTGCTTTGTGTAAGCAGACAAACGAGGGTCTGTGAAGAGAGAGGGAACGATGGGTGTCTTGGGAAAGAGGTATGGCTAGGAGGAAGGTAATAGGTGGTGCTTGAAGATAATACGTATGTGGCGAAGAGATTTCAGCGTAATTACAGGCTTCATTTTACATATCAAAGATTAGGGGGTGAAGCACTAGTTGTAGACATGTTTACATTGTAAGCCAGTGACTTCAACACCATTATCATAGCTGAGGGATTATTGTCAGTTCTCTCGAGATCTATTCGTACTGATATATGTATTCAGTGTTCTATTTGAATGATCAAAAGTCAATGCTACATGGTTTATTTTGCAGGGGCCGCCATGTTGAGTGTAGAGTTGTCTTCCTCCCATAAATATGATGCTAGGAATGCGAGGAAAGGCGGTCTCCATAGGCAGGGTTGGGCAGGTCATAGGCAGAAGAAGATGGCATATGGCATGGCCATGCGCCCGCGGTGGGTGGGAGCATAAGCAAAAGGATGCATGCAAACTCTGTGTTACCCTTGTATCCCATCTACCCGCTAGCTACAATCTCATGCCAATGATGTTGCCACTCCAAGTGACACTAGCGAACCCCCTATGAACCAAAACCCAAAAATGATTGTTCTGAAGGCGGCCCTGATCAAGTATGGTACTTCTAATTCATTTAAAAACTTGCATCTCTCATATTGTGAGTTTATTCAGCATCAGAATGCAGCATATTCAATCATCTCAGGAGGATAGCTCAGGGGCAACGTGCAAGCCTTGGAAGCAAGACAACACGGAGCACCACAGGTTCACCTCTGGGTATTAAGCTTGATATAAATGACCTATCATACCCCTACAGAATGAATGGCCTTTCTCCTGTATGCCTTATCTAGGTAAACAGATCATTTCAGAGGCGTTGCTGGGGGTGAGGGGGTGCTAAGGAGGCTATAGCCCCTGATGTTTTGGTTGTAGCACGGGATAGAATCCCAGGAGCTACAACGAAACGGCTAGCTAGCCCCGAGACCCGACAGTTCCGACATCAGCATAGCCCCGGATCTTTTCCAGACCTAGCAACACCCCTGCATTTGAGTATCATTTGTAAGGTACCTTGGTTGGTTCGAGTGCTGAGGAATCACTGTGCAAGCAGCAGGCCATACGGCTGCATCCTGGATAGGTCTCACTCGATGATTTCCCCTCCTGCAGAAATGTGTAGGCAAGCTGCAGGGCACAATGTATCATTCTGAAACTGGTAAAATGAGTAACACTAACAAGCTCATGCCCTCCTCCTGTCTGGGGGCGTGGGAGTGAGATACAGAGGTACTGGGGGGGTGCGGGGGGCATCTCCTCCCGCGGGGGGCGTGGGAGTGAGGTACAGAGGTACTGGGAGTGGGGGGGGGGGGGTTAAGCCCTTGGGGAGCACTTCATAGCCAAGTGAGAGCAGCAGATGGCTCTTAATACATGTCAGGTGCGGTGATGGCGAGGGGAGAAAAAAGAAAAATGATGTGTGGCAGGTGGAAAGCCTCAGGCCTAGCCACGAATCCCCCGCGGCCGTGACCAATGGGCTACCGCACCCCTATAAAACTGGAGGCCCCATGGAAAAGAAAGCCTGCAGATGGACTCCTTACACACCCACGGCCCGGGCAAGCGCCTTCATCTAACACAATGTGTATTGACATCATTTATTTCACTTGTTTTGTTGGCCGTGCTCCCACGTGACAATGCCATGACTAATTAGCAGGCTAATGGCTGATTCCGCCTGCTCAAGATACGGCTGCTGCCTGGACGCCCATGGATGGTACATGTATGTAATACTGTACTACCTACGCACATATCGAGTCTGCTGGGCACTGCTGAGCTAGCTTCAGCCTCCTGCCTCCTCAGCTGCGGAGCACAGGTGAACACTGGACTGCCGGTGCACTTGTTATCACTGCAATGCACTGCTCTGCTTTCTATAACACGGCGTCCATTCCCCTTCCCTTTAGCACTCGCTCGCTCTGTATGGAATACCCGAGGTCTGTGAACGGTCTTGATACCCCTGCCCTGCTCTCACCATTACCCACCACCCCCGAATCGATCTGTCGCCGTGAGCAACATAATAATCAACAATAAATAACTAATCCATACTTTTGTTATATGTGGCGCCAACCCTGTAGCCTAATAACGAATGCATTGTAATTGCATGTGGAGCAAATGCTACAGTACTTTATGTATGAGTGAGGCGTTTTCTGGAATGCACACTTAACAGAGACACCTTTAAGAGAGCCACAGAGACACCTCTAAGAGAGTCACAGAGACACCTCTAAGTGAGCCACAGACACCTCTAAAAAAGCCACAGAGTCACCTCTAAGTGAGCCACAGAGACACCTCTAAGAGCCACAGAGTCACCTCTAAGAGAGCCACAGAGACACCTCTAAGTGAGCCACAGACACCTCTAAAAAAGCCACAGTCACCTCTAAGTGAGCCACAGAGACACCTCTAAGAGAGCCACAGAGTCACCTCTAAGAGAGCCACAGAGACACCTCTAAGTGAGCCACAGAGACACCTCTAAGTGAGCCACAGAGACACCTCTAAGAGAGCCACAGAGTCACCTCTAAGAGAGCCACAGAGACACCTCTAAGAGAGCCACAGAGACACCTCTAAGTGAGCCACAGAGACACCTCTAAGAGAGCCACAGAGTCACCTCTAAGAGAGCCACAGAGACACCTCTAAGAGAGCCATAGAGTCACCTCTAAGTGAGCCACAGAGACACCTCTAAGCATACCTCTCAACTCACACGCTTTTGGTGGGTGCCATCCGCCTTGTAAAGAGCTGACTCACCCGCCAAGCCTTCTGCGCGCCCATCCATTCCAATGGGCGTCTCACCGCCAAAAACAAAATCGGGTGATTTCACCCGCCTTTGAAGCACAAATGGTTGAGAGCTATGCTCTAAGTGAGCCACAGAGACACCTCTAAGTCTAAGTGAGCCACGGAAAATAAAAAAGCCATTTAGGCCAGGGTTTGCCCGGGATGGCATAGATTGGAGAACTGGGGAAGTCGGAGTGTGAAGCCAGGATTTCTGGTTGAATTTTTTGCAATGTTTAGGATTCATATCATACAATCTCCTCCCTCCCCTACCGTTTTTCACCAGCATGCAATGTTGCCTACGTGGCGGCCTGGCGAGTGATACACCAGCACTCTGTCAATGGGTGCCCCCTTTTAGAATGTCTGCATTGGTGGCTCGGTCTGAAGGTGCAATCTTTGACTGCTCCGGAAGTGATACCACAGGAGAGGGAGATGTACCCCCAAAATAGGTGCTTTGCAAAATGGGCGGAAGAGGGTGAGGACTTGTGCCTGAGTGACAAATGTGTCCCTTTTCAGCAGGGGCATGAAAGTGCTGTTTGGTCCGACTATCCTGTCAGTCCCAAATATCCGACTGGTCTGAAGGAAGGAAAACTAAGCACTAACAGATTTAAAGTTTTGATTATTTCACACCTTGAAACACTTGTGTATAGGCGCGTTATAAATGTCTTATCATATCATATCATATTAATCTCATTTTATCAAAACAGTGCCAAAACAAAACTTTCAAGTTGTCCTGAGTAAGGAATGAGATATTTTGCAATAACGTGTCTGGCTTTTAATTCACGTCCATCTTTTTTTCTCTAAAGTATTTATAGTTTCATTTTCCGACTATAAAAACTAGACTACAGGTACCAGAATGCAATGTGATGAAAGCCCTAGAGCTAGGAATGACTGAGCAGCTCACATTTGACATGGGCTAACTTAAGATGTCTTTAATCTCTTGTTTAGGTAGTGCATGAGTGATGAAAGTTGCGTTCGCACACAAAAAACATACAGTAAGTTACCACAAACAGCTGATAGATTTCAGTTTAATCAAGTGGTTTTACAATGCAACTGGGTATTATTTGAAGCAGTTGGACTACTGTGTTAGGCAGATCAACACAGCATTGTGTTTAAAGGATACTTTTTTGATACACTTAAAATCATTCCACTTGAGCTCAGTAGGTGGGGATTTCATTTTGAGGTGAGCCCTTTACTTCTCGCAGCCACCCCCACACCCCCCCCCCCCCCTCCTGCCTCTTCTCAGTCCCACTGCTACATACTCCCTGGCGAGAGAAAACAAAGCCTCAAAATGCAGATAGAAGCCTGATTTGCTGCCCAGCTGATGGCAGCTGATGCCACTGTACACCTTTCATCTAACTGTTGCTAATTTAGCCAATTAGTCACAGAGGAAGAATTCAAGAAATGCGTTCCCAGTGCCTAGTTATAAGTTATACAGTATAAGTGAACTGGTGGGGTCGGGAAATGTCACCTGTTTTACCGCTCTGCCTCGTTAATGGATTTAGAACCAACACCATCTGCCTGTTTTCTGATGGATGTGTGACCTCCACAGAAAGTGGCAGAAATTAGGCATACGAGATCACCGCATATGACACCATCGATACTCCACAAAGAAGTCCAATGAGTCTTCACAACGGGTAGTAATGAAACCCCTAAATCAACGTGTAAATTACTGTTAAAATCATCCGGTAAAAGTAATGCCGCCACATTCGGAATGAGGCCCAACGGACACACTTTAAGAAAATGCGCATGCGTGCCCTTGTCAGGAACTACAAACATCGTTTTAACAGTCTGAACGCTTTGATACATACACGTGTATCATTAAATGATTTGACAGTAGCCGCGGCACTTCCGCTCGGACCTATACTTTCACAACATTATGCACTCCAGATACTGGGTCACAGGGGCGTTGTTAGGGGGGGGGGGGGACTAAGGGGGCTATAGCCCCTGATCTTTTGGTTGTAGCCCCGGATAGAATCTCAGGAGCTACAGCCAAAAGGCTAGCTAGCCCCCAGTCCCAACATCAGCGTATCCCCGTGTCTTTTCCAGACCTAGCAACTCCCCTGACACGTCATGAAGGCCGTGGAGCGTTTTGAGAAAACCTGACATTGGATGACGGCCCCAGTGGAGCTTCCGCCGTCTATTCTTAGCCCTCGCCCCTGGAACTGTCACACAGTATTCCTTCTAATGTGAATTCGTAAAGTATGCACGCACTTCCGGGAAAGCTACAGTCAAGCAACAGTCAAGAGCCGCAGCAATTTTACTATTCCCACCATAATAAGCGATGTTCTTCGCAAGTCCACATGATAATGGCGGGCTAAGGGATTCCCGAGGCTAGACACCCCCACTATAGATGTGTCTCGGGATTCTCATTGGCTTATCTTTTGAATTATTCATCGTACGAATCTGCGTTTTCTGTCCTCCCGTTTTGTCAGTTTGATTTACGGCATGAATGACCCCGGGGTGGGGGTGGGAGGTGAATTGTCCCAGGAAGTAATGGGAGCAGTAGCTGATGTGCATTTGCTAACACGGGCTACTGGTGAGGTTCGAGAAACCTCTGTGGGCGGTGTGGCCTCTGTGCTGGCCTCTGCGATTTCCAGGATATTAAACGGGCTATTATTTAAAATAAAAATATCAAATACCTAAGGCACTTATCAACATGCTGGCAACACGTTATTGCCAGATATGAGCAGATATAATACGCTATTAAAGCAACTTTGCTGCTTGGGCCCACTTGTGAGAATGGTAGTAACGGTAAGAAATTTGGGGATACAATTACTTTATATTTTTAAAATGCCAACTAATAATTAACTGAAATCACGTGGTGCATTCACCACATGTGGTAAATAGAAAGCACGGCATGGGGCACATAACCCAAAGTTACCCCCTTTACATCATGCCACACATTTTGTCTACCACATACTCCAAATACCCCATGCAATTCCAACTCATCGTTAGGTGGTATTTTAGAATTAGGGTTTTTTTTAAAAGCCACTGGCCTGATTACAATTTTTGCAGTATTGCTAAAATAGCTGGTATTTATGAATACCAGATATTCGAAAACTTCATAAAATGATGATTTCCAAACTTGAAACTCTTCATCTGCGACTGCTTATGTGGGCCTGTAATTGCTGCCGTGAAAGCATTACCACACCCAGTAATTACCACATGCGGTACTTGCCGCATACAGTAATAGGAAATCCCCATAGAGTCTTTGGGACTCCTAAATGAGAAAGACATGTCGTAACGATGCAATATTTCTAGAGCAAACCCGGCAAAACTCATGATTAAGTCCTACCTATTTTTACTGTTAAGACAATACTAAGCTTGAGGCACTTGGAGGCGGACTGATATATAAAGGAAGTAGGGTATTTCCCTACTGCATATGGCCCACGAAAGGCTTATTGTCCTGTGGTAGTGTCTCACATTTCATTGGCTCTGCAAAAGCTCTGTCTGCCTTTAAAGGCCATTGGGGGTTCACAGCTCAATTGAATTAACAATATGACATTAGTTTATTGCAACCATACCTTAATGGTTTTATATAATTTTATTTCCAAGCAAACAAAAGTTAAATAATAAGTTTAGGGTGCTGCGGTTTGTGTATGCTGACATCAAATAACATGCTTGGGTGAGCTGTGGCTGTTGGGTAGGTTCTAGGGTGAAGTCCAGTGGGTATGCTGAGGTTGGCTTGGGTGGAGGAGCTACATTTACCTAAGGTGGTCGAGTACCTCACCGCAAAACACCAAAATGACCCAACCCCAAAAGGTATTTGCAGGCTCCAGTGGTCAGCCGTGAACAATGTGCTGGTTGAGCAGTGTCAAGCAACTCGTCTGCCACAGGCATTCTCCTCGTCATGTCTCTGTTGGTGAGCAAGGGAGGCCACAATGAGAAAAATGCCCTGCGTTGCCAGGGACGTCATTTCACCAACATTCCAGGGGTAGTGAAGTGACATCACACGACCCTTGACCTCTGATGACATCACAGAAAGCGATGTCATTTCACCCCACCCCGAAGCGATATCACAGGGAGCCATGGAACACGGCCTTTCACCCCTTGACAAAACAGGAAGTGGCATCACATAGCATTGTTCCTAAGTACAGATATTTTTTACGATATCACTATAATGTGATATACATTTCTTACAAGAATGGAACGCCATATGTATCGTTAATATCAGCGCATATAGGCCCATATTACCAAATCACTGTGAATGCAAGCAGACGACCATGGCCAAATGATAATGAGGTGTTATTATATAGCATTTGCGATTAAGCAATTTAAATAGAACAAACATACATACAATATCTGTCCCTGAAAGGGCTTGCACCCGCTTACGTGGCTGATAAAATTATGTCATACTATCCAAGAAGGAATCTGCGTTCGGAAGACAAATTCTTGACCTGTATTCCACGGACCAAATGTGTGAGAGGAGACAGAAGCTTTGGAGATTTTGGTCCCAAAGTCTGAAATCAACTTCCACTGGAGATCAGAATGTGTGAAACTTTAGATCTCTTTAGGAAGAGACCAAACACTTTCTTATTTAAATAAAAAAAAGAAAGTTTAATATAACTAAAACCCCTGCTGCTTATCTTTTTGGATTTTTGTTTAGTGGTCATCTGAACCCGAATACGGTTTACTCTGTCTAGTGCGCGTAATAAATTAATCAAAATCAAATCAAATCAAACAATATCACCCAATCTGTGTTGATACTCATTAATCAACCTTAGAAGGATGAAAGGTTGAGTGAAGTGTTTAAGAACAGACTAAATCAGTGGCTCAGCCCCTGAAGTGTGCCTGAAATAAACCTTTAATGAATACAGCAATTATTGTAATGAATTCCAGAAAGACACATTATTTGGTATTCCCATTATTTCTTATTTAGGGTCACTGCTAAAAGTGTTAGACTTGTGGAACCCCTGTTCTTTTTTTTTTTTTTTAAGAGACCTGAACAAGAAAGCCAGCCACTCCAGAAGCAAATAGCCACATGGCACTGGCCACAGACCAGGACCTTGCATTAACAACAAAAAACATTTTTTTAAGGGTAGTAAGGGAGACCTCAGGGGTCGTACTTGCGACCTCTGGCAACCCCTAAATGACATCCCTGTGCGTTGCTGCATAGACGGCCTTCCTGCCCTGGCTGTTTTGGCAGAAGAGCCAAATGGCCGACAGGTAGCTGCTTCGCCTTGAGCCCACCCAGGTATCTTTGTCATCATGAATGGTGTTGTTTAGTACCCAACACACTCTCCCTCCCTTTCCCTTAGCTACCAGTCAATGTCATAGCAACGCAACAAATCGTAGAACTTGCAGGGGCTTGCGCCTGAATGATTATTTTATGTTTGGGCGCTATTCTGACAAGAGAGCTTAGTGGATCATTTGCATTATGGTAATGTGCTGTGAAAACCAAAAGCACTATGTCCTTCAGGGTATCGTTGTCACCTCGCACTGCCAAGGCAAGTGTCAGGAGAAGGAGGAACAGAGCACTTGTACACAGGGGAGTTGCTAGGTCTGGAAAAGCCCCGGGGCTACGCTGATGTCAGAACTGTTGGGACTGGGGGCTAGCTAGTCTTTTGGCTGTAGCTCCTGAGATTCTATCCGGGGCTACAACCAAAAGACCAGGGGCTATAGCCCCCTTAGCCCCCCCTAGCAACGCCCCTGCTTGTACAGAAGAGAAAGGAGTTATAACCCCTTGTATTCTGGAGGAACCACCCTATTGTATTGAGCCCAGTGTCCTAAACTAACACCAATTCATGGGGGTCTGCACCCAGGAAGGACTTCTACAGATCACTCTCACTCTCATTGTCTCAGGAGGATAGCTCAGTTGGAAGTAAGACGGCACGGAAGACCACAGGTTCGATTCCCGGGTCCGCGCTTAGAAACCTCTGGGTATTAAGCACGTTATAAATATCACATCATATCATATCATGGTGGTTTTAAGTGCCCCTACACACATCTTTGTCTTACACACATCAGACGATCCCAGCGCACAGCAAGTAGTCTCCTGCAGCCTTGACAAACTCCAACCGGGCAAGCTCTGCTCTGTTACTCTCCTTGCTTGCCATAGGAGGCCCTTGATGCTTTGCAAATGCAAATCCAGTAGAGTCCCCTCTAGCCCTTGGGATCTCCAATGTGTTACCGATGTAAGACCTATACCACCCCTCCTGTCTTGCCCTCTGGGTTCCTGCAAGTAGGATATTCCACTCGCTCCGGCGCCCCGTGTATTTGTCAGGCTGCAGTAGTTATGCCCCCCTGACCCCCAGCCAAGGGATTCTTCAAGGATCCAGATGTCAAACTTGCCGTTACCAGAAGCGCCTGGGCTAGAACATCTGGCTAGAGCCTCCGGTAGCCTGCTCCAGCTTCTCCTCTCAGGGTCTGGCTCCTTCCAGCCTCAGGGCCAAGGTGCAAGGCAACAACCAACAAAGTGTCCCAATGAATCCTAAGCATCAATGTGCACAAGTATTGATCACAGCTTTCAACCATCATCATAGACTTTATTCGACATTCGTCACAAAAGCTCCAATAACTACAGTAAAAAAAAAAATCATACATTGATCACAATATCAACAGTTAATACAATTGTGGCATGTGTTAAAAATGTGAAAAAAAATTCTTCACCTTAGGAGCAATTTACATGAATATACATTTTTATTAAAACCCTATGTTCCATACTTCCACCCCCCAAGTGCCAGATTAATTTTAATTGTATCTACAACGGGCAATTCATGGCATAGCAAGAATCAGGCTCATGCGGGTCACGGTACACCAAGGCAGCTCATAGGGTGGAGAAGGTTACCCCACGTCCCTGTCATGCTTATGCTCTTGGAATGTAATTTCCTCTATGCAGTGCCTGTCTTACATATTTCAGTACAATCTATGCCGTCCGAGGCGACTTCGCGGATAGCCAGAAGAGTAAAGTTGGGGGCACTTGGTGAAACAGAGTACTCTAAGCAGAATCTTGAAGGTTGTTGCCCAGATAGGCTGGCATGCCGTGCCAAAAAACATAAAAGGAAGCAAGTTCTCTTCTGCCGCTGGGCACAAGGAACAACCCTTCTCAGGAGAATTTCCTTGCCACGCCGGTGTTACTGACTTTAGAGACAAACAAATAATATTGTTCTTGTTATCAAGAGCCCACCCATATCAAATAACCGTGAGTACCAATCATAGCAATAATGGCGCATCTCCTATTACAGAGGGTAGCTAGTTCGTTAGTTTCTCGCCTCTCACGGGTAAAAGCCACGACTCTAGCCCTTATTCGGGAAGCTATAAACCGATCTAGACTTTGTGGAGTCGATAAACTAGCCAGGGGATGCATTTTGCTTCTCTTTTTTTGCTAGCATTTCCAGGATAATTACCTGAGTGAGGTCAGCCTTCGGCTTCGTCCATATGCGTAGCCAGTGAAAGACAGGCCGCATGATGAGTTTTTTAGTCAAGAAGCTAAGTCCTACCTGTTGGTGGTTAGCAAAGCTTGGGCTCAATTGGGCAGGGTGTGAAGTGTTTAAGTGAAATTGTTTTCTGCCACTTGTAGTTTGCCTGCTTCGGTGAAGTCCCATAATGAGGCACCGTAACCAGCCAATGTGATTGCTTTGCCTTCATACACTTCCAAATTCTGTCCATTGGCCATTGTTGCTTAAATTTCATTGTTTGTTTGGAAATATGTCTACGCCTCTGGAAACCGGTTGTAAAATGTATTCCAAGGTAGCGAAATTCCTTGACACAGGGGACTTCAGTTTTGTTGCTATACTTTTTTGGCATTGAAACGCATCACCTGTCAGGCTTACAAACCATTACGGCAGATTTGCCTGGGGGTCAAGTTTATTCATGAAGGCGGAATACGCCATGATAAGGTGCTGAAGGGCTTTGGGTGTTCTTGCAATCAACACTGTATCATCGGCGTAAGCAAGTACTAGATCACAGTTTTACAGGCGAGTAAAATCTTCAATCTTCTTCAAGCGGTTTAAGAAGTTAGAAGAGTGTGTCCATAGGAATGAGCCACCAGGCACCGTCAATTGTCGGTATACACCGTGATAAGGTGTTGAAGGGCTTTGGGTGTTCTTGCAATCAACACTGTATCATCGGCGTAAGCAAGTACTGGAATCACAGTTTTACAGGCGAGTAAAATCTTCAATCACCTTCATGCGGTTTAAGAAGTTAGAAGAGTGTGTCCATAGGAATGAGCTATCAGGCAAAGTCAATTGTCAGCTCCTGGCTCTAGAGAAAATAGACGTTTGTCTCACCAGAGTTCCAGAGCTGCTGCAGAAGAGGCAGACCTCAAGATTGGAGGACACCCTACACGCGTTCAAGGCCCAGGTTTCATGACCAGAGGCCTGGAGAAGAGTACGGTTGCAGAGATGCCACAGAGGATCAAATGCAGACAAAGGCGTGATGGCAGTACCTGGGAAGATGGTATGGACACATAAAGCACAAGTAGTTAAGACAGCAACTAGAGATGCCTTCAAGCCCGAAGGCCACAGAGATGTCTAAAAGCCGGCTGAGTCCTGAAGAACCAAGCCACAGTTCAAAAGTTCATTGGTGAGATGAGACATCAGGTATTTTCAGTTTGCGGTTTCAGTTCCAGGTCCTGTTCCTGGGATGCACAGAAAGCTTCGGCATAGAAGGATGGCTCATCAACTCGGACAAAGTCAGCAGACTCACAGGAGATGCCCCTCATGATGGTGGACAACAGCACATGCGCAGCAGCAAGATAATGCAATGCTGGCCCTTTGGGTCAGGGCAGCGATGCTCTGGTAAAGACAAAGGACAACTGAATAGGACCCAAGAGGCACCCCTCCCTCCAAGGAGGGACAGCTGCAATGGTCCAGGATAGGGTGTCCCATAACGGAGAAGGCACTCAGGGTAATCCCACTCAGTCTCCAGCAAGGAAGCAGGGCACACACATCTGTTTCAGTCATGAACAAAGTGTGTAGGTGCTCAACGGGGCACACACAAGGCTTCAGTAAATACGGATCCAGCTGTTTCCATTGTATTTATTTATTTGTGTTCCTGGATGCATTAAGAACACCTTACACAATGATAAAACAGTCAATCAATCAATACAAATAAAACAATCAAATCATCACAATTCACCACAATACAAAAGGTCATAAATGCAACATATAGTTAATTCGTCAGCCACATAAACCAGCTTCATGGTTAGGCTTACATTATCTTAAGTTTATCAAAATTGCCTATTGTAAAAGTTAGCCACTTTTTGATCCCTGGCCAAGCACCACTCCCGACTAACCTCCAGCTCCGGCTCAGCACCAGAATAGTAGCTGCAATGCATGGAAAATGCAGGCACTCTAATGCCTACTCTGCAAAGCGTGTAGCAAGGGGGATGCTCCAGGATGTACAGGAGGGGCCCAAGGCAGTGCCCCCCTACTCCGACCCTACTTCCCCCACTGGGTGCCAGGTTGGGTCAAACTATAAAGGAGCACTGTTCTCTTTCTGGTAGGGATACATGTCTCCCTCGGTTCCTCTATTTTCAATACAGTGTCAGGGGTATAGCATGTAGCAACTTCTTTCTCACTATCACAGTATAGGGCCCAGTACAGGGCCCAGTCGATTCTTCGCTCAATTCACAGTCACAGGGACATAGTACCCAGCTGCTACTTGGCTCCACTCACTCACCTACATATAGCGATCAGCTCAATATTTGTAATCCAACCAAGAAGTTATGCCTTGCCCACTTCTTCCTGTTTCATGGTTATAGTACCCCAGTTCACTCCCAACAGGTAAAGCATGCCTCTCACTAATAAGTAATGCCCTTCTCACAACCAAGGGATATAGTGCCCTTCCCACTAGTAAGGGATGTAGAGCCCTTCCCACTAAGAGGGGATATCATAACTGTCTCACTCCGAAGGATATAGAGCCCTGCCCAATAGTAAGGGTTATAGAGCCCTTCCCACTATTAAGGGATATTGAGCCCTTCCCACTAAGAGGGGATATCATAACTGTCTCACTGCGAAGGGATATAGAGCCCTTCCCACTAGTAAGGGATATAGACCCCTTCCCACTAATAAGGGATATAGTGCCCTTCCCACTAGTAAGGGATATAGAGCCCTTCCCATTAGTAAGGGATATATAGCCCTTCCCACTAGTAAGGGATATATAGCCCTTCCCACTAGTAAGGGATATAGTGCCCTTCCCACTAGTAAGGGATATAGAGCCCTTCCCACTAATAAGGGATGTAGAGCCATTCCCACTAAGAGGGGATATCGTAACTGTCTCACTCCGAAGGATATAGAGCCCTTCCCACTAGTAAGGGATATAGACCTTACTAGTGGAAAGGGCACTATATCCCTTACTAGTGGGAAGGGCTGTATATCCCTTACTAGTGGGAAGAGCTCTATATCCCTTACTAGTGGGAAGGGCTCTATATCCCTTATTAGTGGGAAGGGGGCTATATCCCTTACTAGTGGGAAGGGCTCTATATCCCAACTCTGGCAGTTATCTGCGCCATCTCGCCTTTTGCGTCTCCTCGGCTGGGCTGCAGTTAACTACATCTGCTGGTGTCTCCCTTATATCTTCTTTTCACACTGTTTATCTAGGACCTCTCCCTTCGGAAGTGTTTTCTCTTGACCGAGTGGGTCTCCTCCCTTTGCCATTTGTCTCTCTGTTACTCCTGCGAGTTCTGGCTGAATCTGGCTGTCCCTGAATCGGTCCTCTAACCAGTCTGTGCTTTTTGTTTGCAGTGTAACTTGCTGTTTGGGTGGAGTGTCTACAGCTACCGAACCTTTTTCAGCACAGCAGTGACCATTGTCAGCCTTATGATCGGAATCTTTAACTATGATGAGGTATGGGATGGAAAATAGAACAAAGTTAATATAGTCTTGACCCCTGCATGTTTTGTATTGAAAAAATGCTGAAACCTTATATGAAGTCGAAACATGTTTCGCAATTTGGTTAGAACGTTTACGAATTTGATAATAATAGCAAAAGGCAACAATGTATATTTGCGAAAGTAAAGACTTATTTTTTTAGATAAGGGTGATGATATTTCCACATGATTTAAATATAACGTGATGACAAAAAAGTAGCTATCGGGAACTTTGAGATTTACATAGCTAACTAGGCCGATAAGCCTAGCGCAGTTTGCCTTATAGCTCGAAACGTAAAACGACCTCCCCTATACTACATCATCACAAACAACAACTGAAGCTATGTTGAAGAAGTTAAAGAAGAGTAAACACAAATAGAATTCTTTCTCACAAATGTATTACTATTTATATTTGTATTTTGTTTATTTATATAGCGAGCCAGGCCCAAGGGCATCTGGTCACATATTTTAGGAGGCAAGGTTACGATTACATGCATGGAGAAATAGTAGACTCTACCGGCTTAGAGTAAACCTGCGGGTAGGGCTACGGTATGACAAAAAATATATACAAAATAAAGTACAGATAGGCATGTACATGCGGGAGGGATATACAATCAGTTCCTCTAGCAATAAAGCATAAGAATGTTATATAGGCACAGGAAGATAAGTTAACTACGTACAAGATATGAATGCAAAGAGGAATACAGACGTTATATACACGTGAACTGTGAGGAATTCAGATCTTAAAGCAGGGATCTGCAACCTTTGGCTCTCCAGGTGATTTGGGTTACTACTCCCATCAGCCTTTGCTAGCATAGTCAATGGTGAGGGGTCATGGTAGTCGTAGTCCAAAATATCTGTAGAGCCAAAGGTTGCAGGTGCCTGCCGTAAGGCGATGGATGGTGCCCCAAATCCACTCCAAAGTTTCAGTTAACATCATGTTCCCTTTTTAGCTTCAAATGGTGCAAAATCTAAGTTACATGCACCACTATTATGAAATCTTGGTTCATAGGAGAACCTGTGTAGGACCAGAATGGAAGAAGGCAAGGCATGGAGATGACTGAGAGAAATATAATAGTAGTAGTACAATATTTATTTTGAAATAAAATGTCATAAAACATTAGAATAAAATAAACAAATATCAATATAATCCTGATGACACGCTAACATTTAGCAGTACATATAATGTACACTATAGACAAAATCCTAGAGCCTGTAATCTTCAGAAATGTAAGAATAAAAACGCAGAAAACCTCAAAAGAGCCTGTAATGATGTGCTAACATCAGGAAGGTATATGCAGCCCTCCATAGACTAAATCCCAACAGTTTCAGCACAGGCATTCCGGATTTCCGACGAGGAAGCTTGTACCCTGGGCAGAAGAGAAGAATAATAGTAAACAGGGGTCAAGCCGGCGGAAAAGGAAAGAAAAGGTTCACTCAAAGGACAACGTCCAACCGTGAAGAAAGGGAGAAAGTCCCCTTAGCTGCAGTTCAGATCACCACACATGAAACAAGCAATAGTTTAAAATACTATATTTATTTATTTCAATTTTAAATCTTTTAAAAAGAATATTAAATCATCTAAAGTGCTGATACAACATACAAAAATATATATCACACAACTATAAAAGAGTGCATACTGTGTTAAAGTGCTAGTTTCAAATATTGGCTGCTACAGGAAATCGCAAAAGGATGAATCACATTAATCCTAAAAGTTAATCTGGGCATGCCGTAAGGGGTGCCTCAAGCGAGTGAAGGGGATCACTCTAATGAGGAAACCCCCAGTTGCCCTGACCAAACTAAATATATAGCAAACAAATTGCATATCAATGGCATAACCTGAACAATATTAATGATCAAGGAAACACCTAAAATAGTATTGATATTAATAATTCCAATAGTCAATTTAGAAGCAGACAATAAACTAGAAAATAATTCATATTAATTCAAAGGAAAACAGTAGAGCACACACACTAAAATCTAACTATGGGATGCTGTGCGTCAGAAGAGAAGAGTATGCATATTTGTTTCTGCAGAAATATTACAGCAGCGTTTTGAAGCATTATGTGAATTCCATAACACTCTGCATGCAGCTAAAGGTAATTGATAAAAACGCAACCTTGCAATGAACTTCCTTTCCCTGTTGTTAGATATGCACGAAAGATCAAATTAATTATTACTAGGCATTCTCAAAAATACTTTCAGTGCACTTAGCTATCTTGAATTATGTCACATGGATATTGGCAAAAAGATTAGTAATAGGCATAACTCTACTGGATACTGCTTTGGGCGTCTCCATCATTACATGTCCATAGGATGAGCTCTGAGACTTAATGGACAGTGGGCCCAGGGTTACCTTTACCTGGGCCAATCAAGTAAAGTTAATGGCACATAACCTGAGTCTCCAGGAGCTCGGGCACAATCGAGAAAGGCTGGCCAAAGATGCAACAAATGTGGTCAGGGACGCCTTGAAGTTGGCGAGCTGAAATGATTATGTGAGGGAGTCCAGCACAAACACAAATGATCGGGCATATCTGCCAACAAAGTAAACAGGGGATTTTGAAATGTATTCAGACAAGATTTACTCAGGAGAAAGCAGGGCATCATACCTAAAATTTAGATTTGGGACACTGTTATTAGGTAGTGTGCTAAACAAATCGAATTCTAGCACCGTCCCAAATTGTCCTTCTTCCCATATACACTGGAGAACGGGCAGCGCTTTATATTTATCTGTCCAGCATATAGCAAATCTCAGAAACATTTTCTGAAGCCTATTCTTTTGTTGACAGGCATCGGGTACTTGGTTGAGGCAAAGAATGTCTGTAGATCAACAAGTAATCCCGTCATCTCTATTAAGGTTGCTAAATTTTTTTATCCAAACCTGTCTGTAAACCAACAAAAGCTCTTGGCATAGAAAAAGATTAGCGCAATGTGGCCTACCATATTCCATAAAGGCCATCGACCTAGAAACATTTCACATTAGTTAGAGAATAGTGTAACATCTTAATTATACATGATTCATACCAGTTTTTCAGGGAGATCGTTTCTGACCACGAACCTGCACTGTAGACTAATACTCATAGTACGTCCTACTACGGGAGCACGGAAATTTGACCGAATTACACCCATCCTAGGTGAAATACATTGGCTTCCACTCCAAGCCAGGATACTGTTCAAGACTGTATGTATCATCTACAAAGCAGTCACAAGTAGCACACCATCGTACCTGATGACTAAGATCCACCTATCTGGTGGCACACACTCCTCACAGAGGAAATCGATTAACCGTCTTGAATCACTACTCTTCCGCAAAGAGAGGACCTGCAAACAATCCTTCTCTTGTCATGCACCCACCCTCTGGAACTCGATCCTGGTGTTGCTCTTTCAACAACACCTGACCAAGGACTAATTCCAATGGACGCAAATACCGATGCACAGACCTCACAGTACTGTGCTACTGTCAAAAGATGCCAGCACATATGCCGGCTACCCACACTCTGTACAGTGCTCCACTGCTCTAAATAATAGGAAAGTTTAGATTGATGTGGTTACTTTAGGATCAATATCTTTATGTTAGTCTATATTGGACTGGATACCCAAGGGAAAATAATTGCAATTTAATAGCATAATGTTTACACTACCCCTAAAGAAAGGCAGCTAAAATAGTTTTATGGGTGTTCGCTTTGTAGTTTAACTGATGATATGTATCAGGAATGTTTTTATATCAGTCTAAAATGGAATGTGCAGACTGTGAGTTCAGGGAGGTAGTCCCTGACTATGCACTTGCACTTTGTATTAGCACAAAGGAGATAGTTAAATTGATATGTTATGTGAGGAACACTATTTTATACTAGACTATATTGAACAAGAAAGCCCAAGGAAAACAATTGTACTATAACAGTGCAATGTTTCCACTATTTGTTAAGTATGGGCCATGAACTGACAATTTACTAGGAGTATTCTTTATAGTTTATCTGATTACATCTATTAGGAACAATATCTCTACATTAGTTTAAAATGGAATGGAACCATTGCAAGCTTTTTGAAGCCTTCATTGGGATAAATAGTGTGGTTATTCCAAATATTGTCTATACTGCAATGTTATGTATACTTGATGGCGTTTGGAGGTACCAACAAAACAAGGGACAATTCACTATAGGTGTTGAAACCAGGCAATGGAATGTAGTTTACAATAGCATTCACTGTAATTTAGCATTCCTACACTTTTAGCAGTTGGGTCCCTGATGGCCTAATTTTATTATTTTAATTATGGAGACTGATTTTACAGTATGTAAAGGTTTAACATAATTATTTATTTAGAAATGCAATATGTGCATGGCTTGGGATTTACTGCTAACAAGCGGGAGTGGCTTATTGTGCCAACCATCTTTTTGTTAATGTTTTGCACAACGACTATCTGTATGTATGTGTCTATGTTCTGTGAATTGGTTGTTCAAAAATAAAAATTATTTCCGAAAATCCATTATTAAAGTGCAAGTATTTAATAAAGGGCAGATATGCCTTTACAGGTTTCTTAGAAAACTCAGTCAATTGAGTCTTTAATGACTTATATTATTTTGATTAGATGTAACAGGCAATGGATTATTCATCAAATGTGAAAAACCCAGTTCACACAGACCAGGGGAGGGGTCATCATCATGGGATAATAACCCACCACCAAATTGTGGCCCGAGGCGAAGGCCATAAGTTAGAGAATAGTCATTATCCCAAACGATAAGGACCCCCTCCTGAGGTCAATAAGCACATAATGGTACTAGCAAATCATGTTTTGTGGTTTTGGTGGTGAAGTAAAAACATTAGTTTAATAATGAGAAGGTAAACCAACACAGTAAATTAAATGTGGTTTTATTTTGCCATATTTATTTAAATAACAGGGTTGGCTTCATAATTAAAGCATTTCACTTGCGCACTTGGATACACAGAAGAGGGTTTCACATGAGCATGAGTACGGTTTGTGTAAAAGTAAATGGTTTCTCTGTAAGAAAGTGGAAGCTTTTTCCCATGTTTTAGCTTTCCCATTGGTATATTAAATAGGATGTTGCAATGTAAAAACAAGTTCTCCAACTAGAACAAACCCTGTTTGGCCTCATAGTATTATTAATGGTCTTCGGTAGGTTAAGGCCCTGTTCACTATTTGCCATAGACTCACAGAAACCCATCTGCAAGTCAGATTTTATCTTATTGAAGTGTGTCTTCCAAAACTCTCGCAAGTGTTTTTGAGGGGGATGTCACGCAATGCAATTATCCTCTAACAACCAGGGTCAAATCAATAACCGTTTAAAATAAGGAGACAATAGTAGATGTCAAATAGGTAGCCATGAGAATAATCATTCGTATGAGTTTTCTTAATTCTTTTAATGAGTGCATAACAAAGAATACATTTCTACTGGATCATCTGTATGAACAATATTGCACTCTACAGGCAGCAAAACAGCACTTCTTCACTTTTTTAACAATTCAAATAATTATTCATAGAAACATATTTGTGCAGATGAAAACAAATTTGTATTACAAATATGTGCTACTTACAAATGCGTATGTATATACAAGACAGTTTACAAAGTGCAATTAAAAATCCAGCTTTAAACCAATTTTCCAAGATTTTTGTTATTACAATTAATTTGTACTAAACATATCTAACAATGTACATAAACCGAGCCCATTGCATTAATCAATTGTTCTTCATATATCATATATGTAATTACCACCAAGTTAAAGTCCTTTTTCATGTTCCGAGGATTGCAACGTTTCATTCTTCAAACGTTTTGGAGTATAATTCCCTTCTGCCCGAGCCAGCATAGTCAATGGTGAGAGATCATGATAGCCATAATCTAAAGCATCTGACGAGCAATGGTTGCATACCTCTGCTCTGCACTTTTCACATCTCTTCAAAACCCTTCTCCAAGAGAAAAATTATTCTTCAAGTCCTGCAAACACATTTTAAAGAAAACACTGGTCAAATATCTTAATTATCACTAAATAGATATTTCAAGCAAACATTCACCCTAAAATAAGATGTTCTATGCATATGATGCACAACTTCTCAAATTGAAAACTTTCATGAAAATATCAAGATAGAAAAATAAAACTAAAAAAGATTGGCGATTGAAATCTCAGTAGTCGACAATTAACAGTAATTGAGGTTTAAGTTGTTTAAATTATTCAGCAGATGATAAAAATCTGATTGTCTGAATGTTAACTCATGGTTACACATATACAGTTTATCTAGTAGATAATTTTTATTTTTAATTAAAGTAAACGATGATTCCAAAAATAATGCATTGGGTATTGCATTGAAGGGAATTGGAATATGCAGCTATCAGAAATATTGTTGTCCATTATAAATATTGAGATTACACTAATCCTGTATAGTATTTTACTGCCTTATAGTACATATCTTATTATTCCAGATTCCTCAAACTTCTAGAAGAATACCGCCTATGTATCCTAAAGCTTATATTAAAATGTATACATTAAAAAGAGAAAATGTACCAATCGTCTACATTTCATTTGCTCATTGTAATGTGTATTTATACATCTATAAAGATTTGCATACCTCTTAGATAATGCTTCCTTACCAGCATTTTCCTTACAAGCATAACTACACTCCAAACATCAACACAAGTGTATTTTATGGTTTCTTCTAAAAACTTGTCTGTTTCTATTGCTCATTGCGGAACATTTTGCCCACCATTTTATCACTCAAATTAGGATTCTAGATTCAACATATCCGTTTTTTACAACTAAATAAAGAAATTCATTTATTGATGTTTACACTCTACTATGCTCTATTTCAAAATAAGATTGACATAAATCCACTTCTTACTTGCAGTATTTGGTGGAAGTTATTTTAGCTGCAATTGATATCTCATTTGAATGCACAAAGTATTAAAAGCTAGGCACAGCATTTATAATACAAAACACTCATCATCAAGAGACAAGTCCTATCTACACCCAATCCGTCAGTATATCCCCTTTAGAAGGACATGTGGAAGTAAAGGCCCAGCAGCAGTGGGGCCGAAGCACTGCGACCAGTGATGGGGCGAGGGTGCTGCATCACCCGCTTTCTCCTGGTTCTACCAGACTCACTTCCAATTGATAGGCTACAGGCAGATCCCACACAGACACAAGTAATAACAGTTCAAAGGTGTTTATTGACTTAAAATGGGTCAGATAAACACCTAATCTAAACCTAAATCTAAGTCCAAGTGGAGTCTAGTCAAATCAAAAAGGGCCTATACTAAAAAAACGATTGCCAGTCCTTACTGCTATGCTACAAAAAATAGTGTGGGATAATGTTCACAAGAAAAGAAAGAAGTGTTCACCAAATAATAAGTCAGGATGGTATGGCTGGGGTCTCCCTTCCCCGCGTTTTTAACACGGGGCGAGGTTTACAGTTCCTTTCAATGATACCAGGACCTTCTGGGGCCAAACCTCTTTTCTGCAAAGTCTCTTGTCTTGGTCTCTCCGCTAGTAGTGGAGCTATCCCACAGCTCCCTTCCCGAGTTTAGGATACTTGGGATTTAGCAAAGTCCTGTAGACTTAAACAGATTACAAATGGTTTCTCAAAGGTTCTTCAAATTCAATAGTTCCAAACAAAGTTCCTTCAGGTTACTAAGAGCTCTCTTTCTCCTTGAACCCTCTGTGTTACCTTCTTCCAGGAAACTCACAATTCACAGTTTAAAGCGGTCACAAGATCGTCTCTTGCTCTGGTTTCTTCTGGGGATTCCTTCCCCTTCCATTCAACAACTCTCCCGACTTCTTAGTACTAGAGACTTTCGACAGTGCACAGTATTATTTTAGCCCTGTGCAGGACGACTCCAATACCCAGGCTTTTAGGATCGTGCTCCCGGCACATTATTTCATTTCATAAACTGTACATATTTTCCAATTTGCCCTCGCCTTGACATTTTCACCAAGTCTTTTCCACTTTCAGGAATGTCTCTGTTCTTCTAGGGTCTTTCACAGCATGTCAATAGGCCTCATTACAAGTTTGCTGGTCTGGGAACTACGGTAGCGGTAAGCATGCCGTTACCGTAGTTCCCAGGCCGGCAAACTACGAGTTGTGCTTGCGGGTGCCTTTCTGCCCGCCAGGTCAGACCTGGCAGGCAGAGTGGCACCCGCAAGCACAGCATGCTGCATGCACCGGCACCATTCACGAATGGTGCCGGTGCATGCGGCTTCTCCATTCCCATTGAGCCATATTGGAATCAAATGGGAATGGGGAAGAATTTTTTCTGGCGCCCTGGAAAGGGCAATTACTGGGTCTGCCGGGGTTTTGATACCCCGGTAATTGGCCCTTCCAGGGCGCCGGAAAAAAACGACTCCGGCGGCAGCCGTGCCTATATTACAGGCACGGCTGTCCGCCAGGGTCGTAATGAGGCCCAATGTACACACACCATTCTTGGGGTCTTAGCTCACTTTCCTCTAATCTGCAGTTCCCCTTCACTTGCTTTCTACTTAGCTCCTCCTTTGAGCATCACACAGCTCCCCTGCACTTTTGGAGAGCTGGTGTCAGCTTTCACAGTTCCTTTTTTTAAACAAATTGAAAATGTATATTTGACTTTTCTTCCTTCTTTCTCTCGACTCTCTTGCACATTTGTTTTCATGGAATTTTGAATCTTGCTGTCATTCACACCACGAGTCCCAGAATGCTGTTCATCTTGGGCATTTCCATTTTCTGGCTCTTTACTCTTGCTGTTCCCCAAACTGCAAGTCCCAAAATGCATTTCACCTTCATTAACCTTTATGCTTCCTTCTGCCGTTCCAGCCACACACACACGCTTACCTGGTTCCTCTCTTTGTCTGGACACAAGACTCACCAGGTTAACATGTCGCTGGTGGGCAGTTCTTTGAAAAGTTGGGTCGAGGTCAGGATATCTCCACCTGCCCCTCAGATACCTGGGCTTCCTTTAACATTCCCAGGGGAAACAAGCCTTGCAGAGGACACAGCTAGCAGGCTGCACTCTGCCTTCTCTGGTCCTTGGGAGACACGGCTCCTCAGCTGTGCTGCAGACCCTCACAGGCACTGGGACAGCACCTCGCTCTTCCGTTCTCCTTTGGAATTTCTCCACAGCTTCTTCTGCTCCCTTCTGCTTCTGGGCTCTCCAGGTCCTCTCTGCAGTTGCAGCTCGCTCACAATACTGTTTCTGGTGGCTGCTTTTATACTCCCTGCTAGATTTAAGTGAAGTCAGGTGTGTCTGGTTGGGTATTAGCATAATTGTTCGGTTTTTTTTGATCGAATGATACATTTGACCGAATTTGGCCAGTACCATTCGATCGAATAAAAACAAACAATTAGGCTAATACATACCGAACAAATGGAGCGCAGGTTGCAGGGGTGTCACCTGCTCCCTATGATTGGTATGTATTAGCCTTGGAGGGTTGTGGGGGGTGTCCCCCGCTTCCTCAATATTGGAGGTGGGGGACCAGAAAAAACAATATAAATAAGAAGAAAAAGGGACCTTTGCGGCGTCCGATCCGAACTGCATTAGAGGGACGGATCTGATGCTGCAGGGCTGAAGTTGACCAGGCGACGAGCAAACAGGTTAGTAGGGAAGAGGGATGGGGTTGGGGGGTGTGGGTTGGTGAGAGCGCGTTTGATCCTCTGACAATTGATCGAATGCGGACTGTTTAACAGTTTGCCACGATCAATTCTCAGATGATCAATCACCACCAAACCGTCTGGTTGTGCTTGATTGCCTGACCCTGCCTGGCTTTATTAGTGGGACAACCACCTAGTGGTGGGTGGCAGTGGTCTTTCTTCTGCTTCTTAAAGTGTTTCTCAGAGGTAATCTCCACTGCTTTCTGTAGCCTCTTCTTCTTCCCAGTATTTATTGGAAATGGAGGGGGAATGGAACAGGACTTAAGATATCCCATGAAAGTTTGGGGAACATTGGTTTCATGGGAAAGGGGAAATGGGGGATACTGCATCTCTCCTAAGGGTTTCTCGCCCCCTCCCCCTAAGTCTCCTCCTCCCAGGTGATCCTTCCTCGCATATCCACCCCCAGGGTCACAATCCAAAAGTGCCGGCCCTTCTCTGGCCACCTGTGGGGAGGACTGTGGGGAAAAACAAGTGAGAACACCCTTAGGTTTCTCACAATACTCACATCAAATTATATCCCACAACAGAAAGGTGACGTGGCTATTGGGAAGGCTGGTTTCATAGTTAGGCAGGGGTCGGCAATCTGTAGCTCTACGGATATTCTGTACTAAGACACCCATAATCCCTTTCTATTTGCTATGTTAGCAAAGGCTGATGGGAGTTGCAGTCCAAAACATCTGGAAACAGACCTCTGCTCTAAAGCAACTGCCACTACAATGGGAATTGGCATCCTATTTGATTTTTGTTCTTTCACGTATTGGGTTTTTGACCTCACAAGTCGCTGCTATAGGTGGACCTTCTTCTTCACTGGTGTGCAAAATCAAGTTCAGCGGCATGATGTCTGATTGAAACACACTCTCTCCCTCTCTTTTCGCAGGTTGTAAGTTTGGACCCCATCGTGGGGGCATTGCTTGTCACAACATGCGTCATCTTCCTGCTGTTTGTGATCATTAACCTTCTGCTGTCTGCTATGCTGATGGTATTTTCCCACCAGAGGCAGTTGTCAGAGGTAGGTAGATGTGTCCTTCTCTTTTTGAGGTATTTGGGCGGTAGAGATGTATTTGAAAATGATCTGCTGTTCATTATAATGTTGACAGTTTGTTCAGTAGCTGCATGAACATCTTTCATTCACACTTTCATGTAGCCCACGCTCTCACGTACCAATGCATTTCCAAAGTTGCAACTAGAAACTAGAGAAAGCCAGGGGGAAAGCACATTTAGAATAATCTGCTTTTCTTCACACCAAAAGAACACATTCCCTCCAATTTTAACCTGGGTCACCTTCAAAACAACAGAGGAGCCATTACTAATTTGCCTGAGCAAATGGGAAGGACAATACAGCCTTAGTTTGTCTTTCAAACACGTAGGGCCCGATTCTCAAAACTATTGTTGGCGCATCTCATTACTTGTGCCAAACATTGTTGACACATGACAACAGCTCTGAGAAGCCCACATTGGCTCCCAGTAATAAGACGCATTCAATTCAAGGCCTTCTGCATTGCCCACAAATCCCTGCACAAACAGTGAGCCGACCTTTTCCAGGCCAAGATCAGCTGCTATAAACCAAGAAGAAATGTTTCTACTATTGTGTTTTCTTACTATTGTTTATATTTGGGCATTATTTTGTGATACTTAAATAACTCTTCCTAACCACACACCCCTCGTTCTCGCAATAGGTTCTCATGTTTAAAAAAAAAAGAAATGTTATGTAAATACATATCATATGATGGTTTATGGGTTTTTCAGACTATAAGTGAATATCATTTTGTGTTGAAGCTATCTGCCCATTGTAAAGCCTTGAAAAGGACCTATTGGGTCGAAACACGTGTCGGCTGGGGCACAGTGCATTTATGATAATTTTTTGTAATTATTTAAGTACAGTATTTGATCGCATGTATCTCAAGATTGTGAGTCATATGGCTCTGTAGAAGTGAAGATTGAACTTCTTCTGATACAATAATATAGAGTAGAGGTTTGGAATAGGACCAGGAGTCAATTTTGTTTAATAAAACAATTCAAATAACTTTAAGAATAATCCAATCATTAATGGTGTACAAATATTACATTGTGCATACTTAGGGGTAGGCAGGGGCAGAGGCTCAGTACACCAGTTGTTGCCGCTACCCTACCTGAAGCATAGATACTATTCGAAACACTTAAACAAAACCCAAGCGCACACCTACACCCAGATAGCCGCCTTCGTAGCACTAATCAAACAAGAAGAGACCTAAAATCAAGCAAAGACCTTCAAATAGAGACAAAACAATACGAAAAAAGGAAATTTGTAGGAATTGCACTCTCATGCCTAATTACTAACCTATGGAACACAATGCCAAAGGAAATTAGAACCATAGAAGACCACCTCACCTTCAGTGAAGACGCCCCACGCGCAACATCTGGACAAATCATAGAATAGTGTGCATTAAATTGAACTATGTTGACTAACCATGCGTCACTCCAGATATTCAAGGTAGATCAGCCATGCACCACTTCCTGAAGGTTTGTGAAGATCATCCATGCGCCACTTTAGTGGCTTATCTTACAATGCGCTGAAGCTCATTGTACTGTATAATTATTTCTTCATGCCTATGGTAAACTCCAATATCGCTGTTCCCATGTGACTCTGCCTAGCACTTGGAATTCCAGCGCGACCTGTTACCTCTATGACACTCGCATCACACCGACTCTTCAGCCTGCTTGGTAAAGCACGCTACACCCTCCCTTCATCTCTTTCAGTCATACACCTGCTCTCTATGACTATCATATTGTGTTATAACAGCTGCATCACCTTCCTTGCCTGCTAGCCTGTTTTCTGTGCTAATGTGCTTATCGCTGAATGCCAAAATCCCAGTTCTGCCTTTTTTTTCCTAGTCAACTGCCACGTAAAACGCGCTACTGCACCTTTTTTTTGTCTAATCCCACCAGACGGCTCACTCATATGTGCTAACACCGCTTTACTGTATATTGCTGCATTACTACTTTGCATCATCTGTATTACTACATATCGCACTCATTAATCCTTACCACTGTTTACAACCACAGCGAACACAACACCGTTCCTCTTACTGCCACACTACCTGATCTTCGTCTGACCACATGCGATGCCGCCCTTGCCTAGTATCTGACTCTTACGTCCGCATACAGTCTAGCTTTATACCTCAGATTAGGCCAGTATGAATGTTACTGGCCTGACCTATGCATACCTGAGCTCACAGTCCGGTACTATTAATACAGTGCTACACACTATTAAACTGCCCTAGGCAGACGGCTACCACCTACCACTGCCAGATTACCCCACTCCTTCACTTCTAATTTGCACAACCTAATGCAACACACAGACTTGCAGATACAACATCCTTATTATAGCGCCTGCCTACCGGCCCTGAAACCACACACCCTTAACCTGCTCCTCCTACTAGAACCTAGCCATGCACCAGCTTCTGATAATCTTCACAAGCTTACCTTTCAGTCTAGTAACATCTATTCCATATATAATGGCAGCTCCTACTGCTGGCACCACTGCAACCGACCCCAGCAATCAATTACAACCTAATGTCCAAACCCTACCAGGGAGACATACTCTCAACCTATCCATGGCTACCAAACTGCCTTTATCAGTCAGTGTCATGCCCACTACTTTCTTACCCCAGTTAGACAGAACAACTATTAAAGTCAATAACCTTACCCTTCCTACACCCACCTATGCCCTGCTACCTACTCCAAACCAATGGATTAAACTCCAGGCTTCCAGACTTATACCTAACATACCCTGTCCTACTAAAATCAGAAATTCCAGACTTGGATACAGACTCGCCAGACTCAACCTCTCATTAGCCAAGAGATCTAATAAAACTTGTACTAAAGCCTCACCTACTTGCCAGAAACAAGCAAATAGAAACAATAAAACTGCCTCACCTTGCAACAATATCCCGGCTACTAAAACAGCTACTGAGGTCACCCTTAAAGATGGACTCATCAATGCCAGATCACTAAACAACCCACGCTCTGGACATTTGTGACTGCATATCCTCAAATGACCTTGACTCCCTAGCTATTACCGAGACCTGGCTCCAGACTAAATCTGGTCCCTTGCTCTCACTCGCCACCCCAGACAAATACACCATTATCAGGCAGGATAGGACGTCTGCAAAAGGTGGAGGCGTTGCCTTTATTGCTAAAACAGTGCTTGGACTAAGGCCCATCCCTAACCATACATTCCCCTCCGGTGAACTCCTCTTGATTAAGGTACCTATGTCACCTACGTGTACCATAACCATTCACCTTATGTATAGACCACCAGGTCCCCTATCCTCCTTCGAGGATGATACAACTCTACTACTCACAGCCAACGCTAAGCCAGTATCTCAGGTGATATTCCTGGGAGACCTCAACTTAGGCCTACATGACCCAAAAATGCCAACGCATTAGCAATTGCTAACTACATCTCAGAGCTAGGCTTCAAACAACCTATCTCCCAACCTACTCATAATAAATGCGGACTCCTAGATTGGATCACGGACATCAATTGTGACATCAACATCCTCTCCAACACCCATGTGCCTGGTTTGACCATCACACTATTCTCTTTACCTTACAGGATGTCAACCACTCCAACCTAGTTAAACCCATGGCACCTCCGAGACTCTCAAGAAACATCTGCAACATAGCTGCTCAAAAGCTACTCCTGCTTGTTCAACCCCTCATTAACTCCTCCACCTCGAATGTGGATCCATCCTCTCTAGTAGACTCTTACAACACCACTATACTTAATGCCATCAACAAGATCGCTCCCTTAAAAATGCTAAACTACGCTCACATCTGACCACCTCGTTCACTCCACACCTCAGAACCTTCCGTAAGAACAAAAGAGCTGCATAAGCCTTGTGGAAAAACCTCCCTTCTACTTCTAACAAAGACAATTTCATAACAGCCTCCTCTAACTATAAAACAGCAATTATCCAAGCCAAAAGTGACTCCTACAATGACCGGATCACAAAAGTCAAATCCAAATCAAAAGAACTATTCAGCATCCATAGAGAGCCAGAATCCCCCATCGCTCCACCTGTAACTTGTACCAAAGACGTCACCTGGTGTACCAATATCCCGAAAGCCCTTTCTGACAAAATTGAGCTTCTACAATCTAAAATAGAGACAAAAAAAATGAATCTGGCCACCAACATACCCCAGCCCGTAACTCAAGCACCCCCACTTGACAAACATGACCTGTTCAAGTTCTCCCCTCTCGCCATCAAGGATGTCCAGCAACAGTCATTAAAGAGGCAGCAAGGGATCTTGCGCCTTTCATAACAGCATTAATCAATGCCTCCTTTGCAACTAGCATAGTACCGACTAATCTGAAGGACGCCTGGGTCCTGCCACTCTTAAAGAAACCTTTCCTTGACACTAACATCCTGACAAATGACAGACCTATCACTAACATGCCCTTCCTCCTTAAAATCCTTGACAGGGCCGCCTACTTACAGATCCAGCACCACCTGGAAAGCAAACATTTACTAGGACTCCGACAATCAGGCTTCCGACCTAGATATGGCACTGAGACAGCTCTGCTAGACCTAGTAACACAAAAGGAGATCCTAAAAGACAAAGGCAACCTAGCACTCCTCTTGTTACTAGAACTATCAGCAGCCTTCGACTTAGTGGACCGCAAAGTCCTATGCAACCACCTATCGTCCGCAGCCCATTTCTCTATTGAAGCCACCACTTGGATTCAATCCTTCCTAAACAACAGAACAACCAGAGTATTTGCACCCACCGCATCCGCCACACCAGTTCCAGTCACCTGTGGAGTCCCCCAGGGATCATGTGTCTCCCCCAAGCTCTACAACATTTTCACTTAGCCCCTCTTCGATGACTTAGACCACGTGGGTGTCTCCTATACAAACTGCATGGACGACACCCAAATCCTTATACCGATTACTGATGACTATAACACAGACTCCAAACGCCTAAACGACATCTACTTAATCATTCAAGCCTGAAAGGCCAAACATGGAATATGTCTAAATGACGACAAGACTGAGCTGCTCCTTGTAGGCACCCCAGCTAGACTCAACAGACTAGACTTACAATTCAATGTATTTAATATTGACGGCAATGATATCAAAGTTTCCAAAGATGTAAAAACCTTAGGCATCTATACTGACTCCTCCATCTCACTGACAAGACAAATTAACGTGACTGCCTTCACCACCTCATACACTTGCAAGCTTATTAACGCCTGCAGACCATTTCTGACCACAGTTAATAGCATCACCCTAAGCAAAAACAAAGAGGTGATGGCTGGAAGGTTTAGAATAAATCTTAACCACTGGAATTGCTCTGGGCAACCCTCCAGACCATCGCTCTTCACCTGCCAAGCCATTACAGAAGGGGAAGACCATATGCAAATCAGGCTTGGCCCCACCCCAAAAGGGTCACTCCAGCCCGAACTGCTAGGTCACATCCCTTCTGCACGAGACCACAAGCATCCCCAAACATGTTTCTGCCTGGTTGGGCCTCATCAGTGAAGAGTAGCTTGGGCCTCTAGGCCCAGCAGGCACGGGACCCACGTCTGGGCATACCCATCCCACTCGGGGTGACAAAGCAAAAACAAAGAGGTGATGGCTGGAAGGTTTAGAATTAATCTTCACCACTACCCAGATGTGGGTCCCGCTGGTGCGGCAGGGTCCATTTTCTTTTCTTTTACTTTTTTGTTGTTGTTACTTTCTTGCCGCCTGCTATCCATCTAATGGAAGTGGGGGACAACCCCACAAACCCTGACTTCCATTACACCGGACAAGGATAGCGGGGAACACCCACGCAACTCCCGCTCCCCTTGGTCAGGATGTTTGTACGGCGCAAAGGCGCAGTAATGGTAATGTCGCCATTATGTGTTCGACATTTTGGCATGATTCCTTCTGTGTTCCTTTAACTGTCTTATGTGAACATTTGTACATATTCGGTGACGAGGTGGGATCCATGTTCAACAGAGAAACAACTACATTAAGTAGCTTAAGGCAGCTTTGTACCACTCTCAAGCAAATGGGTTGGTTGGGAGACCCAACAGGTCCATAAAGGGTTCAATCCAATTAGCCACTGTCAAGGACGGTATCCCATTAGCACTACACAACTGATTTTGTATGGGGTAAACCTGTTGGAGCATCTTGTCTGTGCACAGGACCAATGATCTTGTTGCAGGAGTTTGGGGTGGTGCCTCAGAATTGTAGGTGCTAGATATGATGCTTAGAATCCATTTCAAGCCCTCCTTGATGTGTACACTCATAGAAGTAACCTGAAGCGAACTCCTTACAACACAGAACAGCTTCCTGGGCTTAATGATGCAGAGACAGCACCGGGCGCTGTAATGGAAGCCACATTTTGATTTGAGATGACACCTTACAGGTAGATGACACCTTTCAGACAAAGGCTTTGAGAACCTGTTAGAATATCATACCCATATAACTGGACACAGGCTATATGTTAGTAAGTGTGCTATACCAACTCTTCACACAACACTTAAAATGCAAGTATAAACCTCCTGCCCTTTACCTGGGCAGACCACTGGGGCATTCCATTGCATCTTCTGGTTGGTTCGCCAGAAACCCCCCAGACCTTTGCCCCATACCGCCATCTCCTTGAGACCCTGTAAATTAGTTACAAAAAAGTCTGTAGCTAAACATTTACCACTAAGGCTTCAAAATCAAACTGTGGACAAGGATAACGACCCAAATAAGTTAGATCTTACTAATGATCCAAATAAGCTAATGGAATCCCTTGATCTACATGCCACTGAGATCCTAGATGAGATTGCCCCCTTTTTTTACCTTCCACAAATAAACAAGACAGAGAACTGGCAGGAAATAGTTTACACCCAACTCAAATCTTTTACGGTGTAAAGATAGATATTTATAAGATGTTGGCATCATTCATAGACCCCTCGGCTCATAAGGAACTGAAACAACAACAACAATGTTATAAAAAAAACATTTTTAAGGCAAAAAAGCCTTTCTATGGTCAGGAATGTGATTCCCCGCCTAACACGGCTAAATAATTGCCTACTCAGGTGAACTAGATGTATGGTGGGCCAGAAATTCCTGACTTATCTTTATCTCAGTGAATTTAAGAACAGACCCCAAAGAATAGATGCATTTAAGTTACCCTTTGCTAATCCTGGATTTTCAACCTGAAGGACAAGAGAACTCTACGAGAACTCATTTATACAACTTTTATCATCAGCAAAATGTTCAGGTTCTCCTTTGGGTTAATTACTGCAAAATGAGCTCACAACATATCGCCACTTTTCCACAAGGACATTCTTAATATATTCAGTATCTCTTTAAGCTCGGGAACTGTCCCATATAGTTGGAAAAGACCAGTTATCAAACCATTTCTTTAAAAACCCTCTTACGATCGAGGCAAGCCAGGACATTTCTCTCCTATTTCTCAACTGCCATTTCTTGGCAAATAGCTGGAAAGAGTGACTGTGGGCCTCATTACAAGTCGTTGCCGCTGGACTCGTAACACTTTTTCCGCCGCCTGAGATCCCGGTGCCACTGGGACATACAAGTCCCGGCGGCGGACAATGTAAATCCCCATTCCCATGGAGTCCCATAGGGCTTCCATGTCTCATAGGACTCCATGGGAATGGGGACATGGAAGCACTGGCACCCTTGCTAACGGTGCTGGTACTTCTGTGAAAACTCAGCAGGCAGGTGCTGTTACACCCGGCAGGTCAGACCTGTCGGGCACAACGGCTCCCGCCCGCAGAGTTGTAGTGTGGCGGTCCGGAAAGGGCGCTGGTACTGTGCAACCAGCACCCTTATTTCCGGATTACCACACCTGTAATGAGGCCCTGTATGTCAAATACAGCCTCATGTAGAAGATGCAGGTATCTTAGACTCAAATCAACTTTGTTTTCAACCATTTCGAAGCACTGAGTATATAACTACCTCAATTTTAGATCCTTCTAGAGAAAAAGCAGTCAGAAATCATTCAGGTATTTTAATTCTTTTAAATCTGTCAGCCGCATTCGATATGGTTGACCATAAAATCCTGCTTTCCAGACTCATGGACAGTGTTAAAATGGATATATTCTGTTATCAGCAAGTCTGTCTCGGTCAATTTCATTCACAATTCGCGGCTGTGACTTGCAGAGTGGCACACTGATCTACACTGTCACCCGCACTGCTCAACATTACATACGTCCCTTAATGGAGATTATCCAACAGCATGGTCTGACTTTCTTTAATTGTGCTGATGATACCCAAATCCTGATAGATTTGGATCAAGAGGAGAATACTCAACTCCAATCAGCCAACAAATGCATAGTGGCAATCAAGGATTAGACAGACACCAATTTTCTGAAAATGAACCCAGACAAGACTGAGATAATGTTTATAAATCAAAATCAGGATCTGCTGACTCTTTTCCCTTTTGCACGGGAAAGCTTTGGAAATTCCTTGAGCCCCAACATGAAGCCAGAGATCTGCTCTCAAATCTTGATTCTAACTCTCCCTCTCTCATCATTCTACTCAACCTCTCCTCTGCCTTCGACACCAACACCCTGATCTCATGTCTCTGTGATACCCTGGGCATCACTGATCAGGCCTGGCGTGGCTAACCTCCTTTCTCTCTGACCACCCTTCCCAGGTGGAATTGGGGTCCTTTCTCTCCCCTATCACTCTCTCTATTTGCAGTGTCCCCCAGGGATCTAACCTATCCCCCTGGTTTTTCAATGGCTACATCCCCCCTGGCCCTTATGATAGCCACCTTCCTCTCCAACTTTCAGTGTTATGCGGATGACACGCAGCTCTCCTTCAGGCTACCCTTGGCCTCTTACTCTTCTTCACTCATACCTGACTGTCTGTCTGCAATTCAGTTGTGGTGTGCTGCAAACGACCTCGTCAGTAAAACAAAGATTGTCCTCATCGGGACCGCTGCTCCCACCTTCCCTCTTTCTCTCTGACCGGCCTCCCTTGGTCCTGCGCCTCCACCTACCAACGAGGCAAATAATCTGGGGTTCATCTTCGACTCCACTCTCTCCTTCTCGTCTCACATCGTGGACATCTCTAAAAAGTACCACTACCAACTGCCCCTCCTCAGAGGTATTCTACCTTTTCTCCCTTTCCCCCAGGGGCTCATCGTCTCCAGAGCCCTGGTCCTCTCTAGGCTAGACTACTGCAACAGCCTCTTTCTCAAACTTCCCTCTTCTACCTCCTTCCTCTGCAACTCATCCAGAACAGAACCGCATGATTTATCCTTGGCCTCAAGCCCTGGGACCACATCTCTTCAGTGCTGAAATCCCTCCACTGGCTCCCTGGGGCTGCAAGGACTAAGTTCAAGACCCTCTGCATTGTCCACAAGGCTTTCTGGGGCCTGGGCCCTCTCTATCTGCAATGCTTTCTTCCTAAATACTCTCCTTCCCGAGCACTCTGCTCGTCTTCCTCCAACTTTCTGCGGGTGTGCCGCTTTTCCAAGCAGAGATTCAGGGGGGAGATCTTTATCCACTGTAGGCGCCTCCCTCTGGAACAGCCTCCCTGCCTCTCTTCGTCTTGAGCCGGATCTCCTTAAGTTCCGGAAACTCCTCAAGACGTTCCTCTTCGCCTCCTCCTTCGCTCTCCCTCTCCCCTGATAACCACCTCTTTCTGCTCTGTCGCTCTCTCTCCTCTACTTCTGCTCAGTTTTGCTGACTGGCTGCCTGATGTACCTTCAGAGCCTCACGGTCCCAAGCATTCCTCACCAGTCTCCTGCACTTGCCCCCAGGCCTTGCACTTGTTGCAGCACTATTACACTTAGGTTACGACCAATGAGAATGGTATCTTTCTGCACTTAACCCATGTTCTGACGGGACTGGGCGCACTTTGTCCCTATTGCTTCCCCCCGCCCACGCACTTCTTGTTCTGTGCACCTGCATGATCTGTATATACCATGCCCAGTAAGATCGTTTGTCTTGTCTTCCTTATGTCTTCCCCTGCCATGCATGGTTGCGCTTTGAAACACTTGTGTATAAACGCATAATAAATAAAAAATCAATCAAATCAGTCACAGTGACTAAATCCTGTTTCTATTTCATAAAAAATAAAGCCCATACTTCTGTTTCTTTCCTTCTCAAAACAAGAAACTGTAATGAATTCACTAGTAATTTCAGGCCAGATTTTAATACCAGCCTCCATTTAGGTCTACCAGAAATTCTGTTACAGAACGCAGCAGCCAGAACCCTTTTAAAGTTGAGAAGACATGACCATGGGCCTCATTAGGAGTCAGGCGTTAAGGGGTTAACGGCGCCGTAAACGGCGCCGACCCTTAACGCCTGATTCCGAGGTCCCTTTGCGGGATGGTGTTTTTAACGCCTGCTTTTTGCAGGCGTTAAAAACCATGCGCAAAGGGATCTTGGCGATAATTACGCCAACCATCATTTACGGTGCCGTAATTATCACCTTCCCCATTCCCATTATGCCTTATGGGGCAAAAATGGGAATGGGGAAGGGGCCATTGGTGAATGGGGAATTACCGCCCCACTCACCTTGGAATGGGGCGGTAATTCCGCCATCCATCATGGCGGAGTTGGGACCTTAGCGGCATGGACCATGGTGCTAATAGCGCCATGGTCCTCCGCCAAGGTCGTAATGAGGCCCATCACTTCTGCCTTGAGGACATTGCATTGGCACACGATTAAGAAGCGCATCATATTCAAAAGTATGTTCATAATCTTAAAAGGCTTGCACTGGCCTAATGCGACCTCCTTTTCCAAGAACATTTAATTTCATACTTCAACTCGCCCATTAAGATCAAATCAATCTGCTAAATGTCCCCTCTTATCTGAAGCAAAGGAAAGATGGTCGATCTTTTTCGATAAAGGCAACCAAGATCTGGAACTCGCTACCGCCATCTCTACTTAACAAAACTAATGTATTCTCTTTTAGGACACATCTAAAAACCTTCCTTCTTAACCTGGCTTAATTTCTAACATGCAAGCATACCTGTATACAGAGAAATAGCGCCAAGATGCCTTTTGGTGAAAGATGCGCTATATCATAACCCCTATAACATAACATAACATAACATAACATAACAACATAATAACAATGGAAACCAGGTGAAGGCACAGGTAGTTAGGGCCTCCAGCAGTAACAGGAAGATGGAAGGACGTGCCGGGAATGTGCAATAGACCAGGTAGGACTAAAAGGAACCACAAGATTAAGCAGAGCCCAAGGCAAGGTCCAGGGAACAGGAGGCAGACCCACAGCCAGATGCCAAACAGAGTCAGATGGGAAGGACTGACCTGGTGATAGAGAGGACCAGGCAGGCAGGGTAAGTATTTAGAATTGCGTTGTGAAGCCTAGGCTATTTCCCCCTTTATAGGACTCTCAAACTTAGGTGTGTTTTCCCCAGTATCTAAACTGCATTGCGAAAGTAGCCATTCTGCAGTCTGACTTACTAGCAAAGCATATATCTAGCAAACTCTCTACCCCTGCCTGAGCGCCTGTCGTCTTGCCCATTTGTCTACCATTGTCTCGTCTCTCTCAGTCTAATCTGCTTGCGCCCCTCCCTGCGTCCTTCCCTAGCATTCTTCCCCGCTCCTACCCCCCCTCTTCTTCTCTCTTCTCCACACCTACTCTGTGGTGCTCTCTGTCTCTCCTATCTTTTCCAACTGCTTCTCTATCGACTATCCTGCTCTCCTCACTAAATCTGGTAGGAAGAAGTTTAAAAAGGACATCCTGGTCTCCAACCAAGGCCTCCCTATCACTGACTCCTATACCAGTGCCTCCTCTAGGCAAGCCCTCACCGATATCCTCTTTGTCGTTCCCTCGCCAGACCTGTGGACTCCTCATATGGTCTCTGTGATTTCTCCTCTCTCTGCCTCTCCCATTAATGGTGGCACCCAGTGGGAGGCCCTCCTGGCCTCATTCGTCTCTACCAAGGTAATCATAAATCTTCACCTGAATGGTACTTTCTTGGTTCAAGGCCCTGAGGCCAATCTCCTCCTCTTTGATAAATGCTTCCCGTGCCTCATCAACTTCCTTCCGTCTCCTCCTGTCCCCTCTCTTCCCTCCACGGCTTCCTTGCCTCCCCCTGCTGTCTCCTCCTTGGCTATCTTGCTCTCTCCTTCTTGCTCCTCTTCCTCTTCTGCTCCCCCTCAGGCTTCCTATACACCTCCGCAGGGCGAACCTCTGATCTGTACCCCTCCCCAGAAGTCTTTCAAGGATGGCAACCTTCTCCATGTTGCCACTCTCAATTCTCGCTCGGCTGTCAAACACTCCTCTGACATCTGCCGCCTCCTGGGAGAACTTGACCTCAATGTCCTTGGTCTCACCGAGACACGGTTCACGGCCAGTTCTGTCAAGAGCTTTGACACTCTCCTCCCTGATGGCTACAAGATTCTCTACACACCCAGGTCCAAACGTTCTGGAGGGACTGTAGGCCTGATCTTCCCCGAGTGGATTCCTGCCTCTATCATCTCTACGCAGGCCTACTCCTCTTTCGAATGGCACGTCTGCAGGCTCTCTCTCTCCTAGCCATTCCCTTACTCTACCTGGTCAGATCTCCTCCTTCCTCTCTGAGTGGGCGGACCTCTCTTCTTCCCTCCTGGTTGTGACAACTGAACTCCTCCTTCTTGAAGAGTTTAACTTCCACCTGGATGCTTCCTGTCCTTCCTCTGGACTCTTTCTCGACCTCTGCGACCCTCTCTCACTCTATATTCTCCCATCTGGCCCGACTCAGTCTGCAGGGCACACCCTGGATGTTCTGATCTCTTCAGACCTTCCCCTTTCTATCCTTTTCACCACTCCTCTCTCCTGGAGTGATCACTTTCTCCTTTCCTCCCAGCTCACCCTCTCTACCCCTCAGGCCAAGCCAACTCCATCACTGCCACCCACCTTCTCGCTTATCCGACCCATGAAGCGTGTGTCAGTTGAGGCTTTTGCCACCGCTTTCTCACCTCCCCCTCCCACTTTGACTGACTCACACCCTGACACAGCCCTTTCCGTGCTCCATTCTGCTATATCCGATACTCTTGATGTTCTTGCCCCTGTCCTGAGGATCCACTTGAAGCCCAAAGCCAAGTGCAACTCCTGGTATGACTCAGACCTCATGACCCTTAAATGCAAATGCAGGGTGGCTGAGAGAAAATGGCATGCTTCCGGTACATCTTCTGACAAGCTGGCCTGCCGCCTAGTCCAAAGGCAATACCGGATCTCTGTCCGCACCAGGAAGAGTGCTCACATCCAAGCCTGCGTCTCTACGCCATCTAACAACTCGGCCAAACTCTTTAAATTCTGCAAGGAACTGGCCAATCCTGCTGCAGTCTACACCTCTCCTGTACCCTCCCAGGCCCTCTCCACGGCTCTGGCTTCTTAGTTCATCTCTAAAACTCAGGACAGCCTGTCCCCTCTCTCTTCCTTTCCCCCTCCCCCTCTACTCCCTGCTCTTCCTCTGGCCTTTCTCCGGCCACCTCTCTTCCCTCCTTCTCTGCCTTTCCCCTGTTCTCCCTCGACGAGGTTTCTAGACAAGTCTGATCTATGAAAGTCTCATCAAAACAGGTTCACCCCTGTTCCTCCAAAACCATCAAGGACCAAATTGACAACCTGACTCCTGCTCTGGCTGACTTCTGCAACCACTCCGTTGCCACTGCAGCTGTCCCTTCCCCCCTGTAGCACTCTCTTGTGTACCTCTTCTAAGAAACCCTCTGCTGACCCTTCCTGCCCAGCTAACTATCGCCCAATGTCATCACTCTTTTCCTGGGCAAACTCCTGGAAAAGCTGACCATCCCCCAGCTTAATCTTCATACTGAATCTGTTGGCTGTCTCCATGACCATCAGCCTGGCATCAGAGCTGCCAGAAGCACGGAAACTGCTCTCCTGAACATCTGTGAAAACCTGCTCTCCAACCTCGATTCCAGCACCCCATGTGTCCTCATATTACTTGGTCTCCCTTCTGCCTTTGACATGGTCAACCATGCCATCCTGCTCAACCATCTCCGTGATAACCTGGATATCACCGATCAGGCCCTGGATCGGCTGACTTCTTTCCTCTCTGATTGACGCTCCCAGGTCTAACTTGGGTCCTTCCTCTCCTCTATCTCCATCTCTACCTGTGGTGTTCCCCAGCAGTCTAACTTCTCTCCCTGACTGTTCAACCAATACCTGGCACTTCTTGCCCACCGCATTGCCGCTCTCTGCCCCAACTTTCAGTGCTATGCGGATGACACTCAGCTCATTTTCAGGCTCCCTTCAGCCACCTCTTCTCCTTCTCTCATCTCCGACTGTCTGTCTGCTATCCAGGAGTGGTGTGACACCAATGATCTCTGCCTTAATGCCAGTAAGACTGAGATTATCCTCATCGGCACACCTGCTCCCTCCTTTCCTGTCTCTCTGGCCAGCCTCTCTTGCCCCTCTGCCTGCTCCCACATGTGAGGCTAAAAACCTTGTGGTCATCTTCAACTCCAGACGCTCCTTCTCTCCTCACATCTCTGATGTCTCTAAGAAATCACACTACCAGCTGCACCTCCTCAGAGGTATTCTTCCTTTCCTCTCCTTCCCCCAGAAGCTCACTGTCTCCAGAGCTCTGGTTCTTTCTAGGCGGGACTACTGCAACAGCCTCTTTCTAAATCTGCCTGCCTCTACTCTCCGATCTCTACAACTCATCCAGCACCGCACTGCAAGACTTGTCTTTGGCCTTAAGCCCAGGGATCGTATCTCTCCGGGACTGAAAACCCTGCACTGGCTCCCAGTGGCTGTGACAATTAAGTTCAAAGCCCTCTGCATTGTCCACAAGGCCTTCTGGGGCCTTGATTCTCAATAACTTCAACTCTCTCAGCCTAAATATCTTCCCTCTCAAGCTCTTCGCTCCTCCGCCTCCAACTCCCTCAGGGTCATTCAATTCTCCAAGCAACGAGCTGGAGGTAGATCTCTTTCTTCGGCTGGGGACTCACTCTGGAACAGCCTCCCTGCCTTTCTGAAAATTGAGGAAATCCATCTCCGGTTCCGGAAGTACCTCAAGACCTTCCTCTTTGCCTCTGCTTTCTCTCCCCTCCCCTGCTGAACTTCTGGCTGAAACTGAAACTGCACTGGTCACGTGGCTACCCTCTGTTCTCGGGCCCAGGTCCCCTCCCTGCCAGTTGCACACTCACCTGCATTGCCCCCCTGGCAACCCTTGCACTCTGGGGCTGTTCTGTATCCCACAGCCCTTACTAGCACTTGACACTTGATGTCTATACTTACCCTTGCGCCTGCCACCAGCTAGCTGCACTTCTTATTATCGTTCCTATTTATTGTTCTAGTTATTACTGTTATCCTATGTTCTGCACTTCTCTTCCCTCTACTCCCTCGCACTTCTCCCATTCCCCACCTCCCCTGCACTTGCACGATCTTAATGTCACCTGGCCTAGTAAGATCGCTGTCTGTCTTCCCTCTGTTCCCCTCACTTTTCTCGTAGCGCCTTGAAACACTTGTGTATAGGTAGGTTATAAATGCCATATCATATCATATCAAGTAGAAGGGTGAAAAAAAGAGAGGCAGTCAAGCAATGGGCATAAAGGGGAGGAAGAAAATTGGAGGGAGCAGGAGGAAGACCAACATGGGACAGGATATCTGGCAACATGGAGCATTACGATGCCCATAAAGATTGTTGTGGGCCGTCTTGATTGCCCACCGGCATTTTAGTGAGGCTCCTCTGCCCAGCGCACATTGCCATTGTAGCAGAAGACATGCACTACACCACGCATTCGGTGAAGCAGGCCGCTGTTCTTCTGCACCTGCACAAAGAAGAAAACATGGTGGCGCCTGTTACGAAAGATTTCTTAATTGTGGGTAATTTTCCTTCCATGTGGCAACCCCTAAACTTTTTGCTGTTGTTTTCACCATGATCTAGACTTTGCCAGAGAAGTGCAGCCTTCTGCCGCACTCCTCTGGGCTTTCGCTCCATTCTTACGGGGAAACTGACATGCCCTTAAGACAGTCAGTACCGGGAAACACTGTTTTCCGTAGTTTCTTTATCATGTTGCGGCTTTCGTACAACATGACACAAGAGGGCACTGTAAGCTAAGTTACTGCTCTCTTGGGTCTCTAGCCTTCTACAGGCCCTAGATACTCTTTTGGGATTGTAACTGATCGGTGCAAGTGAATCACGGACGGGAATGGTGGCAGCGATCGTTTCTTGTGTTTTGAGCTCCTTTTGGCTTTTTAAGCGCGTTTCTCACGCTTAGCCCAAAATGGTGGCCTGGCTCCCAAAATGGTCAGACCACGAGGCTCCTTTGTCCTGTCCGCTGACCGTCTTGCTCCATTCACCTTCCCCAGGACGAGCCGACCCGGGGCCTTCCTTATTTGGGCATGTACTTTCCCGCGAAACACGGATGCTTTCACGGGCTTCTACAGGCCTTGTGTGTGCCTCCAGGATGTGGGCTGGGATGTCTGGTCCCAAAACACATCCTGGGTGCCAGAGAGTCTAGGGTGGTGTGAATGCCTGGGACCACCGTGGTCCGTGATAGGTCCACGTATGTTGTGAGTGTTGATGAGCGGATCTCCCATTGGGTCCCCTCCGTTTTGGCGCAAAGGGAACCGTGGATAAGAGGGGGCTGGAAATGCCACTACCATGTCGATCTCCTGAGTTCTCACGAACAAAGGAATACAGGAGCCAAGCATCCTGCAACCACAAGGCTGAACCGAGGAATCGCTGGTGACCCGCTGAAGGACTGCTCCTCTGCACTGCTGTCACTTTGTAAAACCCTTTCTACCTATGATCGAACCAGAAGGCCTGTACTGGTACTTCGACCCTTGGAATAGCGGGGACAGCTATTCTCGGCATCTTCACCATCTCCTGCACGTAAGCCTTTGGAAGTGTCTCTGGGCCATCCAGCAGACTGACCAGCCTACACAGGAGTCTTGCTCTGTAACCGCCGCCAGGTTGTGTTGTATTCCGAGTCCTTGTCACTTTCATACGATTCGTACACTTGGCATTCCCAGGTCTGAAGTGAGTAGTGTACATTTGGCTGAGATACACACGGCCGCTCTGTTGCCCTGCTGTGGTAACAAACTGTGCGGGTTCACTTTGTTTGGGACATCTTTAACTCAACTCTGCTGCTGCAGAATCTACACGACGACGAGACGTCCCCTGCTCCCCTGAACCTGCCAGCACTGAAACTGACGCGGAGAAGCCTGGGTCTGCTTGCATTGGGGACCGGTGAGTAGCATAGCTAGGAACTGGTCGCCCTCCTGCAGGAGCCCATAGCTTTTCCCCGCTGTGTCAAAACAGCACGCCTTTCCGTACTCGCGCTCTGCTTCTGCCCACAGTGGAGGCTGCGCTTGAGTCGCAGAACTCTGTTCTTCTTCATTTGTGCACCAAACTGAACTGCCTGATTCCCTCGAAGAGACTCCCCTTTTTGCCCGTTGGCACCAGCGTGTGCAGGTACTTTTGAGCACAAGGCTCCACTCTTCGTAGGGCTTGGACTTCCTTTTAGTTAGGTGCCTCTGAAGGCGGACTGGGTCTACTCATTATTTCGCACTGCCTGTTTTCCTCCCCTTCTAGGTGGACTACACATTTCGTGCATCTAACGCTTTAGACTCGTTTGTATTTGTATATATATTGTATTGGTTTGGTATGTGTTGGTTTACTAGAGTTTTATTGTGATTTCTCGCTATGGTCATTGTTGCAAAGGCCTTGGAATAAATGTGTATATATTTTTAATATAACACCTGTTTGGAGTAGTTTGTAAGTGTCCTTGCTTTGTGTGCTCATTGCAGGTTTTCAGTCACCCTCACCCCTCTTGAGACCTAGTCTTGACCGCCGCGATCGCTACCCTGATTGGTCTGGCTTGTCCAGAGGTTACCCTGTTCCAAGTAATTAGGTTGGCCTTCTGAACTTCTGCGCCGCCAGGACAGAGTTCAGAAATCCGTCTTAACAAATTGGTGTACAGCGGTGGGATACGACTGAAGGTATCCAGTGTTGCACACGAACTAAGGCATTTCAAGTTATTCCTACCAGGACACGTAGTGAATTGTCGTAGTATAACTTTAAAAAGGCCATAGTCCTATCTTACAGTATGGAAACAAATTCCTTGTTAACTTTAAATGCTTCCAAATCAGAAACATTGAAAAAGATGTGTGCGGAGAGAGGTGTTTCCTCTCAAGGCACCAAATTGGATATGATCCAAAGAATCGTGGAGTGGCAAGAAGCGCAGCTTGACGCTATAACTTCTGAGGACAGTGCGGAAGGAGGTGGGGCTGCTCTCACTGGTAGAACCGATGATTCTGCCGCTGCACTGATCCACCGCGACCACGAGGACAGGGAGGATGAGATGTCTAATGTTTCCTCTGCCAGTGCTGATGGGGAGGCAATGCTTGAATTCAAGAAGCAAGAGCTGCGGTTTAGGTAAAAGCAGCTTGAGTTCAGCATAGCCAAACTAAAAATCGAACAGGCAGAAAAACAGAAAGACAGGGATCACCAGTTGGAACTGGCCAAGCTTCGGGTTGCAAATGGGTCCAAGGGTCCTGGACATGGGTCTGGGGCCTCCTCTCATCCACAGTTTCCGAAAGATCTGCTCAGTGTGTATGAGGAAAGGAATGACATTATGGACTGGCTGAATACGTTTGAGTATGCATGTGACGTTCAAGAAGTTGACAATGCTGATAAGATTGTCTGGTTACTCAGCAGACTGCCCCATTCTGGCTGTAGTGCCATTATGGAAATGTCGAAGGCTGAGCGAGCTAATTTCGCAATGTTAAAGCAAACTCTCATTTTAAAGTTTGGAAAGACTCCGACCCAATATTTAAAACAATTCCGAGAGTACAAGAAAAAAGAAGGTGGTACTTGGGTATCTTATGTCACCGAATCCTTAAAAAACTTGACTGGCTGGGTGGAAGGTTACAAGGTTTCTACCTTTGAAGACATGATAAATCTTGTCATGCTGGAACACATTTTTGCATCTTCTTCCCCGGAGCTTAAGCAGCATTTGGCCGATTCGAAGGAGATAGATCCTAAGAAGCTGGCCATTGCAGCAGACTTATGGGTGTCACATTGAGTGTCCCATAAGGACAAAACGCATCCTGGTAAGCAGGAGGAAGGGAAAAAGTCCAAAGATAAGGAGGGTGGAGAATCTGATAAATCTTCTTCTCAAAAGGGCCACAAAAAGAAAAATAAGGGTAAGACACAAGAGAACTCACAGGGTAGTGGAGGTCAGCCTCCGAAACAGAACTCTGGTTACAATAAGCCTCCCTATGTAAGCAGACCCAATGGATCTTGTTTTGCTTGTGGAGCAACTGACCACGTGAAGGGGGATCCCCGGTGTAAGGTTAAACCTTTGGGGGTCCACTCCGCTAATCTGGCCTTCTCCTCCTACGAGGAAGAAGAGATTATAGGAGCATCCTTCTCCTCAGACACATTCCCCAGCGGGATAGAAGCTGAGGTAGTTTTAGTTTCCCTGGGTTCCTGGGAGCCTAAAGTCGTAGAGGCTTATGCTAGGATTCATGATAATACCAAGCACTACTTTAAGGACAGTGTGCTGATCAATGGAGTAGATACTCCAGCTCTTAGGGATAGTGGGTGCAGTCGAACTGTAATGGATTCTACCTTGGTAGACTCAGAGGAAGTTGCCAGAGCTACTCTGATGCCCACTAAGTTGGCTGACGGCCCACTCTGCATGTTCCCAGTAATACCTGTAAATCTTACTTTAAATGGTACAGCAGTCAGGATTCCAGTGAGCATTCAGAGAAACGTCCCAGAAAAGGTCTTGTTAGGCAATGATCTCAGAGCTTTAGGGCTCGTAGGAGACACTGCTGACAGACCCTACACACGGTCTCAAGCACGGGCAGCATTGGCCAAGACCAATACGCCGCCCCAGCCGAAGGGGAAACCCAAGGCGAAAGGAGTAAACAAGTCAAGTCGAGGGAAAGAGAATATTCCCCCGAGCTCGCCTACCACTGCGGTGGAGGAAGTTGGTCAATCGCCCGGGCCTGACGAGGAGGTGGCGATGCCTGAAGTATTTGACCCCAACGACCATCCTGAACTAAAAGACTTGTTAGTAGAAGGTGGTCCTGATAGGGACGAATTCAGTAAAGGCCAGCGTGAGTGCCCATCTCTGGAAGGCCTAAGGAGACAGGCCTGCTCCCAGCTTGAGGGTGAACCTCCTGGGACGCATCGGATTTATTGGGAAGGTGGACTCCTGTATAGTGAGCTCACAGAGTCTACAGAAGGAGACCATAGGAGGTTGGTGGTTCCCCTTGCTGTAAGACCCTTCCTCCTGCAGTTGGCGCATGAAGTGCCCCTTGCTGGTCACCTTGGTATTAAGAGGACCAAGCAAAGGTTATCCATGCACTTCTACTGGCCCAAGATGGGGGTGCAAGTAGAAAGTCACTGCAGGAGTTGTGCCTCCTGCCAGTTATCTGGTAAGGTTGGCTCGACAATCCAAGCTCCATTGGTACCACTCCCAGTTGTGGGAATACCATTTGAAAGGGTAGGGATCGACATCGTTGGTCCCCTTGGCCCGCAAACATCCTCAGGCAATAGGTTTATCCTGGTGCTGGTCGACCATGCAACCAGATATCCTGAGGCCATCCCATTGAAAACTGCAACTGCCAAGTCAGTTGCAAAAGCGTTACTTGGCATATTTACTAGGGTTGGCTTCCCTAAAGAAGTTGTGTCGGATCGTGGCAGCAACTTTATGTCGAAGTATATGCAGGCTATGTGGAAAGAATGTGGGGTCACCTACAAGTTCCCTTCTGCATACCACCCCCAGACCAATGGTCTGGTGGAACGTTTCAACAGAACGTTAAAGAGCATGATTGGGGCTCTGGAAGAACCTCAGAGAAGAAAATGGGATCTTTTTTTACCATGCTTACTGTTTGCCTACCGAGAGGTACCACAGGAGGGTGTTGGCTTTAGCCCCTTCAAAATTCTGTTCGGTCATCCTGTACGGGGACCCTTAGCCATAGTCAAAAAGGGATGGGAGATGCCCATTCCCCCTGTTACTACCAACATAGTAGATTATGTGCTGGGGCTCAGAAAACGGATGGTACTTCTGATGGGCTTGGCTAGTGATAAATTGAAGGCAGGACAAGCGCTGGTGAAACATTGGTATGACCAGAAAGCTTCCCTCATCAACTTTACACCTGGTCAGCAAGTCCTGATCATGAATCCTATAAGGCCTCAAGCTTTACAGGACAAATGGTCAGGCCCTTCCACAGTGGTGGAGCCCCTGGGTGAGGTTAACTATTTAGTGGACCTTGGAGGGCCTGGACAGGCTACAAAAGTGTTTCACGTAAATAGGCTGAAGGCTTTCGTCCCAAGAGTCGAAATCGCAGCACTGCTACTGGCTTCAGACATTGAGGAAGAGGAGTCTGAACCTCTCCCGACCTGCTCCAAAGCGGTCCCTCAGATAGCTCCTTTGAGGGTGTCCGAGTGGCCCCTCACCTGACTTCTGATCAGCAGGCTGAGGTGAAAAGTTTGCTTAGGCAGTTTTCCCCCCTGTTTTCACAGTCGCCTGGTTTGACACCTTGGTGCAAACATAACATAGACACAGGAGACAGTGTACCTACCAAAAGTAGGGGATACAGGATGTCAGACAAAGTACGGTCTTATATTAAGACCGAGGTCAACAAGATGTTAGACCTTGGGGTGATTGAACCCTCTAGAAGTCCTTGGTCCAGCCCTGTGGTTTTGGTTCCAAAGGCAGGTACTTCTGAATTGAGGTTCTGCATGGATTACAGGGCTCTGAATGCTGTCACCAAGACAGATGCACACCCCTTGCCTCGAACGGATGAGCTGGTGGATACTTTGGGTGCCTCTAAGTACCTCAGCACGTTTGACCTCACTGCTGGCTATTGGCAAATAGCTTTAGCAGAACATGCCAAGGAGAAGACAGCGTTTTCTACTCCAGAGGGCCTTTACCAATTCAGGGTAATGCCGTTCGGGTTGAAAAATGCACCTGCCACTTTCCAGAGGCTTGTGAATCATGTTTTGAATGGGTTGGACGAATTCTGTCTTGCATATCAGTGCCACCTGGGAAGACCATGTGAAACACCTCAGGATTGTGCTCCAGGCTCTTCAGAAAGCACACTTGACCATAAAGGCTAGTAAATGCCAGATTGGACAAGGCTCAGTGGTTTACCTTGGACATGAAGTAGGTGGAGGGAGGATACAGCCTCTTCCCAGTAAAGTACAAGCAGTACAAGAATGGCCTACCCCCACTACACAGACCCAAGTGAGAGCCTTCTTAGGACTCACAGGGTATTACCGCAACTTCGTGGCAGACTATGGCACCATAGCTGCCCCTCTGACTGCCCTCACCACTCCGAAGAAACCCAAGAAGGTAACTTGGACCGACGAGTGTGAGAAGGCCTTCAATGGCTTAAAAGACTCCTTGTGCCAGGCCCCTGTCCTCAGGGCCCCTGATTATCAAAGACCTTTTATTGTGCAGACGGACGCCTCTGACACTGGGACAGGAGCTGTACTATCGCAAGTAGATGAGAAGGGTAAGGAACACCCTATTGGTTTTATTAGTCGCCAGCTTAAGGACAGAGACCTCAGATGGTCCACAGTGGAGAAAGAATGTTTCTCTGTTGTGTGGGCCCTACGGAAGCTGAGGCCCTACCTCTATGGGACCCACGTCACTGTGCAAACTGACCATAAGCCCTTAAAGTGGCTAATGAACATGGAGGGAGAGAATCCAAAGTTGCTTAGGTGGTCCATAAGTCTACAAGGCTTCGACTTCACTATTGAGCATAGGCCAGGTGTCCAACATAGCAATGCTGATGGGTTGTCCAGAATGTTTAACCGACCTGAACAAGAGACTCATCCAGGGCTGGATTAGTTCCCCCTGTCCATAGTCTGGGAGGGGCGAGTGTTAGGAAAGATTTCTTAATTGTGGGTAAATTTTCCTTGCATGTGGCAACCCCTAAACTTTTTGCTGTTGTTTTCACCATGATCTAGACTTTGCCAGAGAAGTGCACCCTTCTGCTGCACTCCTCTGGGCTTTCGCTCCATTCTTACGGGGAAACTGACATGCCCTTAAAACAGTCAGTACCGGGAAACGCTGTTTTCCGTAGTTTCTTTATCATGTTGCGGCTTTCGTGCAAAATGACACAAGAGGGCACTGTAAGCTAAGTTACTGCTCTCTTGGGTCTCTAGCCTTCTACAGGCCCTAGATACTCTTTTGGGATTGTACCTGATCAGTGCAAGTGAATCACGGACGGGAATGGTGGCAGCGATCGTTTCTTGTGTTTTGAGCTCCTTTTGGCTTTTTAAGCGCGTTTCTCACGCTTAGCCCAAAATGGTGGCCTGGCTCCCAAAATGGCCAGACCACGAGGCTCCTTTGTCCTGTCCGCTGACCGTCTTGCTCCATTCACCTTCCCCAGGACGAGCCGACCCGGGGCCTTCCTTATTTGGGCATGTACTTTCCCGCGAAACACGGATGCTTTCGCGGGCTTGTACAGGCCTTTTGTGTGCCTCCAGGATGTGGGCTGGGATGTCTGGTCCCAATACACATCCTGGGTGCCAGAGAGTCTTGGGTGGTGTGAATGCCTGGGACCACCGTGGTCCGTGATAGGTCCACGTATGGTGTGAGTGTTGATGAGCGGATCTGCCATTGGGTCCCCTCCGTTTTAGCGCGAAGGGAACCGTGGATAAGAGGGGGCTGGAAACGCCACTACCATGTCGATCTCCTGAGTTCTCACGAACGAAGGAATACAGGAGCCAAGCATCCTGCAACCACGAGGCTGAACAGAGGAATCGCTGGTGACCCGCTGAAGGACTGCTCCTCTGCACTGCTGTCGCTTTGTGAAACCCTTTCTTCCTCTGATCGAACCAGAAGGCCTGTACTGGTACTCCGACCCTTGGAATAGCGGGGACAGCTATTCTCGGCATCTTCACCATCTCCTGCACGTAAGCCTTCGGAAGTGTCTCTGGGCCATCCAGCAGACTGACCAGCCTACACAGGAGTCTTGCTCTGTAACCGCCGCCAGGTTGTGTTGTATTTCGAGTCCTTGTCACTCTCACACGATTCGTACACTTGGCATTCCCAGGTCTGAAGTGAGTAGTGTACATTTGGCTGAGATACACACGGCCGCTCCGTTGCCCTGCTGTGGTAACAAACTGTGCGGGTTCACTTCGTCATCTTTAACTCAACTCTGCTGCTGCAGAATCTACACAACGACGAGACGTCCCCTGCTCCCCTGAACCTGCCAGCACTGAAACTGACGCGGAGAAACCTGGGTCTGCTTGCATCGGGGACCGGTGAGTAGCATAGCTAGGAACTGGTCGCCCTCCTGCAGGAGCTCATAGCTTTTCCCCGCTGTGTCAAAACAGCACGCCTTTCCGTACTCGCGCTCTGCTTCTGCCCACAGTGGAGGCTGCGCTTGAGTCGCGGAACTCTGTTCTTCTTCATTTGTGCACCAAACTGAACTGCCTGATTCCCTCGAAGAGACGCCCCTTTTTGCCCGTTGGCACCAGCGTGTGCAGGTACTTTTGAGCACAAGGCTCCACTCTTCGTAGGGCTTGGACTTCCTTTTAGTTAGGTGCCTCTGAAGGCGGACTGGGTCTACTCGTTATTTCGCACTGCCTGTTTTCCTCCCCTTCTAGGTGGACTACACATTTCATGCATCTAACTCTTTAGACTTGTTTGTATTTGTATATATATTGTATTGGTTTGGTATGTGTTGGTTTACTAGAGTTTTATTGTGATTTATCGCTACGGTCATTGTTGCAAAGTCCTTGGAATAAATGTGTATATATTTTTAATATAACACCTGTTTGGAGTAGTTTGTAAGTGTCCTTGCTTTGTGTACTCATTGCGGGCTTTCAGTCACCCTCACCCCTCTTGAGACCTAGTCTTGACCGCCGCGATCGCTACCCTGATTGGTCTGGCTTGTCCAGAGGTTACCCTGTTCCAAGTAATTAGGTTGGCCTTCTGAACTTCTGCGCCGCCAGGAGAGAGTTCAGAAATCCGTCTTAACAGCGCCCATGAACTGGGAGCCATCTGCACTCCCAGACTTCCCGTGCCACCTATTACGGGTGCAGTTGCACCCTCCCACTCTCTGCTGTCTGTGAGGGAGGAGCCACCATCAAGGGTAGGCCCTCCATGTATGTGAGTGCCGTCGAGTGGGTCACATAGTGAGCCTGACTGCCACATCCTTGGGTACGGACATGCATGAAACAACAATGGAAGAAATCACAGCCAACAGGCTGATTTATGGTGCAAGTCTCCATGAGGTGTGAAAGGAAGGATGCTTCTAAACCAAGCCCCTAATGGCTGCAGGGATAAACAGAGGATGCAGGGTGGCATGTCAGGAAGGTTAGGACCATCAAAGTACCTAGTACATGCACTCCCACGCTCCCCGGCGCCCCTTCCTCCCACCACCTCACCTCCATTTTCCACATATCCAACCGCCTCACACCCATGCCACTTACCTGTTGCTCCCTTGTCCCTCGAGGGCGCTGGGAACACTAGTATTCCTGGCGCATCCCTGTTGTGGCAATGGCCGCCCTGAAAAGGTAGAAAGGACTATGGGCTTCATTACAAGTTTGCCGGTCCGGAAACAAGGGTGCTAATAAGCTCACTGGCACCCTTGTTTCCAGATCGGCAAACTCAGAATCTGCTTGCAGTGGCTGCTGTGCCCAACAGATCTGACCCTGCCGAGCGCAGTGGCCACGGTAGGCAGACCTGTCACGGAAGCACCGGCACCGTTAGAAACTGTGACGGTTCTTCCGTGTCCCCACTCCCATAGAGTCCTATGGGAACCTATGGGAATTGGGACTTACAATTTACTGGCGCCTGACTTTCCCGGGCCACTGGACTCGTAATGAGTCGGTGGCACCGGGAAGTCAGATGGCGGTAAATTATTACAAGTCTAGCCGAAACCCGCCAGTAGCACCGGCAGGGTAACCGCCGGACTCGTAACGAAGCCCAATGTGCAGTTCCCTACTCCCTCTACCATGGTGACTATCTTCGAGCATAGTTTTTTTCATTTCTCAACTTGAAAAGAAATCTGGCTATTAGTATCCCAGTACAACGTGTCGGGATACTAATAGCAATAGACCCCTTGCTGGGGTGGGGCATTACCAATCAGGTAATGTCCCAGGGTTGACATTAAAGCCCTTGCTTCACTTGGGCTTCTAACTTACGTCCATACTCGGGATGTATTGCTTAATTATTTGTTAAGGGAATGAGAACTGTGGGCAACTGAGCAGCCCATGTTATCACTTTCTTTATGGGAAAACAATAGCCCAATCCTTTACTTGGAGGAATACAGCATTTTACCAGGGGGTCAATGACAACATCTTTACCTTTTGGGTGGAGGTAAAAATGTGCTGTACTATGAGGTTGATTTCAAACTTGTATTTATTGCATACATCTATCCTGACACTGCATGAAGAAAAATACCTCAAGCCTCATAATTAGGAGAATGGCAAAAACATATAGGGCCTCATTACGAGGTTGGAGGTAATGGAAAAACAATGCCGGTAAAGGATTATCGGCATCGCTTACTGCTCCGGTGTATTATGACCCGGCAACCCGCTATTAGCGGCACCCTAAATAACGGTGCCTCTAATAGCGGCATGGGCGCGTACACGCGCCCCTACGGGGAGCAAATACCGGCTTGCCGGTAATGGGAGGACATCCCAACCCACGCGGACATGCAAATACCGGCATCCAGAAGCCGGTAATCACAGGCTGCACGATGCCGGCCATACAGGCATCGCAGACCACCCGCAAACAGCAAACAGCAATCAGCAATCAAGCCAACTGCCACAGGTGCACACAAACACCACAGGTGGAGTCAATGGAGGCTGGGCCAGTATAAAATGAGCACACCCACACACCACACCCCTTCCAACACCAAAATTCTACCACTAGCTGTTGCAATCATGGCGCTGGAGGACATGCCTATACTGCTACAACTACAGCAACAACACCAACTACAACAACAACAACTACAGCAGCAACAACAGGCAGCACAGAGGAGACACGGGAGGAGAAGGAGGGTGAGACAGGCCCAGCAATTACCACCAGCGCAGCCAGCAGTGCCTCGTAGGCAGCCACCAATCTCTCGCATCAGACCCAGGCCATTCCACCTAACCCCTGAGCAGATCCACACCCTGTACCAGTTGGACCGGGACACCATCACCACCATAGTGCACATGATACCCAACAACATTGCCAGCCTCATAGAAATACGCACTGCCATCCCCCCGCCACTAAAGGTGGTGTCCGTGCTCCACTACCTGGCCACAGGCACCTATCAACACACAGTGGGGCAGCTGCATGGCATTTCACAACCACTATTTTCACGCATGTTGAAGCAAGTGCTGGATGCCCTCCTGAAGCATGCAAGCACCCACATATGCCTACCACGGACTGCCCAGGAGATAGTCGACACCAAAGTAGGCTTCCATGCACTGGCAGGCATGGCCAATTGTGTTGGTGCCCTGGACTGCACCCATGTGGAATTGGTAGTCCCCATGCCATAGAGGTGGTGTACCGCAATCGCAAGCAATACCACTCCATCAATGTGCAAATGGTATGTGACTCCAGCAAGATCATCACACATTGCAGCGCCCGATTTCCCGGATCAACACATGATGCCATGGTGCTGCACAACTCCACGCTACCCCGTCACATGGCGCGACATGCTGGACCACGTGCCTGGCTGCTTGTTGAGTGCCCAACTGGCTCATGGCAGTGCTTTGGGGCACTGATGTGTAGGGATGCATACTCCACCTGGGTGGGAAAGGGGGGGTGCATACTCCAGCTGGGTGGAAAGGGGGGGATGCATACTCCACCTGTGTTGCATATGTCGGTGATTGTAGAATGCATGCAGAGCTAAATACTCCTGACCTGAACCTCTCAAACAGAACATGACACATCACGGGCACACATTTTACCATTAATGCATATCGAAGACAAGTAAGAGGCACGACCAGGCCACCATGGGTATGACAAGCAATGCATGACTGAACACGATTGCAACTGTGCCAATGTGGCTAGTGTGACCATGCACAGTGTAGAATACACAGCATGAACGGGAGGCTAAACATTGTCGTACAACCACAGTACATCCGCCTCAGCATGCATTATTACACCCTGCATCATCTATTGAATGCCATCCAGACTACCACACCTCATAACAGTATAGTATGCATCAATGTAACAATCTTGCATACGTACAGGGACATGTGCATGTCCACACCAAATAGCTGCGGCCATGACTGTGCTTCCTGAAGGGGACAGCTCAGTGACACACATCGATTTGTATTTGCTTGCAGGCGATGGAGGATATCCCTTGGGCCCGTGGCTACTTAGCCCTGTGCGGAACCCGCAGAACATCCATGAAGAGGAGTACAATCGTGTGCACACCCGTGTTGTGATTGAGCAGACCTTTGGCCTGTTGAAGGCGCGTTTCCGCTGCCTAAGCAGGTCTGGTGGGGCACTCCTATATAGTGCTAAGAAAGTGGCAAAGATCACCATGGCCTGTGTCATGCTGCACAACATGTGCGTCTTGAGAAATGTACCACTGCCACCTGACATTGACATGCATGCACCAGGAGAGGATGATGAGGATGGAGACGGAGGTGAAGTAGTCCCCCTGCCAGTACGTGATGCACGGGATAGCCATGCAGTATGCCAAGCACTGAATCACGAATACTTCTGAACCACAGGGACTAAGATAGACATACACACTGGGATTGTTGGGAGTTGGCCACTGAACACCGCCACACATTAAATGGATATACACCAAATGAACAATGTCCAGCCATTGAATTGTTTTGCACACAACAGGTGTATTTGTACTAACAGAGAAAAATGTGACCACTCCCCCCCAACCCCCAGTGAACTCCCAAACCCACCCAACAAATCCCAAAAACACCCCAGTAAACTCACAAACCCACCCAACAAACCCCAAAAACACCCCAATGAACTCCCAAACCCACCCAACAAATCCCAAAAGTCACCAAATGTACTCCATGAAATGGTCCCCTTCACCCACAACCATGTGTCCCACTCCCATTGTCTGGCCACACTACTTCTGGGACTTTTTGCTGTCCGGGGGTGGCATCTCCGAGTGCCGTGCACTCCTCCGGGTCTGGCGCACAGGGCTTGCGGGGACTGAGGATGCAGGTGTGGTGGCTGTGGATGAGTCCGAGGCAGGTTCCACGCCTGCTCCAAGGTGTGGTCGCTGCATATGGAGCAGGATGGAAGTGAGGACTTGGGTTACTGCCCCCAGACAGTCCCTCATGAGCACAGCCAACTCATTCACGGCAGCTGTGTTCGCTGCGATGGCCACTGTGGTCCCCGCAATGGCAGTTGCAATACCCCTCCTTGTGTCCTCAGCATCAGCAATATACTGCCGCAGGAGAGGAGATCCAACACGGCCTCCTGTCGGGCCTCCACCCTCAACAGGCGTGACTCCAGTGTTTGGTGGGAGCTGGAGTGGTGGATGATGCATGCACAGGCCTACATCCTGGGTGCTGTCCTCCTCGAAGGGGCACAGGTCCGAATCCCTCAGGTCAGAGTCACGGAGGCAGGGATATTCACTGCTGTAGGTGTTTGAGGGCTCCATATGGGGCAGGGGGTGGGCAGGGGGCTTGGGGTGGGTGTAGACGTCACTACTGTGACTCCCTCAAGGTCCACATTGCCATCCAAGACGTCCTCGGTGGTGGGTGGCGCAGGAAGGGACCCCCCTCCAACTGGTGTGGGCTGCTGGTCCTGATGTGTGTCCGGCACAATGGCAACAGGTCTTGGTGGCTGTGTTTCCACCCGGTCAGGCACACTGCCTGTGGGTGTGGCCTGCGTGTCTGCCAGGGGGGTGGTGGTGGCCCTTTTCTTATGGTGTGATATGGATGCCCTTGTGGTCTTCTCCTGACTGGCATCTCCCTCATCGGTGCCTGGGGGGTAGAAGAGATGCAGGTCATCAGTGATGGTGTCACATGCCAGAGGCATACATTTGTGCTGTTCAATATTCATACATACATGCATCCATGTCTTACAGGCGTCTCACACTTGGTGTTCTGAGGGGGCATATTGGCATTCAATGCATGGCAGGTGGCATGCCGTTGATTTGGGGTTTGTGTGATGTGTTACATGGGCACGGTCCAGGTGTGTTGGCCCTGTGTTGGTTATGGGATTGTCACTCAGCATGCATTTCTGTGTGGTAGGGTTTGGCCTGCAATCTGGACTTGGATATGTTGATGTGGGTGTAGGGACATGCATTGCCTTGCCTAATCTCTCTTCCAAATCACTTGTGCTACATCATGGTTTCCCCTACTGGGATGCCGCACCCATCTCCATCTCCCCGAATCCCTCAATCGACTCAGGATCGATGAAGCTGCTAGCAGTCTCCTCCCAGGGTATCATCTTTGCAGGTGAGTGGTGACCCCCGCCTGTCGCCATGGCCACCATCCTGTTGCTTGACATGATGTTTCTCACCCTCAAGCGGCAGTCGTCCCACCTCTTACGGCAGTCACAGACAGTACGTGCAGTGGTCCCCACGGCCGACACCTTCCGGGCAACCTCCTGCCAGATTTCCTTTTTCTTGAGCTGGGCCTCACGCTTCATATCATTGGCTTTAATGATGTCTGCATGTGCAGCGAGAGTGTCCGCCAACATATTCAGCTCTGCGTCAGAGAAACGCTGTTTCCGCTGCCGGGGGGTGGTCTTTCGGGTAGCCTTGGACATCCTCAGGGTATTTTCTCAGAGCACAACAGGATTCGACTGGTGGTTTGGGAGGATTGCAATGGATTGTGTTTTTAAAGATGGCTGCCGGCCAATTTCCCGTTCCGACGCGATGACGTTATTTCCGGGTCCGGTTTTACGAGCCCGATATTAGCATGTTGGTATTACCGGGTCGGTATTTAGGGGTTCCTCCTAGGCGGTGGCGGTATCGGTGGGTCCCGTGATGCCGCTATCTGGGGGTTGGAGAGCCTTTAGCGGCATGCCGGTATGGCCATTACCGGCATGGGTGTCGTGCGTGCTCGCGCACTCGTAATCACCCGCTATTTGGGGCATCATATGAGCACAGTCCTGATCGTTCCGCCATGCCAGTAATGAGCACAGTTTTACTGCGCTACTCATAATGAGGCCCATAGTACTTCAAACACTGCATGATTTTAACACTACCAACAAACTCCGAATGTGGCAACGTAGTGCAGTGAACTAACATAGCTCCAAAGCTTGACCATTTAATCATTGATAAAGAAATGTTGAGAGCAATCATTTTGAAAAACAGGAAGAGCTTTTACAGTATTAATCAGCATTTTATGTTCCTTTTACTTTATTTCTATTTATGAATGAAGTGATTACACCAAAGTGATGTGCATGAAAATGCAAAAAGATAGTACAAAGCACACTGATACAAATTAAAAGGAGGAGAGACAAAAATGCCACACGGTTATCAGGAAATGCTTAGTAAAGTTGGTATCTGTAAGACTATCTCGGAAGATAGAGTGGGCACTAAAAGAGAAGATAGAAAGAATGAAGCTATTCCAAAACTTGGGAGCATTAAGTTAAATTGATCTGATCCAAGAGAAGATACACGTAGGAGGTCGAGCTCCTAGTCACTACTGAGAAGCAGAAATAATCGATTGGGCATCAAGAGTGATCAGAGATATAAGCAAAGGAGTTCCTATGCATTTAAAGACAGGTCTGAGAAAACAAACATGGGAGATGCGGATTGACTCTGGCTGCTTGGGCTTTTTGGCGATGACTATGGGAGATACCCACAGAGTTGGCCTTTCCACTTCTTCTATTATGTCAATTTTCACCAGGTTGTCCAATTCTCTCTCAAATTTCTCTCGCAAGTGGAAGGGAACAAGCCTATGCTTCAGTCCTATCGGCTAGACGGTCGAGCCAATATGAAGCCGAATCGGGTCTCCGGTTAGCTTCCTTACACCTGTGAATATGCCTTAGAAGCGGGCCAGTAAGGACCGGATGTTTTCCAGGTAGAACCCAAATGCAAAGTTGACAATATGGAGCGTCTCTGCAGCGGCACACTCTAGCAGCGTTGCGTCGCTCACTGTGGTGACGAAAAACGTGGCTTTTATGGTCATGTCGTCATTTATTTAATTATTTATTGCATATTTGTATGGCACCTCTACACAAGTTTTTCCAGGCGCCACAAGACAAGTTGGGGTGGAGGGGCATGGGAAAGAAGTAGAACAACTGTATTGGCCTTATGACAATCCTACCGCTCAAATGCAAGACAAGGTTGTAAGTGCAGGGGGAGAGGGAGAAGTGCAGGAGTGGGGTGCCCAAGGGAAGGGTTGATCAAGTTCTGGGGGCCAAAGAAGGCAAGTGCAAGGGGAAGGAGAGGGGGGAGGATAAGTGCGGTGGGCAGGGTGGACCATGTTAGGACTAGTCTGGGGAAGGGTGACCGCGGGCAAATGCTGGAAGGGATGCTGGGGGAACTGGTGGGGGGGGTGGCCTGGCCCCTGTGTGACTCTGAAGGGACCAAGCCCCAGTCTCAGCGGCAGGTCTCAATGTCAGAGGGAATGTTAGCACACGAGGGACGGAGGGAAGGAAGAGGAGAAAAGGAAAGACTTGAGGGGTTTCCAGGAAATTAAGAAGATCAGGCTTAAGTCTGAGGGTGGAGGGGAAGCTGTTCCAGGGGGAGGAACCAGACAAGGAAAGGGATCTACCTCCCACTCTATGCTGAAACATTTGACCTGTAGAGAGATGGAGCGACACGACCGAAGGACTCTAGCAGTGAGGTATTTAGGGAGGGAAAGCTGAATTTAGAGAGGTCCAGGCCCCAGACAACCTTGTAGATGATGCAAATGGTCTTGAATTGGATCCTTGCAGTCACCGGGATCCAGTGGAGAGATTTTAGGGCTGGAGAGATGCAGTCCCTGGGCTTGAGGACAAGGATAATTCTCATAGTCAAATTCTGGATTAGTTGAAGGGGCGAAGGGAGGAAAGTGGCAGATTGAGGAAGAGGCTGTTGCAATAGTCCAGCCTGGAGAGAACCAGGGCTTTGGAGACATTGAGCTTCTGGAAGAAGGTGAGAAAATGTAGAATACCTCTGAAGAGGTGGCGCTCAAAGTTGGACTTCTTGGAAAGGTCTGTGATGTGAGGAGAGAAAAAGAGAGAGGAGTCAAAGAGGATCTCAAGGTTTTTTGCCTCAGAGGTGGGTGAGGGGAGGGGGCCCAAGGGGGGTGGCCAGAGAGTGGGGGGAACAAGGAGTAGGCATCCCAATGAGCAGATCTCCATCTTACTGGTATTAAGGCAGAGATCATTGGCAGAGTACCATGCCTGAATAGCAGTCAGGCAGTCAGGTATGAGAGAGGTGGGGGAGGAGGTAGAGTAGGGCAGCTTAAAGGAGAGCTGCGTGTCATCTGCATACCAGTGGAAATTAGGGGAGAAAGTGGTGATCCAGTAGGCCAGAGGGGCCAGGGAGATGTTGAAGAGCCAGGACGATAGGAGAGAGCCCTGAGGGATGCCACAGGTAGAGAGGGACTAACCAACGCCCCTGTGTCAGTTAGTACAGGCATCGGAAAATCACAGATGCGGACCATGCATTTTGGGGTGGCACCTTTTGGACACTTGCAGTCCTCTCATGCTGGAGATGAAGAACATGTCTTCCTCGTCTACTTCTTCTGGTTGGGCCACTGCAGGGGGAGGCTTCTCCGCCTGGGCAAACCTGCGTGCTGGCTTTTGGAATGTTGGGGAGGTCTACCATCTCGAATGTGTGGATGGTGCCGATGCATGGCAGACACGTGCAAAGTGATTTGATATGCCACATCTGCCGCAGACGTGACCTTTTGCTGGGCAGTCTTTGGAGTGGGGGGGTCATAGCCACATTGGGGGTATGAGGTAGGATAGTTCCCCTAGACCTCTTTCTTGTTCCACGACAGTCTTCTGTCTCCCCAGGGCGCATGCATCCTCCAGCTTGACTGACTCCACGCCGGCACACATCTTAGTCGCCCTGACATCTGCAAGTTCTTGCGAGTGTCCCAGTTCTAGGATGCATTCCAGGCTCATTTTTATCTACGAACAACACAAGATAAGCTGCTGCCGCATTTCATGCTCCTCATCGGGCCAGGCACACGTCACAGCCATGTGCGGCAATCTACCATGGAAGGCGTTGAGGGATCCCCCTTCCTTCTGTGTGGCAGTCCTCATAAGGGACCTTTCGTAGTCCAGGTTCACCATCGGCGTGAAATACTCCTGCACCTCATTCTTTGCAGCATCAAACATGCTATCAACAGACCGCAGGGTCTCAAAGATGTTGTGCACAGCGGGGCCAGCCGAGTATAGCATGATCGACTTCTTCGTGATGTCATCGTCCTCAGCCATGGCTGCCAGGAACAGCTGAAGATGTTTCACCCATGCAGACCATCTTGGACCCATTGAAGATTGGCCCCTGTGACATCAAACTCCTGCAGTGGAGCAAGGGAAGCTTGTGGGTGTGGCACCCGGCCACCAGCAGGAGCGCCCCTGCCATCATTTTCCATTGTGTGTGTGTCCAAAAGGTGCTGCGCAGGCAGATTCCTTAAAAAGCAAAGTCATGAAGGCACAGGGTCTGAACTTTGTACGACCTGGGGCTGGGTCAGTGTCACCCCAGACATAGGCGAAGAGCCCAGGAGCTGCAACTCCTCTCTGGTTACGTAGTAGTGGAGATCTGTTCTCTTTTTTTTCCAATGACCTGATACCATGTACGTATCCCCAGTCATTTCACCAAGTTTTTCCTTAGTGAGGTTATAAATCTTTACAGAGATTTTTTTTTTTTTTTAGGCACGTGTCTCACACGTGGATTGCTGCAGGGTGGTCCAGCAAGTGATTGACAAATGTCCACTGGCACTCTGCGCCACGGGCTGACCTGGGAATGTGTTTCCTTGTGTACACCATCACCCAGGACTGGTGCATGTGCAGCATTAACAAGGTGAGGCCCTGAGGCCTTGCACGCCTCATCTCTTCACTGCCGGCGGCCCGGGCGTTCAGTGGCAGGATGCCTGTATAATACCGGCAGAGAACAGCGCCGTGTCCTCTGCGCAGCTTCAGTGTTCAAAGCGCGGACCTCCGTGCAGCTTCAGTGTCCTACCGACGGCACACGGCAGCGGCCACTCTGGATGACAGGAGGCAGGCTGGCCTGCCATGTGCTGCGCATCGGGTGCTGCCGGCCGATGAGTGGGACGGTAGCCACACAGTTCCTGCACAGCACTCAGTGTGGCGCTGCCCTGTGTGGGACACGCACGCGGCGGGGTGACGTTGCACGTCGCCGCATACAAGTTAAATAAACGGGGCATTCCCGGACGCCGCAGAGCGACTGGGGAGCCCGAACTAGATAGACGTGTGTCGTGTGTGGTCTGTCTAGTGTGGGGCTCACGGGCACGCATGGGGGCCAGGACACACCCCCAACAGAGGCGACGAGTGCAGATGGATGCCCGGGCCTGGCGGTGAAAGGCATTCCTAAATTTTTCTCCATGATACGGAACGTTCGTGAGTGTTTCGTTTCACGCCGTGGCTGCAAACCGTACACGCGGCTGGCGGCCATTTTGTTTATGAGGCCGTGGAAGATCACCAGGCTCCGGTTTGGAGGGTGAAAGCGATCCAGGTCCAATTTTTGGATATTCTGATTGCAGGCAGCATAACCTGCATGCCCATGCCTGATTTGTGTATTTTACTCCAGTTTTGGGATTCCTACGTCGAGTGAAAGCTAGGGGAAGGACTAATATGGCTGGCCCGGATTAGTCCACTCCACCATCTCAGCTTAATTTTTGGGACATCCACACCACTGTGGCCTGCAGCAAGGTGGAGACATGGCTCTTCTTTGTTCCCTTCATCATCAGGACGCTGTGGCTGCTTCTTTGTCTCCTTCATCATCACAAGGCTGGCTGCAGTGGATGCTCTTCTTCCCGTCTGGTGGCTCGTGGTTGGAAGCGATCCCAGGGGAGCTTGGGGACTAGTCATCATCACCTCTCCCCCAGTTTGGACTGCCATTGTGCCTGGAGAGGGGGAGGAGGTCTGTTGGTGTGGTGCTGAGGGACAATTGAGTTGCGGCCCCCAGGACACAAGGTGGGGGTGCCTGTGCGCTCAAGCCCATGAGTGACTCTGATGATCAGGAGGGTGGGGCCGCCGCAGCTGCTGAAGATCCTCAAGACGGTGACCAGTTGGCACAGCCTCAGCAGGCCCTACAGCCTCCAGTGCTTCTAGGACAGCAACCAGCGCCACAGCCTCAGCAGGCCCCACAGCAGACCCCGCAAGGAGGGGGTCAGGCGCCTGCACCCCAGGCTTTACCCGGGGCACAGCTAGGTGCTCCTCAAGGAGCTCCCGTCATGGCCCAGGCTAGAGCCCAGGCTGCCCAAGCTGCCCTGCAGCCCATCCCTGAATTCGATGCATCGGGCCCACCCTCCAGCATGGGGCCTTGGTGGAGGAGGTGGGTTGCTCGCCTGGACATGTACTTCAGAGCTGCTCAGGTGACAGACAAGGACAGCATGGTGGCCACAATGTTGTATTTGGCGGGGCCTGCGGTCCAGGAGATCTTCGAGTCGCTCACCCTGGTGGACCAGTCTTATGATGCGGCCAAGGCAGTCCTGCTTGCTCACTTTCTGTCTCTTGCCAATGTGGACTACGAAAGGTTTGTCATGTTGTCGGCCAAGCAAAAGGACGATGAGACTCTGGATACCTTTTATGGTCGCCTGCGCCGCCTCTCCCAAGGATGCGCATGGGGGGATGCGGAGGACATGATGCGCACAATGCTGATTCAGGCATGCTACTCCGGCAAACTCAGGAGGCAGGTCCTGAGAGAGCCGGGCCTCACTCTACCCCGCACATTGGAACTAGGCCGTTGCCAACAAGATGGAAGCGGGGTCACGGTGGATGAAGTCGGAGGAGGTGTGTGCGGTCTGGCGGGGTGGCAGAGGAACAAGAAGACTTGGCGGAGGACCCCGGGACAGGGCAGGAAGATCAGGGGAGTCGTGCCTGAAGTGTGTCTATGACCTCCCCCACCCGACAGAGTGCCCGGCAGCGGGGAAGGTGTGTGGCCGGTGCGGCCTGCCGGACCACTTCTCAAGAGTGTGCAGAGCGGCTCTGCCAGTGTTGGTACCGAGAGGTCTGGCCCAGACGTGGACTCCGCGCCAGAGCCGACCACCAAATGTGGCCCAGGTAGACCAAGGTGAGGAGGAGGCCCAGGTGGATGAGGCAGAGGAAGACGAGGAACAGAACATTTTCTTTGTTTCGAGCGTGGGGATCCTGAAAGGGAAGAGCAGGAGGCAGCCAAGGTGTGTGGTGGAGGTGAACCACTCGCCGGTTCCGGTGCTGGTGGACACGGGGGCCTCAGTCAATGTCATGGCGAGGGGACACTACGATACCATGGACCCGCCACCAGACTTGGCCACACCGAGAGCCCGCATTTTTGCCTTTGGAGGGCTGGAGCCTATACCGCTGGACGGTGCATTTGTGGCAAAGGTGGAGCATGAGGGCTCGACGATCAAGGCTCGGTTCTATGTCACCCCTGTGAGTAACAACACTCTCCTGAGTTGTGCCGCTGCAGAGGCCCTGGGGATTGTCACTTTCACGTACTCAGTGTACTTGGAGGACATCAATGACCTGCTCGACAAGTACACTGCCCTCTTTAACGGCATTGGGATGATGACTGGTGACCCGGTCAGGCTGCATATCGACGAGTCTGTACAACCCATTGCCCTAAAGCACCGGAGGGTGCCGTTTCATCTGAGGGAGCAGGTTGACAAAGAGCTAGACAACCTGGTGAATCTGGATATTATTGAGAAAGTCGAGGGCCCGACGCTGTGGGTATCCCCTATTGTTGTGGCAAGGAAACCGAAACAACCGGACTCTGTTCATATTTGTGTGGACATGAGGCTGCCCAACAAGGCCATCAAGAGAGAGCGGCACCTCACCCCTACCATAGATGACATTATCGCCGAGGTGCAAGGGGCCCGATTTTTCTCCAAGCTAGATCTGCGAGCGGGATACCATCAGATTGTCCTCCACCCTGAATCCCGGTACATAACCACGTTCACCACCCACCGGGGGCTGTACAGGTACAAGAGGTTGAGCTTTGGGGTGTCATCGGCTGCGGAAGTATTCCAAAACATCATACGGGGCGCCCTCGCCGATCTGGAGGGTGTCCTCAACATTAGCAATGACATTCTGGTGTTTGCCAAGACGGAGGTGGACCATCTGAGGAGGCTGGCAAAGGCCTTTGAGAGGCTGCAGTCGCTGGGCCTCACCCTTCACAGGGACAAATGTGAGTTCCTGCGCCCCTCCATTGAGTTCTTCGGGTTCGTGTTCAAGGTGGGGGGGTGTCACCAGATCCAAGGATGGTCCAGGACATTAAGAAGGCGCAGCCCCCGGAGTCGGTGTCAGACGTGAGAAGCTTCCTTGGCATGGTGACCTATTGCGGGCGCTTCATCCAAAATCTCGCCTCGAGGTCCGAGCCGCTCAGGGTGTTGACGAAGAAGGAGACATTCTGGCATTGGGGCCCACTGGAGCAGTCGGCCTTTGAGGACATCAAGAGCGCACTAAAAGCGGAAGACACCATGGCGTTCTTCGACCCGGCGCTGCCGTCGGAGATCATTGTGGACGTGAATCCATTTGGCCTGGGGGCTGTTCTAACTCAGGTGGACCGGGATGGGAGCATTCGCCCAGTGGCGTATGCCAGTAAGGCGCTCTCGAACACGGAGCAAAGATACTCCCAAATTGAGCGGGAGGCCCTGGCGGTCCTCTGAGGATGCAGACATTTTTGACTCTATGTCTTGGGTCGTCCTGTGACCGTGGTGACTGACCACAAGCCGCTGCTTCCGATTCTGGCTGGATCATCCTCAAAGCCCCCGGCCAGGATTGAGAGATGGATGCTCGCCCTGCTTGAGTATGGAGTCACCCTGGTGTACCGGCCGGGTGCCAACAATGCAGCGGACTACCTCTCCCGACATCCCGGAGTGCGCGGGGGAGAGGAGTATGACACCTGTGCAGAAGAGGCCGATGGCCATGTCCGGATGGTGGTGGAAGGGGCCACGCCAAATGCGATGCCCCTGTCGGAGCAGGAGGCTGTAGCAGCAGCGGATGAGTGCTTTCAGATCCTAAAGAACTCGATGCAGCACGGCTCCTGGAAATCCATCTTGGAGACTCTGGCAGGGCAGACCCAGGAGGCCAAGACTGGACTCGAGCAGTTGTGGAAGGTGAAGGACGAGTTGTCTTTCTCGACGTCGGGCTTGCTGCTCTGAGGTGATCGCATCGTGGTCCCCCAGTGTAAGGTACAGGAGGTGATCACTCTGGCCCACCAGGGACACCAGGGTGCCGCCAAGACCAAGGCGAGGCTGCGGCTGAAAGTCTGGTTCCCGCACTTGGAAAGAAGGGTGGATGAGTTTGTGGCGGCGTGTGTGTGGTGCCAGGCGGCTTCCCCCGTGCAGCGAGAGCCGACCATCGAGGCGATGCCCCGGGGTACCCGCCCATGGGAGGTCGTCCATGCGGACTTTGGGTCAACGGCCGTGGGAACCCACTTCATCGCAATTGTTGATGAGTACTCACGGTACCCGGAGGTGGAGTTCGTGGAGTCGGTGGCCTTCGAGCATGTGGTCGTAGCGGTGGAAAAGATATTTGCAGCCCATGGGTTCCCTGTGACTCTGTGTTCGGACAATGGGTCGCCGCTTCAAAGTGAGCGGTTCTCTGAGTTCATGGAGAGCTGCGGAGTCAAGCACAGGAAGATAACCCCGTTGTGGCCTCGCGCTAATGGAGACGCTGAAAGGCTGATGCGGACCCTGAATAAGACCTTCAGGATTGCCCAGGGACAAGGGCAGCCCCTCCAACGTGCCCTTTATCAATTCCTGCGGATGTACCGCATCACTCCACATGCCTCCAACGGGGTCGCCCCTGCCGAGTTGTCTGTTCAAGCGATGCCCCCGGGGTCTACTGCCTGAGGTCCGGGAGAAGGAGCCCGGGGTGATCGACACTCAGCAGGTTGAGGCCGATAGGAGGACCAGGATTGACCAGGAGAACCTGCGAAGGGGTCTTCGCCCCCAGCGGCTGGAACCGGGGGACGAGGTGCTCATTCGAAACAGACACCCCCATGGCAAGCTCTCGCTCCCCTACGAACCGGAGCCACTGGACGTGGTGGCTGTGAAAGGGTCCATGGTGAAGACATCGGATGGACGATCCGCTGTCACCCGAAACGTCAGCTTCTTCAAGAAGCTGGGGGACTCCCGAACTGAACCACCCGTGGACCCTGACATGGCGGAGGTGCCCGAGGACGTTGGAATCCCTGTGAGCGCCCAGAGCTCTCCAGTCCAGGGAGCTGTGACTGGTGGACTTCCCGTGCCGGAGGTAAGCGGGAGGTACCCCCAGAGGGCTGGGCAAGGGAAACCCGCTTATCTCAGCGAATACGTGTTGGGACATGTGGAGAGTCAAGTGAGGGGATCCGGGCGGCTGACATTAAAGGGGCATGGGCTCATCATATTGGTGTTATTTTGTGTGTGTGGTTTGCAGTGTTTAATAAAAGCAATTGTGTTTCCTCTCGAAAAAGGAGGAGTGTGGCGCTGCCCCGTGTGGGACGCGCACGCGGCGGCGTGACGTTGGACATCACCGCGTGCAAGTTAAATAAACGGGGTGTTCCCGGACGCCGCAGAGCGACCGGGAAGTCCGAACTAGATAGACGTGTGTCGTGTGTGGTCTGTCTAGTGTGGGGGCTCACGGGCACGCATGGGGGCCAGGACACACCCCCAACACTCACGCGGCACCCCCTCGATGCCAGTGTTGTCTCTGGGAGGGCCACGTCCTAGTGCGGTCTCCTTGATGCAGAATGGAGACATGGCGACCTCTTTGCAGTTTCAGAACTTTCGGGTTCCCATACTCACCAATCACCTTGTGACACAGGACTGCCCCTTTTAACGACAACACGGCATGACGTGTTACGCCAGGGCTCCCTTAAAGGTGCACACACTACAAAGGTGTCACAACCAATCCACAGTTGTCCTGCACAGGAGTAAAGCAAAGGCTCCTACGGTGATACAGGAACTGCATTAACAAACGGCTTGATTCCCATGGTGCACATCGTGTAGGCAAGATTCCAACTTAGACAGGCTCAGCAAAACCTGACAGAATCTCTAGACTCATTCTACACCAGACTTATCCAACTGGCATCGACATGTGCCTTTCCATAGGAGAAAGGGGAAATCAGAGGACAGATCATACCGAAGTGCTTCTCTTCACAGTTGACACAAATCCTGATGGAACCCGGTTTACCTATACTCAGAATACTGGAACTTGGCAGGGCGGATGAGTTTGTAAACTGACATGGAAGATGCCATGAAAGGTCTCAAACGTGAAGAAGCTCACACTTTTTTTTTAATTAAAAAATAAAAAAAAAACGTTATTTTGCATGGTTTGTTCCCAATGTTATGATTCTAAAAGAAATTGTACCTTGAACCCAAAGAATGACAGAGCATCAAAAGGCTGTATGGAGACCAAAAACGGAGGCAAGAGCACCAACAGGTCTAACACAAACAGGGACATCCCAGGTTGCCACCCACACTCCTGATCCAATCACGGGACAGCACGCACCTCATGGAGCCAGCCACTAGGCAACCTACTTCATTAGTGAGGTGCAAGAACGGATCAGCCAAAAAAAAAACTCCAAGAAAAATGTAAAAGCAAAAATAAAGCAAACAAATGTAATCCAAAACATTTAAACTTGCGCATCAATGGAGAGGCCCACCTTCTGCCATGCCATGCCACTGTGGCGACGGGTACTTAGACTGTGTCCACCTGCTGCAGGACCCCACCAACCACTCAATACTCTTGACGCCTTCCCTTCTATTCAAGCCAAGAACTTACAAAGCTCATGGCAACAACCTAAAAAACTCAACTCTTGCTGTACCGGCATGGCCAAATCAAAGGAAACCAAAGTAATAATGTGAGACCAGTAACCCAATGGCCCTGCAGCAGCAACAGCTTTACAGCAAAGTTTGCCTCTTCTCAGCACTGAATTGCAATTTACTTGAACTCTTTCCAAGATTTATTATGAACTACCCTCCTCCAGAAAACCAATTAATTATATCTATGACCAATTAAAAACCCTCGCAATGCAATGTACAAATCTGACTGACACAAAAGAATGCGAACACAGACCCAGAGAAAACCCCATTTGAAACCAACCAGTTCATTTCAAGTCAGGAGAGCAACATGCGCAACTGGAATAACAAAATGCACACGTGGGAAACCAACCTACTGTCCCCACCCACCTCACAATTTAATTATTGCTGGCACTAGCTTCAACAAAGGTTGCACACACACCATCATACGTCCACTCTCTTCCTGCTTTAGAAGGTTCCTCTGGGGTTCTCCCATTGCCACCATATTTTTCAAGACAAGTGACTTTGAACAATGCATCCAAGTGGGTTACAAGTGAGCTGTGGCAGAGGACTGCATTGCTTCGTGCCAAATCGTGTTCTGATACTGTACTGTGTGGCGAGCGAAAGGGCCTATGCACAAGAGGAAGGACGACCCGATGCGTAACGCGCCCTGTGGACTTTATGGGCTGCCTCCAGTAACCAGAAATCCGTCTGTTACCCTGCAAGCCCCGCCTCCAGCTCCCGGCAAATTCTCACTTAACCACCGGATGTAGCGCATCCAGCGCGCGCATCCAAGTGAGTTACAAGTGAGCTGTTGAGCTGTGGCAGAGGACTGCATTGCTTCGTGCCAAATCGTGTTCTGATACTGTACTGTGTGGCGAGCGAAAGGGCCTATGCACAAGAGGAAGGACGACCCGATGCGTAGCGCGCCCTGTGGACTTTATGGGCTGCCTCCAGTAACCAGAGTAATTATCTTCGACTTTTGACTGTTTGGGAAGCGAGCCTCGGAACTGGGCTTGCTACGAACTGGTGGGCTGGCGGATGTGGGCTGGCGAATTGAATCTGGTGGGCTGGCTGAAGTGGACTGGCTAACTGAACCTGGTGGGCTGGCTGAAGTGGGCGGGATCAGGCCTCATGTCATTGCTGCGGGTGGGTGTTTGAGCACGTTTATTGACCAGCCCATTTGCGTTGCTTTTGTTCTGTTTCTTTTTCGCTCCAGAATCCGTCTGTTACCCTGCAAGCCCCGCCCCCAGCTCCTGGCAAATTCTCACTTAACCACCGGATGTAGCGCATCCAGCGCGCGCATCCAAGTGAGTTACAAGTGAGCTGTTGAGCTGTTTGGGTGTGAGGGTGAGTGGGTGTAGGGGTATAAGTGTTTATACTCCCTCTTTGGACGTATTTGCTTTTTTTGCATAATTGACAGAAAATTGTGGATTTACACGGCGAGTACAAGTTAGACTTCTCCTAAATCTTGCATTATATTGTATTGCTCAGCACTCCAAAAAGGGGAGTGCTGTGATTATTGTGGTGTTTTCGGGTGGGGAGGACGTAAAAAAAAAACAAATAAAAACCACATTTATTGTGTGCCTGGTTTTCAAGTGAGAGGGTTATCCCGCTTCTGGAGCATGGTGGGAACACTAAGGAGCGGTACAACGCCTTTACTTTGTGTGACCCAAAAATACCCTAAGCGGCACAACATAAGAAATAAGACTGAGAGGCTTAACACAATTATTGCAAGTGGGACATTTGTGTTTACTCAATTAAGTAAGACACAAATGGCAAACCCCCGCTCACCTAAAAGGGAAGATGATGATTTCAGGGATTTATTGGGGACAGGTGAGTCAGAAAAGTGGGAACTAAGTGGAATTGAGTTTCCCGCCCCTGCCCAACGCCGTATGTGATCAGATAAAGGCACAAATGGAGTCTTTACAGCAAATGGATCTTGTGGAAGAGTCGGTACAAAAAAGTTTTTTGAGTGCCCTAGAACTACCTGTTCGACCCTCAGTTTTAAACATGGATGATTCCATGCCTATTACACCTCATCTGGATACGTCACTCTTGGCACCCGTGGTATCTGCTGAATTGGACAGGAGGGTAAGACTCTCAACGGGTCCCTCAACCCCAGTAAGGGCCAGGGGTGGTGGCCTCGATAATGTCCACCTGCATAAATTCATTCTTGAAAACAGAGAGAACCTCGGAGAGTACAGGAAAGGCCCTTGTATGGACCTGCGAGGTGGTAGTGAACTGGGAGAACATAAGGTAACTGTAAATAAGTGCTCCAGCCCGTCTCACCCCATCCCCCCTAGGCGAGGAGAGTTTGAGGAAATCATGCCCAACCAGTATGGCAAGGAAACTGAAACAGATGACAATTTGCTAGATGATAACATGCTAGAACCAGAGTCATTCCCGGTATTAACCAGGATTTTGAACCTTTTAGACAAAGGTCACGAAAGGACGCATGGGGAAGTACAAGAATTAAGATGCATGATGGTTGAATGTATAGATAAATTGAGTAGGCTGGAAGGTTTCGTCCATGCCTCAAGTATGAAAAATATCCCCCTATCTCCTCCAATGGAAAAGAAAATGACCCTAAACCAAGGTTCCCAAACAGGGAATGATTTACGTACCCAAGAAGGGGACTCAACTTGGGAAACTGTAGATAAATTAAAAAGAATGATCCTAACAAATCAGAAAAATATTTAAAAAATGGAAAATCTTAACGAAATTAAAATTGGGAATTTGAATAATTCCACTCCAAGTACCCCTGAGCCAGCGGTTGGGAATAAACTGGACAGTCCATCTGTACTTTTGGAAGCGATGGAAAATGAGGAAGTCTCAAAGCAGGCCCTGAAGCAGAAAGTGGGGGGAGACTCAACTCAGGAAGAGGAGACACCGTTCGTGTATGCCATCACGCGCAGAGAAAAAAAAATGTGGGCAAGGGCCCTTAAAAGAAGGGCAAGGAGTGAGAAGGAAGTAAATAAAATAGAAATAAAAAAGCTTAAGAATCAACCTTCCCCTAAGATGAAAAATACTAACACAAACTTTAAAGATTATGCAGTTTATCAGCAGAAGGAGGTCATCTGGACTTCACACAGTTAAATGAAGAAATCAAAATAGCTCTGAATGTGAAAGAAGCATTAGACAGACAAGGACATATTAACAAAGACGTCGTAGACATTACAGAAGGCTACCCACTGGAGACTAATGATAAGGAATATGGAGAAGCCCAGATCACCCTTTCAGAAGCTATGAATCATAAGGGTAAATGTAGAAGAACAGAAATAAATAAGAGAAAGAATCCAAAGAAGCTGATTGGAGATAAATCGGAAGGACACAAGGAGGAAAAGGGTATCCAGCAATTTTTTGGCATAAAAAATAAACAAAATCTCACCGTGGACACGGTGCCGAAAACTGTAGAGAAAGTATTAAAGGATCCTATAGTGCCTAAAGTTGATGAAAGCTTTTCTAAAGGCAGCAACTTAAAGGTGCGCGAAGAAGTAGAACTAGAAGGAGGGCCTGTAAATGAGGTGACCAATAGTAATACGCCATATATGATTCCTAGTGAAGATATTAAAAAACTGGTTGAAGAGGCACTTATTAAACTCCTTGAATTTCCCTCAAAGCACGGTCGCCCTCTACCACCCAGATCTCTGCTATATGAGGAAAAAGAGCCCGAGGGAGACCAGCAAAAGTCATCTATGGGTGAGAAAAATGAAGTGAAAGAAATGGTAATAAAACAGTTTGATCAGAGTATAAATACTCAAACTAAAAAGGACGATCCTGACATGCAGGAGAATGTGCATAGTCAAGGACCCGGGCCCAAATCTATGCAGGAAAGTGGGAGGGAGAAGAGAGAGGAATGTAAAGACTGGGGGACTTTGAGAAATAATCCACGACTGGAGGGCAGGGGCTTTGAAGAGAGGGTGCAGGAGATAGCTGAAATGTGGAATATAAAGCAGGACCCCGATCAAAATAAAGAATATAAACAAAAAAAGGAATGGAATAAGAGTAATGAGAGAGGAGAAAAGAGGGAGTGGGAGTTAGGAGAACTTCCGAGGCGTAAGGGACACGATCCAATACTATCTAGTGCCTGGCCAGAACATCAAAGTGATTGGAGGGAGCCGAAATTTGTGGATGACCCTAGTGTCATATTAAACTTTATGCTTACAATAGGAGGGCCTCCCTCATTGAATAGAGGACGGATTCTATACCTGTTTAATGAGATCCCCCGGCTCTCTTTAATTACTTCAAGTGACATCAAGCTCATTGATTATATCCACCCAACAAGATATGATTGTGTTCTATTCCAGGGCGACATACGAACTTGCCCTTACAGAAGGAGTGGCTTTGCAACGTTTTGGGTACGATATAGTGAACTTCAGTCAAGGGGCATGGAAACATAAGGGAGATGAGAGGGGTGGGCCCCCCAGAGAGAGACAGATGAGAAACGAGAGAGAATGTGCAAGAGATAAGAATGTTGGGATACATCCTGAGGAGGTGGCAGAGTTGAGATGGCTGGCCTCAACCCTGAGGGAATCCATATCAAAAATTTAAGGCATGAATGATTCATCCTAGAGTACCGTGAACCTTACATTGGTATCATGGAACTCGAGGGGTTCACGTTCTCTATTGTTTTCGTGTGCTACATGTGTGGAACTTCTGACTCACTCGTTTCTATGTATTCAAGAAACCTGGGCAGAGAATGCAATTGTTTTAGATGGTTTTACCATTTTTCAGGAACCCCCATAAAAAAAGCCATGGGAAGACCGTCGGGAGGGCTACTAATTGCCATTAAGAACAATATAAGGTTTACTACTCTAAAGGAGTTCCACATAAATAAAGGTTGCCTGGCAGTCCTAGTGAAAATAGATCGCAAGAGATCCCCATTGTTTTTATTAATTTTGAATATTTACTAGCAACCTGAATGCGATTTAAAGGCAAACATCGACGAAATAGATTATGTAATTCATGAATGCCAGGACAGGAATAAGGATCTCTATATGATCTGGGGATTTCAACTCTGAAATCTGTCTTGAGGAAGGATCAAAGGAATGTAGGTTTGGACGTTCGATCGGCGAAAGAAATGATCAGCGGAAACATTATCAAGGGGATACCTGGGCTCTATTTCTGAGTGGTTGGGGTATGCAAGGTGTGAAGGAACTTTTGGATGACTCTCCGGATAACCCAACATGGTCAAATGGTAGATGGTCTTCCACCATAGACTACATTTTTGTTTGTACAAATATTTTTGACATTGTCCAGGATTTTTGTCTTCTGGAAACTAAGGAAAGCGATCATAGAATGCTTAAAATGTCTCTTCTGGTTGATATCGATGTGAGAGAGGTATACAAGTGGGAAACTCTGGTTACTGTAAACACTAAAGCGAATAGAATTTCGTGGCATACAAATAATATTGAGAAAGTCAATGTATTATTTCAGGCTGACTTTCAAAATAACATATATGACAGGAAAAAAAAGATGTATTCTCACGATTTCTTTGAGAATTATGTTGATTCGATTATCTGAGGAAAGGCTGGGATTAAGGAAAAGGTTAAAAGTTACAAGCAACACAAACACTCTTATTCTATAGAAATGAACACACTAAAGAAGGTGAGAAACCGCGAACTTCATGTGTTCCGCAAACGACATCCTTTCCCGTGTACAGTTATGGAAGCACGGGAATTTAATGTATTAAAAAATAAATGGAAAAATAAGTTAAGATTTCTACGTGCTAAACTTTACCAGGGAGATGCGGAATCAATGTTACGTTCATTGGGCAATGTAAACACCCGTAGATTTTGGTCGTTGGTTAACCACGGGGGGCATGAACAAACAAAATCTCAAACCTCCTGTATAACCTCAAAGAAATGGGAAGGGCATTTTTCGAGTCTTTACTGTCCGCCCACCGTGGCGCAGGTAGTGCCGTATGATGTTGAAAATGCCACATGGAATATCACATTTATTTGCTGTAAAAGAAATCAAAGACATCATTATGAAGAGTTCACCCTCCAGGGCACCTGGTCCGAATCTGCTCTGCAACAGGATTATGAAGGAGAATCCAAATTTATGGGCTAAAATTCTATTCCTCTTGTACAAAGACATTATTAAGATTCATCATCTCCCAAATAGTTGGAAAATGTCCTATATCATACCAATATATAAGAAAGGGGACAGGGCCCTACCTACCAGCTATAGACCCATAGCCTTGTTGGATGTAGATTCTAAAATGTTTGCCTGCCTGATTTTAGAGCATATTCGGAGCTGGATGGACCAATCCAAAATACTATCTTCTTTGCAGTTTGGTTTTAGAAAAAATGTGGGCACTGATGCTGGTGGTTTGTTAATTAACATTATGCAAAATGCAGCCTGGACCCCCAGAAATCTTCCAATATACTTAGCATCAATTGATCTCACATCCGCTTTTGATTTAGTCGACAGAACAATCTTGTGGAGTAAATTAGCCAACCTTGGGATACCTCCAGTGCTTCTATCAATAGTATACAACATGCACCAAAATTCCAGATTAAAGGTTCGAATTAACATGGAGGGCAATCTGTCACATCAGATCAATGTAACCAATGGTCTGCGACAAGGCTGCATATATGCCCCGACATTATTTAATCTATATTTCTCTAACCTTGGAGATTGTTTTGGTAATTTAGTTATAAACTCACCGAAAGTGGAGGGCATTAAGATACTGTGGACTGCCTAAGCCGATGACGTATCTCTATATGATTACACCCCCATAGGCCTACAACGACTGCTAAATGTGTTTAAAGATTATATCTCCACCAATGCACTTAGAATAAACTATTCCAAAACTGTGATACTGTGCTTGGCGCACAAGAAAAATCAAAAAATAAAAGCAATGTACCTTAATCATGAGAAATCACCAATAAAGTCTGCAATAAGATACTTGGGATACCCAGTGTTCGGAAATAAGAATAAGGTACATTTCCGGGCCCTATTGGAAGCTAAAATTGCTCCTATGAAAGCTCAAGTATGTAAAGTTGACTTGAAGTATGGTAAATTCTCCCTAACACCATGTATCCGTCTTTATAAAAACAGACTTGTGCCCCAATTTTGTTATGGTCTGGAACTGGCTCCTTTATGGTGCAGAAAGGAGGTGGCTGTGTATGAATCCAAAATTTTAAAATCTATGGTAAAGTGCCTCCCTAAGTGTGTACCTTTGGTGGTATTAAGATATGAGCTTGGGCTACAATCTATTAGAAGTGTCATCGAAGGGCGCAGAATGGCTCTATTTAGGAAACTGTTAACCAGTAAAGACACCACCCTATATGACATCATGGGCAGGGGTATCAGGAGCGGTGTTCCTACTTCTAAATACCTTAGGAAAATGTTGGAAGAAGCTAATGAGGTTCTTGACAATTTGGGGCTTTCTAGAGATATGCTTATTGGAAACCCCATGAAAGTAAAAAAATTACTGCTTCATGCTGACTGGAACTTAACAATTAAAGAGGTCAAATTGTCAAATTGTCTAAATTATATAACAACATGGCCTCAGATTGCAAAAAGATGGGGGAATTGGAACCTTATCTAACTAAATTCCCTGATAAAAAGTGGAGACAGGAGTATATGCGCTTCCGTTTTAATGTGTTGGGTACGGGACAAATACTTGACATTAGTAGTGGTCAGAGCACGGGATCCTCCTTCTGTAAATTCTGCAAGCAAAGGGAGAATCAAGAGACTTTGCAGCATTTACTGACCGAGTGTGATGGCTTGAGAAGTGAACGCATCAGTCATTTTAGCAAATATGTCCCAAACACAGAGCGTGTGGATTTGGACCGGCTGTGGCTAGACATGATGCTTGGCAAACGTGTTAAGCTACAGATTGCGGTTGTGAGGTTTTTAAAACTTCATTGCTTTCTCTAGTTTAACATAAAAGAAGAAACAGCTGGCTGGGTTTTAAGTCGCCTCACGAAAACCCTGAGTATTTTGTATACGTGAGGATGATTTATATTTTATGTATATGAGTTTCTTCAAATTATTTTATTTTGTAAAACTGTATATGGATGTTCTGTTATTAATGTGAAAATGAATTGAAAACGTTGTGGTAAATGATAACCTATGTATGGAGGAATTATGTATGTAGTTTATATGATATTTATGTGATGTCTTTTTTTAAACAACAAAACAAAAAAGAAAACAAACCATTTCTTCTTTTGTAAAAGTTACTATGTAACTATAAACAAATAAAAAATAAAAATAAATGAAAAAAAAACAATGCATTTCGATGTGCCAATCACAGTTGGCAGAGCTAGATGGGTGGGTGAGGGTCACAGTGCATAGGGTTCAAGGTCACAGTGGGTGGCGCAAAAGGGATCACAGTGCAAGTTCAAATAGGCCGTTCCCTTTGCTCATGTCCATCAGGCTGCCGCGGGCACCCCGGCGGTGTGACCTGAAGCCGAGAACCCTGTGTTCTGTCACGGGAACTTGAGCCCACATTTATCGACGTTACTTGAAGGCCTGCGAGCCATCTAGGCCAAGTGACTACCTTATCACAATGTTGGGTGGCCGGCTGTGTTCTGTTTGGGAGATACTCGTCGGCCTGTCTACCACTGGCTTCTCATGTTCCTCCTCTCGGCTGTGTAAGGAAGGCATGGTATCAAAGCAAGACAGACACACATGATCACAGTTCAAAGGGGTTTATTAAACTGTAAAATGGGTGAGATAAGAGCCTAATCTAAGCCTAAATCTAAGATGGGAGCAAGCTACGACAATCAAATAATAATAATACAGTTCTAGTAGTGTCTAGTCAAAAAAAGGGCCTATACTAAATAAAACTATTGCCAATCGTTACCACTATGCTACAAAATAGTGAGGGATAATGTTCACAAGAAAAGAAAGAAGTGTTCACAAAATGATAAGTCAGATGTTATGGTCTCCCTTCCAGACGTATTTAGCACGGGACAAGGTGGGACTCGTGAGCACAGCACACTCCTGGGATTCTGGCACAAGCTTACTGTTCCTTTTCTCTATATCATGGCCTTCTGTGTCAAAGTCTCTTCCTTCAGAGGGTTTGATATTCCAAAACCATATTACTCTTAACCCTAGGATCCCCCTCAGCCGGGTTCCGATCCTTCTTTCAGCATTATCCTCGCAAAGCACTTGTCAATTGAAACAGACTTCAGATAAGCGATCACATCTCACTGGGTCAATCTGTTATTCTCTGGCAAGTGTGTGCTTTCATAATATCACAGTTCGTACAGCGTTCCCGCAGGCTGGTGCAAACGCCAGTTTCACAATTCACAAATTTTACAACGTGTCAAGGGCATTCGATTGTACAAGGGGTTTCACTTGACCCTTGTATGACTGCCTTGAGACCTTACGCCGGCCTCTCTATGGTCTCTTGGTACTTGTAGTTTCACTATTTTCCCATTCAATACTTTCCTTGTTCAGGAGAGGGGTACCGACTAGAAACTTTCGACTGGGCGCCCACGTGGCGCTGGACCACTCTATCTCTGGTACCAAGCTCATTCACAAAAAATCAGTTAGTTAATTTTCTTATTGTTGCCACTGCAACCTTGAGTCTAACACAGTCCTCCCTACTATCAGGTCCTTCTAACTCACAGGGTGTTTTGAACTTGTTGGCGTTTCTTTTGCTGCTGGAGTCAAGGACGGTGCCACGATCAGTGCCGAAGGGTTCCATGTACCACTGACATCTGTCACACCACTCGCCAGCTGTGATTCCCATTTTATGTTTCTTTCATCAGAGGCTGAGCGGGTCTTGGTTGAAAAGTGCAAGGGCAACTCCACCCTGACATCCTTTCAGGTCTCGCCGCCTTTCTCCTCTGTTTGAACTGCCGCCCTGGAATTGCTGCTTCCTTGTGCGTTCAGCCTTACTCAGTGTGTGCTCTTGTGCTCTGCCTTTTATCCCATTGGGGAAGGGTTAGGGCAGTCAGGTGTGTGTAGTTGTCAGCAATTACCTGACCCTGTCTAACCCTTGTGTTGGGACATGTCAGGTAAACAGCTCTGGTATCAGTCCGTTGTCCCTCATGGCGTGAGAAAGTGTTCATGTTGGACAAGGGGGGGTTGAGTTTCTAAGTATCCTACTGGGAAGGATGAGGAAGAGATGTCATAGAGAAGAGGAAACCGCGTCTCACCCTTTGGTGTCCCACTACCACTCCCCGAAGACCCCCATCCAAGTGATCCTCCCGCACTGGTCCACCCCCAGGAACTGCATCCAATAGCGATGGTCGTGTCCTGGCCACCTGGATGGCAGATCCCCAGGGACTAGCGGATGAAACACCTTCAGGTTTCTCACAGCTGGCACTTCCCAGATTTCATTTACAGGCTTCAGCATACACTGCTCCTCTCTGATCCAAGGACTTTACAGGAAGCGCTGGCTTGTTGCCTGAGTTAGAGTTGTTGGCAAACCGTTGCTTGTGGGTCTCTTCAAGATTCTGATCTGTGGTGGAGGTTCAGCATGGAGCGAGTCATCCTGAATTACGATCAGTGTTTTACAGGGAGTCGATTTTTGACTTTCTCACTGTCAGATGTTTTTTCCCAGCTCTCTGTGACCTCATTTTCCATCTTCCTCTCCCGTGGGCATATTTTATTTATTCACATTTGTAAAGAGCCTAAGTCGGGGGCATCAGGGCGCTGTAGATGAAACCAATTACACACATAACTTACAGGCGTGGGGTGCCAGAAACCCTCCCCACAAGTAGAGTAATTTTGGTGGATGGACCCACACCCTTTTTATGAACCCCACTGCAAACAAGGGGCCAGCCAGCCACAGCGGCGCTTGTCACTGAAAATGTGAGCAAGGATCTGGAGGAATCTTTTAATGCTGAAGCTCTTGGCCATATCTTCAGGCATCCATGGAAAGAGAAGACATCCCCATTGTGCAGTCACACTTTTGTCAGCCATAGTACCTGTGTTGATAGACACAGGGGTGTCCGTGAACGTGATGCCATCAGCACAGTTTCACAAACTACAACCTGCACCCCACCCGGCCACACCTAAAATTCCAATTTTCACATACAAAGGGAAACAACCCTTTGTATTTAAAGGTGCACTCCATATGCATGACGTACATAACAGAATAACCACACCCGCAACGTTTTATGTCACTAAAGAGGTCTTTTACACACTACTCAGTTTCAATACGGCTTAGAATTTAGGACTGGTACTCTTTGCATAGACTGATACCGAGGGCCTAATAGCAGAATATCAATACCTGTTCCAAGGAGTTGGCTGCCTGCAAAATCAGGAAGTAAGATGACTCATAGATCCTTCCATACAACCTGTGTCATTGCGACATCACTGCATCCCATTCCATCTCAGAAAGAAAGTGGAAGAAGAGCTGCATAGAAACAATGGACATCATTGAGAGAGGATGTGTAACAACCCCATGGGTATCCCCACTTGTAATAGCCAACCAAGCAAAACAGCCTGAAGAGGTCCGCTTATCCAGTCGACTTCGAGGATCCCCAACAGTGCTATCTAACTGAAATGGCGCTCGATCCCAACATTGGATGGCATACTGGCTGATCTCCAGAGTGTTGGGATTTTCTTCGCAATTGATCTCCGTTTAGGTTATCCCAAGATACCTCTGCATCCAGACTCTCACCCCCTCACGATGTTCTCCTCTCATATAGGACTTTTTCACTGCAAAGTCCTTAGCTTCGGGGTGTCATCGGCGGTGGAAGTGTGGCGTCATTGACATCAGTGATGATGTTCTGATATGCTCCAGGGCCAAGAACAAGCACCTGGAAAGAGGTGAAGCAGTCTTCCAACGCTTGCAGTTGAAGGGACTCAACTTACGTGAGAAAAGGTGTTGAATTCTCCAGCAAAAAGTATATTTCTTTGGCTTCATCTTCCAAGCCACTGGAGTATCTGCTAACCCCAAATGATAGTGGCATTACAGTGGCATCCCACTTAGTGTCGCAAGAGGGTCGCAGCTTTCTTGAAATTATACATTTTTACAGTATGTTTATCCTTAATCTGGCCACTATAACTGCAGCCCTGAGAAACCTGATCAAGTAAGATCAAGAATGGGCTTGGAACCAAAGCGCTCAAATAGTATTTGAGGAGGCAAAAGTGAGTCTCGCAGAGGACCCTGCAATGGAATTCTTTGGCAGCCACAAGTGATCTGTGATTCAAGTGGATGCCAGCCCAGTCGATCTTAGGGCAGTATTTGCGCACCTGGATGCCAAAGGCATACCGTGCCCCATTGTCTTTACAAGCAAAGCTTTTAGGCAAATGGAAAGAAGATACTCTCAAATTGAAAGAGAAGCAGTAATAGTGCTGTTGGTAATGCTGACATTTTCACTTATACGTATTTGGTAATCCCATTATGGTTATTACCGACCACAAGCCATTGTTAACCTTCCTACAAGGCTCGGCATAACGACCCTCACTCCGGCTGGAGCATTGAATGTGGCAATCACAGGACTATGGCATCACCCTGCAATTTGAGGTGGGTGCCAGCCATCCCACAGATTACCTATCACGTCATCGAGGGGGTCATCAGCTCCAGAAGAAGTAGAAGTTGAAGCCAAAGCACTGGTTAACACGATCACGAGGATGGCCATATCTAAATCCATATCATTAGAAGAAATAGGTGACACCACGACTCGACACAGCAACATGCAGAGCATCGTAAAATATCTTCATAGTGGCCAAAGCGGTCCGATCAAGTTCACCGCACATCGGCCACTCGCACCTTCTTGCGAGGTCTATGGAATGTGCGCAAGGAGCTATCTGAGGGAGCTGAAGATGACTTGCTGAGAAGTACAAGAATCACCATCTCCCCAGTACAAATTCAAAGAGACATTGGCATAGCGCACAGCAGACATCAAGGTGCTAATACAATGAAGGCACGATTAGGGCTGAAGTATGGTTCCCTGAGGTCGAAAAAAAAGTTGAATCAGTGTTCGGCACCTGCACATGGCGTCAAGCAACCAGGGAACCATTGCTACCACCCTCAGTTGAGTCTCAAGTAAAAGCGACTGCCCCTGGCAGGCAGCAAGTATGCAACAGTTCAGGCACTTCGTGGTGCTTTTAGATGAGTTATTCAGGTTCCCGGACTTGAGATTCCTGTCATCAACAGCGGCTGAGACGGTGCTACCTTGGTATACCACAAAGCATATGCACCGACAATGAAGCAGCTTTCAAAGCAAAGGCTTTTAGGAGTTTGGCCTCATTACAAGTTTGGTGGTAATTCTGCAGTAAATATGCTGAATTACTGTCAAACTAGATTACCGTTACCGCCACTTGGTCCCACAGACTCTATGGGGATTTTTGCAGACTCATCAGAGGCGGTAGGTAATTCCACAGATTTTGCCGCTTTGAGGCAGTAAAGTGGAGGTTTTACCTCCAGCAAAAAAACTGGAGATAAATCCTCTACCTTACCGCCCAACGCAGCGGTAACAGAATTACTGCTATTTTTACTCACACTGCCCTATTTGTAATGAGACCCTTAATGTCTTTATACGATGTGCAGCACCGTCGCATCACCCCATGCAGACCACGTACAAATGGTGATGTGGAAAAGTTCCTGCAAACTCTGAACAATGACGGCCATGGCATCAACACTAACCATGTTTCTAATGGCAAACTGGACCATGCCGCAAACGGCACCTCGGATGTCGCCGGCTGAAGTGTCTTTAACAGAAAAGTCATATTGCGGATACTTGAACAGGAAGGACACAAGACATTGACATGGCACTGGTGAGACAGAAACAGATGACTAGTAATGAAAAGGAATCGTCTTAAAGATGGATGATGCTGTCTACCAATCAGGTGGGCGATGAAGCAATAATACGTAATAGGAGACCTCATCACAATCTGTGTCTGCTGCATGAATCAACACCATGGACCATCACTGAAAGGAAGGGATTGGTGATCACGGCATGAAGACGAGGTGTAGAAGTTTCCAGAAACTGCAGCTAGTTGTGGCCGTCCTCCTCACACGACGAACGAGGAATTCCAAGACAATACCGATGGTCCAGTCACCAGTGATGACAACCCATTCAGAGGCAATGTACCCTCACCTGCTAGAGAAGAGAGTGACCAGTCACACGGATCGAGATACCCCCGAAGAATCAACCGGAAGATACGGAGCAGACTGGAGGACTATGGGCCTCAATACATGTTTGGTGGTGAGGGAAAAAACAGGTAATAATTGCATTACAGCCACTTTTATTGGCAGCACGGAACTGCCACTGCTTTTAATGCACTGCCGAACTATAGGGTTGACCATAAAGCGGAGGGGTACGTTAAATCTTGCACTTTAAAAAACACATTTTGGAAGAATTAATTCTGCCGAAATCCCTATGGACTCCAAGAATGGGGATTAAAACCGCCATGCCACCACTTGCTATCCTATGGTAAACCCACAGGACCAAATGGTGGTAACTATGAGCAGGTTTGGTAGTAATTCAGCAGATGTAATGCTGAATTACCACCAAACTAGTAATGAGGCGCTATATGCTTGAAATGTGAGAGACAGACTCAATAACATGAACGTTAAGACACATAAATAGATGACTGCAACCAATGTTAACTTAAGATGATGCAGTTTGGATAATTATTGGTTTGTGCTGTGTGTGTATTTGGTGAAGGAGAGATGTTGTAATGTGATGCCCCTGGGCAACGAGGCGAGCAGTGGACAGTGCAGTGGGTGTGAATAAAATGCCACGCCCTTCCATGCCCGTGTCAGGTCCTTACTTGAGTGAGGGCTCCCTTCACTCTTGACAGCTCAACATACAGTGGGGCACCTTTCTGTAGTTTGCAAAGTGAATGAAGTGACAGGCACTGGAAGATCTCATCTCAACGCTGCTGTTGTATGGTGGGCATTTGAAGAGTGTCACACAGCTCAAAATTTGGTCAAAACGGTCAGGCCCTAAACACTGCAGACAGAGGGTGTGTGAATATGATTCTGCAAACGTCTTGCTCCACAAATGCAGCACCTCATGTATGCTTTTATGCAGCAAACAGAGCTGAAAACAATTGAGAACACGGGGGTAATTGCACACTCCAGACAGGGCTAACAGCATGAGGACAGATCAGGCTGTGAACGGGGCACCTCTATATTCATATAATAGATCCCCCAATACAGTTAGTTCTTCTTTATCTGGTGGATATTTTGTTCTGATTATAGCCAACTAAAATGTATTGAAGATCAAAGTGGCTATAACCAGAAGGGCAGAATCCTGGAATGAAAAACAGAAACATTACAGATCAGATTTGCTTTCTAAAGTTGGCTCACATTGGCATAGAAAAAGGAAGGAAACACGTGGGAGGATTGCTTTATGACTTGCCAACTTTGGCTCTTCTGCGGGAACTGGCAAAGACAAGAGTTGGAATATGTGGAGGGCGCTAGAGAGCCCAGCCAAGATGGCCGTGAGCCTGTGAGCTCCTAAGCACCTCAAATAGTCTGTTGAATATCCTGAGGTTTTTTACGACTGGTTTTACACTCCAGACACAGTGGCGTGCGGCAGGATACCCACACCCATGCAGAGGCAAAGTTTGGAGCCTGACGGTGCCTGGAGAGCAGAGATACAGGCTGAACGTTGGAGCTCTGGACCGCAACGGCTCAGAAGCAGAGGAGGGGCTGTCCCTGGCCGCGAGGTGCTTATGTTCATCAAGTCCAGAATGAACAGACACTGCTGAGGCGGTCTGGGAACCGGCTGTAATGGTGGAGCATTGAGGGTCAGGAACGGGCGCAGCTCACATGAAGGAGTGAGTACAGGCCCGTCCTTCTGCGAATCCATTGGGGACACCCGACCAAGGCGAGCAACCTGGGAGGACCCTGGTGCACGGCTCGTAGTGTGCCCAGAGGACCTGGATGTCCCCCATCACCCAGCGTGGCAAACGCTGAGAGCTCCACAGAGCCGCGGACAACGGCACCTGACAGATAGGTGGCCGGTCCCCGCAAACGTCCACACAGAAACGAAGCTGACGCAAAAAGGGCAGCAGTGCTTTGCCGCACAGGGGGTTGCAACCCCAACCCTCCGACAAAGTCGGATTTCACACATACCAGGGGGGAGGACGCAACGAGCCGCAGTCTAGCAAGTACAAAGCTCCACCCGATGTTACAAATCGGACAGAGCCAAGACAAGGAAACCGGTGTGGGGATGGAGGACTATGCTTCGGCGGACCTACCTGGACACAGAATATCACGGCTCCCCACCCTAATACAGGTGGCAACCAACAGCTCAAGATTTGGAAAGGAGCAAGTGATACCGTGGCTCGATCATGGTCTAAGGCTTGGACTGGAAAGACAATGTTGGGGTGGAGCAAGCTGGCCAGATGTAAGGGGGCAAAAAAGCAGTGTCAAGCAAATCATTGGGGAACTCCATTGCTCAATGGAGGCTCTTGCTCTCTCTACACGCAGCCCGAACAGCAGACCCAGGACAAAACCGGGAAGTACTCCTGGTGAGGCAAACGGGGGAACAGCCATTGAAAACAAAAGGGTGTGTGACCCACGGCTGAGATCTGTGGGTGGCCATCACAAGTGCTAGGTGAAGGGCGGGCCACAAGGCGAATAACACGGTGGCAGGCAGCGGTCTGCGACTGAGGCCCTGCGACACAACCGCCTGTTGAGTTTATGGATCTCCCTCCTCTCCCCCTGATCAGCAAGGGACAATTTGGAAACCCAAGGGCGGGGATGCACCGAATGTCGAGAAGTGATCAGGTGGGCATTTATTTTTTCAAGAGGCTGACCCGAATAACCCGGTAACTGTTACTAACTGGGATACGGGTAAGCAGGCAACAAACACTGGATACAGCGCCCATTTTACAGGAGCTGCCGAGATGTCAAAATTGTGTAAAGAAGGCAAATGACAGTCCAAATTGCATTTCGAGACACCCTCTCAAATAAAAAATGGTAGACCAATGGAAGGATTCCCGGAAGGATGATCCCAACTCGCCCCCAAGACCCCATTGGAGCATTTCAGGACATCAAGGAAATGTTCAATCAACTGCAAAGTAGCATACATTCTCTAGACGGGAAAATGGACACTCTCACTTGCAAAGTTGACATGCAGGTCCGTCTTGACAAACATGGTCCGAAAGCATAGCGATTAGAGAGCTTGCTTTGACATCTGTGGAGAGCCTGCTGACGCAGGTTCGAATCGTGGCAGGGCCAAACTCAGCCTTTCATCCTTCCGAGGTTGATAAATGAGCACCACAGACCGTGTGTAATAATAAGCACCACTCAGATACCTGAGGGTTCGTAGCGCTATATAAGTGCTAAATTATTATTATTATTATTATTATTATTAATATTATTATTATTATTATGGGGAGAGGTTTGATGAGGCGGAGGGGAGTGTCCAGCGTGAAGGATGAGTCCATGTCAGTGGCCAGAAACATGACACTTGTGAAACAGGCACTGAAGGAGCTCGCTGACAAATAGGACGACTTGGAGTCCAGGTCCAGAAGGAATAACCTAAGAATAATCGGGGTACCCGAGTCGGTGGAGCAAAGGAATATGGAGCCCCTGGTGGAAGAAATATTACAGGAAGCACTGGGACCAGAGGATTTCTCTGCGGTATTTATAGTGGAAAGGGCGCATCGAGTACCGGGTGGGAAGAAACCAATTCCCGGGACCCCACCACACCCGATCATGGCCCATATGCTCAACTATTGGGACAGAGATCTCACCCTCCACAAAGCCAGGGAGAAAGTAACAGTAACTTATAAAGGTCATACGATTCGACTCTTTCCGGACTTTCCGGACAAGGTACAAGCCTCTACGAGAACATACATGGAAGTCAAGAAACAGTTGCTGGAGAGGGGCATTCGTTATGCCATGCTGTTCCCGGCCAAGCTGCGGATAGAACACGAGGGACGCACAATCTTCTTTCACACCCCGGAAGAAGCCAATGCCTTTCTGGAACTACAACTGAGGAATCCCCGACAACGTGGGAACAATGGGTGAAATCATGATCAGAGACGCATATCCTTTAGTACTGCATGATGCTTAAGACAAGTGGGAAATTGATCCGCGGGCAGTCTGGTCACAACCGTAAGATATTGGAGAAAAACATCCAAAATGACTGATTTTAAATCACCCAATGCGTGATTTGGCCGACCTTTGGTCGTTCGAAAATTCCAAATGGCCGAAATGTTCGACCAGATCACGCATTCGGTGCTGGGGGTTGTGGGGGTGTCCCCTGCACCCTTGCTCACTATATGGTGAGTGAGACATATGGGGGCTGTCCTCCGCAGCGTCCCGAAAAAGCCCAAAAAAGGAAAAAAAGAGGGCTACAGGGGTGTCGCCCGCACCCTTGCTCACTATATTGCCGCAGCCATCCCAAAAGAAAAAAAAGGATCACGGAAGTGAAAGGGAACAGGCGTTGCAGGGACACTGCGATCAGTGGCGGCAAAGTAAGTAGGGGGCTGGGGGTGTGGGTGGGGGTGTGGTGGGGTGTGGGTGGGGGCCGGGGGACAAGTTGGAAATGTTCAGGGGAGAAAAGACCAAAGGTTATTTCAGAGAAATAATCTTCAGTCTTTTATCCCTCGAACATTTGGATCTCGGGCTTTCAACCCGATCCGAGGTGTAGTGGATGGCTGGGCTCCAAGCTATCCCTCATGCGGAAGCTCAAGTTTTGCGCATGGGAAGGGGAAGGGATCTTGCTGATGAGTTGGGGTGATCAGCGGAGGGAAGGGGAGGGGGGCCAGAGTACTGACAAATTCGGGTTGTTGGTGGGGAGGGTAAAGGAAGGCGGGAGGCCAAATGTGAACTTTAAGGTACAACTGAATCAAAGGGCACTGAGGCATGGTCAATACTCAGGGAATAAGAGAGTACACTACTGACGGTCCAAAAGAACCAGGAGGAATATGCTATCAGGAAAACGTAATGATGGCGACACTCAATTGCATTACATGGAATGTTAGAGGGCTGAATTGCCCATCTAAGTTTTGGAGGGTCCTGCTGTATATGCAGCGTCATCTGGTGGGAATTGCATTTCTACAGGAGACCCATTTAACACAGGAGACAGAGTCCAAATTTGGGAAACATTGGGGATGTCACAGGTATTTCTCGTCCTACTCCTCAAATGCAAGGGGGGTGTGTACACTCATTCATAGCTCAGTTGGATTTTGCCAGATCATGGTGATTAGGGATTAGGAGGGGAGAGGACTTGTGGTGCAGGGGACCATACAAGGTAAACATTACACCCTAGTTAACTACTATGGCCCGAACCAAGATAAGATAGAAACACTGGATTGGATTGAAGTTCAAGTGGGGGAACTCCTGCGTGGGAGAGATTATATGGGCCGGGAATTTCAGCGCAGCCATGCACCGGACAGGGAACACACATCACCCGGTGAGTGGGGGAACTAGCAAATTACAGGGCATGTGTTTGACATGGGAAATTGGGGATGCATGGAGAATAAGGAATCAAGGAATACACCAATACACACACCACTCCTTAGTCCATAACTCAACCTCGAGGCTAGATTTCTTCTTGGTTTTGCATGCATTTTTGGAGAGGGGGTCGGAAATAACAATCCTCGCACTCAACCTCTCAGATCATGCTGCGGTGTTCGAAACTATAGAACTTGTGCGCTGGGAGAAGGGGAGACCTCCCTGGATATTTAAAAGTGAAGGCCTCAAGGATACTATGTTCTGAGATGGCCGAGCTGAAGCAATAGATGCATTATTTGAAACCAATGTGAGATCGGTGACGTTGGACGGGGCTCTGTGGGAGTGCTTTAAATGTGCAGTCAGAGGGGAGTGCATATCGAGGGAATCCGGGCTATTATGAGAAATTAGGGGGCAATTGGCTAGTAAAGAGAACTGAACATGGCACTACAATCTGCAACAACCACGCCTTCACACCCAGAGTAGGCAAAGATCCTGAGACACCTACAGGAGTTCAACAAGTTAGCACAGAGGGAGGCCAAATTCATATGGGGGAGGACAGCAGTGTATCAATATGGGGAAGGGCAGAAGCCTTGGAAGATACTTGTGAGAACGACTAAGCTGGATAACCTCAGGGGCTGAATACTGTTGACAGCGAATGAACAGGGGGCGGATAGTTTCACAGACACGGAAATAATTCGACAGTTTTTACGGGTTCTAGTCGGTTATACTCATCCTAAATCCTAGCCTCTCAACAGGAGATAATTACCTAGATCAAGTGGCCCTACATTGGTGCACAGATGAGAAGAGGGAGGGGCTGTTTCGCCCATTGACATTGGAAGAGGTGCTAAGTGCTATTAAATCCCTCCCATCTGGGAATGCCCCAGGCCCTGATGAATTCACGGCTGAATTCTATAAACACTTTGCTAGTAAGTTGGGTCCCTATTGGCTGCAAATGTACAAACAGAGTCTGTGGGACAGGCGACTGCCTGAGTACCTGAGAGAAGAGGTGGTGGTGGTGCTGCTCAAACCGGACAAGCCTCAAAACGATTGCTCCTCTTACCAGCTGATCTCGCTCATCAATTTGGACAACAAAACCTTAGCTAAAATACTGGCCTCCTGGCTAGCACCACTAATGAAGACAATGGTGAGGGCAGATCAGTAGGGTTTCATGCCGGGGCGTTCCACTTCCTATGGGCTAAGGAGAATGTTTGGTTTCATCTCGACAGTGCAACAAGAGACCCCATTTGTGGCGGCCCTGCTAGACGCCACTAAGGTGTTTGATTCGTTGGAGGGGCCATTTCTCTTTACCATACTACAACGGATGGGGCTGGGGGAACAATTCATAACCATGGTGTCGCTGCTATACACACAGCCGATAGCTAGGGTGAGGGTGAATGGACTGTCCACACCAACTATAGCACTGGGGAGAGGCACTCAGCAGGGGTGCCCCCTCTCACCCTTACTATTTGCTCATGCGATAGAGCCGCTCACAGAACACATACGGGACACTCACCTGTACCGTGGAGTTCGACTATATAACCACAAAGTGGTGATCTCTCTGTATGCAGATGGCATGGTGCTATTCATCTCCGACCCCAGAGCCAACCTTGATCCAATTATGTGGGATGTCCAACGATTCGGAGACCTCTTAGGATTGAAAGTGAACGCCACGAAAACAGTCCTATTCCTACTAACCGACACCTTGGAACAATATGTGGACGGATGGGTGTTTCAATGGCGCATGGTCCAGATCCGTTATCTGGGGATCAATAAAGCAAGGGATACAGCAGTTGTATATGACAGCAAATATCGTAGGGCTTTAGAATAGGCCAAATTGGTGATGGATAGATAGATGGACCTGTCCCTTAATCTATATGGTATAATAGCTCTGATTAAAATAACACTGTTAACCAGGTTTCTATACGTTTTTCTCAACGCCCCAATAGCAGTGCCCGGAGAATTTGTTAGAGAATTAAAGTCAGCGTTAGTACAGTTCATATGGGCAGGCAAACAACCTAGTCTCTTCGGGACAAGCTAGTGGCACCTATACACGAGGGCGGTCTCGCACTGCCGAAAATTGAAACATACTACAATGTAGCGCAGGCAGGGTTTCTTATCTACTGGTTTGAGGAGCAGGGGGATAGAAGACATGTGCAGGTGGAAAGAGCAATGGCAGCACCATCACTCTTGCGGTTGATTATCCTCACGGCACCCAGTAGAACATACCAGGCATACAACATGGTAGCAGTCACGTGTAGGGCATGGACACGCATAGAACACGAGTCTAAAGGGGAGGTTCTCCACTCCCCCGAACTACAACACCAGGGATCCCCATCACCCAAGACTCAAGCTTTGTCACTTTAATGAAGCGGCTGAAGGTGACCAGCTACAGCAATCTTTTCCCAAATGGGTCATTTGTAACACTGGAAGAATTAAAGGATAGGGGGGAATTAACAGTGTTGGATGTGTTTCAATAGTACAGATTGAGGGTGGCCATGTGACACATGTTCGCAACATTCCCCTTGCAACCACAAATAGCCCCCATCTTAGATAAAGTGCTTCAGAGGGACCTCGGTAATAGAGTAACCTCAGTGATGTACTCACTGGGCCTAGATATAAGGGAGGAAACGATAGCCGCTCCCCGGAGGAGGTGGGAATTGACCCTGGGTCATGGGATTTCTGGGGAAGTGTGGAAGTATTGTGAGTTGATGAAGAAAGGGGCTATTAAGGCAAGATATAAACGAATCCACTTCAAATTGCTGCACCAGTTCTACTACACACCGGCAAAACACAGGGGATTCTTCCCGGACACCTCAGGCAACTGCCCCAAATGCGATAATCCCTCATCTGACTTCCTGCGCCTTTGGGTGGGAATACCCACTCACACAGAAGTTCTGGGAACTAGTATTTGAGACAATCAGCGGCATAACTGGGAAGAGCGTAGAACCTAATCCCTTGGTGGCGTTACTAGGGTATACCAAAATGCAATGATGAGGGGAGGGAAGCAAAGCCCCAAGGTGACACAATGGAGAGCAGACATTTTATATTGTAATAACATGGACATGAGATATGGATCGGTAACTTATGGCCAGCAGGGCATTGGAAAAATGCAATGTATGCACAATGTCGTAGATTGGTACCCTTAACATGCTCTAAGATGTGATGTAACTGTACCAGGGGGTGGGAAGGGATGGGGTTTGGTTCATGTTGGCACCTCGGTGCTGCTTGTGTTATAAATGCCAATAAACCGAAAAAACAAGATTGGAATATGTGGTTGTAGAAGCTTAATGACTTGCTGCCTTTGGAGGTCTGTGCTATAAAGGTCCACCCAGTACACTCATACAAGGATCACATTCTGGCAACCTGCAAAAGAAGCAGTCTTTGAAACTTGGTTTTAAAGGCATATGAGGAAATGAATCACATACAAGACAACTATTCCAAGTTCTATAGCTTTTAAAGGAATATAAATCGATACCTCTATAACCTCGTAAAAGACACGTTCAGAGGTGGTAAAAACGAAATCTCAATGCAGAGTAAAAAAAGAACCGAACCTCGCGCTGAATGAGAAGGAAGGAGCAAAGCTTGGGACGGTCATTTCATACCATAACTCGCACTGTTTTTCTATCCTTTTGCCCTTCTTCAATTCCACCATCTTTCTCTTTCCCACTCCTCTGCTTTCCCCTCACTCCCACTTAGCCTTCTTCTTCGTTCCTCATCTCTCTACTGATAACTTTAGTCTTTTCCTTCAGATTGTCCTCTCATGCTGGTAATCTATCCCTCATCAGCGATCCACATTGCCCTTCCTCCCTTTCTCTCTTTCCATAGTGTCTTCTTGTTCTTTCTTTATCCTTCTTCCTCCTCTGTATTTCCCTTCTTTCTTCTTTCCCCTATATAGCCCATCCTGGTTCTTCAGTATTATCTTGGATTTCTCCTTTCTCGCTAGGCCTCCGCCTCTTCCCTTTCACCCTCCTTCTACTCTACCCCTTTCCTCTCTGGTTTCTCCATCCCAGTAAATACTCCCATTCTGTTTCTGCCACTTTCTGTCGCTTTCTCTTTTCTCTTGTCTTTCTTTTCTCCCTCCTTCTTTGGAAACCGCCCTCTGTTACCGTTCTCTTTTCCTTTTCTGCCCTGCGGCCCCAATCTGTATCAATCATTCTACTCCACCACCTCATCCGCCGATCTCATACTTTTCCCCTCTACTACTTCCTTCTTCTTCCTCTTCATTCTCTTCTCTAATAGCCTTCTTATTTCCCTTCTCCAGTTCTTTGTCATTCATCAACAGTAATTACTTCGTGGTAATTTACTACAAAGTAATTACTTTGAAATGTTACTTCAATTTTTTATTTTAGGGTGGGGGTCCCCTATCCTATCCCTCTCACCTTCATTACTACCCCTCCCCAAAACCCTCCTGACCCCTTTTGTACACCTTAACCCTAAATAGCCATATTTTTAGAAGTGATTTCGAAGTAATTACTTCGTAGTAAATTACCACAAAGTAATTACTGTCGACGAATGAACAGGATACCCCTTCTCCATACTTTCATATTTTCTCTCTCTCTCTCTCTCTCTCTCTCTCTCTCTCTCTCTCTCTCTCTCTCTCTCTCTCTCTCTCTCTCTCTCTCTCTCTCTCGTTCTGTTCTCGTCCTCTCCCCAACTGCCAACTGCACTGGTTTTCATCCCTCCTTTTGTAGGAGTCTCCCTTTTTTGATTGGTTGTCAGCTGTCATGAGAAGAAAGACGTAGAGCCATGATTGCTCCAACCTTCAGAATTGGGGAGCCCATTCTTCAGATGTCTGCTTCCCTGGAATGCCCACAACCTTCTCTCCCTCTCTCTGTGGTCCCACAGAGAAGAACCTCAGGAGCACGCCCGGCCATTCCGATAAAGGGCGGACCACCCAAAAACCACCCATCCCAGCTTCTAAAGGCCAATCTCCACTCCCATGTCCCTCAGCACCCCCCAGGACCTCCAACGCCACCCTCTCTGGCAACACTCCAGTCTGGCTTGTGAGAGGAATTCTAGATCTGCCCCATTCTGAGTGATAAACTGCCTGCGAGACCGCCATGCAGTAAGCTGCAAACCACTGTGAACCGTTCCCAGAATTCAGGGAAAACCACCATATTGGACCTCCAAGTGATGCTACGGCCCCATCCCCCTTTAAGCAAATTGTTCTGACACCAGGTAAGGTCTAAGCAAAAAGAAATAACAAGCTGGAATTCGTCCCCCAGCCAATTATCTGGCAATGTGGCAAGACCCCTAGCGCTTTCTCCAGGTGAGCATTCTTCCTTATCCGATTAAAAAGCTGAAGGACAATTTGAACCATTTCCTGTTGGCCTGGAAGGAGCCAAAAAAGTAACAGAAATTGAGAATAAGCTGGGCTATCAACGTGGGTCAGTTAAAGTGTTGCAGTAAGGGTACTGATGTAGACCTAGAGGAGTCGACTATGCGGCAGCAGACTGTAACGGATAGAAAATAGGGTTGCCCCTATCTGCAACATATTTATATGTTTCTATGCATGTGCCTTTTTTTCCACTAAACTTCAATGTGCTGCTCAGTTCATACATCCCACCAATTCAAATCGAATTTAATACGTACCTCTATAGAGATCTGTCTCCCTTCCTCCTGTATTAGATAAAACACTTTGTAACACCCCTTGTCATTTTCTGTTTTTCAGCTTTCCAAGCAGAAAGAGATTATGAAACTTCTGCTCCAGAAGGTCAGAAATCTTTTGGGTATCAGGAGGAACGTTAAGACATGCCTACCCACAGCTGGAGAGAAGAAAGATGGCGTCCATTAGCCATGGCTTTGCTCATATATCTAGCATGATGGCGTGTTTTCTGCTCAAAAGATCAGTCACTTGCTCCTACGCATAATGTACATTTTACTCTTGCTTGCCTGCTTTGCTTCAAGTGGTTTTCTAAATTCGGATACATAATAAACATTAGCAGAAAGTGAACTCAGTCTTGGATAGTCAACATTGAAGGAGTATGCTTTCATTCTGTAGCAGAACACCAGTCACGGCTACACAGTCTTCTACATACACAAAGGGGATGATTATTTTTGGTGCAGAGCTTTGTGATTGCTTTCCCTGACAATGTTTGACACAATCAACGTCGTTGGAATTTATTTTAAATATGTGACTAGCAGCTTCAGTGAAGAAAGAGTTCCTAGTTATTCAACTGATCTCAATCACTCACCTCGTTTACATTCATCTACATACTAGAAATGTAACTTTAGAAGAATTCTTCCACGGAAAAGCGCTGGCCATTGCATTGCCTTTTTGTGAGGAATTTGCACATCACCATATCTCTGTTTACTTTCTTGACAGCCTGCATGTATACACTTAGATTGAATTAAGCTCTTCAAATAACTCGTACTATGAACCCAGTAACATCTGTAATAAAAATCAACAGTATTACCTTCAAGCTGACTCACACAATCAGCCTCAGTTTACAAGAGGTATCAATCATGGGCGTAATTTTAGGGGGGACAGGGGTGTTTGTCCCCCCCAACTTTCATGGCACACCATTTTATCCCCATTCATTTGTCTGGGGCACCTTTTCATCAGATGTCATGTTGCCCCCAACATTTTCAGCAAAATTACTCCACTGGTATCAATAAAATGCAGTGAGCCACCAACATTAGCACTTATGTGCAATGTGGTTGCCAGGCATGTCATTTTGAAGGTCCACGTGGAGGAGCGGACAAGGAAAGACTAAAAGCAAGAGGAGCTTCAATGGTCCACTCCGTCTCATGTAAATGTAAACACCGCCTGTACATATGCGTTGCAGACAGCGTTTACTGAAGGATTCCTATGGAATCTGCCTGGTTTGAACCAGGTGCAAAGAGTAGGCAGATTCCGTAGGCATCCATTTGTTTTACACCGGCATGAGAAATCTCATGCAGATGTGAAACCAGTGTAAACCAATGCACTCACAGAGACGTAAGAGGTCAGCGCGGCACAGATCCTATCTCTGCTCCATACCCCATCTCCTCTTTTTGTCAGCAGGACAATGGGGCAGAGTGGGAAATGCAAAGGTAAATGCTTGAAGCTTTGTATCTGCATCTTCATTTCCTGCTCCACCCTATTTAAAATGAGGATATATGTGTTACAACTGCATGTCGTGAGCGTGTGTTGAGGCGTGGTAAACTGAAATTGCACTGCATCAAACCAGCTGGGCACCTATGAGCTACGATATTACATAAGCATCTGTCATTCAGTCACATTCATAAACATGAATTTGCATGGCCACAGCATCTTTCAGTCCCCACATGCGTTTCATAAATGTGGCCTAGCATAGCATATGCGGCAAGAGGTTGTCCAGGAAGGAGTTCTGAAGGAGGGTAAGCAGCACTAAGAGCAGAAGAATCCCCCTGAAGGTCTTTGGGGGGTCATTAGGAGTTTGCCGGTATTCCACTGGAATACCGGCAAACGGTATTACCGTTCCCACCAGCTGATATCCCGTAATTACCAGGATATTACAGGTAGCGGGGAGGGTGATAAATCCCCATTTCATGTAGTCTCATAGGACTCCATGGAGGTGAATACCGGTGCCGATAATACCAGCTGTTTTTACTGGTGGTGGCCGGATTTACCTCCAGCTCTTCACTGGAGATAAATCAGGCAACCCCCACAGGGAAACCTAAAGTTTGGCGTTGAGGGAAAAGTGGCGCAAATGGAATTACCGCCACTTTTACTGCCACTTTTCCCGCACTGACACACCTGTAATTACCCCCATTGTTTTCTTTCCCTCTCATGCTGCTCTTCATCGATTCCTACTGGTTGGAAATCTGCCGCCACCGATTCTAAACAAGTGAAAGAGACAGCATAGTCAAGAGATGGGGACAAGCAAAAATGTTGCTTGATATATCCTGTCCAGATCCTGCATCTTTCTTAAATAGAGAGTGCATAAAGAAAGTTTGAGAAGTGGCTTATGTTTCTGCCCTGCAGGTAAGCATCGAGTGCCTGCTTTTGAAAAACCACCAATGCTGCCTTCCACCCAAAGAGTGCGAAGTATCTTAGAAGCTTGAAGGTCTCCGATTTCATTTCATTTAGACATACAAGAGATCCTCCATCGAGCAATGGTGATCTTCACTGCTTTGTTACCAGGAGTAAGTCCACCATAAATCACAAATGCATTATTAAACATTCTAAATGTTATTTTTTTCCTAAATAGAATTTTAAAGTTTGGTCACATCTAGAATGTAGTGAGGTATTGAGGTATTTTCCCCTTTTTTTCTTTGACTTGTCTATGCTATTTTCTTTTCTATGTTTCCTCATACTTCCCTTTGCTGGACAGCACCTTCTTTTCTAAATAGTTCACAAATGTTTTCTTGCCGCGTGTGAACACACGAAGGACTGGGATATTATTAGAATGGCTATGAAATTGCATTGGAGCTGAGCCAAGAAGCTGGGAAGATTCAGGCACCCTGCAGGCTGGCTGATGCGAGAGCCAGTGCTCAGCCAGTGCTCAGCCAGTGTTCAGCCAGTGTTCAGCCAGTGTTCAGCCAGTGCTCAGCCAGTGCTCAGCCAATGCTAAGCCAGTGCTAAGCCAGCGCTCAGCCAGCGCTCAGCCAGTGCTAAGCGGTATAGATTGCAGATGCTCCCAATCCTTTGCGATCCTGTCAAACTTTTGCCAAACATACTTTTGTGCTCTCGGGGAAACTGTGGCCTTGGAAAAAAAAAAGAAAATTGGAGCCTTCTTGCTCTAAGAATTCCTGGTGAGTCTCGTCCTTTATGTCACTCATGGTCCAGTCTGTGACACAGAAGAATATGTAAAGATAATGAACATACGATCTACGCTGGAATACGGAAATAACATTTTCTTATTTAAGATGACATTTTGAGAATCTCGGGGACAAGAAAGGAGACCATATGAAAAATATGGTAAGGCTTTTCTCATAACCTGGCCTGATGTTCCCCATTGCTGTTGGTAAACATGTTTGCAACTTGACAATCTATCTTACAAGAAAACAAATCAAAGTCGCAGGAAGCTAAATATTAAATGGTTTGTGTAGAATAGATGCAAGAGCAACATTCAGGTCCCATTGAGGTAGCTTTGTTAGGAAAGAGGATAAAGGTGATGTAATCCTTCAAAATATATCTTAACAACCGTGTTAAGAGAAACCCGCATTTGGCTCATTTGCATAAGCTGATATCTCTGAAAGTTAACACTTTAATGTTTCAATATGGATGCCAGTGCCAACCAAGAAAGAGATCAATGACAGGACAGCATTCAACAATTCCTTTAAGGCGATTATATGCTTACTAAGAGCACAGTGCCAAAATATGATCCACGTGCTCTTATATTGAATCCTGGTAAATATTTGTCTTGCTAATATAGGGCCTCATTTCGAGTTGGACGGTCTGGTATTAAAGTGCCGGTATTCATTTATACCAGCACTTTACCGGACCAGCCGACTATCGGTTTGCCGGTGAGGCACCTGAGTTACCTCTAGCTAAAAGCTGGAGGTAAGGCAGGCGCCCTACTGGAATAAAAGGCCGGTGCCGGTAATGACACGAAATCCCCGCATGGAGTCCTCTAGGTCTCCATGAATGGGGATTAACACTGTCACTCCGGCACTCGCAATGCCATCGGACTGAGCGCCGGAAACAGCAATAACATTTGTCGGTATCATGGCGGATCTACCGACCGTATACCAACAACCTTATAACGAGGCCCATAGTCCTGTAAGGCATGCCTAAAAGTACATAAACTAATTTTCTGGAACCAACTTCTCTAGTTCAGCAATGTTAGGAAAATATGAAAGAAAAAAAACATTGTTAGAACAGAAGTGTAGTGATTTGGAACGTGGGAGCTGCAAAGTTCCATATGTGGTGGGAGGGTTCTGGAATGGGAGGAGAATGACAGTTGGGTGGAGATAATGAAATGGAGTCAGTGTGGGGCTCCAAACATTATAACATATTAAATATATGTCGATTTACCACGCCTCTGCCACATCTTTACAATGCCGACAAGCAGAATCCCCGACTGAGGAGCATAGCCACGGTGCCTCTGTTATGTTGAGCGACAAGGCCGCAGGTGGTGCCAAATGGACAGCGAGACAGACTCAATGTTGGGAGCCACAGTGAGTGGGCGGTACAGGACGTCCGGCAGTTGCGGACCCAAAAACAGGCAGCCCTGGTAAGTGAGAGGCATGCAAGAGTGGCATGCAGCACAGCCAGACAGGTAGGAGACACACCCACCATTGGGCCTGTCAGCCAAGTAGCATCATGTCTTACTAGGCAGGTTAGAGAAGGAAGTAGGCAGTTCCTCACACGAGCGTCAGGTGGATGACACATATGGAAGGGGAAGTAGCCAATCCTGACACAAGCGGCAGGTGGCTGATGCGTGTGGCGTAAGGCAAGGCTCAGCCAGTTCTGGTGAAAAGCCCAGGCGAATTCAAGAGACAACCAGTTCTGCTGAAGAACCAAGACACCGCCTGTTCTGCTGAAGAACCCAAGTGGAGTCAAGCCAAGCCGGTCTGGTGAAGACCCAAGCAGATTTTGAGTGAAACATTGCAGAGAGGAGGCATTAATGATGGCGAGTTCTGGGATAACGCTGGCGGACAGATGTTTGGAGAACCCTGGAGAACCAACGACAGAATGGGGAGAATGAAAGGACTTATTTAGATTGCATTTGTTGGCTACAGGAGGAAACACATTTTCCGATGAGCGGAAATATGCCATGCTGATTAACTATTTGGGTAAGGAGGCGGTGAGGATAAAAAAGCGTATACCTGATCCCATTCAGCCAAGGGATGTAAGGGAGATGGCACAGCCAAAGGGGACATTCCTGAACAATCATTGAGGATATTTGAGAGAAGGTGACAATCATAGTACAAATATTGACATACGTGTCTTTCTCTGAAACAAACAACAACGGAAGGTGCAGATGCTTACATAGCAGACTTGAGAATACTCGGATTAAAGACGAGTACATTAGGAATCCACTGGACATCGCTTTGAAAGGTGCCGGAAAAGTTATGGCAGGCCAAGAATCCTACGTTGAAAGAAGCCTTGGAGATAGCGAGGAGCATGGAACTAAGTAAGAAATATACACAACATGGAGAAAAGGAAGAGGCAAGTAATGGAAACAACAGCAAGGAAGTCAAAGTGGTACAGTCAGCAGAAGAAGAGACGGGTAGTAACGTGCAGGGGAATAAGTTAGGTGGAACAGGATTGAAAGGTGCTTGTTTTAGATGCAAAATGGTGGGCCACATGGCATCCGATCCTGAGTGTCCGGCGATAAAGGAAGTATGTCATCAGTGCAGCAAATGAGGATACTTTTCAAAAACCGCTGTGCACCTGATGCAGGGAAAAGAGAAATATAATCTGTAAGGCCGTATATATCAATTTGGTGAATCCAGGAGAATTGAGCTACTTTTCAAAGATGATAGTACAGATCCAAGCAATTAACACATTGATGGTCGCAGATGAGGAAGAAGAGGGACCATATAGACCATCTGTAGCAAATATTGCGATAGAAAATAGTCAAGTTGAAATGTTGGTGGATTCAGGGTCACCAGACATATTGGTTCCCCATTCCAACTTTGAGTTGAAGTTGCAGAAGGAGGTGGGAGAGTTAAGAAAGAATGATATTGATCCTTCTGCATATGTCGGAGTGCCGATACATATTCTTGGTTATGTGCGGTGCAATATGATATGATATGGCATTTATGACGCGCCTATACACAAGTGTTTCGAGGCGCGACAAGGCAAAGGAGGGGAAACAGGGGGAAGACAGACAACGATCTTACTAGGCCAGGTGTCATTCAGATCGCTCAAGTGCATGGGAAGGGGGAAAGGGAAAAGTGCGTGGGGGAAGTGAGGGGGGAAAGTGCAGTACAAGGGATAGTAGAATAATAAGATAATAAAACGGCCAGATGGTGGCAAGTGCAAGATAAGAGCAGACATAAGTGCTGGTAGGGGGTCTGTAGGGATACAGAATAACAGTCTCCAGGTGCGGGGGTTGCCAGGGAGGCAGTGCAGGTGTGAAATTGGCGGGGCCTGGGCCCGATATCAGAAAGGGTGGCCAGGTAACCAGTGCAGTTTCAGCTAGGAATTCAAAGGGGAGAGGAGGAGAGAAGGCAGAAGCAAAGAGGAAGGTTTTGAGGTGCTTCCGGAACCGGAGATGGTTCTCCTCAAGTTTCAGGGAAGCGGGAAGGCTGTTCCAGAGTAGAAGTGTGAAAAGTGTATGTCACGGAGAAGGGGGAGAGTTTGCTGGGAAGGAGCCACCAGGGGCGCCTTAAGATGGAGCTTAAACTGGGGCAAGAAGAGCACAGTAAGAGCAAAAGTGGGTCAAAGCTACCCTGACCAGAGGCGTGACATAGGGTGACAAGTTTGCAGCGGAGCTAGGTGGCTGCTAGCTCAAGAGAAAACACCTTTAGATACAGGAATATCAAAAAAAAGGCTTTAATTTATACTAACAAAAAACAAGACATATTTACAAACTGCGCCGTAGCGCTGAAGATATGAATTATTGAGTACATTATTGTCTGCATATTTGTGGGTTAGTAGGCAGGGTGACAAGGTATTTCATGTATTACTTTAAATGACAATTCATTAACATTGTCGACACACAATTAGGTGTTTCTGGTTCGGTATTCAGTTGACAGGTGGCAGTGGTTGTATAGAGTAGAGCAGCGCTGCTGAGTAGTACCGAACGGTCTTCAGGACAATTTGTTTGTGGTTGGGTCGATGTTAAAGAGAAAGTCGTCCACCTATGGATGACAGGGGACTTTGTTAGTGAAGCGAAGGTGGTGTCTGATTATTAAGAAGGATGCTGCAAAAGAGTGGACCTACCGTGTTCAGGTAAGTAGACGCCTAGGTTCAGGTCTTGATGGTCCAGTAATTGATTTTGACTGGGAGGCTAGCTGCGAGAGTCAGAAGCCTGGAACTAAGTAAAAAGGAATGAAATCAGTTAAGTGGGTGGTGGCCAGAGTGCATGAACAGTTCAAAGGGACTAAAAGGTGGTTGTCATGGTGGAACCGTCGTGGTGGTTTGGACTGAGTCATAGGTGCAGAGGATGTGCTACGCATGATGACCATGCTGCTCGGATTATTTTACAGTGAAGTACTGGCCAAATCATTAGCGGTGCCATAGTAGTTTATAATGGTAGAATAAAAGCATTTTGAAAGAGGCAGTGGGTGTTGGGGCCTCGATGCAAAAGGGTGGTCGCATGGATTTAAGGCCGGATCTAGGTGCGGTTCAAACCAATAATATTTGACTGGTGATGGAGCCAAAACGGGCCGAATGTGTAGAAAGCTCAAAAAACGTTTTCTGTGCTAATTGAAACTGAGTTTGGCGAGAGGCAGTGCAAGTGATTGCCCTCAAACGTAAGTGAGAACTGCAGCAACAAATGTGTGTGGGGTGCCCTGCATAGCGTGCACCCACGGCATACAAAGGGTCCCGTGGGGGACGTTCTGCAGAAGAAATTACCTGCTGTGTGGATCACAAGACTATTTGGTAGCAAGAGCGATTCCTCGATGAGTAGAAACGAGCTGTGTCGTTAAAGACGCCGGTGCGCATGTGCTTATTCTAGGAGTCACGGGGAGTGGGGTCGGGCTGCGCATGTCAGGAAAGGTAGTGCCATATGAGTGGCAGGAGAGGTGGGTGAGTGGGGTGAAGGGCAGGTGGTTGTTCGATGTTCGTGGGAAAGTGTCGGTGAAGGTGGATGCAGGGAGTTCAGAATGGAGGAGGGGGGAGGAGGTGATGCTGAATCGGTTGAGGATAGGTCATGTGGGGCTGAATGACTGTCTATTTCGAATAGGGAAGCGTGAATCAAGGGACTGTGCGGTGTGTGGGGTGCCTGAAACGGTGGGACATTTTTTGATTAGGTGTGAGAGACATGTTGCAGAGAGAGAATTGATGAGGGTTCGGTTGACTGCGTTGGGTGTGGCTGAGCTGAGTGGGAGGACTTTACTGGGAGGTGATGGAGAGAGAGGCAGGAGGAGGAGTAGTGTGATGTTGGATTTTGTGAGGCAGACGGGGAGGTGGGAGGAGTTGTGAGCTTAAATGGAGCTAAATAATAATTAGTGGGTACGGTGCACATCATCCCATAGGATGGGGAAGCGCCTGCGTGGGTTCGCCCACGCCTCCGATAATTAAGAAGAAGAAGAAGAAGAAGGTAGTGTCATGTGAGTGGCAGGAGAGGTGGGTGAGTGGGGTGAAGGGCAGGTGGTTGTTCGATGTTCGTGGGAAAGTGTCGGTGAAGGTGGATGCAGGGAGTTCAGAATGGAGGAGGGGGGAGGAGGTGATGCTGAATCGGTTGAGGATAGGTCATGTGGGGCTGAATGACTGTCTATTTCGAATAGGGAAGCGTGAATCAAGGGACTGTGCGGTGTGTGGGGTGCCTGAAACGGTGGGACATTTTTTGATTAGGTGTGAGAGACATGTTGCAGAGAGAGAACTGATGAGGGTTCGGTTGACTGCGTTGGGTGTGGCTGAGCTGAGTGGGAGGACTTTACTGGGAGGTGATGGAGAGAGAGGCAGGAGGAGGAGTAGTGTGATGTTGGATTTTGTGAGGCAGACGGGGAGGTTGGAGGAGTTGTGAGCTTAAATGGAGCTAAATAATAATTAGTGGGTACGGTGCACATCATCCTATAGGATGGGGAAGCGCCTGCGTGGGTTCGCCCACGCCTCCGATAATTAAGAAGAAGAAGAAGAAGAAGGTAGTGTCATGTCGTTAGCGCTGCGCATGTCGGGGAGAATAGTGTCTAAAATGAATAGGTCGGGCCAGCGCGAGTCAATTGGCTCGGAGTGAAATGTCGAGTCTCGGAGTGGAAGATGCCGTGGAGGTAGTACTAAAACACATCAGAAACACAACTTGTGCATATGGTTGTGTTTTGAAATTGAATGACTGACAGATGCAAAATCAGTCAAGAAATGGTAGACCACTGGCACTAAAACCCATCAGAAACACTACTTGTGCATATGGTTGTGTATTGAAATTGAATGACTGACAGTTGCAAAAACAACATTACAAACCCGTGTGGTAATTAGAAAGACAGCTTGTTGGAAAAAAGGGCACATAGGTTTTTGTTGATTAAACAGAAAAAAACGGTTTAAACAGGCCAGATTACATGCATAAATACCCAAATTGCTCAGAAATGATTAATCAGGGCGGGATAAACTGGAGCCCTTAATGTTGTTACAGTGGGATCTCCAGGCTGGTAAGGGTGGGTAATAAGCCAAGGGTTACACATTAATGTGGGCAGTGTCTAGGGGTAGACAGTTGACACATGCAAGTCTCTTAATAGTTTAAAGTTTGATGTTTAAACAAATGAGTAAAACGGTGTTCACTTGTTGAAAAAGAGGTTCCATTCTATTGAAATGTTTAGGTCTTGACTGACAGAGTCTAAACGGTAAATCTATTTCTGCTCGAGTTTGCGCAGGGCTAGGTCTCTGTCCCCTCCATGGAAGGGGTTGTCTACTGTTTGCAATATTGCCCAGAAGATATCATTATGGGTATGGTTCTTGGCCTTGAAATGTGCCACCAAGGGTTTGTCCTCAACTTGGTTGCGCACACAGGAGCGGTGTTCGCAAATGCATTGCCTTATCTCTCTTTTCGATTTCCCTACATAGATGAGGTCGCAGGGGCATTTCATTATGTATACGGACCATTTAGTTCTGCAATTCGTGAAAGAGTTGAGGGTCCAGAGATTTCCTTTTAAGTCAATAGTTTTGACATTGGTTGTCAGAGTGCAGACAGAGCAAATGCCACATTTGAAATGCCCTTTTACTGCCGGGAGGTGCCACAATGTGGTTTGTTGGTTACTTGAAGGAACGACTTCTGTGTACGTATGCACGAGACAATCTTTCAGGTTGTGGCTGCGTTTGAACGCAAACCGGGGTTTCTCGGGTTTGAAGGAATCGGTCTGGAGTTTGTCCCAATGTTTGAGGATAACTTTTTTGATGGAGTTACTTAGTGGAGTGAACGTGGTTACGCAGGTCATCTTGGTAGTTGATTGTTCTCTTTTGCTCGGTGTTAAGCAGGAATCTCGATTGGTGTTTTTTATGCGCTCCATCTAATTTCACCCCCCTCTCTTGCATGGTATGTCCTGAAATACTATCCTGTGAAAATCGAATCCTCCTCGAAATACACAAGACTTTCGAGAAGAAAATCTGTTTCATAACCAACCTTTCAGCCGCCCAAAGACTTGCAGTCCTAGCCCTAGCCCTGCGCAAACTCGAGCAGAAATGGATTTACCGTTTAGACTCTGTCAGACAAGGCCTAAACATTTCAATAGAATGGAACATCTTTTTCAAAAAGTGAACACTGTTGTAGTCATTTGTTTAAACATCAAACTTTAAACTATTAAGAGACTTGCATGTGTCAACTGTCTACCCCTAGACACTGTCCACATTAATGTGTAACCCTTGGCTTATTACCCACCCTTACCAGCCTGGAGATCCCACTGTAACACCATTAAGGGCTCCAGTTCATCCCGCCCTGGTTAATCATTTCTGATCTGGCCTGTTTGAACCATTTTTTTCTGTTTAATCAACAAAAACGTATGTGCCCCTTTTTCCAACAAGCTGTCTTTCTAATTACCACACGGGTTTGTAATGTTGTTTTTGCAACTGTCAGTCATTCAATTTCAATACACAACCATATGCACAAGTAGTGTTTCTGATGGTTTTTAGTGCCAGTGGTCTACCATTTCTTGACTGATTTTGCATCTGTCAGTCATTCAATTTCAAAACACAACCATATGCACAAGTGTGTTTCTGATGTGTTTTAGTACTACCTCCACGGCATCTTCCACTCTGAGACTCGACATTTCACTCCGAGCCAATTGACTCGCGCTGGCCAGACCTATTCATTTTAGACACTATTCTCCCCAACATGCGCAGCGCTAACGACATGACACTACCTTTCCTGACATGCGCAGCCCGACCCCACTCCCTGTGACTCCTAGAATAAGCGCCCGCAATCCGCACATGCGCACCAGCGTCTTTAACGATACAGCTCGTTTCTACTCCTCGAGGAAGAGCTCCTGCCGCCGAATAGCCTCGTGATCCACACAGCAGGTAATTTCTTCTGCAGAACGTCCCCCATGGGACCCTTTGTATGCCGTGAGTGCACCCTATGCAGGGCACCCCGCACACATTTGTTGCTGCAGTTCTCACTTACGTTTGAGGGCAATCACTTGCACTGCCTCTTGCCAAACTCAGTTTCAATTAGCACAGAAAACGTTTTTTGAGCTTTCTGCACATTCAGCCCGTTTTGGCTCCATCACCAGTCAAATATTATTGGTTTGAACTGCACCTAGATCCGGCCTTAAGTCCATGTGACCACCCTTTTGCATCGAGGCCCCACCACCCACTGCCTCCTTCAAAATGCTTTTATTCTACCATTATAAACTACTATGGCACCGCTAATGATTTGGCCAGTACTTCACTGTAAAATAATCAGAGCAGCATGGTCATCACGCGTAGCACATCCTTTGCACCTATGACTCAGTCCAAGCCACCACCACGGTTCCACCGTGACAACCACCTTTTAGTCCCTTTGAACTGTTCATGCACTCTTGCCACCACCCACTTACCTGATTCAATTCCTTTTTGCTTAGTTCCAGGCTTCTGACTGTCGCAGCTAGCCTCCCAGTCAAAATCAATTACTGGACCATCAAGACCTGAACCTAGGCGTCTACTTACCTGAACATGGTAGGTCCACTCTTTTGCAGCATCCTTCTCAATAATCAGACACCACCTTCGCTTCTCTAACAAAGTCCCCTGTGATCCATAGGTGGACGCACTTTCTCTTTAACATCGACCCGACCACAAACAAACTGTCCTGAAGACCGTTCGGTACTACTCAGCAGCGCTGCTCTACTCTATACAGCTACTGCCACCTGACATCTGAATACCGAACCAGAAACACCTAATTGTGTGTAGACAATGTTAATGTATTGTCATTTAAAGCAATACATGAAATACCTCTGTCACCCTGCCTACTAACCCACAAATATGCAGACCATAATGTACTCAATAATGCATATCTTCAGCGCTACGGCGCAGTTTGTAAATATGTCTTGTTTTTTATTAGTATACATTAAAGCCTTTTTCTTTTTATATTTCTGTATCTAAAGGTGTTTTCTCTTGAGCTAGCAGCTACCTAGCTCTGATACAAACTTGTGACCGTATGTAGGTCAGGGTAGCTTTTACTCACTTTTGCTCTTACTGTACTTCCTACCCTCTTGAGTCAAGCCCCCTTCAAAAAAGAGGGAACCGCCCATTTACTTCTCAACAGCAAGAAGAGCACATACAAGTAAGTTGTGGTGCTGAGTGGCCCAGGAGTGAGTATGGGCAGAACATAGTGAAGGAGTTCCTGAAAGTGTTCAAAGATGCCATTGGTATGCTGAAAGGTTTCAGTCACAGGATCAAGTTGAAATGGGGAGCAGTCCTTGTTTTGTATAAAGTGAGACAAGTTCCTCTGCATGCAAAGAGTGATTTAGAACGAGAGCTGAGGAGGCTATGCAAGGAAGGAATCATTCAACTGATAGACTAGTGAATGGTTGGCGCCCATACTAGTGATGCAAAAGTCTGATGGAAAGATACAGGTGTGTGTGGATCCAAGAGATGTGAACAAGGAGATATAAGTGGATTGGTATCCTCTCCCTAACATAAAAAATATGTTGACAACTATGGGTAAAATGAGATGGTTTTCCACTATTGACTTATCCTCGACATACCACCAAGTGGAATTGCATCCAGATTCAAGACATATTACATTGTTTATAATGCTGATGGGTGCATACCAGTATGAACGCATGCCATATGGTTTGGTGTCTGTGAGTGCAGTGTTCCCGACGGTGATGGAAAACCTGTTCAAGAGGTGAGAAGGTATACACTGTTTCCAAGATGACATTATGGTATGTGCGTGGGAGGAGGAGAAGCATAGCAAGTTGTTGGTACAGATTCTGGAGACATTATGTGAAGCAGGGTTGACAGTGAAGAATGTGAAATGTATATTTAGGGTAGAAGAGGTGATGTATTTGGCGCATGCTGTAACTGGTGAAGGGTTAAAGCCAAAACCAGAACTAGTGAAAGCAATAATGGAAGTGAAGGAGCCGGTGGGCAAAGAGCAGTTAAGGTCATTCTTCGGACTTGTGGAATTGAATGCATTCTGTCACAAGTCTCGCCCCTTCTCACCTGTTTCTCTTTGCTTGCGACCTTCTTGGATGTGTTCTTTCGCACGGTCCGGGATTTGTACAGGCCCGTGTGCAGGTCTTCGGATTCCAGCGTGAGGATTGCAAGTCCTACGCCAAGTAGCGTTCAAATATCCAGGACCGGGAACCAGGAAGGAAACAGTATCCTAACTCGGAGGCATGGAACACCGTGACCCGAGCACAGGAGAAATCCAGGAAGAAAAGCATGGAAGAGGGTAGTTCAAGGAAAGGGAATGGAAAAAGGAGTGTAATCAGGGAAATGGGAAAACGGGACTCGCAAGGAGGCCCTGAGCGAACTCCGGCAACACACGTCTGACTACACTAAGCGGTAGTGTTGAGACGCGCAGAGCTGCGGGGACGTGACTGTTTTGAAGAAAGTTGAACGTAGCGTGTAAAGGCTGGTAAGCTGCATTTCGTATTCAACAGCCATGTTGGAAGGATCACGGAATTCAGTCGTTTATGGGTCAGGGACCACGATGTCCAGAATGGACGTAATCGGCGGTTCATGACATATACTGTATTCCATATTTTTCTGAGAGAACAGTGATATTGATGAGGTTGTAAAAAAGGAAGAACATTTGAGTGGTCGGATTCCAAGGAAGGTGCATTCTGCATTATCAAGGAGGGTATTGCAAGGGCTCCTACCTTCTATGTGTTTGACATGGGGGAAAGAACATTTCTAACAGTTTCTGCAAGTCAGATGGGCTTTGGGGCAGTACTGAGTCACCACTAGGTGAGGGATGCAATGCCCATTGCTGTCACTTTAAAAGCACTAAATGAGTGTGAGATGTTTTTGGTGATTGAGAAGGAGGCATGGGTGTGCTGTTGGGCAGCAAGGTATTTTAGATCTTACTTGTGGGGCATATGGGCATCTGTTTTTCAACAGAGGGTCAGGTATGGCTACACCCTGCATAGCAAAGCGGTTAGAAAAAACACAGGAATTCGATTTTAGTGTGGAACATGAGCCAAGGAGGGACAATGTGGTGGCATACTGTTTGTCCAGATTGCTTCCTGGCAGGGGGGTTGAGGAGGTAGGAGAAGAAAGAATTGACATATGAGTGGAACGCATTCAGGAGTTGATAGGTGCTATAATATAAGGGGAAAAGGAGAGAGCGATGGAAGAGGTTGAGGAGTTTAATCAGGTAAAGGAGTACACACAAAAGGGGTGGGCAAGGAAACAGAGTGTGAAATGGCTTACAATATGATTAGAGACGAGTTGGTGCCGTTTGAGTGTGGTTTGATGAGGAAGGAAAAACAAATTCATCCCTGTGTGATGAGAGGGAAGAGTGTATCAAATGCTCATCAGGAACATTTGGGCGGCAGTTTCACCAAGAGAAGGCTAAGAGAAAGGTATTAGTGGCCAAGAATGGATGACATGGTGGAAGATGTAGAGATATAGAGGACTATCAAGCAAGTGCAGAGAGTGACAAAACGAGAAAGGTTGATCGGGTACAATTGAAACCTATGTGTGTATCACTGGAAGTGTGGGAGAAGGTGGGAATTAATGTGATAGGTCTCGTAGATAGTGTAAGAGAATAGTGTCGATATCTGTTTGTGCTGGTGGTTTGAGGTCAAATTTGCCACTTCAGTGACCACCACAGTGGTGATCTATTTCTTGTTGGAGGTGGGTGCATGGCAGGGTTTCCCCAAGTGCATATTGAGTGACAATGGAGTGCAATTTACGTCAGTGGAGATGGAAAGGTTTTCAGAGGCACATGGGATTAAAAATGTGAAAACGGTATCACCCGCAAGGGAATGGTCTAGTAAAGGAAATAAATTGTATAATCAAAGATAAGCGTCAGATAACATTAGCAACCAGTTTACTGTGAGAGCAGGTTTTGCGGGAGATGGTTGCTGCGTACAGCGACACCCCCGTTCACCCGCAGGGTACCCACGTTTTACTATGATGAGAAAGAGAGAGATGAAATTCAGCTTCAATCCTCCATGGATGGGGTGTAGACATTACTGTGAACGAGGATGTAATAATTAAAAGGGTACGTAAATATCAAGCAGAGTACAAAAGGAAGTACTATGAGAGAAAAGGTGGAGGGGTAGGATAACAAGTAAATGTGGGAGACGTGGTGAGGATTAGGAAACCTTTCAGGGCAAGGAAAAGGGAGTACATGTTCTTTTAACCAAGGAAGGTGGCGCATAGTGAGTCCCATTTTGTGGTATTGGATGATGGCCGGAGATGGAATAGGATACAGGTGGTCAGATGGAACATGGGTACAGGAGGCTTCAGGAACAGAAGAGAGGTTGACACGCAGAGAGAAGAGAAGGGGAGAGAAGATGTTGTGAGTGGAGGTGGTGTTGTGAGTGGCAGTCGACACAGCGGGAGGTGTAGGATTGGGAGATTACATAATGAGTTAGTACAAAATATTGCAGTCCGTGTGGTATACGGTGAACATGATAAATACGTTATTCAGCATCAGTTTTACACAACTTGAATCACCTAGTTCACATTGTGAATTAAGTATTCCAAGTTTATCAAATTCCATAGCATTCGTTAACTATGTTATATGCTAGTAAGGTTGCAAAAAGAGAATTCTTATCAATTTTCTTGAATTTTGTTGGTCTGTTAGAAAGGGCATATGTAGTGATTTGGAACTTGGGAGCTGCCAGGCTCCAAATGCGGAAGCAGGGTTCTGGAACAGGAGGGGAACCACAATTGGATGGAGATAATGAAGAAGAGTCAGTGCTGGGCTCTGCACCTTATATCATATCAAATATATGTCTACTTAACACGGCTCCCCCACATCTTTACAAGAAGGTCCCCATCTGTGCCAGTAATACTTTACTGTTGCTCTTTGAAGTAGTCTGACCTTTGAACTACTGACATATGTTCACCAGTTTGATAATGGTGCTTAGTGGTTCAGTCATACTACCTGCTCTCATAGTAAGCTTCTAAGTGCGCAATCTATACCTTCAGTGGCTGGTGAAAGTGGAGAGTAAATTATGCCAGCCAAGCGACCGTGGCATATAGTCATTGTAATATTTCCTGAGTGTGCATGTGTTTTTTGTTCTAGTCACCCAGTGCAGCACTGTTCACCTGATGTTCACGTGGTTTTTAGATTCAAATATCAATTTCGGGCCATGTACTGTGGTTGCTTGAGTGTATTAAAAGTACCTGAGCTAGTTATTATTCATATTTCTACTTCAGACTACATATCTCTAAGTGGATATATTCTCTGTTTCCATCTCAGGAAAACTATGCCTTTTGCTGGACTTTATGCAGTTATGTACCTTAAGGTTTAGTGTGCAGGTCCTTATGCCAAATGTTCTGTTAAGAGGTTCAGTTCGCCCTCAGCACTTGACAACATGAACATAATTAACTCACCAACCTATACAAGTTGTTTCGCTAATAACTTCCCTGTCAAGTGCAACACCAAGGCCACAATACAAAATGCCAAAGAACTGACTGTGAAGTGCAACAGAGGTATGGCCCCTGCAGACACCTGCATGTGCCAAGCTGGTAGTTAACATCTACTGCAAAGGTTATATTATGGTCTAGGGCAGCCATAAAAATCCTTTCGTTTTTTATGTAATTATCCTATCTCTCACCTGTGCCCTCCTCAATCTGCTCCACATTCAGTGGAGTTACTCAGACTTCAAATCCCACCGGGGTCGTTTTCTACAATGAAAAGCCTGTCGAATAATCCTATCAGTAGAATGGAAAACTCTCCTCAGCCGCCCAACAGGATGATATACCTCCTCTGCTAACCATACTACCACCCCAAAGATCAACAGACCTAAGAAAAACCAGAAGACGGGGCTTCCAAACACTAGAGCAGCAAGCATGTATGCTTCAAATATCCACGATCTTTCTGAAGACTTGGACATGGATATCCTTGCCATGACAGAAACACTTTAACAGGCAATTATATTTTTATGGACATTCTCCTCTTGGGAGGATACAAAATGCAGATGAACAATAGACTCAAATGTCTTGGGGGTGGCGTCACCCTAATTCTCAACTTAGCTCAACTCAATGAAGATTTACATCATCGTTTGAAATCTGAGTCTGTAAAAGATCTTTAGATCCTAATGTTATGATCATCATTGTCATTATTTAAAGACCTCCAGGGGATGCTACTTTCCACCAAAAATAATTTGAGGGTTTCTTAACAGAGTAATTTTAACACTTGACTTGGTTGCTGTTTGAATAATGCCACAGCAATTATTCTTAATTATGTGCAAAGTGTACAAAATTGGACTCAAAGCTTAACATGTATACAAAAATTAATTACTGTTGGTACATTTTATGAAACTATGGTCAGCAACACACACCACACAAGGATCAGTACCGTTTGTTACTGTCTCATGCATTCACCACACCACCAAAAAGCACACCACACAATGATAGAAAAATGAAAAATTGCTCACCGTTCTAGCAGCCAAAAAGGGCGTGTTCTACTTTGAGCGGCATATGAGTTCACTCCAAAGAATGTTGGGGAGGGAGCAGAGACAACAGCCGCACAAAGGTACAATCTCAGCGCATTTTGTGCAGGGATGCATAGGGGTTTATTTTCTTCAGCAATCTGTGAACTCACTGGTGATGTGGTAGGAGCATCAGTTGAAGTCAGAGCAGGTGCTGGGAGCTGGACATTAGCCGCAGTAGTCAACAAAAGAAAAGAAATTTCTGCTGCAGGATCAGGTGAAGCGATTGATCCGCTTTGGTTTAATCAGGCGGTGCAGCCACACTAGCAGGTGTGGTGAGCGGTGAGGCTTGTGAAGATAACATCTGTGGTGCAGGGGCTTCAGCAAAATCTCCTTGCAAGTGGAAGCTTGCGTCCACAAAGAATGTCTCTGACACTTGGTAGCAGTTTTAGCCATGAAGAGGGCTTGATGGGGTTGTGTCACCACGGTTAGAGTGTGCCGACTTCCTCTGATGCACACAGGTGTACACTCAATCCCCTGGCTTGCGAGAATGGCGGCAAAATGTGGGCAGAGCTATCTTTACCTGAAAGTAAATACATTTGACAGCCTTCGTAAGGGACTAAAATAGTTCAAAATTCTATCATTCTCTAGTTGGAGATTCATTTATCACAGAGTTTGAGGTTGAATAATGGTGGTATGCATGGGTTGTCCTGTAAGCATTTCATGTGGTGGCACTCAATGCTTCCGGTTGGTAGTATTGTTAACATGAAGCAGAACAAGGGTCAACAGTTCTGGCCACTTGAAGCCAGTCTCCTAACAAATCTTCAACCATCTCATTTTGATGTTGTCGTTTTGGCATTCTACAATATCACTGGAATGAGGATGATAGGCACATTATCAGTCCCGGGAGGATAGCTCAGGGGCAACGCGCTCGCCGTGGAAGCAAGACGATATGGAGCAACACAGCTTCGACCCCCGGGTCTGCACTTAGAAACCTCTGGGTATTAAGCACACCATATGTAACCAATTACAATTACAATATAGATGCTGGGTGACATTAGAGCCTTGCAGATAGCTCTTTTAACCTGACCAGTAAAGTTCCCATGTCACAGTCTATTGCAGGGGCCTGCCACGTGGGCCTCTTCAGATGTTTTGAACTCCCATTTCAATGATCTCTCACCATTGACTATGTTGACTAGGGCTGATGGGCTTTGTTGTCCAAAATATCTGAAGAGTCAAAGGTTGCAGATACCTGGTCTATTGGAATAGGAAGACCAAAGAGAATACATTCAGTCAGAAGCTTCTCTGCCGCTGTGAAAGAGTCAGCCTTTCTACAGGAATAGTCCTCTACCTTCCCCAAAAACACGTCCGCCACAACTAAACATTATTCATAGGATAGACATTTGGCCAGTTGGATAAAATCTTTCTAGATATGGAGTGGCTCTTCTGGGGGTGGGTGTAGAGATTACAGAGTCTTCACAGCTTTATCAATGTTATCTGCCTCGCAAAAGGGGCAGTGGGCTACAATAATGGTGAGGTATGGTGCGAAAGTAAGGAGCAAACCACTGTCGATTAATAAGAACACTCCTTTTAGTTTACCAGTATGGGCCATGGAGTGGGTCAGTCGGGTGAGGTAGGGCAAGAGTGCTGTAAGTGCTACTGGGCAGCTATCGGGACTGCACCATAAAGTGCCAATCCGCAAATTAGAATTTCTGCAAGACCAGTATGCCTTCACTTATTCAGGAACTAAATCCTGCAACACTGCCAGACTACAGAGGGAGCGATCGGGAACTGGCTCGCTAAAACACAAATAAGAATAGCATTAGGAGTCGAGGGGCCATTGAGGGCTGCTATCCTGGCCGATTAAGCAGCCAATGTTTCCTTGTGCAACTTGAGAAGCAGTTAATTCATGCACCTTCAATGTAACAATTAGGAAGAGAAAGCAAGCAATAAGGCATCCAATTAAGCAGGTAACCTAAGGTCCATACAGATAGGGGTGCCAGCCAAGGTAAGGCAAACTTTGCTGTTTTCTCATTATGCCAAAATCATTGGTAACACCATAGTTGTAGCAGGAAGGAGTATAGGTAGTAGCAAACTTACACATGCACGTGCAACATCAGTGAGCTTGGTAACCTGGGGAGAATGGGCATTGGGAAAGGGAGCTGTATTGTAAGTGTATCCTAGTGATCCCTTAAACAAGACTCAACAACATGTAGATCAACTTCCTTCAAATCTAGGGTGTGGGTCCAGTGGTGTTCTATAACGATTAGACAATTGTGCAGTCATCATCATAGGGCATCTGGAGCAGAGAAGCAGTGTTGAGAATAGAACAATGAGATAGCCATATTATCAGCAGCAAGCAACCACCTTTTCATATTTTGTCAAACGGGATTCAGATTAAGAAATGTGCTGAGCTTTTCCTTTCTCTAGTAAAGCGGCAACAGTATGAGGTACTGCTACAGTCACTGGTTGGCCTAAAACCAGGGTTTAGGATTGTTCAACTAACAAGGTAGTAGCGATCACACATCAGAAACAGGAGGGTAGACCTGCCGCAACAGGATCCAGAGCTCAGCTGTAATAAGCAATAGGGTGACAATACCATAATGTTCATCACATGGTTTCAGATAATTGGGAAAACTTGGGCTTTGGATACCTCCTATTGTATCTTGGTAAATGCCTCATCTACTTCTGGGGACCAGAGAAATGGCTCACAGGTTGAATCAAGATTAACTGTAACTAAGCCTAAATCCTACTTGTACTGCGTGCGCCCAGTTACCTCCGGGTTTGGTGCGCTATATAAATTAACAAACAAACAAACAAAGAGCATTACATGGTTTTACAGAAGAGGCACATCCCATAATGCATTGCTTCCCGTAGCTATCAGTTTCCATAAAATCGCTTATCGATTTGTGGGTTACAGGTTTAGAGACTCAGAGGATTACCTCAATTAGGGCTTGAGGCAGTTATCTCTCTCTGTCTCACAGTGATGTCTCGGGTCTGACATAGTTAGAGCTTTTCCTCAGAAGCTGTATACCCTTTCAGGGCAAGTGCAGTTAACAGATATGGGGAACCCTGCTGACAGGCTTCTAGAAATGACGCCGGCAGAAAATTGGCCACATACTGGACCAAAACAGACCCTCCTCTGAACATGAGAGGGTCTACATTTCTTTTTCACATTTGGGAAAAAAGTGTTGGAATCTCTACAAACGCTTGTGGAAACCCCGTGGATGCGTATTGCAAAGTGTTATACATTAAAGCAAACAAATATTGACTGTTGGGGGGGTACAGGTTATAAGAAGAATGCTGAACACAGATCTACTCCCATGAAATGCAAGACAAATGATTACAAGGTTCAGGACAACATGAAAGGCGGGGGAGTGGCTGTGTTTACAGCACACAATCTTGTCAAGAATACGCATCTTTACCAGGCTTCTAATGGGTGGAATCAGATTATTACAAGGGCAGAGATTCAGTGGCAGGTTTTATACCATCTTTTGGTTCTCTTGAAATGGCATATTGTGTGATACAGGGAAGCGGCTTGGTTGTACATTCAGTATGCATCCTACCTTATTCGCATGAGTGGTCCATATTTGCAGAGGAGCGTGGTACAACAATCCCTTTTGACACATGGTAGAGCTGCTGCATGTTCCGTCCATCAGGGTAGATTTGTCCTGTAACACAGCCAACTATGCACAGGAACTTCTAAATAAATACCATCTAATGCAATCCATTTTACATAGCAGATAAAATCCCCAAAAATGTACAATTATTGAAGGGATTAGCAGAAATCCATGATGTTCAGACATGGGAACTGGAGCAACAGTCAAAGGTCGTGGAACACGGTATTGTATAGGTTGATCACCAATACCCTCAGCATTCATGACTTCCTCTGAACACGTAACATGTGTGAATTCTGAGAGGGAACCTCCAGTGTCCACTAGACAAAAAAATGTTTTACACTAAAAGAGCATTCTACATACGGAGTAGATTTATCAAGCAGAATTGGCATTTTGATGATGTTGCAGGTCCTTCTATTAGAAATTACAGGAAACATGAGGTGGTGACGGAAGAAAGGATTGGGTAAAGAACTGGGGAAAATATCAGACTGCATGTTGAGGCGGCCGATAAGGATATTCTGATTTCCACTGGACTTACAATACTTACACCAATCATTGAATGGATTGGGGGCAGATGGATGTAGGATAGATGCTCTGCCTAGGTCAGAGCTAACACATATGCCAATTCCTCTGGCCCTCCCCCTCTGTGTCGGTCCTGCTCTGTCTCCTGCTCTCTATTGAGAGAATTTGAGTTGTTGGAACTGTAACGCCATTAACTTAGTTGAGTTGCCACTTTTTGTCTTTCTGTCTTTTCATGGAACTGCTGGGTTGCTTTTTCAGATTGTTTAAGTGGGGATGTCCCTTGAAGGGATTGATATAATAGCCAGCTATAACTGTTATTATTTCTCAAGACGATCCAATGTGTTCTGGAGTTTTTTAATTCCTTCAAGGTATCTCATGATCTTCCCTGGCCATATTTTAGAGCTCTAATATTTTGGGTTCAATATGTTGCTTGACGACTTCTGAATACTAATCAATGAAGGCGTCCCACTGTTTCATATGAACTTCACAGAATTCCTAGAGCTCCTTGTAACTGAACAAGTTTATCCAGATCAAAAGTGCCAACATCAGGGCATTGTTGGTGATGTCAACCCATGTAAAAAAGAGCCAATGATCTAGGAACATACAAGAGTTTGGTGGGTAATTTATGTACATATAATAAGCTGGACTCCCTCTAGGAGGGAGAGGCACTTGCATTGGCAGACCTGTTCCCATTCGCACCGGGGTAAGACAAGGGATGAATTATACCAGCGGTCCATGCAGCTTTTTTACAATGCCCCCCTCTACTGCACCGGTCCATGGTTTATACCCAGAGAGCAGTTCAGAGACAGGTATAAGGGAAGGAAACGGGGTTACACACACATACACCCATAGGGGTGAAAGACAGGTGAGCCTAATTGGATCCAATTTCTAGGATATAAAGAAGGTAGAGAACAGAGACAGGAAGGAAGGGAAAGAGTTTTACAGAAAGGAAAAGCTTGGAGAAACAGGTGAGTGTCAAGTTACTAGCACCCCCTTATGGAAATCAGTGGATCCAGAATGACTTGAAATTAAGAAAGCCTTTGACTTCTACAAAGTCAAAGATATGTGCTCAACACATATGTGACTTTCACCAAAGTCACATACGTGTTAAGCATCTAAGCTATGACTGTGCAGATATATTTGTTTTTTAATAAAGACTTAACAAGCAACAACGAAAATGTGTCACTTAGTGGCACCCATGCTGTATTCTTAGCTGCCAGTCCGATGCGACAGTCCATCCTTGGTTAGAATGCCTTGTGGGGCTTGCGGGGTGGATGCGCTGCTGCCTGGCAGTTTAGAATTATCCCTGGACCATGTATTTCATAACAAATAATCAATTTAAGAAAAAATGACAAACTATGTAATGAGGGAAGAACTAATGCAAAAATAACACTCATTTCCTACACTAAAACCCAATTAGTGTCATACCTGAAATGATGTGAAGTGTATTTAATACAGTAACCCTTTAACCATCAGGTGGGTTATGAAGAGGGCACAACAAGAACAGACCAGAATATTGTTCAACAGAAGACCGAACAGACAAAAGAAGTAAACGTTTTCTTGTTCTTCTCAACCCCAGTTGACCAGGGGATCCCTCGCCGCCAGCGAGTTTCACAAATAGACATAAGCTGTCTTACTTGTTTGGATGGTGCCGTGGTAAATCACAGGAAGACCCACCCGCGTTCTCGAGGATGCTGGTTATGGTGAATGGGCTCCAGTGCCTCACAGCCCCAAATGTAACATAAAAAACCAACATGAGATAGAATTTTGAGTCAGATCGCAGTTACAGACTCTTTGTTCCACATCACTGTGGTAGACACAACTCCATCAGAGCCCACACTTGTAATACTAATAGTAAGCCAGGCTTTTATACATTTCTGATCTCATAGGATCAGTAATGAAAGATGTAGTCCTCATCTCTAGGTACAGGCTCTTTTGATTCATTGCATTCTGCCCTGCTTGAAGCGCTTTACTTTTTCTTTGATATCATCCCTGGGTGGCGGGACTTTCTTTTTGGGGAGGTGGGGCTTTTCTGTTATTGGCTGCTCCCCTCCACAGCGCCTTACAGCACAGTGTCTTTGTTTCCAGACCCCTTCACATACCAACTCATCACCAGTGTAGTAATGAAAGACGTAGTCTTCAGGTGTCTTGGATACATATAGGTCAAGTACATATCATGAGAAGAAGAGCCACCGGTCCCCACCACCCAGGTATCTCTTCAACTATCACTGTTGGAACCTAATGGCAGGAACCCTCTCTCACAAGCATACATTCCAACACTCACTCTGACACCACAGCTACAGATAGGCTGACACACACAGAGGGGAAAGGAAGCAAGACACTACAGGATTCCATGCAAGTAAGTGGAAGTTTCTATGACTTCATTGAAGTGAAATCAATATAACTTAGTAAGTGTGTTGTGTTCAAGTTCGTAGTCATTGTTAGTGGGAAGAAAAGATTTGCAGCTGGGCAAGGAGTGTGACATAATTAGAATTTGAAGCTTGTCCCATCAAACGGATAGAAGCAAGGAGGCATTATATGTATGTATCCTCCTTAAAGTTCATAGAATTGAAGCAATCTACATTTCTAATTGTGGCAAAATATGAAACATGCAGCAAATATATTTTTGTACCTTTCTCTTGTGCTACAGTGAATCAATCCAAAATGGTTTCCGACTCATAAAGGCCTTGCATTTTTACGACATGGCTATATGTGGATACAATGTTATAGATTTCACGGCTGTACAGTGTTTGAGTCAAAGCCTATCATGCATAAAGAAGTTGGCTAAGTCCTTAAAAGGTTGAAGAAAGACACAATTTCTCTCCTGGTGAAAAAAACAATCAGCGGACTGGAATGTTCTTGCCAATGTTGGACTTATCACGAACAACCTTTCATTGGCAAGATATTTGAGATATAGTCAGCCAAAAACGTCTTGAATATTCTGTAATTAGTGAAAATGAAAATGTGCTTCATTACAAACAATCATGGTTCCAGCCTGTTAGTAGCAAAGGATCATCTGCTCTGCATACAACAAAATCTCCTGATGATGCATGATGAACAATGGCTAGCAGTCCCAGTCATGTTGGACCTATCTTATGCTTTTGATATGGTCAAACACTACATCTTGTTGCAGAGGCGTTGATACCCACCGAGTATTCAGGGAATGGTTCTAGAATGGATCACTGTATTCTTGCAGGACAGTATCGCTTAAAGATCACGAAGAGCCTTTTATCAACAAGGGCTGTGTTCTTCAAGGCCCTGTCTATCCCCTTGGTTCTTCAACTGTTACATGAAACCTCTAGATCCTGCTCCATCCTGTTTCAAGTGTATGGGGATAATACGCAAATAGCAAATAACTTTCAAATAGCTTTCAAGTTGTAGAACCTCCCAGTGACATCAAATAACATCTCCATGTAAGGCGAGTCCCTTTTGTATGGATACAAATTAATCCACAGAGCAAAAAAAAATGCAATGCACAAGATATGAGAAAAACAACAAAATATTATAACTGCCAAGGCAGGGAAACATCTAACAGACATTCACATTCAAGTAGAGAACATGGCTGGTTATATAGCAATTACAGAAAGGAAAAGACAACAAATGTTTTAAATGTCTTTATTGTTCATTGGGTGGTGTCATCTATAATATAGGAGCTTGAATCCAATTTCTAACTTCATTGGCCTATTCTAATCACGTGATAAAAGTGACGTGCTTGCTAATTAGCTCATGTGCAGTGTGATCATTTCCATTTCCGCACGCTTCCATTGGACAGTGCCTTTTGGAACATGTATAAGTCAGAATTATTTACTATTGGTTGCTCCAGGAGGAGTAGATGTGGAGAGAACGATTACAGAAATCTTGACAAATCATTATGTGAGTGTGACACATAAAATATAACTTTTAAATCCTTTCCTATTAACCTCAGCAGTTGGCAACATCATACTATTCTCATCATTGTGAATGGCTTGCCATCAGTTCATTGGAAAGATTACTTGCATGCCCTTCCTGTTCTCATGATTTCATCTGTCCTGTCTCTGACCGTATGTGCTTGGGCTTAGAAGCAAACTTTGTTCAGTCACAATGGCGTGAGAGAGAGAGAGAGAGAGAGAGAGAGAGAGAGAGAGAGAGAGAAAGAGAGTGTGTGTGTGTGTATAGATATATGTACAAGCACACTTGCACTTTATAGGCTGTACTGAATGAATTGTATTATGATTATAGCAGCTTTTTAATCATTTGAACTATTGGATTGATGTAATGTTCAGAAATGTGCCTATAGAATAGCGATTTGTGTAGATGACATTGCTAATTTGCACATTGTGTAAGCACTGAGACTTAAGAAATGAGATTTCTTTTCAGTGATTTGGGCTGTTCTTTATTGCCAATAATTTGCACTTCTCACTTTATAGAATCAGGCATTAAGCACCTTAATACTTTATAGCATTTTGTCACTTTACAAGAGGGCCTTAAAGCTGGTACTAAGCCCACTTAGGCAGGTCGTTCCCAATACACGTGACTTGTGTTATTTAAATATGGGTCACAAGTTTTAAACCTTATTTGTTGTCGCTGCACAGCAAATAACAGTGCCGCCGCACTCACAACGGGTTCGAGGGATGTGAGTGTCTCGCACTCTGTCCACGCAGGATTACACTGTTGTGGTTAGGATATTATTATTGATAATCAGCCAGTGGGCTGAGCGAACTAATTGTGTAGTACTATTATTTACAAATCAGATCATTACTACGGGAGTCGATAATGTAAATGGTCTATAAATTTAGACAATGTTAGGAGGTATTTTGTTAGAAATATAAATACAGATAACCATTGATAAACTGGTCAAAGATGGCTGCTGTTATTTCAACAAGGAACTTGACCCGATCTAGGTCAGTGACATGATTTTGAATGAAACGCCTCTCAGAAAATGTAAAAATAGTAGAAGGTTCGCTTTGTACTGATTGTTACACTTCACCTGAAGAAGTCCCTGCATGGGGGTGGAACGCGTGGCGTACGGATGAGAGTTCTGGACCTCACAAGCAGTTTGTAAGCCCATGCTGGCTAACAATCATTATGAATGGATTTTAACTTGAATAAAGGGTTTTTTTGCACGTTATTGTTGGACCGAGTGCTCTGGTGTTTTTAGTTTTGCTGTGAGGGTTGCTAGTTCATTTCATTGCAGCTTTTACAGGCTTAACATTTGCTGGTATTTTTAAATGTTTGCCCAAACCTTAAAACAGAGCACCTACTGAGAGTAGGCTTGGTGCACCACTTGATGGGTAATAACAGTTGGTGTATATATATATATATATATATATATATATATATATATATATATATATATATATATATATATATGTGTGTGTGTTTGTGCAATGTGCATATTGTCATAACATTTTCTTTATTTACTATTACATTCATGCAGTGGGAATTAGGTGTGAGCTGCTGTACTGATCACTGGATCCTAATTAGTTCTATAGAATGGGCAATGGTGGTCTACAAGATGTATTCTCTAACAGGGAGCACTCTGTAGTTGCAATTTACCCTACATGGGGCAATGTTGTGCTGGGATTATTCTATCTCTACAACCATGCTTCTTCATGTCTTGCAGCTCAACTCCTGCCAACTTGTGACCTTCATTAAGTTATTTTTGGTTGTTCTACCCAGGGACATAAATTGTTATCACTCTCTGGAATATGGCTGTGGGATCTTGGCAGATCTGATGTGTTTTTACGAATCAGGGTACAGTGTCTTGCCCTTAAACTACAGGATCAGGTATCTCTTCTGTTAGACTTTGATGACTTCACTACCACAAACTAAACCCTGGGAAAGCATTTACCTCCCTTGCTTTAACCAATCACTGTGCAGCATTCAGTCTCTAGCTGTGTGAACTGTTGCAACTTGGAATGTGTGTGTGCCTTTCTGCAAGGGCCTGGCTAATGTTCTCTGCTGTGGGGTGATGGGGACTTTTCACGCTTCAGTAAAGAGCTAACTAAATCTTGAGGTCTATATGTATTGTGTTCAGCTACTGTAAAACAATGGCAATCATTTACTTATCCTTATAAACTCTTTTCTTATTATTTTCTTAATACTGCTAAATGATGCTGGATCTGGTTATGGCTACATGATTATGTTAATCTATCAGGTGTATGGGTTAAACCCTAATCAAAGCATGGCTATTGGTGCCTTGTGGAGCCTACACGGGAAGCCTTTGCTGAATGGGGCTGCTAGCTTCTTTGCGGTGTGCCTTTCCATTGTGACTTTTGCAGCTTGTAGTTTCGTGTACATCTAATACGTTGAATATATTCTCCCATATTTTTGAACTCCCCTACATCCATCTGTCGAGTCCCATGACAAGGCTATTGGATTTCTAACTACGAAAGTTTGAATGCATCAAACCAGGTATTATCTTCTTGGAGATGAGTATTCCTCACACTTTCCATTTTGACTGGCTGACCAGTGTGGGAAATACCCCAGAACCCCACCCATCACACAAGAAGAAACATAGGTATCTCCCTAGACAATCAGACCCCTTTTGGAAGGCAGATTTGGGAAATTTAAAAAGACCTGTCACTTTCAGCTGTATATGCTAATACATATCCTTCCATTACCTAACATGTAACACAAGGCTGAAGAAATCCAGGCGATGGTGCTGGCAAGGACTGACTACTATAACCGCTTGTATTTGGCCCTTTCTAAACACGTGACTCACTGTTTGTAATTGATACATGACTAGACTTGAAGTTGAAACCTAATAACCACATAACATTTTCATTGTAAGCCCTGAACAGAATGTAATCACTTTGCATCATACATAAGGATTACACTGGAGGATGCTCTTGTTTTCTCAAATGCCACATCAAAAATATGACCCATCACAAGAGCTAAAACCATCGAGGATAGCGTCAGGGACTTTCGACTTTTTCAGTTGAAAGTGGCCTGGAGCCTCACGGGGGCTCCCAACAACTTCCCCCATGATGTCAGTCAGAAAGCACATCTTATAACACAGCATCTATTACTTAAGTTCTGGGCTTTAAATGTGCTCTTTACAACTATTGCCTTACAAGCTGTGTTAGCTGCAGTCACTTCCTTCAGAGTATAAAGAAGTGTTGTCACCGCATTGCTTTTTAAAACCGGCTCCTCAACATCAGCCACTTGCTGACAAAGTAGTATCTATAGCTTTTCAGTGGGCATTTAGTGTTTCTGCTTCCTTATGGCTGGCCGTCCAGTGATAATCAGCGGATGTTAACCCCTGGCTGTATTTCTTTGACTCTGTTATACTATATACCCCCTATGGGTATCACAGACTGATTTCCAATCCAAAATGGGCGCCCAACTATCACATTGAAATGGGCCCCCACATATCTTCAGCCGGCCTGCCTGTGAAGGCTAGAAGAATCACAATGACAAGATCTAGGAAAAGAGAATTGGGCAGAAATCCATTGGGTCTACCATTGAAAATCAAAATGGAAGACAATAACATGAAATTCTGAAAATTGTTTAAAACATATTTCTCCAAACAGCTGTCTCTTGAATGTCCAACTTAACAGGTCAGCTTCCATAAGCATTCTGCATCGTTCTCCTGATGCCTGGAGGGGAAGTGGCCTGGGTGCCTTGGCGCCTTGGTTTTGGGTTCGAATGTGCCGGAGCGCTTCTGTCTCTCGACTCAAACTCTCCATTTGACTCCATCATCCTTTTGAGGTTCAAACTGTGTGATCCTGTCACATTTCCCAGCTCTGCTTCCTAAGGTCCTGTTGCATCTATCCTAGAAAACCTATAGCACATTAGGTCTAATGTCATCTAGGGCACTTGTGCATTTGCATTTCAACGCCTCATCTCTTTGCAACACCTCTACGCAAAGGGCACTTGCTTTTCTCATCCTTGTATTCTCCCACCGGGATTCTGGCCTTTTTCCAACTCCTGCCAATCTGAATGTACAAAAATTTGTGACTGATCAAATTGCTGTACCCTCACCTTTGTCCTGTCTTCCCCTATCCTCTTGGGGCACTACAAAGAAATGTTCTATTGTGGTTGGTATCATATATGTCAACTATACATAAAGAAAGAAACAAACTACGATCCGAGCATGAGGAAGCCTTAGAAACGTGTTCTTTGATAGATTAACTAGATCTGAAAAGCATATCTGTCAAGGCAAAAACTGACAATGAGATTACTTGAATTGTTTCTACATAGCAATGTATCAGGGGAAACCGAGGGCGGTATAGGAACTCCCTGGTATGCTCTGTCCCAGCGCCCGTGATGTGGTGTGTACTCCAACTGTTCCAGATAAAGAGGAATTGCAAAGATATATGCAAGAATGTCTTGAAAAAGTTTACATCAGGACATCATGTTCTCCAGTCAGGGCTCCATTGTTCTTCATGCCCATGAAGTGGGGATATTTGCGGCCTTGCATAGATTACAGACACCTCAATGATATTACGTTGCAGGATCAACCCTCTCCCACTAACATAGAACACACTAGAATCCCTACAGAAAGGAAGTGTATACACCAAGATCAACCTGCATGGAACTTACCATACAATGTGTATCAAGCCTAGAGATTAGTTGAAGACTGACCTCAATACCCTGTGTGCCATTTTGAGTTTTGGGAAATTACTTTCCCAAACACCCTGCAGTGTTTCAACATTTCATAGCTTCCATATTGGCAGATCGCCTGAGAGTAACTGTGTGGGTCTACCGAGATGATATTCCGATGTTCTTGGCAACTCTTGAGGACCACACCAAGCTTGTGTCATGTGTCCTGGCATGCTTTATTAGTCACCATCTGTACAATAAACTTGCAAAATGTGAATTCCCCAAGACCAGTAGAGTTATTCGGTTATGTCATCAATGAAGCTGGAGTATATATGGACCCACCATAAAAGAAGCCAGTGGTAGAATGGCCACGCTCCCAAGAAATTAAGTTTATGCAGCAATTTATGGGCTTTGGCAATTTCTTCTGCGGTTTTAGCCAGTGTTTTGCTCAACTAACACTAAGCACACCTGCCTAGTGGGCAAAGAGCATAGCTTTCTCTGGGAAGTCTCAGCTGAAGATGCCCTTGTGGCTCTCTAATAGGAATTAATCAAGGCACTCTCTGACGGGGCCAGGGGCTTGGCCCTGTTAGGGGGAGGAGTTGAGGGGCCCCTCCCAACCAGGGGTAGGAGGCCTCCCAGTGTCAATGCCAGACCCTGTCCTACCCCAAAGATTGGGTCTGGGATTTGGGGGCGGGGGGAGCCCACCTCTGAATGTGACTTAAATATGCTGATTAGTACCACTTTTGATCATCCAATGGCATTGACTCTCCATTGTGGCAGTAATTAGATTTATTTGCAGAACTACTAGGACCAGAGTACATTGCCAGACCGAATATGACAAAAACCGACAACATCCAGGCAGACTCTAACAACCCAGTGCATGTTAAGGAACGGAAGCAGTACTCAATGCAGCCTGAAACCGGTGAAACGCTGAACCAACATCAATTGGGGACATAAAAAAGACTGTTTAAATTGCCATACACCAAACAGGAGAGAGGGGAGGGGGTAAGAGGGATTTTTGTTCCTTTGCAATGCAGCCACCCACCGCTGGGGGTAAAGACCTCCATAGAGTGAGCCCAGAATCAGGTAGAACACATAGCTAATGGAAGAAAAAAAACAAGAAGACATGGGTACGAAAAGCTGGGTGCAGTCAAGGGGTGTGGAGGTGGACAGAGACCAAAAGGAGGACATAAGGTGGATGGGAGCGCTGAAGAGTCTGTGGAGAAGTTGGCCAAGAGTGCATTTGAGTCACTGTGTGAGAGAGAATGATACCGTGAGGAAAAGGTGAAGCTGTGGTTGTAAGATTGTATGTGGGAGTGAGTGATTCTGAAAGGGGTTGTAAGAAGTAGTAAAAGGGAGTGTACAGCATATAGGAGACAGTACAGTGAGTGTAGGGGGAGCATCGGACTGAGAGTAGAAGTGGAAGTAAGAGAGAGTGGCAGTGACGGGTAGTGAGAAGAAAGAGAGGGGAGGTTGTAAAGGGAGGTAGTAGGAGGGCAGTGAAAGTAGTAGGTGGAGAAGGGTAGCAATAGAGTTAGGAGGGAGAGGAGTGCAAGATAACCAGAGGGATGGAGCAGGACCGTAGTTGGGGCAAAGCGAGTAGACGGTGGGTGAGTAAGCGAGGAAGACTGGAGGCAGTAGCAGGTGAGAATAGAAGGTGAGAGAGAGAGGGAAGATTGGAGGGAGTAGGAGGTGAGAGTAGGTGGGAAAGTAGGAAGGCGGAAGATGAAAGAGAAAAAGGGTGGATGGGAAGCAGAGAGTACAGAGACATAAGAATAGGGAGAGGAGTGAGAAGGAGAAAGTGAACAGAATAGTGCTTGAAAAGACCAGCACCATAATGAATTCTGAAGTCCAACATTGCAGGAAATACTAGGCTAGGGTATCCCTAGAAAGTCCCGGAGGTATTCCAATAGATATGGGCTTGTCCTTTAGGCTCCTGGTAGAGAGCTTACCCTAGACAGTAGGGGTGACCGATCGCTAGTACTCATTCTGCTGACCATGGACAACAGGGACAACAGGGACATAGAGACCAACTATAACATCCCGTTAGATACATTACCCTAAAGTCTCAAACCCAGCATAACCCTGACATCAGAAACTTGTTACTAAAAAGCCATGAACCATCGGCTGGACTTTTGAATTTCTTAAGCCCACGTCTGGCACACTTATACGCCAACATCCAGATGATGTGGTGGAAATGGATGCCTCTGCATCCGCCAACGGGGCTGTTTTCTTGCAATAGAATGCGCTTACTAAGGAAAAATACCTGCTTGCTTCCTTTTCCCGTCAGGTGCCCATTAACAAACTTAATTATGCTCTTGTTGAAAAGGAATTACTAGCCATCAAATAGGCCTTTGGGGAACAGAGGCATCACCTCTTTAGTGGAAAACATTCTGTAAAAGTCTTTACGGACCATCAAAACCTACACGTTACGCGCTCTTCTTTTCCCAGTATTTTCAATACATGTATTCCCGGATACTAGAATCAAAAGGGTGATGCGCTATCCCCCTATTTTGATGATGAAATAATGATGGACATCAAGAGACACTTGATATCCAAAAAGCATTTTCTCACAGCTATTCTGCCTTACTTGGAGCAGGTTTGACAGGAGTCCTTAGTCGATCCTGCTGTTCCTACCCTACTATCTGAAGTAAGCATCCAAGGCTGTTGGTTCATGGCAATACGCTTTACATTCCACCCATTGCCCTGCAAGCAACCATTTATTTATGTATTTATTGCATGTATTGACTGCACCCAAACCCGTGAACAGGGAAAACAAACACAGTAAGAGCAGAGAAGAAACAAGCACTGGGATTTCATGACTCCAGGATTGCAGTCCGCAGAAGACGGAAAGCTACCAACAAACTGATCTCTCATCAGTTCTGATGGCCCAAAAGGATAACCCGGGTTGTTGAATGTGTTTGCTCCTATCCCATGTGCGCTCAAACTGAAATCCCTCACCAGAGACCCAGTTAGATCTGTTCAGCCCCTGGAGATACCCCATTATGATTGGAACACAATAGTTAATTATTTTATTGTGGAGCTGCCAAAATCCAATAGCAACAATTGTGTTATAGTCTTTATTGTTTGTTTCAGCAAGATAATGTTCTATTTACCACAATGCCTACTACCCACACAGATGGCTCATGCTTTCATATATGAAATGTACAGACTCCATTGATCACCAGAGAAACTGATTGGCGTCAGCAATTTATGTCCCCCTTTTGGATTGCTGTAAATTAGGCATTGGCAATTCGAAGGGCTCTTAGTTCTTGTTACTATCACCAAACTAACAGGCAAACTAAGAGAACCAACTAGACATTAGAGCAAGGCTTACTCTGTCATTTGCAGACTAACTGGTGTGAACAGCTGGACGCTGTTGAAGTAGCATACAACAATTCCAAACACACAGCTATTGATTGCAGCCCTTTCATTTTTACATACAATTTGCATCCCAAATTGTTGCCTATACTTCCGGCCCCGTCCACAGCTGTCCCATCCGCCAACATCATGATCCAAAAGTTCTAGGAAATGCATAGCACTGTGACTACTGTGGGTGCCAAGGTATGGCGTTCAGCTGCAAATGGTGCCCTTTGAAATTGCCCTCGAAAGCTGGCATCAAGTTTCATCTGACCTTTCTGCATCATCAAATGGTTTTGTTCAGTTGCCTTTAACCTCCAGCTACCATTGTCCTGGCCCATCCACCCAGTGCTCCATGCCTCCTTGGTCAAACACTTTGTACTAGACCACTTTACTAGACCACTTTCACCATAATGACCCCAGACCACCACTGGTGCTTATTGATGGTGCAACACAATATGAGGTGAAAGCCGTTTGTGATTCTCTGTATCGGCACAGCTACATTACATGATGCACTGGAAAGTATAAGACCGGGCGACCATATGTGGGAACCAATCTCCACACTTGGTGAAATGTTTTTACCATTGACACCCTTCAATACCATGAAGCTCCTGTCTATTTGTTATGGGTTGGAATGCCACGCACCATCCCAGCACCCACAATCTGGATGCACATGTGTGTGGCCCCATTTTACATGGTGCTTGCTGTGGTCCCTGCTGTGGAGCCTTTGTAGGGATTACCCACTTCTCTGCCAGCAAGTTCAGGCATCCTCACTGTGTTCCCATCGGCACCAACATTATGCCTGTAGAGCCCCTAGAAGGGGGTCACTGGCCACCCTCAGGGCATGCATGATACAAGGCATCCTAGTGCTCCTAGAACAGAACATTGCTTGCAGGTGCCTCCTTTCCATCTGAGATGCCCCAGATTGTGAGCACCTCAACAGCCCCATTGTATTCAGCCCCCTTTCTGTCTTTTTCTCCATCTCCTGCTCTAACGAGTTCTGCCAATTCTTCGCCTCTTGACAGCATCTTCCTCTTTCTTGCCTTCATCTCTCTTGGATTGCTGACCTGACCCTGCCCTGGCACGTTGTCTCATGCTGGAAAGACTATCCTTCACTGCCTGTTCCACCTTTTGCTGGCCCCCCTTTCACCAGCTTCCTAAATGTTTTCAAATCACTGCAGACCATAGCACCCCACAGTGCTTAGCACTGTCTTTGCACCACAAAATCTGGGCTGCCATCCTGTGGTGTAGGGAGACAGTGTCACTTCTCTGACACTTTCAGTTCTTCATTGGCTGGGGAGGATTTGTACACGTCTTAACACACAATAAGGGGATTTGGAGCACAAACCACTACAACATAGTTTGATATCAGAGTAAATCTCAAAAACACTAACACATAAATAAAAGTATACTCTGTTCCTTTCAGGGGGTGCTATCCCTAGGTTGGCGGTGCTACAGCGCCTATCTAAAGGGAAAGAGAAAGGAAACTATGCCTATTTTCAAGGCACCAATATTTTGGAGTATAGAGTTAAAAAACATACAGTAACCCACTTTAACAGAAGCAGACCATTACTATCCAATCTTTTTCACATTCTGAACATTCCAGAGGGGAATTTATACATGGCTCAAAAGGTCTTTTATTCACCCACAGAGCAATATATTCAATGGATGTGTAATGGGTACTGTTAGCTGTCTATGATTTATTGTGAACCACAAGAAAAGAGTGGGGCAACGAGCTCGCCTTTGAAACAAGACAACATGAAGCAACACAGGTTCGGTCCACGGGTCCACGCTTAGAAACCTCTGGGTATTAAGCACGTTATAAATAACCTATTGGATCATATCATATCATATCAATGTCGTGATGCTCAATATACCGGCCACTAGGCTGGTATTAGATTTAAAAGCATATCCCTGTTTCTTTGCAGATATCAAGGCAGAAAGGGGTTGACCGGTTTCGATGGCTGTAGTTGTTGAAGTCATCATCTTCAGGACCAACAAGTTGTGCATAGGTATCATTCCCTATGATCCAATAGCCATCACGTGACCTTAGGGCCAATTGTTGGTGCCTGGCAAGCTCATAAGGACCAATATAATTGTTTACCCAGAAGCGAGCTGCATGTATTTTGCGGGCTTGGTTTCACATAGACGAGCGTGATCAGTCGCTCAACATGGATCCTGCAGCGTCTGGCTGGTGGGTCGCCGAGTTGAAAGGAGTTGGCGGCCTGTGCAATGTATCTGACTGTGTGAGAATATACACTACTCTTTGTCCTGCTTGGGCCACATCTAATGACACCATGGACTTGACTCGACCACCTCCCACCTGGATATCATGTACATCGCTCCAATGCTCTGCGCAGATTAATATTCCTCAAGGCAGTTAAAGAGGAGAGACGGTTTCCCTATTCCCAGCAGTGGTGCATACTTTGAACAAAGAGTTGCTCTCAGTTGTGAAAAATACTAGCTTCCACCAAGATGTAATGGTAAGAAAATGAATCTTAAAAGCCTCAAAAGCATTACCAGAAGGAAACATGAATGACAAGGAGTCCTCTTGTGTATTAAGATAAAACATTGCAACAGTGTTGTTTGTGAGAATTCAAACCACTTTTCCAAGGATTAGTGAGAAGGATCACATGAAGCTCAGAAAAGAGCCTTCAGTTTAAAATAATTTATATGGGGTGTTTTGTATCAATGTGCCAAATCTGATGACTTTGACAATGTTAATAACGGGATTCCCAGCTGACCTGAGCCATCTTTGGTTACTATGACCTACGATGCAGAAGACTGCAAAGACCATCTTTCCCAAGGTTTACATCTTTTGTCCACCACAGAAGAGACTGTTGTACCTGACAGGAAATAAACCTCCTATTTCACGGAGATTCAAATAGTTGGTTCCATTGGACGGAGATGAAGTTGAGGAGGTCTCATGTTCAACCTAACTAAAAGAACAACAGGAAAACATGATGATCTAAGGCCTAGGAGCTTTTGTAACCACCAAGTTGAAGTCTCCTTATGAGAGGTAAATAGATGCACAGCTGGATTTATGGTCACAATCCTCTGCATATGACCAATAGACGTTTGAACAGCTGTGCCTATTGCAGCTACTATGAACTGAATTCTCTGGCATTAAAGGAAGCAGAAGTTCTTTGTTTTGTGTGTAAAGGTTTTATTAATTTCAAATCATACAAGGCATAAGAGGATTATAACATAACTAGTAGACATTATGATAATAACATATGTACATTGGAGGGTCTCTGTAGAAATGCAAGGAGGCCTAGTATAAAAAACGAGGTCGGTGATTATAAAACCCCCAGTTTTTGAATAAGTGAGGGAAAACGAGATGACCACTAAGATCAAAACAGAAACATCACATGTACAAAAGGCAGGGCGGGAGTGGGAAGGAGTAGTATTGGGACAGTGTGCGTAATATCAGTTTAGCAAGACAGCAATTAAACAGGGGTTACACAAGCTAAACATTCTATAAACGGTTTCCATTTCAGTTCATGTTTGAGAAATAGAGACAGGGTAGAGGCATTGCACCTTTTTAATCAATGAATATTGCAAATTGAATTCCACCACATCTGGTAATGCAGTTGGTTCAAGTTTTTTCAGTTAGATGTTATGGTTTTGATGGCAATTCACAAAAAAAAGATCGAACAGGCAACAGTCAATCTTGTCCATAACATCTTTTAGAATAATGCTTCCAGAAAAAAGAGCTTGAGGACAAAAATCATGTAAGTGGAAAATGTCTTTTCAGTGTATTCCATACACCGAGCCAAAAAGATTGAACACATTTCATTCAACAACCATATGCTTAAAGGACCCTGGGGATTGTAGGCAACTCCAGCAACTGTCCTTTTGCATATGGCCACATCTAAAAACTAAGGAAGGAGTAAGGAAGGCTCTATGATGGAAGAAATATAGGGTTTGCAGTAGACTTGCTGATGTAGTGACTGATATAGGATTCCATACTTGAGGACATTGTAACTGATTGTCCAGGAGAGCAAAGTCTTGCTGCCACCCCAGGCAGCAGTGCCGCACACTTTCCAAGGAAGAGTCTCCTACAATAATTTTGTAAAACAAGGAAGCAGACATATTGGGGTTATGAAAAGATCGTAGCCTATCAACTTTAGGAGCAGTGTTTTTACATATGAAGGAGTGATAGTTTTCCATAATTGCATAAATGTTGGATAAGTGTGCAAGTAGGAGATCTGGGCATGAAATTGGTCAGCACGTTCATTAAAAGTCATGGGGATACCTTGCACAAATAATTGATCAAGATATTCAATGCCCAGGGAGAGCCTAGGCCTCCAATAAATTGACCTTTTTTAAATTAACGGATTAAACCAGATGTATGGCAAAATATAGCAGGAGGAATTGGAGGTGTGTAGACACATATAGGTTCTAAGGTAGCGAGCATATAGCATAATACTAGCACACTTACTAAATCTATTTTTTGTTTTGATGAGGCAACAGTCAGCAAGATTTAGGGGGAACACCATAGCTCTCTCTAGACATAACCAGTGAGGTACATCATTAGATTGTTAAAGAGCAAACCACAGCTGTACTTTTTAAAAACAAAAGTCATATGATATTTTTTCAAATCAGGAAATCCTACTCCTCCAGATACACGCGGTTTCTTAAGTTTGCATTGTTAGGATACATTCTGGGATCAGCAGAGCCGTACCTAGGGTCTGCAGAGTTCCAGCTCTCGGAAGGCCCTAACTGCTTCCAATGACCCAAAAGAGTCTAGGTCCACACAAGGAGCAAAGGGTTACTGTCGTTTATTACAACAATGAGCAGGGATCACACACATGGAGCAAAATCCAGTCCAGGCACATCTCACCGATTTTGGGCTTGCAGGCCACTTTTGTACATTTGTAATGTCACAATCAGCGTCACTTACAAAAATCCTACCCCGAACCTAACGCAACTCTGGGTTGGTTCCCAGAGTGTTAGGTCCAGTATATGACCATATAGTTTGCGTTGTTACTAGTGGATACAGTGTCAGGTGGTTTACTTGGACCTCCCCTACAAATTGTTACCTGATAATTGTTACATTAGAAACCCCAATGATTGGCTGGGGATTCCCGCCGCCAGCCCCTATCCCCCAGTGTCCTCATTTGTCAGGCTGTGGGCCCCCAAGCCTGGGACTACCTTTGTACCCAGCCCGCAAGACACCCACTTACGTACAGTGTATATCAGCAAGGTGTGACTATGTGACGGTGTGTATCAATGGGGTGCTTTTACTAATGCCATGGGAGCGGTCCATTCCCAGAGCATGTTGTAGATGGATTGTTGCAATTTGTTGCAAGTTCGGTCTCAGATGTGAGACAGCTGTGTCTTCCCAGCTTCCGGGCCTTGGCATCATGTCAGGTCGGCCGGATCATGTGTGAGGAGACCGCTGGTGAGGCCGAATTGCTTCAATTTGATTTGTATTTTAGCTTGGGATATTCTTCTCCTGTAGCTGGGCTCATCGTGGCGTGATGAGGGAGGAATGTTACTTGCAACATCGTGGCATTGGCGGTTGCAGTCCTTGCCAGGGCTATTCTGCTTGCACAGCACCTTTGCGACTTGGGATTTCTGTGAGATTATTCTAGTTTTCTGGATTTGCCTAAGGCCTACTTCGGCTTTGGTTATTCATTCGACGTAATTCTCCATAGGTTAAGGCATGTCATGGTCAGTCAGGTCCCTTGAGTGCTCCTGTCCAACCATAGGGTTAATAGCATGTAGCATCTGGAAGCATATACACACGCTCTTCTGGCATTGTGCGTTTCTGCGTGTCTGTAGCAAGCCTATGTGGCAAAAATAATAAACATGCAGACAGTATGTGTATGTCACTGTCCTCTAGCTCATAGAACTTTCCACGTATGTTCTTCGTGTGGATTGGTGTGTGAGTGTCCCGGCTGTGCAGGTTGCACGTGTGCTACCTGTCTAACGTGGCTATGTCTTCAATGTTGTCTCTAACGACCTGCGGCATGGCTTGCGGGAATGTCAATCGATTTGGTGCATATAATCATCTCTAGCTCAGTCCTGGGTGTCGTTGCTTGGATTGGATAGAGGAGTACCACAGCAGGGTTGTAGGGTCGGTGGTTGGGTACTGTTCGTGATGGGTGCTTGTGCTGGAGGCGGTGGGATTCAGCGCAAACTCATTCGGTCAGTAGTTAGTCTGTCGGGGGTGCTTCTTCCGGTTGGGGAGCCCATCGTGAGGGAAGGGACACTCTGATTTTACCTCTTCAGTCCCCCCTCTGGTCGACTTGTTGACCACAAAATTACTGCTCCGCTTGTCATCTCTCAGGCACCACACTTTTGTTATTCCAGCTAAATGTCCATAGTGGTTTACATGATCTTCGAATGACCAATACATGTACACACATCCTCCTCCAGGCCTGCAGTAGACCCATTTTCCAACATGAATCTTAGGATCCTTCGATTTTCTAATTGATGGTGGATACATGTCTGATTCCATTATTGTTGCCGCAATCTCTCTCGTTCCATACGTATGATGTCTGTCTGCTGGTCATCCTCTGTAGACGGTAGTAGCTTCATTCTGATCATTTCCTCTGCAGCAGTTTTGGATTTGGACATACTTGCTTTTACCCCAAGTAGTGATGCCATCCCCACGATCAGACCTCCTGCCAATATTTTTAAGCCATCTGATAGCCAAGACTGCATCCAGCAACAGAGGTACGAACACCAGCTTCCGTCCGTTTTTGTACCTTTTGGCTTCCTCCTCCATTTTAGCGTGCATTTTTGCCAGTTGCGATACTGCTTCTAAAAATGTCCTGTTATCTTCGTCGTACGTGCAACAGGAACTTCCTAGCATACTCCTCCTTCCATTGTTGTGAGCAGGTCCAAGACATACCTGTTTTGTAAGGCCACCAATCGTATAGCTCAGAGCTCTTCCTTTATTGCATTGAATCCGTTCACTGTTGAGTTTGTTGTCATCATAAGTTACCATCTTGTTATCTGGAGCCACCTAGCTTTGGTGTACGTTTGGAACCCAGGGTGTATTATTGCTGAGAAGAACATGGCAGTCCTGCTGAACAACCTATGTGATGGGGGTACTTCGTCTAGAGACATTTCAGATTTTCCCCAGAAGTAGTTACCTTGTCGTTTTACTCTTCATAATTTCCCATTCCTTGTGGTGGTGTTGCCTGGTGGTATCTTTGCTGGGGACAACAATCTCTTCCTTCTTCTGTTGCCCTCATCCATTTTCGGGAAGTCATCTATCTTGACATGTTTCTTAGGCACAACCAGTGAGGGTACGTTGACATGTGCCAGGGAGCAAATCCCTCCCCAGTTCGGTGCTAGTTTGTCATATGTTTTTGACCCACAGGCCCAATAATGGTCCATTAGTACAGCCGTGCCTGATCCCATGTCCCCTATCTTCTCTATCCACCTGCATCCCCCATTTTCCCCCACTTCAATATGCCTTTGTGTTGGTAGCATAATGTTGGTGTTGTTAGAGGGTTGATTGTTAGTGGTCCATCTTCCTTATCCAGCCATGTCAGCAAGCTAGCGCCCCTGGCCCATTCTTTGAGACATTTGTCATTTTCTTCCTGGACCTTGTTTACCGCAGCTTTTGCTAGTGTTAGTGGTTTGCTTCCCACCACCCCATCTACCCATCCTTCTTTGGTGTATACTTTTCCAAATACCAACATCTGAGGCCGTTTCCAGCAGCCGGGTTCTCAGTCTATCTCCTTAGCGTTCCATTTGCACAGCACGTAGTCTAGTGTTACTTCCTTCGTTTCTCCCTTCTCTGGGCCATCTGTCATGTAGCATAGTGCTTAAGTGTGTTGCCAGTAATTGTCGAAAATAGGCGGAGTTTTAATGAAGCTATCCTCATACGCGTATGTTGCCTTTGATCTCCATCTGGGTGCTGCTGTTTCCCTTGGAGTCTCCCTCATGTCTGGAACAGTGCAAGATATACGTGACATTGTGCTGTCGTTGCTGGTACCTCTGTTGCTATGAAGGTCCTGGAGGCACTTATGGCATATGGGATCAATGAGCAAACATAGCAGCTGTCCTGTATTGTCCTGTGTTGTATCCTTACCAATGTTGTTTGTTATGTGTGCCGTACCAGTAAGATATCATATATATATATATTGAACAGGAGAACTGTGAGAACTGCGAGGAGGTCCGTTTTGCCGCCCAAGTAGACACAATAGACGTGTCGGACAAGGAAAACTCCACCGCCAACTGGATGGGAGAAGGGGCTGAGAATCCTGAGAATAATCCATCTAAAAAAATGAACTGGAAAAAAGGACTCCGCATTTTCCACCCAGTTGACCACCCCACGGGAAACAGGGCTGGTTATAGAACCGCTGGAAACAGGCAAAGATGTTGCTGGAATGGACCCAGAATCTGAGGCAAAAGTTGATTGGAATCTCCCAGTACCGACGATTATATCAAGCCTCTCAAAGGTACCTGAAAGGGAGAAAACAACTGTTAGTTTACTGAAAAAAGCCAGATTAAATGCCGACTCAGACGTACTTATACCAGAGTCCTTACCAAGTCCACCCAAGATCCTGGTACTGGCTGATCCAGTCCCTTGTATTTTGAAGGAAATCAAACTGCAGATGCTTCCTTTTCCATAAATATTAACCTTATGAAAGTCGAACAGGAGAAATCAGTGAAATGGAGATAATGACCTGGCAGGACGAGGCCTTTTGGGTGGAAATACCCCTGCTCTAAAAAACAACGCAAGGAACAATGAAAGCATAATAGTGGAAAACTCAGACTCAAAAAAAGCCATTTGGTGCATGATGAAATGTCTCTTTCACCCACACATAAAACTCCAAAGAATGCCCAGATTGTGGAGACACATTGGTTCCGCGTGGCGGGAACCAACCCGGTGGGCACAACGGGTCCCCCAAATGGGAAAGTCTTAACCGGATGGAAAACTGCAGAAAAATAAACAACAAAGCAACTCCAGCCTGGCGAAGAAACTAATTCAGGACATCTCTAATCTAACCTGCAAAATTACAGCGGAAAAAAGGAAAAGCCTATCCTTTATTAAAGAAAAAATAGATGCCCTTTACGTAGAGGAAGCCTCTGCTGTGGCAAGCCAAAGCCACGGTAGGCGAAGGGGAATGGGCACAAGCCCTTCTGCCAATAAACCTGTTAATAGGATAAGTGAGGACACCGGTCCGGTGACAAGAGAGAAATCGGAGATGACTATTGACGAAAACTCCTTGGAAAAAATAAGAGTTGTGCAGCAAGGGGAGAATGGACGATTTTGCGCATACTCAGAATGTGGTGATGGCGGCCATGAATATTGCAATTGCCCCATTCCTTAAGCTCTATGAAAATGTCAATCAATCCCTGCAAACGGTTCATTCGTTAAACTCAAAAACAACGGAACAGATAAATGAAATTGAAGGTTTCATGAAAAGATTAGATCTGAGAATGGACAAGCAATCGGAGCAATCAAATAAATGGCATGACCGCATAAGCGACATAGCACGCCGCGACTCCAACGACAAACAACTACTCACGGAGGTGGTGTTAGAAGAGCACAAGCAGCTAAGGAAGATCTGTCAACAAAATACTTCTCTTTGTCCTATGACCGAAGAAAGCAGAAATGCAAGACGGGAAAATGAAGAATCTAAGGAACAAAGATGGGTCCGCTCTGAGAATAAAATCCGGGGACCGACAAAAGGGGGCCCTTTGGTACTAGGAAGGGGTCTTGGCATAACTAAAACAAATCAAGAGGAAAAAAAATCTCATCCTATTGAGGTTCCTTGAGCACCTACACAGGAAACGGCCCATAGCGAATGCTCTAAATCAAGCTATGCAATATTTCAAGAGACAATGAATGTGGCCAAGAAACCACCAGTAATTGTTCCTATGACGTCTCAAAAAGATTTGCAAAACAAATTGCAAAAGAAAACTAAAAACCAAACAACTAAACAGAGGGAATGTGACTCAAGATCCTTTCTAAGGAACATTAAAATACCAGATGGTGAGGAGCAGATCCATCCAGCAAAGAAGCCAAGGATGGAAATGAAAATATGCAACTCATCTAAAGACCAGGAAATTCCTAGGAATTCAGTCTCACTTGAAATTGAAAGTGAAATAGAGTCAAATGGATACTTAAGTGATCTAATCTAAATAATAGAAGAGAACAATGAGGATGAAAAAGGGCAAAACATCAGCTTGTCCGATTGCCAAGCCATAGACAATCAGTCACATTATTATGAAAGGGAAAAAAAGACAAAAGGAAACGAAAGATGTAAAAGATCTGAGAGGGGGAAAAAAGGTTGAGGACCCTAGTACCCACAAACTCAGTAATCGAGCTCACAGTGAGGAAAAGAAAAAGGAAAAAGAAAAAAAAGAACAGACTTTTTGTACTACCTAGAAGAAAGAAGAGAGACTAGACTCCAAGCAGCGGGAGCGGATCGCGGGAGTGATCCCAGGATCAAGTCTGAGCGACAAAGAAACAAAAAAAACCTAAGGACATATGAAAATCAGACGGAGAATGTGGTGGAAGAAAGGTCACCCACCGAACATATAAACTCAAGTTGGAGAGAATAGCAAAAGACTCGAAAAGGATAATTCTGAATAGAAAGAACTTGATGACTATATTAAACCAACTCTCATCACTAAGAAAGGTCTCATCGGATGACATTGTAATAGTCGAATTTCCAGACAAAAAGAGGCCTGATTTGATAATACCCCATCTGAGATTGCAAAGGACTAAAGACACAATACTAAGTACAAAGGGAAAGCTGGCGGACACTGGCTTTAGACTAACGGACGCTGAGTTAGCTGAAGAGAGCCGAGGAAAGGAAAATCATGCTTGATCAAGAAGCGAGAGATACAAACCAGGACTTATAGCGCCGAAGTCGAATTCCCAATTGAAATATTATAAAAATCTAGAAAGAGAGTAGTTTAAAACCAGGCCCGTTGAAATCAAAAGGAAAGAAAGGCTTGTACACCGAAATACTGAGAGAGGCCCTTAAAACTAAATTTGCTAAGGCAAATTCGCGGACTAAATATCACAATCAGTCACAACGAGAACACCTAATACAAAGGCCAAAAGAAACTCAGAGAGCTAGACTGGAAGACAGAAACATTGTGGATCCCAAAACAGCGGGAGAAGGTTCCAGGCTGCTTGCCGATAGCCAAACGGCAAAATTGAGATTCACGGTGGATAACTCTAAATCTAAGGCACTACCACAAGGAGGTCAGAACTCAGGACGGCAACAAGGAACTCATGAGCTAAAATCAGAGAAAAAGAAAAAATAGGCTAACATTGAAGCAATGAGGGAAAAGTCCCTACTGGCCTCATGGAACACCAGGGGCTTTAATCATCTCTTCTCTGGAGACAGTGCCTTTTTGGGGAAATTTAAAATAATCTGCCTACAGGAATCTTGGATAAGATCGGTCCCTCTATGTGAGGGCTATGACGTGTACATGAATCCTGCTAAGAAAGGCCTGCTTGGTAGACTGCGTGCTGGATTTCTGATGCTAGTAAAAGGCCATTGTGACCTCCACGTCCTGAGCCATCGTACCCCAAATCCTTATGTCCAGATTTTAAAGATCAAGAAAAAGATCTCATGACATCAGGCTCCTTTTAATTAATACATATTGGGGTCCAACGGACTGTGAAAATGAAAAATACTTGTTTGATATTATGGAGGCAATAGATGAATCTATGTTAGAAGATAAAAAAAATCAACTTATCATCTGTGGAGACCTGATTTTAAAGCTGCTTGATAATAAAGGCAAACTGAAAATAAACTCTCAGCTGGAGGGAAGCGAAAAACAATGGACAGAAGAAATGGAAATTAGAGAGATGAAAATCTTAAATGGGTGGACAAAAGGAGATCTCGAAGGAACCACCACGTGGTCTAACAACATAAGTAGTGCGGTCTTAGACTATTGCTTCGTTGCCGGAAACACCCAAGGGTGGATTAACACATTTAGAGTTAAGAAACAGAAGGCCAGTGACCATGCTTTATTGGAGATTGAATTCCATTGAGAGTCTGCAGTTACAAAAAATTCCACCCTTCCCATTCTGGAAGTGACATGGGGAAGAAATCGGCTAAGAATAAAACCGCAGGCGATCGCAAAATTAACGGACGGCTTCAATACCCAGATAAAAAGAAATCTAGAGGAAGTACAATATAAATGGCTACTAAAGGAGTATGAAGTAAAGTGCGATGGAAATAAACACCTATCAATCTCAAGGAAACATGCGTATAATGCAGAACTGGTGGCCAAGAGAAAGAAACATTGGGCCTTATTTCGAGAAGTGCGGAATGGGTTTAACGGCGCCAGTAATGGTGCCGGCGCCATTAAACCCACTCCGCACTATTACGAGGTCCACTTTGAAGACGTCCATGGTGGGTTCCTCGAGGGAACCAGGGAGCTAACAACGGGCCCGTAATTGATGGGCCCGTTGTTAGCTCCCTCCCCATTCCCATTGAGCCCTATGGGGGCTCAAATGGCAATGGGGAAGGACCGGGCCCGGGTTCCCTGAAGGAGTAATTACCGGGCCCTCCAAACTCGGAATGGCCCGGTAATTCCCCATTCAAGTAACCCAGACACGATTTTGGAGGCAGCCATGGCGCTAATAGCGCCATGGCTACCTCCAAAGTCATAATGAGGCCCATTGTGTCGAATTACGAGGCATAAGACAAAGCTTGTTGCCCAACAAAGATGAATTGTTGTGGAAATGTAAACAATCATATAAAAACTGGCTGATTTCATCATAGGTTTGGAGAGCTCAATGTGATGCAGAGAAGATGTTGGCAGCAATTCAAACAGCGAATGCTCGAAGCCTTTGGGAGATTATTAATAAAGGCGATGAATTCCAACCACCTTGACCACTTCTCAAGTCCCAAAAGATTTATGGGTTAAGCATTATACAAACTTTTTCCAGCAGAGCCACGTGGTGGAAACAAACACGTACTTGGGGAAAAAAACTCCCTGGCACATCGAGTGTGATTATGATGATATCTTGGGGAAAATAAAAAAGCGAAGCTCTTCAAGAGCTTGCGGGCCTGATGGCATATCAAATCACATGCTCAAAGAAAATGGAGAAGCCTACGCCAGCTTTTTTCTACTGCTCTTCAACCAAATAAAGAAAACTCAAACTATCTCTCTTTTAATGACGGAGGCATTGATTGTTCCCAATATTCAAAAAATGGGATTGTGGAGACGCTAAGAATTATAGACCCATTGCTTTATTGGACTCCATTGGAAAGATCTTTGCCTCCATCCTCCTGAGAGATCTAAAAAAGTGGGCCATAAAGGAAGGTCTTTTGGACAAACGCCAAACGGCTTTCGTGAGGGGAGTTGGAACCTCCCTGAATTTATTTATCCTGAATATGTTAAAGCTCCGGGTCCTCGAAACAAAAACAAACATCTACCTGGGCTTTATTGACCTAGAGCAGGCGTTCGACGGGGTTGTGGGTTAAAGATTTGAAAACAAAAGGATCAAATGCAATACATTAGAGTCAAAAGGACTGGAAAAAAAAGACCAAATCCCCCCCGCCTCCCGAACCCCTGTTTTTTGGCCAAAAACCATTAATTTTACCTATACCAAAACCCTGCCCCGCTCCTCACAAACCCCATTGCCCTGCCCCCTCCCACACACAATACAAACCCCCAAACACGTTTGCCTGATGTTTAAGGAAATGTTCAGTGCTCTGGACTGAAAGTGCAAGTTTCTACTGCTTCCTACACTGTTATTTTAAAATGAAACTGTTCCGGAACGGTTTCTTTTTAAAATAAAAGTATAGGAGCTGTAAAGCTGAATTTTAAAAAGTAGAGGAGCACAGCTCCCAACCGCTCCCGCTCACTTCGACCACTGGATACATCAATTCAAATAATAACCACAAAAGGAGGAGCCACCACTGAAAAGATCCCAACTTTTAAGGGAATTAAGCAAGGTTGTGCCTTGGCATCCTTCCTATTTATCATATATCTGGCTGACATGGTCGAGTCCCAGCGCAAGATAAGTGCCTTCCACCAATAATCGAAGATGACGAGCTGTCCTGGATCCTATATGCTGATGATGTGGTCTTTATAGACCAAACGGCTATAGGACTTCAGCACCGCATCACGGAATTCAAAAATTATTTGGACATAAATCATATGAAGGTAAACATTAAGAAATCAGTGATCCTAATAATGAAATCGGCTCGGGGACAAAAGTTGAAAAAAAGAACTTCATGTGGACCATTAACAACCAACAACTGGATATAGTTGACTCCATGATCTATCTGGGGGTAAGAATAAATAAGAATGTAAACGAACAAGGCCAATATAATCAGAGAAAAACTGGTAAAGTTGACAAATCAAGGGCGAGCTCTCCATCAAAGATATGGGACATATTCAATAATCCCAATATTGACATTTTACAAATAAAATGTGGTGGCGGTTCTCACTTATGGAGCGGAGTGCCTGCTAAACCATCGATGGGAAACCTGGGACATAGTCGAAGCCTTTTTCTGGCGGAAAATCCTAAGACTCCCAAATTGCTTATCTATCTCGACAATAAGGCATGAACTCAGGCTTCAGTCTCTAAGATCGACAGTCCTGCGGAAGACTATCTCGTTCTACAGGAAATGTATTCTTGAATCGCCTTCAGCCCCCTTCGAGATCATGGCAAAAACAATGGTTGGGAAGCGGGATAAAAATCTCCAACTTTGGAAAATGAAATGTCAGGAAGTTCTATCGCATTACATCAAAAAAAGAGACAATAAGGATAAATCCTGACAAGGCAAAGAAAATCTTGCGAGAAAATGATTGGGATGAAACTAACACATTAAAGCAAGCGAGTAAATTCTGCCATAACATCATATGGGAGTGCAAAGCAGTGAATAACCTGCCTCTGTTACTGAGTAAATTTCCATCATCCCATTATAGGGATATACTGATGCGATGTAGGCTAAATATCTTACCAACTAAAGAAGTACAACTTCTAAAAAAACAGATTGCGCTCCTAGACGCCGGATGCTGATAATGTGGAAATCCCAACATTTTGGAAACAACTAGGCATTTGACATTGTCTTGTCCAAAACTCCTACCTCAAAGGAGAAGATGCCTGGGAACCTACGTTTGTCTAATTGACTCGAATACGGAAGAGGAATATTGGGAAAGGCTGATAACTGTGAAAAAAATTTGAAGGACAATCGACGCCCTAAAGTTCATAGAACATGTCTTACTCCATAATATTCTCTAATGGGACATGGAACTATTGAAGGCCAGAGAGGGGTCCATGACTGCCTTCGGTCACCGGTTCGGCCTAAATTTGACTCTAAATCTCCTATCCCCCACTCCTCCTCCTTCTGCTTCCTCTGCTCCAATTCCAACATGGAAGGATTGAGATAGTAGACTGTAAGCAGAGTGAGGCCTCTCAGGACTTATGTTATGTGATGATTCAGAGAATTTATGTTAAAGGTTGAAAAATGTATTTACTATTTAACCAATAAAACATGTAGATAAAAAAAATACTATGGTTACAAGTAAAACTGAAAAACCCCAGAAATTCGCCAGTTATAGTAAGCTAAGCAACCATAACTCGCACCACCAATGGGCACCGCTGAGACTAACACCCATGACATCAAAGATGACATCCCAAATATCATTGATGACATCACATGTCTGGCTCCTTTTTTGTTCGCTGACATATCTAGGCCAGGTGGTTTTCTACACTGACAGTCAGAAAACAGAAAATTCAAAAGGTACTGTATTTTCAGACCCTCCCTTCCCATATGTTCTTACATTACTTTCGTTAGGGTTCAGTCGCATCTTGTGATGCATATACACAGGGGAAGAAGCAGGCCTAAAACACAGCTATACTTTCTGTACATCAGGATAATCATTTAGGTTATGAACAGTTTCTGATTATACTGCTTCTCTTAGGGTTGCTGTACATTCCCTCTATATGCGACAGATGTGTATGCATTGTAGTCTCTAAATGTTTTGTTTGTAGCAGTGCACGTGTGTAGTAAGTGATGCATTATTAGCTAGTGATTACATTTTGCACAGTATGCAAATGTCTGGTACGGAAGCATTAACCATTTTACTATGCAACATTGCAACATTATAAATGTTGTACCTCTTTGGTACATGCTGCAGGCAATGCCTATGTGTCTGTATGAGTAGATTGCTGTACTAGAATGAACACTGCAATGGAATATTGTTTATATTAGTACATTCTTTAGTGAAGTACTTGGTTCATAATAGGTTTCGCAATCACCCTTCACACTTTTTGGCCGAGTTTTGTTTGATAGGGAGTAGCAGAGCTGTATACATTTCACTATCCATCGGGAGATGGCATTTTTTTAAACGTGATCACCTTCCCTGCCAGGTGCTATGGAGACGAACAGTTGGTCTGTTGTTCTTAGTGATTTTTTCTGGTTTACGTAGTAAAGAACCGCCCTCCTTACATCTAGTGAGGATTTCGAAAGAAAGTGGGTAGTTCAATAGATTAGTTAACATGGAACTTGGATATGAAGTTAGGTGAAAACCTAAAACCTAGGTGAACACCTAGGGTGTATTCTTAGTACCAACCTGTCTTTGTAGATAACAGAGAAAGGGTCTTGCACTGATAACGCTTGTAGATCACCTTCTTATGGAAGTGATGGCCACCAAAAAAGATGTTTTGTATGTTAGGTGTTTAAGGCCAGATTTGTGCATGGGCTCAAACGGAGGACCTATGAGCTTTGAGCGTACCACATTGAGTTTCCACCCTTGAGGCTGTTTGGAAATGGGGGGGGGGTAAAGTCTCTTTACTCCCTCCATGAAAGCCTTCACAACAGGAATTTCCACCAGGACAGCTTGTTTTGTGAAGTGGTGTATGCGAATAGAGCCGCTAGGTACCATATTACAAATCTTTTCCATTTGTTAAAGTAACAGTGTCTGGTGTTACGTTTATTTACCTCTTTGAGGATTTCCATACACCTTTGAGGTCGTTTTAAATGACCAAACTATGACTTCCGGAGCCAAGCTGCCAATTTCATAGATTGAGGATGTGGGTGTAAAGTTGTCCCCCTGTGTTGGGTGAGCATGCTGTATGGACGCAGGAACCTGATTGGGTTGCACATGGTCGGTTTGAGCAGATACTGAAAACAAGGTTATCTCGCCCATATTGAGCAACCAGGATTACAGTTGCTTGTTCCTGGTGCATTTTGTGAACTATTCTGCTGAGGAGCGTTGTCGGTGGAAAAACGATGGCAAATTTCCCTGACCAGCTCATCATAGGGTGTTCCCCTTGGATCTGGGTTGGGGAAACCTGGATGCAAAGGCTGGGCATTGTGATTTTGGTTTGTGGTGAACAAGTCTAAAGGAGGATAGCCCCAGAGGGAAAGATATTGTCTAAAATTCCTCAGTGGAGTTGCCACTCGTGTTCTCCGGGTAGGGGATCTCTGCTTAGAGAGTCTGGTAGAGAATTTAGTTCCCCTGGAACGTGTTGAGATACTAGAAACATGTTCCGCTTGAGTGCCCACTTCGAAATCTTTTGGGTTAGCCTGGACAGATTTGGAAAGTGTGTGCCTCCCTGCTTGTTCATGTAAAACATGGCAGTGCTGCTGTCTGTGAGGACTTACACTGTTTGACCTGTTAGATGCACCTGAAAGGCTTGTAGGGCCTTAACTACTGATAACAGCTTCAAAAGATTGATGTGATTTTGGGCTGTGATTTGTGTGTACAAGCCATGTGCTGTGTGGTGAAGGTAATGGGCTCCGCATTCGGAGAGTGTGGTGTCTGTTGTAACTATTGCTTGAACTGGAGGATTGTGAAAGGATTTACCCTTTAACAGATTTTCCTTTGTACACCAATGCAGTGCTTGAACAACCGCAAGATCGTCCCAATGACCACTTGCCTGAGACCACTGTTTCGCTAACCACTCTTTCATTGGATGCGTGAGGAACCAGGTAAATGCACAAAGCCATCATCCTGAGTAAGCGCATTTCTTTGCGTACGTTATTTAGCGACCTGCCAGATACTGATGAATTTGCAGCAGTATGTTTTATACTCTTTCGTTTGAGGGGACAACTAGCCCCTCTTCTGACTTTATGATAGCTCCTAGGAACCGTTTGGTTTTGCTTGGAAAGAGACTTGATTTTTTTCTCGTTGATTGAGAATACCATTGGAACAGAAGATTGATTGTCTTTGGGTATTTAGCATGCAAATTTGAGGGGATTCCCCTGTTATCAGCCAGTCGTACAGTTAAGGTTACTCTGGGATTAATTCTCTGCGTAAGTGTGCCACCAATACCGTGAATGCCTTGGTGAAAACCATTGGATCTGTGGCTAAGTCGCGAAGGGTAGCACCTTGAACTGGTAGTGCTGATTCACTATTTTGAAGCGCAGGAATTTTCTGTGCGCTGGGAACATTGAAAAAAGAAAGTATGCATCTTTCTTGTCCAAAGTTGCCATGTAGCCCCCATATTTTAGCAGTCAGATTACTTCTTGTAGTGTAGTCATGCGAAATTTCTGAGGCTTGACAAATGTGTTTGCAGGTTGTAGGTCTAGTAGTGGAAGCATTGAACGTTCTTTCTTTGGCACAAGGAAGTACATTGAATAGATATCCTTGTTTACCTGGTTTGCCGGAACGATTTCTACTGTCTCCTACTGCATGTTTGTCTTTGTCCTGGCGGGTAGTTGGGTGGTGTCTGTATGAGTTCTATGCAATAGCCTCCCGGCCCAGTGGAAAGTAACCATTTGTTTGACGTAATCCCCTCCTATGCGTGGGTAAAATGAGAAATGCGACCTCCTACTATAGAGGCATGGGCGAGGACCTGGAGCAGGTGGTTATTGCTTTGGTGGGGTTGAGCCTCTGGAGGAGGAAGATCTGCCTCTACTTCTCGATCTTCTGTGGCCCCTTTGAAAATTGTGTTCGGAGGATTGCCCCTGCGAGGTCCCCTAAGGTGATGTCTGCCCGCCCTGATTGTAATTGGAGGACCGTTGGGAGTTTTGTCCTCTAAAACGGCATGTATTAAATGTGCCCCTCTGCACAAATGGTTTGTTTGTGAGCTGCCCTAGGGATTTGAGGGTTTCATACTCCTCCTTAACACTTTTTAGTGCGTCCTCGACCGCTTTCCCAAATAAGGTATTCGGCTCAATTGGCATATTTAAAAGGATGGCTTGGTTTTCCAGCTTGAAACATGATTGACGTAGCCAAGCATGGCGTTTAATGATGGTAGCCTCAGCTACTATCCGGCCTGCATTATCTGCTGAGTCCAAATTATTTTTCAGGATGCAGCTTGCCACCTGTTTACCTTTAGCTACTGTTTTCAAAAACTATGTTTTTAGGGGCTCTGGGGCAGAGTCTATCTGTTGTGAGATCTCGTCCCACTTGTGGCACTCATAACTCTCCAAGAGCATAGCTATCCTTTCTTGGTAAGCAGCTGAGGAAGGAAAAAGTTACTTACCTGTAACTATAGTTCTCCAGCATGGGTCTGGCATGGATTCACATGCTCATGAATTTTTCCCATCATCAGGCTGGGAATCCTTGGTAAAAGAAAAACAGTTTCACTTTCACTTACAAAACTTTAATTCTCCCATAAACCAATCACTGTCCTCTGGGTCACAGTGCCCCCAGCCAATGATGGTTGTCTCCTTAAGCCCCTCCTATGGCAGCCATCTTCAGATTTGACAAGCACGTAAAGTGGCAGTATGACCAAGAAGAGCCACAGAGAGGAAGGAGGGATGGTTCGCATGTGAATCCATGCCAGACCTATGCTGGAGAACAATAGTTACAGGTAAGTAACTTGTTCCTTCTCCAGCATGGCGTCTGACATGGATTGACATGCTCATGAATAACAAATACACAGCAGTACAACATTACACAACCATGGGAGGTGGCAAGGCTCAACAGAAGCAATTCACTCTTACCTCTGAAACAGATTCACCTCAAGCGAACAGGTTGCGCATCACTGCTTGGGCAATTCTGGACTCATCTCTGACGACGCAGTAGAACTTTGTGAAGGTGTGCGTGAACCTCCACGTAGCACCCTTCAGATATCCAGCAGGGGCACCAGGCAGGAACACAGTCGTCCCAACGATTGCTCTGGTGGAATGGGCTCTCGGACGGCTGGGCAGCGGTTGGTTCGCTAACTGATGATAGTGCACGTTGCAGCCGGAGAGCTACCTTGAGATGGAAGCCTTGGACTAGGCCTTCCCATGGTTCACATGACCAAATTTCACGAACAGCTGTGAAGCCTTTTGAAAACTCTGTGTGCTTGCCACATAGAACTTCAGGGCACATGCAACGTCCAGTGATTGCAAGGCCCTCTCAGCCGGAGATGAGGGTTTTGGGGAAAAAACAGGGAACATCAAAGATTTGTTGAGGTGAAATTCCGACTGAACCTGCGGCATGAAAGAGGGGTGCGTCCGCAGCACCACCCTCGATTTGTGGAAAGTCAGGTATGGATGTTTGCAGGATAGGGGCTGTATTTAACCCACTCTCCTGGCAGAGGTGATGCCACAAGGAAAGCCATCTTGCACAAGAGGAATTTGAGAGGTGCCTGATGCACAGGCACGAAGGGGGCGCCCATAAGCCTCATCAGAACCACATTGAGTTCCCATGCCGGGGCAGGTCCCTTCACTGGCGGGAAGGATTGAAAAAGTCCTTTGAGGAACTCCTTGTCGAGTTGATGAGACCAAAGTGAAGACCTTCCTGGAGACCTGGTGTAGATAGCAGCCAGATGTACTTTTATCGAGGTGTGCGCCAGTCCAGCCTTGGTCAAGGATAGCAAGTATGGAAGAATCTGCAGGGCTGTAACCCTAAGAGGGGTAATCTTCTGTGACTGGCACCACTCATATCCTCCAAAGTCTAGGGCTGAAGGAGCCAAGCCCTCAGGTTGAGCGATCCTAGGTCGTGATGGAAGATTGCGGCTCCTTCTCTGGTGAGAAGATCTGGGACCGCTGGTAGCTTGACCGGCAGCAACACTGACAGGCTGAGAAGGTCCGGGTACCAAACCTGCCTCGGCCATGCCGGGCGATGAATATCATCCTACACTGACACAGTCTTTGTGTGTTGATGACTCGTAGCAGGAGAGGAAACAGAGGAAACGCGTACAGAAACATCCCTTCCCATGGGAAAGAGAACACATCCACCAGGCCCCTCGGTTGGTGGAATCTGCTGGCGAAATTCTGCCATTTGGAGTTCTCCGCTGTCGCAAACAGATTGATCTGGGGCCTGCCCCACTTGGCGAAGATGCGGTCCCCCTGGTCCTGCCGAAGTTCCCACTCATGGCAGGAGCACAACTCCCTGCTGAGGGAGTTCACGATGGTGTTCTTGGCTCCTGCTAGGTGAAGGGGGCGAGGGAGATTACTTGTCCGACGGCCCAGTGCCACAATTCCTGCGCTTCCCTGGAGAGGCCAGGGATCGAGTGCCCTTTTGTTTCCTGGTGTAGAACATTGTGGTGGTGTTGTACGTGAAGATCCTCCCCACCTTGCCCTTCAGAGACGGAAGGAACGACTTGAGGGGCCAGAACACTGCCTTTAGCTCCAGGATGTTGATATGGAGATCCTTCTCCACTGGCAGCCACAGGCCTCTCACGTGCAGAAATCCGGTGTGGGCTCCCCACCTTTCCAGGGAAGTGTCCGTCTGTATTGCTTGCCAAGAGTGCACGGACAGTTAATTATCACCAGTACATTTGCAGAGCAGAGCAAATACCTTGAACGCAGGTAGACGGAGCAATAACTCACAACCAGACACGCAGTTAGCAAGATAATGAACACTTATACGGCTATTTATTCATAGCTAAGAAGCAACAAGTGATAAAACAGAAAAGATAGAGAAATAAAGATAATACATCACCATGGCCGTAACTGAATCCCTCATCTCACCAGAAGCGGCTGGAAGACCCCAGTAACAGGAAGGTCGGAACAAGGCGTCCCCCCTCCGACTGAGATCTTTGTGTTTTTTCCACCTGACCTTTTCAGAGCTCCGCATATATGTCCTCCTCAAAAAGGGGTGGCAATTTCTCGAACCTTCTGGCATTAGCGCTTGCGCATTGCTGAGTGACTGTTGGTTGCCGGCCGGGTCAACCGACAGTAACCCCAAGGAGCAAAGCTTCCCTCTTCTAAAGCACCACGGAAAACAATTCCATAACTCATCCTGAGCAAGACATAACAAAACCCTTTTTTTATATCTGGTACCAGCTGGCACCTGTGGATCCCAGCAGCTTTCCCAGCACAGTGTCCTTGACTGAGGCCTGCATACTAGGCTCAGCAATGAATAACATTGAAAGCATGTTTTTTAGCAAAGCAAGTGCAGTTTTCACTGAGGCATGGAATAAATATCCATTATAGCTCTGAGTGCCCCCAGAATGCACTGCGCATCAGCGCCATGTTTTAGCTCAAGCATAACACCGTCATGACTGTTTCCTGGAATGGAGGTTTCTGAAAACCTGCGCCATAGGAGATGTTGGAGCGGTCGCCCCACCACCTTATCGCCCGACGGAACTCGCCGTCCGGAGTGATCTTGTCCGTGAAGTTTCTGGACACTTGGACCCAGCGAGCGTCCAGGAACTCCTGAAGAGGTCACATCTGTAACCTGCAAAGCTGGATGAGGTACATGCAGGATGACATCATGCCGAGCAACGACTTGATGGTCCGCACCATGGCCGTCTTCATCGACAACAACCGCTGCACCTTCCCCTGAATGGCCACTGCCCTCTCCTCCGAGGGTGATGCGAGGCAGTACACTTTATCAGGTCTTTCCCCCTGGAATAGTGCGTTCTCAGATGGTGTCAAGCAGGACTTTCGATAGTAGATGGAGAATCCCAGATCCACCAACAGCTTGACGGACGTCTGGGTGTGTCCGGCGGACGACTCTAGTGAGCGGTCCCAGATGAGCAAGTCGTCGAGGTACAGGTAAATGTGCATCCCCCATAGAAGCAGGTCGGGCGCCACCAGTGCCAGGCCCTTTGTGAACATTTTGGGGGCAGAAGTGTAGGGCCTTGAACTGGTAGTGCTGTATTTGCACTACAAAGTGTAGAAACTTCCGGTGTTTCCTGTTAATGGCGACGTAGAAGTAGGCGTCCTCCCGGTCCAGCAACATCAGGAAATCCCTGCTTTCCAGTTGCACGTTTAATGATTACTAATAATGTGTATTCATGCCCAATCTTTATTGATTAGCCTTGACAAAGACAAACTGTCGAAACATGTATTGGCTGAAGGGCTGAAGTGTTCAACTGTACAACAAAAATGTATATTTAATAAATTAAAAAAAAACATTATCTTGCTGGAGATATACATGATTATACTTAAACATGACTATTTAGGCAAGCGCAATAAGCCAGAGCCATACTGAAACAGAAAACACTGAGACAAAAATGTATTTGATTAGAACGATAATCCAAGAAGGAAATCAACAAATATTGGGAGCAAGTATCTCTGTCCAATTACTTAGACAGTGGTAGAATCCCTTGTGGACTCAGGACACTAATATTTACCAACTTTGAGAACAGAGATGACCAGGACATAGCTAATAAATGGGAGGAAAACTTAAACATAAGCTCAAACACCATGATTGAACTACTAATTGAACATGCTAAAAGAGAGCATGCTAGAGTACTTTCCGATATGGAGAAACTTAAAGGCGAAATTGGTGAGATGACTAACTCAGAAAGCACTAAGTAGAGTAATTACAACAAGATGAATGACATCCTCAAAACCTATCAAGATGAAATTAAACTACGGAAATCACGAATGTTCTTTAGGGATGAACGTGATTATAGAGTGGACTGAGTATGCACCTTTCAAACAAAATATGATGACGTTTGTTAAGAGGGATTTCTGAACTCTGACCTGAAGGGGCAGAGGTTCAGAAGGCCAACCTAGTTTCTTGGAACAGGGTAACCTCTGGACAAGCCAGACCAATCAGGGTAGCTATGGCAGGCGGTCAAGACTAAGGGGGTAATTCATAGAATTCAGCGCACAAGTGGCGCACGCGGCTGGCGCACAGTGTGCGCGTGCGGTAGTCTGCGCCAGCCGCGTGCGCCGAAACACATTCAGGCGCACAGCGTATTCATGGATTCCAACATCCACAACCAGCCGTGGCGCAGAGTGGCGCAGCGACCCTGCAGCAGCGTCAGTTACGCCCCCAAGAACGCCCCTCGCGCAGGGAAAAGCCATCAAAATCCCCAATCCAGCGCAAAGGGCAGCAGCAAACGCAGAGCGGGGAGCGTGTATTTCAGGGGTGTGCGGGTGTCCCCACACGCGATAGGCCTGGGTACGTGTATTACAGGGGTGCGCGAGAAAATCTACACGCGATTGGCCTGGGTAAGTGGATTACTGGGGTGCGCGAGAAATTCTACACGCGATTGGCCTGGGTACGTGGATTACAGGGGTGCGCGAGAAAATCTACACGCGATTGGCCTGGGTACGTGGATTTCAGGGGTGCGTGAGAAAATCTACACGCGATTGGGCTGGGTACGTGGATTTCAGGGTGCGCGAGAAATTCTACACGCGATTGGGCTGGGTACGTGGATTACTGGGGTGCGCGAGAAATTCTACACGCGATTGGGCTGGGTACCTGGATTTCAGGGTGCGTGAGAAATTCTACACGCGATTGGCCTGGGTACGTGGATTTCAGGGGTGCGCGAGAAAATCTACACGCGATTGGGCTGGGTACGTGGATTTCAGGGGTGCGCGAGAAATTCTACATGCGATTGGCCTGGGTACGTGGATTTCAGGGGTGCGCGAGAAAATCTACACGCGATTGGGCTGGGTACGTGGATTTCAGGGGTGCGCGAGAAATTCTACACGCGATTGGCCTGGGTACGTGGATTTCAGGGGTGCGCGAGAAAATCTACACGCGATTGGCCTGGGTACGTGTATTACAGGGGTGCGCGAGAAATCCTACACGCGATTGGGCCTGTGCGAGTGGGGCAGTGTATTACGTGGGTGTGCGGGAAGTTGAAGAGGTGAATTGCCAGTGTGGGTCCTCCCAGGTCTCCCCTCTACCCCCTCCACGACCTCTGCAGGCAGTCCACACCACAGGGGACTACCCTGCACCCCTGGTCATGTCCCACAGGCAGCCCATCCACCATGGGCATGCCCCCCAGCCAAGCCACATGTCCCCTTGCACCCCCACCCCCCAGCACCGTGGGGCACCTGCCAGCAGGCCCCCAACCATGTCCCACTCATGTCCCCTTGCACCCCCACCCCCCAGTCACCAGGGGCAGCCTCCACAAGGCCCCCACCCATGTCTCCCACCATCCCCGCCCCTCCAGTCACCAGGGGCAGCCTCCACCAGGCCCCCACCCATGTCTCCCACCACCCCCGCCCCTCCAGTCACCAGGGGCAGCCTCCACCAGGCCCCCACCCATGTCTCCCACCACCCCCACCCCTCCAGTCACCAGGGGCAGCCTCCACCAGGCCCCCACCCATGTCTCCCACCACCCCCACCCCTCCAGTCACCAGGGGCAGCCTCCACCAGGCCCCCACCCATGTCTCCCACCACCCCCACCCCTCCAGTCACCAGGGGCAGCCTCCACCAGGCCCCCACCCATGTCTCCCACCACCCCCACCCCTCCAGTCACCAGGGGCAGCCTCCACCAGGCCCCCACCCATGTCTCCCACCACCCCCACCCCTCCAGTCACCAGGGGCAGCCTCCACCAGGCCCCCACCCATGTCTCCCACCACCCCCACCCCTCCAGTCACCAGGGGCAGCCTCCACCAGGCCCCCACCCATGTCTCCCACCACCCCCACCCCCCAGCAGGCCCCCACTCATGTCCCCTTGCACCCCCACCCCCCAGCACTGTGGGGCACCTGCCAGCAGGCCCCCAACCATGTCCCACTCATGTCCCCTTGCACCCCCACCCCTCCAGTCACCAGGGGCAGCCTCCACAAGGCCCCCACCCATGTCTCACACCACCCCCACCCCCCAGCAGGCCCCCACTCATGTCCCCTTGCACCCCCACCCCCCAGCAGGCCCCCACTCATGTCCCCTTGCACCCCCACCCCCCAGCACTGTGGGGCACCTGCCAGCAGGCCCCCAACCATGTCCCACTCATGTCCCCTTGCACACCCACCCCCCAGCACTGTGGGGCACCTGCCAGCAGGCCCCCAACCATGTCCCCTTGCACCCCCACCCCCCAGCATGCCCCCACTCATGTCCCCCTGCACCCCCACCCCCCCAGCACTGTGGGGCACCTGCCACCAGGCCCCCAACCATGTCTCCCACCACCCCCACCCCCCAGCAGGCCCCCACTCATGTCCCCTTGCACCCCCACCCCCCTGCAGGCCCCCACTCATGTCCCCCTGCCCCCAGGTCCTGACGAAACGCAATCATGGCAGTAATGGGCAGCATACCCAGCACAAACACCCAGCCAAGGATTGCATCCACCCACATAGTAGATGCAATTACATGATACAACCCCAATGGCAAGTATGTAAATGAACACATGTCCGTCACACACACATACACAATGGGTGCAAGTGAATGTCAAAACCCATATCATGACATGCATGAAACCAATGAGAAAATACCACAAATGTAAGTAATAAATATATGTATTAAAGATGAAAATGAAGTAAAGAAATAAAACACACAACAATGGGGATGACAAAACAAATGGTCCATGTCCGAGAACTAATAGAAAAAATCAAAAAACAAAGGAATCCAAAAACTAATGTAGTCCAAAGCAAAATAATGGGGGGAAAAAATAAGGAAAAACAATTGCCGCATGGTGAACACAAATATAAATCCATCAAAGTATGTACAAGAATAACCCAGGGTCCATGAGCCCAACACCATAAATGAAACCTACTACTACTAACTAATAAAAAATATATATACAGAAAAGTGGCCATTGTCCGAGCGGTCCAAAAAAAACTTAAAAAATAAAGGAAACCTAACACTAACTAACTAAAGAACTATATACAATGGCAGCGGGCAAGTCCTGCGGCTCACTCTGTGATGTTGCCGGCCAGGGCATCATCGAACTCCATGTCGATGTCCCGGAGGCGGGACTCTGTCCTGGCCCCGAGGTCTCGCAGGGACAACCCCGTGTCCACCTCAAACTCCCTGCGAGCTTCCTCGAGGCACTAAGCCCGCCTCAACGCCCGACGCATGGAGAACTCCGCCCTGACCATGGTGAGCCGCTCCTCTTCCGCCCGCTGCCGCTCCGCACCTATCCGCTGGACCAACTGCTCCCACACGGAAGACACTGCCATCCCAGGGTTCTCCTGCCCTCCGGCCGATGCCTGCCCCTCTGATCTTGATGGCCCCGAGCCATGATGCCTCCCACGTCGAGCCTGCTGCTGCCTCCGACGCCACTGCCTCTGCCAGCACGACGGCATCCAGGCTGATGGAATCCACCGATGCCGTCGTGCACGTGCCCTGCCAGATGATGCCGGCACATCCTCCATCTGCAGGGGGACAGTTGCTGGTGTGTCCACCCCTGCTGGACCTTCGACTCCCGACTGTGGCAGGGATGGGGTCCCCACCGAGCTGGCTGCGTTGGTCGGGGCAGGTCCACAGGGGGCCCTGGTGGCATCTGGGCCGGAAGACGGCATGGAGCACGACTGGCGCATAGCCTCCACAGAGGAGGAGAGGGTCGCCAGAAGGCCACACACATGTAGGAAACCCCCGACCATGGCGGCTCCCAAATGGTTCACGTACGCACGGTGCTCTTCGTGATGATGTGCATGCTCCTCCCGGGAAGCATGCACCTCATCACGAATGCCAGCCGTGCGCAACGCGACACCAATCAGGACCCTCTCCACACGGCCAGGGGTCCCCTCGTCCGCAGGTAGAGGAGTGTCAGATGACATGGACATCTCCCCTACCTGCGGACGGGCCTGGGATGGGGCATCCCTGCTGGTGCATGGTGGTGCAGTCACAGTGTCAGGGACAGTGACATGCACAGGCACCTCCACGGCGACCTGTGCTGCCTCCTGCCCCTGGCCCTGGACTGCACCACTTGCACCAGCGGGGATGCCCCCACCAGGCCCCATGTGTGGCTCAGTAGCGGCCTCCTCCCCCTCTGTGGAAACCACCAACCTGGATGTCTCCACGCCGTCTTCTGCCGGTGCAAGCCCCTGTGGGGGCTCACCCACCCCTTCCGCTGCAGCCGTGGCGGCATCCCCGCCGCTCTGCTCCACAGCGCCTTCTCCGCCCTCTTCTTCACTTGCCACTGTGTAGAGGGAGACATAGAACACAAGCATCAGGGTACTGTACAATGGTCCCCTAGACAGGAAGCAACAGCAGATGAGTGGCACTGTCATACATCACTTCCATCATGTCCCTCCACAACACATGGGTCAGTGCAGGCAAAACACATACAGTAACAGGCATGGCGCATGCCATGGACATTGGCATACATGACCAAGGGACTCATGATTCATGCAATGTTGGTTTTAAACTCACATGCATCATGGGTCTTGCCATCACATGCACACACCTCACCGTAGTTCCATCCATCTGGCCTCGTACACCACAGATGCAGTGGATACAAGGATGACTAGGCTGCATCAGTGAATCTGAACATTGTCACAGACATGTGTCATGCATCCATGGCAGTTACAAGTCACAGACACGCAGGTCAGACACACACACATGGACACCATACGTGTACATGGGACCAGCACCCATCCCTCACCCCCACCCATGTCCAGGAACAGAGACTGCCATGCTTCCATGTGTCCATTCCGCACAGAGCCCCCCATGTTGCAATAGAACACATGCACCAACCATGTGGTTCACACATCACTGTACTCACATGCCTGACCATGATGTCCCTGCACACACACATACGTACTTGGCCTATGTCACACATACAGGCAGGTATCAGACAACCAGCACACTGCAACATGCCCTGTCTCACACAGTAATGCTTGGCCACTTACCGGCCAACTCCAGATGGGTCTGCCTCCGAAGGATCTGGGCGTGGAGCGCTGGGTCTACGCGTTCCAGGACCCTCATCTGGATGTCACTCAGGCGTGCCCGGCCCCCCTCCACGAGGCGCCGGGCCTTATTGAGGGTGCTGGACCTCAAGTCTGGACCAAGCGCAGGCTGCGTTGGCACTTGAAGAGCCCTTGGTAGATCTCCAACAGGCCAGGGGGGAAACCATAGGGGCACGCCGGGCTGCTCAGACCAAGACACGTGTCCCTGGGGCAGTCATGTCATCTGCTGCCCCGAACAGCCGGGTGTTGGCAAGTGCAGGGGCAGATGCACCCAACAGCACCCCGGTTGTGAGTCTGCCAACCAGGACCGTTGCGGTCAATGACCCTGCCACAGCTGATGTTGCTGCGCAGGGTCCATTAGTGGGCACCCAGCTGCCACTGACACAAGTCAGGCCTTTGGTCATCCCTCCACCTGCCACTCCCTCGGCTCAATCCACCGAACCCACTGGCCATACTGGTCAGGGCGGCATTAGCCAGCCAGGGTCTGCGCCACAGTCCAAGAGGAGGAAGGTTGCACCTGCAGCACAGGCTGGGACCCCACACACAGCCACGACCTCCTGCACGTCGAGGAAGAAGCCTTTCTGTAAGCAGGAACTGGACTTCCTCGTGGACTACGTGCGGGGACACAGCCGTGACATGCTAGTGGGTGCCAATAGTCAGACTACGGCTGCCCAACGTGACACCCACTGGAAGCATGTTGCGGAACATGTCAGTTCATTCGGCCATGAGGCGCGCACGGCGCAGGAGTGCAAAAAGCGCTGGAATGACATCAAGCGCAGCACTAAGGCTAAGCGTGCCTCAAATTACAACTTGACTCTGGTGACTGGCGGTGGGCCTGCACCAGAGGAGGAAGAACTCACTCCGCATGAGGCTCTCGTTGCGGAGTTCATACCACCAGAATTGGTCGAAGGTGTGGGAGAGATGCTGGACTTTGATGCCCAGTCCAGTGAGTGTTGATGCGCAGTTGTTGAGGACGTGTGTTTCACTTGTGGGATGTGTTGTGCATGATTGCTGCTACATGTGACGTGTACATGGTTCTGATGTGTAAGTAATGCAATGCTACCGTCATGCATGTCTCCTCTGCCTGCATGCGGGACTCCATGTGGGCATGCTCCCTTGCCCCTCCTCCGCCACTCTGCACCCCAGTTCCACCTTTGCACTGGTCTGCTACATTCTTGCCAATGTGTAGTTTCTTGTTCATGTGTCCTGTGTAGATGCTAACTTCCAGCTTAGAAACTGCCAGACATATGCCGTGTGGTACAGCCTTAGTACTCGATGCAGGGTATCCCACTTGTACTGTGCATGGGTCAGATGTCCCGCAGGGACATGAGTGCCCATTCATGCTCCATGTGCATTGCACGCATGCCCCTATGTGTCCTTGACTGGATGATCACTGTAATATGAGTCCTTGGTTACATACATTGCCTGCCATATTATCGGCCTCCCCATGTCAACTGTGGCTCAGTCCTGCGTTGCACACATGTTTAGGCTCTGACAATCTGTGTGGCTCACAGGCCTCAGCCTGTTCAATGGCCAATGACTCTGTCCAACTCTTGTCGTGTCTTCTTCACACGTGGCTGGCCTCCGGATCTTCCATCATGTGTCCTGCCCACTGTCCCAGCATCATTTGCAGTGTTGTAATTTGAATCACATTAAGCTGTTGATGCCAGTCAACACTGCTTGTCAATACGCAGGTGTATGGGCAGCCTTTTGATACCATGCTAGGCATCCCTGCTTTGGTACTGGGGTGGAGGGGTGCTTGGCTGCTAGACATGGTACACATTGAATACACAATGCACGTGATGTCTGAATTTGACATTGCACTGCCTTCACATTTCCTGGCACACACCATGGAGTGCTTGTATATGTAGGTAGTGAGTGGCGTACACATTTTCAGCACTGCATAGACCCACTTCCATGCAAACTGCCACCTTTCAACAGGTCTGATCACAGTAGCTATTCAAAGTAGACCCAGCATGCATGCCAGGTCATATGTTGTGTGTCACATGTCTGCCGGATGCCTTTGCTGTCGGTGTGTGTGTGGGTTGTGTGCTTCTGACATGTGTAGTGACCTTTTCCTCTCTATTTTTCAGGTGATGACGCAATGGATGCAGAGGATGGTGTTGTCATGCCAGACACAGGGTTGGTAAGACCACATCAACCCGGCACTAGTGGGGGTCGTGGGGTGGTAGGCCACGAAAACCCCCAAGTGCTGCAGTCCATCCTGTCTCTGGCTGCCTATGAGTCCAGCCTTGATGACGACTCTGACGTCCATGTTGAGTTGGATGAGCATCAAGTCCATGTGTCAGGGGTGAGGGATTCTGATGTGGACACTCCTCTGTCTGCGACACCTGCACTGAGGGATCAGACAGTCTTGGTTCCTCCGCCCGTGGTGGATCGGGACGCAGGGTCACCCTCCACACCAGTCACTGATGTGCCTGGGACATCACGTCGACGGGGGCATGTAGTCGTGCAGCCGCAGGCGGTGCCAACACAGCGAGGACCTCCGGTCCTTGGGTCCCGCAGGGGTCAAGCCCGGCAACGCGGTCGCCGCGCGCAACCGCTGTATACTGAGTGGGAGCAAGACATGACTGCCAATTCCGAACGGCAGGGGGCAGCAATGGAGAACATCGCTGACAGCATGGAGCCTGTGGCCCGATCTGTGCTACCCCTGCTAGGCAGGTGCTTCTCCAGCAGCAGGCGGCACGGTCCACGGCCCGCTCGCTCAGGCTGGGCATGGCGGCCTCAGACAGGGCACGCCAGGCTGAAATGTCGTCTCTGCGTCAAACAATTGCTGCTCACGCAGAGGCGCACATGGATGCCCTGAGGGAGGAGTATGCCTCCCTCAGATCCACTCTGGGTGTCCTTATGATGTCCCAGAGGCAGCAGGCAGAGGAGAGGTTTGCACAGCTTGAGCGCACCATCTCGGCTGAGCTACAGGCTTGCCGGGAGGTGCAGCGGTTGTCCAGCCAGGCCTTGCAGGAGGAACTCCGTGTTACACGTGCTACCTTGCAAGAGGAAGCACGTGTATCACGTGAGGTTCTGCATGCAGACCTATGTAACATCGCCACACAGAACCAGGCTCACCTGTCTGGCAGACTTGCTGCTGACGAGGGGCAAGCTGCGGCTAGGCGTGGCCAGGCTACTGTGCCACGTCCTCCTTTCCGGGATGAGCCAGACTCGGACGACCATCTATCTCCCACATAGGTCGTGCTGTGCAGGCGTTGAGCCCATAGAGGTATTTTTTTTTGGCTCAGCATCATCACATGTGGATGTTGAGCAGCACCCTGTACCTCCCCCCTCCTGGGTGCCTCCCCTCCCCCCCGGGTCGTATGTGGCCATTTTTGATTTTTCGTTTAGTTTAGTTAGTTAAGTTTCTGTTTGATAGTTAGTTTAAATAGGTAATGTAGGTTTTTCATAGTTAGTGTAATTAGTTAATAGTTGAGTTAGTTTAAAATGTGTAGTCTATTGTGCTTTCATGTGACAGTGCGGTGCCTTGTGGTTTTTGAAGGCATCCACTGTCTGTTCCAGCTGGGCCCTTCATGGTTGTCTTGTGTATGTGTTTGCTGCTTGGGTTCCTTGACTCACATATGCCACTCCTGCCTCCCTTATCCATGGGCTCGCAAGGATGGTTCGGTGTTACAGAATTTTACACAAGGGCTTTGGACTGTCATATCTGTGGCATGTCTGGTGCTTTGTGACTTGTGTTGACACCCCTAGTGGGGATGATTTAGGTGTAATTGTCCACTGTTCAGCTTTTGCTAGATGGGGTGTGTCATGATTAATGTGGACATTGATTGCTATGCATTGTGTATTATGTCTCATTTCTTTCCTGTACACGTGCCTGTTGCAATTCATGCTGTAGATAGTGTTCCACACTTTGGAAGTCAAAGACGGACTGATGGTGTGATTTGTGATGTGACTCTCTGACATGGTCAAGTAATGAGATGCCTGATGAGACACACACAGATCACTTTGATGCATTAATCATTTGTTTCATGCACTTTCTGCAGGGGGATGAGGCACCAGAGCACCTTTGCCAGCAGACATGGCCCATTGGACGACGGAATTCCTGACCCGTTTGTTGGTGCCCACATGCACATGTGTGCACGAGCAGAGCCACAGTGATTGCAGACCCACATCCTAGAACTGCTGACATGTTCCAAGGAACTCCAGGCAAGGTGAGCATCACAGGGGGGCCACGACACAGCAAAGCTTGCACCAGGCGAGTTGCACATGCAGGCTTAGTCACAGCACTGAGGGTGAGCTTAGACGAATATTGGTGTTGAAGCACACAATGCAGCTCAGATGTGTTTGTGGACTGATGGCTGTTGATAGTAGGGTTGTCTGGGACACATGCAGGGGCAGTGGCACATACCCTGCGGTACACCAAGGTTCATTGAGGCATTTGTATCAACCATGTAGCCTTCCGAGACATGGAAAGGGGCAGCTCACAGGGACATACAGCAAGGGACATACTTGGGTGCAGTGCATGTCTATTCCACGTACTTCATGATAAATGCACTGCCAACTTTGTTTTGGTCATGGTGGTACGCAACTTGCTCTGTAGTCATGGCTTGCCATATGGGTCTGTCTGCTTACCCAGGGAACATTGCATGTTGTGTGAATTGTGACACATTGGTGTTCCATTTGCCACGCACCCACCAGCGCCTGACTTACTGCATTGACTGTGTATGACCCGTCACAGGGGTGATGTTATATATGGGTACGAAGCATCGAGCACTGATTGTCTGTTTGTAGAGTAGTTTGTTGCTATGGGGCATGTTTTGTGTTGTGTTTTCGTGTAATTGGCACATACAGGTTGTTGACTGTGTCTCTCTTTGCAGCATTGGAGTGCTCCTGTAACCGGCCCTGAGAGTGCGCAGGCAGGAGGCCAGCACTCAAAACCAGAGCTAAGTGTCTTGTTGTTTTCCTTACAAACTGTCCTGCATAGGCTTGCTGGGGAGTGTACTGATGCATGGATGTATGTGTGGTCCTATTTGGTATGTTTTTTTACCTAATCACCCGTGATCCTATGCAATTATGAAACCTGTACCCTCTACCCGGTGTTCCTGCTTCCCGTGCCTATCCAAGCAACGTTCCCTGACCCTCTTTCCCCACTGGGGTTGCGGATGCCTGTGTAAGCCCCGAACTTGCAGGCGCCAAAACCCTAGAGGGGGTGGTTGGTTCGTACCACTCCTGAGCCTGGACTACAGAAGGCCATGACAATGATGTCCAAGTTTGTTTGGATTGTGTATGTGTTCATGCAGGTTGTACATTTTCGTGCATTCCCTAGTTTCATGTGTCATTCCTCCTCCCCTCACCTGCCACTCATTCCAGTCATCCAGTGTGTCTACACCTGTCCCGACTGCATATCCCTGAACCTCATTCCCCACCATGATCTCAGGGGCCTGTGTGAGTTTGACCTTGCAGGCACCCGGGACATGGTGTGGGTGGTTGTTTCATGAGACTCCCGCGCCTGTACAGGGGACCTGTGACAGTACACATCCATTCATGGTGCATCATCCTATGTCATGTACCACACATGTCTCACATCCTGTCGTGACATTGTTCTGCTGTGCTACCTTGGTTGTTGCATCATTGTGGTAGTACTTGGCGTTTGTGAGGTACTGCTACGTCAAGTCATCTACTGGAGGGTGTTTGGGTTCGTTTTCATGCCTTGGATTTTGTGATTTTGGAAATGAGTGTGGATTCTGAGGGTTCAGGCATCTTTTTACACACAAGGTGGGAGATGGACACGAAGGGTAAAGGTGATCCTGTGGCCAGGTGGAAATGAGGGTTGGAGGCTCCATGACCCAGGTGCAGTTGTTCAGTGGGTCATGGTCATTTGCGTGGGAGGGGGGGTTGTTGTTGATAGTTGCATTGCCCTGCAGTGTGATGGGAACTCTGACATTGTAATGTTGTTGTCCTATGTACATGTTGTGTTCTGCTGATCAATGCCTGTTCATGTGTTGTGTTTTACTTTCAGGTGCGAGGGGATAGTTGTGGTTTGACATGCTGGGGTGTACACATGGTGGATGTTCACATGTGATGTGTAGGGAACACTAATGGTCACTTGAGTGCACATGCATATGTGGAGTGCATGTCCCTGCAGAACCACACACTTGCACTCGGATGCACTCCATGTACTCCCACCCTTGCATATCCACGTGTACACTGTTTGCCTTCTGGTGCCCACTGTGTCCCGGCAGCACATGTTCTGTGACCGATTATGGTTCCAGTACATGCCAAATTTGATGTTTGATGTAGTCTGTCACTTAGATGTGATGCTCAGGGTGTGCATCACACGCAATGGCTGTTCACTGTGCTGTGCGCTGAGCAGTGTGATGCAGGAGTGGGACACTGCACACATGAGCTGCAGTGTTGATTTTGCAATGCATAATGTGCATATAGACAGGCATTCATTGTGATGTTACGTCTACGACTGTTGCAATGCATTTGGAAACGACTTATTTTGGGTGGGACAGTTTGTTGGTCTGTCATTTCATCTGATTCCGGGTCAGGCATCATTGTCCGATGCCACTGTACATTTAGGACATGGCAATGTGTACCTTATTGTTACTGCGTCAGTGTATGGGTATTGCTTGCCATGTCATGTTGATGTTTGGGAGGGTTTGACTGACATGACAGTGATGGCCATGGCCTGTTTTGCAGGTGTGTGTGATGCACACCTTGCATGTCCAGGTCATCCGCTTCTCAGAGCAACTAGCTGGGGGTAGGTTTCTCTCCGCAGCAGGGCCCTCCCCCTGGAACAGACTTCCTGCCTGACTTGTACTTGAGGGGAACCATCTCCAGTTCTGGAAGCACCTCAAGACCTTCCTCTTTGCTTCTGCTTACTCTCTGCCTCTCCCTTGCAGAATTCTTCACTGGAACTGCACAGGAGCTGCTACTGGGACACTCTCACCAACCTCGGTCCCTGGCCCAGCCACTGTCCACTTGCACTGCCACCCTGGCAACCCCTGCACTGCAGTACTGTCTCTCCATCCCTACAGCCCTCCCTTCCCAGCACTTGTCTGCACTTACCTTTGCAGTTGCCACCAGGCGACCTATGTATTATTCTTTTGGCCTACTTCCCCTGTACTGGACTCCCCCCCACCCTTCCCCTTTTCACTTCCCCCTACCCCTGCACTTGCACAATCTCAATGACACCTGGCCTAGTAGTACCGTTCTCTGTGTTCCCTTATTCCCCCCCCCCCTGCCTCATTGCGCCTTGGAATACTTGTGTATGGCCCATGTCATGTCACATGTCATATGTGTGCATTTTGGTTGCACAGGATAGCTTGTGTTTAAGTAGCTAGGGATGCAGACGATGTGGCACTTCCATGGCAACTATCTCAGGGTGGTAGGGTTGTGACAGTTGACTGTCACTTTGTCATCATCGATTGTCACCTGGTATGTGCCAGGCCTGTGTGCACTCCGCAGGGGTGGGAGTTTAGGTGAAAAATGTGGCCACAAGCTGGGTCCGGGCTTCCTCGCCACGTGCCCTGTCCCCTCCCATGGGCAGCGCCTGTGCCTGTGGTTGGGGATGTGGGGGCACCACCATGTCCACCGGGACGCCCTGCCGTGTTGCAGCATTGTGCAGGACACATGCTGCCACAATGATCCTGCACACTACTGGTGGTGCATAGAGTAGTTGCCCACCAGAGCGGTCAAGGGAGCGGAAACGTGACTTGAGCACTCCGAATGTGCGCTCCACTATGCCCCTGGTTGCAATATGGGCGGCGTTGTATCTTACCTGGGGTGGTGTGGTGGGGTTCCGGATTGGCGTCATCATGTGGTTGCTCAGAGGGTAGGCACTGTCCCCTGGGGAGGCGATAATAATTGAGATTATTAGGGTTGGGATGTTTGTCTGTGTGTGACTTGCATGCATGTGCAAGGGCATTTGTACTGACCTAGGAGCCATGTGTCGCCATGCTGCCCAGCTTCCAGGGCCCGGCTCAGGGCGGACATTCTGTATATGAAACTGTCATGGGTGGAGCCAGGGTAGTTTGCATAGACAGAGGTGATGATTCCCTTTGCATCGCATACCACCTGTACATTGATGGAATGCCAGTGCTTGCGGTTTCGGTAGATGTGCTCAGTGGCCCTAGGTGGACGTAGGGCCACATGGGTGCAATCTATGGCACCGAGCACTTTGGGGAAGTGTGCCACCCTGAAAAAGTCCAGGACAACGGCCTGCCTTTCTGCGGGTGTTCTGGGCATGTATATGTGCCTGCGGACTGAGGGGCGCGCTGTCATGATTGCCAGTACCTGGTGTAGGCAGCGTGACTGTGTGGCCTGTGAGACCCCCCCACTATGGCAGTGGTCCGCTGAAACGACCCAGTGGCCAAAAAATGCAAGACATTGAGCAGCTTCTCCAAGGGGCTCAATGCTTGGGAGCAAAGGGTGGGGGATGTGAGGTCATCTTCCCACTCCCTGACCAGGTCTAGGATGATATGGGGTGGAAACCTATACCTGCCGTAGACCTGGTCGTCAGGCATCCCAAAAAGGCTTGTCCGTGGTGCAAAAATGCGTGCCCTGGCTATTCTCCTCCTCCTGCGGTGTCCCACGATCAGTGCAGCAACAAATGGGGCATTCATCGTCGCTGTATATACGCGTTTGTTGTTTGCGCGCACTTTTATGCTGTCCGCGCTCCGTGTGGGCGGACTCGTTGACGCCTGTGCACGTCTTTTGCCGTGCACATGTTTCCCGTATTCGGGTGTCATCGCGTGTGATCGGAGGGGAGCAAGCGTACACGCGATTGGCCTGGGTACGTGTGTTTCCGGGTGCGCGGGTAGTTCCACACGCGATTGGCCTGGGTACGTGTATTACAGGGGTGCGCGAGAAAATCTACACGCGATTGGCCTGGGTACGTGGATTTCAGGGGTGCGCAAGAAAATCTACACGCGATTGGCCTGGGTACGTGTGTTCCGGGGTGCCGTGAACTTTCACACGCGATTGGTTGAAATCCACGTGTGTTCTGTCATCACGTGCAATGAGGGATACACCCTCGCACGACACGTCACAGACGCGCTCACGCGCTGAGGGCCTTTGGTCCAATGAAAATGCGTATGCGTGCAGACGCGCTTACGCGCTAAGGGCCTTTCCTCGAATTACACGCTGACGTGCAGATTTTTCACGTGCCTAATCACTCCGTATCAAGCTGGCCACGCGAATACACACGGAAGACCACGCTCCTGCCCTGAAGGCCGAATCACTGCCCCCCAGTGCCCCGAGCAGCCTCCCACGTGCCATCTGCTGCTGCCTGCCTGCCTGCCTGCTGCCACCGTGCCCTGCCATTTGGTGCCTGCACATCAGCCATCTGCAGGGGTCCAGTTGCTGTGTCCACCCCTGCTGGAACAGTAGACTCCCGACTGGGATACCATCGCTCCACAGCCCAGCCCCAGGACCCAGTTGCCCACCCACGCCTGCCTCGGGGGTCGCCATGTCGGGGCAAGCACCATCTGAGACCAGTGGCGACCCCCAGCCAGAGAGGCAGAGGGCCACCAGCTTCAGTGAGAAGGAAGTTGGTGTCCTGGTGGAGCATGTCCTGGGGCATTATGATGCCCTCTTCGGAAGACCACGCGCCAACAAGGAAGGACGGGAGAGGATCTGGGACGATGTAGTGGTTGCCATCAACGAGGAGGGGGTGGCAACCCGCGACATCAAGCACATCAAGAAGCGCTGGGAGGACTTGAGGTCCAGGACCCTCAATAAGGCCCGGCGCCTCGCGGAGGGGGGCCGGGCACGCCTGAGTGACATCCAGATGAGGGTCCTGGAACGCGTAGACCCAGCGCTCCACGCCCAGATCCTTCGGAGGCAGACCCATCTGGAGTTGGCCGGTAAGTGGCCAAGCATTACTGTGTGAGACAGGGCATGTTGCAGTGTGCTGGTTGTCTGATACCTGCCTGTATGTGTGACATAGGCCATGTACGTATGTGTGTGTGCAGGGACATCATGGTCAGGCATGTGAGTACAGTGATGTGTCAACCACATGGTTGGTGCATGTGTTCTATTGCAACATGGGGGGCTCTGTGCGGAATGGACACATGGAAGCATGGCAGTCTCTGTTCCTGGACATGGGTGGGGGTGAGGGATGGGTGCTGGTCCCATGTACACGTATGGTGTCCATGTGTGTGTGTCTGACCTGCGTGTCTGTGACTTGTAACTGCCATGGATGCATGACACATGTCTGTGACAATGTTCAGATTCACTGATGCAGCCTAGTCATCCTTGTATCCACTGCGTCTGTGGTGTACGAGGCCAGATGGATGGAACTACGGTGAGGCGTGTGCATGTGATGGCAAGACCCATGATGCATGTGAGTTTAAAACCAACATTGCATGAATCATGAGTCCCTTGGTCATGTATGCCAATGTCCATGGCATGCGCCATGCCTGTTACTGTATGTGTTTTGCCTGCACTGACCCATGTGTTGTGGAGGGATATGATGGAAGTGATGTATGACAGTGCCACTCATCTGCTGTTGCTTCCTGTCTAGGGGACCATTGTACAGTACCCTGATGCTTGTGTTCTATGTCTCCCTCTACACAGTGGCAAGTGAAGAAGAGGGCGGAGAAGGCGCTGTGGAGCAGAGCGGCGGGGATGCCGCCACGGCTGCAGCGGAAGGGGTGGGTGAGCCCCCACAGGGGCTTGCACCGGCGGAAGACGGCGTGGAGACATCCAGGTTGGTGGTTTCCACAGAGGGGGAGGAGGCCGCTACTGAGCCACACATGGGGCCTGGTGGTGGCATCCCCGCTGGTGCAAGTGGTGCAGTCCAGGGCCAGGGGCAGGAGGCAGCACAGGTCGCCGTGGAGGTGCCTGTGCATGTCACTGTCCCTGACACTGTGACTGCACCACCATGCACCAGCAGGGATGCCCCATCCCAGGCCCGTCCGCAGGTAGGGGAGATGTCCATGTCATCTGACACTCCTCTACCTGCGGACGAGGGGACCCCTGGCCGTGTGGAGAGGGTCCTGATTGGTGTCGCGTTGCGCACGGCTGGCATTCGTGATGAGGTGCATGCTTCCAGGGAGGAGCATGCACATCATCACGAAGAGCACCGTGCGTACGTGAACCATTTGGGAGCCGCCATGGTCGGGGGTTTCCTACATGTGTGTGGCCTTCTGGCGACCCTCTCCTCCTCTGTGGAGGCTATGCGCCAGTCGTGCTCCATGCCGTCTTCCGGCCCAGATGCCACCAGGGCCCCCTGTGGACCTGCCCCGACCAACGCAGCCAGCTCGGTGGGGACCCCATCCCTGCCACAGTCGGGAGTCGAAGGTCCAGCAGGGGTGGACACACCAGCAACTGTCCCCCTGCAGATGGAGGATGTGCCGGCATCATCTGGCAGGGCACGTGCACGACGGCATCGGTGGATTCCATCAGCCTGGATGCCGTCGTGCTGGCAGAGGCAGTGGCGTCGGAGGCAGCAGCAGGCTCGACGTGGGAGGCATCATGGCTCGGGGCCATCAAGATCAGAGGGGCAGGCATCGGCCGGAGGGCAGGAGAACCCTGGGATGGCAGTGTCTTCCGTGTGGGAGCAGTTGGTCCAGCGGATAGGTGCGGAGCGGCAGCGGGCGGAAGAGGAGCGGCTCACCATGGTCAGGGCGGAGTTCTCCATGCGTCGGGCGTTGAGGCGGGCTGAGTGCCTCGAGGAAGCTCGCAGGGAGTTTGAGGTGGACACGGGGTTGTCCCTGCGAGACCTCGGGGCCAGGACAGAGTCCCGCCTCCGGGACAACGACATGGAGTTCGATGATGCCCTGGCCGGCAACATCACAGAGTGAGCTGCAGGACTTGCCCGCTGCCATTGTATATAGTTCTTTAGTTAGTTAGTGTTAGGTTTCCTTTATTTTTTAAGTTTTTTTTGGACCGCTCGGACAATGGCCACTTTTCTGTATATATATTTTTTATTAGTTAGTAGTAGTAGGTTTCATTTATGGTGTTGGGCTCATGGACCCTGGGATATTCTTGTACATAGTTTGATGTCTGGAAAACATTTGTTGGATTTATATTTGTGTTCACCATGAGGCAATGGTTTTTCCTTATTTTTCCCCCCATTATTTTGCTTTGGACTACATTAGTTTTTGGATTCCTTTGTTTTTTGATTTTTTCTATTAGTTCTCGGACATGGACCATTTGTTTTGTCATCCCCATTGTTGTGTGTTTTATTTCTTTACTTCATTTTCATCTTTAATACATATATTTATTACTTACATTTGTGGTATTTTCTCATTGGTTTCATGCATGTCATGATATGGGTTTTGACATTCACTTGCACCCATTGTGTATGTGTGTGTGACGGACATGTGTTCATTTACATACTTGCCATTGGGGTTGTATCATGTAATTGCATCTACTATGTGGGTGGATGCAATCCTTGGCTGGGTGTTTGTGCTGGGTATGCTGCCCATTACTGCCATGATTGCGTTTCGTCAGGACCTGGGGGCAGGGGGACATGAGTGGGGGCCTGCAGGGGGGTGGGGGTGCAAGGGGACATGAGTGGGGGCATGCTGGGGGGTGGGGGGGGTGGGAGACATGGTTGGGGGCCTGGTGGAGGCTGCCCCTGGTGACTGGAAGGGTGGGGGTGGTGGGAGACATGGTTGGGGTCCTGGTGGAGGCTGCCCCTGGTGACTGGGTGGTGGGGGTGGTGGGAGACATGGGTGGGGGCCTTGTGGAGGCTGCCCCTGGTGACTGGAGGGGTGGGGGTGGTGGGAGACATGGGTGGGGGCCTGGTGGAGGCTGCCCCTGGTGACTGGAGGGGTGGGGGTGGTGTGAGACATGGGTGGGGGCCTTGTGGAGGCTGCCCCTGGTGACTGGGTGGTGGGGGTGGTGTGAGACATGGGTGGGGGCCTTGTGGAGGCTGCCCCTGGTGACTGGAGGGGTGGGGGTGCAAGGGGACATGAGTGGGACATGGTTGGGGGCCTGCTGGCAGGTGCCCCACAGTGCTGGGGGGTGGGGGTGCAAGGGGACATGAGTGGGGGCCTGCTGGGGGGTGGGGATGGTGGGAGACATGGTTGGGGGCCTGGTGGAGGCTGCCCCTGGTGACTGGAGGGGTGGGGGTGGTGGGAGACATGGTTGGGGGCCTGGTGGAGGCTGCCCCTGGTGACTGGGTGGTGGGGGTGGTGGGAGACATGGGTGGGGGCCTTGTGGAGGCTGCCCCTGGTGACTGGAGGGGTGGGGGTGGTGGGAGACATGGGTGGGGGCCTGGTGGAGGCTGCCCCTGGTGACTGGAGGGGTGGGGGTGGTGTGAGACATGGGTGGGGGCCTTGTGGAGGCTGCCCCTGGTGACTGGAGGGGTGGGGGTGGTGGGAGACATGGGTGGGGGCCTGGTGGAGGCTGCCCCTGGTGACTGGGGGTGGGGGTGCAAGGGGACATGAGTGGGGGCCTGCTGGGGGGTGGGGGTGCAAGGGGACATGGTTGGGGGCCTGCTGGGGGGTGGGGGTGCAAGGGGACATGGTTGGGGGCCTGCTGGCAGGTGCCCCACAGTGCTGGGGGGTGGGGGTGCAGGGGGACATGAGTGGGGGCCTGCTGGGGGGTGGGGGTGCAAGGGGACATGGTTGGGGGCCTGCTGGCAGGTGCCCCACAGTGCTGGGGGTGGGGTGCAGGGGGACATGAGTGGGGGCCTGTTGGGGGGTGAGAGTGCAAGGGGACATGGTTGGGGGCCTGCTGGCAGGTGCCCCACAGTGCTGGGGGGTGGGGGTGCAAGGGGACATGAGTGGGACATGGTTGGGGGCCTGCTGGCAGGTGCCCCACAGTGCTGGGGGGTGGGGGTGCAAGGGGACATGAGTGGGGGCCTGCTGGGGGGTGGGGGTGCAAGGGGACATGAGTGGGACATGGTTGGGGGCCTGCTGGCAGGTGCCCCACAGTGCTGGGGGGTGGGGGTGCAAGGGGACATGAGTGGGACATGGTTGGGGGCCTGCTGGCAGGTGCCCCACAGTGCTGGGGGGTGGGGGTGCAGGGGGACATGAGTGGGGGCCTGCTGGGGGGTGGGGGTGCAAGGGGACATGGTTGGGGGCCTGCTGGCAGGTGCCCCACAGTGCTGGGGGGTGGGGGTGCAGGGGGACATGAGTGGGGGCCTGCTGGGGGTGGGGATGCAAGGGGACATGGTTGGGGGCCTGCTGGCAGGTGCCCCACAGTGCTGGGGGGTGGGGGTGCAGGGGGACATGAGTGGGGGCCTTGTGGAGGCTGCCCCTGGTGACTGGAGGGGTGAGGGTGGTGGGAGACATGGGTGGGGGCCTGGTGGAGGCTGCCCCTGGTGACTGGGGGGTGGGGGTGCAAGGGGACATGAGTGGGACATGGTTGGGGGCCTGCTGGCAGGTGCCCCACGGTGCTGGGGGGTGGGGGTGCAAGGGGACATGTGGCTTGGCTGGGGGGCATGCCCATGGTGGATGGGCTGCCTGCGGGACATGACCAGGGGTGCAGGGTAGTCCCCTGTGGTGTGGGCTGCCTGCAGAGGTCGTGGAGGGGGTAGAGGAGAGACCTGGGAGGACCCACACTGGCAATTCACCTCTTCAACTTCCCGCACACCCACGTAATACACTGCCCCACCCGCACAGGCCCAATCGCGTGTAGGATTTCTCGCGCACCCCTGTAATACACGTACCCAGGCCAATCGCGTGTAGATTTTCTCGCGCACCCCTGAAATCCACGTACCCAGGCCAATCGCGTGTAGCATTTCTCGCGCACCCCTGAAATCCACGTACCCAGGCCAATCGCGTGTAGATTTTCTCGCGCATCCCTGTAATACACGTACCCAGGCCAATCGCGTGTAGATTTTCTCGCGCACCCCTGAAATCCACGTACCCAGGCCAATCGCGTGTAGATTTTCTCGCGCACCCCTGAAATCCACGTACCCAGGCCAATCGCGTGTAGATTTTCTCGCGCACCCCTGTAATACACGTACCCAGGCCAATCGCGTGTAGAATTTCTCGCGCACCCCTGAAATCCACGTACCCCGCTCAATCGCGTATTTAACTTCCCGCGCGCCACTTTTTTGATGCGCTGGGACTCTACCGCCTGCCTTCGTGTGGCGGCCGTGTTTCAGCTTGTGCGTGTCTTTGGCTGTGCGTGGCTATGCCCTATTCGATTCCATGAATACGTGTGGTTCGAGTGCGTGTGGGCGTTCCGTCTGCTTCCCTGCAGTACATCCCCAGTTACGCCCTTATTTTCGCGCGTTGTTCCCCATTCCGCGCGTTACGCCCCATGTCCCGCCCACTTTCTGGTGTGTGCGCTGAGGTTGTGCGCTTTCACTGTGCGCGTCGCGCACGCCTTTCGCGATGTTGCAGTGACGTGTGCGCCATGCACGGGTTTGGCGCACATCCCGAGGAAGACACGCGCAGGGACTTCCATGAATCGCACGCGTGCGCGTGCGCCTCTTTTTTTCCGCTTGCGCCTGCTTGCACCGGCTTGCGCGTAGATTTTCGGCGCACGTTTGTTCCATGAATCGGCCCCTAAGTCTCAGGAGGGGTGAGGGTGACTGAAAGACCTCAATGAGCATGCACAGCAAGGACACTTACAAATTACTCCAGGCAGGTGTTATATTAAAAACATAGACACATTTATTACAAGGCATTTGTTACATAGACCATAGCAAAGAATCACAGTAACGGCAAAGTAAACCACTATATCATAATCAACGCAATATATATACAAGACCAATTGGTTCTAAGGGGTTAAAAGCATGCAATATGTTGACCACCTAGAGGGGGAGGAAAACAGGCAGTGCAAGTAATCTTTAGACCCAGTTCCACATCAAGAATACACCTAACTAAGAGGCAGGCCAAGCCCTACGAAGAGAGGAGCATTATGCTCAATAGTACAAGCACGCGCTTGTGCCAATGGACAAAATAGGGTCTCCTCAAGGGTCTCTAGCAGCTCAGGAAGGTGGATAAGTCAATGAAGAACAAGTTCCCACTATTCAAGCAGGACCTCCACTTGAGAGCAGAGGCAGATTGAGAGTGCGGGATGGAGTCTCTATTTTGCAATAGCTGTGGAAAAGAAAGGGGCCCTCGGGGGCCACTTGTGTGTAAAAATGGGCTCCTGCGCTAGGGGCCACCAGTTGGGGTAAGGACTACTCACCGGTCCCCGACTCAGAAAGACCCAAACTTCGCCAGTACCGTCCACTTTGCTGGCAGGTTCGAATGCGACAATCAGGACGTCTTGACACTGTCTAGTTCCCGAGTTGCAGCGAGGATTCCCAAACGGGACAGTGGCTATTTCTCCACTGAGGGTGGAGGAATCTGCCCAATTTCACAGCAGCAGGCTTCAGAGGCAAGGGGGCCACAAATGCAGCGAACTTGCACAGGTCGTTGCCTCAGCAGGGCAACACGGTAACCGCGTTTACTCCGGTCTGAGTGCACTCGTCTCACTTCAGACCTAGGAATGCCAAGTGTATGAAATTTGGTGTGAGGGTGCCGTGGACAAAGAGCTAGCAGTATACCAAGTTTCGAGGGTCTCCTCAAAACATGGGCGGTGACAGAGCAAAGGTTCCACGTAAACTGGTCAGCCCACTGGTTGGTCCAGGGACACCTCTGAAGAGTCTTACTTGCAGGGTTTGATGAAGGTGCCGAGAATAGTTGATCCCACTATTCAAATGGGTCAAAGCATCTTCGCAGACCTTCTAGGATGATCAGATGCAGAGGGGTCCCATGGGACGACAGCGGGCTCAGGTTGCCAAACCTTCCAGTGGGTCACCAGCGGTTCCTTGACCCGGCTTCTTGTTGCAGGATACTTGGCTCCTATCCTTTGTTCGGTGTGAACTCAGGAGATCGACATGGTATTGGTGATTTCAGCCTCCTCTTATCCAAAGTTCCCTTCATGCCAAAACAGAGAGGACCCAATGGGAGATCTACTCACAAACACTCACTCCATACGTGGACCCATCATGGACCACAGTGGTCCCAGGCATTCAGGACACTCCAGACTTTCTGGCACCCAGGATGTGTATTGGGATCAAACATCCCAGCCCACATCCTGGAGGCACAAACGCGAGGATTCACGGGAAAGTACATGACCAAATAAGGACTGACCTGGGTTGACTCGACCTGGGGAAGGTGAAGGGGCAAGATGGCCAAAGGACAGGACAAAGAACCTCGTGGCATGGCCATTTTGGGAGCCAGGCCACCTATTCGCGCCAAACGCGGTTAACGCGGTTAACATGGCAAGATAGTGTTAAAAATATAAGAAAATGATAGCTGCCACCAGTCCTGTCCAGGACACATCTGCACAGTTCATAAAAAGTCCAGCAAGAGTTTCTAGGGCCTTTGGAAATGACTAGAGACCCAAGTGTGCTGTATGTTAAGATACTTTGCACACTTGTTACATGTTGCACAAAAGCTGCAACATAAGGAAAGGACTAAGGGAAACAAAGTCTCCCAGTACTGACTGTCTTAAGGGCATGTCAGTTTCCCCATAAAAAGTGAGCGAAAGCCCAGAGGAGTGCAGCTGAGGGCTGTGCTTCTCTGGCAAAGTCAGTCAGTGGTGTTTAAACAGCAGCAAACAGTTTGGGGGTTGACACATGGAGGGAAAATGACATACAATTATGAAATCTTTCCTAACACTCGCCCCTCCCAGACTAAGGACAGGGGGAACTAATCCACCCATGGATGAGTTTCTTGTTCAGGTCGGTTAAACATTCTGGACAACCCATCAGCATTGCTATGTTGGACACCTGGCCTATGCTCAATAGTGATGTCACAGCCTTGCAGACTTATGGACCACCTAAGCAACTTTGGATTCTCTCCCTTCATGTTCATTAGCCACTTTAAGGGCTTATGGTCAGTTTGCACAGTGAAGTGGGTCCCATAGAGGTAGGGCATCAGCTTCCTTAGGGCCCACACAACAGAGAAACATAATTTCTCTACTGTGGACCATCTGAGCTCTCTGTCCTTAAGCTGGCGACTAATGAAGCCAATAGGGTGTTCCTTACCCTTCTCATCTACTTGTGATAGTACAGTTCCTATCCCAGTGTCAGAGGCATCTGTCTGCACAATAAAAGGTCTTTGGTAATCAGAAGCCCTGAGAACAGGGGCCTGGCACAAAGAGTATTTTAAGCCATTGAAGGCCTTCTCACACTCTTCAGTCCAAGTTACCTTTTTGGGTGTCTTTGGAGTGGTGAGTGCAGTCAGAGGGGCAGCTATGGTACCATAGTCTGCCATGAAATTCCGGTAGTACCCAGTGAGTCCTAAGAGGGTTCTCACTTGTGTCTGTGTAGTGGGGGTAGGCCAGTCTTGTACTGCTTGTACTTTACTGGGTAGAGGCTGTATTTTCCCTCCACCTACTTCATGCCCAAGGTAGACAACTGATCCTTGTCCAACCTGGCACTTACTGGCCTTTATGGTCAAGTGGCCCTTCTGAAGAGCCTGTAACACAATCCCTGGGTGTTTCACATGGTCTTCCCAGGTGGCACTGAAAACTGCTATATCATCCAGATATGCAAGACAGACTTCATCCAACCCATTCAACACATAATTCACAAGCCTCTGGAAAGTGGCAGGTGCATTCTTCAACCCAAAAGGCATTACCCTGAACTGATAAAGGCCCTCTGGAGTTGAGAAAGCTGTCTTCTCCTTGGCATGTTCTGCAAGAGCTATTTGCCAATAGCCTGCAGTGAGGTCAAAAGTGCTGAGGTACTTGGAGGCACCAAAGGTACCCACCAGCTCATCTGTTCTATGCAAGGGGTGGGCATCTGTCTTGGTGACAGCATTCAGAGCCCTGTAATCAACACAGAACCTCAATTCAGAAGTACCTGCCTTTGGAACCAAAACCACAGGGCTGGACCCAGGACTACTAGAGGGTTCAATTACCCCAAGATCCAACATTTTGTTGACCTCTGTCTTAATGTAAGAACTTGCTTTGTCTGACATTCTGTATCCCCTACTTTTGGTAGGTACACTGTCTCCTGTGTCTATGTTATGTTTGCACCAAGGTGTCAAACCAGGGGACTGTGAAAACAGGGAGTAAAATTGCCTAAGCAAACTTTTCATCTAAGCCTGCTGATCAGAAGTCAGGAAAGGGCCACTCGGACACCCTTAATGGAGTTATCTGAAGGACTGCTTTGAAATAGATCAGGGAGAGGTTCAGACTTCTCTTCCTCAACATCTGAAGCCAGTAGCAGTGCTGCGATTTCAACGCTTGGGATGAAAGCCATCAGCCTATTTACATGGAACACTTTTGGAGCTTGTCCAGGCCTTCCAAGGTCCACTAAATAGTTGACCTCACCCAGTGACTCCACCACTGTGTAAGGGCCTGACCATTTGTCCTGTAAAGCCCTAGGCCTTATAGGATTCATGATCAGGACTTTCTGACCAGGTGTGAAGTTGATGAGGGAAGCTTTCTGGTCATACCAATGTTTCACCAGAGCTTGTCCTGCATCCAACTTGTCACTAGCCAGACCCATCAGGAGTACCATCCTTTTTCTGAGCCCTAATACATAGTCTACTATGTTGGTAGTAATGGAGGGAGTGAGCATCTCCCATTCCCCCTTGATTATGGATAAGGGTCCCCTTACAGGGTGACCAAACAGAAATTCGAAGGGGCTGAAGCCAACACCCTCTTGTGGTACCTCTCTGTAGGCAAACAGTAAGCATGGTAGCAGAAGATCCCATTTTCTTCTTTGAGGTTCTCCCAGAGCCCCAATCATACTTTTCAAGGTCTTGTTAAACCTTTCAACTAGACCATTGGTCTGGGGGTGGTATGCGGATGAAAACCTATAGGTGACACCATATTCCTTCCACATGGCCTGCATATACTTTGACATAAAGTTGTTGCCTCTGTCAGACACAACTTCTTTAGGGAAGCCTACCCTCGTAAAGATGCCAAGTAAAGCTTTTGCAACTGACTTGGCAGTCACAGTTTTTAATGGGATGGCCTCAGGATACCTGGTGGCGTAGTCTGTTGATTCCTACCCTCTCAAATGGTACCCCCAAAACTGGGAGTGGTACCAATGGAGCTTGGATGGTTGAGCCACTCTTACCAGATAACTGGCAGGTGGCACAACTCCTGCAGTGACTTTCTACATGCACCCCCATCTTGGGCCAGCAGAAGTGCATGGATAACCTTTGCTTGGTCCTCTTAATTCCAAGGTGACCAGCAAGGGGCACTTTGTGCGCCAGCTGCAGGAGGAAGGGTCTTACAGCAAGGGGAACCACTAACCTCCTATGGTCTCCTTCTGTAGACTCTGTAGGCTCACTATACAGGAGCCCACCTTCCCAATAAATCCTATGCTTCCCAGGGGGTTCACCCTCAAGCTGGGAGCAGACCTGTCTCCTTAGGCCTTCCAGAGATGGTTACTCACGTTGGCCCTTACTTGGCCCTTACTGAATTCTTCCCTGTCAGGACCACCTTTTACTAACAAATCTTTTAGTTCAGAATGGTCATTGGGGTCAAATACTTCAGGCATCGCCACCTCCTCGTCAGGTCCTGGTGATTGACCAACTACCTCCACCTCAGTGGTAGGTGAGTTAGGGGGAATATTTTCTTTCCCTCTTTTTGATTTTCTGACTCCTGTAGCCTTGGGTTTCCCCTTTGGCTAGGGCAGGGCATTGGTCTTGGCCAGTGCTGCCCTTGTTTGAGACCTTGTGCAGGGTCTGTCAGCAGTATCTCCCATAAGCCCTAAAGCTCTGAGATCATTTCCCAGCAAGACCTTTACTGGGACACTCCTCTGTATGCCCACTGGAATCCTGACTACTGTACCATTGATAGTAAGATTTACAGATATTACTGGGAACATGAGAGGTGGCCCATCAGCCAATTTAGTGAGCATCAGACTAGCTCTGGCAACTTCCTCTGGGTCTACCAAGGTAGAATCCACTACAGTTCGACTACTCCCGCTATCCCTAAGAGCTGGAGTATCTACTCCATTGATCATCACACTGTCTTTAAAGTAGTGCTTGGTGTTATCTGGAATCCTAGCATAAGCCTTTGAGACTTTAGGCTCCCAGGAACCCAGGGAACTAAACCTGCCTCAGCTTCTATCCCACTGGGGAAGGAGTCTGAGGAGAAGGATGCTCCTGTAATCTCTTCTTCCTCATGGGAGGAGAAGGCCAGATTAGCAGAGTGGACCCCCAAGGTGTTGACCTTACATCTGGGATCCCCCTCCACACGGTCAGTTGCTCCACAAGCAAAACAAGATCCACTGGGTCTGTTTACATAGGGAGGCTTATTATAACCAGAGTACTGTTTTGGAGGCTGACCTCCACTACCCTGTGAGTTCTCTTGTGTTTTACCCTTATTTTTCTTTTTGTGGCCCTTTTGGGAGGAAGATTTATCAGTTTCCCCACTCTCCTTACATTTGGACTTTTTCCCTTCCTCCTGCTTACCAGGATGAGTCTTGTCCTTATGGGACACTCTATGTGACACCCACAAACCTGCTGCAATGGCAAGCCTCTTAGGATATATCTCCTATGAATCTGCCAAATGCTGCTTAAACTCAGGGGAAGAAGATGTCATGTTTTTTAAGGATTTGGTTACATAAGATACCCAAGTACCACCTTCTTTATTCTTGTACTCTCTGAATCTTTTTAAGTATTGGGCAGGAGTCTTTCCAAACTTTAAGATGAGAGTTTGCTTCAACATTGCAGAATCTGCTCTCTCAGCTTTTGACATTTCCATAATGGCACTGCAGCCAGGATGGGGTGGTCTGCTAAGTAACCAGGCAATTTTATCAGCATTGTCAACTTGTTGAACTTCACATGCATAATCAAATGTATTTGGCCAGTCCATAATGTCATTCTTTTCCTCATACAGTAGTGAGCAGATCTTTTGGAAACCTTGGATGAGAGGAGGCCCCAGACCCATGTCCAGGACCCTTAGATCCATTGGCAACTTGAGGCTTGGCCAGTTCCAACTGGTGATCCCTGTCTTTCTGTTTTTCTGCCTGCTCTATCTTTAGTTTGACCATGTTGAACTCATGCTCCTTCTGCCTAAACAGCAGTTCCTGTTTCTTGAATTCGAGTATGGCCTCCCCATCAGCACTGGCAGAGGAAACATTAGACATTACATCCTCCATGTCCTCATGGTTGCTGTTCATCATTGCAGCGGCAGAACCATCAGTTCTACCAGTGAGAGCAGCCCCACCTCCTTCTGCACTGTCCTTGGGAGCTATAGCTGAGCTTCTTGCCAGTCCATGATTCGTTGGATCATTTCCACTTTTGTGCACTGAAAGGAGACACCTCTCTCAGCACACATCTTTTTCAATGTTTCAGATTTAGAAGCATTTAAAGTTAACCAAGTACTTGTTTCCATACTGTTAGATAGGACTATGGGCCTCATTCCGAGTATGGCGGTAAGGGATAGCGGCCACCGGTAACGAGACCGGTGGCGGTATTCCCTTACCGCCATACTCCGAGTTCCCTCTGCGCCCTCGCCCTTAACGCCTGCTTTGAGCAGGTGTTAAAGTCGAGGGCGCAAAGGGGCCTGCTAGCCAATAACGGTGACCGTAATGAACGGTCACCGTTATTTGCATCTTCCCCATTCCCATTGAGCCCTATGGGGGCTCATTTGGGAATGGGGAAGAGCCTTGGTGAATGGGGAATCACCGCCCCGCCAACCTTGGAATGGGGCGGTGATTCCGCCATCCACCAAGGCGCTGCCGGTCCGGGTACGGCGTCAACCAAGGCGTTAATAGCGCCATTGGTTAGCGCCGTACTCGGAATGAGGCCCTATGTCTTTTTAAAAGTTATACTACAACAATTCACTAGGTGTCCTGGTAAGAATATCTCAAAATGCCTTCACTAGTATGCAACACTGGATACCTTCAGTCCTATCCCACCGCTGCTCACTAATTTGTTAACAGGGATTTCTTAACTCTGACCTGGAGGGGCAGAGGTTCAGAAGGCCAACCTAGTTTCTTGGAACAGGGTAACCTCTGGACAAGCCAGACCAATCAGGGCAGCTATGGCATGCGGTCAAGACTAAGGGCCTCATTACGACCCAAGCGCTAAGTGGTTAACGGCGCCGTAAAAGGCTGCGGCGCCGTTAACCACTTAGCACCTTACTACGAGGTCCTTTTGCGGGACCCGACCTGAACAGCTGTTATGGATCAGCCGTTAAAGTAGGGACCGTAATTGCTGCCTTCCCCATTCCCATTGAGCCCTATGTGGCAAAAATGGGAATGAGGAAGGGCCATGGGGAATTGGGGAAATACCGCCCGCCAACCTTGGAATGGGGCAGTATTTCCCCATTTCACCATGGCAGACTCGTTACAACACCGACACCAACCATGGTGCTAATAGCGCCATGGTTTAGCGCCGGTGTTGTAATGAGGGCCTAAGTCTCAGGAGGGGTGAGGCTGACTGAAAGACCTCAATGAGCATGACAGCAAGGACACTTACAAATTACTCCAGGCAGGTGTTATATTAAAAATATAGACACATTTATTACAAGGCCTTTGTAACATAGACCATAGCAAAGAATCACAGTAACGCTAAAGTAAACCACAACATCATAATCAGCACAATATATATACAAGACCAATGGGGCCTAAGGGGTTAAAAGCACGAAATATGTTGACCACCTAGAGGGGGAGGAAAACAGGCAGTGCAAGTAATCTTTAGACCCAGTTCCACATCAAGAATACACCTAACTAAGAGGCAGTTCAAGCCCTACAAAGAGAGGAGCCTTATGCTCAATAGTACATGCACGCGCTTGTGCCAATGGACAAAATAGGGTCTATTCAAGGGTCTCTAGCAGCTCAGGAAGGTGGATAAGTCAATGAAGAGCAAGTTCCCACTATTCAAGCAGGACCTCCACCTGAGGGCAGAGGCAGGTTGAGAGTGCGGGATGGAGTCGCTATTTTACAATAGCTGTGGAAAGGAAAGGGGCCCTCAGGGGCCACTTGTGTGTAAAAATGGGCTCCTGCACTAGGGGCCAGCAGTTGGGGTAAGGACTACTCACCGGTCCCCGACACATGCAGACCCAAAGTTCGCCAGTACCATCCACTTCGCTGGTAGGTTCGAATGCGACTATAAGGACGTCTCAACACTGTGTAGTTCCCGAGTTGCAGTGAGGATTCCCAAATGGGACAGTGGCGATTTCTCCGCTGAGGGTGGGGGAATCTGCCCAATTCCACTGCAGCAGGCTTCAGAGGCAAGGGGGTCACAAATGCAGCGAACTTGCACAGGTTGTTGCCTCAGCAGGGCAACACGGTAACCGCGTTTACTCCGGTCTGGGCGCACTCATCTCACTTCAGACCTGGGAATGCCAAGTGTATGAAATTTGGTGTGAGGGTGCCGTGGACACAGAGCTAGCAGTATACCAAGTTTCGAGGGTCTCCTCAAAACAGCGGTGGTGACAAAGCAAAGGTTCCACGCGAGCTGGTCAGCCCACTGGTTGGTCCAGGGACACTTCCGAAGAGGCTTACTTGCAGGGTTTGATGAAGGTGGCGAGAATAGTTGATCCCACTATTCCAGTGGGTCAAAGCGTCTTCGCAGACCTTCTATGACAATCAGATGCAGAGGGGTCCCACGGGACGACAGCGGGCTCAGGGTGCCAAACCTTCCAGCGGGTCACCAGCGGTTCCTTGACTCGGCTTCTTGTTGCAGGATACTTGGCTTCTATCCTTTGTTCAGTGTGAACTCAGGAGATCGACATGGTAGTGGTGTTTTCAGCCTCCTCTTATCCAAAGTTCCCTTCGCGCCAAAACGAAGAGGGCCCAATGGGAGATCTGCTCACAAACACTCACTCCATACGTGGACCAATCATGCACCACAGTGGTCCCAGGCACTCAGGACACTCCAGACTCTCTGGCACCCAGGATGTGTATTGGGATCAGACATCCCAGCCCACATCCTGGAGGCACACACACAAGGCATGCAGGAGCCTGCAAAAGCATTGGGATTCCCGGGAAAGTGCATGACCAAATAAGAACTGACCCGGCTCAACTCGTCCTGGGGAAGGTGAAGGAGCAAGATGGCCAAAGGACAGGACAAAGAACCTTGTGGCATGGCCATTTTGGGAGCCACGCCACCTATTTGTGCCAAACACGGTTAACGTGGTTAACATGGCAAGAAAGGGTTAAAAATATAAGAAAACGATAGCTGCCACCAGTCCTGTCCAGGACACATCTGCACAGTTCATAAAAAGTCCAGCGAGAGTTTCTAGGGCCTTTGGAAATGACTAGAGACGCAAGTGTGCTGTATGTTAAGATACTTTGCACACTTGTTACATGTTGCACAAAAGCTGCAACACGAGGAAAGGACTAAGGGAAACAAAGTCTCCCAGTACTGACTGTTTTAAGGGCATGTCAGTTTCCCCATAAAAAGTGAACGAAATCCCAGAGGAGTGCAGCTGAGGGCTGTGCTTCTCTGGCAAAGTCAGTCAATGGTGTTTAAACAGCAGCAAAAAGTTTGGGTGTTGACACATGGAGGGAAAATTACATACAATTATGAAATCTTTCCTAACAACGTTCACAAAAACAGGTCTTGTGAGAGCATACCCAATACAACGCCAGGGAGCTCTTATGTGGAATCTGACAGTGAAACCAATGCAGATGCCGCACCCAACACTTCAGACTCGACTGCAGACAGCAGCAGACCCAAGATGGGTTTTTTAGAGTAGATCAGAAGGTACAAAAAGGGCACTCTACGAGGCAACATGAGACATGTCAGATTTCAGGACCCCTTAGTACAAAATATTACAACACAAAATGCAATTCCTGGGGCAGGAGGGCCGGGAGGGGCTGGCACCAGTGGAAGTCAGCAGATTGACAAGATTAGGCAAGTACCAACATAACACCACCAAACGTGGTCATTAATCTGTCTGATAGGACACTATCAGAAACTGAAGAGGATGTTCTGAACAAGGGACTATCATTTGCCCCTACGAGTGGCACTGATTATGTGGATTTCCAAATAGATCTCTTCAAGTTTGTTCGCAAATTGAAACTCAAAATATTCTTTGCAACTCAAGTCAAAACTTTCATCTCAAAGGACAAACAACCAACCACTAGCAAATTTTTCCATATCAGACATTGAAAATACTCATCTCCTTGTATCTTTGGACAATAGCGCACAAACCAACCGAAAGACAATATGCACTGAACTACAGGGCCACCAGAGCAATTTGCCACTATTAGAGCTTAAACCCAAATCGAAATTCGTGCCTCAGATGCCTACCGACAATGTCATAGATACTTTTCACCAAGCAGTAACTAATGATATTCACAAGCATCTTGACACTACCAGAAAGGAACAGCACAAAATTAGAACTAATCTTAGTTGGAGCGAGAGACAGGCCCTTAAGACACTCGCGTCAGTTACTAGCATAGTTATCAAAGAGGCCAACAAAGACGGGAATGTGGTTATACCAATAGAAAAAATTACATCAGCATGGGTCTGGCGCACGTTGAAACACTGGGCTGTTACAAGATCCTAGCCAACAATCCAACCAAGAGAATAGTCCAGAACACTCCAGACTGAAATTTCCAAATGACATCAATTAGGGCTTCTCACTGACAGCGAGAGAACATTTCAATCCAGTAAAGAGGCCAGGATTCCAACGATTTACTCTACCAAAAATGTGTAAGCCATATCCCAAGCTTCCTGAGGTCAGACCCACTGTGAGTGGGATAGAATGGGTGACAGAAGGCCTATCTGAGTACATCGACCATGCTATCAGAAAATATGTCTTCTTACTCCCATCCTATCTTAGAGACAGCACAGCAGTATTGACACTACTAAAAGACCAGGAATGGAAATAGGGGTATATGCTAGCCACACGTGATGTGGCAGCTCTATATACCTCAATAGATCACAATTTAGCCATTAGACCGATTGATTACACCTTTAGGAAACACTCTGCATCCTACTTTCAACATGTCGAAATGATCAAATCTCTTTTACAATTCACACTAAACAACAATGTCTTTTTGTTTGACGAAAAGTATTACGCACAAGTCAAGGGTGTCGCCATGGAGGCCAAGTATGCACCTTTTCTGGCAAACCTATTTATGGCCATATACGAGGACACACATGCACTTAATGACATTGCTTTTGCTAAACATGTGACTCTCTGGAATAGATATATTGACGAAATCCTACTCATTTGGGATGGATCTCCATTACTCTTTGACAGATACCTAGAATTTCGTGACCTCCATATCTAGAGGATAGTAGAATTCAGACCAAAATATTTAGGAAACCAACTGAGGTGAACTCTACGCTGCATGAATTAAGCTGTTACCGCAAGGCCACCGTTAATAACATACCTGCAGGTGAGTTTCACAGGGCTCACCGAAATTGCAGTCAAGACAAACACTTTTGAATGCGCACTTCTGTCCACAAGATTTCAAGCAAGAGGATACTCAGTACCCTTGGTCAGCAAATCTCTTAATAAAATCAGACAACACACAAGGACAGAGATACTGCAACCTAAATTGCAAGAACAAGTCAAGAACGAAACAACAACAGATATCATCACTCAATACTCAAGTGATGCACACACATTATACAAAATAGTACAGAAGCATTGGTATTTATGAAGTATGGATAAAGACTTACTCAATCACATCTCTTCCGAACCCAAATGTGTTTATACCAGAGCACCAACCATCAGGAAAATGCTTTGTCCCTCATTTTTGAGGAGTAACGCATCCACAACAGGCAGCGCCACCAATTGTCTGGCACCACTGCCGGGTTTCTATCATTGTGGAACATGCAATATGCGCCCATACGCACACAGAAACTGTGACAGATTCACCCCCACACATGGAGGGCAGATCATGATAAAAGACTTTATTAACTGCAAGACCACGCATGTGGTCTATGCTATTATATTTACCTGTCACAAACACTATATTGGAAGCACCCTAAGACAATTGAGAATTTGAATACGAGAACACCTGGCTAATCTCAGCAGCCAGGACTCAAGGCTACCCTTAACGCAACACTGGCAGAACAATCACCAATTGTCAGACAAAAGAAAAATTTAATTTATAGGGCTACAAAAAGCCACTACTAGCGAACGCGGGGGAAAGTGCACTTTAATGTTATGCCAAATGGAGTCTAAACTAATTTGCAAATGCAGAGGCATCAAGAATGGCCTCAATACAGAACATGAAATGAACGTGTTTCTTTGAGTCTGCCTCTAATCTAGAAATACAAATGTAACTATACTATGCTGATTTGAATGTTATGCATGTGAATGTTTAATGATTTGCTTTGTACCAATCCATGTGATTTTAGAAAGGAACCCAAATGTTGTGTCACAGACTTTGACACAGAAACATGTGACACTAATCTATAAACTGAAGCATACTAGAATACATTACCCATAGGTGCTGATGATTGGCACCGCCTGAGCATTGTATATATGGTATCTGTTGTTTTTAGGGGTCTGAATAGTTACTCCAAACCCCTCTGTGAGCGCTTTAATAAACAGCTAAAATGTTAATATCTACTACTGTGGAAGAAGTAGCACCTACATTGACATCTTAATGTAGCAGTGTGAGATCTTCTCACTGCATGTAAACTTCATCCTTGTGTAGTAGAGTGAGATTTTGTCACTGCATGTACCACACAGACAACCTATCCCTTGGTATACCCCCTATCTTCAGTTTCAACCTTTTTACTAACATAATACTTCTTAAACTTCATTTAGCTTTATTTCAACACTTATGCCTGCGACCGCAACTGCTCGTCATGCCCACGTTACAACTTGGGCTGTTTTTTTAAAAGAAACAGTAAACACGGGTGTACACGGCCGACAAATGTAAATATTTAAACATTAAACATCACGCGCACAATATGAGAATTTGGGGAAGAAATAAACATTGGCGCGCGGATGGCAACCACGTGCGCTCTACACGGGAATCCAAGGGATGCCTCGTTCCCAACAGGTAAGTTTAGCCTGCAAACTTCCAGTCTGGCAGTTCTTTATCCATATTCTATTTATACAGGGGCTAGTCTCAACACACTCATATTGATCTTAACAGTGCTCTTACTAATGACATTACATTTTGCATTATCATCATGCCTGGTATAGAATTTGAACCGGTCATTTCACAACCACTATCCTGTAGCATTAAAGACACTGGAACCTTTCTTTGCTTTACCCAAGTAGCTCTAGAACCCTTTGACAAGTGTCTCTACCTATCATAGCACTTTTTCACTATAATATTCTTCTTAAAGGCTTTTAAAAGGCACTGACATGTCATCACCCTTAAGCATTATAATATGTCATCCAAAGCATCCTTTGCCTCACCTAATCAGCCTCTCAACTGATTCACAGGGATATATATCTGATACCTAGCCACTGTACAATGGAACATTCCGACTGAACTGTGCACACAATTTTTGTGGTAAGTGCCAGTATACTTTATCATCTTTTTTGCTGTTGGCAACTATTGAGTACAATTGTTATCAAGACCTCATTTTCCCTCCCAGCCCAGTTGTCTTATATAGAGCCATACCTACTTTGAGACCCTAAATATTCACAGAAAAAGAGCGCCAAACTATACCAATAAGGTCGGTACACATTTAGCCCTCTATTCTTACAATTGAGACCCCCATATACCTCCAGTCACTCACCTGTTTTACCCCTGCGTGCTTTTTTCAGATCTGCCAAAGAACTCAATATTGGTCAGTTCTATATCTCTTATTCAGACCACGACCGCATATCACAACCCTCTATCCGATCCACCCTTTCAATCCGAGCCACGATATTTTGACAATTACAGTCTACTCTCTATCTGAACAGCATCTACTTGATAATCCTACTATCTACCACTAATAGGTGGCATTTTTGGTCATGGGACTTTTGGGTGCTCCTTCCGCCATGGTCTTGCTCACTGCATATTAAACAATTTGTGATCTTTGAAGGCACTTAACCTAGAATGCATATTATTGAATTTGATATGATTTTCAATTAGCATGTAAATTACTATATGGCGATCGCCTATGCTTTTTGTTATTAACTTTGTTCCCCTTGTCCATCTGTTGCTATATCTGTCCGTGGCTTCACGAAACCCCGAAATTGGTATGTACTGATGATTTATGTTTATTTTGCAAATGTTATGATTACTAATAATGTGTATTCATGCCCAATGTTCGTTGATCAGCCTTGACAAAGACAAACTGCCAAAACATGTGTTGGCTGAAGTGTTCAACTGTACAATAACAATGTATATTTAATAAATTGCTGGAGATATACATGATTATAATTAAACATGACTATGTAGTCAAGCGCAATAAGCCAGAGCCACCCTGTTTGCCCTGTATACTTTTCAGCGCTGCTGCCCATGGCCTTTAGACACGGCCAGTGCCCACTGTATATTTCAACACCACTGGACATCGCCTTCGCCATGGACATTGGGCATGCCCTTCGGCTGTGCCCCCTGTATATTTTTCAGCACCAATGGACATGGCCTTTGGCCATGACCAATGACCTTGGCAGTGCCCATTGTATATTTTAAATCACTTCCTGCTCACTAGCCATGGCCTTTGGCTGTGCCCACTCTCCATTTTTTGAACACTAACTGGTGGCCATGCCCACTTCATATTTTACAACACTACCAGGCCTTCAGCTGTTTAAAATACTACCAAGCCACTGGCGATGGCCCAATGATTTTTCACCCCCGACGTCACTGTAGCTGTAAAAACATATCATTTATTTTTAAGTATCTTTTTTTCTATAACCGCGGGTACCTTGCAATAAGATACCCTCAATTATAACCTTGGTTATTTGTAGTTATTATACCAACGGTTATCGGGAAAATGGTGATGAAAAACTGCTTACCTGCCCTCCCAGACCATCACCAAGTGCCCCCCTCATGTGTGCCTGCTCCTCCCACTCCCCTGATGGCCTCCTCACCTTCAATTCCCTCTCCCATTCCCCTCACAACACTCGTCGGTTCTGTGATGCAGTTTCAGTTGAAATGTCGGGTAGCTGCGGTTATACCCCAGGTTATACCCGAGGGTATGTGAAAAAATGTTGAACCTCGTGTTGCAGACGTGGTCCCTTGCCCCCTCCAACTTTCAAATTTTACTTGATGTCCTCTTGCCTCCACCCCATGTCTATCTAGCCTGTTGGAATTTGCATGTTTTCTGACCTGCAAATGGCTTATTTCTGTGTTTTATTTTCTGATAACCTGGGGTATAACAGCGGCTACCGCTTGCATACTCAATGTATCTGGACAAATATAGCTATTTATTTTTGACAATGGGGCACCCCCTTCTCTGTGTAATCATTTCAAAAAAGTACTGGACGGAATAACTCCAAACCACAAAAAGGATCGCAAGTCAGTGCTTGTGCCCAAACTGTTTCAAACCTGGTCAGAATCTGTCCAGTGGTTTTGGCTGTGCGGTCAAGCAGAAATTGACAATTTTTGTCTATGGGGAAATGAATGGGGACTAGACCGAAATTCAGTTTGCATCCCGATCCACTTTAACACGATATTCCCTTTCTGTTTCTTGCGAGGGGCGGAACATGGCAGTGGACACACTGCAGAGCATGCGCAGTAAATACTATGCCGCAATTCGCATGACCTTAACTACAGCTCTCATTACACACAGACGAGTCTGATGGACCCCACAATACCTGACATCAGTATTCTCCTTATTACATTTTTTACGTAATACCACTTTGACAGACACTATTTGTTGACGGCAGTTACACCTATCAGCTTACGTTGCTCTGGGGACTATATCGCCCTCCCCTTGCAATTGGAGGGTGGAACGCAAGGCTTTCGTGCTCCTGCTGCTGCCGGAGTGCGATGCCTCGCCGCGTCGCCATAGCAACATATAAAACAATGCAAAACCACGCGTCCCTGTGGTTGCGCTGTCTACAGAGTACAACACGACTTTGGAGGTAAGCAGCCACAGCGTATACATTAGTGTCAGAGCACGGCACTTAGACACTAGATGAACATGTATTTATGTACTTGTTTCAGGCACTTATTCCTCCCTGAATTACGGAAGTTAGCCGGCATTGTATAGACACGAGTTACTAATGGCATTGGATGAGGAACATATATAAGACAGAGGTACGCTTTATCTCCTGCAGCATAACTGAGATACTCACACTTTTGATTTAAATATGAGAGCATTATTTTGGCAAAGCCACTGATTATAATTTTCTCTTTTGGTTTTCTTGATGACATATATGAACATTACGGGCACGCTGTGGTATGTACACTTTTTTGTAGGACAATGATTTCTTAAATTGTATGACATGTTGCTTTATTGTTATAATGTTGGCAGATTACATAACCCTGAAGATGGCATAGATACACCGAAATGCATTCGCTTACATGCTTTGGACTGAACATGTATTTGATTTCTGTCTCAATACTTGCCACTCGAAGTAACAATGTGATGGGAATGCACATTAAACATCTCCTGCACTTTTGAAGAGTTTCATTTGAGTTTGGTTTCCAAAAAGTTGACTTGATTTAAGAAATCAACATTAGTATATTAATTCAAAACAAAAGTGTAAAATAACCTTACCAACAAACATACAACGAATCTCTTCTGCTCCTTGTGGAGCCAACTGAGGGCGTCAGACTTGTTGAGGTGTTTCCACCTCAACATTTTTTGTCTTTTGACTAGACCGAAAGTGCATTTTTTTGTTTTCTTAATAACTTTTTTATTTTTTAAAGACTCTTTCCCAAGCGCCACTGGCCCAGACGTACAAAATTGGATGCACAATTTCTTCCAAATACATCACACGAGTCAAACGTTATTAGCAATTCATTTTTTCGATTTCCTATGTAACTCCGACTCACCTTTACTATACCCTGATATATATAGATATACATAAACATATTCTACACAATAACCCTGTATTATTTGTACTGTTTAGCTTGTTTACTGGATGCGTCATCTTGTGCTGCCTTGTTTTACGATCACGTTACCTTCCTTCGACACCCAGGAAAACTAGCCGCCACCGCTACTTTGTACTAATGCAAGCCATCCAGCTCTGGAACTGACCACCCAGCAACGTGCCTATCGCAGGGGCGTTTCTAGGGGGGGGGGGCTAAGGGGGCTATAGCCCCTGATATTTTGGTATGTGCGTCTATATTTTAGTGTCATCTTTCCTTTTTAGATGCAGGAAAACCAATGATGACAAAAAGGTGTTTTAAGGTTTATGTTCCCTAGAGTAAAACACTCTTACTGAACACATACCCGAAACGGCCAGTCCTGATTTCTGAGATTTTACATACTCCAATTTATTTCCGCAAGTTGTGAAATACTGAAATTAATTCGAAAATCAGACACGTCAAACTAGAGACATTTGGGCATGCACACTGTGGACTACAATGCCAGCTGAATTATTATGACGAAAATACCAAATGCGTCACATACACACAAATCACATGCATGTTATGTTCACTCTCATCACCGCTCTCATCACACATTAAAGGAGAGAAACAAAAAGATGGCATTATGTCCACAACCATTGTGTATCATCCACTGCTGCCACATCACATCAGAGCAAACAACTAAAAACAGAAATCGGAGAAACAAAAACGCAGCATTCCTCGGAATCCTCATTATGTGTTATCCGTGGTGGATAGTTATAGATAGATGAGCTGATAGTGGGGGTGGAAGAGCAGAACGATGAGCGCGTGGATGAATGAACAGGCGGATGGACGGGCAGGCACGTGACATGATGGAAGGAAGGGCATAGTGGCGGATGGCTTGATGGGAAAGCAGGTAGGTGAATAGGGAGGCAGATGGTTGAGGGAGAGAAAGATGGACAGATGTATAGATGAGTGAGCAGGCGGAAGGCTGCGAACATGGATGGATAAGGGGCAGACCGATGGATAAACAGGCAGAGGGAATGGCTAGCAGAAACATGGATGGATGGAGAGGCAAGCAGATCAATTTATGGGCAGGCAGATGGATGAGCAGACCAATGGATGGGCAACTGTACCAGTAGGCGGATGCATGTTTCTTTGGCAAGTTGGGATGTTAGGCAGGTGGATGCTGGATGAGCAGGCAGGTGGTGGATGTATGAGTGAGCACATGGATGGGTGGATTGATTGATTGATGGCCAGGTGGCTGGGTAGGCAGATGGATGCACAGGCCGGCAGATGGATGTATTTAAGAGCAAAAGGATAGCAGGCAGAGACTGACGGCACAAAGATTAATAGAGGGGCACCCACAGAAATCAAAAAGAGGAAAACAGTGGAACATTTTCTGAACAAAATTAAGTTTGTTACTAATACAAAATTAAAGTCTACTCCTTTGGGAATGGCAATATTATGGTAGTGCAAATTAAGTATTTTTGAAGAAGGTAAATTACATCAATGTTACAGGGTTGGAGGGACCGGTAATTCCCCATTCACCTTTTGCCCTTCCCCATTCCCATTTCTGCCCCATAGGGCTCAATGGGAATGGGGAAGGAGGTAATTATGGCACCGTAAATTACGGTACCGTAATTACCTCCGAAGTACCTTTGCAGGTCCCGTATTTTACTCCTGCTAAAAGCAGGAGGTAAGGAAGGACCCGCAAAGGGACCTCGGAATACGGAGGTAAGGGATTACCGGCATAGGCACCCTTACCGGTGCCGGTAATTCCTTACCTCCAACCTCGGAATGACCCCCACTGTCCCTCCCGAGCCCTCTGCTCATCTACCTCCAACCTTCTGCAAGTGAGCCGGTTCTCTAAGCAGAGATTTGGAGGGAGATCTTAATCCTCAGGAGGGGCCTCCCTCTGGAATAGGCTCCCTGTTGCCCTCCGTCTTGAGCCTGATTTCCTTAAGTTCTGGAAACTCCTTAAGACATTCCTCTTCTCTTCCTTCTCTCTCCCTCTGACCTCTCTTTCCACTTAATCCCTATCTCCCTCCTTTTCCACACAGCATGCTGACTGGCCACCAGGAGTACCTCAGAGCCTCACAGGTTCAAGGCACAAGGTTGAAAGTCCTACTCCACAAGAAAGGGTATAGCCTTGTTTCAGAAATATTACATCAAAAAAAGAAATCGAAATATATGGGGGCTTGGGGGTTACAAGGGGTGTGGAGGGGGTTGGGGAAGGTTTTATAATTAAGGGAAGAGGGGTTTGGGAGGGGCGAATAAAAAAGGTATGTTTTTCAAAAACTCATGTTGATCTAGGGACATAGAACCCTAGAAAGGCAGCCCTCAACACCCACCTCCAGAGGCAATTCCCTTGAGCAGAACTGCTTGCATTTCGTAGACTGCTGGAGTTCTGGAATCATGTATCCATCTGACCAATGCTGGAGACCCTTCCTTCAGGGGGGAAAAGCCTTCCCCACCTGAGTGTTCAGGATTGCACTGATGAACTAAAGTCTATGTGCTAGTGCCATCTGAGAATTGTAATGAATTGCATGGTATTGTAACTGCTGCCAGGGGGGGCAGCCCTTTCCGTGAGGCCAGGGAGGTGAGGCAGCTACCTGATAGTCCCCCTTGGGGGGTACTCAGTGGGTGGATCTTATGGCGACGCAAGCCCACCATGGGACTAGTGACGATCGCCTTAAGAGAATGCTGTATTCACCCCCTTCATTTCTGTCCCCACTTTCATTTCACCCCACTCAGTTCCCTGTGGTCCCCCACAACTCTATGTATCTCTGTAAAGTAGAGGATTTAATTCATAAAGATCATACTGGGATGTGGAAGAGTGATGCTTACCCAGGTGAAGTGCATATAGTCACTGACATGAAGATCAGACAAGGAGGCAAAAGCTCATCACGGAACTAACATACGCTGTGCAGTCTACTAAAGACAACTCTGGTGATAAAAAGCAAGGAATGACTGTGTACCCTGTCAAGCCAGCCCTGGAGGAGCGAGGAACCAGGCGCTGGTTCCGCACCAAGAGACCCGAGCAAAAGAGAATGAGACGCTATTGAGGAGAGACGAGTGTCTCCAGTAGCTCCATGAATGGGAACCTGTCCGGTGACGGGGAAAGAGGAAATCCGACTAGCAAAGCCAAAGCAAGGTGAAGACATGCAGCCGAGGATGCGAGAGGGAGCTTGCTAATATCCAGGGAGGCAGAAAGGGATAATGAATTAACTGTAAAAGCTGGAACAAACTTAAAAAAATATTGAATGTGGAACAGTACCTGGAAGGAGAGTAGCCCAGGTCTGTTCAGTTGGACATTGAGTGAAGCAGGGGAAGAGAACCCGCAAAAACAGAACACCAGGGTCTGGGACCCATATGAAGTTGGGCAAGTCCCACAAAAGCAAAACACATAGGTCAAGGACTCATACAAGACCAAAGAAACACTAAGTCAAGGGGCTGGTGCCCTGAGCAAGTCTGGGAGAGCCTGAGATAATAAGGGGTCTGGCAGCCACACAAAAGAGAAAGAAGCTACAGAAGAAGTCGGGGAGACCCAGAGACACCCCAGAGGGACCTGGGAATCAGGTAAGAAAGAGAGGTGCAAGAAGCTAAAACAAGGTGTCGAGGACCCCTTACCAAAGGAAGAGACATTTTCTGGGATTCCAAGATATGTAGTTAAGTCTGGCGGGATAGTGCACCAGACTTGACGGTACAATTTAGAGCTGGAGAAAGAACAAGGGGAAGAGACTTGTCTCCCTGATAGTTGGGAACTGTGTTTTGTGATAACAAGGTCTACAGTCAAGTCTGGCAGGATAGTGAACCAGACTTAATACTACTATGTTTGTGTACTGAAGAGACTCCCTCTTGATACTTGGGAACCGTGTTTGAAGAGTCGCTCGTTGTGTTTTCTCATCAAGAACTGAACATTAAAACATCTGTATCCAGAACAAGAGAAGCCGCCTTCTGGATCTAGAAGATGCACAGTGTTTTGCTTAGTTTAGCATGAGGGACAGAAATAGGTCTGGACACAGGACTGTGGACATTTTACTTTACAAGACATCCTGACATAGTCCTTAGTATCTATATTGTGGTAGGGCAACCCCTCATAGAAAGAGGGCGCAATAGGTTTTCTTTTTCTTTACTTTTAATATAAATACAAGTCTTTGCCAACAAGCATGCCACAACTGTGTTGGACTCATACCTCTTCACCCTTACAGAATTCTGGAACTTTAGGGAGAAGCCAAACTGTGCATCAGCGAGCAAGTGTCTTCGAGAGGCTTCAAAACCTGATCTGGGGATAGACCGCGGATGAATCAGCCAGCCAAGTACAGGAAGCCAAATACCCTGGATCCTCTGAGGTGACCAGTGGCCACTGCCATCAGCTTGGTGACCAAGGTCAGGCCAAAGGGAAGCATCTTGAACTCATAATGAGTGCCCCCTAGGATAGATCTCAGAAAACACCAGTGTTTCCAATGAATAGGCACATGAAAATAGGCATCCTGCAAGTCTAATGAAAGCAACCAATCCTAGGATTGCAGAGCATAGAGAATTTCTCACAACGTCACCATCCTGAATTTGTCTTTCCTCGGTCACTTGTACAAGGACCCGAGGTCCAGGATGGGACAGACCCCACCCCCTTTCTTGGGCATCAGAAAGTAGCGTGAGTACCAACCCATGTTCTCCCGAACTGGCACCTCATCCACTGCTTCTTTCAGCAGTAGAGCCAGCACTTAGTCCAGGAGCTCCTGTTCCATCTGGGGAGGAAAGGAACTGTGCTGTCTGTTCAGGGGTTTCTTAAGTGACAGAAGGCAATAGCCTTGCTCTACCAACTGGAGAACCCATGCGTAGGAGGTAATCTCCTGCTATGTTCCAAAGTGCCACGATGACGCAGGAGTCACCATTGTAGGGGATGTCTGCCCTTTCGACACACTCCTGTCCCTGCTGCAGCGTGAGCACCTCTTCTGCCCCTGCTTGACCTGGGTCACCTGCACTCTTCTCACAAAAGGGGTCTACCATCAACAACCTCTACTTCTCTATCTGAAAGAGACAGATTAGCTCTTGACAGGCTGCTGGATCACTAATTCTTTTACCATCTGCCTCGACTCCTTTAACTGCTCAGGGTCAGCTCTCGGCCCAAAGAGGTTCTCAAGATCAGCTCTGCTTTGACTGCACCTTGGATGAAAACACAGAGTAACGTTACCATCCATTTTTCTGACACAATACGCACTGTCGAGGCCCATGTGTAGGGCCTGGCAAGCTGCTTCCTTCCTGTCATTCACTATTTCTAAGAAACTGTCCCTAACTTCACCCTCTGGCAAATGGATGGCTGTCTCCAAGATCATATTCCAGATCAGGTGGGAGTATTTCACCAGAGTGCAAGAGGTGTTCAGCATCATGCCACCAGATGCAAAGACCTTCATTACCATTGCTACCCTCTTTTTTGACTCCCTTTCTACAGGATGGTTAGATGTCGATGGCCTAGAGTTCACAGTAGCCGCATGAAAATGTTTTTTAGTATATTTTGTGTTGAAATGGTGTATATATTGATTCAAAAATTAATTGTTTTATTACATTTTGTACCTCTGTCTAAATAAGTTAATACAGCTAATACAGTTCTCTATATGCTTGTATGTGTGGACATTCACGCCTACAACGTGTGAAGGTGGGTAGCTGCTTTGTGGAATACTTTTCTTTGACCATGTAACCTGGCCTTCATCCACACAGCCCCCTATAAAAAAAGAGGACCACCCATTGCTCCTTTGTAGCATATCTCTGCGATCTTGGGAACGACATTCCCTAGGTCGTCAAGTGCTGTGATTTTGCTTGCAGGGTCAGGGAGGTGCGCTACAGCTAAGGGTCATGGTGTTTGGATTGTTAAGGTACTGGTAGTGGCTGCAAAGCAGATTCTTAGGGTTTGGAAAATTAGGAAGAAACCATTAGTGGACAGTTGGTTTTTGGATTTGCAAACTTTGGCAAGCTATGAGAAAATCAGGATGCGACAGTAGAAACGTAAAGGCGATTATCTGGAGATGTGGGGGCCTTTCAACGAGCTGTATGGTTGAAGTTGTTTTTTTATTGACTGTGGTCATGCCTTGAAAATGAGACAGGTTTAGGCATAGTGGGATTATGTAAGTGGGTGTTTGTTATGTGTGTGTGTGTGACTGTGTTGTGTAGTGTGGTTGATGTTTGTTTTTCCCTTTTTTTGTAAAAACATTGTTTTAGATTCTGTTTGATGACGAGGCATGGGCTTGGTAGTTTATGCTAGTCATGTGCCATGTCAGGAAAGTGAATAGGCAATTCTTTTTGTAAGCTCTTGCAAGGCTATCGCTCGATTCCCTGTAAAATGGACTAACTGATTCTAAGCCTATGTTTATATTCAATATGATGTTTTTTTAAAATGATAAATAAAGTGTTTTAAAAAAAGAAACATGATGACATTATCTAGATAAACTGCATAACCTTGTATACTGCAACAGTTTTGCAGGATTGATAAAGTGCAACTGTGTGAGAAACCTGAAGGTGTCTCACTTACTAATCCCCAGGGATCTGTCATCTAGGTGGCCTGAACACGGCCATCGCTATTGGATCCAGTTCCTGGGGGTGGACCATTGCGGGAGGATCACCTCGATGGGGGGTCCTCGGAGAGTGGAAGTGCGACACCCTTTCCCTTCCCCACAGGGATAAAAGGTGGAGTACGAGAGCACATTACGACCTCGGCCCGCATAGCCTCCATGAAAGGAAACGTAAAACCACGAACAATAGCCAGCATTTGTTGCAGCAGATGTCAACAGTACACAGAGCCCACCTATACTGATAATCAGGAAAGGGAGAGGAGCTTGTTACAATGGTACCGACCTTGACTCCAAACGAAAGAAAAACCAAGCGGTTCATCAGAGCCAGTGAGTCGAGGGGAGAACTGATAAGAAACCGAACAGTGTTGAACGAAAGGTGCAAATAGCAAAGGAAAAGGGAAATTAAAGAACTGTTAACTCTTCAAGGGGAAACCAACTGCAGAGGGGTCCAGCACCATGTGGGTGCTCACTCAGGAGACTCTGGTTAATTCCCCTACTGTTGAAAGTACTGAAACCAGAGGTCTGTAGGAAAGCTGCAAGAGAAAGGTCAAAGTGGTCATACAGGGGTCTAGCAAAATCCTCTGTACAGTCAAAAGTCTATTAATCCCGCATAGTGAGAAAGTAAAAGGAACTGTAAGATTGACAAGAATAAACCCGACGGAGGGATGCCAGAAGAGGGGGGAAGCCTGATGCCCCAATGAACCTTGCGTTGATTAGAGTGAACCCGGAAGAGGGATGTCCACAGTGAACTGTTTAAAAAGATATTAAGACTTGTGAAAGACAAAGGAGAAGTTGTTTTTGAAAGAGCCGTAGTGAACCCGGGAGAGGGAGGCAAACAGTCGAGAAGGGTCTGTGCCCAGAAGAGGGGGATCCGAGGGTGGAAAGCCATCACTCAACAGCTTATGGCATAATCTTTGGAATACAATATTCGAGAAGAGTCTGAGCCCAGAAGAGGGGGCCCAGAGGTGAAGAAGCATCACCCAAAGAGAATTGATCTGAGAAAAGCTGTAGTGAAGCCGACAGAGGGAGGCAAACATTCTAGAAGGGTCTGAGCCCAGAAGAGGGGAATCCAGGGGTGGAAAACCATCACCCACCAACACGTAAATGTAAATGATAAAAATGTTTGAATACAAGCCATAGTGAACCTGACAGAGGGAGGCTGATATTTGAGAGGGGTATTAGCCCGGAAGAGGGGACCCGAGGATGAAGAATCATCACACCAAGTGCAATCAAGAAGGAACTTTTGTTTGTTATTTTGAATATACCAGGCCGTTGGTAGCAAGATACTTAACCACCGAAGGTCCTGATAGCACTAGAAATGTTTTGTGGATCTGAGCCTGGAAGAGGGGGATCCAGGGGTGAAAAGCCATCACCCAACGTACATATAGAAAAGAACCTTTGCTAATAATTTTGAACACATTAGGTCCTCAGAGGCAAGAGACTTTTTGTAGAAAAGAGACTTAACGACTGAAGGTCCTGATATCTGAGAACGGAACTGTAGTCTTGTGCTGGGAAAGATCAAGTGTGTACTGTGCTTCGAAGTTGCACCTTGTCCTGTACTCAAAACGTGGGGAAGGGAAACCCCCAGCTATTACGTATCATTTTTGAACACTTATTTCTTTCTTCTGAACCCTATGCCACACTCTTTTTGTATTTAGTTGTAAGGATTGGCAATATATTTTTTTTGTATAGGCCCTTTTTTTTGTCCAGACGCCACTAGGACTGCCTTATTATTTGATGGTCGTAGTTTGCTACCATCTTCGAATTAGGTTTAGATTAGACATTTTTCAAACCTACCCATACCGTTCAATAAACACCCTTGAACTGTGATCACTTGTGTCCGTCTATTCTTGATACCATGCCTTCCTTACAACTGTGACCAGAATTGCTTGCACATTTTCTTGTGAAGGGAAGGCTAAAGACTCCTTCGTATACATATCTGCCCCTAAAAACATTCGCTTTTGCAGGATCTAGAATCAACTTCAGCACATTAATTGAGAACCCCAGTTGGAAGCACCATGCTATTGTCGTCTGGGTGAGTTTGATGCACTGAGAAACAGAAAAGGTTCCCAAAGTGAGGGAACATGCGTCCACTGCACACTGTCATAGGTCTAGAAAAGTCAAACTGGTAAATATAGATTTAGACAAACTGATAGAGATAAAGTAGAACATTCAATGATAATGTTATATTTCTGACTTCATAGAGAGACTCTCACCACTCTGCTTATCATAACAGATCACAATAGTTTGATCGGTTATGTTAAGCAGAGTTTGATAGTCTGTGTATGAAGTCTCTAAAAATCTCTCTATCTTTGGATTATACTTCAACCACTCCGTGGACTTAATGAACTGTCTTTCACCCTCTTTAAAGTATTCACAACCACTTGGACTAATATGAGTTCCTTGTACCACTGGGACGAGTCTGAGGAGTCCCCATATATTCACTTTTTTCTCTTTCTTTAAGGTATTCACAATCACAGGAACCAGTAGGAGTCCTCTTGTTTTCTTTACTCTCTTGAAAGCATTCACAACCAGTGGGGCATGTCTCATTGTTCCTGTATATGTTTTACTTTCTTCAAAGTATTCACAACCACTGGGACAAGTATGATGAGTCCCAGTGTATTCTTCACTTTCTTTAAAGTATTGACGGCCACTGGGACGAGTATGAGGAGTCCCCTTCTATTCTTTCCTTTCTTTAAAGCATTCACAATGACTGGGTTAAGTATGAGGAGTCCCCTAGTATTCTTCACTTTCTTTTAAGTATTCACAAACACTTATACAAGTATGATGAGGCACCTGAGGCTCTTCCTGTCGTACTCCAATTACGGGTCTCTCGCCTCTACCGTTAGTTCTGCTGGTTTGGCGTCAAGTGTAGATATGTGTTATATCTGTGGTATAAAATGCATTTCTCACAGGGATGGCATGCCTGTGTATTCATGTCAACCCCTAGGATACACATTTTAAGTCCATTTTTGGTAGCATATGTAACTATGTCTAAGTATTATACATAATTACCTTGTGCTTGATTGCTGTGGGTAGCCTTGTGGCGATCATTTGATTTCTTAATCTTTAGCTGGTCCCCTTTCCGAAATGAACGCTTGCATCTTTCTATTTTACCTGCTGCAGAGCAAAAGGAGCGGGGGACTTGTGGGGGCAGATTATATAGAAGGACTGGCTAGCCGTCCTGATCTTGTTATCACATTGTTGAGTGCATCTTGGGCAAGGCAAAGGTGCACGTTTAGACATACCTTTTTCTGTTTGGCATTGATGTCATTTCAGTGCCTCGATGCAGATGCTTAGTTTCTTTCCGCTCTCAGGAGCTCGCTGTGGCACATACGCTTTTGTTTTAGGGACTCCTTGATCATTACCCTGGGAACCGTCATATTGCACTTGCGCAGTAGTCGATTGCGTCGCTTTGCTTAGCAACCCATCCTGAATTGCTGTGTTGAGTGTCTAGCGGTCGGCAGCCTCAAGTATAAGCTTGAACACTGCCTTTCTCTCATTAGCCAATCACTGGAGACTGGGTCATACTGCACCCATCCAATGACGATCGTCTCCCTGAGTCCCGGCCCTCGTGGCTATATTCAGATTCGAAGCAAGTGAGGTGCCAGTATAAACCCAGAAGAGCCACATCGAGAAAGGTGGGAGGATTTGCATGTGAATCCATGCCAGACCCACGCTGGAGAACAACAGTTACAGGTAGGTAACTTGTTCCTTCTCCAGCATGGGGTCTGGCATTGATTCACATGCTCAAGAACACAATTATATAGCAGTCACCACTGTAAGGGAGGCATGGTATCACAAGTGAAGACAGACACAAGAGATGCAATTCAAGGGTGTTTATTGCACATGAAGGGTTGGAATAAAGGCCTATCTAGCCCTATATCTAAATATGGGAGCAGGCTCGACCATCAAATAATAAATATAACAGTCCTAGTAATGTCGGCCAAAATAAAATGTCCTATACTAAAGAAACCTATTGCCTGCCCTTAAACTACTATCATAAATGATTGTACATGAAAATGTATATGTAAAGGAAAAGAATGTCTGAAATAATATGTCAAAATGACTGAGCAAACAAATTCCCTTCCCAATGTTTCTAGCATGGGAAAAAGGGGCACACTCGGGCTGTAGAAGACTCAATGGCTTTCATGGCACGGGTATACAGCTCAGAACACAGGCCATGACTCTCCATGAAAAGTCTTTTGCTTGTACCAAGTCTCTCACTCGCAGGGTGCCTTGGGCTTTTCCAATAAAGTAAAGTTCCTTTGAAAGTTCAATATAAACACATTTATTCAGGATTTCTCAGTTCACAAATCTTCCAGTGGTACTCAATTCACACACTAGGTCTCCCTCGGTCGGGCTCAGACCTTTCGCTAACACTTTTCTCACGGTTTAAAATTCCAAAGTTCGCAATTTCTTATAGGTCTCCCTCGGTCGGGCTCAGACCTTCCATTCACAGCTTTCCCATTGAAGACTTTCGAATGTGTGAGGGGTTTCAAAATTACCTCAGCATGACCACTTTGATATTTTACCAGATTACACTTTGCCTCAATGCTTTCTGTATTGGTAGTTCCTTCAAAATAACTTCACCTTGCATTTGTAACAGTTCACTTTTCAACAAACATTTCACCAAGGCTTTCGATTGGGCATCTTTCTCTTGCTGGACCACTTGGTTACTTTGTTTCACAAGATCACCTTTTGTAACATTCATCATATATTTTCAAATACAATTGTTGCGTCTCATTCAACTTGCTCTTGCAACAGTTTCAAACACACAGCAGGGCTTTTGTCTCCTTTGCTATTGATAAGTCACTGGCTGTGCTTTTACTATGCTTCTTGGTTCACCTTTCAAGACTCAGGAATACTCCCCAAGTCTGTCCTTCCCAGGGAGGGGATCAGGCATCCCTTCTGAGGCCTCAATGAGGGACAATGTACACTTCTCAGGTTGCCATGCTTTTGGAGCTTTGCAGAAGTCGTCCTTCCTCGCTTCCAGCCTTTCCACCTGTGTGTCTCTGTGTAGCAAGACAGGGATCCCCTGCAGGACTCAGCCTCGCAGCCTCCCTGTTACCTTCCCAACTGCAGTGCTCTGTTCTGTACAGGGCCACTCCTTTTATACACCTGGGTAGTGTCAATTGATTGCAGGTGTGCGTGATTGAGGTGGAGTGCCTCATTAGTGTGACAATATGGGGGATTCCCATAGGAAACCATGAGCTTGCTATTCCTATGAGAAATCTTCATTCCTCTTTCTTTGTTCTTTTTCATCTCAGTATTTAGAGAGGGGGAGATTGGATGTGTGTGTGAATATCTCTTGAATAAGGAAGAGGGACTAGATGGAAAATAGGGAAGGGGGAAATGCAATCTCTCTCTACCCAAGGCACTCTCTCTCTAATCCCCTGTGACTCTTTGGGTACTTCTTCACCTGCCCACCCCCAGGGTCGACATCTAGCAGTGGTGGATCTCCCCTAATCCCCTGAATAAGGAGTTCCCCAGAAGGGCGCAACCACGGGAGGTGGCAAGGCTCAACAGAAGTACACACACTTACCCCTGGAACAAACTTACCTCTAGCAAACAGGTTGCGCAGCACTGCTTGCTCGACTCTGGACTACTCCCTGGAATACCGGTCGACACAGTAAAACCTTGTGAAGGTGTGCATAGACCTTCACGTAGCAGCCCTGCAAATGTCCAGCAGGGTAACCACAGAAAGGAACACTGTAGTTGCAGCGATGGCTCTGGTGGAGTGGGCTCTAGGCCTGCCTGGGAGTGGTCTGTTGGCCAGACGATGACAGTGCATAATGGAGCCGGAGAGCAACCTGGATATGGATACCTTTGACAGGGCATTCACCTGATTCACAGGTCCAAAGTTCACAAAAGGTTGAGAAGTCTTCCGACAAACTCTTGTGTGGGCCACATAGAACTTTAAGGCATGAGCAACGTCCAGCGTATGCAGTGACAGCTCAGCAGCTGAAGCAGGATTTGGGAAGAAGACTGGAAGCACCAGGGGTTCGTTAAGGTGGAAGTCAGATGGAACCTTAGCCATAAAAGAAGGATGAGTACGAAGTACTACCCTCATAGCATGAAATGACAAGTAGCAGGAAAGTGCTTGAATCTCCTCGACCTGTCTGGCCGAGGCGATAGCTACCAGGAACGCTGTCTTCCAAGAAAGAAACTTCAGGGTAGCCTGATGTAACGGCTCAAATGGAGGATCCATGAGCCTCATTAGAACGACATTGAGATCCCACGCCAGGGAAGGTGCCTTCACTCGAGGCAAGGATCTGAAGAGGCCCTTCATTAATTCTTTGACATGTCTCTGGGACCATAAGAATGGCCTGTCTGGCGAGCGGGTGTATTGAAAGATAGCTGCCAGATGCACCTTGTCCCTCCCTGCTTCCTGATGTAGAACTGATGTAGAGCCGTGGGCCAACCCAGTCATGGCAAGCGACAGCAGGTACGGCAGCAGCTGTGGGGCGGTGATGCACAGAGGCGTAATGTTCTGTGACCTGCACCACACTGTGAAGCGATTCCACTTGTGACCGTAGCATGACAGAGTAGCCGACGCCCTGGCCTTGGCAGCGACTGTTCTACATTCCACAGGAAGGTCATAGTGGCCAAACTCTAAGGCAGGAGCCAAGCCATGAGGTTCAATGATACCGGGTCGTGATGCAGAATGGTCCCTCCTTCTCTGGAGAGCAGGTCATGAAGAGGGGGCAGACTGATGGCTGGAGCCACTGACAGGCAGAGCAGGTCTGGATACCAGATTTGGTGGGGCCATGCTGAGGTGATGAGTATCATCTTGCAATGATATAGCTTCATTGTGTTGATGACCCATAGCAGGAGCCGAATCGGGTGAAAGGCGCACCGAAAGCGACCCTCCCATCTGAGTGAAAAGGCATCCCCCAGGGTCCCCGGTTGGGGGAACCTGCTTACAAACTCCTTGCATTTCGAGTTTCCGCTGTTGTGAAAAGATCGATCTGGGTACAGCCCCACTGGCTGAACAGGCGAGACACCTGCTCTTGCAAGACACCTGCCCTTGCTGCATCTCCCATTCATGTTCGGACCGCAGCTCCTTGCTGAGGGCATCCGCTATGGTGTTCTTGATGCCCGGCAGGTGAAACAGGATAATGAACATGCCTTGAAGAATTGCCCAGTGCCACAACGCCTGAGCATCCAACGAACGAGCAAGGGATCGGGTCCCTCCCTGCTTCCTGATGTAGAACATTGTGCGAGTGTTGTCTGTGAAGATCCTCACTACTAGATCTTTTAGATGAGGCCGAAATGACATGAGGGTCCAGAATACGGCCCATAGCTCCAGCACAATGATGTGTTAATTCTTCTCTTCCAGCAGCCAGAGGCCCCTGGCATGGGACTGACCGGTATGAGCCCCCCATCCGTCCAGAGAAGCATCTGTAGAGACTGTTGCCTGGAATGGTCGAATCCCTCCCTGTGTGGTGATCACTGGCTGCCCCTTCTCCCTCCTCACAGCATCAATAATTTCTACTGCGACATCTGAGAATTAAAGAGGCCCGCGGAGCGCATACCGTGTAGGTAAGCCACATTGGCTTTAATGCACTGAAACATGCCGTAAATGTGCATGGAATCATATTCTTCATCCTGGCCAACGACCACAAGGGTTTTACTGTGCAATCTTCCATCCAATGCCTGGTAATTCAAAAAGCACATGGTGTGCTACTTCCACATTTAATTTCATCAATGTGGATCTCCTGCTCTAAGATGGCTGCACTCTTTTGTGCCTCGACTGTTACCATGACGCCCTGATAGCAAGTTTTCTATTGCCTGGCTCTCTTCCTGGCCTATCGGGAGCCGGGAAGGCAATAGCTGGCCCCCAGCACGAAGGCCCCTATCTGGGCCTTGTAGGGCCCCCTCCTCGTTACACCCCTGCAGCACCTCATGGAACAACCATCAAGCATGCAGCCTGTTACCCCACGAACTTGCGCCTCTAGAACTTTGTGCACCCCTCAAGAATACCTGAGTCATGGCTGGACATTATCGCCTTTTTTTACTAACCTAAATAGCTGCTGAACCAAGGTGTACCTATGCCATTCTGCCTCCCTGGCCTTACTTAATCCCTCTTTTCAATGCATTTCTGTGCCTCTGTCTAATTCGAATCCTAGTGTGCTTTTAACATCTCTGCACCCCATTTTTGCATTGTATTTCTGTGCCTTTGTGTAATTCGAATCCTGGTGTGCTTTTAACATCCCTGAACCCAATTTTTGCATTGCAGCTCTGTGCCTCTGTGTAATTCGAATCCCGGTGTGCTTATAACATCTCTGCACCCTATTTTCGTTACTAAAGTGCTTCCATTGCATCTGTTTGCTTGCTTCTCCTTGCTACTAGGCTGCATGGTGAGTTTGTGATTGTACTATGCACTCCCTCCTCTATCTTCCATCATATCCTCTACCGCCTTATGGTACTCACCATCTTCCCTTTCTTTTATAACTGCTATACTATCACCTATCCTCCCACCCTCACGAAGTCTAGATGAAAAAAGCTTTTAAAAGACATCCTGACCACTAACCCTGGTCTACCCATCGCAGACACCTATGACAGCGCAACTTCGGACAGACTTTCAGTGATATCCTCTTTTCTGTCCCCTCTCCAGATCTATGGACTCCTCTCATCTTATCTCTCCTCTCACATCTTCACCCATTAATGGTGGCACTAGATGGGAAGTACTCTTGGTGGGCTTGTCATCATCCGGGTGTATCATTAATGTCTATCACAATGGCACTATCATGGCTCAGGGTCCTCAACCCAACCTCCTTCTCTTTGACCAGCGCTCTCCCTCATCAATTTCCATCTCACACCTGCAGCTCCTTCTTCCTCTCTCTCTGACCGGTGTACCACGCCCTGTACCCATCCTCGCGAAACCTTCAAGGGCAGTAAGCTCTTTCATCTAGCCACACTTAATGCTCGCTCGGCTATCAAACACTCTGCCGACATCTGCGTCCTCTTTGAAGACCTTGACCTCAATATCCTCGCTCTTACCAAGACTTGGTTCTATGCCAGCTCAGTCACTGTGTTTGACTCCCTTCGCCCAGATGGCTATAAGATCATCTCCAGCCATGCCCTAACTGCACTGGAGGTGGGGTTGCCCTGAGTAGGTCACTTGTTCCCTCATACCCACTCAGCCTTACTCTTCATTTGAGAGCTTGGTTTGCAAACTGGTCATCTCTCCCACTTCCTCCCTGACCATTACCACTATCTACAGGCCACCTAGCTCTACCACCCTGTTCCTCTCTGAATAGGCTGATGTATCCTCCTCTCTTCTCTCATCCACCTCTAAACTCCTCCTGGGTGACTTCAACATCCACCTTGACTCCTCAATCACGACATCCACTCTCTTCCGTGACCTGCACACCTCACTCTCCCTCTCCATTCTGCCTCTGGTCCTACACACTCTCGATGCCATCATCAACACTGATCTTTTTCTCTCCTCCCCACTCACTACCCCACTCTCTTGGTCAGACCATTCTCTCCTCGCACCTGGGTCCTATTTGCCGTCTGACTGCACGTCCCTCAGCCCTGCCAAACGTGTTCACGAACATCCTTCCGATGAAACAAGTGTCAGCTGCTGCCTTCACATCTCCCCAACGCAGACTCTACCTATGACTCTGCTCTCAACAAGCTCCATCTTGCCATCACTAATACTCTTGACATTCTTGCCCCAGTCATGAGGATCCGCTTGAAACATGCCTCCAAGCGTAACACCTCGCAGATCTCAGACTCGCCCTCTAACAAACCGGCCTATCACCTGCTCCAAAGGCAATACCGACTCTTCATTCGCTGCAAGAAAAGAGCCCATATCCAGGCTCGCCTCTCTGGTGCATCCAATAACATGGCAGAACTCTTTAAAATCTTCAAGGAGCTAGCCAACCCTTCTGCAGTCTCCACCACACCCCTTCGCTCCCAGGCCCTCTGCAATGCACTGGCCACACACTTCAGTGCAAGGAACTCAGGACATCTGAGCACCCTAGCTTCCCTTTCACCGTGCCATTCCACCACCCTCCTGCCACCTATGGCGTCCCATCCCCCTTCTTACTTTCTCTCCTATCATATCCGACGAGGTCACTAGAGTTGTTCGCTCTATGAAGGTCTCCCCCTGTTCTTCCAGAACTATTAAGGACAATATTGTCTCTCTTGCCCCTGCAATTGCTAATTTCTGCAATCACTCTTTTTGCTACTGGGTCTTTCCCCTCATCCCTGAAGCACTCTCCTGTGCGCCCCCTCCTGAAAAAACCCTCTGCAGACCTGTCTTGTCCGGCTAACTACCACCCCATCTCTATCACCCCCTTCCATGAGAAACGTTTGGAGAAGCTGGTCTTCCCCCAACTGACCAAATATTCTGAGCTTTTTGGTTGTCTACACAAACATCAATCTGGATTCCGAGCATCCAGAGGCACGGAAACTGCTCTCCTGAACACCTGTGAAGAACTGCTTGCATCTCTTAATTTTAACTCTCCTGCCATTCTCTTTCATTGTTATAGTTACCTCTCATTCCCATGTTCCCTCCCTGTTTCCCTGCAGGCACTTTGAAATATAATTAACTTGATGTATAAGCGCCTTGCAAATGCACAATAAAATAAACTCCACGTAAGGTGTGAGCGTAGACCAACCATCGTATGGACTACCTGAATTCCGGGTTGAGGGTGCTTTTGTCTGACCAATTTTCCTGTGACCTGGTGAAATTCAACAGATGACCCTCCCACAGGGGTGTGAAAGTGGGGGTCCCGGCCTAGGGCTGAGTCAGGCTTGCTTAGGTGTTTGCTTCTTGCCTTGCAGGCATCTGCGACCCTCCTCTGAATGTCTGCGTCCGACCCCTGTATGCTGGCTGTGCCATGGAGCGTGAGGACTGACAGTAGGAGGTAGAGGTATATGCTGAACTTTCCCCTTGAGGATCAAAAAGAGGACCAACGCTGTTGCAGGGTTCCTAGGGATCTAGCCATCTCTGTGTCTGTTTGTATCACTTGCAGTGTCTTATCCACTACATTTCAATAGAGGTTATCCATGTCAAAGGACATATCGACCATTTTGGCCTGGATGCCATGACTACTGCGATGGCATGTTCGGAGGCCACCTCTCCTTCCTGAAAAAGGGCAATAGCCTACTTCTTTTTATCATCCAGTAAAGAATCTAGGAGTGAGCCCAGCTTAACCCACAACTCCCTATAATCCCAGACTAGAATTGCCAGAGCGTTGGTGACCTTGACGGGTGATGCTGCAGTGTATTTGACACGCTTCTCCATTGCATCCAGCTTCTTTCCTTATTTGGTCTGGTAGAACCATAGACTTGGAGGACGGGTTAGCAGACCGTTTGCTTGCTCTGGCTGATACCACAGAATCCGATGATGGCTGCGATCTGTGACAACTGGGGGCTTAATATGGCACCCTGTATTTTTTCTCTAGCATGTCCCACTTTGCTGGTGCAGAGATTGGGGTCTTCATCAGCGTGAGGCCTTCCTCCCACACTTCGCCAAGCAAAGGGACAGACAATACAGTCTTCCTGGCTGATGTGCGCATCTGGTAAAGGAAACCCTACTTTCTCCTTTCCTCAGGTGTTAAGTTGAAGAGGGTAGCTGCCCTTGCCATCATGGAATCGAACGACCACACTTCATCTGGGGGAGAAACCCTGGGGGGTATTATCGACACCTATTGGGTCCCCATCAGCAGGAATAAAGTCGTCAAACTCATCTGCGTCTGTGGTGCCGGTATCAGTGGCCATAGCATTATCAGTCTGCTGTGTGTACCCTGCTGGTGCCGCTGGGACAGGAGGTGGGGTTGGTGGTCACCTCGGGGTAGCTGAGCGATGCCTATGCAGAGGTCATGGAGGGCTGTACCTCGGGTTGCTCCCCGATGGGGCTGCTATTGGCAGCAGGGGCTGTTTCCAAGACCAGAGAAATCAGCACAGTGAAAATATCTTGAGACGTGTCTCTAGAGGCTTGTGGGAGTGGGGGCACAAGCAGGAGCACTAGCAGAGGGTTAAAACATCTCACTGGGCTAGCATGCTTTGGAGACTGCATGCCTACCGGACTGTTCCCACCCGTGTCCAGGCCTTCCTGCAACGTTTCCTCAGCAGAACTCGTGTAGATCACTGTGATCAATGTTAAGATGGATTTCTGAACTCTGACCTGGTGGGCAGAGGTTCAGAAGGCCAGCCTAGCTTCTTGGAACAGGGTAACCTTCTGGACAAGCCAGACCAATCAAGGTAGCTTGGAGGCGGTCAAGACTAGGTCTCAGCAGGGGTGAGGGTGACTGAAAGACCTCAATGAGCACACAGAGAAAAGGACACTTACAAATCACTCCCGGTCAGGTGTATATATATTAAAAATACATATACATTTATTTCAAGGCCTTTGAGTTTCAACACACAAATCAAATCACAGTAATACTATTAAGCCAACACAATCCTATCTAAATACATATATACAAGACCAATGGGGTCTAAAGGGTTAATGCACAAAATGGGTCCAAAATGTATACGCAGATGCACCCATCGCCAATGCATTTCGGACAAAACATTCCTTCCTCAGGGTGCATATATGGCATCTTGATTATGCCAATCAAACGGTAGATGTTGTTTCACATCCCCAAGTGGTGCGATAGTTATAATATCCCACATTTTCAAAACAATCATATATCCATCATTAATACATAGTTACAAATGACAAGTCTGTGTCAGCCGACATTGCGTAAGTCACCATGATTCATGTTATATATATATATAACACTATATATCACTGTTCAATATATAAATCATGCAAACATAATATAGGAGTGAATTGTGTCAATGTTTATTAGGCCACAATATGTACAAATCAATAAACATGGATTAGACAAAATATTAAGGTTACTGTCCTTCAATTTCAGCTCACGATAATATGCAGTGCCTTAGGACATTTCAGTCATATCAGTAAACAGGGGAGAAAACAGTAGGGTCTGTGCACATGCTCATTCAGGCTGTTGATTAATCTCAAATGTCATGCCTTAGAGTGCTGTTGTTAATGCCCGCAAAGGGGGGAGAAAATACAATCTGTACATGTGCTTCCTTGGGTTAATGGGACTTTCTGATGTGAACATAGTAGTTAACGTGGTTCATAGCCAATGGATTCTTATGGGTTAGAAAAACTTAGTAACCAGTGATTTAGTGCATGTCATTGCTTCCGAGTGTATCCTGGTGTCCCTTAAAGGGAAATCTAACCTGTGAGACTTGTACTGAGTCTAATCTTTGTTCGGCCCCAAGAGGCCGTGTGAACTGATAATCTGTAATAAATACATGAGATGGTAAGAAAACCTACCAGCCTATGGCATTAGTCATTCAGCATGACTATCTATAAAGTATCATCAGTCCTACCGTCTCGTGTATTCGTATATTCTTATCCGATGTCCGATTCCATGCTGCAACGCAACAATACGGGCAACCTGGAACCAGATAGTTATAGTCAACAAAGCGTTACTATGGCAGCATTTGTCTGAGGGACACGTCCATCGTTACGCGGCACCCAGAGTGCGCGATGGAATAGATTGTTTAAACCATCAGCCATCTTGGAATGACTATTGAACTTATGTATGGAAATCAGTTAGTATGGCTAAACCTCACAGAAGTCGGTGCATATTGTTAATCGAAACGTATTGTTAATCATGACGATTGTCGTAATAGTTATCGATCAATAGTTTCAAGATGGTCGAGAACAAAAAGAAAATTAGTACGTCTGACATATATGCTGGGTATATTTCTCTAAAGTCTTTATTGGATATACATTGGTATATGTTAAACATACATATCGTAACTCACAAAGACATAGCTTCTGGAAGCAACTATGTTGAGTGTATCTAGTGTATTACAGAAGTTGTGTGATGAAACCTCAGACAGATGAAAGTCTGGTGCACTTAGCCATATTTGTTGGGCAATGTGAGTGTTTGCTATTTCAATTAAAGCCAGTATTCGCACCATGTTATCATGTTGATTAGTCATGTCATCTATAAAAATGCTTTTCGTGGCCAAATAAGCAGTAGCAGTTTTTGTCGAGTACTTACAGTGTTCAGAGACCCCTACACAAAGAACAAATAATTACTTTGTTCAATTTTATAAGTTCAGTGTAAATGCAAACAATTATACATTTGGTGTCAATGCGTCCAGTCGGTCGATCCAATTTGCTTCGTGCTGTGCACTTCTGTTGTTTATATCTTCTTTGCAACCCCTTGTGTTGATAATCTCTAGTACCTGAAATCTCAGTTATGTTATGTCCCAGTGTTTAGAGACTCGCACACAATAAAAATGTCCCAAATTAAGTGAAATTATTCTACTTTGTGCTCTTACTTATTCAAAGAGCACAGTTAGCAGTGTGCGTTCTTTTTGTGCCGATATTTATGTTCTATTATTTTATTATGTTGCATCCTCCAAGCTTTTGATATGCTAGAACATTGGTTTCATTACTGTTGTTACTGTGTTTTGCTGTATTTCATTCATGTGTATCCTTTGTACTTATTTGTACATTTTATGATTTCTCTTGGGGGAGGGGCATTTGAGTTATAACGTTGTAAAATTGTTCAGGTCACAAACAAAAAATAAAGACATATTGTAGCCTAAAGTCCATACAGGAGCAGCCTTTATTCAGGGGTTACCCTCTTTTTTTGCCACAATCGCTCTTTAGCAATGCCATGTAATGGGACATTAGATTTGATTTTTATTTATATAGCGCTATATACCAAAGCACTGTACAAAAGTAAAATGGTACAGATCATGCAAAACAAATTGAAAAACATAAATTAACCAGTAAGCAGGCGACATTTACGGTGTGAATGGAAGGGAAGATAGTGAACTAAGAGGAAGGGGAAGCGTGTTCCAGTGTTTCTGGGCCAAGAGGGAGAAAGAGCAGAAATGGGAATTAGCACAAGGAGGGCGATGGAACAGTAAACAGAAATAGAGTTTGAGAACCAAGTGGATGCGATGGACATAAAAAGAAATAAGAGAGGAAAGGTAGGGAGGGAAAAGTTGTGAAGGTATAAAAACCAGACACTAAGTTGACTAGGAGACGTAACTCAAAGGGGAGCCATTGAAGAGAGGCAAGAGCAGGGGCAGTAGGATCGTGAGAGGATAAAGAGCAAAGGAGGTATACAGTCGAGTCATAGATGGGACAAAGTAGAGAGAGATGGACCGCAGGAAGACCTAGAAGAAGGGTAGAACAGTCAGGGAAAAACAGGGATTTTGGTAGCAGTAAAGGAAAGAAACGTTCTAGCCTTACATATATTAAAAAGCTGGGTACCGACAGCAGTGGGAAAGAGCAGAAATATGAGGAGAGAAAGAAAGGATGAGTCGAGAATAACTGAAGATTTCAGACAGAAAGAGAAATGGTGAGAGGAAGGGAGTAAAGAGATAAAGGGGGAAAAGAGATAAAGGGGGAAGGCATAGGAGGAGGTATAGTTGTGGCAGGGAGGAAAAGAAATTCAGTCTTGAAGGGATTTAGATGAGGGAAGTGGGCCGACATCCATCCAAGAGTGAATTGCAAGAAGAGTTGAGTGTATCCAGAAAGGAGAAGCAGAGAAAGAGCTGTGTATCATCAGCATAGAGATGATGGGAGAGACCAAAAGAAGAAATGAGGAGAGTGGAATTGAGTAAAGGGAGAAGAGCAGGGTACCCAAGGCTGAACGCTGAGGTACCCCCTACACTAAAGAGGAATAATTAAGACCAGCCCAGGACACAGAATAAGTGTGATTGGGAAGAGAAGAGTAAAACCAATTTAGAACAGAGGCACTGAGTGGTCAACCATGTCTAAAACAGCAGACAGATCGAGAAAGACCAGAAGAGAGGATTGCCTAGAATGGCAGATAGAAAGAGAGTCACAGACAGAGAGAAGAGTCATTTCGGGAGAGCAGATGACAAAAGTTGGATTGATAGATAGGAAAAAGAAGAGAAGTGTTAAAGTGAGAAGAGACTCAAGAATAAACTATATTTTTTAGAAGTTTAGAAAAGAAAGGTAAGAGCGAGACTGGGCGATAGTTAAAAGGGAGAGGAGAATCCAGAGAAGATGTGTGATTTGAAAGGGGATTCAATATTCCCAGATGAGTCTATGGGTTCATGCTCTAGTTTGTCCTCCCCTAAATTCACAACACTTTGCACTTCTTCGAATTCTATTTCGGGTTCTCCCTCCTGCACATCGGCTGGATAAATAAACTGCCTTGGACAATTTTGAGAGGGCTTACTGTCACTTTGGGAGTCCTTTTCTATTTCCTTCACCCGCTTTCTTCTCATTCTTTCATTATAATGTTAACAGTAGCCAGTCTAGGAAAATGCATGATTTTACTGTAGTGGTATTTGGCCTGTTTAGGTATGATTGATCTATATGAGATACATTACTCACCGCAATCATATTTCTGATGCTTGTATCTGCTTAGATTCACATGCTATGCATAGTCCAACATTTAGTGGCAGTCGCAGAGTATTACATGATTTGTTTTTGAAACTTGAAAAGGGACGTTGAATGGGTGTGTCAGTAATACTATCCCTAGTGTGATGTCCATTGTAGCTATGGTCCTTCACGTGTCGAGGTCGCTCAGAATGTTTTGTTTCTGACATTGAGGTAGCGCGAGTACATATGTAATAAAGCAGAAAATAGTGATAGAGCAAGAAACATCTATGCGCCTTCGACTCCAGGAGGGAGAGGAGGGAGGGGCCTGTGTGAATCTAAGCAGTTACAATCAGAAATATGATTACGGTGAGGCTTGTGGATCTGCTTGGATCACATGCTATGCATAGATTAGCAAGCAGTATCTGGAGAAGAAGGTGGGTTGTCAGAAGGTACAGCAGCAAATGGATGTTTTAGCACTGTTTGGTAATGTTAAAGGTATTTGTACTGCGCACCGTCACCAACGGAATTGGTCCCGAGGCGCTCAGGCAGATCTGCAAACAAGAAGGCAGGGATGGTTTAGTCGGATGAAGAGGGAATAGGATAGTGAAAAAAGTGGTCTGCTTTTGACAGCATCAGTTCGTTATTCACCATGCGCTGAGCTTTGGTGTGAATATCAGACCGATGCAAGACCTTGTGTGCTGTTAGTGCGCTTTATGTGTTGTTTGTTTGTTGCAGTGTGGTGAAGTGTGGGCGGTTTGTTGAGCGAGAAGATGGTTGTGTGGAATTTTGTGTGAGCTAGTTATGCAGAGATCAGAGCATTGGGTTAGTGGGTTATATATCTCTTAGCCTTTATAATTCTTGTTCTATGTATCTGGTTGTCCTATAGGTAGGCATATTTTCCCTGTTTCTTTCCTGTCTGTCTGATTGTTATGAGTGATGGTGCGGCACATTCCCAGCTGTTTTGTTTGAACTTAGTGTAATAGGTAGGGGCATGTCTTGTCCCCCACTCTGGTATTAATGCTGTAAATTAGCAATCACCCACTCCCTTGCTATCTATTTCCTATTGATGGTTCATTGTTGCCTGTGTTTAGTTCGTAGGCCAAGGTGTTTTTTATATATCATCCTTGTCCTTCCATCCCGATCAATCAGTGATCTTTCTTTGGTGTCGTTCTATCATATCTATCTCTCATTTGGTAAGTTGATATGCCATATATTGTTCTTTCTTAACTTCTGTTTATGGGTGATAGCTTAGGGGGATTGGGAGGATCGGTTTCTTCTCTCAGTATTGTTTCAGCTGTGCATATGCCCCCAAAGGCGTTCTTCTAGTTATGGGGTGAAGAGCCAGGATTTGAGGAGTTTTCAGAATAGGAGGTGATTTCTTGTGTTATGTATGTTCTTTGGTACCTTGCTCCAGGTTTTTCCTCCAGGGGAGGTAAGAAAAAGAACCTCAGAATGTTCTTTTGTTGTAGGGTTCCAAACGGATGCTGCTGCTCGATCTGAGCGTGCTTGTTGGGCGATGTAGGCTTAATTTGCCTCTTAGGAACTCTGTTCCTTGGTCGTGGATTGCTCTGTGCATAATGCTCATTGATTTTAACTTGATTCACTGTTTTATTGGTAGCCAGTGTAGTGTTTTCAGCGCTGGTGTGATGTGTTCTCTTCGGTGTAGTTTGAGGAGCAGTCTGGCCCCCGCATTGTGTATGCGTTGTAGTTTTTTAAGTAGTAGTTCAGGCATGCCCAGATATAGACTATTGGCGTAGACTACTCTGGACATGACGAGAGTGATGACAGTGAGTGTTTTGTTGGCGAATGACAGGAACGGTAGGATCCTTTTTACCGCTCACAGGAGAAAGAAGCATTTCTTGATTATAGCGTTTATTTGTGGCTCTAGACTAAGTTTGATGTCCAACAGGACTCCCTGTTTTTTTTTTACAATCGGCAATGGGAATGTTGTGGTTGTCTCCTCTGATTTTTATGATGATCATTATTTCTGTTTTTCCTGGGTTGAGTTTGAGGTGGTTCGAGTTCATCCAGTTGTATATTTCACGAAGGCAGTTCTCTAAAGTTGTGTTGTCTTCTTGAATGTCTTGTATTTTGTAGACTATTTGTGTATCGTCAGCATAGTTGTAACAGGTGAGGCCATGTCTATTGATGATCTTGATTAGTTGACACAGGTAGATGTTGAATAATTACGGGGAGAGGGGTGATCCTTGTGGCACTCCGCATGAGGATTCTCTTGGGTTGGATTTGAAAGGTTTGATCCATATGATCTCTGTTCTGTTTGTTAGGAAGGATCTGATGCATAGTAAGGTGCAGTCGGTGATTCCAGTTTCTTTCAGTCTTGTGATGAGGATGTTGTGGTTACCTGTGTCACATGCTGCAGAGAGGTCTAGAAGTATCAAAGCGGTACTATTGTCTGAATCTGCGTTAGCTTTTAGGTCATCCCATATTGAGAGAAGTGCAAATTCCATTTCTTGCATTTGTCTAAAACCTACTTGCACCTAGTCTAGTAGACGGTGTTCCTCTATGAATTCTTGGGTTGTTCTGTATATGTATGTTTCTAGCAGTTTAGCTGAGTACGGGATGTTGGAGATGGGACCGTAATTGGAGAGGTGCTCTATGTTTCCTGCTGTATCTTTAAGGAGCAGCTTGATGCATGCCGATTTTAAGGATTCTGGCACTTTTCCTGTTGAGATTCAAAGGTTGAAGACGTTCCTATGGTATTCCATGGGTGTTCCTTGTGAGAGGATTGATTTATAGATGTTAGGGGGGGCAGGGATACATAGGGGAACCTGTTTTGTTTTTTTGATTTACCAGTTTGACGAATGTCTCCACTGATGTTAGGGGGAAGCTTCAGAGTTTGTTTGGGCGTTCGTCGTAGGGGTGGGTTCCATTTTCTGTTTGCATGGTCTGTTTTGTATGGTCTATTGGATGTTAATGATTTTGTTTTTTAAATGGTCTGCTAATTCATTGCATAGTTTCTTCGACTGTATTGGTGCGTTGTTGCAGCCAGGTGGATTTATTTTATTTCATTTACGATTTTAAAGAGTTCTTTTTGGGTGTTTGGTGCTTTGAAGATTCGGTTGTCATAGTATTTCCTTTTTGCATTTCTTTTTTGTATGTTGTTGAAATTTGAATTTTTTTCCACAATCGTTTTTGATCCTCCATTCTAGTTCCAGTTTTCTTTTTTTTCTTTTCATGGAGCCGAGTAGTGGGGTGATTTTGCGTGAAGTGGTGAAAGGTTTTTCTTTGGCGATCTTGTCAATTGTTGTTGTGATCCAGTTGTGTAGTAGATCCTTTTTTTTGTCCAGGTCAGCTTCGTCCATAGTTGTTGCTTGTGGTTTGCTGAGTTCCAGTAGATCAGTTAGGTTGGAGTTTTTGATGGTTCACTAATTTCTTTTCATGATGATCGGTGGGTTGTCCTATTGCTTGGTTATTTGAGTGGCCAGTGTGATTATGAAGGGAATGATGAGGTGGTCGCTCGAGAGGATTTGAATTGTGGTGGTAATGAGTTTTTTGTTGGCGAAGATTGCGTCTAGTGTATGTCCTACTGTGTGGGTTGCTCCTTTGACTAGTTGATGTAGATTCATTGCTGCTAGTTGGCTGGTTAGAGATTTGTGTGTGGCAGTGGTTTCTTCATCGAACCAGATGTTGAAGTCTCTGAGGATAATTAGGTGATTGTGCTCAATGGCAAGGCTGGTGATTGCTTCTGTGAAGGCGTCAACGAAGGTTGAACTGTAAATTGGCTGCCTGTATATCAGTATGAATTTTAGGTTTGTTGATAGGTGGGGAATTAGAGATTCGCATTTATTGATGTTTAATGGATCCTCCAGTTTAATTTCCAGGTGTTCCTTGTGGATGATTGCCAGTCAACAAGAAAACACTGGGAGGTTGAGGGAAAACTTGGAGTCACAGGCAAACCCTCACGTAAAGGGTGAAATCCTTGGTATATACAAAAAAGCCTGTGAATCACAAAACACCGCTCTCATAGAGTGAATAGGGGATACTAACCCATGTACTCAAATGTCAACACATTAGTCAATAATGCATAATACCAGAGTTAGAAAATCTAAAACCATTACATATTTTAATTTGAAATTTCATACACATATTTCATATAAATTGAATACAAAAATGAATTAGAAAATACTCTCATTGGATAAATCAAGAGAGTACTAAATACAGAGAAAACAAGAACATAAACAGAAAAAAAATTCACTCCAAAGTAATGATGCAACATAATTCCACAAATGCAACCCATAAATGGGAGCCTAGATGATCGAGTGGCTTATACACAGTGATAATACGTGATCAAAATTCACTTACTAACTATTCCACTTCTCACCATTCGTACCATACACTCTCATGCATAAAGTATGCTTCATTCAGCCACATACGCACACAAATCAGACAATAGCAAAAACAAGCCCAAAAATGATTGCCAGTCCACCACCTCTTTTGGTTTTCCTGTGTGCTCAGACCCACTTGAAGTTATCAGGCAGGCAGTTGTTGAGAGTTATCTTGTAATTGTCATCTAGCCATGTTTCAGTTACAAATATGATGTCGATACCTCTGTCACATAGGAGGGTGTAGATTTCAGTGGCATGTTTGGACATTGACCTTGTGACGATTAGATTGCAATGGATATTTTTGGTGTGGTTTTATTTGTTATTCCTTGTTTTGATTTGTGGGTGTTCAAGCGGGGTGCTTCTATATTGACGCTGTTTGGCTGAGGTTCAGCAGAGGCTGCTTCTTCATTGAATTGGTCTGTTAGCTTGATAGTTGGGTTGATGACTTCTAGTGCTTCGTCGTCACGTGTAGTTTGATGTGGGTATCGATGGTGCCCTTCTGTTCTTGTGATATATGGAGTAAGGGGGTTGGTATCATCCCAATCTCTTCTTGGGTACTCTCGTCTTTTTTCTGGTTGTTTGTAGGGATTCTTTGCTTGTCTCAAGATTTCAATGTTGTTAAAGTATTGAGGCTCTGCCGTTGTTGCGAGGTACTGTGTAAGGTATAAAGATTTTTCTCTTGCAATGTTTGTTCTGTTGGTAGTAGTATTTGGCGGGGTGTGTTCTGTATTCAAGGCGACTTCTACTGTAGGCAATTGAGTTTGTGTATCCGTATTAGTTGTTCCATGTTTCTGCTCTCTTTGTCGGTGTCCATTTCTGCATCGGGGCATTTCGGGTCCTCTGTGTGTGGTAGGAATTGGTCTGGTTGTAGACTTCACAGGGAAATTGCCCGCCTGTTGTATTTTGTGCTAGGGCAATATTGAGAATCCGATCTGTGAATCTGCTTTTGAATGTGTGTCAATGCAGAAGTGCTGAGAAAAGGTGTTTACAGAACTCCAAGAAGCTGCTTTGCAAATAGTGTCTTGGGGGGATGTTTGCAATAAATGCTGAAGTAGCTCCTGTACCTCTGGTCGAGTGAGCTCTTGGTGTGAAAGTCAGGGTCTTTTTTGATAATGAATAGCATAGTTGTATGCATTTGACTATCCATTTGGAGATAGCGTTCTTTGAAATGTGATCCCCTTCCCTGCCAGTTGCTATGGAAACAAAGAGTTGGTCTGTTTTCCTTATTGGCATTGTTTTGTTTACGTAGTACAAGACCACCCTCATTACATCTAGTTTATGGAGGTTCCTTTCCAGCTGAGTTAAAAAGTAGGTTGTTCAATAGATTGGTTGACATGGAACTTAGATATGAATTTAGGTGAAAACGTAGGGAGTGTTCTAAGGACCTTGTGGATTATAAAGAAAGGGTCCTGTACAGACAGTGCCTGTAGCTCACTAACCCGTCTAATGGTAGTGATGGATTCTAGAAAGGCAGTCTTGTAGGTTAAGTGTTTTAGGCTGGCTTTGTGCATAGACTCAAATGGCGGCGCCATGAGCTTTGAGAGCATATTAATGTCCCAACCCGGTGGAGGGTTAGAAATGGGAGGGTAGTCTCTTTACTCCCTCCATGAAAGCTTTAATAACAGGAATCTTCCACCAAGACACCTTGTTTTGTGAAGTGGAGTACATGGACAGAGCTGCTAGGTGTACTTTGACAGAGTTAAATACTAGGCCAGAGTCTAGTAGGTGAAGCATGTAGTGTAGAATGTTGGAAGGGGAACACTGAATTGGGTTTAAGGACTGTGATTGGCACCATATTACACACCTTTTCCATTTGTTGAAGTAGCAGTGTCTGGTGTTGGGTTTATGTGCCTCTTTGGGATATCCATACACCTTTGGGGACATTTTAAGTGTAGGAACTCTATGGCTTCAAGAGCCAGGCTGCCAAGTTCATAGACTGAGGATGTGGATGGAGTGTTGCCCCCCCCCTGTGCTGGGACAACATGTTGTAGGGGTATGGGAGTTTGGATGGTTTGCTCATCGCCCGTTTGAGCAGGTGTAGAAACCATGGTTGTCTTGCCCACATTGCAGCAATCAGGATTAGCATAGGTTGTTCCTGGTGCATCTTGTGCACTATTCTGCTGAGGAGTGGTGTCAGAGGTGTGGGGGTGGGAGCATAAGCACATTTCCCTGACCAACTCCTCCACAGGGCATCCACCCTTTGACTCTGGTTGGGGAAACCTGGATGCAAAGTCTGGGCATTGTTTGCTTTGGCTTTTGGCGAACAAGTCTAAAGGTGGATAACTCCACAGGGAAAAGATATTGTCTAGAATATCTTTGTTGAGCTGCCACTCATGTTCTTCTGGAAGAGGATTTCTGCTTAGAGACTCCAATATGCTAGAGCATCGAGTTCCCCCGGGAACGTGTTGAGAGACTAGGAACATGTTCAACTTGAGTGTCCACTTTCAAATGATTTGGGACAGTCTGGACAGAATTGGAGAGTGTGTGCGTCCCTGTTTGTTTAGGTAGAACATGGAAGTGGTGCTGTCCGTGAGGACTTGTACTGTCTGAACTAGTAGATGCGGCTGAAAAGATAGCAGAGCCTTGACAACTGCTATAAGTTCTAGAAGGTTGAGGTGGTTTTGGGCTGGGGTGTGTGTGTTCACTACCTATGAGCTGTGTGGTGAAGGAAATGGGCTCCCAATCCAGTGTGTGAGGTGTCCGCCGTTAGTATTGCTTGAACTGGTAGTTTGTGAAAGGGCTTTTCTTTCAATAAATTGTCTTTGGACCACCAGCGAAGAGCCTGTAACAGGTTTAGCAAAACAACCACCAGATCATCCCATTGTCCGCTTGCCTGAGGCCATTGTTTTGCTAAACACTCTTGCATTGGGCACATGCACTTCCGCGCGTGTGGAACTAGGTAGATGCATGGGCCATCATCCCGAGTAGGCACATTGATTTCCAGCTAGATAGTGAGGTATTTATAGCAGCAGGTTCTGAACTCATTCGTTTGAGGGGAAAACCAGATCTTCCCTTGTCTTTATAATTGCACCCAGGAATTGTTTTGTTTGACTCGGTACGAGGCTTGATTTTTGTCTCGTTGATGGAGAAACCTAATTGGAACAGAAGGCTGATTTTTCCTCTGGGTGTTGAATTTGCAAATTTTAGGGGTCTCCCCTGTTATCAGCCAGTCGTCTAGATAAGGGTACACTGGGATGGACTCTCTGCCTAGGTGTGCCACCCCTACTGCTAGCACTTTTGTGAACACCCCTGTAGCCGAGGCTATGCTGAAGGGGAACAACTTGAATTGGTAGTGTTCTCCCGCTATCTGGAAGCACAGGTATTTTCTGTGCGCTGGGCACATAAAAATATGAAAGTATGCATCTTTCATATCCAATGTTGCCATGTAGTCCCTTTGCTTTAGAAGTGGAATGACTTGCTGAAGTGTTGGCATGCAAACTTTTCGTGGCTTGACATATGTGTTTGCTGGGTGCAGGTCTAGTACCAGGAGCATTGTTGGGTAAATACCCTTGTTTACCTGGTTTGCTGGGACAAACTCTATGGCATCTTTCTGCAGCAGGGCTTTCACTTCCTCCAACAATATGCACCTCTCTTCCAGTGTCATCTTCTTGTGCTTTGGCGGGTGCTTGGGTGGTTTTTGTAGACGTTTTATACAATAACCACCCACCACAGTGGACAACACTGACTTTTCTGACGTGATCTCCTCCCATTCGTGGGTGAATTGTGAGATGCAACCTCCTACTGCAGTGGCATGGGAGGGAACCTGGAGCGGGGCATCATGTTTGGGTGGAGCCTCTGGCTGAGGAAGCTCTACCTCTGCTCCTGGACCATTTATAGCCTCTTTGAAAATTCGAGGATGAGAATTGTCACTGAGTTGCCCCAGGATGACGATTGGTTACCCTGGCTGTAACCAGAGGCGCGTTGAGGGCCATGCCCACAAAACCTTTTCGTGTTGGAATACCCCCTCTGCACAAACAGCTTTTTGGACAGCTACCCAAGAGATTTTAGGGTGCCAAACACTTCGTTGGGGCTTTTTAAGGACATCCTCAACCGCTGTACCAAACGGGACATTGGGTTCAATAGGCATGTTGAGTAACGTGGCCTGTGTTTCAAGTTTAAAACCTGATTGCCTAAGCCAGGCATGATGCTTAATGAGCGTGCCTTCAGCTATGATACGGCCTGCGTTGTCTGCGGCATCCAAGTTGTTTTTTAGGATGCAATTGGCTACCTGTTTGCCTTCGGTTATAGTCTTTAAGAGCTGAGTTTTTAGGGGTTCTGGGACTGTATCAATTTGTAGTTGCAGTTCATCGCAACTGTAGCAAGCCAAAAGGGTAGTATTGTTTGCTATCCTAGTTTGATAGGCAGCCAAGGAAGCCACTTTTCTACCAAGAGTGTAAATCTGTTTACTTGCTTTGTCTGGTGGAGCCTCTGTAGAGGCTAGAGCTGTGCCTGCCCTTTTCCTAGTTGCGGTAACCACCAGAGAGTCAGGTTTTAGCTCACCTCCGATCTATACAGGTTCGGTAGGGGCTGGTCTGAACACCTTCTCGATGCAGGGATTGACTGCTCAAGTAAGTTGTGGCTAGATGGTGTAGACCTCATCATTGTCGTAATATTGGTCTTGGTCACCCTGGTCCTGATCATACTGGTCCCCTTGATCTCCTTGAGAGCCAGGGTCAAGTGAACCTGAGGCGTTTACAAAATATAAATCCTGTGAGGGGAAGGGGAGACGGGGCGTAGACTGGCTCTGGGTGGAGGTGCTGGGCTGAAAAGTGTCCAGGTGTGCCTTCTTGGCTGCTGTTTCATCCCTAGCTACCACTGTGTGAGATGGGCCCTGAAGATTAAACAGTTCTGCAGGGTGTCGGCCCATGAAGTCTATGACTATCAAAGCTCTCTGGGGTCCATCAGATGACCTTTGAAATACGGAAGTAGGAATGTCCTGTAAAGGTGTAGGCTTGTTGTGGTGCATGGTCCCTGAATGAGTGTCTGAAGGTGTAGGGGTGTCCTTAGATTTAGAGGGGCCACTATTTTAGGAAGTAGAGGACTTAGACGGTAGAGGCGTCACATTTTTTGTGGATTTCAACGTCTTGGATTTTAAAAGAGGGCCCGGGACGTTTTTTCTTTTCTTTCAATGAGTTCTCATTTTCGAGGTAGTGGAAGAGGGCATTGAAGCGCCTTTCGACGCATGACTCGGCGCGCGAAAGGGCGTCTGTTTTATGTGCGGTGTCAGAAAAAGACTTGTGGGTCTGTTTCAGAAGCCTGTCATGCGGCGAGCACAATTGGCCCAGAGGACAGGGATGTTTTAGAGGACCTTTCCTTTGACACTGCGTGGCTTTTAACAGTCGACAGCGCGGTCGACCGTCAGACATGTGCTTGGTGTGGCGTGAAGTGTGCGTGCTTGAGTCGCCGGGTGTAGTCTGTGTAACAGGACCGCTGGCCTGCTTAATGGAGTTGGGGCTGGCACGTGGGAGTCTGTTGAATCCCTTTCACCCCTAGCATCACTTAGAACACTGACCCTACGGTCACGTCAATGGAGGCCTCGGCTTGCATGGTGTGGGCAGCCCAGCATTTTGTTCTACAGTCCTTTAATGTCTTAGATCGAAAGAGCTTGCAAGAATTGCGGGGTGATCCCGTGGGAGACAGTGGTTAGCACCCTGTGTGTGTCTACCCAGGGGTACTTCCTATTGCACAACTTAAACTGTGTATTTTCCATGATTACTGGAAAAGGCAGCACAGAACACAGAAGGAAATGAGAAGAGATTAGGAATTCTCTAAAAGGAAAAGAAAGTATGGCCTCCCTGCACTCTCACTAGTGTAATGGGTCGAGGCCTGTTGAGGCCTTTGTAGGCCACGGTCAGTGTCTGTTGATGCAATTGTTCAGTCGTCGATGGCTCTGGCCTTCGAACTCCGCTTCAGACGATCTTGTAGCGGGTGTTGGGCAGTTAGCGAAAGAACAGTAAGAGTCTTCACGTGTTGAGGTCCTCAAGATAATTTTCTTTCTGACAAGAGGATGCATGAAGTGTGTATTGAAATACAGGAAAGTGGAGCAGGTGTAAGTTGTCTGTCTTTCTCTGTCTCCCTCCCTCCACTGCTGACCTACCGACTGGTTGCTTGGCTACCCTCAGAGTCTCAATGGGTACCAGGCTGTTTCTTGATCAATCACCCTTGCACTGCCTCCGGGCCTACCACGCAGTTAGGGGCTGTATCTGTAACCCTATGGTCCCCTGTTCTCCTTGCACTACCCAGATCCGTGCTGCCCTGGCTGCACTTACTAAGAGCATTGCTGCCCTGTTTCCCCTCCCCTCTCCCTTGCACTTACCCCCTTGTACTTCTTGTTCCCTCACTTGCATGATCTGAAAGACAGAGCCTAGTAAGATTGTTTGTCTTGTCCTTCCTCCCTTGTCTTGTCGCGCCTAGAAACACTTGTGTACAGGCTTGTTATAAATGACATGACATATATGAACCTTCAATTCCCAACGAGGGGGGGAAGGGTGAGTGCATGTGAATTAAGCAGTACAAACATCAGAAAGACGATTACAGGCATGTAGTATGTGTCTTCCGTGGATTGGGGATTGGGGATCTGCCTTGTATATGCTAGCAAGCAGAACCAGGAGACTTGTTGGGGTTGTTAGAAGGAACAGAGTCAAACAGATATGTTAACACTGCCTGCCCCACCTGAGAATCGCTTTTTGTTTGAGCATTGCGACGAATCCAGAGATATCGTCACTGCTTCAGATGGGGGAGCCCCTTTTCATGAGGCCAGGGAGGTGAGGCTGCTACCCAAGATTCCCCCTGTGGGTGGTACTCAGCCGGATGATCTCATGTGGAGGAGGGACCCCATTGAGAGCAGTGGAGAACCTCAGAGAATGCAGTATCCCCTTAACCCACCCACCTTTCCCCAAAACCCCTTCCATTCACAAATACCCCATGTGCTTTGTGTAAAGAACTCAAGGTGGCAACAGTAAAGAAAGACATAAGTGATCACACTTCAAGGTTGTTTATTAAACTGTATGCAGGTTGGGAAAACGCCTAATCCAAACCTAAATCTAAGATGGGAGCAAGTGTCGAACATCAAATGAAAAATAAGGCAGTCCTAGCAGCGTTGTGTCAAATAAAAAGGGCGTATACTAAGAAAAACATATTGCCAATCATTACAACTAATACAACAAGGGTGTGGGATAGTTTTCAAGAAAAGAAATCAGTGTTCACAAATATGTCAGGATGCGGTAGCCTGGGTCTACCTTCCCCATGTTTTGAGCACAGGGCAATGTAGGATCTTGGAGCACAGTACACTCTCGAGCTTCCCCAGCATGAGATGACAGTTCAGCTTTCAGTTATCAGGGCCGTTGATGGCCAAGTCTTGTTTCTCTTGAAAGTCTTTTGCCTTCGAGGACCTGATGTATCCACAATATCAAAATAACAAACCAAAAAGTTCAGTTCATATGATATTTAGGGTGATAGTTGCTCATCCCTCGGTCCCTCTCTTTCGGGCAATGACCCTTGTTCCTCGTGGTGTTGGGTGATGGCTTTTCACCCCCTTGTTCTCCCTCTTCCGTGTTTGGAACCTTAAAACAATTCCTATCGATATCAGGGTCTTCGGTGGTTGAGTCTCCTGGTTCCGAGGGCCTTATAGGTTTACAAAAATAACTAACAATCACAAAGTTCTGTTCTACTTATTTCTCGGGTGATGGCTTCACCCCTGGGTGCCCCTCTTTCGGCGCAGACCCCTCTTTGCTTTTAGCCTTCCTCTGCCAGGTTCACCATGGCTTTTCCAGCATTCACCAATCTTAATGTCTTTATAAACAGTGCACTATGGACATCCCTCTGCCGGGTTCACGTTTGTCGACATACTGTTTCGTGGCACATTAGATGTTGCCTTCTCGTCAGCCTCCCTCCTTTGAGTTCACTCTAGCCAACTTCACATTCACATTTGCTTTCAATGTCTGTGGGATTCACTTCCCTTGTTTTCTCACGTTGTGGGATTCACTTCACTTGCTTTCTCTACAGTTCTTAGGTCAAAAGCTTTCGATTGTACTGGGATTTTGCTAGACCTACTGTATAACCACTTTGACCTGCCTTGCAGCTCTCCTCAGCCTTCTGGTATTTTTGGTTTCACATAGACGGGGCTTGGGCAGAGTTTCTCGGAGCAGCACCCACGTGGTGCCAATCTCTTTCTGCAGCTGGTGTCCCCTTTACAATTTTACAGTTCTTTCGAACTTCTCTCACTTTGCGACTTTTCACCACAGCCTGGTTCTTATCAGCTCTCCCTTCGACTCACTGGTTGTGATGAACCGCTTGACTTTCCTCATAACTGGTGTCAAGGCCGGTACCATGGTAGTAGGAGTTTCCCTCGCTCCCGCTAATCAGCGTCGGTGCGCTCTGTGTACGATTGTCATCTGCTGCAACACACTTGGGCTATTGTCCTCGGTCTTACGAATCCTTCTGCAGAGGTTTTGCGGATCTGCGTCGAAAAGGGTAAGGTCGTGTCTCTCCTTGTTAGCCTCTCGATATTCGCTGCCTCCTTTTGCACTACCGTAGTAGATTAGCTGTCTCTTTGTGCGGTCTGCCTTGCTCGTACTGTGCTCTCTTGCTCCACCTTTTATCCCTGTGGGGAAGGAAAAGGGTTGTCAGGGGTGTGTGATTGTAGTCAATTGCCTGACTTTCCCTGACCCTTGGGTTAGGACATCTCCGGCAAACAGGTTGCATATTAGTCTGTTGGCTTTCGTGTCGGGAGAAAATGTTTGTGTCCAAAAAGGGGAGAGATAAGGGTTGCCGCGTGGTAGGACGGAAAAGAGGTGTTATACGGAATTTTGATCCTCGTATTTGAGGGGTTTTTGGTGATCTCGGAAGGGTGAGGTTTGTGAGGTACACGGGAATAGCTGGGATCGTGAAATGAACAGAGGGGATTGTGGGAACGGTAGTGTTTTATCAAGGTAGATTGGGTGTTCGGGAATGAATCAGAGGGACATGGAGAAGACTGATTGAGATAAGTCAGGTAGAAAACAGGACGACAGGGATTCTGAGAGAGATTGTTTCTGAATGTGACAGAGTTTGGGATCCTAGTTGGTTTACCAGCAGTGTAGGGGTGATTGGATTTTAAGGGAGCTTCTTTGATGGAAGGGAGGTAGAAGTGGAATAGCCAAGGAAAACCTCAGTTACTTCGTCCCCCTCACCTTCCTCCTCTGTATAATACAGCGACTCCTTTTGGGCATTCTCCTGAGCATAACCATGGGCTCCCCAACCCAGGTGATCCTCCCTCGCTCGTCCACCCCCAGGGTTGGGATCTGAGCACACCAGCATTTCCCTTAAGATGCCCATGTATTGATCAGGTACGTTAAGGTGTCTAAACTCTAGGGCTTCAGCAGCCAAACTCCTAAGTTCAGTGTCTGAGGGTGTGGATGGAGGGTTGCTCCCTGAGGCTGTTTTACCATGTTTTAAGGGCTAGATAGTTTAATTGGCGGGCAAACTGACATTTTGAGCAGGTTAGAGAACTAGGTGTGTCGTGCCCATGTTGGCGCCAATAGGGTCATTGTCAAGTGTTTCTGATGCATCTTGTGGGCCACTCTGTTGAGAAGTGGTGTCTGTGGAAAAGCGTACGCAAATATCCCTGACCAACTGATCCATTGTGCATTCCCCTTGGACCCTTTCAGCATAAACTAGGATGCGTAAGCATGGCACTTTGCATTTTCTTGTGTTGCAAACAGATCTGGTCTGTATGCCCCAATTTTGCAAAAATGTTGTTCACAATGTCTGTGTGCAGCTCTCACTCCTGTTCTGAGGGGCTCTGTGTTTCTGCTTAACAAATATGCAAGAGAGCTGTGTTCCCCTGGGACGTGTTGTGACACAAAGTAAATGTTTCTCTGGAGACACCACATCTCCAGATCTTCTGTGCTAGTCTGGACAGACTGAATGTGTTACGCCCTGTTTGTTGATGTAAAACATGGCAGTTGTGCTTCTGTGAGAACTAGTATCGTATTGCCTGTCAACTGGTGCTGAAAGCTTGTAAATCTTTGAACACTGCCAGCAACTCCAGGATGCCGATATGCTTGTTTGACAGGGTCTGTGTCCACATGCCATGCACGTCTGGTGGCTATAATGAGCGCTCCACCCGGAAAGGGATGTGGCTTCTGTTGCAGGGGTGAGAAAAGGGTTTGCCTTTCAATGGGTTGTCTTCTGTCCACTACTGAAGTGCTTCCACCACGGTCTGTGAAACTAGCACTAGATCTTCCATTTTGTGTTTGCTTGAGACCACTGTTTGCTAGCCATTCCTCAATTGGATGCATGCGCAACCGTGCATGTGGCGCTAGGAAAATGCAAGACGCCACCCTACCCAGAAGGCGCAAAACCTTTCTGCCTATTATCTGGCAAACAGCTGTGCAACAAGCGACATGAAGCAGCATGTTTTGGTGATTGTGTCTTTAATGTGCTGCTGACACAACTGGGGTGTTTCTCCTGTTATGAGCAATTGGTCTTGATAAGGGTACACTGGGATTGATTGCCTGCACAAGTGAGCTGCCACTACAGCCAGTACCTTTGTGAAAACCAGAGGGGCTGAATAAATGACAAAGGGTAGTACCTTGAACTGGTAGTGTGTGGACCCTACTTTGAACCTTAGTTATTTTCAGTGAGCTGGCAAAATTAAAATGTGAAAGTATGCATCTCTCATGGCTAGGCAGCCTTTTGAACAGTACCCACCCCCGCTCCCCACAGTATTGAATGACTAAACTGTACTGTACGGGTATATGGGCTATAATGTAATGCAGGGAATTGTACTGTTTTATTTGTTTGCTTCTTGATGGAATACTGTGAAATGCACTGTGATTGTTATACATAAATATCTAACTACGCCGTGGTACCTGCGGGTTTGGGCGTAGAATAAATGCAATAAATAAATTAAAAAAAATAGTGTTGCAATGTAGTCTCCCCTCTTCAGTAGAGGAATGATTTCTTGTAGTCGTCCTGAACTTCTGAGCCTTGGTGTATTTACAGGTCCTAGATCTTACACTGGGGTTTTTGACTTGTCTTTCTTTGGAATAAGGAAGTACAGAGAATAAATACCCTTGTTTACCTCTGATGGGGACAAGGTCTAACACCCCTTTTTCTAGCAATGGCTGGACCTCTGCTTAAAGTAAAAGTTGATATTCCATGGACATCCTTCTGGACCTAGGTGGATGATCGCACAGTATTTCCAGGAATTCAATGCAGTAACCATCTGCAACTGTTGAGAGAGAGAGAGAGAGAGAATGTGTATATATGTATATATATATGTGTATATATATATATATATATATATATATATATATATATATATATATATATATATATATATGTATATATATAGTGAAATGCAAACCCCCCTACTAGGGGGTTAACATGGGAGGGAATCTGTGTGTGTGTGTCATTGCTTTGCAGGGCTGGCTGAGCCTTTGCCCCAGCCCCCTGCTGAACATTCTGTGCAAGGAGGACTGAGAGGATGAGCGTTGGCCTTGACTGTAATACCAGGACATAGAGGTAGTGCCTGGGAAAAAAGCGGTTTGTGATGGCGTGGAGTACCCTTGTCCATGAAAAGTACGATATGTGTTAAAGACCCTTGTTGCATAAAGGGCTTGTTGGAAATTTGCCCTAGGGACTTAAGGGTTTCGTGCTCCGTTTTTGCTGTTTCCAGCACACCACCAACAGCCTTTCCAAAGAGTACATTATTATCAATAGGCATATTTAACAGGATATTATGTTAGTCGGCTAGTAATTACTTTGCAAAGCATTGCCGTGTCTCTATTTACTGCAGTGCTCCAAAACTAGGCGGCCCTCCCACAACTAAGTGTCTCAAATGTTGGTGTTTCTCTATTTACTGCTGTGTCTGAGATGTAGCTGCTTCTGCAATCACAACTGTGTCTCAAATATAGACGTTTTTCCATTTAGTGCTGTGTCTCTGATGTAAGTGCTTCTGCATTCACAGCTGTGTCTCAAATGTAGGCATTTCTCCATTTACTGCTGTGTCTCAGATGTAGGTGCTTCTCCATTCACAGCTGTCTCAAATGTAGGTGTTTCTCTGTTTACTACTGTGTCTCAATTTTCCAGGCGTTCTTCCCATTACTTCTGTGCCTCAAATCTAGACGTCTCTCCCTTTAGGCGCATGCTCCCAACTGGGCGTTCTTGAATTAATACCTTCAATTCTACATGACATCTTACCCGGCTCTATATTTTGAATTTATGTGCATTTCCTCTCTGCATTACGTTGGATCTAGGTGCGTTTTCATGGTTCCATGTGATGTAAATGGATCAAATAACAGAGAATGAATAACAAACTTATAAGAGAAGTGAAGCCCAAGAGGGGCAAAATCTAAAGTCCCAAGAAGCAGTGTGATTGGAACGGTTTAAAAAGATATTAAGATTTTGTGGAATACGATACAAGAAGGGTCAGCGCCCAGAAGAGGGGGATTCAAGGGTGAAGCTATCACCCTATGTGAAACTGTGATAAACAATTGAGAAACGTCAGCGCCCAGAAGAGGGAGGGGGGCCCAAAGGTGACCCCCATCACCCAGCGAAACATTGGAGCCAAACTTTTCATTTGTTACAGGAACTTTCAATTTTGATATTTGAATATGTCAGGTCCTTGAAGGCAAGAGACTTTCAAGTGAAACGAGACTTGACCATCGACAGTCCGGATAGCTGAAAGCTCAAGAGTGTCTCCTGAGAGCTGCCATTGGAATTGTCGTCTTGTGCTGGAAAAGTCCGAGACTGTGCTCGGCTCCAAGCTTCCATCCTACCTCGTGCTGAAAAGCTTTTGCATCCGGACATATTATTTGAGAATACTTCTTTCTTTTCTGGAGAACTATCCCACACCCCTTTTGTATTAGTTGTGAGGTTTGGCAATAGGATTCTTAGTATAGGCCCTTTGATTTGACACACCACTAGGACTGCCTTATTTTTCATTGATGGTTGACGCTTGCTCCCATCTTAGATTTAGGTCAGACATTTTTCCAACCTGCATATAGCATTTCATTGTTCAATTAACATCCTTGAACTGTGATCATTTGTGTCTTGTTGTCACCATGTGTTCCTCACACTACCCAAATCAGAGCTGCATGCTGGTGCACCAGTAAGCCCAACAATGCCCACTCCACCCAACCCCCACCCTCTTCCTCACATAGCCCAAACGTCCCCACACCCAACTCCACATGTAGCCTCTTCCACCCGCTCCAACTGATTTATATGCTGCACGTCCAACAACCCTTTACCCCCCTCCCAACCTCAACACAGATTTTGCTCCTCCCAAGCCAGAGCTGCATGCTGGTGAGCTACAGTTGAAAACGTTGACACCCTGAGCAGCTCCCATCTGTCATCTACCCAGTTCCACTCCAACCATCACTACCCTTTTGCCTCCGCTCCCATGTCTCACCGCTCCAGAACGACATTGCCCCTGATCCTCCCCACCCCCCAACTCACACTTCCTTTCACTAAGTGCTGTAAGGGCAGCCCTTGCCAACACCATGACCTCAACAGCCCCCCACCCACTCTCACCCATACCCCGTGGGCCACCCAAAAGACAAGAAAAGGCCTCCTCAAGCCCCACTTGGTATCACCCTTGCTCCACCCCAGATCACAATCCTTGCCCCTAGCTACAGTGCCCAAATCTCCCATCCCGCTCCCAACCCGGTTTTAGCTCTATTCACCTCCTCCCTGACCCCAATTATTAACCTCCACCTCCCCCCCCACATGCCATCCACAGGCCACCCCATCCCTCACCCTGCTTCCACCATTCCGCCGCTTCACTCCCACAATCCCACCATGACCTGTGCAAGATCAAGCCTTCCAGCACATCTCCAACAAAACAAAGAATGACTACTTGTGCTAGCAGAAACCCCCCTTATGCCCCCCATCATCAAGTACAACTCCCTGTGCTACCAGGGAGCCCAGTCCTCCCCATCATCCAATCTGATCTCTTTGCATTCTCATCAACACTAAGTCGGTCTCTAAAAAATAATTTTACATCTCTGACCTGATCTCGGACGAAAACCCAGACATAATCTTCATCACAGAGACCTGGTTTGCTGATGACTACTAACCATTTACACACAAGGCCTTCCCCCCAGGATTTACCTGATTGTTCAGAACAGACCCAGAAGAGGTGGGGGACTAATCATCCTACACAAACACCATCTCAAGGACACCTTAGCCAGCAGCAAAGATTATGAATCCCTACTTGTAAAATTCCAACTCTCACCCACTAACTCCCACAGCTTTCTACTCATATACAGATGTGCTGGTTACACCAAAAACGTTGCAGACTATCATTGACTGTCAACTACCTTCAACCTACATCCAGCGCTCACCATACAAGATTTCAACATCTGGTTTGACTATCCCCCTCAAACCTCATGACCCACTCTCTCACAGATAACCTAGAAGCTTTCAACCTGACAACTAATTTCAATCCCCACACACACCACAGTCCCACACCCTCAATGTGGTTTTCAGCACCACAAACATCAGTCGCGCCTTGAAACACTTGTGTATAGGTGCGTTATAAATGTCATATCATATCTACTCTGCCCCACGTCCCCTAATCTGGAAATATCACTCAGCAATCTTCTTCTCCTTACCATGTTCACTACCCTGGCCCCATTCCAAGGCCATGTCCGGCCTCCACCAACTTCTGCCCCCAGCGCCCACTCTGGAACAAAGTCATTATCACCCCGGACCTAGCCAATTCCCTCCTCAACTCAAACTCGCTCCCAGTACTCCCCCTCAAATAAGGCCCTCCCCCTCAACTTCTTCGAACATTGGCTCTCACGTGCCCTCACACCTCTCACTCCAACAAAACTGACCTCTCCAAGATCAGGCCCCACCCCAAATGGTTCACCACCCATCTCAAAACTCTCAAGCATCGTCTGGAACTGACTTAGAGAACCAACCAAAACCCCCCCAAAACAAACCCCCCCTGGCAAGACTAAAAAGGACCTGCAGGTCAGAAATTATAAAAGCCCAAAAAATATTTGATGGGAACAGAATCTTGAACTCTCGCAACCTAAGCAAGGAACTGCACAGAATAATCTCTGAACTCCAGTCACCATGTTGCTCAACCCCTCCCCCAGCTAAACTCCCAATCCCTATGCAATGCCTTATTCGAACATTTTCAACTAGCAATGATGCCCCCGCCCGCTCACCTCCCATACCCTGTCACAACGCCCTCCCAATGCGTACCTTCTCCTCTTTCTTCCCGATCTCACACCAGGAGTTCTTCTCGCTCCTAGTGCAAAGCCGCCCATCAGGATAACCTGAAGACCCATGCCCTGCCCACACTCATAAAAAACATCCCAACATTAACCTGCGCAGGCAATACTGCATGCTCAATCCTTAACCAATCCCTAACATCGGGAATCTTCCCTGAAGCCTTCCAAACCTCCTATATCAAACTCCTCCTCAAAAACCAACGCCATACCCTCATTCCCCAGAACTACCACCTATTTTCAACACCTGCTTCAAGGCCAGACTCACTGCTCCAAAGCCTTGGAACTGGACCTGATAGTTTGCAATACCTATGGAGACAGGCATGGGAGTTATACCTAGATATGCAGGGAGAGTAACAGTGCAACTAGAAGAAAATGCAAGTTAACACATGTGGTACACTTAGATCAATTATGCCTACCTTGCTTAGCCTGCCTAGTAGGCCCGAAGATATATGTTGGTAACCCTCCATTGCATCTATAACTGCCTAATTTAGCCATTTTATCACACAGGGGTTTGTTATAAGCAGATATCCTTGACAACATGCTTAGAATGCTTTGGTTAAGAGTTTGTAGAACATGGGAAATATGTAGTCCGAATTTTAAGGTAACATGTTTATTGAGAATCCCATTGGCCTAGTGTTTTTATTGTAGCCTGCCTATTGCATTAGGAGGCTAGTAGGGTAAACTGTCCATAGAGCTGAAAAAAGTCTGAGGGTAGTTGGCTTTCTCTCACCACAGAAGATTGGATGACACAGCGACATCGAAGATAAGCTCCACCTCAGTTTAAGGTATATGTAAACGCATCACTTTGGGGGACATCCGCCACAGGCAATCCATCCACACACTCTAGAATGCAGCTACGACTATGTCCAATTCGGTCTAACTTGTCACATATTGGTTTTGCACTGAAAAACCAGACTTGCCTCAACCCACCTGCCATTAGAATCCAGCGACAGCCTACAATACAATTCAGTCTAGCTGGATACACATCGATACTCATTCACTAGCGCTCTGTCGGGACCACCCACAGCACACGCCAACGTGCCTGACCTCCTGGGTTGCTTCTGGAGCCTAGCCAGCTCTCCTAAATCCTAATCTTGGCCAAATGCACACAAGCATCTTAAGCCTCCTCTCAGAACTTTCCGACACCTGGATCATCAAGGTAGTTTTTTATTATAGCATTGGCTCTCTACTTGCCCTCTGACTACCTTTTCAGTATTTGTGACCATAAGGGTTCAAATACTCCATCTACTTGTACCTGGTCTCATTGTGCCCTGTTATAACTCGCAATAGGGGCCATGTTATTTGCAATCCTCATTTGGAAAGCAGATGAAGTCGCCACTTTTTTCCCTAGAGCATACCTTTTTTGCTCCCTTTATCAGAAGGGGCACCTGGGGTGGCTAAGGGAGTGCCTGCCCTTTTACGTGTAGTTGTGACTACGAGAGTGTCTGGTTTAAGGTGATCTCTGATGTAGAGCGGATCTGTTGGGGCTGGTTTAAAGCGCTTCTCTACACACGGATTAACTGGCTTGAGCGGGAGTAGACTAAGATGGTAGAAGGTGTTTTTTGACTGACTGCAATAAGGGTATTTATTGGCCCACAGTCTTCCTCTCTTTTAAAATGTTATCAAAGTCAGTGTCCTCCTCTGACTCATGCGCATCTATATTGAAATGGTCTGCAGCTCTCTTTAGCAAGTCGTCGTAGAGTAGCTAGTCATCAATTGGCGAGTTAGCCACTGGCTCATAAGGAACATCTGGGGAATGAATAAGGTATTTGTCTGGGTCATCCAAGTCTGTCCCAGGATCATCTTCTATAAAGGCATCCTCTCCCTCATCTTCATCTAGTGTTATAACAGATTTTGCATATGGGTAAGGGACATCTACTCTAGGGCTTTTAGCTGGAGACGCCCACCGTGAATTGTATTTTTGTTTAATGGGGTGTTTCCATAAGAAATCTACAAATGATGCCACCTTCTTCATAGTAGCCTCGAACCTCTCCCTGGTTCATGACCCTGTAACTGGGGTGTCTTAGTGGAAAGACTATTTCCTCTGGATAAGTGGGGTAACCCTAGTATATTGTGGCCCCTGAGAAACAGTCTGTCTGTTTCAGCTGATGATTCTGCGTCTGTATGAGTGTTCATTTCGGCGCAGGTGTCTCAATAGACGGATGTGTTAAGGATTTCTGCATGATACCAGTAGTGGTCAGTGTCTGTTCAGTCTTTGAGACATGCGTCAAAAACAGAGCAGCAGGCACAGAGGTCTCCTTTAGCACCAATCCACCTGCCGAAGTGGTAGGCTCAAGTACCGTGGATCCACACTTCTGTGGTTTTGCCGAACTGTGGCCGGGGGGGGAGAAGTAATGTGCTTAGTGTGTTTGCAGTGTGCCCCCCCACCCCCATGATTGTGTTTATGCGTGGGTGTGCTCCTATTGCCAGGGCTCATCTTCACAGCAGTGCGGGACGCCTGCCCTTCAGAGCTTGGGACGAGCATGCGTGATGTCCTCAGTGTTACTACCGGTGCCGATACTGTCCTGTTCTACATCAGATTCCTCTACACTGGCGGGTAAATCCAAAGAAGCCTCCGTTTGCATTGCATAGGCCGATCAATGTTTCAACCGTCGGTTTTAGGACAAAAAAGCTTGCAGGCTTTACACCGCATTTCCTTTTGGTCTGGGGGGAGAAAATGGTTACATACGTTGTGTGTATCCTTCCATGTGCATTGAAACACATTGTGTATAGGCGCTACATAAATAAACTATCATATCGTGGAAGCTTTCAGTTACAGGGTGGGAAAAACTTAAATGGATATTCCTCTTTGCTAAGTGCCGAAAGACAGCCGGACATGGAAGTGAAAGGGAAACATGAATGAAGACATTCTCTCAAAGTGAATCTAGCACAGGATTCCCCACTCTCACTACTGTGTAGGCCAAATGAGAGGCTATCGCTCTCTGAGCACCGCAGGAATATGTCAAGCGTCGAAGCGCGTCGAAGCAGCATTGTAATGGTCTGTCGAATTTTAACAATACGCTAAGTTAGCTACTATAGCTAGGAATTCCGCGTAATGCAACCAACACTGATGGCAGAAAAAAAACAATCTGAGGTCTTGGACGTGTGATGGACCATGGGTAAAGTGTATGTCACAGTAGGGATAGTATTACAGACATGCCGTGTCGACGTCACTTTTCGATTTAGAAGAACAAATTACCCAACTGGTAACATTCTTTCAACTGGATGTTCCTCCAAAGTATTCCACATCTTTGACATGTAATGTCCACAGCTGGGATGCTTCCGAAATTTTTTCACCAGATGGCGTCCTGCGTCATTGGCGTCGGGTCGATGTCTCTCGAAGGCCTCCATTGAGGGTGACGTCACCAGATGTTATAAATAGGACGCACGGCGCCCGTAACCTCAGTTTGTTTTTTCCTCCATAACGTGTAACATGCTCGCACACAACTACTGGTTGACTGCACATAGCCTTGCGGGAACGCAAGCTGCAATAGCATAGGAAATTCTTCAGAGGGGCAGGCTGGGAGGACGATGTGGAATACATTGGAGGAACATCCAGTCGAAAGAACGTTACCAGTTGGTAAGTGACTTGTTCTTCGAACTGATTTTGTCCTCCAATGTATTCCACATCTTTGACAGACTCCAAAGCAGTATCAGTGAATGGAGGAGGGAGAAGAATCTAGAATACCCAATCAGATGGCAGAATAAAGCACCGTTTTACCAAAGGCCAGATACTGACCATGGATCATATCAAGGGAGTAATGCTTGACAAAGGTGTGGGTTTAAGATCACGTTGCTGTGTCACAAATAGTCTTAATCGGAACTCCCTGCTGCAGAGCTGTGGCTGTAGCGACACCCCTAGTGGAGCGAGCTCGCAATCCCTCAGGAGGGTCCTTGCCCGCCAATCTGTAGTATTCAGTAATGGTGAGGATAACCCACCTGGACAAGGTCTATTTGGTAACAGCCTGGCCCAATCGGTGTCAAGTGTACCCCGAAAAAAGCTGGTGGTCCACTCTGACCCTGGACATCCTAGAAATATAAAAGCTCAAAGCTCTCCTAGGGTCCAACCTATGGAATCTTTCCTCTTCCTTACCAGGATGAGGAGGACGATAGGAAGCACCACTTTCTGGCTCAGATGAAACTCAGACACTACCTTAGGTAGGAAGGGCGGACGTACCCTGAGTACAACCCTATCCTTAAGGAACACAGTAAACGGTGGCCTAGACGAAAGGGCCTGCAATTCACTCACTTTGCAAGCAGATGTAACTGCAACCAGGAAAGCAGTCTTAAAAGACAACAGTCTCAAAGGACAAGAGTGCAGTGGTTCAAACGGAGCACCCATCAGGAATTTCAAGACCAAATTCAGATCCCAAACCGGCACCTGAAACGGGGACGGGGGGGAACACATTTGTGAGCCATTTTAGAAATTGGGAAATCAAAGGAATCTTAAAATAAGAACATTCTTCAAACGAATGCTTGAAAATAGACAGCGCCGCCAGGTAACCTTTAATGGTACCCACTTGAAAACCCCTGTGGGCCAAAGAAAGCAAGAAAGAAAGAACCATCGGAATGGAACACTGAACAGGATTGACATTGTGTCCTCTGCACCAATTGCAAAACTTACGCCAATGGTACAGGGATTGGTTGTCAGGTGCCTGGCCGAAAGCAACACCTCCATCACGTCATCCGGGAGGTCCCAATCCTTACATATCAACCTTTCAGAAACCAAGCGTGAAGGTTGAGAGTCTTGACACAGACACAGACACACAGACAGACACACACACACAGACACACACACAGACAGACACACACACACACACACACACACACACACACACACACACACACACACACCCCCCCCTGCCCCCCCCCCCCCCAACCGTCTCACGCGCGAGAGAAGATAGCGAAGATCCTCTCTATGGGAATGACGGCGTGGAAGGCAGATGGACATTTCTAGAAGGTCCGGGTACCACGCTCTCCTGGCCCAATTTGGAGTAATGAGGATCATGTGGGATCCGAACTCCTTAGCACCTGAGGAATGACGGGGACCAGAGGAAACGCGTACAGAAGAGGGAATGACCAATCCACGACGAACGTGTCCCCTAAGGCTCCTCTCGGAGGAAATTCACTTGAGCAAAATCTCCCGCACTTCAAGTTGGCACCGGTCACGAACAGGTCCACTTGAGGGGTTCCCCAAAGGGCGAAGATCTCCAGAAGGACTTCCTGAACCCACTTGTGGGAGACCGTGCTCTGCCTGCTCAGAGCGTCCGCCGCTGCATTCTCCTCTGCCGAGAGTGATATTCCTTGCTTTATCGCCCAGAACCAGAGCTGTATCGCCTCTCTGCATAGCGGGAGTGACCCTACCCCTCACCCCTTTTTGTTGTTGAGGTAATTCATGGCCACTGTGTTGTCCGGCATGATCAGGACACTCTTCCCCCTCACAGATGGCAGAAAAGCATTCAGGGCCAGCCTGATGGCCCTCAGCTCCAACAGGTTGATGTGGAGTTTGGACTCTGACGGAGACCAATGACCACTCGTGGTCAGATTGTCGGCATGAGCTCCCCATCCTTTGATCGAAGTGTCCATCACCACCGTCACCTCTGGCCATGATTGCCAAAACGGCTCCCCCTTCATCAGAGTCCCTTTGCTGGCCCACCACAGAATATCCTGCGAGACCGAGAGTGGAATCTGAACGGGATCCAACATCTTGCCTGGGAATTGCGACTTGCAAATTAATAATGACAAATACAAGTCATGTTACAATAACCTTGACAAACCTATCCTAGTCCATAAAGTAACTGAGGTTCCCCCACTCAAAGGAGCGCTTCTCAATGCAAGATTGATTGTCGCCCACGCCACCGACATTGCCGATCTAATCACTGAAGGTAACCTGGGTTTCCTTGCAGTTACAGAAACATGGCTCCATAATGCAGCAGGACCTGCACTCATGCTAGCTATCCCCGATGGCTACACGATAGCTAGACAAGACCGAGACAGTGCTCGAGGAGGCGGTATTGCCATTATTTCTAAATCTTGTCTCTGCCTCAGGTTAGCCCCTACCCATCTATCACAATCATGTGAAGTGCTCTATGCCAAATTCCAGATAAATAATTCACAATCACTCACTAGCCACCTAATATATAAACCGCCTGGTCCCCTTGGTACCTTTGAGGAGGATCTGCTTAACATAATCACGAATAACCTTAAACCCTCCTTGCAACTACTCCTATTGCGAGACTTTAACCTAGGTTGTAATGACCAAATGGATAAAAATGCCACAGATATAGTCAATCTAATCAACTGACTAGGTCTATCCCAAAAAGTCAGCACACCTACCCATTTAAAAGGGAGAATATTGGATTGGATAGTGGATTATAATTGCTCAGTAACTATCTCATCTATCCTGCCACTATCATGGACAGACCACTCTCTGGTGTCCTTCCACCTATCTACTACAAGAACCACTCCACTGGCTCAGCCTTTAGCGCCACCATGCTCTATCACAAGCAAAAAAAGTATTACAGTTGAGAAAGTTATCCCTGCTATCCTGCCTACCCTGAACGCATTGCCAGATAATCTTGATCTTAGTATCCTAGTCCAGGAATTCAATAATATCATGCTCACCACCCTGGACAAAGTTGCCCCTGTTAAACTTAGACCTAGCAAACCAATTGCACATTTAAACAAATGGTTCACACCACAACTCAAAGACCTTCGTACCTTAAAAAGGAAAAGCGAAACCAACTGGAGACTTTGCCCTTCCAGCGAGAATAAAGCCAAATTAACTTCACTTTCCTCACATTACAAGAAGGAAATCTGTCGGGCAAACACAATTCTTACGATGAGCATATTGCTAAATTCAACTCTAGTATGAAAGAACTTTTCTCCATACTCAAAGAGCTAGAGTCCCCAATAGCTATACCCGATGTCTGCACTAAAGACAAATCTTGGTGCACAGACATCCAACATGCTTTAGCAAACAAAATTAATATGCTCCAAAATAAATTTCAGCAAGTACTAAACCTACAGCATTTGCCCAATATTCTCTTGCCTAGTGTCTCACCATTGGCACTTAATACTACTTTCCATTTCTCCAAAATGTCTACCTTGGAAGTAGAAAAAATCATCTTGTCACTGAAGCCCTCGAACTGTAAAGGTGATACTTGCCCAGCACAACTAATAAAAGATGCTGCTAGAGAACTATCCCCATTCATTACTAAACCTATAAATGCCTCCTTTGCCACAAGCTCCATCCCTGCCAACCTTAAACAGTCATGGGTGCTCCCCCCCCTTCTCAAGAAACAGACCGTAGATCCTCTTATCCCTATTAATTACCGGCCTATCACCGCGGTCCCATTTCTACTTAAAATAGTCGATAAAGCTGCTTATATCCAAATTCAAAAACATCTCGAACTGCACAAACTCTTAGGCAACAGACAATCGGGCTTCCGTCCACTACACGGAACAGAGACAGCATTAATCGACCTTAAATCACAAACAAACGAGCAGGGAGACAAAGGTAAAACAGTACTCCTGCTCCTACTTGATCTCTCTGCCGCATTCGATCTGGTCAATCACAAGGTCCTATGCAGACACCTTGACTCTGCGGCCCACTTCTCCCCAGGAGCCATCAAATGGATTCAGTCGTTCCTAGGTGAGAGAACTATGAGCGTCTTCTCTCCTTCAGCAGCCGCAGGCCCGACACCTATCTTGTGCGGTGTTCCTCAAGGCTCCTGCATCTCGCCAACCCTTTACAATATCTTCACCAAACCCTTGTTCGATGATTTGGACCATCTGGGTATCACCTACACTAATTATGCAGATGATACTCAGATTCTCCTCCCGCTTTATGGGGATCATAGTAAGGACACGGACCTGGTGAAAAAGTATATTTTATCATCCAAGCATGGATGGCCACTCATCGCCTCTGCTTGAACGATGATAAGACTGAGCTAATAATTTTGGGCTCTCAGGCCAACATTAAAAAACTAGGCCAAGAATTCTCCTCATTTAATATTGACGGAAACCATATCAAAGTCTCCAAGGAGGTGAAAACCCTTGGATTCTACTTAGACTCCACATTGTCTTTTGATAAACAGGTAAAATCTCTTACCTCCTCCATGGCTTACAGCTGCAAACTTCTCAGAGCTGGTAAGCCGTTCCTGTTACGCTCACCTGGCTCCCACAGGGGCACCGGTCAGACCCGGACGGCTGCAGTCTCCACCAATGTGATGCGTAGTGCAGAGATGACTGACTGGACTGGCCCTGAAAATCTTGTCTGCTTGACCCATAGAAGTATTCTCCTGCAAGTGGAGAGATGGATTTAGCCACCCCTGGATTCAAGTGATGGCACCCCCCACAGTTCTCCCCACTTATCACTCCGAAGTGCCCTTTCAGCAATCTCACCTTATAGTTCCGGAGAGTATTGACTCTGAGGTTCCTGGCTAGGACCAGTAAGTATCAAGTTCATAGAGTTCAATATGTCCGATGTTCACTCTTGTTCCCCCCTTCCTTCCTTGTCTTGCAGCTGAGTTTGTGAGAAGATGCTCTCATGGTAGCTGGTGGCGCTCAGGTAAGAGTCTGTATTATCCGACGCCGTCCGGTAAATGTTGCACGTGTTTAACGTGTTGTTTTCTCTCTCTTTGCAGGTGCGGCACATGAAGATGTGGAAAGTTATAGAATAATGCCTCCGGTGGTAAATCAGGTAAGTCTATGGTGATAAGTGTTATATTTGTTCGTTCTCTCGGCTCACCTTGTTGTTTTCTTTCGTCCCCCAAGTGCCGCAGTTCAGCGAAGAAATGATGGAGGCAGCGCCGAATCGGAAGATGCTGCGAGGACTGGTGAGTATGGCGCGGCGCTGCAGCTGGAGATGCGACGCGTACTGAAATGATGTTCTTTCCAGGTCCGGAGGCGAGATGGATCCGAAATCAGGTGAGGAATTCGAAAATAGTTAGTTTTCTAACCTTTTCCTTTTCTTTCCTCTTGTTTTTAGGAGCTACAGATTCGAGGCAGGCGTGGCAGAAGACTGGATGCTGGCTGCAGGCACAGTGAGCGTTACACTGCTGGATGCAGAATAACGCAAAGCGTGTGCTGCTGTTCGGGCGTAGTTTAAATAGCCTCCAAAGTAGTTCCAGGTAAGAAGTCCCCCAGAACCACGCCCGAGTAAAAAATAGTCCCTGTAATAAAATAGTCCCATCCTGGCCTCACGTTGGCTTGGACTCATTTGCAGCATGGTCTGCATCAGGTGAGTAAAGTCTATGAGCCAGGCGCCAAAGGCGCCAGGACTGATTCCTATGATGAGCCTGGTGCCTAAGGCGCCAGGACTGAACCCGAACAGCCCCCAGCCGGGGCTGTTGGGGTTTTAATAAGTGTCTGGATGCCTGCTCCCGGAGCTGATGGGCTTGGTCCTGATGCCCGCGGGTAGGCATCATGACAGTTCCTCTCCAATGACAGTTGCCTGATCCTGGCCAGAGCCTTAATACTCTCTAGAATGGATTACTGTAATGGCCTATACAGCGGCGCTAACAAGTCCACCATCCAAAAGCTCCAAACATTACAGAACAACGCCCTTAGAGCAGCCTTAGGCATACATTAAAAAAAAACATATTTCCTCCATTAGACGCCATCATAAATGGTTATCCACGTCCAATAAAATACAATTAAAAACGCTTTCTTTGACTCATAAAGCCCTTAATAACGCGGCCCCCAGCTACCTTACAGACAAACTCCAGAGAAGAGTTTCCCTCAGACCTACCAGAAGTGGGAATGTTAACTGTCTCACCATACCTAAATATAAGCTCACCTTTATCGGTGGTAATAGCTTCCCTGTAAAGGCAGCTAAATTCTGGAACTCACTGCCACAAGATCTGAGAGCTGACCAACCTTACTTACACTTCAGAAAAAATGTAATAAAACACATCATCGCTACTGACCCCTAGTCTCCTAGTACCCGGCTTGATGTGCCCCCTACTGAAGTGACCTACTCACCCCGTATTAATACTGTAATAGTGTGTTAACACTTGAAGACCTCCCGTAATCTAGCCCACCTGTGAGCCTGAGAGATACGCGACGGGCTTCACTTTCACTTCACTGAAAGTTTTTTGTACATTGTTTACTATTTATTTCTGTATCTTGTATACTGTGTATTGCGTATAATTTGTAAGCATGTAAGCATTGTTTTTGGTGCATATTTCGCAACTTTGTAAGCTTTGCATTTTCATACTACGGTGCCCTTTTACTTAAGAGTCTGGTGAGCATAACAAATGAATAAACAAACAAACACTGCATCTTGAGAACCCACTGAAGGGACCTCATCCTCAGTATGGCCTCTGGCACCAAAAAAATGCAGGATGCCATGAGGCCAAGCAACCGTAAGAATACGAAAGCCAGAAGACTCTGGGCACGTTGAAATTTGTTGACCATCTGTAGAATGTGATGAGCCCTCACCTTGGGAGGCGAGCACTTCCCCCAAGGACGTGTCCAACACAGCCCCAATGTACTGGACCTGTTGGGAAGGTGTCATATGCGACTTCTTGAAATTGAGGGAGAAGCCCAGCTTGTGAAGGGAGCGACAGGTGAAGCTGAGATGATCCAAAGCTTGTTCGGGAGAACATGCTCGGATCAACAGTCCTCTAGGTAGGGTTATATGTGAACCCCCCTCGCCTGAGATACGCTGCCACCACCACCATTAGCAAGGCAGAAGTGGAGTTGGTCGACTTCAGCGCCATACTCCCAGCAGAAAATACCTTGCGTCCCCAACCATCGAAGCGCTTGTCGTCCCTATCAGGAGGGATGGTAGGGTATGCCACCTGCCTCGAGGCATCGGACCGAGACCGTTCCCTAACGGCTTCTTCCGAAGGCGCAGATGGAACTGTGACCTGGGATAGAAAAATTACCAGCATTTGCTCCCTGAAGGCCTTCCATTCCTCAGGAGTCAAGGATTTAGTGGGATAAGCCACTTTCCTTGCGGCGCCATCATCCGACGAGGATGGGGAAGGCGCCCAGTGACACCGCTTCTGGGAGTGCTGAGATGAGGACGAATGGCGGGACCCACTCCGGGATCGAGATCCCTGGGACTCCTTCAGATGAGGAGAGTCACCCCTCAATCGTCGGTGGAAATACCCATAGCTTTTTGGGATTTTCTAGGTTTAGAAACCCGACCTACCTGCAAATTCCCCTTATGCTCCCGCAAGGCCTTGGCAGTAACGACTGGCACTTCAAGCAGTCATCGGTATCATGACTTTCGCCAAGACACCACAAGCAGATGCGGTGCGGCTCCGTAATAGACATTTTGGACTTACAGTCCCGGCAGGTCTTAAACCCAGACCGCGGAGTCAGAGCGGTAGACGATGAAGATATATTCTTCGAAGAAGATCACACGAGGCGTGCCGAGTTCTCAAAGCAAACACGTTTGCGGAAAAAACAGAACTGAGGCTACAGGCATCGTGCGTCCTATTTATAACATCCGGTGACCTCACACTCCACGGAGGCCTTCGAGGGACATCGACCTGATGCCATCGACGCAGGAAGCCCTCTGCCGAAAAAATTTCCGAAGCAGCACAGCTGTGGACATTACATGTCTAAGATGTGGAATACGTTGGAGGACACAATCCATTTGAAAACAAGTTATGTAGTACTCTGCATCAACCACTAGATGGCAGTCTATGTAAATCATGTGATTCTAAGCAGATCCACAAGCCTCGGAAAATATATGGTATACATTACTCACCGTAATCGTATTTCTGATGCTTGTATCTGCTTAGATACACATGCTGTGCATAGGCCGACATCTAGTGGAAGCTGTGGAGTATTACAGTTTGTTTTTCGAAACTCAAAAAGGGGCGTGGAACTAGGGCGTGCCAGTAATACTATCCCTAGTGTGACGTCCACTGTACCCATGATCCCTCACGCGTGTAGGACCCTCAGATGGTATTTCTTCTGACATGAGGAGTAGCGCGAGTACAGATTATCCAAGCAGATAAGATAGATAAGACTACAAGCATCCATGCGCCTTCTCTCAGAGGGGAGGAAGGGCGGGAACATGTGAATCTAAGCACATACAAGCATCAGTAATACGATTACGGTGAGTAATGTATCCCTTCTGAGGCTTGTGGAATCTGCTTAGATCACATGCTGTGCATAGATTAGCGAGCAGTGTTAGAAGAAGGAGATGGGATGTGAGAAGGGTCATGAGCGAACAAATGTCTTAAAACCACTTGTCCCACTTGAGTATCTGTCTTGGAATAAGTGTCAATGCAGTAGTGCTGAGTAATGTTGTGAATTGAGCTCCATGTAGCTGCTTTGCAAATGGTATCAAGGGGTACATTTGCAAGGCAAGCCAGAGTAGCTCCAGTACCTCTTGTAGAGTGGGCCCTTGGCGTAAAAGGCAGTGTCTTATTTGAAAGGGAATAGCACAGTTGGATACATCTGACTATCCACCTAGAGATGGCATTCTTAGAGACGCATTCCCCCTCTCTGTCTGGAGCTATGGAGACAAACAGTTGATCTGTCTTTCTTAGCAGCCTGGTCTTGTCTACGTAGTAGAGGACCACCCTCCTCACATCTAGTGTGTGGAGTTTCACCTCAGCAGAGCTTTTGGGTTCTTGGAAGAAGGCCGGTAGCTCGATAGACTGGTTAACATGGAATTTGGAAATTAACTTGGGTGAGAACCTGGGGTGAGTGCGTAAAACCAGTTTATCCTTATGAACAGAAAATAAAGGATCCTGCACTGACAGAGCTTGAATTTCACTGACCCTTCTTATGGATGTGATGGCTACTAAGAAGGCAGTTTTAGAAGTCAAGTGTTTGAGACTAGATTTGTGCATGGGCTCAAAGGGTGGTCCCATGAGCTTAGCAAGTACCATATTAAGGTCCCAACCTGGTGGTGGGTTAGAAATTGGAGGGTGGAGTCTCTTTACCCCTTCCATAAATGCTTTGACAACTGCTACTTTCCACCATGACACCTTGTTATAGGAAGTGGTGTAGGCTGATAAAGCTGCCAGGTGTACTTTAAGTGAGTTAAACACTAACCCTGCATCCAATAGGTGGAGCATATAAGTGACGACATTAGGAGTACCAACTGGGTTGATTTGCTTATTCTGGCACCAAATAACGAATCGTTTCCATTTGTCATAGTAACAGTGCTGGGTTTTCTTGACTCTTTCAAGATATCCATACATCTCTGGGGTAAATGGAGATGTCCGAACTCTATGACTTCAGGAGCCATGCTGCCAAGTTCATTGAGTTGGGCAGAGGATGCACTGTTAGTCCCTCGTGCTGGGAGAGTAGGTTGTACCGGCACGGGAGTTTGATGGGGTTGCACACCGCCAATTTGCGTAGGTGTGAGTACCACGGTTGTCTCACCCACATAGGAGCAACTAGGATGAGCATCATCGGTTCCCTGTGGATCTTGTTGACCACCTTCCTCATCATAGGGGTTGGTGGAAAAGGTTAGGCAAACATCCCTGACCAATTCATCCATGGGGCGTTCCCCTTGGAGCCTGGCTGGGGGAACCTGGATGCGAAGTCTGGACATTGCCCATTTTCGCTTGTGGCGAATAAGTCTATAGTGGGGAAACCCCACTGAGAGAAGACGTGTAGTGTCTACATGTGTTCTTCTGGAAGGGGATCCCTGCTCAGAGTATTTGCTAGAGAGTTGAGATTCCCTGGAACATGTTGGGATGACAAGTAAATCTTCTGTTTGAGTGCCCATCTCCAAATTGTCTGGGCAAGCTTGGAGAGATTTGGCGAATGAGTTCCCCCTTGTTTGTTTAAGTAAAACATCGCCGTCGTGCTGTTAGGATCTGCACTGACAGGTTGAATAGGAGGGGTTTGAATGCCCGAAGCGCTCTGAAGACTGCCAGAAGTTCTAGCAGATTGATGTGGTTCTGAACCACTGTGTGAGACCAGAGACCCTGAGCTGTGTGATTAAGGTAGTGAGCTCCCCAGCCTCCCAGGGAGGCGTCTGTTGTGACGACGGCCTGTATCTCTGGATCGTAGAAGGGTTTCTCCTTCATAAGATTTTCTCTTGTCCACCAGTGAAGACTTTGTTCTAGTGTTGGCGAAACGACCACTAGATCATCCCACTGACTGCTTGCTTGAGACCACTGTTTTGCCAACCATTCCTGCATGGGTCGCAGGCGCGCGTGGGGAACCAGATAAATGCAAGATGCCATCATGCCTAGCAAACGCATCGCTTTGCACATCCTTATTTGGCGACCGGCCTGATATTGAGGAATTTGCAGAAACAGATTTCAAATTCTTTCCTCTGATGGAAACGCCAACCCCTCTTGTGTGTTTAGAACAGCTCCTAGGAACTGTTTTGAGGTGCTTGGCGGCACCAGGCTTGATTTTCTCTCGTTGATTGAGAAGCCCAATTGGAAGAGGAGGTCAATTGTTCTCTGAATGTTTACCCTGCAAATTACGGGGGTTTCCCCTGTGATGAGCCAGTCATCCCGGTAAGGGTACACTGGGATTTCCTCCCTGCATAGGTGCGCCGCCACCACCGCCAGTACCTTGGTGAATACCCTTGGAGCCGAGGCTATACCGAAGGGCAGAACCTTGAACTGGTAGTGCTGGTTGTCTATTTTGAAACGCAAGAATCTTCTGTGCGCTGGGAACATTGAAATATGAAAATAGGCATCTTTCATATACAATGCTACCAAGTAATCCCCCTTTTTTAGTAGGGGATTACCTCTTGCAGTGTAGTCATGCAGAATTTTTGTGGTTTGACATACTTCTACTACTGGGCGCATTGTTAGATCTTTCTTTGGCACAAGGAAGTAGGTTGAATAAATACCCTTGTTTACCTGGTTGCCCGGGACGAGTTCTATGGCGTCCTTTGCAAGTAGAGTGGCAATCTCCTCGAGAAGGATTTTCTGGTGCTCCAACGAGTGTACCTTCTGTCTTGGAGGATGGTTCGTGGGGGCGCGCTTACAGTTCTATACAGTATCCGCTGGACACTGTGGACAGCACCCATCTGTCCGAAGTGATCCCGTCCCATGCATGTGTGAAGGTGGAAATGCGCCACCCCTACTGGTGATGCGTGGGAGGGGACCCGAAGAGGAAAGTCACTGTTTACTAGGTGGCGTGCGACACCTGCCGGGGCTGCCTCTACCCCTAGTGCGGCCCTTGCGCTGGCCTCTGGTGAATCCCTGTGATGTTTGGAACTGATTGTTGCCCCACGATGTTCCTTGATTTTGGTAGTAGTTGGAACCCCTCTGGGAGCTTTGGCTCCGAAAGCGACGAAAACTATTATTTCCCCTTTGACCTGGGGGTTTATTTGTGAGTTGGCCGAGCGATTTTAGGGTCTCGTACTCATCTTTAGCTGTCTTTAGTGCCTCTTCCACTGCCTTGCCTAATAGAACGTTATGCTCTAACGGCATGTCTATAAGCGTAGCTTGGGTCTCGGGTTTAAACCCTGACTGTCTGAGCCAAGCGTGGCACTTTATTACTGTGCCTTCTGCTATTAATGTTCCTGCATTATCTGCTGCATCAAAATTTGTTTTAAGGATGCATCCAGACACAGACCTTCAGTCTGATGCAATTTGGGCCAACTGGCTCTTTAGTGGTTTAGGTGCAGAGGCTACTAGAGCAGCTACTTGTTCACACTGGTGGCAGTTATAGCTTGCTAAAAGAGTGGTAGTGTTAGCAATACGTGCCTGATAGGCTTACGTGGATGCAACCTTCCTAGCCAGAGCATATATCCTTTTGCTCTCTTTAACGGGAGGTGCTTCTGAAGAAGCTAGTGGTGTGCTTGCCTTTTTTCTGGTGGTTGTTACTACCAGGGAGTCAGGTTTTAATTGACCCCTTATGTACATGGGATCGGAGGGAGCGGCCCGGAATAATTTTTCCACTCGTGGATTCACTGCACAAGTAAGATTTGGGGTTACCAGCGAGGGATCAATTCTACGCTGGATAGATTTTAATATGGGGATGGCTTCAGTAATGTCTCTCCTGTCCCCTAGGATTTCTTCCGTGAAATCTCTATCCTCTTGGACACCCTGTGTGTCTATTTGAAAATGAGCTGCTGCTTTAGCCAGTACCTCATTGAGGAGTGGCTAATTATCAATCGGTGAGTCATTCACCGGGGGATCCTTAGGAATAGGGGAGTCAAGATTGTACGCTTCCGCCTCATCTTCTTCTTCCTGGTCCTCATCATCCCCATAATAAGCAACCTGTCTGGTCGTCCAGCATCTGTGTCTCTGTCTCCTCACCATATGACTCTGGATGGTACGGTTCAATTAGCAAAGGGTCTGAAACCAATCTCTGCGCCGGAGTCTCAGAGCGGAGCCTTTTATTATTAGGAGGTTGAGAGTCCTTAGATCCCGAAGGGGCAGAGGTAGCTGGTGTATTTGCATAGCTATGGAAATAACTAGGGTCTTTTTCTATTTTTCTTTATGGTGTTCTGAAGGTCTCTTGTGCTGTTTATCCCCCTTCCCGTGACTAGAGGAATCTTTTCCGGAGGTTTTAGGGGTTTCTGAGGGTTTCGATGCATTGCCTCGAGGTTCGGAGGTGGTAGAAGGAGGGTGTCAAATCTTGGGAGTGGATGCTACACGCTTAGACTTGGGAGCATAAAGGTCGGAATCGTCTTCTGACGACCGAGCCTCTAGAACTATTGGCAGTGCGGCACTCTTTCCAACCGTGGACGGTTGGTCCTTGTCATGTGGCAATCGCGAACGCCCAGGGGACACAGAATCGTTAGACCACTCTCTCGGTGCCTTCCATTGCCGATCGTTCAACACGCGTGTCGAGTCACGGCTGGGGCTGATGTGCTTAGTGGGAGTGGTGTGGGTCGCGTTTTTGCCACCGGGTGTTGTCCCCATAAATGGACCGATGGCCAGTCCTCCTAGGTCGGGGGCTTGCACGTGGGTGTCTAAAGTCACCCTCTGCGCTCGCTGTCTGATACGTCAGTGGTGCTGCCATCGCCAAAGGTCCCTTCAGCGTCCATGGCCTCTTGTTGCCTGGCGTAGTGGGCCCAGCGTTTAGTGGAGTGGTCTTTAAGTGTTTTCGGCTTGAAGAGCTTACAAGCTCGACAGGTAGCCTCGGGATGGTCTCGTGGGAGACAAAAATTGCATGTATTGTGCTTATTTACCCAGGGGAACTTCCTGTTACACTTCCGGCATAATTTGAAAGGAGTACTCTCCATATGTATTAATTTGACAGTGGGCGTGTATATGTAGGAAATAAATGTGGGAGCCTGTATGACCCCCCCCCCCCACTGTCCCGACTTGTACAGGACCGAGGCCAGAGGTCTTCTGAGGCCCAGAGTCCGTCGTGGAGTTTCGACGGCTGTTGGCCTCGATCTTCACCAGCGTCGATCTTCGGCGTAGGTTGGAAAGAACAGGGAATTTTTAACAATAATATATGTATAATTGGCTAATGCCAATTGAACTCCGCAATATGCGTCCAAATGGAATGGCGGAAAAAACAATCTGAGGGTCCTACAAGCGTGAGGGATCGTGGGTACAGTGAACATCACACTATGGATAGTATTACTGGCATGCCCTAGTTCGACGCCCCTTTTCGAGTTTCGAAAAACAAACTGTAATACTCTGCAGCTTCCACTAGATGTCGGCCTATGCACAGCATGTGATCTAAGCAGATTCCACAAGCCTCAGAAAAATATATATATATTTCCCTGCTCTTTCTCCTCCTCATAATCTTCTTCACCCTCTTCATTGAGAAAAATCAGACTTCTATGTCCCTGCCATGTAGAGTCCGGTCTCTTGTGCTGGCGTGTTACCAATGGGTTTGTCCCCGCATATTTTAAGGTGGATTTTAAAGTAGATGTAAAAAGCATGACAAATTACCTTCTTGGTGATTCAGGTTCTCTTACTCCAGGCTCTCCCTCCTTCACAACTGGTTGGGGACACCTGCATCTGCAGGCAGGCCAGAAAAGCTGACTGCAAAAAGATAGCTGTCACTTTAAAAGTTTTGGAAGGGGTAGGACCTACGTCATGTGTGTGTCCCTCCGTGCCGGGTCCACAGCTTACCATTACGTTACCAACTTTCCACACCCAGTTCCTGTGCTTAGGCCGATGGTGGTAGAATTTAAATATATTCGTACTGTAGGGGATGGCTGGGTGGGTGTTGTGAAGGAGGCAGAGCCTGGACTAAGAGAACCCGAATCACCATGAAGGTAATTTTTCATTTCTCTGTTGCCCTGGCTCTACCTCCTTCCCAACTGGTTAGGGCCAGACTAAAAAAGCCTCAGAATAATTAACGGCAGAGGAGACATCATGTACAGGCTTTAGGCCAACAAGTTGCAGAGCACCTCTTGGCCGAATTTTGCATAATTTCTAGAAGATGTATCCATAGCATAGTGCTTGCAAAAAGCAAGCAGGGTAGCCCAGGTAGCCGCTTTAAAGATGTCTACGATGAGAACATGCCTGGTAAAGGCTAACAATGCTCCCTTAGCTCTTGTAGAATGAGCCTGAAGTCTGTGCGGAGTCGCAAGCCCTTTCATGACGTAAGTCTTGGAGTTCCAGGCGACAACCCTTTTAGCGATGGAAGCTTTAGCTGCCTTATTGCCAGGGAAAGAAACACCGTAAGTAACAAAAAGCTGGTCTACTTTTCTAAACGGTTTGGTCCTTTCTAGATAGAATTTTAAAGTCTTACAACATCTAGGTTATGGAACAAGTTACTTACCTGTAACTGTTGTTCTCCAGCATGGGTATGGCATGGATTCACATGCTCATGAATATTCCCCGTCGTCAGGAAAGGAATCCTAGGTAAAGAAAAAATCAGTATCAGTTTCGTTTCTGATCTGCCTTTCATAGTAGTAACCAATCACTGGTCTCTGGGTCATACTGCCCCCAGCCAATGACTACCCTCTCCCTAAGCCCCGCCTCTGGCAGCCATCCTCAGATTTGGGTGCACGTAAAGTGGCAGTATGACCAAGTGAAGAGCCGCAGAGGGGTAGGAGGGAGGGTTCGCATGTGAATCCATGCCAGACCCATGCTGGAGAACAACAGTTACAGGTAAGTAACTTGTTCCTTCTCCAGCATGGGGTCTGGCATGGATTCACATGCTCATGAATATAAGAATACATAGCAGTACACACATGCACAACCACGGGAGGTGGCAAAGGCTCAATATTAAGCATTACATCAAAAACTCAACATTAAGCATTTCTTACCTCAGGGAAGCGGTGATAATCCCCCTCCTGAAACCCGGGAAGGACGGATCGCACTGCGGCTCCTATAGGCCCCTCTCCATGTTAAATGTCGATTGCAAGATCCTAACCTCCCTGCTAGCTAGTAGGCTACGAAGGGTAATCCCCCACCTGATCCATCAGGACCAAACGGGTTATGTGCCCGGTCGCTCCATAACAGAGAACCTGCGTAGGTTGCATCACATCATATACAGCATGGAACAGAGGCCTCAGAAATACGCGGTTGCGTCACTTGACGCCACCAAGGCCTTCGACTCAGTGCGTTGGGAATGGCTATATGCCACTATGGCTAGAATGGGAATCGGACCCGCCTTCCTGAAATGGACCCAGCTAGTCTACACCAACCCCACCGCTATGGTGCGCACAAATAGGACCTTCTCAGACAAATGGGCCCTACACAGGGGCACCCGTCAGGGCTGCCCACTCTCCCCGATGCTATACATCATTGCCACCGAACCCGTAGCCGTCCCTTAGACAGGAATACGGAGATGGGGGCATCATAATAGACGGAGTGACCCACCTCGTCTCTATGTACCCGGACGACACGCTATTGTACCTACATAACCCCGAACACCTCCTGCCCTACATTCTAGAAACACTGGACGGATTTAGCAGATACACGCGTATCCGAATTAACAAAGACAAGTCCTGCCTCTACCCTCCTGCCGCACTGTATAAAGAAGACCTAAGATCCCTTCCCTCCCTGGATCTAGAATGGCAAGTGACCTCCTTTAGATACCTGGGAATCACTATACACCGGGACCCACACACGGAACATATACTCAACACGGTGAGAGCTAAAGACACTCTAGAAAAATCTATGGAATTCTGGGGCAAGCTCCCGCTCTCGATGGCCGGAAGGGCCGGTCTCCTCAAAATGGTTGCTCTTCCCCGCTTACTATACAACTTTACAAGCGTTCCCTACAACACCCCCCCCTCCTTTTTCAGAAACATAAATAAACTATGTAGACGGTTCCTTTGGCAGGGAGGCAGAGACAGGGTGGTGCTGGACACACTCCAAAGACCCTACGAGAAGGGAGGAATCAAAGTCCCCAATTTTGAATTGTACTACCTGGCAAGCCAACTAAGGCATGTGATGCGATGGATGGCTGACGAGACCTCCACGGACACTAGGCTCCTCCAACCTGCATTGCCCAATCTCCTCCTGAGGGACCTACTATGGGTCCGGAACAGACTCACACAGCCCTTCCCATACCTAATCAAACTTGGAATAAAGCTCTGGAACAGAGCGTGCAGAACTGTGGGGTCAGCTGATCCCTTCTCACCACAAATCCCCATCGCAGCAATTATGGCTTACCACCTATGGGGCTCTCTCGAATCACGCACCCATTGGGAACCCTACGGAGTGGCCACCTTAGGAGACCTAACACGAGACCAGGAGATCATACCCTTCCCTGACCTTGCTGAGACTACGGGATTACCCGCTGGCCAATTTTTGCTCCATAGGGCAGTGACACAAGCCATAATGGTTAGATGGCCAGAGGATACCACCCAAAGACGGAAAACGTGGTCATAGAAACACTATTAAACACAGCCGAAGGCGGCCATGAAACCTCGCGATTGTACGAGACCCTGCTCCAGGGCACGACAAACAGCGAGCTCAAAAGCAAAGCAAAATGGGAAATCGAACTTGGCCAAGACTTTGCAGAGGTCGAATGGGAGAAAATAACTCACTACCACAAAAAAGTTTCTAGGAATGCCCGTTTGCAACTCATTCAATTATACATCACCAACAGAGCCTACCTAACACCAGAGGCCATATCCAATTTCAAAGGAGCTGTGGCCCAGGTATGCCCCAAATGTAAGGAGCCGAGAGCGGGTATGACGCATATGTTCTGGGGCTGCCCGGAGATACGCCACTTCTGGACACAGGTTCAGGAGAGGGTGGCGGACGCAGATATTGAGCTAGAAGTGAACAACCCCGCAGCCTGCATCCTGGGCAGATGCAAACGCAACCACAAAAATAAGCCTCTAGACAAACTCAAAGGTCTGATTTACATAACTGCGAAGAGACGCATAGCCATGGGATGGAAGAGCCCAAGGGCCCCGTATGAGGCACTGTGGTGGGGGGACCTGACGAAATGGATAACGGCGGAGACCGGCACGTGGGAAACGGCAATCCTTGAACAAAGGCTGGACTCCAGTGGAGAACTGCATCGCTGGGTGGCTTTAACAGAGCCACTACTGCATCCTAATAACTCTGACGATACCTCAGACGGTTCGGACTGTCCTAGCCATCAATCCGGCCCATCATAATTGGAAGATAATGTTGACTGTGGTCTTGAGTTGGGGGTGGGGGGGATACGTAATTCTTTGATTAACGTCTGATATTACAAGTGATGCATACTTTGTTTGTTAAACTGTTAAAATCAATAAATAAAGTTTAAAAAAAAAATTAAGCATTTCTTACCTCCTCACCAGGCTCACCTTAAGCGAACAGGTTACGCAGCACTGCTTGGCTGATTCCTGGACTCCTCCCTGGAATCCCGGTCGACGCAGTAGAATCTCGTGAAGGTGTGCGTCGACCTCCACGTAGCAGCCCTGCAGATTTCCAGCAGGGGCACACCAGACAAGAACGCCGTGGTAGCAGCGACCGCTCTGGTCGAATGGGCTCTCGGACGGCCGGGCAACGGTCGGTTCGCCAACCGATGGCAGTGCATGATGCAGCCGGAGAGCCATCTGGAAATGGAAGCCTTCGAGAGAGCCTTCCGTTGGTTCACAGGTCCAAAGTTCACAAAAAGCTGTGATGTCCTCCGAAAACTCTTAGTTCGGTCCACGTAGAACTTCAGCGCTCTAGCTACATCCAGCGAGTGCAAAGTCCTCTCGGCCGGCGACGACGGGAAAAAGACTGGTAACACCAAGGGCTCGTTGAGATGGAAGTCCGACGGCACCTTGGGCATGAAGGAGGGGTGCGTCCTCGGCACTACCCTCGTATCGTGAAAGGTCAGGTATGGAGGCTTGCAGGATAGCGCCTGGATCGCTCCCACGCGTCGTGCGGAGGTGATGGCCACCAGGAACGCTGTTTTCCACGACAGAAACTTCAACGGGGCCGAATGCAACGGCTCGAATGGCGGACCCATGAGCCTGGTCATCACCACGTTGAGCTCCCACGCCGGGCTGGTGCCTTCACCGGCGGGAATGATCGAAACAGCCCGTTCATAAATTCCTTAACCAGGTGATGAGACCACAGGGATGACCGCCCTGTAGTCCTGGTGTATCGGGAAATTGCTGCCAGGTGTATCTTGATTGAAGCATGAGATAGTCCAGTTTTGGCTAGCGACAGAAGGTACGGCAATACTTGAGGGGCCGTAATCCGCAGGGGTTAATCTTCTGTGCACGGCACCAGATAGAGAACCTCTTCCACTTATGTCCGTAGCACTTGAGAGTTGAGGACGCCCTGGCCTTCGCAAGAACCTCTCTGCAGTCGGCCGGGATATCGTATCCTCCAAACTCTAGTGCCGTAGGAGCCAGGCCTGCAAGTTCAGGACTCCGGGTCGTGATGGAGAATTGCGCCTCCTTCTCTGGAGAGAAGATCTGCGTCTGTCGACAGCTTGACTGGTGGGGACGCTGACAAGTCCAGAAGGTTCGGGAACCAGATCTGTCTCGGCCACGCCGGTGCAACGAGGATCATTCTGCACCGGGACCTCTTGAGCTGGTTGATGAGTCGGAGCAGCAACGGCAACGGAGGAAACGCATATAGGAACAGGCCGTCCCAGGGGAACAAGAAAGCATCGCCCATGCTCCTCGGTTGGGAAAACCTGCTGGCGAACCTCTGGCACTTGGAGTTCGTCGCTGTCGCGAACAGGTCGATCTGGGGTTTGCCCCATCGCTGAAAGAGTCGGTCCACTTGATCCTGGCGTAGTTCCCACTCGTGGCACGAGCGCAGCTCTCTGCTGAGTGAGTCGGCGATGGTGTTTTTTATCCCTGCCAGATGAAACGGCACCAGAAACATCCCTTGAGCAACGGCCCAATGCCACAGGTCCTGGGCTTCCTTGGATAGGGCCGGGGGATCTGGTTCTGCCCTGCTTCCGGATGTAGAACATCGTGGTGGTGTTGTAGGTGAAGATCCTCACCACCTTGCCCTTGAGGGACGGGAGAAAGGACCTGAGGGCCCAGAACACTGCCCGGAGCTCCAGGATGTTGATGTGGAGCGGCTTCTCCTCCGGGAGCCAAAGGCCTCTCACGTGAAGATCTCCGGTGTGGGCTCCCCACCCCTCCAGGGAGGCCTCTGTCGTCACCGTCGCCTGGTGGGCCGTGGTCTAAAAGTCTGTCCCCGCCGCTAGATGAGCGCAAGTGCCCCACCACCGGATCGCTCGTCGGAAGGTCTCATTGAGAGGGATCCTGTCCTCGAAGCTGCCCGTCGCTTTAATCCAGCAGGCGTCGAGGAACTACTGTAGAGGGCGCATCCGAAGCCGGCACAGGCGCACAAGATAAATGCAAGAGGACATCATCCCGAGGAGGGACTTGATGGACCTCACTCTGGCCACGTCTGTGGCCAGCAGACGCTGCACCTTGCCTAGGATGGCCTTTGTCCTTTCCTCCGACGGCAAGGACATATGCGCCACTGTGTCGAGCTTGGCTCCCAGAAACAGTGCGACTTGAGCGGGGACCAGGTGGGACTTGGGGAAGTTGATGGAGAACCCCAGGTCCGTGAGCAGCTGGACGGTCTTCGCTGTGTGTTCTAGGGCGAGCTCCCTTGTCCTTGCGCGGATGAGCCAATCGTCCAGGTAGGGGTAGACGTGGATCCCCTGCAGGCGCAGCCGTGCCGCCACTGGAGCGAGGCACTTGGTGAAAACCCTGGGTGCCGACTTCAATCCGAACAGGAGGGCCTTGGACTGGTAGTGCCGCCCTTGGACCACGAACCTGAGGAACTTCCGGTGTCCTTTTAGAATGGGAATGTGAAAGTATGCATCCTCCAAATCCAACGACGACAGGAAATCGCCCTCCTCCAACTGTCCCAGCACGTGCTGGAGGGTGACCATCCGGAACTTCTGTGCCTTGATGTACTTGTTCAGTCGTTGCAGGTCTAGGATGGGTCGCCACCCTCCTGTCTTCTTTTTCACGAGGAAGTACCTGGAGTATACTCCGGAGCCCTAGAGCCTCTTTGGGACAAGCTCGATGGCACCTTTCTGGAGCATCGCCCTTACCTCCATCAGCAGTCGAGGGACATGGTTTTCTTTCCTGGCCACGGGTGCGGGGGCACTTTTTTAGAAATTCGAGGGCGTGCCCCTGGGCCAGGGCGTCCAGCACCCAATGGTCGGTGGAGATGGACTCCTACACGCTGACGAACTTCGCCAGCCGGCCTCCCACCGGGGTGCTTCAGTGGGGGCCTGACGCCACGGTCAGTTCAATCTTGCTTGGAGGACGCCTTGCCGTCTTGGCCTCCCTGGCGACGACGGCGGGATCCACCCGACTTGCCTCGTCCTCTATAGGCTTCCTGCGACGAGGAGCGGGCTGCTTGGCGCTACGTAGAGGAGCCATCACCAAATCCCTTGGAGGCACCCTGCTTGCCTCCGGGCTCCGAAAGGACGGCCTTCGTTGCTGGAGAACTCATAGGGCCTTAGCTGTCTCCGTGTTGATGGCTTGGAGGGACTCATCCACTGTTTTCCCAAACAGGTTGTTCCCGTCGAACGGCATGTCCAAAACCTTGGCTTGTACGTCCTGGTGGAAATCCGTCGCCTTGAGCCACCCTCGTCATCTGAGGCAAACGGCGTTGCCTAGCTGGTGGAAACCGGTGTCGGCAATCTCCGTTGCCACGGTTATGGCGTGGTCCGACGCCACCTCACCTTCCTGCAAGATCTCCAGGGCCTCAGCCCTCTTGTCGTCCGGTAGGAAGTCCAACAGGTGGGCGATATTGAACCACAACTCCCTGTCGTAGCAGGCCACGATCGCGAGGGCGTTGGCCGTCTTAATCATTGTTGCCGCCGCTGACATAACTCGTCGTCCCATTGCATCCAGCTTCTTTCCATCTCCGTCCGGCGGGGAAGTTGACGTTGAGGTCGATGCCCCCACCCCCCGCTTTCTTCTTGGCCGCCGCTGAGACGACCGAGTCAGAGTTCGGTTGCGCCCTAAGGCACAAAGGGGCCGCGTTGGGGCCCCTGTACCTCTTCTCGTACCGATCCATCTTGGCAGGCGTCGTAGACAGGTTCTTGAGAAGGGTGAGACCTCGTCCCAGATGTCATGCAGCAGAGGCACAGCAAGGACTGTCTTCCTCTTGGCCTCGCGCCGTTGGTAAAGGAAACCTTCCTTCTTCTCTTCGGGGCAGTGCTGAAAAAGCTCAGATGCCCTGGCGATCATAGCGTGGAAAGACCCAATCTCGTCGGGTGGGGAGGCCCGGGCTTGAGGCAATGGGAGCTCCGTCCAGTTGTCGTCGCCATCCGTACCCGTCATGGCCGTGTCCGTTCCTATACCATTCCCAGGTACGGGGGATGTGGACAAAGGCTGAGCAGGCCGCCAGGGCTGAAAAGGGGGGGCTGGATGGGTCCGTCTTCTCTTGTTTGGGGGACTTCCCGACGGGCCTGGCTCTGGCTCCTCCGTCGGGTCTGGTTCCGGCTCCTCCGTCGATGGTAGGGTCAATCTCGTCCTCATCTCCGAACACAAGGATTGTATTGCCAACAAAATGGCCGCCGAGTTGTCCTGCGGCTCCGGAAGCGACGGGTGCGACAGTTGACTAGGAACCTCACCGGCGCCGCTGTCGCTCTCGTCGTCCCCTTCGTCGGGATCCCTCCCGTGGGACCGGGCCTCTTTGACGCCCCTGTTGAGGCCCTCCAAGACTTCAACCAGTTCCTCCTCGGAGGCTGTGTCTGTGTCCACAATGGCCACCGCCCCCCCCTTTTTCCGCCGGGGTTTTCACGGGGGTCTTCTCGATGGGCCTGAAAGAGGCTTCCCTCCGCGGTGGCAGGGAAACATTGGGCCCCGAGGTCACCTCCACTGGTGTAGCCTCCTCAGGATGCGCCAGGGCCGCCGCGACTTCCTCGATAGAGGCCTTGGCCGGGTGAATCAAGGCCTTCAACACCTTCTGCGGGCCTCTGGCCTTCACCTTGGGGGGAGGGTCACCGCCTCGGTCCCCCTCGGCTGGATCCTTCGAGATCGACCGGGGCCTCTCCAGAAGCTTCGCCAGGTTCTCGGCCTTCCTCTTCCCTGAGCCAGAGCGTTGGCTCGTGGTTGATGGCGCTGGAGGATGCGCCCTGCCTGGCAGCCAAGGAGCCCGACCGTTCGGTGCTCCCGGTGCCTGCGGACTCGCGGTGCTTTGCCTTCTGTTGGGCCCCCGTCGCCGGGGCGTCCTCACAGGACTTAGAAGACCACTCGGACTTCTTCTTCTCACCCGACGGGCTCTTTCCTTCCAGCCAGTTGGAGAGACGAAGGTGTTGATCCCTGATGGTCCGTTCCGACATGTTCCTGCAAAACGCACAGTCCTTCTCCATGTGCGTTTTGTCCTCATGAAGGCAGTAGAGACATTTCGAGTGCTCGTCCTCCTTGAACACATTCTGCAGCTGGCATCCAGGGCAAACCCTGAACAGCTTTCCGGGTGTGGAGCTTCCTTTCTCCTGAGCCATGTCCGGGTAGGCCGCAGAAACTTCTGGACTCCTCCACGAAGCGTAACTCGACGAGAACTTCACCCTTGAGGGGCGTAAAAAAATCTGAAACGGGTCCCCGTTGATCGGATGTAGACACGGTGGAGCTTGAGGCTTTATTTGACTGAAAAGTGAGAAAATCTCTTTGAAAAAGCGCAAAAACACAGCAAAAGCTCGAGAGCTAAACACAAGGACTCCCAACACTTGAGCGTGTGGTAAAAACCTGAGGATGGCTGCCAGAGGCGGGGCTTAGGGAGAGGGCAGTCATTGGCTGGGGGCAGTATGACCCAGAGACCAGTGATTGGTTACTACTAAGAAAGACAGATCAGAAACGAAACTGATACTGATTTTTTCTTTACCAAGGATTCCCGGCCTGACGATGGGGAATATTCATGAGCATGTGAATCCATGCCAGACCCCATGCTGGATAAGTAATGTTTCTTCGGCGGTAGAAGTGTGCAGTCTACGAAGAAAAATAGGAAGACATATTTCATGTTTTAAATGAAAGTCAGAGACCACCAGGGGTAGAAAGGAGGGGACCGTACGTAGGACAACTATGTCCTTATGGAACACTACACATGGTTCCTTTGAGGAGAGAGCCTGGAGAGCCGAAGTAATGGCTACTAAGAATGCTGTTTCCAAATTAGAAATTCTAATTCACATGAGGCCATAGGCTCAAATGGTTTTTGCATTAGGGCTGATAAGACCACGTTGAGATCCCACTGATGTGTAGGTTCACGAATAGGGGAACGCAAGCATAGAGGGCCTTGAAGTGTCTTTTAATGGCTTTGTTTTGAAAGAGAGAAATACTTATGTTCTCTATTCAGGTAAGCACCAATAGCTGATAAGTAGTGTTTGCATGTGTCTACTTTGACACCATGGGAAGCTAGATAAGACATGAAGAAGATGACATTATCCATAGATGCCTTTAGAGAGTTAAGATATTGGTCCAGGGCCCAGTGACAGAACTGTAAACATTTGCTATGATATTTCTTCTTAGTAGAAGCTTTTCTAGAAGCTGGGATGCTGGCTATATTTTGGTCTGACAAATGTAAGTGGGAAAAGGCTCGTTTTTCAGGAACAAAGGCTTCAAGTTCAGCAATTGAGGGGAGGGGTGAAGAACCTGCCCTTTCCGTTGAGTCAAAAGATCATTCGATATTGGAAGATCTAATAGGGAAGTCCCCGCTAACGCCAGAAGGTCTGGAAACCAGATCTGGCGAGGCCAGAACGGGGCTATTAGAATCATTGTCAGTTTCTGTAACATTTTGACTACAAGTAATATTTTGTGAATTAATGGGAGAGGTGGGAACACATATGTGTTAGATTCGACCAATCCAGATGTAGAGCATCTCCCAGAGATTGAAGACCCTGACCTTGCCTTGATGCAAACTGAGGACACAGAATTGTGCTTAGTGGTTGGCATAGAGATCTACTGATGGATGGCCCCACTTCTGAAATATCATGTTTGCTACGGACTGTTCCAGCTCCTACTCGTGCAGAGCTGACTGAGACCTGCTTAGTTTTTCTGCAAGGACGTTCTTCTTTCCCTCCAGGTGGGATGCCAACAAGAAATATGATTTTGAATGGGCCAATACCAAATAGTCTCTGCTAGGAGATACAGGGGAAGAGAACGAGTACCACCCTGTTTGTTGATATAAAACATTGCAGTGGTATTGTCCGTTAGAATTTTCACCACCTTTCCTTGAAGTGAGGGAAGAAATCATTTCAGAGCAAAAAAATATGGCTCTTAGTTCCAGGACATGTATGTGGTCCTTCCTTTCTTGAGAGGACCAAAGACCATGAGCTGTTAGACTTAGACAATGGGCTCACCAACCGTTCTCCAAAGAGTTTGTTATGACTATTAGGCGAGGAGGAGGTTGAAAAGGAAAACTGCTTAACAGGTTCGCTGAGGAGTTCCACCAGAGTAGAGAGTCCTGAACTTGTTTTGGAATTTGGATTTTCATTTCCTGGGAATCCAAGAGCTGGTCCCAGTTGCGAGCAAGATGCCACTGGACTGTTCTCATAATGGAGGCTTGCAAAGGGAACCAGGTTTATGCAAGAAGTCATAAGGCCCAAGAGCCTTTGAAACCACCAAGCCGTTAGAGTCTGGTGGGTATTGAACTTTACAATGGTTTGTTGAATAGCTTCCACCCTTTACAGGGGTGGAAAGGCTCCGAGTAGAGTAGTATCCTCAAGGTCTATCCTCTTCTTGTACCTGATCTTGTCTCTTTAACATCTGCCTCACTATGGCTATTTTTCCTGCATCTTTTAAACATGCATATATTACTCCTATCCTTTAAATAAATAAAAAAAACACAGCCATCCCTTGATTGCTTCCAATTTCCATCCCATGTCTCTTCTATCATATCTTTCTAAACTTTTAGAATGTCTTCTTTATTCCCAAATCTTTCATTCCTTACTGACTCTTCTCTTATTCCTCGATTTCTATCTGGTTTTCGTCCCTTCCACTCTGCAGAAACTGCCTTGATCTCCGTGTTAAAATCTCTTCTATCATCTTGTTACTCTAAGCACTCCTCTTTTCTTGTTCTGCTGGATCTGTCCACTGCGTTCGACACGGTGGACCACGCTTTACTCTTGACGTTACTTTCTTCAAAGGTCCTGTTCTGTCCTGGTTCAACTCCTATCTGTCCAACAAACTCTCTTTGTCTCTTGGGCAGGCAAGACCTGTAAGTCTTTCTTGCTCAATCACGGGGTGCCTCAAGGGTGAGTTCTAGGCCCCTTTGTCTTTTTCTTATAAACATCACATCTCGCTGCTATTTCCTCCTTCAGTCTCTCACATCATTTCTACGCAGATGACACTCAACTATTCCTATCCTTTTCCCTGGAGATTCATCGCACTCTCTCAGCCTGTCTTGTCGCTATTAAATAATGGATGTCCTCATTTTCTCACCCTTAATGCAGGGAAGACTGAGGTATTGTTCTTCACTGAAAACACTCTTCCTCCTCATCTTCCACCTTTTTATATATCCTTCCAACCTTCCAAGATCCCAATTTCAACCACAGCTCGTAATCTTGGTCTCCACTTTGACTCAAATCTTTCCTTTTTTCATTGTATCTCCCTCACATCTCGTTCCTGTCACTTTCATCTCCATAACATCTGCAAAGCTTGCCCGTATCTCATTTTTCATGCATCCAAACTTTTAATCTTCTCTCGACTCTTCTACTGTTCTACCACTCTGTTTGGCCTTCCCAGATCTCATCTTGCCCCTTTAAGATCAGTCTTTTACTCTTTGATCCATCTATGGTGTCTTCTTCCCTATCGGGACTCCATTTCCTCTTCTTTCACAACACTTGGTTGGCTGCTCTTCAACTCTCAAATTAAATTTTACTTTCTTTGCCTTCTTTTCAAATCCCTCTATGGTCTCGCTCCTAATTATCTTACCATACTCATATCTTTCTACATTCCTTCTCGCCCTCTACAGTCTTCTTCCCACTTTATGCTTCTGGTTCCTCGTCCTCCTCCCCCTGCCCCCTGTGCTCAGTCTCGTTTTCGATCTTTTGAACTCCTTGCTCCTATCCACTGTAATGCTCTCCCACTTTCTCTTCCTTCTATCACTGTCTATTCTCTTTTCCGTGCTTCTCTAAAAACACACCTACTTTAACACACCTGAGTGATTGTCTTCTGTATTTAACTGGTTAGTCAATTTTATTGTACCGCGTTTACATTTTGAATGTTCAGCGCTTTGGTTTAAGGCGCTCTATAAAAGACAAATACAATACAAATACAAAATACAAATCTATAACTTCTACCAGAAATTGGATCCTTTGCGAAGGATTGAGCAAGGATTATGTCACATTTATGGAAAACCCCAGGTTGAAAAAGAGTATAGCAAGTTAATTGCATTTTCTGAATTCCTCTGGAGACTGGGCCTTGAGAAGCCAGTCGTCTAGGTAGGGGTATAGATGGACTTTCCTTAACCGAAGGTAGACTGTCACTAACCCCAGAACCTTTGTGAAAACCCTGGGAGCAGAATTTAGCCCAAAAGGAAGACATGTGAACTGGTAATGGGACCTTCCTATTGTGAATCTCAGGAACTGACAGTGATGTTTGTAGATGGGGATGTTAGAATAAGCATCCTGTAGATCTACAGATGCCATCCAATCATTTGGATGAAGAGAAGCCAGAATCTGCGGAATGGTTACCATGTGGAAGGTTTTGATCGACAGAAATTGGTTGAGGTCTGAAAGGTCCAGAATTGGACGGATCCCGCCGGCTTTCTTTGGGATCAGGAAGTAATGAGAGTAAAATCCCTGACCTACTTCCTCTTGAGGAACCAACTTTATCGCTCCTAGGAAAAGGAGTTTTTGGATCTCTTCCAGGAGCTCTGGGGAGGATTTTTGGAGGAGAGGAAGGTGGAATAGCCGGAAGGGCAAGGTGGTAACCATGCTGAATAATATTCAGAACCCATTCCTCTTGAGTAACGATTTTCCAAAAAGGGAGGAAGATAGAAAGCCTTCCTGCTTTTTGGGATGCATGCTCTGTGATAGTTAGAGCGAAGGGTATGTACATGCCCGGAAGGAAGTCAAATAGACTTCTTTTGTCCTTGAGCAGAATTAGAGGAAGGGGGAGGCCCCGACTTAGACTGGGGTCTATATCTTCTCTTTTTAGAAGAGTAGTAAGACATAGCAGAAGTGGAAGAACCACTGTTTCCTTATGGACGTGGTTTAAATGATTTCAAATGGTGATATGACTGTTTCACTGAAATTGAGCTAAGGAGTTCAGCTGCTGTGACACTGGCCTTATATTTCTGTAGGACCTCATCTGTGGATGGATCAAACAGTGTTTTGCCAACGAATGGAAGGACGAGCACTTTCTTCTGGATATCTAGGTGAAGGGAATCGGCTCACAAATATGCGTGCCTACGCATGCAGACTGCACTAGTGACTGCTCTTGCTGTTGTGCTGTTGTGTCAGTGAGGTCTTTGACCACCTGACCTGTTGAATAGCAGCTTCCCCACCATCTGAAATCCAGAAGGAAAATTCATCTGCGGCCTCCTGAGGGTGCATGTTGGTGATGCGTTTAAGATTCTCCCAATTAAGGATATTAAATCCCACCAACATTGTAGCAGTGTTAACCTGCCTAAATTGTAAGTTAGAGTTGGTATAAGACTTCTTACCTTGAGTCTCTCATGCTTTTGCGGTTTTTGTCTAGCACTGAAGCTGGAGAAGGGACTTTACCCTTTGTGCCAAGGGCAGCTTTGACTACTGCCGATTGAGCTGGAAGATTGCCCACGAGTATGAAATGTTCATCCTTAGGCACCTTGTATTTGTTATCTAGGGCCTTGGAGATGTGCGGATCGGAATGAGGCTTTCTCCAACGAGCTAGAGCTTGTTCTAAAACTGACAATTCCATGGGAATTGGACATTTTGACTGCCGAGATTGCAGTATCCCAAAAACACCAGCCGTTTCAGGCTTATCCTTTGGAAGGATTTCTAGTGCCTGCATGACTTTAGTCATGATGTCATGAAACATCTTTGATGGAGACTGAGTGGTGTCATCCTCTGAACCTGAGTCAGAGTTCTTTGAAATGTTCTGTTTTTTGGGAGGAGGAGTAGAATCCTCGTTCTCCACTGGTACCAAGATTGGCTCAGGAATAGGATCGATGGGTTCCGATCAATGAGGTAACATAGGTGACATTATGTCCTTGATGCGTTGAGCCAGAACTTCTAGGAAGGGCTCAGAAAGCATGTTTTCCAGCACAGTATTGGTGATGTTGTTTGCCATTTGAGAAGGGCTATGTTGAGGGTCTTCTAGTCTGATAGGAGAAGTTGAAGAATCAGCCCTGTTAGGTGGTAGGCTAGGTTATAGATGTTCAGAACCACGTGTCTAGACACCTGGATATTGGTTAGAACCAGCTGTGGTCCAGGTTGTGTTGGTACCCGAGTAGGTTGACCCAAACTGTCCTCATATTGGGGAGAAAATTGTGGCAAAATGTGAGAGGACTGAGCTCTCACAGGAGTGCTGAATAAATATTCTGGTGGAACCATAAACAATTTTGAAGACGCAAAGTCTTCTGAGTCAGAAATTAGAGTAGAATTATCCTTCTGACTCTCTGGTACTGAGCTTGAGACAGAAGCCACAGGAAATTTCTTCCATTTGTGCTTTTTTGGAGAATTTGGTACTCGACTAGATCTGGAATGAGAGTGCTTATGTCTCTTGTGAGAGGACTTATGTGATTTTCTTGGTACAGAGGAGCTTGAACGCTCAACTGCGGTAGTAGCAGGTAAATTCTTTTCCTTTGGAACCGAAGTACCAAAGGTTTTACATGCAGAAGCCGACTTGGCTTTGTCTGGTACAAGGGAATCGGAGTGGACTGAATCAACCTTGGAGGCGCAGGCCTCTTTGCATGTACCCTTGCCTGTTCGCTTACCGAGGCAATAGAGGTTTTTCCTGGTACCGTCGTTATTTTATCTGGTGTAAATAACTCTTATGGTACCGGATGGGTCTTCTGAGACCCTTTCCCACCTGGAGGTACTAACACTTTCCCACCAAGAGGTATTAGTGCTTTCCCAGCCAGAGGTACTTTCAGGTGAATAGGCTGGGGGTTTCCCCATGTATGGTCCCGTGAAGCCTCTGGAACTAAGGAGGCAGTCTTGCCCTGGGTACTGACGGCCGGTGACAAAACTAATAACTCACCTGAAGGTACAGTCCCCCTCTTAGGATGTCTGCCTCCCTCCTGTTCCGAACAAAATCTTCGGTACCGGTCCCAGCCGTGACATGGAGAAAAGACAAGTCCGCAGAGGCCTCAGGTGAAGCCCACAGCAAAAGACACAGGTACTCACCGGGTGATGTATACCCAAACAGGGGATCATGGCAGGCATGATAGGGATTGGCGCAGAAAAATGCTTGCGGCAACGGATGCACTGCTTGAAACCTGTCACATACGGCATGCGTAGAGGGAGGCACCACGAATTGAAAAAACAGAAATAAAGAACCAATCACTAAGAAAAAAGGATGGACAGCAGAAAAGATACACCCCAAAAATGAATAGTTAATTACTGTCGTGACTAACGTACTCTAGGGACGGGAGACAGAACCTTTTTCACCAGAAAAAAACTTTCTTCACCCTTTAAATTTAGAGGCGGGAGGGCAGCCCTGGGAGCATGCGCTCGCCCGACTCCACTCACCGGCGCCACTCCTCAGACCCCATTGACACGTCGACAATATTCACATTGCCTAATGAAACCAGTATTATTAAGGGGGAAGATGGTGGGATATATGGAGGAAAGGGGACTATGGACTAAGTGTACATTAGTCACTACGGTGAGTAACTATTAGTTACTCTTACGTCCTGTCTCCTTTCCTCCATACAGTATGGGCAATTACAACTGAATGTAACCCCTGGGTGGAGAGGAGCCCCTCCTTAAGAAAACAGATTCCTTAGAGTCGCCTGTCCGAATGCTGCGTCTGACCTAAAGCCGGCGTCCAAACAGTAGTGCTTACAGAAAGCCGAAGGGTGGCACAGGTGGCCGCCATGCTGATGACTTTTGCAACATAACATGCTGTTGGAATGCAATGGCCGTGGCCTTGGCTCTGACAGCGTGGGCGTGCATGTTAGCTGAAGCGGCTTGCACTGCCCCTCGTAGGCCTCCTTTATGGCTGAAACCATACACCTTGCTGTAGAGGCCTAGGAAGCCTGATAACCGGGCCTTGACCGCCGAAGGTGACAAACAGGGCGTCCGACTTGCGGAAGTCCTTGGTGCTGTCCAGATAGAATTTCAGAGTATGGCTGACATCCAGACAGTGTAAATGTCATGGTGCATGCCCGCAGACATCTGGAGCAGACCAGCCTACCCCAGGTACTGGCACCCATGGGGACCTTTAAGGCCCCAAAAGTTTGCCTTAGGACTTCCTAGAGTCAGTCTTGGCGCCAGGCTCATAATATTCCATCTTGTTGCAGGGAGCATGAAAACACACATAGCCCAGCCTGAAAGAACTGAGCCATACAGTCTAGCTTTGGGTGTGGCTGGAAGGACTACTTTACCTGGGACTACTTGTGCAGGGTGTGGCTGGAGGGACTACTTTAACTGGGACTGCTTGTGCAAGGCTATATAAACCACACCCTAAAGACAGAACACGCTTCGCGTTATTCTGCACTCCTGCAGCGTAACGCTCACCATGTCTGCTCAGCTCCAGTTACCCGATCTTCAGCCACGCCTGCTTTGGGAACCACGAACCATCACCTGTGGAGAAAGGAAAGGAAGCGAGAACAAGAACAGCGGTTGAGTCCTTACCTGAGAAGCAGTCAATCCGAAAGGCCTTTCCATCTGCCGCTCTCAGGATCGTTGCATCTGCAAAAAGGAAACACATGCAAAGACAGCCAATACTCACCCGGAGGCTGCGCTCTTCCAGTATTCCATTGAAGCGGTTCACGCTATCGCCGCTCCGGAGTCACACCGCACCTGCAGAACAGGAAAAAAAGAACAGCAGGTTAGTCGCACAAAGGAAAAGAACCATTCTTTGTACATTTTGACGCCGCGCTCCCGCGCTACTACCCACCTGCAGGAATTCAGCTCAACGTCGTGGGGAGATGGCACTCCTTCATCTGGCACCCTCCTAAACCGTACCTGTATTGTAAGAACAATAGTGAGAACTTTGGCAACTAAGAACTTTTAAGCAAACTATACCAAGCATTTATTGGCATAGAGACTTACCTACTGAGTCACAGTTGTTCAGGACTCAGCTACAGCCCGCAGGATCAGTGACGCAACTAGATCCAGAAGAGAGGCTGGAACATTACCGCGCCCCTGAATTCAGTTGCAGGACGGACAACCTGCCATTCAAACATCTAAGGTGAGGCTTAAGCAGCGAGTGGCACTAGGAGGTTACGGGAGGTCTAGCCTGCCCCTAACGGCTGGTTAACATCGCATTTCAACATTCTAGGCAAAGGCTCTCCTGTGAAGTAGTAGTGAGACAGAGAAGGCGCGTGCAGGCATTCATCACTCAGCTTCGTGCGACGCACTTCCAGACATTCATCGCTCAGCTGCGTGCGATGCCCCTGTGGAGATCAGGTGAGCTTGACAGTAAGACCCCCTGAGCCTCGCCCCTAGGGTCGGAGAAAATAGGAGAAGACTATCTCCTCGTTTAGATGGAAGGTGGTGGCTACCTTGGGTAGAAATGCATGGTGAGTTTCTCAGGACCACCTTTTCCTTGTGAAGGTAGTATAGGGTTCTGAAGCCACCATTGCCTGGATCTCGCTGATCCTGCGGCTAGAGGTGAGATCAACCAACAGAGCTGTCTTAATGGTGACCAGCCTGATGTCCACAGATGCCATTGGCTCGAACGGTTGTGCGCCAAGGCGCCCAACACAACATTGAGGTCCCACATGGGGTGTGGTTTTTTGATGGTCGGATAGAGCCTGGTGAGGCCCACCAAATGTCGCTTGATCACCGTTTTGGAAGAGGCGAAGATCACTTCCTCAGAATTTCTGTAGACCCCTACGGCAGCCCAATACGTGCAGCATGGGACACCTGCACGCTCTAGTGAGCAAGGCGTGCCGAAAATGAGAGTACATCATCCAAAGTGCACGTCAGGGGGTCTACCTCTTCAGAGTCCGCCCAATGACAGAACCTAGTCCATTTACTCATGTACTGGCTCCTAGTAGCCTTGCTCCTAGCACCCTGAATGATTTATAGGTTGGACTGTGATAGGCTCAAGTGTTTCAGCATGACCTGCTCAGGAACCATGCTGCTTGTGCTAATTTGTGTGGAGCGGGGTGTATGACCCTGCCCCCCTGTTGTGCCAGAAGATGAGCTGGGCCCATCAGGTGAATGGGTGGCCTGTCCGAAAGGCTGAGAAGCTTGGAGAACCATGGTCTTGCCGGCCACCACTGAGCTATCAGAATGATGCTGAGGTGACAAGATTCCTTTATCTTGCAGATCACCCTGTGTACCAGGGGTGTGGGAGGGAAGGCATACGCTGTCATGCCATTTCACTGAATCTGGAATGTGTCGCACAGGGAGCTGGGGCACTGCCCCTGCCAGGACGCAAACTGCCGCCATTTCTTGTTGTCCCAGGAGGCAAAGAGATCCACTTGAGGATGCCCACATTCATTGAGGATCTCCAGCAGTACCTGATCGTTCAATTGCCACTCATACTTGTCGGCTCCCAGTCTGCAGAGCCTGTCTGCCTCCCCCGGAAGGTGGACGGCACTGAGGTAGATGTTCTCCAGGGCCCATTCCCACATGCTGATGGCTAGGCTGCATACTGGAGGGGAACTGGTACCCCCCTGCTTGTTGACATAGTACATGCTGGCAGAATTGTTGGTCTGTATGAGGGCGATTGTGCAACCAATAAGCGGGATGAAAGCTTTGAGAGCTAGCCAGATGGCTTTCAGCTCCAGCTAGTTGATATAAGACTCCTGTTTCTGCCGGGTCCAGACTCCATGGACTCCATGGACACTGGCTGTCCAGAGTGCCCCCCCCCCAGCCTTCCAGGGAGGAGACGGTGGTGATGGTGACATGCGGGGCAGGCTGCTGGAAGGGCTTGCCCCTGCGCAGGTCACAGGAATGCTGACTGGCTCCACTTGGGAGCCCTTCTCCTGATTCCAGGAGGCTGCCAAGTGCAGCTGTAATCTCATCTTGAGTCTCATGTGGGGTACAGCTAGGACCGCTGCCATGATACCTAATAAGTGTTGGTACCACCAGGCCGAGGTCACTGCTCCGGTAAGGAAGCGAGTAGTGGCCCTCTTGATGGCTGTGATCTTGTCCTCCGAGGGAAAGACACTCTGAGCTTGTGTCCCAGATGAGGCCCTGGAAGGTCAGGCTCTGCGTAGGCTGCAGCTGAGACTTCTTGCTGTTGATCTCTAACCCCAAGTTGTTGAGTGTGGTCATCAGTGCGGCAGAAGCGTGGTGAACCGCCTGCAGAGATCTCGCCCTGACGAGCCAGTCCAGATACAGGTAGACGTGGTGGCCCTGGGCCCTGAGGAGGGCTGCCACAGCATTCATGAACCTGATAAATACCCTGGCGGCTGAGTTTAGGACAAAGGGTAGCACCTTGTATTGGAAATGGCAGCCCATAATCCTAAAGCGCAGAAAGGAGCAATGCGGCTGCCAAATCGGGACGTGTAGATAAGCGTCCTTCTGATCCAGGGAGCACGTTCAGTCTCCCTTGTCCAGTGTCTCAGCAATGAGTACTGGCGTAACCATCTTGAATATTTGAAGAGGGGGGGAAAGGTTGAGGGTGGAGAGGTCCAACACAACTCTCAGGCCAGCCTGGTTCTTCTTTTGTATGGCGAAAATACTGGAATATAAGCCCAATCCTCGCTGGGAGGCTGGGACTTCTTCCACTGCCTGGCTCTCGACGAGCGACTGAATTTCTGCAAACAGAGTTGCTGTCCCAATCTGTGCGAGCAGAGGGGTTGAGAGGGATGGACCAGTAGGCGGTACACCCATGGATACTACCGAGAGGATGCAGGTGGTCTGAAAAGTTCCATCGCCAAAACTGCATGTGCAAGGCAAGCCTACCCCCAACCAGAGACACGTAGATCCGAAGGGATGCGTCATGCCTTCTTTCCCTCTGAGGCTGCTGCAGAAGAGGGACTGTAAATAGCCCTTCACCCCCACAACCCCCCCTTTTGTTGTTTGCGCTGGTGCTGACTCTGAGAACGGTCAGGCTGACTCGACCCCCGTTCTTGGAAGCCCCGGAACCTGCCGAATGCCCGCCCCTTATCGGAGCGTTGATGCGACTGGCTGTATACCTTGGGCGTGGCCTTCGTTAGATTAAAGACTTTGAAGTTTGCAAACTGTTCTTTTTATCCAATTCCTCATCAGTGGTGGAGCGAAAGAGGTCACTACCCTCGAATGGAAGGTCCAATATGGGTTCCTGGATGTCTGGGTTAAACTTAGTAGCCCAAAGCCAGGCAGTCCTTCTCATGTCTGTGGCGATGCATATGGCCCAGCCAGAGGTACTGATGTGGGCCACGGTGGATTCCATGATGTCCTGTGCCACCAGTTTGGCCTCTGCCAGCCCTGCCTTGAAGAGTGCTTGGCTCTGCACCAGAAGCTCTGGAAGGAAGTCTGCTATTTCCCAACAAAGTCTTCCGTTAACAGTTGCCAGCATGGCATTCGTGTTGGATTGACGCAGGTGTAGAGAGGCGTGGAGTACAGCTTCGTTTCTGTACGCCTCCAAGATCTTCTCTGCCTTGCATAGCAGCGCCGAGGACGACTGAGGCTTCGAATAGAGTGACGTCGCAGCGATCACCGAAAGAGTGCGGTTAAGGGTATGCCAACAGCAAGAGTGGCTCCTCCTCCATTTGCCTATACTTGGTGTTGAGGCGCCGATTGACAGGCTGGGCCGAGTGTGGCTTGAGCAACCCTTCTTGGCCGAGGCAACAACGTCCTTCTGCATCAGGATCCCCGTTCTAGCAGGGGGGGCGTAGAGTGAGGACTTCTGCCAAAACCCCTTCCCCCGGTTGAGGAAGGCCCAGATTTTCTGCCAAACCTGCAAGCTGTTCGTGGAAGGCCTTGGCTGACAACAGCGTGTCGGGGTCTGCCTCCTTGTCTGTGTCCACCAGGGTGTCCGGTTGGTCTGGAGCGGGTGGAGGAGTACTGGCTGCCGTGGGCTGCGTTGTAGGAACCGGAGCAGTGGCTGCTTTGTAGGCTGGTATGGAACAGCCTGAACTGTGGGAGGTAGAGGAGCCGGAATGGGCAGCAGGGGCTGCACTGGAGCCTGAGGTGCTGGAGCCATAGGAGGAATGACTATGGGTGCCGGTGGAGTGGCCAGAGGGAGCATGTCCCTGATAGTATCCCGAAGGATGGCACCCATCTGAGGAGTTCGCATCAGCGCTAGGAACCTTTCAAAGAACCTGTCTTCGGAGGCTCAAGAGGTGGGCAGGTGATATTGATGGAGTGGCGGGCGGCTACTGTGGCCAGAGCGCACTCTGTCTCGGTTTCAGGGGAAACCTGCCCTGCTGATGGATAAACTGTAGGGCATATACCTGGTTGACATCAGTCCCACCTTGTAACTCATTCTTCCACCTGGTCCGTTCCTAGGAGTGGCATCGGACAAGCAGCCATTTTGTTGAGCTGCATGCCACGAGCCAAAGTCATGGTGCTTGGCTCACTGGGCCCAGCTTCCTCCAAGACTCTTGGCGGTGGAGCATGAGACCTACCCTGCACCTCAGGCTGGCGCCTGGAAGACCTATTGCCCTCGGCAGTGTTGCCTGGTAGTGCTGTGTGCAGGTGCCCCCTTAGACATTAGGCCGGTACTAGGGCACTGCCCCTCGGGTGTACACCCGGTAAAAGAACCTTGCGGTCCTTCAGCACTGTGCCCGGAAGGATCCGATGACTCCTCGGCCGTCAGGATGGTAGCTGGACTAACCTCGGTACGTGTGCTGGTGCGAGAACCAGAAAGGTTCCTCCCGCTCTGGCGTTTCCTTGGGAAGGAGTCGCCCTTACGCGGTGCGATGGAAAACAGCAGCCCTCCTTTGTGCCTTGACCGATGTCTGACGAAGTCCTTCAAGTCCTCTGGAAGCGACCTTTCGAAGATCTCCCTCCACCAAGCTAGCCTGTTCTTCAATGCGCGTGGAGTAAGTGCGTCACTTACAACCTTCCAGGTCGTGGTCAGGGCCAAGGCAGCAGAGGTAAAGAGCGTGGGGGTCTGAAATAGGGAAGAGCCCCTCGCAGACTGGGCACTTACTGAAGCCCGCTGAAGTCGACATGCACCGCGGAGGAGCGTGGCACCAGAGGACCAAGTACCTGATTGACAAAAAGAAGACCAAAAGGAAGAAGAAAGAATCCGTGGAAGAGCGTGTGGTATTACATGGCCGAAGCCAAACCCAGGACCGCTGGTGAAATCGGCCCGTTCCAGTCGACGTGGAAAAGGGGAATTCGGAGTGGTGCCGGTAGGTGGAATCAGGCGAGCGCATGCTCCCAGGGCCTTGCCGCTGCGCATATCTAAGTTTAAAGGGGAAGACATTTTTTTATGGTGAAAAACGTTCCGTCTCCCGTCCCTAGCGAGGGACGCCCATACAGTATGGAGGAAAGGGGATGGGACGTTAGAGTAAGGGAGTCGCAATGCAGCTGAAATTCCCACCTGGCCAGTAGGAGGAAAAACAGGAACTGGGTGTGGAAAGTTGGTGACGTAGGGATAAGGTGTGGGTCCAGCTTGCGGGTATACGCATGTGTGCTGTAGGCCCTACCCCTTCTAAAACTCTTTAAGTGACAGCTATCTTTTTGCTGCCATCTTTTCCAGCCTGCTTGAGGATGCAGGTGTTCCCAGCCAGTTGGGAAGGAGGGAGAGCCAGGACGACAGAGAACCGCATGTCCTTTGCTGTGTTATGTGTCGAAACAGCTTGTTTTCACGTTACAAATGGCTCTGTGTCTTTCAGTGGCACTAGGTTTGTTTAGGTGTTCGCCCTTTGGTGAAGGCTTCTGTAAAATGACAGCTTAAGCGCAGGGATTTGTCAGATATAGTGAGGTATTAATGATTTAGAACGAAGATCAAATGTGAGAGAAAGGTCTTTCCATCAAATGACAAACTTAACACCTTGACTGACTGAAGACAAGACGTTCATACATTCCATTGCCCCTGCAAACATACCAAACTATTTGGAGTTTTATTAAGTTGCAAGTTTTGTAGAGAAGTTTCTTTCCCGTCTATAAGCAAGCCAGAAGAGAAACTCCAGCACATGCTCCACTCCACAGGAAGTAAATCAGAAAATGCAAGCAAGGAGCAAGGTTGTGTTACCTTGACAAGATTGCATTTTCCAAGGAATTTTGTCCCTATGATTTCCAAGAGCTAGCCTCTTTTCATTTCAAGCCCAGCTAAACAGCATTGTATTGGGCCCTTATCCTTGCTGGGGCTGACAAGAGAATCACTGATTTACCCAGAGGTTACTGCTACAAAGAAAGGTTAATCTTTTGCGGTCCTATACATGGAGTTCAATACTTTTGGTATCACAGGATCAGAATGAGATCTCTTCCAGGTCAATTCATGAATTTTTCTATACTAAATTCTCCACAGAAGACAACAATTTAAAAGATGGAAGTCAATCTAGACAATAGTCCTTGAGGTGGGGGCTGGACTGATGGCAATAGCCCCAACGCTTGAACAGCTTAAAACATCGTAGTTAGCTTGGCTGAATTATAGTACAAAAATTAAACAAACTTACCCGTTGAAAATTCTCCAGATAGGAAAGACAGGCTTTGAGCATCAGCCATAGTGAAATAATTACAGCATCCAATAGATTGCTTGAAATTCGCCAATGGCATGCAATGAAGAGCAATGCAATGTTTGGGAAAAACCATGAGGCAAATGAGAATGGACCAAAACTTGGAATACTCTTCTTCTAGGGGGGGCCGGCCGCACACAACTGACAGCCGGGAAAGAAATCCTTCTACATCCTACTGATAGGTGGAAAATAACAGGCTGACACCACAAGGTTGGGGACCAGCCAATGTTTTGCCACATGATGGAATGTTTATCAGGAGTGTCCAATATGAATTGAAAAGGACTCCTTTTGAGAAGCTTTTTCCAGCACAGTTTGTGGTGGTGCATGGCTGTTCTCCAACATGTTGAGAAGAACAAGTTACTTACCAACTGTAACATTCTTTCGACTGGATGTTCCTCCCACGTATTCCTCATCTTATGATATTCGTATCCTGACAGATAGGCTGCTTTGGAAAAAGAAAATCTCGGCAGAGGGCGCTGTGCAGGAGGTTGTGGCGTCGATGTCCCTCGACAGGCTCCTTACCGTGTCGACATCACCATCAGTATAAATAGCTCATGCCGTGCCCGTTGACTTCAGTTCTGTTTTTTCGAAGAAATATTCGAGGAACACCCAGGCATGCCTCATGACTGATACTCTTCGTGAGAGGAAAGTGTAAGTAACGTAAACTGTACTGTGGGGTAGGATGGGAGGGGCAATGAGGAATATGTGGGAGGAGCATCCAGTCGAAAGAACGTTACAGTTGGTAAGTAACTTGTCCTTCGAATGGATTGTGTCCTCCCACGTATTCCTCATCTTATGATAGACTCCCATAGCAGTGGTAATTTTGGAGGTTGGAGTACTAATTATTCTTCTCATGGACGGAATGAGGTACCGCCTTGGCAAATAAACCTTCATTAGAAGAAGAGGCATCTAAGCAAAATGCTTGATGAAGGTATGCATTGATGCCCATGTTGCAGCTGAACAAATATCTGCTGCAGGGACTCCCCTCTTCAGAGCCGCAGAAGTAGCCATCCCCCTAGTGGAATGTGCTTGAAGCCCATTCGTTGGGTCCTTTCACTCCAATCTGTACCACTCAATTATAGACAGAATGATCCAGCGGGATATAGTCTGTTTTGTCACCGCTAATACCAATTTATGGCCTGTATAACCTACAAAAAGTTGGTCATCTTGACGCAATTTTGACATTCTTGAAATGTCAAAACTGAGAGCCCTCTTCTTTGCCCAAAAGAGGAGGATAGAATGTTGGTAATATGATTTTTTGTGACAAGTGGAAGTCAGAAACTACTTTTGGTAAGAAAGAGGGTTTAACCTTAAGAACCACTTTGTCCTTGTAAAAAGTAGTATATGGAGGTTTACATGAGAGAGCCTGTAGTTCACTAACCCTGCGTGCTGATGTTAACGCCACAAGAAGGACAGTCTTTAATGTTAGAAGCCTCAATGGACAGGAGTGCAGAGGCTCAAAAGGTATACAAGTTAGAAACTTAAGTACTAGATTTAAATCCCAAGTGGGACATGAAAGGGGACTGGAGGGTACACATTAGTAAGCCCTTTCAGGAATGTAATTATTAATGGAATTTTGAAGTAAGAAATCTCTTCTGATGAGTGCTTGAAAATGGACAGCGCAGCTAGATATCCTTTAATTGTCCCAACCTGGAGCCCCAGATTGGCTAGATGCAATAGGAAAGAGAGCACCATTGGGGTGCCACATTGAAAAGGGTCCACATCCTTATCTCAGGTACAAAGATTTTGTTGCTGCCCTTCTGGCCGAAAGCAAAATCTCCATTACGTCATCCGAAAGATCCTAATCCTTGTATCTCAACCTCTCAGAAACCATGCATGAAGGTTGAGGGTGTTGACCTCTGGATGGAGAACCCGACCTTCCTCTTGTGAGAGAAGATCTTCTCTTTGCAGAGAATTGATTGGAGGGCAGATGGACATGTCCAGAAGGTCCATGTACCACGTCCTCCTGGCCCAATCCGGGGCAATTAGGATCATGGTTTTCCTGAACTTTCTCAACCTCCTGACTACTTGGGGAATCACGGGGACTGGAGGAACTTCCAATCCACCACAAACGCGTCTCCTAGAGCTCCTCTTGGGGGAAATTCCCATAAACAGAACTGTTCGCACTTCTGGTTGACAGCGGTCACAAACAGATCCACTTGAGGGGTTCTCCAGATCTCCAGAAGGACTTCCTGAACTAGCTTCCACTCGTGGGAGACTGTACTCTTCCTGCTCAGAGCGTCTGCCGCCGTGTTCTGCTCTCAAGCTAGATGAACTGCCAATAGATAGATTCCCTCTCGTATTACCCAGAACTAGAGCTGCATTGCCTCTCTACACAGTGGTAGTGATCCTACGCCTCCTCTCTTGTTGAGGGAGTACATGGCCACCGTGTTGTCTCCATCATTATCTGGACATTCTTTGCCTGTACAGAGGGCAGAAAGGCCTTCAACACTAGTCTGATTGCCCTCAGCTCCAATAGGTTGATGTGTAGAGACCAACGACCGCTGATTGTCATATCGTTGGTGTGGGCTCCCCACCCCGTGAGTGAGGCATCCATTACTACTGTTATCTCTGGCCATGGTTGCCAAAAAGTTTCTCCCTTGAGAATGTTGTTGTTGCAAGCCCACCATAGTACCTGAGCTCGGGACTTGCAGAAGATCCGACTGTAACGCTCACCCGATATCCACGGGGACGCCACCCAGTCTGGCTGGACTGCTTCCGACTCACTCCCTTGGACTCTTGTTCTGCTGAGGACCAGGTCTGAAAACACAGGAGTTTGGGTTTAGCTTTATTGTCTCTCCTAGCCCGAAGCCCACCTCCCTTGTGGACCCCAACAGCCCCTTAGTGCTCTCCTCACCTTGCTTTTTGGTATGGTGCGCTCTCCATCCTGCTGTTCTGTGCAGGGGTGCGTTGTGGATGAGCGTGTCGCAACCTAGTTGCTTCACTGTTGCGGGCCCCTCAGAGTCCAGGTCTGCTGCGACTCCGGTCGCCAGGTAAGTTTGCGGTTTTGGTAGTTAGTCCTTTATTTTTGCAATTGCCCCTATTCATGTCTTTCCTTCTTTCTTAGGTGAGGAAGGAGTTCTGGTGATGCTGTGCTGCCTAGGGCTGTGCACGAGATGGTAAGCGAAAGCACGAAGTGCAGCACTATGTGCCTTTCTGTCATGAACCACAGAATGCGCCCCTTTTGGACTTCATGGTCCTTATCACAATGGGGCTTGCCCTCCTTGATACTTCCAACATGGCCGTCTAACGTGGATCGCCTTCCTCTGTCTTACGTTAGACGTAGCGTATTTTACAAATAGGCTGCGCCCCCGCGGGTCTCAATGCTATTGCAAGCAGCGAATAGACGTGTGCTCCGTAGTTCGCTAATCTGTTATCCTTATCCTTGTTCCTGGACATCCTAATTCCATTCCCATTCCCCTCGTCCTTCTTCCTTGTTTCCTGGACTCGTGCACTATGTGCACACCTTCATTGTTCCTGGATCCCTGAGAATCTGAATCCCGGAACTCTGAACGCCCGCTGGAGTCAGAAGAGGCTTGCGCGGGCTTATACAAGACCAGGTCCGTGCGTAAGAAGACACCGCCCAAGAAACCCTGCAAGGATCGCTCCCAGGTGAGAAAGGGTGAATTCCGTGACAGTTTGAGACGCCCGACGACCGAACTCGAAGTCGACATGGAAGCGGCTGTTCAGGATCTCATGCGTGGCATGCAAGAACTAACAACCGAGGTACAAAATTTAAAAACGGAAAACACCGCTCTCAAACAATTAGTTCTATCCCGTGATTCTGCCACAAAAGAAAGTGTATTGCTGGGCGGTATTGTTGACAAATACGATGGGTCGGCAAAAACCCTTCATGGATTCCTTGATTCTTGTTTGGTTCACTTTACTTTTAAGCTCTACTACTTTTCAACTCCCAGGGCTAAGATGGGCTTCATAATTTCACACCTTTCCAGAAGTGCTCTAACCTGGGCTACGCCCTTAGTCAATTCCGGTGATGCCCTCGTGGATGACTTTGACGGTATCATACAAGCCCTTAAAACCATGTTTGACCGCCCAGAGCAGGTCTATATTGCCCAGGAGCGCCTGCTAGACTTTCAACAGGGATCCTAGGATATACTTCCGTATGTAACCCGAATCAAGCAATTGGCCAAGGAAGCTGACAGGTCTCCTGAAGCAAGTTTTACTCTGTTCAGAAGGGGACTGAATGAGGAGATCAAAGATGAGTTGGCCAGAGTGGCTCGCCCAAGCTCATTCCAGGCTCTTATGGACCTTTCCATGCAAATAGATTTTCGTATCCAGGAAAGAAAGGCAGAGAAGAAGAAATCCAAAGTAACCCCCCCTCCCCCCGAAGGTATCCTTCGAGACTACCTCCAAAACTGACAATAATCCAGGGTCAGCTACTGAACCAGACCTATGCAGATAGGAGCCTTCCGTGGACCCATATACCCGCAAGAGAGGATGAGAAGGAATAATACGGGGTTATGCATGTACTGTGCCTCGGATAAACACCTGGTTAGAGAATGTCCTCTAGCCCCACCTCGGCGTTCCGGAAACGCCAGCTCCCGATCCTAGATGGAGCAAGGCTTCGGGAGAGAGATGTTTGCTCCACGTCTATTCCATCCTTGAACTCTCCTGGACAAAACAGCCTAGTGATTTTACAGGCCCTCATATCGCCATCCAAGAATAAGACATACTCCATTTTGGCCTTGGTTGACTGCAGAGCTATGGGAGTATTCATTGATCAAGATTGGGTTTTTAGTCACCACACTCCATCTGAGACTCGAAGTACCATGCAACCGGTGGAAGCGATCGATGAAAGACCACTCACTTCAGGACCCATAAGCTTGCAGACTAAAGAGATCCAGCTTTCAATAAACCATCACCAAGAGCTGATCAGATTTGACATCATTAAGTCTGCTCATTACCCCATGGTCCTGGGTATGCCCTGGTTACAGAAACATAATCCTTATATCAACTGGGCAGCAGGATCCTTATTTCTCAGATCTGAATTTTGTATGTCTCACTGTCTATTCCTGGAATCCTCCTTGACGCCTTCCAAAGAACCATCAATAGATCAGCAAGTACCACTCATGGTTTCCAATTTCGTACAGGTTCCAAAGGCCTATCAGAGTTATGCTGATGTGTTTTCAACTGCTATAGTCCAGGCTCTACCCCCTCACAGACCTGAAGACTGCGCCATAGACACAGGACCTTCAGCAGTGATTCCCTTCAGGAGGATGTTCATCCTATCCGAACCTGAAAAAAGAGCCCTACGAGAATACTTGGATACCAACCTTGAAAATGGCACCATAAAACCATTGAAATCCCCAGCTGGAGCCTCGTTGTTCTTTGTCCCCAAAAAGGACACCAAGGAACTTAGACCTTGCCTCGATTATCGTGGATTAAATCAATGCACCCTCAAGGACCGTTACCCCTTACCCTTGATCTCGGATATCCTGGAAGCGGTGAGAAGAGCTGTAGTCTTCACGAAACTGGATCTCAGGGGTGCCTATCATCTGATTCGTATCAGGGAAGGAGACGAATTTAAAAGATTTTAGAACACCCTTTGGACACTTCGAATATCTGGTCATGCCCATTGGACTTGCTAATGCCCCTGCCGTTTTTCAACGTTTCATGGATAGGGTGTTCTCTGATATGCTGTTCCTCTTCATTATCGTCTACCTGGACGATATCCTGATCTACTCCAAGGACCTTCTACAGCATGAAGAGCACGTAAAAGCAGTATTACGAGTACGTGAACATAGACTCCTCGCCAAACCCGAGAAATGGCTGTTTCACGTCACCTCTGTTCATTACCTAGTATTTGTCCTTAGTCCAGAAGGAATTGGTATGGATCATTCGACGGTAAAGGCCATACTATCTTGGCTGGCTCCCACTTCCGTGAAACAAGTTCAATCCTTCCTGGGGCTTGTCAATTTCTACCGAAAGTTCATACCCACATTTTCTGAGATTGTTCAGCCGATCATTGCACTCTTGAAGAAAGACACTCCCTTTCTCTGGTCTACACCTCAAGACAAGGCATTCCAACGCTAGCCCAACCCGACATTAATCGGCCATTCCTAGTGGAGAAGGATGCCTCTAACTACGCCATACGAGCAGTTTTGAAGCAAGAATTCGAGGACAAGATGGAACACCCCATTGCTTACCTTTCACAAACCCTGACTCCCAGTGAGGCACATTATTCCGTCCTGGAAATGGAAATGTTTGCCATCCGCCAAGCCTTCACCGAATGGCGACACCTACTCCTGGGAGTGAGACATCCAGTCCAGGTCTGCACGGACCATCGGAATCTTCAAGTTCTACAATCCTTGGAGTGTAGGAACAGTCGGCAGGCCCGTTGGGCCTTCTTCTTTGCCCAGTACCAGTTCCACATCAGTCATGTCCCTGGATCACAAAACATAATTGCTGACGCCTTATCTCGACGTCCTGAGTACGAAACTATTGAAGATCAGACCTATCCCAAGATGTTTCCCCATACGATTTTTGTAGCTCAAGCAGTCAGTCTCCTGGAATTTGGATGCAAACCCAATCCTCTGAGCTCTGCAAGGATATTTCAAGGAAGAATCAATGGAATCTGAGAACTGGGGATGGATATTTGTTCAAGGATAATGCTCTAGTCATCCCCACACAGAAATTACAACAAAGGATAATAAACCTCTGCCACGATACCCTTCGTTCTGGACATCGTGGCATCACCAACACCCTCCGTCTTATACAAAGACAATTTTGGTGGCCTAGAATGAAGACTGACGTACAACTGTACATCCGAGCCTGTTCTATTTGTAGTCAGAACAAACACGATAACAAGAGACCGGCAGGTCTCTTACTGCAACCTACACTACCAACAAGACCATGGGAATTCATCGCTACAGACTTCATTGTGGAATTGCCACCTTCCAGGGGATACACGACTATCATGGTTACCATTGACTTGTTCACTCATATGGCTCATTTTACACCCCTGTATAAACTACCATCCTCATCAGAACTCGCTGGAACCTTCCTAGAACACATTTTCCGCCTTCATGGACTCCCTTCCAAGATCATATCAGACCGAGGACCTCAATACGTCTCACAATTCTGGAAACATCTCTGTCGCCTTCTAGGAATCCAACGCGCTCTCTCATCAGGTTATCATCCACAAACCAACGGAGCTACGGAACGTGTAAACCAGACCCTGGAACAATACTTTCATTGTTTCGCCACCAAGGTTCAGGAAGACTGGTCGCTCCTAATACCTGTGGCTGAGTTCGCATACAACAATTCCGATCACTCTGCAATTAAGACCAGCCCCTTTTATTGCAGTCAAGGATTCCATCCATCAGTGTTACCCTCTGTTCTTCCACATCCCACACCAGTTCCTACCGTCGACTCCTGGATGGAAACACTCATCAATGTACACAAGGAAGCCAAAGAACATTTAGAGGAGGCCAGAATACATACTAAGCGCTATGCAGATTCTAAAAGAATACCAGGGCCTTCTTATGCAGTTGGTGATCAAGTCTGGTTGTCCTCGAAGCTTCTACCCCGACATTTACGACCAAACAAATTGGCCCCCCGGTACTATGGTCAATTTTCCATCAAGGAAATCATAAATCCAGTCTCATACCGGCTCAAGGTACCCGACTCCTGGAAGAAAATTCACCCAGTTTTTCACACTTCTTTATTAAAACCCTACATCCGATCCTCCCGGAAATCTTGCAGACCCCCTCCTGTGGTGGTGGACGACCAAGTGGAATATGAAATGTCCCGAATATGCGATTCCAGGTATAAACGGGGTCAGCTTCAATACCTGGTTGAATGCAAAGGATACCCTCCAAGTGAAAGAACCTGGGAACCAATTTCTAATCTGAACACCCCTCGATTGCTCAGAAGATACCATCTCATACACCCGGGCAAACCCGGTGGAACGGGTCTCCGGAGGAGGCATGCTGTCATGAACCACAGAATGCGCCCCTTTTGGACTTCATGGTCCTTATCACAACGGGGCTTGCACTCCTTGATACTTCCAACATGGGCGTCTAACGTGGAACGCCTTCCCCTGTCTTACGTCAGACGTAGCGTATTTTACAAATAGGCCACGCCCCTGCGGTCCCGCGCGTCTCAGTGCTATTGCAAGCAGCAACTAGACGTGTGCTCCGTAGTTCGCTACTCTGTTATCCTTGTTCCTGGACCTCCTAATTCCATTCCCATTCCCCTCTTCCTTCTTCCTTGTTTCCTGGACTTGTGCACCGTGTGCGCACCTTCTTCGTTCCTGGATCCCTGAGAATCTGAATTCCGGAACTCTGAACGCACGCTGGAGTCAGAAGAGGCTTGCGCGGGCTTATACAAGACCAGGTCTGTGCCTAAGAAGACACCGTCCAAGAAATCCTGCAAGGATCGCTCCCAGGTTAGAAAGGGGGAATTCCGTGACACTTTCTTGTGCTAACCGGTTCCGTTTTCCCTTTCTGGCAGGCCGTCGCGATGTTCCGGACTATATGTTGCCGAGAAGATGGAAAGTGGTGAATAAAGCGCTGCATGAGCCCCTTTCTAGAACTTTAGTGTCAATCGGCCTTTTCTTTCTTCTTGCAGGTCGTTAAATGGCCCGGAATGGACGTGGACCAAGAGCAAGTCAATTTCAGGTAAGCGTGTGCCTTTTTTGGATGTTTTCCAATGTTGCAGAATAAACGCTTACTAATGCTGCTTCTCTGTTCTCTTTCTTCTCAGGTTGCGGCTTTCAAGATTAAGCGAGCGGTCGCCGAGATGCTGGATGTTTGGGATTCTGGAGCAGAGGACATAAGCAGGGCTCATTCGTAGGTAAGCAAATACTAACAGTGTTCTTGTTCTTGCAGGTAATCGGGCCAGGAATGCAGATGAGGATTCCAACAGACCATGGTGAGCGTCACGCTGTGACCAGCAGTGTCGCGAAGCGTGTTCCCCAGCTTGGGCGTGGCTTATATAGCCTGCAGGTATCCCAGGTGCCCTCAGGCCTGAACACACCCTAAATGCTAGACCGCATGGCTCAGTTCTGGAACTGAGCCATGCGGGGGCATCCATGTTGTGTAAATGCTATTGTAAGTTCCAGTTCTCTGACTTCCCATATGAGACTGGCGCCAGGATTGACTCCAAGAGAGTCTTGGGGGACATGATGGGGCCCTTGAGGCCATGATGGAAGACTGTGATGCAGCCCAGATGGCCTGTCTGCCAAGCCCCGGGACATGGGTCAAGACAGCACTCCCCCCCCCAAAGCCCCTCTAAGGGTGGTTCTCCCGTTTGGTCCTGGCTTGGTGGGATAATCACGATGGAAACGCCATATGAAACGTGGTGCATGGATATAGTCACAGGGTTCCCATGTCCTATCCTGCGGGCCATACCCCTTCCAGTCCACTAGATAGTATAGTTTCGCTCTGACGTACTTTGAGTCCAGGATGTTCTTGACCTCAAATTCCGGCTTTCCATTGACCATTACTGGTTCAGGTGGTATGGTTACCCGGGTTCCAGATTGGACTGGTTTCAAGAGAGACACATGGAAAACAGGATGAATATGCATGTTGGCTGGCAAGGCCAGCTTAACTGCTGCTGGGTTTACAATAGATTTGATGGTGAAAGGTCCTAAATATCGTGGGCGAACGGTCTGGGTTCCTTTTATAGGCACATGTTTTGATGTTAACCAAACTACGTTTCCCACCTGGTAGTTGGGAGCCCTTTCACGACGCTGGTCTGCGTATTTCTTTTGGTGGTCTTTGGCTTGATGTAAATGTTCGACAGCTCTTATGAAGGACTGAGAAATTATGGTGTGCAAGGTTTTAATGGCCGGCATTTCCAGAGTCGTGGGGACGTCCAGTTCGGAGGTGCGTGGATGTCTGCTGTATATTGTGTAAAATGGAGTCTGTCCCGTACTGCTGTGCAGGGAATTATTATAAGCATACTCGGCTATCAACAGCAAGTCTTTCCAATTCCCTTCCACTTGGTGTAACATACAGCGCAGGTACTGTTCAAGGGTTTGGTTCGTTCTCTCTCTTTGGCCATCCGTTTGGGGGTGGTGGCTAGTCTGATGTCGATTTGAGCCATTGAACATCATTTTCTCCAGATGTTGGAGTCAAATTGAGTACCTCGATCAAAGATCAGCACTGACGGGAACCCATGGAGTCGTACGATGTGTTTGAGGAATACCTTTGCCAGGCTGGAAGCATTTGGGAGACCTTTAAACGGCAGGAAGTGGGCCATTTTAAAAAACAAGTCTACGACCACTAGAATGATATTGTATCCTTGACTGGACGGCAAGTCGGTGATAAAGCGAAGAGATAATGTATGCCATGGCAACCGTGGAATTTCCAGTGTTCTAAGGATTCCAGCCGGTTTCTGCTTAAACGACTTATTTTGTGCAGATACGCCGCAAGAGATGATGAATTGAATGACATCCTTACGCCACATGGGCCACTAGTAGCTTCGTTTTACCTTGGCTAGAGTCTTAGCAAATCCAGGGTGACCCTCAATTAGGGAGTCATGATACCCTGAGATGACCTGTTCCTGAAGCTCTTTCTTGGGCAAGAATAGACGGTTCCTGAAGTGTGGTAGTTGGTCCTTGATCGCATAGTGTTCTCCCCAGAAATTCCATTCTTGTAACAACTCGGGAATCATCACGTGTCGGATCTCTTGCAGTAGTGCGTCCTGTGTCATCGTGGTTGTAATGCCCAGGAGCTTGTCACTCGGGATGATGGCCATGGGATTGGGGGTCGTGTATACCAGTTCATCAGTACCCATGCGGGAAAGGGCATCAGCATTTCCGTTTTTGAACCCGGTCGAAACGTGATCACATAATCATACTCCACAAAGAAAAGTGCCCAGCGTAGCTGTCGTGAGGATTGAGCCTTTAGCTGTTTTCAGATATTGTAGATTCCGACGGTCAGTTATCACAGTGATAGTATGCCTGGCACCTAGAAGATAGTGTCACCAGGCCTTGAAGGCTGATTTGATGGCTAAGAGCTCCTTATCTGTGATAGCGCAATTGAGTTCAGGTGGTGACAATCTACGCGACTAGAAGGCTACAGGATGTAGCTGGCCGGTTAGTGGGTCCCTTTGTGAGAGCACAGCACCCATCGCCATGCTGGAGGCGTCTGTTTCCACCACATACGGAAGATCTGGGCGAGGGTGTCATAAGATCAGGGCAGAAGTGAACCTCACCTTGAGTTCTTGGAAGGCCTTTTCTGCCTCTTGTGTCCACTGGAACCTCTTGTTGCACTTCCTCAATAATGATGTGATCGGATGCACTATTTGAGAAAATCACGGAATAAACCGGCGATAAAAGTTTGCAAAGCCCAACATGCTCTGAATCCCTTTGAATGAACTTGGAGCTGGCCAGTTTAGAATGGCTTCAACCTTGTGCACATCCATTCAGATTCCTTTTGGGGTGAGGATGAAGCCGAGTGAACTCTACCTCGGTGACGTGAAATGAACATTTCTTGAGATTGGCATAGAGGTGATGTTGGCGGAGCTTTGTGAGGACGGAACGAACATGCTTGATGTGGTCCTGTTTTGAAGCCGAGTATACTAGGATATCTTCTATAAAGACAAGGGCACAGACGTCAATCAGCTTGCTCAAGACATCGTTCATGAAATACTGGAATGCAGCGGGGGCGTTGCAAAGGCCAAATGGCATTACCTGGTATTTGTATAGGCCATATTTGTGTCACGACCCTCGCCCAAAACCCCCTCTGGCAAACACATTGGCCAGGTGGAGTCAGGACTCGGGCCTCTAGAGCCTGGCACCCTCTTCAAAAGCCCTCATGGGGCAAGTCCTGGCGCCTATGCTGCCAGGCTCATAGACCATGAAAAACAATGTGCTTGGGAACTACTTTATTGTATTGTCAGCCAACATGGAGGCATCCACATAGCTTGGTTCTTAAGAACCAAGCTATGCGGTGTAGTGTTTTGGGTGTGGACTACTTTACTTGGCCTATTTTGTTGGGGCTATTTAAACCACACGCGAGGAAGACAACACGCTTCGCGTTACTTTGCAGCTTGCAACGTGATGCTCACCGTGTCCAGCTATTCCCTCGAACTTCGGAGAAGCAGAACCTGCAAGGAGACAAAAGGAACATCATTAGTAGCAGCATCTTACCTGCAGTCTTCATCTTTAAACACTCGCAGCTATTGAGAACAGCTTCCTCGAATCTGCACGCCTCCCGGACAGAATGACCTGAAAGAGGAAGATAGAGGCAACATTAAAGAAAGCAATAGAGACATTTACAAATTACGAACTGCTCAAAAGGCTTACCTGGCTAGTCGCCTCTCGGCTGGCACCACTCCGGGCATTCCACTCGCGCTGAAGAACACCGTGACCTACAAGGAAGGAAAACACAGGTTAGCAAAGGCAAGACTTTGCAGCGCTGCGCATAGCGCTTACTTACCGCATCATAGCGCTCTTAATGCGCCATCCTTTACCAGCGGGGCGCAACCAAGCCAGTTCGCCACGCTGAAGCTCCGCATACCTAAGGAAGAAAAAAGAGACATTTTAAACAAAGAAAGGCATGCAGGATAGCAACAAAACTAAAGAACAGCAATAAGACCTACCTGAACAATATCAAACGGGCCGGCGTCAGTGAAGTAACTGTACCGCATTCGCCCATGAAAGACAACGCGCCCCTGCAAAGAAGGCTGGACAAAGAGCACGTCTAATTCTACCACAAGGTGAGGAGAGGGCGCCGGAGGGACTGAAATCATACGGGGTAGAGGGAGGATACTTTCCCCAGTCGGTCAGTCCTGAACACAGTCCTCCTGTATTTTCAGGCAGAACCCTCCCCGCAGACCACATCAGGGTAAATCTGAGAAGCATACCAGCGAGTAACCCGGCTGGGTGGCGTCCTTGTGGATACCAGATTAGCGTAACAATTTGGTACGAAACACTGTCTTCCATTCATCCCCCTTTTTAATCCAGACAAGATGCTATGTTCCTCTAAGGTCCAATTTTGTGTAGATTTGGGCATCTTTGACTTGGTCTAACAGATCCGGAATAAGCGGCAGGGGGTAACTATTTTTAATGGTGATTTGGTTCAGTGTGCAATAGTCGATGCAAGTCTTCAAATCTCCTTCCTTCTTCGGCACAAAGAATAGGGGAGATGCTGCTGGTGACTTCGAGGGGCGGATAAAACCATTAGCCAGGTATTGATCTAAGTAGGACTTCAAATGTTGATTCTCTGGTTCTGTAAGCACATAGATTCGACCACAACGGATTTGTGCACCAGGTACCAGATCAACCTGGCAATCAGAGGGTCTGTGTGGTGGCAAGGTGTTAGCTTGTTCCTTTTGAAACATCTTGAAAATCCTGGTGTTCACTTGGGAGGGTACCGATTATACCCAGGGTTATTGCCGCTGTTCCATGAACAGATGGGCTTGTATTCGTTGACTTCCTTCCTTTGTAGTAGCAAGTGTGAGTACAGCCTTCAGAAAAGACCAATTCCCTTGCACGCCAAACAATATGCTGATTGTATGCGACCAAGCACGGCATCCCTAGGATCACCCAGAACTGTGGTGCCTTGATGAGATTGAAAACAATAGATTCCCAGTAGCCATCCTGACAAAGAAGGGTTAGAACTGTTGTGCATTTGGATATTGGGCCGGAAGCTATTTCTGTACCATCAACGGTGGTCACTGTCTCGGTGGTCAACTTATGGACCAGGATCTTTGCTGCAAGATCCTGGTCCATATAATTCCCTACTGCTCCGCTGTCGATGTATGCTTCTACAGTATGCATTATAGACGGCTGCTAGTAGCTGATTAGGATCACGGGCAATGCAAAATGGGAGGTCTGTAGTTGATTTTCACCGCTCGACAAATGGACCCTGACATTTGCCGGGCTTGGTAGTTTTCCGACTCTTCTTTCGTGTTTTCCTTATCCGTGGCTCCTACGGTTCTCCTTGGTGGTTTTACTGGACACTCTGAGGAAATGACCTGCTTTTCCGCAGCATAGGCATAGCTGATATTCCCTTCTCTTGTCTCTTTCAGCTTTAGTTAAAGGGGGTCTTACTCCTCCCAGTTGCATTGGTTCCACCGAATTGTCTGCCACCTGTGGGACATTGTGCTTCGACCTCACGAACATAGGGCGAGTGTCTGGTCTGCTCCGATCTGCTCTTCGGTCTTGCAACCTGTGATCTAATTGAACCACAAGATTAATAAACTCTGCACAGTCTTTTGGTGGATCCACCACTTGGGCAGAACATTCTTTAGCTGCCCCCATAGGCCCCGGTGAAACAGCGTGGTTCTTTTCTCCTCCGGCCACCCTGCTTCGACCACGAGCCTGTTGAAGGTCGCTATATATAGTCTTGATTTCCTTGACAGAGGGACAAGAGTTTGTTGTCTAGTGCCTGTCCATGAGTGCAATGGGCAAAGAGCTTTTCCATCTCCTGCTGGTAGCCCCCGAAGTCACGTAGCAGTGGGTCATCCTAACAAAAAGGTACAGACCAGTCTGCAGCACTGCCACTCAAATAAAACAACACAAAGGCAACCCGCGACTGATCAATAGGAAAGGCCCCAGGTCTGCAAAGAAAATGGAAGGGACATTGGTTCATGAATGTTGCATACTGCCTAGGGTCCCCCGTGAAATGCTCCGGTGGGGCTAAAGGAACTGCTCCTGGGAGAGTTATTTGCACTGGGTTGATTGGCGGTGCTGGCATCGAAGAAACGTTCTCAGGCAATGGAGCTTGTCCGGCCTGTGATTAGAGGAGTTGTCTACTTAAATCGTCAGTGCGTTCCTTAGCCACTATCAATTCCCTCTGCAAGGCCTTGGTCTCCTGCCTGGCTGAATGCACCTCACCGCGTAACTGCCCCAGCATCTGAGCTAACTGATCGGTTTCCGAAGTTTCCATGACGCCCAGGTGGATTGTGAGGCTTTGCGTGCTGTAACTCTCACCTGATATCCACGGGGACGCCACCCAGTCTGGCTGGACGGCTTCCGACCTTGGGCTCACTCCCTTGGACTCTTGTTCTGCTGAGGACCAGGTCTGAAAACACAGGAGTTTGGGTTTAGCTTTGTCTCTCCTAGCCCAGAGCCCCTTAGTGAGCTCCTCACCTTGCTTTTTGGTATGGTGCGCTCTCCGTCCTGCTGTTCTGTGAAGGGGCACGTTGTTATTGGGCGCGTCACAACCTAGTTGCTTCACTGGTGCGGTCCCCTCAGATACCAGGCCTGCTGCGACTCCGTTCGCCAGGTACGTTTGCTGTTTTGGTAGTTAGTCCTTTATTTTTGCAATTGCCCCTATTAATGTCTTTCCTTCTTTCTTAGGTTCGGAAGGAGTTCTGGTGATGCCGTGCTCCCTGGCGCTGTGCACGAGATGGTAAGCGAAAGCATGAAGCGCAGCGCTATGTGCCTTTCTTGTGCTAGCCTGTTCGTTTTCCCTTTCTTGCAGGCCGCCGTGATGTTCCGGACTGTATGTTGCCGAGAAAATGGAGAGCGGCGAGTAAAGCGCTGCACGAGCCGCTTTCTAGAACCTCTGCGTGTTAATCAGCCTTTTCTTTCTTCTTGCAGGTCGTTAAATGGCCCGGAATGGACGTGGACCAAGAGCAAGTCAATTTCAGGTAAGCGTGCGCCTTTTTTGGTTGTTTTCCAATGTTGAAGAATAAACGCTTACTAATGCTGCTTTCCGTTCTCTTTCTTCTCAGGTTGCGGCTTTCAAGACTGAGCGAGTGGTCGCAGAGATACTGAATGTTCGGGATTCTGGAGCGGAGGACAGAAGCAGGGCTCACTCGTAGGTAAGCGAATACTAACAGTGTTCTTGTTCTTGCAGGTAATCGGGCCAGGAATACTGATGAGGATTCCAACAGACCGTGGTGAGCGTCACGCTGCGACCAGCAGAGTAACGCGAAGCGTGTTCAACAGCTTGGGCGTGGCTTATGTAGCCTGCAGGTATACCAGGTGCCCCCAGGCCTGAAAATACCCTAAATGCTAGACCGCATGGCGCAGTTCTCAGCTATTATAAGTTCCAGTTCTCTGACTTCACATATGAGCCTGGCGCCAAAGGCGCCAGGACTGACTCCAAGAGAGTCTTGGGGGACATGATGGGGCCCTTGAGGCCATGATGGAACACTGTGGTGCAGCCCAGATGGCCTGTCTGCCAAGGCCAGGGGCAGGGGTCATGACCAGACATACTCCCAGAGAATTGGGACCACTGAGTTCTGAGGGCCCATTGGAGAGATCTCATCCTCAGTCGAGCCTGTGGCACCAGAAAAATGCAGGATGCCATGAGGCCCAGCAACCTCAGAGAATCAAAGGCCGGCAGATGCTGGGCATTCTGGAACTTTGTTACCATATGCAGAATGTGGAGAGCGCTCACCTCAGGAGGCAAGGCTTTGCCCGAGGAAGTATCCAAGACTGCTCCTGTAAACTGGAGCTCTTGGGATGGTACCATGTGAGACTTCTTGAAATTGAGGGAGAAGCCCAGTTTGTGACGGAAGTGACAGGTGATCGACAGATGTTCCTGAGCTTGTTCGGGAGAACGCTCTCTGATCAACCAATCGTCCAGGTAGGGGTAGACGTGAATCCCCCCCTCTCCTGAGACTCGCTGCCACAACCGCCATCAGTTTGGTGAAAACCCTCGGGGCGGAGGTCAGCCCCAATGGCAGAACTCGAAACTGAATGTGAGAACCGCCAATCGCAAACCTCAGGTACTTTCTGTGCTTGGGCTGGATCGGCACATGAAAGTAAGCATCCTGAAGGTCAATGATACCAACCAGTCTTGGAGTTGGAGAGCCTGAAGGATCTGAGAAAGGGTTACCATCTTGAACTTGTCCTTTCTGAGGAACTTGTTCAAGTTTCTTAAGTCCAAGATGGGTCTCAATCCTCCGTCGTCCTTTGGAATGAGAAAGTAAGGGGAGTACCAACCCTTGTTCCTCTCCGCTACAGGTATATGTTCTATTGCACCTTTCTCTAGCAGGGTTAAAGTTTCCTGCAACAGGAGCGGATCTGGAATTTTGACAGAGTTGGTGCCTGGTGGATGGTCCCGAGGCCTTTTTAGGAAGGGAAGGCAGTAACCTTGAATTACTGTCTCCAGTGCCCAAGCATCTGAAGTAATGCCCCGCCATTCTTTCAGATGCTGTGAGATTCTGCCTCCCACTGGGGATTTGTGTGATAGGGCCTCAGAGTGATTTGGAGGCGGATGTAGGAGCTTCTGAGGGCAAAGATGCCGTTCCTGAGGCTGGTTTTGCACTTTTTCCTCGTCCACCACGAGCGACATTTCTCTTTTGCCTCTTTGAATGGCATGTCCGCTTCCTCTACCATAAGAGGAGTAGTACCAAAAATAACGACCACTCCAGGAAGATGAGCCTGAATAAGGTTTCTGAGGCTGTCGCATGAAGGCGCTAAGAGATTTAGCTGCCGCTTTTGAGGTCTGTAGTTTTTCTAAGCTTTCATCAGCTTTACTACCAAAAAGCCTCAAGCCATCAAAAATCATGTTGAGTAGTCTGGTCTGCACATCAGGTGCAAACCCCGAATTCCTCAACCACGCAAATCTGCGCCCTGTGCTTGCAGCCATGGATCTGCTGATACTATTAGCAGTATCCAGTCCAGACTGGAGACATTCCCCCATTGCCTCCTTTCCGTCTTTGATAATATTCAGGAAGCCTTCCCTTTCCTCGCTTTCCGGAATATGTTCAGCCACCACCGAAATGCAGTCCCACATGGTATGGGTGAACCTGGCTAGGTTACAGGTGGCATTAGTTGACTTGAGAGCCACGCTACCCGAGGTAAAGACCTTACGGGCCCAAGCATCCACCTTCTTATCCTCTCTATCTGTGGGGATAGATGGATATGCGGTTTGTCTTGAGGAAGTTGCAGCCTGAATACCCAGACTTTCTGGAGTGGGATGCCTACTTAAATAATCAGGATCAGAAATAGAAGTTCTATACTTCTTTGGAAAATTATTGTTGACTGCAGCAATTGTATCAGGAACTTCACAGTTTTTTTCTACCGTTCTTTGAAGTGCCCTATGGAAGGGGAGAACGGGATCCTTCTGGGGGCCCTGATCAAGTATATCAGTCATATCATCCTGATCAAAAGTGGGTGAGGCGCTACCCCAGCCCGTGTATTCAACCACCCTATTCATTAGACTCCTGTATCCTGAATCTGCATGTTCTGAAGGGTCAGGTTTTGCAAACTCTAGCTCAGGTGATGTATCAATGCCACTAGCAGAGTGAAGGGTATCACACAGGTCTCTCATTTTCGATTCTGGATCGATTAGTTCTTCTGGGACCTTTCTAGCACCATATTGTACTCCAAAAGGAGAAACTTCTTCTTCAGAGACACTTTCTTCAAATATAGAAGACATAGGGCCTCATTACAGGTCGGGCGGTCCGGAATGAACAGTGGCGGTAAACCCGCCGCCACTGTTAATTCCGGACTGCCCGATCCCGAGTCCTGCAGGCGGGAGGTGATCTTCCCGCCAGGTCTGACCTGGCGGGTTGAACACCTCCCGCCTGCAGGCAGACGTGTAAACACCAGCACCATCACGAGATGGTGCCAATGTTTCCACTTCCCCATTCCCATTGAGTCCTATGGGAATGGGTATTTACACCATTCTGCCTCCGTGACTCCCGGGACACCGGGGCTGTAATGCCCTGGAATTTCCAAGGTGGAATGGTAATACAAGTCCGGCGGTAACCAAGTGGTTTTACCACCGCGGTTACCGCCGGACTCGTAATGAGGCCCATAGACTTAAAGAAGTCCGACTTAGGTAAAGGAGTAAATCTCCTTTCCTGTACATGAGTTTGGGTCGAAGGAATCAAAGGAACCTTCGACGGTATCGAAGGAGTCTTCGAAGACCGATGGCGTCGACAAAGTCGTTGAGGGCTCCAATGACTTATGTTTTTTAGACGGTGTCAGGGAAACACTCGATTCTCAAGGAATCTTCGACGATTTGACGTCGACTCGAGCCTTTCAAGGTTCACCTTTACTATTGGATCTTTCCACAGTAGTTCCTGACTTCCCTGTGTCGTCCGACGGAGCAACCCGGTCTGGCTCTTTTGAGGCTTCTTTGAGGGGGTCGAAGCCACATTCTCAAAGACCTTCATCAGCTTCCTTCTAAATTCATCCCATTTTCTTGGGGAATCCGACTTAATCAGGCATCGTACCAATTTGGTAGACGTATCCGAGGAAGAAGAGGGGGATCTATGTCTCCTCTTAACCTTTTTTGAAGAGGAAGATGAAGAGCGTCTCGATTTACTGTGTGATCGAGACCTCTTAGAATGTTTACGGCAATCCAGATTCCTTCGAATCGCTCAATTTCCTATGTCTTTTTGACGAGACATTCGAGGAGGCCTTGGAAGCTTCGTGCCCCAACGCCAGTTTACCTTTCCTCTATCGAAGGGCCTTCTCTGTCATCGACTGACAGGAGCCACAGTCGCCGGTTTGATGGTCTGAACCTAGGCACCAAAGACAAACCCGGTGAGCATCTGTAATCGACATTTTCAATCCGCAGTTGATACATTTTTTGAACCCCATCTTGGGAGTAGAAGGGGTGGAAGAAGACGGCATTTTCTGAAGAAAATTCCTAAGCGTGGCGTTCTCAAGAGCGAAGCAATCGGAAAAACAGAATTGAAGTCAACGGGTGCAGCAAAAGCTATTTATACTGATGGTGACGTTCACACGGCACGGAGCCCGTCGAGGGACATAGACGCTACTGCCTCATGCACAGCGCCCTCTGCAGAGAGGAACAAGTTACTTTCTTACCTGGTAACATTCTTTCGATGGGATGGTCCGATGATGTATTACATATCTATGACAGGTAATGTCCACAGCTGTGCTGCTTCGGAAAATCTTCGGCGTCTGCGTCCTGCGTCGATGACGTCGATGCGCCGTCCCCGAGGACCTCCTCCGACGGCCGACATCACAGGATGTGATAAGTAGGACGCACAACGCCCATAGCCTCAGTTGTAGTTTTTTCCCCCAGAACGTGTGCCACCAGTTTTCTGCCAGTCAGACACACAAGGCCTTGCGGAACGCAAGCTGCAATCGCAAAAGAAATTCTGCAGCGGGGAAGGTGGGGAGGGAGCGATATGGAATATGTCGTCGGACCATCCCATCAAAAGAATGTTACCAGGTAAGAAAGTAACTTGTTCTTCGAGGGGATTGGGTCCTCCAACGTATTCCATATCTATGACAGACTCCCAAAGCAGTACCAAGCAAGGAGGTAGAAAAAAGAATTTAGAACACAAATTTAGCATGCCCAATCAAATTGGTCCAATAAAGGACTGCCTTGCCAAAGGCCAGATCCTGCCCTCGGCTGGAATGAGGGAGTAGTGCCGTACAAAAGTATGTACTGAAGCCCAGGTGGCTGCATCACAGATGTGACGAATAGGAACACCCCTCTGCAGGGCAGTAGACGCAGCCACTCCCCTGGTAGAATGGGCCCGCAAGCCAGCCGGCGGGTCCTAACCCGCCAAGCGGCAACACTCGGAGATAGCTAAAATAATCCAACGAGACAAAGTCTGTTTCATCACAGCTTGTCCCAAACGCTTTCCAGCGTAACCAATGAAAAGTTGATCGTCCACTCTGACCCGGGACATGCGCGAAATATAAAAGCTCAACGCTCTCCTAGGATCAAGCCTATAGAGCCTCTCCTCGTCCTTACCAGGATGTGGAGGAGGATAGAACGCCGGAAGAACAACCTTCTGGCTCAAATGAAATTCTGAAACCACCTTCGGAAGAAAAGAAGGACGAACTCTAAGGACAACCCTGTCCTTATGAAACACAGTGAAGGGTGGATTAACTGAAAGTGCCTGTAACTCACTCACTCTGCGAGCGGAAGTAACCGCAACCAAAAACACAGTTTTCAGAGTTAACAGCCTCAAAGGGCAAGAATGCAAAGGCTCAAACGGAGCACCCATAGGAAACTTAAGAACAAGGTTCAAATCCCAACCGGGCACCAGAAAAGGTGACGGAGGGAACACATTAGTGAGCCCTTTCAAAAACTGAGAAATTAAAGGAATCTTAAAATAGGAACATTCTTCAGACGAGCGCTTAAATATGGACAGTGCCGCCAGGTAACCTTTAATGGTCCCCACTTGCAAGCCCCTGTGGGCCAAGGAAAGCAAAAAAGACAGAACCATGGGAATGTCACATTCAAAAGGATCCACATTCTTAACTCTGCGCCAGTCGCAGAACTTTCTCCAATGGCAACGGTACAGAGACTTTGTTGCCGGCCGTTGAGAGCAACACCTCCATCATGTCTTCAGGGAGGTCCCAATCCTTATACCTCAACCTTTCAGAAGCCAAGCGTGAAGGTTGAGGGATCTGACCTCTGGATGGAGAACCTGACCCCCCTCCCGTGACAGCAGATCGTCTCGGTAGGGAAGACGATGTGGAGGGCAGATGGACAAGTCGAGAAGGTCCGGGTACCACGTCCTCCGGGCCCACGCCGGAGCAATGAGAATCATCCGGGAACCGAACCTCCGTAACCTCCGCAGTACTTGCGGGGTGACGGGGACTGGAGGAAACGTGTACAGCAGTGGGAATGACCACTCCACCACGAACGCGTCTCCCAAGGCTCCTTTTGGAGGAAATTCCCGCGAGCAAAACCTTTCGCACTTCCGGTTGACATTGGAGGCGAAGAGATCCACTTGAGGGGTCCCCCAAAGGGCGAAGATCTCCAGGAGAATCTCCTGAGCCAGCTCCCACTCGTGAGAGATCGTGCTCTGCCTGCTCAGAGTGTCCGCCGTCTCATTGTCGTCTCCGGCCAGATGAACAGCCGAGATCGAAACTTCCTGCTGGATGGCCCAGAACTCGAGCTGCATCGCCTCCCAGCACAGAGGAAGTGACCCTGCCCCCCCCTTCTTGTTGAGGTAGTGCATGGCCACCGTGTTGTCCATTAGAATCAGGACACTCTTTCCTCCCACAGTCGGCAGAAAAGCCTTCAGGGCAAGCCTGACGGCCCTCAGCACCAAGAGATTGATATGAAGTCTGGACTCCGACAGAGACCAACGACCGCTGACTGTCAACTCGTTGGCATGAGCTCCCCATCCCGTGAGGGACGCGTCCGTCACGATCGTCACCTCCGGCCAGGGCAGCCAAAATGGGCCACCCTTCATCAGATTGCCTTCGACGGCCCACCACAGAAGGTCCTGGGCGACCGAGGGCTGCACCTGAACAGGGTCCGACAGCCTGCCGGAGGACTGAGACCACTGGAGCTTGAGTGCCCACTGCAAAGATCTCATCCGCAGACGAGCCTCTGGCACCAGAAGAATGCAGGATGCCATGAGGCCGAGCAGTCTCAAGAACTCGGACGCTGGGAGATTCTGGGCAAGTTGAAACTTGTGCACCATCTTCTGAATGTGAAGAGCCCTCACCTGGGGAGGAAAACACTGCCCCAGGGATGTGTCGAGCACTGCTCCGATGTACTGGAGCCGCTGCGTTGGTGTCAAATGGGACTTCTTTAAATTGAGGGAGAAGCCCAGCTTGTGAAGGGAGTGGCAGGTGATGGACAGATGATCCAGGACTTACTCGGGAGAGCTCCCCCTGATCAACCAATCGTCCAGGTAGGGGTAGACGTGAATCCCCCTTTCCCGAGATGAGCTGCCAACACCACCATGAGCTTGGTCAAAACCCTCGGGCGGAGGTCAATCCGAACGGCAGGACCCGAAACTGAAAGTGCGAGTCGCCAACTGCGAACCTCAGGTACTTCTTGTGCTTGGGATGGATCGGCACATGGAAGTAAGCGTTCTTGAGGTCGAGAGACAGCAACCAGTCCTGAAGTTGAAGGGCCTGGAGGACTTGAGAGAGAGTAACCATCTTGAACGTGTCCTTCCTGAGGAGTTTGTTCAAACCGCGCAAGTCCATGATGTGTCTCAATCCCCAGCCTTTCTTCGAAATCAAAAAATAAGGGGAATACCATCCCTTGTTCCTCTCCGCTATAGCCACCAGTTCTATGGCGCCTTTCTCCAGCAGGGCTTGAATTTCCTGCGCCAGGAGCGGATCTGTACTCTTCAAAGAGAGGTTCCCAGGTGGATTGTCGTGAGGCCTTTGCCGAAAAGGAAGACAGTAGCCGTGGGTTATGATCTCCAGAACCCACACATCTGAAGTAATGGCTTGCCACTCTACAAGATGCTGCGCCAGCCTTCCCCCAACCGGCGAACCATGGGACCTGGCCTCATGACTGAGTGGTAGCGGCTGCGGCGTTGCCTGAGGGCAAAGAGGCAACTGCCCGAGCGGCCTTGGCACCTCGAGTACCCTTGTTTCCACCTCTGGCACTCTTACGGTGGCCTCTTTGACTGCTAGCTCCTCTCGCTTTACTGAAGGACGAGTAATAGCGAAAGGAACCTCCCCTCCATTGCTGTCCCCTAGGACGAAAAGGCGGTGGTTGTCAAACTGCAGCACCCAACGACTTTGCTGCAGCTTTGGAGGTCTGCAACCTCTCAAGGCTCTCGTCAGCCTTGCTGCCAAAAAGATGTTCAACGTCAAAGGGCATGTTGAGGAACCGGGACTGCACATCAGGAGCGAACCCAGACTTTACGCAAACCTGCGTATTACGGTGTTCGCCGCCATGGACCGGCTGACACAATCTGCCATGTCCAAACCCGACTGAACGGCCTCAAACATGGCATCCTTGCCATCCTGAACCATAGCAAGGAAACCATCCCGTTCGTCCCTTTCGGGAATATGTTCAGCCGCTAATACAACACAGTTCCACAGAGTGTGTGTGAAACGAGACAAGGCACATATGGAGTTGGCCGCCTGAAGCGCCATACCCCCTGAAGATTTCTTCGTCCAGCCGTCAAAACGTTTGTCGTCCCTATCTGGAGGCATGGTAGGATACGACGCCTGCTTTGCTGGGGCCGTAGCCGCCTGCACCACCAAACTCTCCGGAGTGGGGTGCATGGACAAGTAGCAGAGGTCGCTACTGGCTGGACGGTATTTTCACGACAAAGACTTGCACACTGCCGGGAGACTCTCCGGAGCAGTCCAAGCCGCCGCCACCCTTCTCTGCAGAGCCATATGAAACGGCAATACCGGGTCAGTGGCGGGACCAAGATCAAGGATGTCCGTGAGATCATCCTGAACGAACTCCCCTGGGGGAGTCGACCAACCCAAGTACTCGGTGACCCGAGACATAAGGCGCCGATATGAAGAATCGGCATGAGTGCCAGGCTCCGGCCTACAAATCTACACCTCGGGAGAGGTGTCCAGTCCACTGGCATCATGCAGTGACTACCTCTGATCATCAAACTGGCTATGGCCCGAGATAAGCTCATCTGGTACCGTAACTAAGCCGTCATCAGAGCCTTCATCACCCTCTGAAATGTACTCCAGGCGGTGAGAGGAAGACATCTGGGGACCAAAGCTGTGCCTGACCTCAGCCAGAGCCTTTCTAGGGGCTAACCCCGTGCCACGGGGCCCCTCCGACACCACCGCCTTGAAAGGCGTTGAGGGCGCCGAACGAGTCGGTGCCGGCGTCGACAGAAACGGCGTTGACATCGAGCGAATCGGCATCGACGTCAGATGCAGCGCCGCCAGCATCGACGGCGTCGACACAGGCCTCAAAGCGGGAGCTCCGAGCGTGTCTCTCGACGACCTAGGCGCTGACAGCGTCGACGACCCCCTTGGAGGCGGAGCCTCGAGAGAAATCGTCGACGACCTCGGCACCACAGGCGTCGACGTCTTCTTCGAAGACGGCACAGGATCACGCGGTCTCGAGCACGCTGAGGACCGGGACCTGGAACGGGCATGGCAGAAACGGCTACCCTTGTCCGAGCGGTACCACCCCCGCGAGCCGTGCCGACCACCCGAGCCTGAAGGCGTACGAGCGGTGTCCCTCGACCGGTGCCGACCAACCCCACTCGGAGGCGTGGACGGACCGGTGCCCTGCGATTCAAGAATCGCTAGCATCCGCTTCCCGAAGGAAGCCCATTCCTCCAGTGTCGCTTGCATGGTGGGATAAGCGACCCGCGGAGTCCTCGGAAGAGGATGGGGAAGGCGACCGATGCCGGCGCTTCCGGAAATGCCTCGAAGAGGCGAAGGAGTGGCGAGACCGACTCCTGGAAGGAGAGCCACTGGACTTCCGACGATAACGCGGAGAGTCGCCTCTCGAGTCATCCGTCGAAAGCCCCGTAGACCTCGTCTTCCGGGGCTTAGACACCCAACCTACCGACAGCTTCTTCTTGCGTTCCCGCAAGGCCTTGGCCGTGAGCGACTGGCAGTCGACACAGTCGTCCGTATCGTGGGCCTCCCAGAGGCACCAGAGGCAGGCGTCGTACAAGTCCGTGACCGACATCTTGGACCCACAGTCCCCACATTTCTTGAAGCCCGGATGCGGGGTTGAAGACGAAGTAGACATCGCCACGAACAGGTCTTCACAAAAAACCGAACAGGTTCAACGAACCGAGAAGAAAACAGCAAACTCCAAAGAGTCGAGGCATACCGAGATTCACGAAGCGAACACGTTCGCGAAAAAAAAACGGAACTGAGGCTATGGGCGTCGTGCGTCCTACTTATCACATCGGGTGACGTCGGCCGTCGGATGAGGTCCTCGGGGACGGCGCATCGACGTCATCGACACAGGACGCAGACGCCGAAGGTTTTCCGAAGCAGCACAGCTGTGAACATTACCTGTCATAGATATGGAATACGTTGGAGGACCCAATCCCCTCGAAATGTTTTTTCCGAAGCAGCGAAGCAGGCAGGATACGAATATCATAAGATGAGGAATACGTGGGAGGACACAATCCATTAGGAGGTGCGGTCACAGGACGACTGAGTAAATAATGTCTTACATATAGATCTACATTTTGGCTGGTAGGTTAATCTTAAACTAAAACCAAATGCTTGCAACATTTAGAAGATATCATCTCAACAAACAAAAATACAGTCTTATGTATGAGAATTGTAAGAATACAGCCAAGAAAAAACAAGCAGCAGCATGTAGTCCTCAAATTTATTAGGAATGATTTTCAAAGTAATAAAGCAACTGAAAAACCACAACTTGTAATGTGTGTGTTAATATTATGCATACAAATATACAAAATATCTGCTATCAGGTCAGTGTCTGTGTGTCTGTGTGTGTGTCTGTGTGTGTGTGTGTGTGTTTTTCACTGGCCACACTAGTCCTGCACCCACTGGCAGAGGCGGGTGCTACTGAAATGAAGTGTGTTTGAGACCAATCCAGGGCTATGTCACAGCATTGGCTTAAAAGGCGACAGGCTTTACTCTTCAAGTTCAAATAAGGTGGTAGGTGCATAGCATACTGAGGCAGTCTTTCACAGAACATCAGCTGGTGAGGGTGCATCATTGACTAGCTGTGACGATGCTTCCGGAAACTTAGCAGTCACTGAGTGAACCAAAACACAGAATCATAGGGACATAGAACCACTGTATCAAATGGGGCTATCAGTACACCACCAAGAGAGAATGCCAAATGGGAGTACTGTGAGGCAGATGGTGAGTGGGGAGAAATACTGGCAAAGCCAGTTAACAAGTACAACAGAGAGACTAATCTAAAAGATGCTTATTTCATGTGTCAAGAGGCATAGTACTTAGGGAGGCACCAACTGTGAAAATTAAAGGCTGAAGGAGGATGCCATGAAGCTTAGCACAAAGGACTCTGCTCAAGGTAAGCTGGAGGAAACACAAGGTGCATAAAAAACAGGTCAGAAGCCTACAGCCTCATGGGTAAAAAGCAGAGGTTCATAGAGTGCAGGGCAGAAATGCAGAGGGGAAAAACTGATCATAATATTAGGGAAAGTCACATAGGAAGAAAGTCAACAAAAGCAGCGATGCACTGAAACACAAATGCATGGAGTGCAAAAATATGGGTTAAAATAAAAAGCCAAGCAGTGTTCAGAGTACACAGGCAGTCATAGCACCAAAAATAACAAAAGATCCATGATAGTTTGACACCTATGAAGTCATGTGCAGTGCTCAGTTTGTTTTCCGCAAGGTGACAACATTCTGTGTACACTTTCACACACAAATACCTTCCTGTGCTCAATATCTGTGTACAATATCTTTTCTAAGGCTGGTCAATGCTTACACCATGGGAGTTTCCCCTTAGTGTCTGTTCTACTCCTCTAGGGTGTGCCACTCTGGTGAATGAGAATTGCCCTTCACTGGAAAGGAAACGGAAGGGATATTGCTCGGGTCTCCATGTTTGGCTTCTTCTGGAGGATGCTGTGGTGAGCATGTTTGACTACTTATCTTTCATGTGTGCGTGCTCTGGTACCTGTGCCTTTAATTTGCTTTTATTTCTGTACTTGTCTCAAATTGGAATTCTCTACTTTAGTATTGTATCTGTGCCTGGCTTCTTGTTGAGGAAACCACTAGTGCTTGAACATTGCTTGGCACAAATTATCAACCTAGGGATTGCGCTGATTTCTCTGCTAAGCCCACTAAGGCAAAATCTGAGTTTTATGCTGTGGTTAATATAGTCCCTGTATAGAACATGTATACCACCCTCTCCCAATTCAAGTGCCAAGCTGGGATCCGTTCTCCTATTCAAATCAGTCACATCATGTGTGTCGGTTCTAATACTTTGATATCTTGCCTCAGAGCATTTTCAATACAACCAGAAGCACACCTTCCACAATATGAGTTTTAAACAAGCAAGCATAACCTTTCAAATAAACATTGTAAAATTCCCAGTAGTGTACGACAGCTGCCACTTAAGCATTGTAGCTCGCCAAATGGCAGAGTAGTCAAAGGACCACCCTTATTTTTCAGTGTACTCAATACACTCTTCCCTCGACAATCTGGCACGGTCTCCCAAACACTGTCTCTCAGGCACAGTTAGAAAGCAAATGTGCCTGTGTCTTTGACCTTGGACAGATGTTCTTTTGATGCCTTCCACATGCCCCACCACCAAGTCAATGCTTTCTCAGAGACCCTCCACCCAGTACATGCTATGTTGCAGACCTCTGTTTGAGGCTTTCTCCCATATACATGAGCTTTCACCAGAGCGCTGTAAGACACCAGAGTGGCGACACCAGAGTGGCATCACCGGTATCAGAAGCATCCACCCTCAGCATTAGCACAGAGGAGATGATCTTGTGCAAAAAAAGAACACAACAGCTTACCACATAAACAAGCAGAGCGGCGGGCGTCCACTGTCCTAACCCTCTGAAATGCATGTTGAATATTGAATTTATATTCACCCTACTGCCAACACCTTGTTTGGATTTTCTTGAAATCAGCATCCCACTGATCATCAAAGTGAACCCAAAAGCCAATGTTATAGAAAAGGGCTTTCCCCAAGTCAATAGGATGTTTGACAAGCAGAATGTTCTTGCCTTACTGCAGGCTCCTAACCCTTACACATGATCCCAAAGTAAAAGGCCACAGCAGCAGCTGTCTGGAAGAATCGGGGAAGAGCATTAATAGAGCCTTTGTGTTACAGAAAACAGATAATTAGGGGAGACTCTGAAGGTCAGAGGAAAGCAGCTCCATGTTTAATTCTGGTGAGGACGTGTTCCAGTATCTGTTAAAACTCTGGAGCCAAGACAGGATTCCATTTTTCTTAGGTTTTCTTTTTCAGCTCCTCAAATCTGCGGGACAGATCATCAAAGTCAATATCTTCAGAGGCGGTTGTGTTTGCTCCTACAGATGTTGCTGGTAAAGTATCAGGCACAGATGGTAACTCCGGAAGCACAAAGTTGTCGTAGTCTGCTGTAAATCCAACAGAAGGCTTTGCAAAAGACTCTGGTTTCTCTCCAGGACCTATCGAGAAGAAATGGCATGCTATAAGGTCACAGTAGAAAGAGTACAACCTTGGCAAATGGAGCCATCTGCTCATCTGCATGTTGTGTGTTAAATTAGTTGACATTTTTGTTTAATGGATTACATTTCTGCACATATCCACATGGTGATTAAGAGGCACATAATGGTCTCTACAGGCTCGTGTTCTCAAAGCACTAAACAGAATTTGTATTCAGTCTCATCATTAACCCCTTCAGTGCCAGGCTATTATGCAAGTCTATGCAAAAAGGACAAGCATACTCGTCCTTGGCACTTACGAGGAGGCTATTATTAAGAACCCCAAAACATGTCATGACCCTCAAAATCAGGGAAACATGGAAATAAAGGGAAGAGATATTGCCACAAGAGAGTAGTCAGTAGAAAGGCAACAACTCAGCTGGCATACCTCAAAATGGACTTTCTTCTGTTCATGGTTATTTTACAGAGTTAAGGACAGAAGTTCAATAATTTACTTTAATGTTTTGTTGCTCATGCCACTGTACGACCACAGACTGCTTTTACAGCAGAGGAGGAACAATTAAGAGGGGTCTCAAAATACAGGACCTGTTTAGTGAGTATTGAAATATTGTTCAAAGAATCCTGTGTACTCACCAACAACCTGCTGAGAAGAAATATCTTTATCAGTTTTGAGATCATCAATCTGAAAGAGAGAAAACATTATTGCCTACGAAGGAGAAACTATGTGAGCAGACAAGAACAAGATATTTTAGAATGTTGCTTGGTGAAACACAATTTCGTCTCATAACCCACCTTTTCTAGAGGTAATTATATTAAAAGGATCATCTTTCAGAGTCAGGAAAAAAGCCTGTTAGAATAACACATTATTCTGTTGTGGCAGTCTTCTTGTCACTTCTGTGCTCAAATGCTCTGTCACATGATCAGCCTCTGTGCTCGTTAACATCTCAACTCTTTAACATTTGCTACTTTTTAGACCAATCTAATTTCAAAAGTCTCATAATAATTTATAATCTGATTTCAATATATCACTGTTTTTTTTTTCTCAACTCCACACATGCTTTCTTAAAAGCAAAATGTCAGGTTAAGAAAAAAGGCCCACACTAGACAGGTGTCATATCTCTCAATACGTTAAATGGTAATTGGAAGAACAATTTTAACACTTTAAATAATGTAGGCATGCAGAGCAAAGTTAGATGAACAATGGTTGGAACTGTATGGTGCAAGAATGGAGACAGAGCGTGAAAAGGAAATAGTGGGAGGATCAAAGGTAACTGCCTCAGGATGAGATGAGGAGAGAAGGATATGTTGACTGGGAAAACCAAAGAGTATGGAATAAAAGAGAAGTAAGAGTGGAAGCCAAGGAAATACAGTTAGCACGTGATTTGGGAAGGTCTGCCAGAAAATAAATTAAAGCAGGGAGGCGAGCAGGGGCACGCTGATGGATGCATCACCAGTAGAGACCACCCGCATCGGGGTCCGGCAAAAGTGGATGGAGCCCCACTTTGAGATCCCCCCGCCCAGCTGACTTCACCCCCGGGAGGTAGACCATCGGAGGCATTTAGGGGCGAAAAAGCGGAAGAAACCACGCTTCCAGGTCAAAGATATCGGTGGAGAGACAGCCCATGAAAATGGAGGCAGTGCTTGCTGTGTGCCTGACGCCTCAGGGCGAGACACGCCGAGTAGGGAAGAGCCGGCACGGAGAGACTAAGGACCGGAGCGTTCGAAAAGAAAGTTAGCCCGTGACCGCACAGCGGCTGGCTATCCGGAGGAGGGAGAAGTGAAGATGGTGGGGACACCCCCCCACCTGGTAGAGGGGCGTCCGGTATGCCCGGGAGTGCCAGACCACCCAGTGTGGGTGAAGACAGAGCACAGGCCCGCTCTGCGCTGCTGCAGGAGCCAGCAAAGGACAGCGTAGAAGGTAGAGAAGGACCTCCCCCACCAACCCCCTCAATTGTTATCTGGGCGGCTGGCATGACCTGGGTGGCCGGGCCGCCGAGAGGGGTGGGGTCTCCCTCAGATGCCAGCGGCACCAGAGCAGAGGCCTACCCCGATATGGGACAGTCATCTCCCTGCAAAGGCAGGGGTGCAGGAAGAAAGTGAGGAGGAGCGTGCCTGTGCCCATGTGGCCAACGGCAAGGCCCCCCGCGTCTTAGTCGTTCGGGCGGGAGGCCCAGATTCGGCTTGGTGACAAGGGACCCCCCCCTCCAGGGGGACCCCAGACAGGGAGAGCCAGCGCATAACATATGATAAAGGGGCTCACCCCCCTCTTGACTCCAAGTGGAACATAGCCTAGATTTGTGGTAGCCAACATTGGCAGGCACAAGGACATTGACAAGGAAGACAGACACCGCCAGGGGGTCAGGAGGATAGCAAAAACCCCTTGAGAGGAAAAGTAGACACTGGTCAACCCAGGAGGGCAGACCCCACAGGCAGTCCTTGGGAGGGACAATCAACCCCCTAGGGTAAGAAGTGGTTTGTGAGAGGGGTCATCGACAACCGCCCCGCTGGTGACCGGACTAGGCACCTTCACCCTCCCCTCAGGGAGACATGGCGGACGATCCCAGTGGAGTAGGGGAAGCCCCGGGTAGCCACAATGGTGTTGAAAACAAACCCAAACCCAGGTGGAGAAGTGGGGGGCATTTGGGACCCTCTCCAGCCGGGGCATTGGCAGAGACGAGGGCCCCTAGTTTCGTCCTGGGGGCCCAGCCCCAGGAGGAACCACAGCCAGACTCTGATCCTTTGAGAATACCATTGACGCAGGCTGGGGAGGGCGAGGGCATCCAGAGGGGGGGGAAGACCAGGGTGGAGTACAACCGCCACCCCCTCCCCAGCACGCCTCCTTAGACCCACGTGAGGCCGGTTAGAATTGATTGGGGTGAGGGCCCCCGGGACTCAATCCTGGGGTGAGTGCCCGCCCTGCCTGAGTGCCGTCTGTTGGGTGCCCCGGATCTGGTGGGGGAGTATGTAGGGGGGGAGGATTGGGTGATATTCAGCATCAACTAAAACTAAGGAAGGAAAGAGGGCAGCAGCGCACAACCCCCCACCCGCACCACAAACTCCCAATGGCCGCCGGGACCCTGAAAGGTCTATCCGGAGCGGGAAGGGGTGAGGGCCCCCAGGTCTCCTTCCTGGGGCGTGTGTTCACCCTTTTGAGAAGCGTTTGTTCTCGCCCACAGACCGGAGGGTGAGACTGAAGCTCCTCTAACCAATGAGAGGAGCAGGAGAGGTGGGAGCCCCACCCCCTCCTACCCCCGAGGGTGCAAGCAGCTCCTCCAACTACCTCCACGGAAGAAAGGTCCAAGTGCCCAACGGGGCAGACTTGAATGAGCTGGAGGGAGATACTCCAGGAATTTTGCTACCAGGAAGACGTAGAAAGCCGAGGCGGACCAATCCCTAACAGAGAGACGGACCGAAAAGCGGACCAGACAGATGATTCTATGTCCACAAAAAAGACATTGCAGCCATACTGCATGAAATTAGAGACACGCGAGCGGACATTGGTCAAAAGGATCAATGAAATACATCAGAGAGTGGATAAAATGGAAGACCGGATACAGGGTCTGTAGGCCAACCAATCATCGGTTGACATCCTTGAGACGCAGATCGACACCAGATTGTCCACCGTAGAAAAGAAGGATGAGGAGAGGGCCCTGCAAATGGATGATTTCGAAAAAAGGAAAAGGAGAAACAACCTGAGCTTTTTCAGCCTGCCAGAAGCGGAGTGGGAGACCCAGAGGGACATTTGCCGAGCAGTCAAGGATAGGATTTGCCTTCTCTTTGGGAATGAGGCAACAATGGACTCCACCATTGACAGAGCACATAGGGCGGGGGATGAGCCGGCGGCCCGTGCTCTATTCTAGTCTGCTTCCATTACTACGCGGAGAAGGTGAAAATCCTGGAGGAAGCTAGGAAAGCTTCTACTATTACATACAACAATCACGATATTTCAGGAACTTTCCGCTTTCACCTTGGCCAGACGGCAGATGTGCGGCCCTCTGATGCAATGCCTGAAGGAGAAGGGAATCCGGTATCGCTGGGGTTACCTCTCCTCGCTCTCATTTGAATATATGGGCCAACGATCAAGACTGGTCACTGACGAAGACATCAAAAGGAGCAATTCGGGAGTATGTGGAAACTGCGGAAGACCAGAGGCAGCCCACGGGAGAAGCAGTGAAAGAAAAATGGGGGAAGAAACACGAGGGACGGAAGACGGATTCCAGAATCGAGAACATTTAAAAAAGTTAAAACACTCCACCACACAATGACAGCCCATGAGGCGCCGACGGTAGGGCTGGATCCGGACAGGTCTGCAGAGGCCAGGACCTGGGTCGTCCTCTCGTCCCCTGCTAACAGCAAGTATGGGGAGGGTGAACTGTGACAGCGATTATGGTAACAATGTGAAAATCATTTTGAGGAGGCGGGGAGTGGTGAAGAAATGTTGGGAGTAGGGAGGTGCTGGGCGGGTTGGGAGGAATGGGGGAGGGCTCCACTAGAGGGAGGGCCCGGGAGAAGCAGGCAAAATGGTGATCCAGTCAAGTACCAGGAATGGTCGCACTTTTTGGCTGGGCACCGGGGGAGGAGTAAGGGGGGGGAAGAAGAGGGAAGGGGTTAGGGGGGTGGGTGTTAGAAAGGCAGGGTGACTGGGTACCGGGGAAGAAGAGGGCTGGATACAGGGGCTTCACCGTTAGATAAGGGGGGGCAGTTGGGGATAGGCTCCTCTAGGGGGAAGTTGGGTGGGGGGTGTGGTGCTAGTGGTTTCAAGTACACAGAAAACTCAGGTAGTGGGGCAGCGGCAAGGCGTAATAGGTCTTCGGTAGTAGTCTGGAAATGCAAAAAGAGGTCAAGGTTAGTGCGAGACTCGAGTACCCTAGTGGCTGACTGTCTACCCGTTCTGGAGATGGGCTCCCTAAATACCAGGGGAATAAACTCACCAACGAAGAGGTCCCTTCTGGGCAGAGAATTTAGGCGGGCCAAGTTGGATCTTCTCTTTCTCCAGGAAACTCACTGGGCGAGGGGGAAGGAACCGGTCATTCGAGGGGAGGGATAGGGGAGGTGTACTACGCTTCTTATAAGACCAAAAAAAGGGGCGTAGCGATTGTCATGGCTAGCGATTTGTGCTTCAGGATGGAGGGGGTGATTAGGGACCCGGAGTGCCAGGTACCTGTTCAACAAGGGGGAACTACAGGGGACCCCCTGACACTGGGAGTGAATTAGGGCCCCAATGAGGGACAGGTGCCTTTCTGGTGGAGGGTCAGGGACAAAAAGATTGCTCACGGAGGGAGTTATAGTGGCGGGTGACTTCAACATGGTACTAGATCCTAATAGAGTTAGGAAAAAAATTGTCAGCACAAAAACCCATATCATCAGAAGACTCCACATCCCGGAGTTTCCACAGAATCACCCGCAAACTGGGCTTAACGGACACACTCCCTGATTCCTTAAAGGGTGATCCCCCCCTTCACATACTACTCAAAAGGTTCATGAAACATTCTCCAGAATCGACTACATTCTGGTGGAGGACGCCCTACTTGCACATACACAAAACCTGCGGGTAGACCCGGTCCCGTGGTCAGATCATGAACTGGTGCGGGTCACCACGATAGGGGGGGAATGGGGATGCCAGCGGAGGGGGGGTGGGTGTAAGTGTAACGATTCTCTCTTAAAAGACATGACAATAGCTCAAACGGGTTCCATGTGTTAATATCCCGCAAAAATATCCCCATACAAAAATATCCCCATATTTTTGTGGCGATATGAAGGCATGGAACCTGCGGGGGACACCCCCGCAACCCCTGCATTATTTTTAAAGGAGCGGGGGACACCCCTAAAGCCCCTGCTCCCAAAAACCCCAAAGATATCACCTATGGCCGTTCCAGACGACCATATATACAGTGATATTTTTGGTGGCGATAATATGTAGTGATACCCTCAAACGGTCCTGGAAAACATAGTGGAATACTTCAACCTGAATAATAATGGGGAGGTTAGCCCGCATATCCTGTGGGACGCTTTTAAAGCCACCATACGAGGCGTCTTCATAAAAATATGGGCCCAAAAAAAAGGAGAAGGACAGCTAGGAAAAGACCCTACAAAATAAAATTCCATAGGTCCAACCGGCCAAGTACCGGGTGGATCCATCGCCCCAGAACAGGCAGCCACCCTAGCTTAATACAAAATCCAGCTTAGGGAGTTATTATTGTGTAAAACTGAAAGGAGTCTCCAGTTCCTTAAAAAAAAGTATTATGAAAAGGGGGACAGAGCAGACAGAATACTGGCGTGGAAACTGAGGGAAGTCCAGAAAAGCAAGATGGTCAAAGTCATGAAAAATGATGAGGGAACACTATGTTATGACACCCTGAGTATAGGAGGAACATTAAATGCTACTATGAACAGCTGTACAAATCGGAATTTAACTGGAGGAGACCCTCATTGAAGACTTCCTAGCTAAGATACCCATACAGGACCTAGCATGCGACACAGCAGAAGTATTAGAAGCTCAGGTAACGGAGGAAGAGATTGTTGAAGCAATAAAGACAATGAAGGGAGGCACGACGCTGGGGGAAGACAAATACTCAGTAAAGTTCTATAAACTGTATCGGTCCACCCTTGCCCCACACCCAGCAAAGGTTCTGAATGCAGCCCACGTGGGAGACATCCTGCCCGAGACAATGATGGGGGCCATTATAATAGTGCTACCAAAGTAAGGTAAAGACCAGACAGAGTGCTTGGCATATAGGTCAATCTCCCTATTAAACATATGTCAAGATCTTGGCAAAGGTGTTTGGTGGACGGATGGAGGCAGTGCTGCCAACCCTTGTTCATGGCGATCGGGAAGGCTTCATAAAAGGGCGTTAGGGTGCGGATAACATCTGGAAGACAATTGATCTGATGTACTAGGCACGGGAGACCAACCTCAATGCCAGTCTGCTATCCATAGATTCGGAGAAAGCCTTCGATAGGGTGGAATGGAGGTACATGACCATTCTCCTACAAAAAATGGAATTTGGGGAGAACATGAGAAAGTGGGTGGCGGCACTGTATAGGGCACAGCGAGAGTACAGGTGAATAGGGAGCTGTCAAGGCACCCTCCAATCTAACCAGGGGCACGAGACAGGGATGCCCTCTGTCCCCTCTCATATATGCCCCAACGATGGAACCTCTAGGGATAGCGGTGACGAACCACTTGGGAATACAGGGTATTCAAAGGGGACAGGTCAAATTTAAACTCTCCCTGTTTGCAGATGACATTCTGGGGTACCTGGTGGCCGTCCGACGACACTTCTGGTACTGCTCTCACTGATTGACACTTTCGGGCCCTTCTCAGGTCTAAAAATTAACAAATCAACATCTAAGCTATTGCTGCTCCGAGAAGTTGGCCCTCTACTTGACCTGGTAACCAGCTTCCTAGGGGTCAAAGTGGAAAAGGTAGCAATCCAATACTTAGGGGATCTAACTGCGCTGGTGGCAGCCAACTTTATCCCCCTAATGTCGTCCATTAAAATAGACTTAAATCGTTGGGGCAGCATGATTCTAACGTGGTATGGCCGTATGACAGCGGTAAAAATTAACACCCTGCCAAGATTCCTGTACATGTTCACGGCCCTTCCCACAAGGGTACCGGAGTCAACTTTTAAGGACCTTCAGATAGCAGTGCAAAAAAGTATATGGCAGGGCAAGACCCCTATGACCAAGCGATCCACTCTCACCCTTCCCAGGGAGGAGGGTGCTTTGGCCTTGCGGAATTCCAGCTATATTATTAAGCAGCCCAACTCTGAGGACTCCTGGAACACGAGGGATGACATGAGAACATATTGGTCATACTTAGATGATATGGAAACACACCCACTCAAAGTTAGGGATCTGATATGGCCCCCCACAAAGATATAACGAGCAGATTACTCTAAGGACCCCCCCACCCTAGGAGTGTTGTGGTCATTGTGGAGTGGGGGTAAACACACAGAGAACCTGTCGACATGGCCCTCCCCGATGTCCTCTGTCTGGGGCCCCCGACATAAGATTGGGAGACAGGCGATTAAATAACTCCCAAGACTGGCCAGATAAAGGGATGGAAAGAGCGGGACAACTGTTCCTAGAGGGAGAATTGCTTCCATATGAGGCAGTAACAGAAGTCCTGGGAGCAGGGAAGATCTCTGCATTTGAAAATCTACAGTTGATCAGAAAGAAAGAAATTCCTGCAAAGAACCCCAAGTACAAGCAGAACAACAAATGTAGGCGATTTACTAAAACAAATGTATGAACCATTTGAGACGGGCTGTATTAAAAGGCACCACTCAGAGGTACAATTAACACAACAACAGGAGCACAGAAAGGAAGAGTGGGGACAGGAGAGAAGGGTGATGGAGAAAAGTAACGGCACACAAGTATTGAACCTAATGAAGAAGGAACGAATGAGAGTCATCAGGAAAAGTGTTTACAGCCATTTACTCACATGTTTGAAAGGAATAAAAGTATGTGTCTAAATGGAGGCAATGTTCTGCTTCTACTAGCACAGATACCATGTCTAAGAACGATTTGCACAAGAGACATTGTGAGAGTCGAGTTTCTGGAAAAAAAGGATTTTAACTGTTCGGTGGTGCATTTCAACTCGAACTTGGTACTCGAGTTTGTTATTTCCGAAAGTGGGATGCTGCGGAATCAAGGGTTTGTGGTGTCTTTAATTGACATTGAGAAGATTCAAAAATAGGAATCAGTGGGACGAGAGGTAAAAGGAAAACAGTGCACTCCAAGAGAGGGAAGCCGGTCAAATTGACTGGGTACGAGTAATTGAAGCCCTTGGTCAGGGACCGAGATGGGAGAATCAGACTCCATAGCCCAATTGAGCATGAACCCGAGGTTCAGCAGCAGACCCTCTCACTAGTGGCATGGAATATTAGGGGTTTCAGCAAATTGACACTAACACGCAGGTAACAGATCAGTTAAAAGATTTTCCTACAGTATGCCTACAGGAAACATGTGTGATGGAAGATTTAATGTGGGATGGATACTCATGCTTCCAACAAATGGCGGATAGACCCAGTGCGGGTTGTCCATCGGGAGGTTTACGCGCATTCATCAAACAGGGAGTAGGTGTTACTGGAACCATGATCTACAATGACCAGAGAGGCATACTGGTGATTTGGGTAGAATTGCAACAAAACCTGATGTGTAATCAAATCCGGTAGATAAATATTTCTTGGCTTAATACCCACTGTGATGATATGGTTATGATGGCTGCACTAGACAAGATCATAGGAATGTTTAAAAGGAAACACACAAATGCTGAAGTGTTAATGGTTGGTGATTTCAATTCCCATTGTCTCCCCCAAACTCTACAATTGGGAGGCGGAAGGAAAAGTGAAACTCCCCACGCACTGTCACAGGTCACCCAGGGTACAGGGTGGAGTGAGTACTGGGAAGGTTGTGGAATGTCAATCATGAATGGTCAAATAATGGAAGATACACCAGCAAAACCAACATGGCATAGAAAGGACCTTAAATCCTGGCTAGACTATCCTGTAGCCTCTGAATGTCTAGCCCGGGCAGTAACAGGGCTAGAAGTAGTCAGTAGCTCAGCAAGTGATCAAAGTAACACTATAAATAAATCTTGGTATTACCATGCCTTTTACAACTAATTGCAAAAACCTGGACCTGAATAAAGGAAAGAATAGATTAGGTTGGAGCCAGAAAGGCATGGAAACATATGAATAACCTAATAAGAGAATATTGTGTTACAACAACTTTGGAGATGAAAATAAAGGAATTGGGAGTAGAGACCTTCGCGATATTTGTGGCAGAAAAAACGGCATTATTTGCCTTGTCTATGAAGGGAGGTGTATACTCTAACTACCACATAGGTATGTTGAAGAGATCCAAGCAAAGAAAAGAGAGATGGAAAGTGTGATCAGGCAAATAAACATCAACCATGAAAAAATAGCTCAAAATATTGAAATAAAAAATTGGCTCAAAAGTGCCTCCTATTACAGAGAGACAGTGACGTGATGGTTGAAGCAGTGCTGACTAAAAGCAGCAAAAACGTCTGGAATCTCGTAAATCAAAAGAAAGAGAAATATGACCAAGCAATGCAAAACCTGATTCCAGAAGAAAGCTGGGTGAGATACTTCTCCAAGCTGTACAGAGGAGTTCCTTTAAAACAGAATGAGCAATGTAACATAGAATGGGACCTACATGTTTCAATAGAGTTCGTGGAAACCATTATAAATGCCAAATGGCCTATGCAACATTATTCTGAAACAATACTCCACATCCTGTTTTGCAATAATAGTCCCATGTAGAAAAAGGGAGCTTGAAGTGATCCATCAAATTACTGACCAATAGCCCTGATGGAAATTGAGAGTAAGATGTTCTCTATATGTCTCTTGAAAGAAATAGAAGAGCGGTCTAGAGATAAAGGCATTTAATCAAAATTTCAAACAGGCTTTAGGCGTGAAAATGGGCCAGATGCGATATTCAATCTTTAATCAACCAGGCATGCAAGGTTGGAGAGGACCTGCTGTATGTAGCTAGCATAGATCTGAACTTAGCATTTGACTCTATTGATAGAACAATGTTGTGGGGAAAGCTTGCAGAGTGGGCCATCCCAAAACATATCCTAGATATGCTGGATTCACCTACACAAAGATACGATAATCAGTAAGACTGAACCACCGGGGTGATGTGTCAGTCCCAATAGAAACTTATTGTGGGATGAGACAGGGATGTGTGCTGGCGGCATCCTTCTTACATTTCTATCTGGCCGACTTGTGGGAATTCCTAGGAGCAGCCACCTTTAGCTCACCGAAATTGAGATGCTTCTGTGTTACCTACGCTGACAATATATCACTCTTGGATAGAACGCAGGTGGGGCTACAGAGGCGGCTGGTGAGATTTGAAGAATATGCCAAATTAAACAGGCTGCCAATTAAACCAAAGAAATCCTGCATTATGAACTATAAAGGAGACAGATCTAAATAGAATAATTTCCGATGGGTAATGAATGGTCAACAAATTCAGCTGTGACAAACACTAAATATCTCAAGTTTCTATTGGGGGAACCAACAGAAATTAAGGTGTACAGCGAGGCTCTATGGTCGAAGGGGTGACAATTAGCGGCAGAAATGTCATACATTGCAATAAAATATTGTCGCTTCTCAGTCAGGCCGCTCGTGCAGTTCTATCGGTATCCCTACAAAATAGCCCCACCAAAAATATCATCATACATATGGCCATTTTCTTACCATAGGTGATATTTTTGGGGAGGATATTTTGTGGGAGCGGGGGTTACAGGGGTGTCCCCCGCACATTTTAAAATAATGCAGAGGTTGCAGTGGTGTCTCCCGCAGGGTCCATGGGTCAATATTGCCACAAAAATATGTGGGGGGAATATTAACACATGGAACCGTTCTATTGCTCTAAAGCTATCCCTGTCCTGATGTATGGCTTAGACATCTAGTCCAGGACGGAGTCTTCCGAATTAGAAAAACTTGAAGGCTTGATATGGAGAAAAGCGGTAAGACTACCTAACTGTGTCCTATTACATTCATTCGTTTTGGGTTGGGGTTGACTTCTTTCCTGTCCATTGCTCAGTTGAGGATCATCTTCCTGTTTTCGCGCTCTGAGATCCTTGTGTACGAGCACGATACAAATAAAATATCAATAAGATACTGGTGAGCAGAGAAAGTTCGATCTATAACGCATTATTGAGCCAAATGGAATGTTGGAGTGGGAGGGGCCCAATGGTAGAATTCAAGCAACAGTGCGAAAGTATATTGGGGCAGTATGACGTGTCCTTAGAACTTGTGTGTGAAAATTCAGGTCAGGCTATACAGAAAATTATGGAAAAAGATTGGATTGTGACCTGTGATTAAAGGGTTCAATATAGCCTGAGTAGAGAAATAAACACTGAATGTAAAAAGAAAGGAACATTGCAGAAATATTTGGAACAGTCTCTGTATAGTCGATACAGAGACTAACCAGAGAGATTAAATCAATATGTGAAATACAGAAAACTGTGCAGTGGAACCGCGGTAGAACCCCTTAAACATTTAATGATCAATTGTGAGAACCTCCAGAAGCTAAGAGAAGAGCTTTTCTCCCAATTTGTCTACTCACTGGATTCAGTGTACTTCTGGAGATTCATAATACAATGCTCTACCTCTTCCTTGGTGATTAGAGTTGTCAACTTTTTTAAATTGATTAATATTGTTGACTGAATGAATGAATGATGAACTTGATGAGGGAATGAATACAGGAATGTAAGTAGCAGTAGAATAAAATAATGAATTAATTTATGAATGTGCAATTCTTAATGATTTTTAAGTTATACGATTGTATGAACTGTCTATTTTGAGCAAAATGTAGAAGGTTTGAAATAAACCATTTTGTACAATAAAAACAATAATTTACAATGCACAATTGTATGTATGTCCTACCTTCATGTGCATTCGGGTGGAAATGAATCAGGCGATGCAACGGCACAAAATATTAACATCACAAGATTAGAACAGTGAATACAAAAATAATACAAGAAACCACCAAATATGTTATTTTTCACAATGATTGTGATAATTATTTGGTGAATTGTACACCACTTCATGCAGACAAACTGCTTGTAAGTGCTGTAATAATCGTGTTAGTATCACCAAATCAAAGTACTCAATTTATCAAGCACAGAAGGATGATGATGTAAAATGATCCTGCCTGGGGTTTCAAACTTTTGTCGCATTGCAATGTCCTCTTCCCAAGGCAAGCTCTTTGTGCTTGAGCCAATACATTTGACAGATTCTTTTTCCTGGGAACAAGTCTGGAATTCAGAGGAGATGCAAGTAAGTCGAGATCCGGAAACCCCAATTTATGTAATAGGAGCCACAAAAAGTTGATCTGTAACTCCCATTTGTGGGTGTTAAACCCCAGATAGCTGAACTGGTCCGTATCTGCATTGTTGTCCCCCGGCAGATGGACAGGAGGAGATCCATATGCCCTCTGGCAGGGCCCATTCCCAAACTGACACTGCCTCCATGCACAGGAGGGGGGGGAACATATGCCACCCGTTTAAGTAGAACATCATCGTGGAATTATTGTCGGTCCTGATCAGAAACACCTTGTCCCTGATGAGCGATAGAAAGGCCCTGAGTGCCAGGCCCACTGCCCTGAGTTCGATCAGACTGATATGCAGGAGGGCCTCTGCTCTGGATCATGTGCCATGACTCCAGTAGCCCTCCAGAGTAGGCCCCCAGGAGGAATCCGTCGTCACCACCAGAGTGGTATTTGGCAGGGTGAACAGGGCTCTCACTGCCACATTGCAGTCCAACTGCCACCAGTGAAGATCCGGAAGGAGAGAAGGGGGGGATAGGGATTCTGTCTAACTGCGACCCTGTTTCCTGGTCCCAGTTGGCTGCCAGATGGAGCTGAAGCAGTCTCTTCTTGAGGCAGCTGTGCCGAACTGTGAGCATGGAAGACGCCAACAGGCCTAGATGGTGCTGAAACCACCATGCCAAGGTGGCCGAATTGGCCAGAAAGTTCCTGATAGCCTTGCAGAGGGCCAGGAGCGTTTTCGGCCTTAGGGAACACCCGCTGCACGGCCATGCCCCAGCGCACCCCAAGGAACACCAGGTCTTGGGCAAGAGTCAACTGCGACTTCCGCCGGTTGAGGGAGAACCCCAGTCGGTGAAAAACAACAGCCAGTCGTTGGCAGGAGTGCACCGCCCCCTCCGGCGACTTGACCCTGACCAGCCCGCCGTCCAAGTAGGGGTATTAAGTGATGGCCCTCCAGGCGGAGGAGATCGGCCACCACATTCATGAGTTTTGTGAACACACGAGGGGCCAAATTGAGGCCGAAAGGCAGCACCTTGTACTGGAAGTGGGGCGACATAATCGTGAACTGCAGAAATTTCCGATGCGGCTGGAAGATGGGGACATAAAAGGGTTGCGGGGGTGTCACATGCAGGTGCCATGGGTTAATATTGCCACAAAAAAGGGCACCATTCTTGTATGGCGATATTTTTGCAGGCATATTATCAAATGGAACCACATAAAGGTACGCATTCTTGAGGACTATGGAACACATCCAGTCCCCCTGCGCACAGAGACTCGGCTATGTGTGCTGGGGTAATAATCTTGAAGCGTTCAAGCGGTAAAGATAGGTTGAGGAATGACAGGTCCAGGACTACCCTCAGGCCTCCTGGCTTTTCTTGGGTACCACAAAAATCCTGGAGTAGAAGCCAGGGCCCTATCTGACTGAGGAGCCGAATCTACTGCCCGCATATCCAAAAGAGAGGATCTCCTGCAACCCTATCTGATGCAGAAGAAGAGAAGGAGGTAGAGGAAGAGGAAGACGGAAGCATGAGGAGGCAATCAAAAGAATCCAGGGACTCTTGAAACAAAACTTCCAGCTGTCTGTGAAGAGAGCGAGCCGGCCCCCCTACAGGCAAGCCGGTTTGCGACCGTTACGTCATTGCTTTTTGGCATCTGAGGCGGAAAAAGCCCTGCAATGTCCTCTGCTGCTTCCTCCTGTGGTTGCTGAGGGACCAGTCTGGCCACCGCGGTCCCTAAACCCCTTCAAGCCGCTGAAAGAGCGGGGTCTGAAGTCGGGTTTGCCCTGGGTCTAAGGGAAAGACTTTTGCCCCGGTTTGGTCAGGATGGTGGACTGCGTAGAGGTCTTCTTTTTCGTCAGCTCGTCATCCGTGGACAAATGAAAAAGGTCCGTCCCCTCAAAAGGAAGATCCATGATCCTCTCCTGCCCACAAAGAAGAATTTTGTGGCATGCATCCATGCCGTCCGCCTCATCTCGACCCCATGGAACCGCCTTCTGCTGGCTGTGTAGCTGTGGGAGACCACTCTCTGGAGTGATGTCAGGCAGGAACTCCCTAATTTCTCGCCATAGCTTCTGGTTTGCCGCGGCTAGGAGGGCATCCGCGTTGGCCTGTCGCAAGTGTACAAAAAACACACTGGTTGTGGTCAATCGGTAACCCTATTCTGCACTCCCAGGAGGACATGAAGTCCCAGGTATCTTAGAGGTCTAGAATGATAGATACCCTACCTTGGGTTTCTCATAATAGACCAGTTCTGTAAGTAATTTCTAAGCCAGGAAATTAACCCCAGTTTCTCGATTTATGATTTGCAAACACTTTTCAGATAAGAACCAGATTCTATAGATAAAAATTACTAATAACATTCAAGCAACAACTGTTTGAAGCAAGTCGTTATCCTATAAAGAATACCATCACTCTTCAACGTCTTCCAAAATTATAATCAAATCAAGGCAATAATGATGCATATAGAAATTCATATTTATGCATGTAAACCATATTCATGTTCATGTGTGTAAAACATACACAAAGCAAAACAGTACCAAACAAAGACACTCATTGAGTGAGATTTGTGTTACATTATTTTCACAATTTGGTTTTGCAACCTATAAACATAAGATAGCTAAGATTGTCCAATGGGCTCCTCTTAGAAACTGACCCCGACCCCGGAGATGGCTCCAGTAGACCTAGATCCCTCAGCCAGCAGGCCGGTAGTCGAATCACCCTGTGTGACGACTACTTCCGAAGTGGCTCCAGTAGGCTGGATGCCCTCAGCTATGGAGCTGGTAGTCGTTTTGGATTGTGCTTCAAACCGACTCCTGAAAGTAGAACTCGACGATTCTTTGCACCCTGGTGCAGAAGAGGACGACGAGCTGGATCGCCCCTCCATGGACCGTGTGGAAGAGCCCCATGGCCCCTGGGAAGCCTTACCAGCCTCTGGCCTGTCAGAACCAGAATCCAAGTTCCCCTTCCCAGTGGAAGCCCCCGGAAAGGAGTCTCCGTGCTGAGGGGCCTTGCTAAACAAAGGACCTAGCTTGTCTTGACATGGGGTCCCGGCGACAAACTCTGAGAAGAACGGAAGCTCTTCCTATAGTGAGTGGGAAAGACTGTTCTTCAAGGCGGTGGTCGGGCCCCAGGCCCTCAAGGAAGAGCGCATGGGGGTCAGCGGCTAGAACCGAGCAATCGCAGGATTCGCATCTTGTGAAGCATCCTGCAGCCAGCATGCGCTGGGAGAGGCATGGCACCGAAGGGAGGTGAAGGATTTAAAAAAACAAAGAACGGGGAGCATTCAAAAAGTTGAAATAGTTCCTGCTCCTAGCTGCCAGATCTGACACCATCTGTGTGGAAAAAGAGACTGAGGTGAGGTGCCATAGGGCAGGGTCTCAGGGGCGTTCCCACGCCCGGGGCTGAAGAACACCCCCCGCCCACCGCACGCTATGCTAAATTTAAAGGGGGAAGCTACTTTTTCACTAACAAAGGTTCCGGTACCGACCCCATCTTGGGTGACGCCCACAAGGATGGAGGAAAGGGGACGGGACGTATGAGTAATAAAAGGATCCCTACCAGACCTCAGCCACAATTCTCAAGCTGCAAAGGAGCTGTTTACTGACATGGAAACAGCCTTCTGCAAACACGCATATAATCAGTCCAGCCTCGGGTCCTGGAAGTTGAGAACCAACAGCACCAGATGGAGGATAAACTAGAAGACAGTGAGAACAGGGCACGAAGGAACAAGATCAGGATCTGGGGGATACACAGGGAGGTCTCCAATCAAGATCTGGAGGACTATGCCATTGTACTGTTTCAGTCGATTGCTGGTGACTCCATCAAGACAGACTATTTACGAATTATCAGTAGAGAAAGTCCTTGGTTTCAGATGTACTGACAAAGGTAAATTTCTTCAAGTCAAAAGAACAAATCTTACAAAAGGTAAGGTCGCACAGGGATCTACGCGTCAGAGGTTTGTCCGTTCAACTGTTCCAAGACCTGGCCCCAATAACTATCATTTGTCATTGTCAAATGAAGCCCCTGACTGGGTGGTTACAGGAAAGTCAATACCATATCAGTGGGGGTATCCCTTCAAAATTCTCACCCTTGAGGGGACACAGCACTGATTCTCCTCACTGTGCACCACAGTGGAAACACTTAAAATCCCCCGAACTGAGATACTACTACCGGAGACAGATGATCATTTGGAGTCGCATTCCGAATGGTACAGAGCGAGATCTAGGAAGGAGAAACGCTGACACCTACAACAACGCTCATTGGACAAGAGCGAAATGAGCATATATTTAAATTAACGCACCTGAAGCTCAGACAAAGAGTTAGAGCTCACCACTCGGTCTGCAACGTCATTAGCCCTATAACACACACAACCCCCTTCCCAGGCCAGGGATTCTCCTGATATCAAAGTGCTGATAGAATTTGGGTTCTTTCTTTTGATGAGACATACTCCCCCTTAGTCTGACGGCCACAAACATTTAATTACATAAGCACTCTGGTATGTCTGACTTGCACTATCAATACCACAGGTTTCCCATATGCCCTTCACTCTAGGCCCCACTAACCATCTGTACCAGTTATACTTTATTCAAGAACCAAACACCAAGAGGACCACAAAATGGCAGAAGTGCACTGTACAACACCACTTTACATTACAGATTAAAGAATGGAAGTATTTGAAGGGGTGCAAATATAGAAAAAGAGGACAAGAGAGGGTTCAGGTAAGATGGGGTAACAAAAGAAGTTAGGGGAAAAAGCATAAGGGACAGAGAAATTATTTTTTGGGAAAGAGTTAATTAAGCAAGTAGAAGTAGGAAAAAAGGTAGAGCTGCACATTTGTTAAAAGGCAAGCCGTCTAAGTTCACAAGGAGTATACAGAAATATCCCAATGTCTCAATTGTGGTGCAACTTCGAGACTACTGGGTCCCAAGTGCACTACTTTCCTTCTCCCAGTTCAGAAAGTGTCAGTTAGTGTGAGGATATTAGTCAATTGCAAAATAGAGCGGTGTAAGCTCTGGTGTTAAATATAAAGGAACCTTAGCCTTCCCTGAGCCCTGTTTCCGTTCTCTCCTCTGCTGCATGATGGGAATTTCAGGAACTTACGGACTCATACGTCGGGGGAGTGCTGGGGATCTGGGGTGCCTTGCCACCCATCTGTGGTGGATGAAAGTTTCCAAAGGCCTGGTAAGTACCCACCGGCGCTCCATTAAAAACATCCTAAGTAAGAAAAACATGACAAAAACATTAAACATTTTGTGACTTATTTTGCTTTGATTACTTAAAGGGAATTAAGCATATAGAGCAGAAGAATCCTGCATATCATAAATTGCACTGCATGCAGTTTCACAAAATTTAGCATTAAAGAAGCCGTTAAAGACATGCACATTCTGAACGGCAACTAAAAACATTCAATGGCAATGAAAGTGTCAAAACGTGTACAAACAAGGGTTCCAAACAAAATTCTGCAGGATTACTCTTATGTGTTCTTGTATGCTCCTGGTAGCGACCAAGGCAATTTTCATTATGACTGAATAGTATGCTTGTGTTATTCAAATTACAAGCAAGAAAAAGATCGTATTAATTCGACTTAAGGGGAGAAATTCTTGAGCTATGTTCAATAATACAATCTGTACCACCTGCTACAAATGCAGGGTGATATAACTAATCATTTCCACATGATCAAAAGATAATTATCCATTAACAAAGGCTAATGGTGTTTTCCTTTTCTCTAAAGGAGAATGTGCGGCTTGCAATTCTGTCCTTACACAGTATTAGAAGGCCCTTGTGCCAGAATGTACATGGTCAGGTTGGGATTATCAGAACCAGGTTGTTCTCCCAGGTCTAGACCATACAAGGCATAGAAGCACAAACCGCCTGATTCTTAATGCATTTGTATTTATTTGGTTCTGAAAGCATATTGCATGAAACTGTGTGCCGATTAGGAAACTGAAAATAAACTTCAACTGATCTAGGCAAACAAAATGATATGATAAATTCAGTTATAGTGCATGGCACCACAGTATTTTCCCATTTTGTAGAGCTGTAGTTAGTCGGTGTTACATTACTGAAAAGTACTTAATCAATCTCAGGACCTGGCAGGGGTGGCACCTGGGGTTTGCTGGTTATACACAGGTTGTCAGTCTAGAAAAATGGATGACTCTCATGATTGATGGCAAAACGTATTTTGGTGGACGTGGGCCAACCGTCTCATGCACGATACGATAGAAAAACAGGTTTCCGAGTTTACCAATGAACAGCCATTTTGATGTAACAAGGATTGCCATTTTGTTTTCTAACAATTGCTCATTCCTTTCTGTTCTTATTGCTTCGCAGCACATTTTCTGCTTACACTGCTCGACTGTTAATATTGTTGTCTGAACGTTAAAGGACAAGGCCGCAGGGCCGAGAGGCTAATAAGAGTTAGTTGAAACACAACCTAGGCAGCGCCAGGAAGTAATGCCCGGCTCCCTCCAGAATGTAGCCTTGAAGCAGAGCCACAGGGCATTTAATCATTTCACAGCTGCCAGCCAGTCTTGTTATATGGTAGAATATGTTAGAATAAAGCAGCTAAAGGCTTGAATTATGCTCTTCTTACGGCCCCCCTTTACCGAGCCCTGTAGAGCGTGTCGGCTCCCAGGACACGAATAGCACCTCATAGATAGCAAGGTCTGGAATGTGACTCTTCCCCCGTATGCAGCTCGCTTCCAAGAACAGAAGCACTGTGTTCTGTTCAACAACTAAAAGATGCCTCTGCACTTGCAAAATTGCATATTGTTACTAGAATAGATATTTGAAGGTGTCATAATTGTCAAAAGTGTCCATCATCACACCGAGTTCAAAGAAACCCAATAAAGGGGGATGTTAAACATGTCATCGCTGATTGTATGATATGCATTTTGTATATATGTAACTGATGTACGTAATTCACTCTCTTGCGTCCCTCAAGGTCTAGAGATACACATCGCGGGGCATGAGACCGAGTTGGCCAACTGAGACTATTTGCTTTGCAATAAACCCTAGCTTTGGGAATACAACCTCGTGTCTGGCTTATCTATCCTGTGTGGTGACTTGCCTTGTTTCCATAGACGTAAGGGACCCGTAGGGGCCCCTTTCAAGGTCACATCAGAAAACAAAAAACTTTAACTATTTGAATAGTTAGAATAATAAAACATAGCTGTGGCATTTCTCCTTATCCACAAAAAACACTTTTATTTGGGCCCATCAAATTATTAAAAAATGTTCACCGAACTAGCATTTATTAGTTTTTGAGATATTTAATATCATCCTTCGACAGGCCTCGGTTGCTCCATTTCCCCTATGTAGTTTTTATTGAAGGCATGCACATCATCAGATACATGTGCAGTGCCAATGCTGGCGTTTATAGTCTGTTTTGCTAAGTGGCCGGTTGGTAACAAATACTCAATTCAAGAAAATACATTATGTGGTGGGGAGTAAAATGTGTTTATGTTGAATGAGCCGTTCGCCAAACAACCTGCAGGTCAAAATCCCCCTCAAGTTCAGTTACAGCAATCTTGTTTTTTCTATTTTCCAATCTAATCAGGGAGGGCTTGTATGTCCAGGTCCCCAACACACTATTAAGGTCTCCCCCTAATAGCATGTGTGATGTATTGTAGATCTACTGTGTATAATTGACATTTAGCATGTACACATTAACCAATATTTGCATTAAAGTATTGAACTTCAGAAGGAATATTTGATATCTGCCCCCTCATCCAATAGAGTCTTTAAAACATCCTCTTTCATTGTTTGATGTATTGAAGTTGTCAGACCTCTTGTGATCCTTGCATAAGGAATATGGCAGACTATGCATATCCCTTCTTAATTTAGAGGCCTGCTCTTCCACTAAAAATGTCTCTTGTTAAAGTGTCACATCCACCCTGGCGGTCTTAAGGTAGGTCATTTTTATTTTCCTCTTTATGGGCAGAACAGGTCGCAGATGTTCCAAGACACACGCTACCGTTCTGATTAGACAAACAGCCAGGATCAGAAGAGAAAGGGAAGGTAGGCAAGAGCACAGGGAAAGTGAATTAAAATCCTTAGAATAGGATTTGCACAGGAGAAAACGTATAGCTGAAAATAAAAAAATTGCCAGGTGCAAATATGAACTAACTCTACTCACAGAAAAATCATAAAAATATATTAAAAATGAAGGCGAGGTGTACTTATTGGTAAGGAGAGCAGTTGCACTGCCCCAGAGTCTCTAGAGTGACAGAAGTCAGAGGCCAAGCAAAGAAAATGGCCCATCAGAAGAAGGGCCTCAAAGGAAAAACCTAACTGGTGCTGCTGTGGAAACCTTTAAGCCTTTTTTGGTTCTTACTTCCAAAAGTGCCCTGCCGGCAGAAGGGGCATCAGAGAACCCTAAGAAACCCAAAAGCGGTAACTCGCCATCAAGTCCATCGACAGTACACATACAACGGTGTCTCGCTCGTGTGACCACTTTGAACAAGTGTATCAACAGTGATGAATGCACTCAGCATGGGTCAGTCCCCGTTAACAGGATACCCGTTAATGGCCTCGCCAATGTCCAAGCCAGCATTTAAGTCCTTAATGACGATGGCTGCCTGTCATCGGACTCCACACCTCCATTAATGAGTCAATCATCCATGAAACAGCAGTCGGCAATGTTGTTCATGGGACCTTCGTCCGCCGGAATGGCATCCACGGGTCATCACCTGAGAAACCGTTCATGGGGGAAAATCGACATGGAGAGAGACCAATTTCTACAGTTTCAATCCATAAGACAAGCAAGGGTTCCCAGGAGCTATGTTAAAAGCTAACACGGCCTCACATATCTGAATCCCCAGTGGTGCCAACAGTGATAATGCAGAAGGAGAGTCCAACTCCTCTGGGGTATGGGTGGCAGAGGTGCATGCTCATAAAAAGGACAGCACCTTGGTTTCGTCTTCAGATTCTGGCAGAGAAGACCAAATCCAGGTAAAAGCTATCGCACACAACCTCCTCCTCCCTCTCTAGTTATTGGTTCATGAATACCAGAAGGAAAAGGAAAATCCGTAAGGGCACTGCTCAAGCCTAAGGGATCAGATACACAAATAACAAGTTTTGACGGAAACTCCACTATCCCCACCCATCCTTCAGGGCCGTGGTAAACCATAGGATTCCTACAATGCGACAAAGCCAGAAAGGAAAGGTTTCCACAGTAGCACTAAAAGGGCAAGAGTAAAAGGTGTGGGGGCGAAGGAACGCCTGACTGCAGGAGGCTACCCCACAAAGTGTTATGCCCATGTCACTGGGAGGCTAACCCACCGGCTTCACCAGGGGCAAAAGAATACCACCATTAAATGGTTACGACACACCTTGGAAATTATGTCCACTCTGCCCCACAAGTCCCCTTCTCTGATTGAAGCAACAGTGGTAGGATCCCTTGCTCCAAATGTTGATCAAGCTGGTCATTCAGCTGGTGCCACAAGAACAAAATGAGAGTGTTGTATTCTTGATATTTCCTCTTTAAAAAAAACATGAACAAGAAGTGTTGACACATATTGGTCACACAGGAGGCTAAAAAGCACAACAACAAGCAATACTTTTGGATGACCTCGCTGCAAACGTAGTTACCCTGCCAAAGGAAAAATCCATTCTTTGCCACTACCACCAGAGTATTTACAAAGTGATTTGCTCCCATGTCTGCATGGTTGAGACGGCAAGGAATCACAATCTTTCCTTATCTAGATGATTGACTGGTCAAGGCCCCTTTTTACCGGCAAGCCACAAGACCTATTTGGCTGTCCATACAGATTCTGGAAGATCTGGGCTTTACTGTCAACTACAACAAGCAGGTACTTCAACCAACTCAGAAGATAATTTTCCTAGGTGGTGACAAACTTTACTATCTCAAAGGTGCAGTCATTACAAGAAAGGAGGCAGGCACAATTTGTGAAGGTCCTGAACCCTAAAGTCAGGACCTCTTGCACAGTAAGACATTTCTCTCTCTCCCAGGCAGCATACCCTCCTGAATATTACTTGTTCCGCAGTGCTGCCCACGGATGCAACAGTTCCAACAGATACTTCAAAACTAGTGGCAGCAAACAGCGTGGGACTGGGATCAGGGCATAGCCCAGGGGATACTTTCAGGAACCCGTTACGGTGGTGGGAATGTCCAGCCAACCTATCTTGTGGGACTTCCATTTCAGGAACAGGAATGTCTGCCACATAAGAACAGACGCACATCTAGGGGAACTGACAACAAGGGACCTATAGTCAGAAAAAATAGAGAGCGTCTCAAATGTTTTGGAAGCAATGGCAGTTTTCTTTGCCCTTCAGACTTTTCGGATAGATGATTGTCCGTGAAGCTTCAAATGGACAACAAATACATGGTGCTGCCTGCTATCCGCAGAAGCACAACATCTATGGAGACTGGAGAATCAACACGCCATATACAGAAGGGAAGAATACGTTCCGGGAGTGGTATACACACTGGCAAATTCGCTCAGCAGGAGCTTATCACTATCCCACAAATTGAAACTAAAGAGCAAAGTACTCCACCAGATATTTCCGATGTGGATAACACCCAGGATGCACAACTTTGCAACAGCAGCCAACACCAGTGTCAGTCCTTTGCTAACCGTTTCCCCCAATGGGGCTCAGAAAAGGGGTCATTTTCAGTTATGTGGAAAGGGAAGAACTATTATGCGCACCCTCGAATTCTGCTGATACACAGGTGATCAACTGAATCAGGATTACTTTGTGTGAAATCATTCTGATAGCCCCACAGTGGCTGAGGCAGATCTGGTTACCTGGATCAACCACACTTATCAATCTAAACGCCATACAACCTTCCAGTCACGCCGGATCGGCTGACCAGGGAGAAGGGGAAGATTGGTCACCATGCTCCCGCATTGCCTTCTGATTTCCCTTGCAAGACAAACCCGGAGCAGTGGTAATCCAGTTACAGCACATCCTATGTCACACCTAGAAATTCCCTAAAAAGCAGGTTAAAGTCCGACTTTCTGTCCTCACCAAGAAGAGTCCGGGGGGGGCAGGCAATGGGGGGAATGCATAATCTTGCAGAGCAGTGTACTCTGTTACCCAGCTGTTACCAAGAAGTATGAGCCTTTTTGTTATAATGCTGCTGGAAGGGAATATTATACTCTACAATGAACCTGAGGGATTTGGTGGAGAGGACGAGTTGAGTAGTGAACTAATAGAAGCGCATTTCATTCAACCGTCCTTGGATGGTTTCCTGTTTGGATGGATGGCCGAGGAGAACATCCGTTTTGGTTAGGTTGAGCTTTAGGTATGCACATCCACATTTCAATGGTGGCAAGGCATTTCCAGAGGTGTTTGTCATGTAATCTGTTTCCTCCGAGGTGCAGGTGTCTGTGGATTGTTGTAGAGAGAATATTGGATCATCAAGGAGTGAACGTAGCACATACATAAACCGGCTGAAAATCACTGGGGAACAGTATTGAGCGCTGTGGAACTCTGCAGGTAACCAGGCAGTGGTCGTACCTTAAGGTGCATATCGGAACAGGTTTGAGTCTATGTGATATGTAAGAGGAGAACCAATTCCCCTCTTCTTATGAGAACCATACCTGAAAAGCTTATTCTTTGCAAATGAAGGCTAATCAGAGCTTGGTGGTTGACTGCAACAAAGGCAGATGGTCCAGATAACGAGAGACCCATGAACTGGAGAAGATTGTCAATCACCTGCGTAGTAGCTGTTTCTGTGCTGCATCTGAGACATAATCCAGATTGATAAACCTGGAACAAGTTGTGCGGCTGATCGAGTTGATTGACTACGGTCTTCTCAATGGTTTTACCAATAAGTGGGAGGCTGGTAATTAGCCCATAGTCCGCAAGGCCCTCTAGGTCCAAAGTGGAACCAGCATGCCTGGGTGGACCAAGGGTTACCTGCCTTCTGTCTGTGCGTGACATTGCCAAAGCATTGGACAATCAACCAAACAACACTCAACATCCTAACCCTATGCATGGCGTTCGATCGCATCCTACTGGTTGGTTTGCAACATACCTGCATTCAAATCTTTTTGGGGTATCCAGTCACTATTTGCTGTCCTGTGTGGTACATCAAAAGGTAATTTCAGCACAACCTCAGGTCCTCACAAGAACAATGGCTTGCATTGCCAAGAGTGATACAGCTAATGCAGATGGCAGTGGTAAACTGTATACATCCCGGTAACATAACTCTCAGCTTGTGCAGCGGACAGAGACATGGGTCCACTGCTCGCCAAGCCTAACCAGGAAGTTACCCCTCACGGCATTTCAGTAAGAGGAATACCCCCCCCCCCCATGGCCTCACTTTTGAAACTAAACAACCCAGCGAAATCCCTGTCGTAACTTTAAGAAAGTGCTCACTCAAGATATCAAAGACTGTCTAACCTCAATTATGGGCAGCACATCAAACATGGATTCAGCGAACTGCCTTGCGTCCCCTTTCTCCAACAATTGTACAAAAATGCTGGATAAAATCGCCCCTCTAAAGCCTATGTTTGTACGGGATAAAATAGGGCACCATAAATGGTTTACACCTGAGCTCACTGTCCTGAGAAAGCACAAGCCCCAACTTGAATCTCGTTGGCTTAAACACCGAACAGAGGAAAAGAGAACCACCTGGATGGAGGCTGATAAAACATACAAAGTCAAAATTGCTGACACCAAAAGAATTTCTTCAATTCCCTAATCAGCCAATCCTCTAATTGCACGGGAGAACTTTTTAAGATTATGAAATCCTTAGAGAAACCAAAGGCCCTCCAAACTACCTTCCTGCCTACCAATCAGGACTGTGCTCTTGTCCAGGCTGCTTTTGAGGCCAAAATCATCAATGCAGGGGACAAAATTAATAAATCTTTGGGGTCCACTGAAATACCCAATAACCTTCAGACATTTGATGCTGGGTTTTCTGAACATCCAGCGTTTTCATTATCACCAATCTCCATAATGGACATGCATAAAATGCTTTTGTCTTTGCATCCAACATCATGTTCAGAAAAAATTCTCTCGCCTAAATTAATCCTCAAACATAGTGAATTGTTTTCCCCCTTCTTCACCAGATTTGTTAATGCATCTTTCAAAGACTGATCGGTCCCGGATTGAATTAAGGCTGTTACGGTTACTCATCTCCTCAAAAAACCCAGCCTAGATCCAAAAGGACCCGGCCAATCTTAGACCCATTACAAACTGCAATTTCCTCCTCAAAATCCTAGATACATTGGCCACCTCTCAAAGTGGGATCCAATGGTATCCTGCACTGCAGGCAATCAGGGTTTTGACCCTCTCACAGTACAGAGACTGCTCTGGTCGATTTACAGTCCCATATGTTGAAGATCATGGACGAAGGAAAAGCTGGGCTGTTGGTCTTGTTGGACCTGTCAGCAGCTTTCGATTTAGTGGACCATGATCGCCTCTTGCATTCATTATGGCACCATGGACACTGTTCTAAATAGGTCACTGACTGCTTCCACTCTTTTCTAATTAATCGAGGGTCAAGGATCCGGTGGGGCTCTGCATTTTCCACATCAGCACCCTCTCTGTGTGGGGTTCTGCAGGGAGCATGCCTTTCACTGGTTTTGTTCAACCCATATATCCAGCCACTTAGCTCGCTCCTTGACGACCTGGATATATTGTCCACAAATTATGCTGACGACACCCAATTAGTCTTGGAAATTAGCGGCGACCACATTTGCGGCAGCCACCTTAGCCAGGGTCTACGACCAAATCGAGGCATGGATGTCAAACAACTGGCTCTGTTTAAATGGCAGCAAAACTGAACTCGGTCTTCGGTTCACCGCAGGCCCTGGCTAAACTAAGTGTGGATTACAAAAAAATGTAATTTGGGAATAGGGTCATTGAAGTGCAAAACAAGGTTAAAACCCGGGGCTTTCAGTTGGAGGCACCCATGAATGTGGATGCTTATGTCAATTAGGTAAGCCAAAAGTGTAGCTATCATCTTCGGCTTCTTAGAAACATCTTTCCTTTCATCACAGAAAATAACTGTGCAACCATTGCCCAAGCAAACATTCTGTGGAGGCTTGACTACTGCAACTTGCTACTGATGGGAGCCGCATCCTCTAACCTAAAGAAATGCCAAGTACTTCAAAATGACTCTGTGCGCGTGGTTAAAAAGATCACAAGAAGGGTCAACATCTCCAACCACCGGAGGGAAATCCAGTGGCTCCCGATACAGGAGCTCATAACTTTCAAAGCTTGTACCTTGATCCACCAGTGCAGCTTTGGAGAGGTGCTGTCATATCTAAAACATTTGACCCCCTGTTATATCCCAAATAGAGTGCTACGCTCTTCGAACCAACAGCAGTTGCTCTACCCCAGCTTCAAAAGGTAGATCCTTCCCTACAAGAGCGGCTAAGTTCTAGAATTCACTGCCTCTTGCCCTCTGATTTGAAATCCTTTCGAAAATCTTTAAAAACTAATCTTTTTAATTAATTTGTATTGACCCCGGCCTGAAATTGTATCCTCAAAACCGATTCGTTTCGGTCCATACCATCTAGGGCCCACTTGCCTTGTTTCTTTATGTTTGTTCTTAGTGTGTAAGTGTTGAGCCCCGATGCCTGTGGACTTTCGGCGCACTATACAAATAAATAAACACAAATAAATAACATAATAATGCTAGGAACTCGTGCCCTCTTGAGTATGACTTAACAGGTGAAGAACACTTGGACCTTGCTCTAAGATGCACATCAACAATGTGCCTGTAATGGACAAGCAAGACCCATTTCTTTTGTTGGACCGTCCTTCAGGTAGATTCAAATAGTTGTTCATAATTTTTTTATTGTTAACTGTTTTGTTTCCACCACTGACTAAAAAGAATTACACATTTACAAGTCACAGACATCCATAGCAGTCAGGCTGCTTTCTGCAAAAACTCTTTAACAGCTCCTAAATAATAAGTCTTGAAAAATCAAGCTCACTATTTTACTATAAGGTGGGAAGTCCTCTTCAGAAGTGTAGAGAGGTCTGTAGTAGGTTAGAAAACTTTTTTTTTAGGTCAGAAACTCTCCTGGACATTCTTAAATGTAGAACACTCCTTAGAATTCCCAGTCTTTACTGGAAAATCAAAATGCACAATAACCTATGACCTGGGGTACAGATAAGATTTTCTAGTGGGAATATTGTTTACTTAATTTATTTTGAAGTTGGCAATAAAATTACTTTTAAGGAGCGAAACAGCAATTTACATTCACAATAGCAGTATTTTTTGAAGAGTGAGATGAATTACTTTGATGCAAACCATGGTCTTATCCCATCTTCATTACTGCTGTTTCTTTTAGGTTTGTCTTCCAATATATGCTCTTCTTCCATTATGTTCTAGTTTTCATACAGCAGTTAAATTGTTTTTAGCCTTCCATTCTCTTCTCGTTTCACTCTTTATCTTGCTCATCACCGTTGGTTGCCGAGTCAGCAATGTTTTGAATATCAGTCTGTTACTATTTTAAACTATTCATGCTCTGGTGCCTTCGTACCACTGTTCGCTAATCTCTCTGGATCATCCCTCTAGAAATATCCGATATCCATCACAATTTCTGTTGTCTGTTCCTCGTCCTCCTTGGTTGTCTTCAAGTTTTTGGTCTTTTCAACTTCTTCATCTAAGCTCTGCAATTCTTTACCTCGCGATATTCACTCTTCTTCTTCTCTTGCTCCGTTTAAGAACGTTTTAAAAATCATTTACTACAATCTGACTTTCCTTAAGACCTTGTCCTTGGTGGATGTTTTTTTATTCCATCTATCTATTCAATATCTTGTACTGTGATTATCAGTTTTTTAAAGTGCTTTGGATAAAAGCACTATACAAGGACAATTAAATAAATCATAAATATACTGTAACTCTAAAAACAGCTATAGCATTATAACCCATACTTTTTTGTATGTATTAATTCATGCAAATTAAAATATGGCTTTTAACCTTAAAGTACTGCTTCAGATCAGGCAGTACAAATATTATAGCTCCTTCCTGTGGCACTGTTATGCTGGTACCACAAACCCAAACATATCTGTGGAGCAGTGAGAGGAGAAGCAGGTTTATATGTCTATTTCCTATTTTTAGTTGGCTTTTTCCGGTTATGAAGTAAATGTTTTTTTACGGCCACTTGTATGTAGGGCTGAGCACGATTTAACAAGAAATCAAAGTCTCCCTGTGCTTTTGCATTGATCATTCTCCTGACATCAAGGACATGTCATAAATCAAGTTGTAAGGTTGACTACCGACAACGACCAGAAACAGTTGAATCTCATGTTACTGGGAGGTTCACAACCAATAAAGATTGGAGCAAGAAGTCTACATTGACTGACTTCTTGAGACTATCCTGGCATGGAATAGCCTCCTCCCTCAATATGTCACATGGATTGATGGGGTCTTCGTCAATTTGGTTTAATGCTGCTATGAAAATAGACAATAAAACTATATTTTAGCCTGACCGGTTTATGGCTGGGATTGAGACAATCAATTACCTATTTGAAAAAGGTTCATGGCTATTATTTCAAGGATTAAAGACAAAATTTGGCAAAGTTGTCGATATGGAGAATACAGGAAACTCAGGTTTGCTGTGAACTTGGAAAAGTTCGACTCATCTGACCTGTTGAACATTAAGAAATCCATGGGAGGTCAGGATCATCTGGCTTCAAAGGTGTATACATTACTACATACAAATTCAAAAAGGAAATGACAAGCTGTTGCAATCCTAGTTGTTATGTCTGGAGGAAGAGATGGCACCTCAACGTTGGGAAGCGTTATGCAAAAATATCCCAAGAATGTCTATGAACATTTGTGAAAAGAACACGACAAATTACAATTTTAAACAGAGTTTTCTGGACTCAGATCGCTTATATAGTCAAGGGCTTAACTCCACTGATGCATGCTGGGGCTGTAGTCATTCGAGAGATACTCTTGGACATATATTCTCTGGGAATGTCAAAGAGTAAGGTTATTTTGTTCTGAGATCACAGAAGTGATGAATAAGGTACTGGACGACGAAAGAGAATTTGGTTTTTAAACAATGATTCTAGGAGAAGACACAGATCTGGAAGATTTGTCATATCATCAAAAAACCTGGATTTGGAAGGCATAGCCGACAACAGAAAAAAATGAATAGTACGCAGCTGGAAATTGACTGAGGCAACTCCAAAAAGACTTGTGGATGTCAGAAATGTTCTCAATCTGCAATGTTGAAAGAGTTATGTTGAACATGCAAAAAAAAAGGAAAAGTTGTTTGATAAACTCTGGAATGACTTCTTAAACATGCTTTAAAAATAACTATTTTAGAGGATGTATTAGACAGGGGACAGCCAAAGAAATTAAGATAAGTCTACATTTTATATAGATATTTTAATTATACTGTTTGCACATTGCAATCTATGGCATTTGTTGGATGTCTAAAGTTATATGCTGAATGTATTATGTTATCTGCATGTTCCTTTTTTTTTCCTCGCTTGTATTGATGTTAACTATTGAGGTGTTATAATGGCAACTCATGTATTGTTTTTCGAAATGAGAATAAATTGGTTGCAACAAAAAAAAAAGAAACATGAAGAATGTATTTGTTCAGTCACTGGACAACTATGGGATTAGGAGAGCAAGTGTCTATCACACTATGTATTGGAGAGTTTATGTATAATGCAAGGAGAATATTTTGCTAGTATCCACCTCTGTTGTAAAGGGGGCAATAAAGAGCCCTAACAACAAAAGCTGACCCTTGAAAAAAGGTGGTGAGCTGACTATGTAAAGAAAGGGAAAGGGTAAGAAGCAGAAGAAATGTCTTATTAGACTATTATGTACTTGGTGTATCCATCCAAAATGACAACTTACCATCTATTAAAACACTGCATCAGTGACCCCCCTCACTGAGTTTATTTAGACTGCTGTCCCAGGGGAAGTTGTAGGGGATCCTGAATAATTTAGATGCAAGCCTTTACTATAAAAACAGATCAACCTGTTCCAGATGCTTCTTAGCCCCTTCAGCCTTCATCAGACGGACACAGGGGCAGAATGGGTATTTCATTATTTTAGGGTAATCCAGTTGTAGGCTCAATGTGACAAACAGTACACTTTCTGGTGCATGGGATTCAATAAGTTCCCTGTCCCCAAGCGTTACAGTAAACAGTGCGAGTCAATGCTACCATATTGCTCAAGCTTTACTGCTCGGGAAACCATGGAGAGGAATTTAATAACTACTCATACCACCATCGGTAAGGCAGTCATAAGCATCAAGGTGTTTGTATCCTTAATGTTTTCCAAACGCATGTGTCGCAAACAGTCATATGATTGTTCATGCACACCTATGGCACAACCATGCACAAATGGCATCCTCTTGTTACAGTGCTTGAACGTCCAACTTGTTGTGAAAACAAACCTATACCCACAAAAAAAGTAAAACCTCTCAAATCCATTGTTTTTATTTTTAACCTTATTCATCTCATGTAAGCACCTTTTTAAAATGTAACTTTGCACTGTGTGTACTGTAAGGGACTCAGGGTGGCAACAGTAAAGACAGACACGTGATCACAGTTAAGGGTGTTTATTAAACTGAGTGTGCAGGTTGGAAAAACACCTAACCTAACCCTAAAGCTAGGATGGGAGCAAGCTACTACTATCAAATGAAAAACAAGGCAGTCCTAGTGGCGTCTTGTCAAATAAAGGGCATATACTAAGAAAAACCTATTACAAGTCCTTACGCTCAATACAAAAAGGGTATGGGATAGGATTCACAAGCAGGAAAAGCACAAATGATAAGTCAGGATGAAGTAACCAGGGGTCTCTCTTCCCCACGTTTTGAGCAAGGGACAAGGTGGGACTCCTAAGCACAGCACCCTCTCGACCATTGCCAGCATGAGACAACAGTTCAGTTCTCAGCTACCAGGACCGTCGATGGCCAAGTCTCTTTTCTCTTAAAAGTATCTTGCCTTTTTTGAAATTGACAAAGTCGGAACACTATTGAATTAGTTATGTATATGTGTTACACAGCTATGACTCTACGATTTGTACACTGCATATGCCCTCGAATACATAAAACTGGTTAAAAGTGTCTTGCCTTCGAGGACCTGATGTATTCAGAATAATAAACAAAACGTTCCTTTCTGTATGCACGTTGGGTGATGACTTTTCACCCGTGGATCCCCCTATTATGGGTCTCAGATCCTAAACAAGTTCTTGAACGTCATTTCCGCTCCGTCGGGTTCACTATCACTTTTCTTGCATTCACGAGTCTTAATGTCTTTTTAAACAGCTCACTGTGGACTTCCCTCTGCCGGGTTCACTCATGTCAACACAATGTTCATGGGGACTTTAGAATTTGCCCCTTTCCATCGGCATCCCTCTGCCGGGTTCACGCTACACACAATTTCCTCGACTTTCCTATGAGTCAAGATTCACTTCCCTCAGCTTTTCAACTTCGGCCGGTCAAAGACTTTCGACTGCAGAGAGGATTTTACTAGACCCCTGTATGACCACTTTCTCGCCCTATTCCCAAGGCCTTCTGGTAACGGTAGTTTCAACAATAGGGTAATCGCCCAGAGTCTCTCGAGTGAGCACCCAGTGCCTGACTCCTCTGCAACTGGTTTTCCCCTTTATGTTCACAGTTCTTTGAACTTTCCTTAACTTGATACTTGTGATTTTCATTCAACACAGTTCGGTTTCTTATCTACTCTCCCCTCGACTCACTGGCTGTGATGAACCGCTTCTTTGGAGTCAAGGCCGGTACCACGGTGGCAAGCGTCACTCCCTGGTTTGGTTATAAGCAAAGGAGGGCCCTGTGTACCGTTGACATCTGCTGCAACACATGCTGGCTATTGTCCGCGGTCTTACAATTACTTCCACTGAGGCTTCATGAGCTTGGGTCAGAAAGGCCAAAATCGCTTCTTTCCTAGTCACCCTTTCGGTTCTTGCCGCCTTTCTCCGTCTCTTGAACAGCCGTACTTGGATAGCTGAGTCGTCGTGTGGTATGCATTGCTCGTCCTGTGTTCTCATGCTCCAACTTTTATCCCTGTGGGAAAGGGCCGTCGGGTGTGTGTGTGATTCTGTTCAATTACCTGACCCTTGTATTGGGACATGTCAGGCAAACAGCTCTGATGTTAGTCCGTTGTCTTTCGCGGTGTGCGAAAGTGTTTGTGTCAGAAAGGGGGGGGTAGTGTTTTGGAATATCCTATGTGGTAGAAGATGGGGAAAAGGTGTTGCAAGAAGGGGGATACCGTGTCTCACCCGTGGGTGTCCCACTTCCACTCCCTGAGGAACGCCCATCCAGGTGATCCTCCCTCACTGGTCCAACCCCAGGAACTGTATCCAACCAACAGCGATGGCTGTGTCCTGGCCACCTGTATGACAGATCTCCGGGGACTAATTAGGGTGACACCTTCAGGTTTCTCACAGTACTTTTACTTTATCGTTTAACCCTTCCATCTCGATTCCAAAAGTAATGCATCAAACAGTTCTCGACTCACCATTTCAATTTCCTATTTTTTGGCCAAACAACGCCTTTACAGGGTTATTTTCAGTCAAATACAAAATATTCACTTATTTCAGGTAAGTAATTTCACTCAACCCAGTCCTTAGGATTGTCCTAGGAAAGAATCCTTGCCCAGGCTTCCACCGACCAAAGTCAGGAAAGAGTGAATTAGGCACAGGACTTTGCACTTATTTAACCCTATGGAGGGCACATTTCTCTGGAGACCACTGCTGGTTTTCCGGAAACTGTTGGGGACACAATTTTCTGTGGTTGGTCCAGTCAAGGAAGGCTCACAGGTGCAGAGGTAACCTTTTGGTGCAGGATTTAGTTTTGGTCGGTCATGTTAATTAGAAATCGGTTCCAGGCAGCTTCCAGTAGAATACCCAGACAGAGAAAGATTACCAATTCTATGGGAGCAGACCACCTCAAGGACACCACATGGGATCTAAGAAATGTTGCAACGGGATTCAACATGGTCATGCTGGAACAGGCAATCGCTCCTGAATGGACGAAAAAAGGAACAGGCACCACATAGCTTCCGTTGATGCAAGAAGGCTGAAAATTCAGCAGCAGGCATCTTATAAGTTGAAGATCCTCCAAGTTCCAATGATGCACTTGGAATGATGACAGCTGCAGTGAGGTAGCCCAGGAGAGAGTTAGTCAGTCCACCGGCTGGTCCCGGGGCACATCAGAAGGCACAGATCCTTGAGAAGGAGTTGAGACTGCTTGTCCCTGCCAGTCCAGGGGCAAAACACCAGGGAGGGTCTTTTTGAGATCAAGCAAAGGAGCAGGGCTTCACTGGGACTTGGATGCAGGCAATGCTAGTCAGCTGCAACGGTCGTCCTCGAGCTGCCAGCGGGTTGCATTTTTTCAAAGCGGTCTTGGCTTTAACAATTATCTTTTATCCAAGATCTGGACTGAAGCTTGCCCAGGTCCAACAATGGCAAGGACCTGTGCCATTCAAACTGTTAGTGGCTATCCAATCGTGGATAGCCACTGGGCACAACATCTGACCAGAAACAGACATTCAGGCACCTGGATATGGATTGGGACCAGACATTGCCAGCCCCTACATAAGGCTCACACACAAACCGCCACTTTGCCTGGGAAAGCAGCAGTTTCCCTTGGAATTCAGGACTTGAGAGAGGAGGAAGAAGGCCAACAAACAATATGGCCAAAGGACACGCAAAAAGCTCATGGTATGGCTGAGAGCCCTTGTAGCCACACACACAACATCGGCACATCCACCAATACGCCGATGACACACAGCTAGAACTCAAGATCGACTCCATCAAGGACATCCATAGGCTCAAAACCTGCCCCTCGCTGATCCATTCTTGGATGTCCAGTGCATACTGAAAGCACAAACTCTCCAAGACCGAATTCCTAATGCTCACAAACAACACCGAACACCCAGATATACAGTCCTGGCTATCAACCATGAATTCTGAAGGATTCATACCTGAACTCACCTCCTCCTCGGGTTCCACATCGGAAAACACCTCCCCTTCAAGACACACATTGCTAAAACAACTCAGACAGCTTGGTATCAGCTGTTTATCCTGTGAAACGTCAAGCCCTTCCTCCCTCCCGACAGCTTCAGATCCACCCTTCAAGCACTGGCCCTATCCCACCTGGATGGGGGCAATGCACTCCTCAAAGGCCACCTGTTGTCCTCTCTTGTGCCCCTGAGAAGTGTCTGACAGGCGGCTGCACTCCTCATCAATGGTCAACTGTCACAGGCTCCCACTGCATGCACAAATCACCTTTAAGTCTTGCTGCATCATCTATAAGGCAGTCACCCTGAAGTCACCCAGCTAACTTGCAGAGCTTCTCCGGCGGACAGCGCACCACCAGAAGCCAGGACACATGCAGACTTGAAATCCACCACTGCAAAAAGGAAAGAACCAGAAAACAAGCATTCTCTTCTTATGCCCCAATACTATGGAACCTCTTCCCCATCAGCATCAGACTCGTTTCCACGCTCCTACAATTCATAAAAGAACTCAAGACCCACTTCTTCAGGGAATCTCTCTGCCTCAACAGCTAGGCCATAACATCGCCCCTCGTGTCACCTGACTCGCTACACACCACCCGCCCTTCTTCTCCCGCCACCAGGTACAGCTTTACCCCTCCTCTGTGCCTCTCTGTATCCCACCACAAGCTGTATATCTGTTCTGCTACCCCTGAAAAGCACTCCGTTATGCATCTGTACTGTTGTATACCTCTGCAAAGCGCTCTGTTATGTATCTGTTTTGCTGTATACCTCTATAAAACGCTCCATTGCTTCTTAAAGCCAGGTCTGCTCTCAATAAATACCTTATTAATAATAATAATCAAGAGTGATGTGCTGTAAATACAAAGGTGCACAAGTTACAAGTTTGAAACGTGGTAGAAATACAAATATACCAAAAAAAGCCATAAAATAAAACGTTATAAGTATACAAAGTATCCTAACCGTGCTTCACTTAGGGTCATGTGTATAGTTTTAAAAATACAAGAAATTCTTGAAGAGAGATATAGTATCCCAGTCCTGATGGTTATATGGACTGATCAGTTTCCCCATAAGAATGAGCAAAAAAGACAAGGGAAGTAAAGCAAAAGGCTTTGGAAAAACTGTTTAGCCTTTAAATTAGATGGCTTTACACCCCTCACTAGAGAGCTGTGTGAAAAATCTCCCTAACTGTGTGAGACAATTACACACTGGTTTGAACAAATGCAGATCACACATGGCTTTTCGAGTTGGGTGGAACAGAATTATGCAAGTATAAATCCATTTGTAGCAACAGGCACGTTGTAGAAAAATATTCAAATTTTGTAAACAGTGTCATTTTTAATTGCCATCAGTATTCTGCTACTTATATACATTGCAAAGGCATGATTGTGGCAGTATATAGAACAGTGCTGCTTCACTTGCTGCAAGGTTGACATATGATCTACTGAGCATGTATAGAAGGCTGGGGACCAGTCTGCTTGTATTGTGGTACCCATGCATGTAAAGGAAATCCTTGTCAGAGTGAATACCTAGGAATTTGAGGTCAGAGGTAGCGGATATGGGTTGGGGGAGGGTGGAGGAATGGGGTTGAGACAGTATCCAAACAATGAATGGCCACTGCTGATAATGGTGCAAACACCTGCCTATGTGACAGCAATGCCAAACAATGTGACAAGTGGGTGGGTATTTTATAGCAATACATGCCTAAGGGCTGGATGTCGGGTCACATGTTTGAACTGTTTTGCAATGAAGCAAGCACCTAGTCATTTGATGCAGATTCCTGGTAATAGGTTAAGTACCTTGGCGCTGCATGACAGTCTATGAAATTATGTCAGGGCATGGGCATTTAATGCAACTGGGACAGTTACCTTCCATTTATTTCTCACAATGGGGAAACTACCTGTATTTAATGGTATTTGGGCTAGAGCCCGGGCATTTCACTGCAATCCTCGGAAATGGGGCAAATACCTGAGCAGTTTATGGAAATTCTTGGCAATCAGGCAGGTAACTGGGTGGTTGATTGTAAACCTTGGCTTGGCAATTACCTGATCACCCAATGTCAATCCTTGAAAGTAGAACAAGTATCTGGACAGTTGGCTGCAATCCTTAGCAATATGGCACATACCTTGGCATTTAATGGCAATCCTTGGCAATGGGACAGATACCTAGTAGCAAGGTTGTAATACCTGCCAACAGCACAAGTGCATGGACATTTCATGGCAGTAGGCCAACTACATGGCATTAGAGGTTAAGGCATGTCTAAGAGAAAAAGGATGTAGGCATTTGATTACAGCCTTTGGCAATAGTGAGTGTATCTAGGCATTTGATTGCAATTCTTGGTAAGGGTACACATATTTGATGGGGATTCCCAACAATTAGGAGAGCAGCCAGGTGTTGAATGATCATTGCTGAAAATATGACAGTACTTAAGCATTTGATGGCCATCTATTGCAGTGTGGTAGGTGCACGTGCAGTTGATGGCAATACTGGGCAATGAGGAAAGTGCCTAGGAAGTTGGAAACAATAATTGAGAAGGCAGAAGGCTGTGAGCAGCCGATGGCGATCCTCATCAATGGGCCAGGTTTTTGGACATTTGATGGTAATACTGGATCATGGGGTGGGTACTCTGGCATTTGATGGCAATCCTTCGCCATTTGGTAACAATCGCTGGTAATGGAGTACCTTGGAATATATTTGTATTTATTGTTTTTATATAGAGCTTTATTCCAAAGCAATTTACAGTTTAACAACAAGAATACATCAAACATGGAACAGTAGAAGCAATAACAATATACATGAATCAAACCAGAAAAACAGTATGTAGAACAATTTGCATAAGAGGAGAGGAGGGGGTGGGGAAGGAAGCAAGAGGGAGAGAGAGTAAGGAGTACAATGAGTAGTAGGAAGAGAGGAAATCTAAGGAGAGACGGGGGAAGATAAAGAGAAGTATGAAGGGGTACTAGAGGGAGAGAGAAAAGGTGAAAGAGGGAAAAGGTTTCAGGGTGGGGAATGAAGGAGTGATTTCAAGGAGGAGCAGAAGGAGGAATAAGTGGGGATGGAGCGGATAGAAAGAGGTAGGGAGTTCCAGTGTAGGGGGCAAGGAGCTGAAAGGAGCGGAAACAAGAAGAGGCACAAGGGGGTGGGGGGCCAGAAGGTAAGAAGAGATCAGCAGAATGAAGGGAACGAGAGGGGCTGTAGAATGAGAGAAGAGAGGAGAGGTATGGAGGGGCAAGGTCATGAAGAGATTTAAAGACAAGACAAAGGAAGTGTAATTTAAGTTGGGAGTGGAAGGGAAGCCAGCCTAGGTGTAAGAGTGAGTTGGAGATGGAGTCATGGGGAGAGAGAAGACAGAGGGTATGGATGGCAGAGTGGTAGAGGGATTTGAGGGGGGAGAGATGGGAAGCGGGGAGACCGAAGAAGAGAGAAGAACAATAGAAAAGGCTTGAAAAGATGAGGGAGGAGAATAAATGTTTGGTATCATGGAAGGTGAGAGAAGAACAGACTTTACGGATATTCAAGAGGTGGTAGCGAGAAGTGAGGGAGATATGACGGGTAAAGGAGAGGGATGAGTCAAAGTAAATGCCTACATTAGGAGCATGGGTGGAAATGGGAAGATTAGAAGGGGGAAAATGAATAGAAGGAGAGGGAGGAGGAAGTGTGTTAGAAGGAAAGAATAAGACTTGTCTTGTCAGTGTTAAGAGAGATAGTGAGATGACATCCAGTTTTTAATGGCGGTAAGACAGGAAGAGAGATTTAGATGCAAGTCAGGGGTGAAGGAAGAAAAGGAGAGGAACAGCTGGGTGTCATCAGCGTAGAAATGGTGAGAAATCCCGAAGGAAGAGATGATAGGGGCGAAGAGTGTAAAGAGAAAATAAGAAGGGTCCGAGGACAGAGCCTTGGGGAACGCCATAGTCCAGACGGAAGGTAGGGAGGTTCAACCACCCCAAGAGACAGCAAAAGAGTGGTAAGAGGAGAGCCAGTTGAGGACAGCCTTTGAAGCCAAAGGAGGAAAGAGTACTGAGAAGTAAGGGGTGATCGACGGTATCGAAGGCAGCAGAAAGGTCGATGAGGATTGCTTAGAGTAGCGAGCGATAAGGAGGGAGTTAAGGACATAGGTGAGAGCAGAATCAGAGGAGTGTTTGGGGTGGAAGCCAGATTGAGAGGGAGGAAGGATAGAGAGGTTAGTGACAAAGTTCGAGAGCTGAGAATAGGCTAAGCGTTTGAGTATTTTAGAGAGAAAAGGTAGAAGTGAGATTGGCCGAATATTGGAAGCAAGAAGGGGATTAGCAGAAGGCTTCTTCAGGATAGGGATAATAGTGGTGTGCTTGAAGGCAGAAGGGAAGGTGGCAGAGGAGAGACAAGTATTGAAGGAGGTTAGATAAGGAATGAGGGGGTAAATCTTGGGAATAAGAAGGTTTGGGATGGGATCAGAAGGGGCTGCAGTAGGGTGGGATTTAGTCAGGAGGAGAGAGATGTCAGAGGGAGTGATTGGAGAAATTTCAGACATGCAAGCCGAGGGGGAGTGGAAGGAGGGGGGAATAGGAAGGAGAACAGTTACTTTTTGGTGAAGAGAAAGAATTTTAGCAGAGAAGTAGTTAGCAAAGTCAGAAGAAGAGAGAGGAGATGTAGAATAGAGGTCAGCAGTGGGAGGGGAGAGGAGACGAGAGAGGGTTTGAAAGATACGACGAGGATGAGAGGCTTGGGAGTGAAGGAGGTTAGAAAATTAGGAGCGTTTAGCGGAATTAAGGCAGGAGTCATATAGAAAGTGAAACGAAAAGTAGGAGGTTTGGTTAGAAGGAGTGGGAGATTTGAGCCAACATCGTTCAAGGCGACGGAGGAGACGAAGCATGGAAAGGAGATGAGGAGAAAGTCACGGTTGGGAAGGCTTACGAGTAGGGCGGAAAGAAGAGAGGGAGTAGAGTTGATCAAGACTAGAGGAGATAGAGGACAGAGAGGATAGGGCACGATCAGCTGGGAGAGGGGAGAAATCAGAGAGGTGGAAGAGAAGAAGAGCAGGTATCGAGCAAGAGAGAAGGGCTAAGGTTACGGAGATAACGTGGAGTAAAAGATATGAAGGAGGGTCAAGGAGTGGGAGGTGGGAAGCAGGGAGTAAGGGATAAGGAGAGCCGAGCATGATCAGTTAGATCAATGGGTAAAGAGGAGACAGGGGAGGAGGAGTAGGTAGAATTAAAGATGAGATCAAGAGTGGAACCAGAAGAGTGAGTAGGAGAGGAGGGGAAAGGATACAGAAGATAGGAGTCGAGGATAGAGAGAAGAGGTGAGGGTTGAGGGGGAGTGGGAAGGTGAAGGTTGAAATCACCAAGTACAGTTAGGGGAGAGTGGGAGATGAGAGAGAGGAGGTGGTCAAGGTCATCGTAAAAGGAGAGGGGGCCAGGAGGTCTATAGATAATTAGGAAGGAAATGGGGTGAGGGAAAGTAAAGGATTTAAACAAGCATTCAAAAGAAGGGACGTAGGAAGGGACAATAAGGAGGTAGATGAGGTATTTAGGGTGGAAGAGGTGATCAACGCCTCCGGCAGGGACTGTAGAGTTTTGAGGTGGAATCCAGGTTTCAGTTAGACAGAGGAAATGAAGGTTGAGACGGAAGAACATATCTAAAACAGCTGCAGTCTTATTGCAAAGAAATCGGCATTCCAAAGAGCAATGTTGATTAGGCTGGAGGGTTGGATTGTAGGGTAGATGAGGTTAAGACGATAAGGAAGGGAAGACGAGGAAGGGGGTTGAGCAAGGGAATGGACATGAGGAATAGGGGAAGGACGAGGAGGAGAGGAAGGGGCAAAGGGTGAGGAGGAGGGGGCGAGGAATAAAGTGGAAGAGAAGAGAGGAATCTAGCAATACGCATGACAGGCAGGGGAGAGATAGCAATAGGTGAGAGTGTGGAGAGGGAGGACGAGAGTGCAGCAGCAAGGTGTGACAAAGAGAAATAGAGAGGGGGAAGAGGAGATGAAGTGATGGGGAGTGCTGGAGGAAAGGGTGAGTGAGAGGAGGTGGAGGCAGATAATCCCAGACTAGAAGGCTCAGATGGAAGGCGCCAAGGGCTGGGGTAGAGAGTGCACGCTTAGGGAGGCTAATGGCAGGTCTGTAGGGCAGGGTGGTGACAGATAGGACGAGAGAAAAAGACCTGATAAGAAGGAAGGACGCTAAGGATAGGAGGGGCCCACGTGGGAGTAGGTGGCAGGTAGATCAGGAGGGCTTAGGAGGAGGCAGTAAGAGGGCCGAGGGGGTGACCAGCAGACCCCAGTTTAAGGGATACAGAGGTGGCAGGCGACCAGTAGGAGTGAAGAGACAGAATGGAAGAGGAGCCAGCAGATAGGGAAGCAGTAAGAGGGCTGAGGGGAAGACCAGCAGACAGGGAGAGCAAGGTGGAATCAGGGGTAGGTAGCAGGTGGTTGACGATGGGTTGTGTATTAAGGGGCAGGTGGTGGCGGGTGGTCAGTGGTAGAATGGACCAGGCTGGTCATGGGCTAGGAGATAAGGACCTGGTAGAGGCAGGGGGAATGCAGGGCAGGGGCTAAGGTGGTAGAAGGCAGTTGCAAGGACAGGGCCACAATGGGGCAGATGGGTCGTGGACAGTAGCTGCTCGATTAGGAAAATGAAGTGGGTGGAGATGGCTGCAGGGCGTCCATGAGATTAATCACTCTGCGAAGGCATAGATGTCAGGAACCGGAGCAATGCAGTCACTGTGACTAGACTGAAATGAAGGGTCGAGGAAACAAGATCCCACTAGAGATGAGGCAGTCCATCAAGAAGAGAGGGGCGATGAAGGTGCAGAGAACGCTGGAGACACTCTCCTAAGTCACTGGGAGCCAGAGCAATCACGGCTACAGCAACCAGAAGCAGAGAAGGGTCAGTGAGTCCGGAAAATCCAATGGAGGTGAGGCAGTCTGACAGGATGAAAGAAGCAGCAAAGGTGCAGTGGACGCCTGAGATCCCCTCCGGAGCCGGATCAACGGCTGGCACAGATCTAGAACAGCCAGAGAAAGGGCCAGCAAGACAAAGCAGTCCAGTGGAGGTGGGCGGCCCGCCAAAGGGAGAGAGAGCGGACCAGCAGCAGAGAACACTTGGTGGAGGAACAGAGCGCACACTCAGCAGGGACGAACCGACCAGCCCAGAGAAGAACACATCAAAAGGCGACGGGTCAACAAAGCTCCGTCAGTACACTCAGCAGGGAATACATTGACTGGCAGCACAATGACCGGCACACTGATCCGGCAGCACACTCAGCGGGGAATGGACCAACCAGTGCAGAGAAGTTCACGTCCATAGGCAGCGGGTCCACAAAGCCCTGGTAGCAGAATTCGAGGCAGGAGCAGCCGCAGCACCCCCGATGATGTTGAGGAGGCGCAGGAACCGCCCACTGAAGGGCTGGGATCCGGCGGGAGCTGTCACGGCGGGTTGGAGGAAGACAGAAGGGCCGTAACCCTGAATAGACCTCGCTGGAGGAGGGGTGGCCAGCCGATGGGAGAGAGGCAGGAAGCAGATGGGAGCGGAGCCCCGACTAGACCTCGCCAGCCAGCAGATGGAAGAGTAGCAGGAAGCAGACGGCAGCGGCAGGCGAAGGAACCGCACACCCGCTCAGGATCAGAGCGGGAAGGCCACTCCGATGCCTACAAGCCGAGGCTGAGAGGGGCTGACAGGGTGGAGAGGTCCCAGGAGCACACAGAGCAGAAGCTGGATGAGGAGGCAGCCACAGAACTCAAGCAAGGCGGTCACAGCAGGGGCGAAGCAGATCTCGAGAGGAAGGCAGCAGCAGGTAGTAGATTGCTGAAGGAGCTCTGGAGCAGCCGGCAGAGGCCCACAGCGCCCGCTCACGGATAGAAGCTGGAAGGCCCGACAGCGAAGAGGCGGCCCGCCGAACTGGATGGAGGCTCCGAATTACAGCAACACTTGCTCCAGAGGTGCTCCGAAGGTGATAACACAGAAGCGGGGAGTAAGACAGTAAGAAATTGTCAAATACTGAATTTGATGGCAATAGGCTGCATATCTGACCATGTCATAGCAATTCTGCCAAATGGGACTGTACCTTGACGGTTGATGGTAATCCTTGACATGTGGCAAAGAGCTGAGCCGCTTATGGCATTCCTTGGCAATGGGGCAGATTCTAAGCATAATCTGGCAATCTGTAGCAATGAGGCAAGTACTTGGGCATCTGATGGAAATCTCTGGATAGAAAGCAGGTACACAGCCATTTGATTATAACCTCTAGCAATAGGGGAAAGTACCTAAATCTGAAAGGTAATGCGGCGAGTCCTTGGGCATTCAATGAAAACACTTGTAAATGGGGCAACTCTATGGGAATTGAATGGCAATCTCTGGCAAAGAGAACAGTACATAGTTGCTACATGATACTTTTCAAAAATAACATGGGTATCTGAGAATGTATAGCAATCCTTGGCAACACGGAGGAAAGTACATTGAAGCAAGACACATTAAAGCTCTGGATTTAGGACTGCAGGGTTCTATATAATTTTTTCACATTTTGGTGGCTGCACATAAAAGTAAAGACAGATTCTTGTAATGCTGATTTTGTGCACCCCTTCAAAAGCAGAAATATCACATCTCTGGAGGGGTTTCACCACACCCTCCAGCCCTTCTGGAATCCGATCACCTGACCACCCCCACCATCTCCCGCATTTGCAGGAGTTTGTAAAAATAAGGGGGTGTCTCCTCCCATGCGCCCCTTTCCTGGCTTTCCTCACCACAGTACTCCCTTCAACCCCCGCACCACAGACACTTCCACACACTCACCTTCCCCTTCTACCTCTCCTTTCCCCACCACAAAAATTCCCTCTCCTTCCCACCGACATACCGAAGGACATACACACACACACCAACCAACACACCACTCCCCCTGAAGAAAAAAACACTTACCTGGGATGCTGCAACTTCCCTCTTCCACCCAGCTGCACTGGTCAACCCTTGCACACACTGGTGCAGATTTTATTTTAAACGTTATTTTCACTCAATATTGGGCCAGAGTACCAAGGAGTCCAAACAAGGGGAAGTTACTTATGTGTAATACAAGTTTTCCATAATGCGATCTTCTTTGAATTCTTGAACACTGAACACTTCCACCCAGGAGCAAGACCGCAGAACACATTTTTATTATAGAAAGGCAACACTTTTGTAAAATAATTTTAAAACAGTTCATAAAAAGGGTAGCATTATAGGAATGCTATCTGGCCAGTTATGACTTCTAGGTTTTCAATATTAAAATCTTATGTGGAATGATACATATGGTTATGTATGCTCATGCATAGCTAACTCATTGAAACTACAACCATCGAGGAACAATGGCTAGATAGGCAGGTTCATTCCTGTATGTCAAAGTAACACTGTCCCTTCAAGAAGACTGGCGAGTTCTTGACATCCATCATGTGCCATTACAGCCAGATCTTTTTTTCCAATCATGTGCGAGTCTAAGCCCATCACTGAGTTCTCTCAATCTAGATTTACCTTCCGATCTTTCAGGGGAGGTGGGCTTATTGTTTACCAATTCAATTAAGAGGTCAGTGTTGGAGAACTTAGATTACACACAAGAAACGTTCCCTTCATCATTGGATGCTTAATTGATATTCATAAAAACTAAATAGAATACCAATCTCATCCACCAGAAGGGGGGACAGGACACCAGAGAGGAGGAACCTTGAATTGTGAGCACCAAATAGAAATGACCAAAGTCAGAAGGCCACCTGTGTATCAGCCCAAGCATCTGAGTCTAGGAAGTAATGCCTGGTGAAAATATATAGTGGCTCTGTCATAGTAACATTTCATAGAAGCACACTTTTAGTTGCTTTCCATCTTGTTTTGAAGATTTTGGGCTCTCTGACAAAGGTTGCATAACCTTTTGGTAACACAACAAGGCACAATATACTATCAATCTTGCTAGGGATCACATGGAGTAGGATAACCCGTGTTAATCATAACAAAGTTTACAAAGAGCTCCCTAGTTGCTCTCAATTCCTTCGTCCTGTCTAGATAATAGCGAAGTGCTGTTTTCACATCGGAGGTGCAATGGGATCTTGCTTCCAGAGAAGAAGGATTTGCTAAAATATAAGTCAGAAAATGGTCTGGTTGTTTTAATGTGTTATTTCCTTGTAACTATACCCGCAAGACTTTTCTATGGTTCATATTCAATCTGTTACATACCAAGGAAAGAATCTCAAATTGGGCTGGTTACACGATGAATGTTGCAAATAAGCATTGCCGATTTCCCAAGTGTACGGAAACTACTGAAACACTAAAGCATTTGATTTTATATTGTCCTCATTTTAAACGTCAGAGAACGGTTTCATTGATGAAATTTGTAAATATTAATTACACTGATTGTTTAGTATTCCTCTGGGCCAGAATGATGCAGGGCAATCATAAACCTCTCATATACGCCCTAACAAGTCTATCTAAATCGATAGAAAAAGAATTAGACAACTATGCTAACATCAATGCTTGAGAAGTCAAATATGCTAATTCATCAATTCAGGGGAAGTGATATACCATCGATGTTACATCTCAAACCTGTGTATGTTTGTGTCTATACTTCTTTCTATTGTATGAAGATTTTAAATTTTAAACTTAGGAGTTAATCAATTTGCAATGCTTGTTTATTACTCCAATTTTTACTTATGCATCTCTATTTTGTAAAGATGTTGTTACTTTGTAATAGAATCATACACAAATAAAAAAAAAATTAAAAAAAAGGTCTGGTTAATATTGAAATCTAATAACTTCGGAATGAAGGAAGGGTGATTCATAAGCAACACCTTCTGATTATAAACAGAGTATGGTTATGCCAACCCTTCTAGATGTAAAAATTGCCACCAGAAGGCTACTTTCCGCATTAAGTGCCAGTGGCCTGATTTGCGCTTATTTCTGCGCATAGGTTCAAGGGTAAGGACCATTCATTTTGAAAACACAACATTCAGCTTCCGTCGAGGCCAGGATCTCCAAATGGATGGTCCAATGTTTTCTGTCCCTCTAAGAACCATTTGAACCACAGGCAAGGTGATAAATTAATCAGGAACGGCAGAAAGGTGTAACTTTATAAAGGAAAACTGCAATGTTAGCTCAGCCGCGTGCAAAAGATAAGGCAATACTGTAGTTTCTTGAAAGGATACAGGCTCGGCTCCTTCTGTCTCAGCACAAGAGAAAATAATCTCTTCCATTGGAAAGTGTAGAGGTACCAGGTCGATGGACTACTGGCCTCCTTGAGAACTTAAATGCAGCTTTGCTGGAGATTCAAAACACTGGATTGCATGATCTTAAGAGCTATGTTGTCGGGTAAAGGCTGTGTTGGAATCTTTATGGCTTAGACCGAATGGGAGTATAGAAGATATTGTCTGCACGGCAGAGTGCAGTGTAGCTGGATGGATAGATGGGCTAAATCTGTACACCAATATTGCCATGCCCATGCTGGAGCAATCAAAATCATTGCTGTCTTCATCTGCTTGAACATTCAGATTATTTAAAGGTATTAGAGGAATCAGAGGCAATGGATAAAAGGATTTTCGACCAGTTTATCAAAAGAGCATGACCCCTCATTCAGGTTCTTGGGGCCTGCATGTAAGCTCTCAGCATCTGGCTCTGAGGTCGTTTCTGCCTTTCAACACAAGTCAATCTCATGCAAACAAACTTCTTTCTGCTCCAGCATATTTAAGTTGCAGCACTTTCCCGTGTGTGACCATGTGCGCTGGGAAGTTAGATGTTCCATAAGTGCACTCCAGCCTTCCATTGAGGCATCTGTAAACAATGGACAGTTGAGCCTGCAGGGGTTGGAAAGTCATACCCTCCAGAATGTTTTCTGTTTGTGTTGGGGAGGAACAAGGGTCCTCCCAAAATCCCAAGTGCTTTAGAGTTAGGCAAGACCTCTTTAGGGCACTATAATGGACTAGGGGGGAGGAGGGGCACTGGGAAAGCTCTCTCATGCAAACATAATCACATGTACAGACATAAGCAAGCACTGAAGGAGGTAGGTATTGTCTAAATATAAGGCGCAATTAACTATTAGCTGGATAGATGTGGAATGTCAGATCCTAGGCATTGTAAAATCTTAGTACTGTATATGAGTCAAACTCCCCCTCCTTCCCACAAGGAATGCGGCCTGTGGGATCTAAAATAGACCACAGGCGCTTAATTGTGCAGTGTTCGTCACCATGGCCAGCACGAACTGACTCACCAGGTGTCCACTGTCCATCAATGGTCCATGCGTGTTAAAAATAGGACTAGCATGTTTTGTACAGCAAAGTGCATTTAGAAATAAAAATTATAAGTATTAAGTGTGGAGGAAAATACAGGACCCAGATAACGTTAGCAGGAGGAGTGAAATATGGATAGAATGAATGAACATTTTTTGTACATAAGAATGTTTAGTTATTCCTTAGGCTAGGTTTCAAGGTTTATAAAAGTCTGCAGAGCTGCAGCGTGTTTTTGCATAGTTAGCAAAATGTAGAAAAACATGCCCAGAAAAAAACGCTGACAACGAAGGCGGCTTTGGAGCATCCCTATGATGGAAAAAAAATGGATTGGGATGAAGCCATAGCCAAGATCCAGTGACACCACCACAGCATGCCAGACCTATATAAACCCCTGCTTGAAACCACTTTGGCAGGAAGGAACAGGGAGAGGGAAAAGAGAAGACCGTTCAGGCAGCAGAGTCCTTTGCTACCATCCTCATTTTCTAAGATTATACTTGTTATCCTTACAAGAACGCCTTTTTGCCTAATTTCTATAGAGGGGTTTATTCATCCTGATGTGAGCATGATTAGGGACACCCTTCCAAGTGGTGACTATCCCAACGTGATCCCAGTTCCCCCCGTACTTTGTGGAAGACCAGATCACTTCTCCAGGAAAGAACCAAGCCCAAGCGACCGGTCCCCCAAATAAAAAAAACATGTGTTTCTTGAGCGGTTTTAGAAGGAGCCATTTTAATAGAAATCCTCTCTGCTCTCTGAAGCAGGGCATGGCTCCAAAGAGAAGGAGGGGCCAGTATTGGACCCCGTAACGGACAAAACTCTGGTAATGCTCTCTGAAGCAGGGCATGGCTCCAAAGAGAAGGAGGGGCCAGTATTGGACCCCGTAACGGACAAAACTCTGGTAAACACGCATATGTAAGTAGAGTCTTGTAAGAGATAACAAGAAGGGGACATGTGTGTATGACAGTATGTGAGGTGTGAATGGATGAAGTACGAGGTCAATGACAGATTACATAGGACCTTTGGTGGTGTGTTACAGTATAGATTGGATAGGATTTCAGGTAAGGTGTTAATGTATAGATTGGAAAGGAGGTGGGTTATGTATAGAAATTGTTGCATAAATTCTGTTTTTTCTACTTTTTATAATGGAAAAAGGGAGCCTCAGCATGTAAAGACTGGGAAGAAAGGGAGCCTCAGTGTATAAAGCATGGGAGGTAAGGGATCCTCAGCCATAATAGGTTGAGAAGGTAGTGCCATGCAGTATTCTTTCATAACGATAAAAGAAATGGGATCCTCAGCATGTTAAAAAAGCTGAAGTGGGAAAAAGGGGTGGGGGAAAAATTGGGTTGATCTGCATTTCTGTTTAACAAGCAGCACCGTGCGCCACATAGCGGTAAGGTCTACATAAAGCATAAGGGGCGTGCAATATTAGTATGGGGGAAGAAACCCCAATTAGACACATGCATAGGGTCCTGCCATTCTACTGTGACAGGATAGAAAAATATCAGACAATGGGTGTTGGAAACAAAGGAAGGGGGGGGTGTCCTGCTCCTGGCCAGAGCAGGGCTCCCATAACAGAAACATGCTAGAAAAAATGTCCATCTTTTTAGCAGCAAAATATAACAGAAAGAAGTTACAAAAAAGAAAAGAAATTTTAGATCTCTGGCGATAATTCAAGGATATGGAAGATCAGGAAGATAAAAAAAGAAATCCAATGTAAGGGGATATACCCGATAACGTCTAAACCTGCGGTAGGGTATACAAATCCAGTATAAGCCTCCAGGAGTAGAGAAATTGTCGACAACAGTATCATCAGGATCAGCAACTAGTGGAGCGGGGGGGTGGACTCAAAAGCTTTTGCACCTCCATATAACCCATCCAGAAGCCCTGACATGCCTGTAGCACCAGTGTCCTCATTGGTTCACAAGCAAATATGAACAAGTTAAGAGCGGTGCGGGAAAGGTTGGTCAGGTTAAAATAACCCGGAGAAGTACCACCAGAAATAAGGATACCAGTGCAGAAATTAGGGGATTGGACGTCAGGAGATTTTTTGGTTAGATTCAACCCTGGGGCAATAAGAAATGTTTGTGTCGAAAAAGATGATGGCGAGAGGGTAGGGACGGTTCTGGGACAAAAAGTGGAACCAGCGAGGGAAAATGAACAGGAAGATCAAGGTGGCAGAAATAATGAAGAGGCAGGGGAAGAAAGAGATCGAGGAGAGGAGGCGGTGAGAAACCCATCCCCGCCACAAGAGGCATTGGGAAGGGATTGACCGAGAAAATCGACCAGATTTAATGGTGGTAGTACAAGATCAGAAAAATACTAAAAAAAAGGGGTTGAAAACAAAATAGACATGCAGATGCCTCTGACACATAAAGGAGTAGGAATAATGCAGTATGCGCCATGGCCTCAAATGGACACAAATTATTTTATTAAAGCTCTTCCCCAGCTTACAGCCGGAGCTAGTAAATGGATCTATGAATTTGAGAAACAAACAGCAGGGGTAGCCTTAGGACTAGGAGATCTTAAGAGTTTACTGGTCGCAATAGTAGGAGACCAGATTGGGGACATACGGGTAAGGGATGGGTACCCTGGGATAATTCTTGCAAATAACAAACAAGATGGAGCAGCCTTTAATGAAGTAAGGGCAAGGGTATGGGATGCCCTACGAAATATGTACCCAGATATCCCTAACTTACATTTTTTTATGCAGTGCACAATGGGTGATGAGGACCCAGTTAGGTTTATTCTCAAGTTACAGGAAATGTGGAGAGTAGAGACAGGAGGGCAATGGGACCATTCAGTACAATTTTTCTATTTTATCGTAAAGAGGGGATTACCGAAAGAGGTCTAGAAGGCACTGGATAAAATTATGGGAGTTGAAGCCAAAAGGTGGGTGGAGATACAAAGTGTAAGAGTCCACCATTGGCAGAGAATCAATGGGCGGGACAGGGAGACTTGCCAGAAGCGGCAAACGGACGATGCAAAACTAGTGTAAAAGAAACTAAATAAGGTTGTCGTCCAAGCACCAGTGACGGCACCGGCTCAGGGGGAAAGGACAGGAGATACTCAACAGATTGTGAATGCCACAATTGCGGCATTATGGACCGAAGGAGGACAGGGACAATGGGGTGGGGCAGACAGTACCCCAACCCACAGTGGCAGTAGGAAGGAGCACCAAAGGGAAGAGGGGGATTTTGAGGAGCAAGAGGCTTTGGGGTGATAGAGCCCCAGGGAGGAGGATTGGGAACATCACAGTGCTGGTATTGCTGGAGGTAGGGGCATTTTGCAAGGGAATGCAGAAACAAGCCTGTGATGTGATTTCATTATGGACTATCACCTCCAGGGCAGAGATTCCAAGGAATGGGACACCCACAATTTGGGCAAGGGGGTCAAACTCAGTTCCCTTATGGGGCTGACGGGCAAGGGCAACCTGGGCAACAATCTCAGCAGGGTGAGGGAACACAGTTTAACAGGATAGCCGGGCGAACAGGCACCAAGTTCCAAGGGGTTAAAATGGCGGGCGGCCCTTTTTCATTCCCCGGGATAAATACATATTCTGATTAGGACAGCACAGAGAGCACTTGCATGTCCAATCCTATTGACAAACGCACACCCTGAAGAGGAGTCCTTGGTGAAGGCGGAAATAGGAAACAAGCACTTTATATTTATGGTAGATTCAGGTGCAACTAAATCATGCACTATGGAGGGGGAACTTTCCATTATCAGGTAAAACCCTTGACACGCAGGGATTCGCTGGGGTTATTTCTACAGTTACATACACTGAGGAGTTGGATATAAAAGTGGGAGGAAAGGTAGTACGAGCATCTTGTTATATTCAGAGAGTTCCCCTATTAACATGTTGGGAAGGAATCTGCTCCGTAAACTAAACGTAACTATATAATTCACAGATCAAGGGGTAGTGTGCTCCACTCTGGGTATGTGTGTAGCTCGAGCAATGGTAATAATCAATGCAATGGCAAGGGAGTCAGTAGTCTGTGGAGTTCCTGTGGTCGGGGACATATTTGTCTATGGCATCAAGATACTAGCAAATGCCTCAAATTGCGACAAAATGTTGGCGAGTGCCCACAGATTTTATTTTCCGACCCATGGTGCCATCCAAGGTGGTGGCGGGGACAATATTGTCATTAGATTTGCAAGGACTAGTAGTGGCAGGCAAAAGAGTAGTCCTGATTGGAACAGATCAGGACGGGTGCGAATGGCGTCTATGTGTAGACCCGTCCGTACAATTGAAGGAAATGACGGATGACGAGTTATTTGAGGACAGTGAGCAAAATGGGGAGATCATTTTGGAAATCTACACCCCCTCTATATCATGGTGCAGTATAGGAAGTTACAATTCCCCCTGATGGCAGTGGTGACCCCGTCTTTATTTTTTGAGGAGGACATGCGATAAGTGCCAGCACAATTATGGACTGTTAATCTGCCTGATTTTGGGTTACTGAGCGATGTGCCCCAGTACAGATTAGTTTGAAGTCTGGAGCAGTACTCCCGAGGGTGCAGCAGTACCTGTTGTCAAGGGAAGGGGAGGAAGGGATAAGAGACACTATTCAGGCTCTATTAAAGCAAGGGATGGTTGTGCCATCCACATCCCTGTGTAATACGGCCACATACCCAGTCAAGAAAGTAACGAGGGTAGTTGGAGGATGATCCAGGATCTACGTTCTCTTAATGATGTGGTGCAGAAGGAGTTTCTGGTAGTTCTGAATCCTGCAACAATCCTATGTAGCATTCCCAAGACAGCGACATACTTCACAGTGGTGGATCTTAAGAATGCGTTCTTCTCAATCCCACTCCACCATGATTCATGGTATCTCACTGCGTTACGCATGGTCAAAAGCTCTTCGAGCACATGAGATTGCCTCAAGGGTACTGTGAAAGTCCAAGTATTTTCAATAGAGTGCTGAATGCAGACTTGGGAAATATTCAGGTACCTTGCACGATCATCCAGTATGTGGATCTGCTGGTATTTAGTGAAAATGAACAGCAGTGCAGGAGGGATTCTATTGCATTATTGCATTTGCTAGCTCACAAAGGGTACAAGGCAAATGAAAAGAAGCTACAATACTGCCAAGAGGAGGTACTATATTTGGGGCAACTAATCTCTGCAAACGGAAAAACAATACTACCAGATAAGGCGGCGGAAGTACGCACCACCCCTAGGCCCAGTACTATCAGGGAAATGCAGAGGTTTTTGGGTTTATGTAATTATTGTAGGGCATGGATCCTAGACTACGCAGCCGACACAAGGCCACTGTTACGAAGTCTCAGAGAAGAACAGAAGAGTACATTGAAATGGACTGAAGAAATGAATAGACAGTTTGAGGACTTGAAAGAAGCTATTTGCACGTCCCCTGTTTTAGCAACTTCAGATTTTACACAGGTTTTTTTTTCCAACTCTGATGAACGGTTGATGACTGCAGTATTCACTCAAAATAGCAAAATGGACACAAATCATTGGCTTATTATAGTGCAACGATCGACTCAGTCATGCAGGGACACTTCGCGTGTGAACAAGCACTCGCAGTGGCTGCATTTGCAAAAGAGAAAAGTTCCACGATAGTCATGGGGTGCTCTGTTACCTTGTTTGTGGAACATTCACTATTTGCCATTTTGGAAAGGTCTAAATCGACGTTGACGACTCAGAGATCCTCTGCGTATGGGATTATAATATCCAAACCTCATATTCATATAAGTAAGGTGTAGGACAGTGTTAGGAAAGATTTCATTTTATATGTCATTTTCCTCCAGTTGTACACCCCTAAACTTTTTGCTGCTGTTTAAACACCTTAGTCTGATTTCGCCAGGGGAGCACAGCTTTCTGCTGCACTCCGCTGGGCTTTCACTCACTTGTAATGGGGAAACTGACATGCCCTTAAGACAGTCAGTGCTGGGAGACTGTTTCTTACAGTACAGTGCACTTGGGTCTCAGTCATTTCCAAAGACCCTAGATACGCTCGTAGGACGTTTTGGGAGATGTGCAGATATGTCATGGACAGGGCTGGTGGCAGCTTATCTTTTCATATAATTTTAACCCTTTCCTGCCATTTAAACCGCCTAAACCGCATTTGGCACGAATAGGTGGTCTGGCTCAAAAATGGCCATGCCACGAGGTTCTTTGTCCTGTCCTTTGGCCATCTTGCTCCTTTGCCTTCCCCAGGTCGAGCCGACCTGAGTCAGTCCTTATTTGGTCATGCAGTTTCCCACGAAATGCCAAGCTTTCGCGCGCTTCTGCGTGCCTTGTGAGTGTGCCTCTGGGATGTGGGCTGGGGTGTCTGTCCCCAATACACATCCTGGGTGCCAGAGTCTGGAGTGCTGTGAATGCCTAGGACCACCGTGGTCCGTGATTGGTCCACGTATGGAGTGTGTGTTCGTCTCCCATTGGGTCCTCTCCGTTTTGGCGCAAAGGGAACTTTGGATAAGAGGAGGCCAAAAATACCCATACTATGTCGATCTCTGGAGTTCTCACTGAACAAAGGGTAGGATCCAAGTATCCTGAAACTAAGAAGCCGAGTCGAAGAACCGCTGGAAGGTTTGACACCCTGAGCCCGCTGTGGTCCCGTGGGACCCCTCTGCATCTGGTCGTCCTAGAAGGTCTGTGAAGATGCTTCGACCCATTGGAATAGTGGGACCAACTATTCTCTGCACCTTCAACAAAACCTGCAAGTTATCCTTCTCGGAAGTGTCCCTGGGCCAACCAGTGGTTGACCAGCTCACGCAGGGCCTTTGCTCTGTCTCCGCCATCGTTTCGAGGAGGGCCTCGAACCTTGGTATACATACTGCTAGCTCCGTGACCCCTGCACCCTCACACCGAATTCTGAACACTTAGCATTCCCAGGTCTGAAGTTAGACGAGTGCGCCAGGACCGGAGTAAACGCGGTTACCGTGTTGCCCAGCCGAGGCAACAATCTTTGTAGGTGCGCTGCATTTGTGACCCTCTTGCCCCTGAAGCCTGCTGCAGTGAAACTGGCCTGATCCATCCATCAGGAGCTGAGAAATCACCACTGTCCCGTTTGGGAATCATCGCTGTATCGCCGGAACTGAAAGCTGCAGAGACATCCTTTTTGTTGCATTTGAACCTGCAGCTACAGTGGACTCAACTGGCAAAGTTTGGTCCGGAGTGCACCTGGGGCCGGTGAGTAACCTTAACCGGTGGCCCATAGCACCTCCATCTGTTTTTACGCACAAGTGGCCCCTGGGGGTCCGTCTCCTTTCCACTGCTAGTGCGAACTGGCGACCTATTCCCGAACCTTGGAATCACCTCTGCCTTCAAGTGGAGACTCTCCTCGAATAATGGGAATCTATTCTTCATCGCCTCACCCACCTTCCTGAGCTGCTAGAGAACCCTGAACAGACCCCGTTTTGCCCAGTGGAACAACCGTGTGCGCCTGCACTACATGTACCATTGAGCATAAGGCTCCTCTCTTGGTAGGGTTTAGACTGCCTCTTAGTTAGGTGTGTGTTTGATGTTGAAGGGGACTAAAGACTATCTGCACTGCCTAGTTCCCCCCCCCGCCCAGGTTATGAACATATTTCGTGCTTTTAACCCTTTAGACCCCAATGGTCTTGTACTGATTGTGGTGTGTTGGTTTAGTAAGATTGCTGTGATTCTTTTACTGTGTGTTGAGTTACAAAGTCCTTGTAATAAATGTGTTTATATTGTTGATATATACACCTGTCTGGGAGTAATTTTTAAGTGTCCTTGCTATGTGTGATCATTAAGGTCCTTCAGTCACCCTCACCCCTCCCGAGACTTAGGGCCTCATCACGACGTGCTATTACCGCCGGATTTAAGGGTCTGCCAAATCAGGGCTTCGGCGGATTTCTCCCCAGCTCTGAGCTGGGTGGAAATCTGCCGAAAATTCACGCTCATACCGCCCATTGAGCCCAATGGGGGATGGGGCATTCCCGAAAGGGCTCAGTGGGGAATGGGGAATTCCATTACTGCCAAACCCGTGATCCGGCGCTAATAGCGCTGGGGGGGTTTGGCGTAGGGCAGATAGCCCTATTAGCGCCAGCGTTACCGCCTAACTCGTGATGTGACCCACAGTCTTGACCGCCTGCCAAAGCTACCTTGATTGGTCTTGCTTGTCCAGAGGTTACCCTGTTCCAAGAAACTAGGCTAGCCTTCTGAACCTCTGAGAAATCCGTCGTAACAGACGGTAAATTCCACCACTTTTGTGACAGAGGCATCCACTAATGATTACCTGAAAATGCATGACTGTGCTACATACTAGGGAGAAGAGGAGGGTAAATTTAAAGCTAGAGACAGTGCATTGACGGAAGGAAATATACTATATGTTGATGGGTCATCAACTATTAACGAGGAGACTGGACAGGGGCATGGGGGGGATGTGCTGCACAGTAAAGTGGGGGAGCATGAAGTTCTGATCATGAAAAGATTACCTATGCACTAATCAGCTCAGGCAGCGGAACGTGTCGCTCTCATCGAGGCATTGAGAGTCTGCAAAGGTCAACTGACAGATTAAGGACATAACTGATGAAAGACAGTTCCATGCCAGGGGTTATTATTTTTATATTTTTATTTTCTCTCCCTTTCTGTCTCCCCCGCCCTCTCTCTCCCTCCTTTTTTCTCAGTTTCATGAATAAGCAAGAATGCCTGACCGACGTGTTCAAACCTCTGAATGCAATTCGTTCTAAGAATTTGGCATTATGCTTTCTTAATACACCAATGATTATATTGTTTTGTGTGACACTGGTCATTGGCAGAGTGTATGAAGGTATGTCTGTTATATGGGGTGCCCATAGAAGGGGGGTGGGGGGCAGTTACATATAAAGGAAAATAATGCTACTATGAAGATGTCTATGATAAATAAGAATCAAACAATATCTCACTTTTTGACGGACAACCCCACAGATTTCTTAAGACTAATAAAACAGGAAATGCGAATGACATATGATTTATATAAGGGGTTGGGCTTTGACGCCATTTCTGACTTTCACCATTCAAAGTTGTCTAATAGCTGGTACTCCGATACGTGTGCTGTGGGAAGAGATGTAATGAATGAAAGCTGTTACTTGTGTGCACTCATCCCGCATGCGCCAGGGGCTCCTACGGTTTTAGTTCCACGTCGAGTCCCAATTATAGAGGCACAATGCCTGGTACATCTTGCAATATGTAGGATAAAGGACACATTCCAGGCACACAGCGTGCAGTTGAGGAGCATCGATCTAGACCTAGCGCTATGCAATGGCAGTACGAAATACAGCAAGTGTCTACAAGCACCATATTTTTCCTTGCGAGGTCACTCACATGTAAACACAAATGGCAGGGTATCACAGTGACGCGCCCAGCAGATGGGCTGTTCGAATACAGCAAAGAAATAATAGCTCAAATAGAGACTATGTGAGCGCAAATATGGTCCCAATACATCACAAGACTGACACGGATTGCAACAATGGAGAAGCCAGTGCAAATACATAGAGACATGCACTATGAACTTTGTTTTAGCAATGAAGGAACAGTTCCTCTGGGCGCAAAACCACACTCTTGTGATCCCTGATATGACGAAAGGTACGGCAGCGGTGATGGATTACTACTGGGTTTGTGGCCGACAAGCCTACTTGCACCTACCATCGGGGCAAGTGTTCACTGGTCACCCTGCACTCAGTACTACTAGTAATCCCGGAAGAACACCTGAAGGGAAAAGAACTGCCTGTCAAGGTACCAACAGCCCCTCCAGGACCTAAAGAAGCAGAGAGACTTCCAGATCACACAAGAATTTCGTATGCTGCCAGAAAAAGAACACTTTCAACAGCTGAAAAGAAAGAAGAGCTCAAACTATATCTCAAAAGACTTTTCCGCACGGAGAAATACTTGACAAGTATCGACTTTTAGCTCAGCAGAGACTTTTTTTTCATCTTTTTTGGCTCCTGGGGTACAAGCAGCTGCTAACGTCACGTGGGTTCAGATCATTCGATGGGAGCTAGTCCAGCTCGCCAATGATACAGAGGATGGGTTCAACGCCATTGTTAGGCAGAATCCTGTGCAGTTCCCTTAGGGAGCACTACACATGATTAGGACTACAGGTGAGAGCAATAAATCCCCTTTGGTATCAGTCCGCACTACAAAGATTTAGTTGGTAGCTGTGGCTAAGCAGTCAGACCTATCTCAAGAGGGAGATGAGCAGTATTCAGGGTTTACACAATAGGCCTTCAGTACTATGGCACAAGGAAACACTGACCAAAACTTTGTATTAAAAAGTAGTTATATATTTATTTTACACACTTCTAGATAAAACACATGCATCACAGTCATCAAGCAAGTTAAATTAAGTCAAAGGAAAAATATACGCACTCCCAAGTTAAATTGTAGACCAAGACAACCAGAGCGAAAACTGAGCAAAACGGCACAGTGACACTTGTACACAAGGGATCCTCCAACAATTCCTCACAAGAGAGGGAAAGCACACGTTATATAGAAATAGGTTCTTACACACCCTAGCAACACTTCCCATAAGTTTGTGGACCAATTTAAGCAAGACAGTGTATCAGAACAGCAATACTTAAATGAAAACTGAGCAAAATGACATTTCACAAGGTTTAAAAATGGGAAGGAAAGGGTAGTTAAAAGAAATAGGTGCACCACACAGTTCTAGATGAGAATCAATCTAAAGAAGGCAGATCTAACAAATGTAGCCAGAGTCAGTAGGCCTGTGCCAGAGTCAGTGGTACAGGGCAAGGGCCGAAGAGAGCAAAATGTTCTCGTAGCTGCAGTCAAGTCTCTGGTTAACGAAGTTAAAAGGTGGATGCAGAAGTTGAAAAGACAATGTTAAGAGAGAGGGGCGGCGAACCCAACAGGTAGGTAAAGGATTTAAAACACCTTGAGTGCTACCGCAAAGAAAGGGCGGCCTGGCGGAACAATGTACCTTTAAATGAAGAAGTGGCTCCTGCAGTGCCGGTTGTTCCTGGTAGTTCCTGCAGTTCGGATGATCCAGCAGAGGAAGAGAGACTCGTCGTTCGAGTTACTGCACTACCCAGGGAGGAAACCAGCCGCGGTGCTGCCCGACGAATAAAAGGTACGCTCCTTTAAATCGCGGTACAGGTGGACTGGTGCCTGGCTATCCGGCCTCCGAGTACAGGGTACGGGAGATTCGACCAAGGCAAGTCCGGGAAGGCGATTGGCAAACTCGTTGGCCCCACCAGCTCAAGGGAAGAAGGCTCTTGCAGGTGAAGATCTTCTCTCGTCGCATGGAGAAAAGTGGTGAGACGCTGCAGCAGGGCTTCACCGGTGGTTCGGTCGTTGCAGATGTCTTTGGCTTCTCTCCTCTTCGGCTTCTTAGTTCCAGTGGCAACGTCTTTCCCTTCCAGTCCTCAGGACCCTGCTTTTATGCAAAAAGATCCCCATTCATACAGCCTAGCTTTCACTCACACAGTAGAGTGGTCATCTTGGCGGGATACCCTGCAGCCTATCAGGATAGAATGCGACATGGGTTGCTGAGGCAACCCTGTCCAGGTATCCCACTCCCCCTCCCACACAATGGACCCACCCCAGACTCAGTTGCGCCGAAAGGGGGGCTTCTCGGCAGAAGCCCGCCAAAAGGACGAACAAAGGATCCCCGATCTGGGTTAGGATATTAGAGAAAGACACGAGAAAGAAGTTATATTAAAGTTCTGGCAATAAAAACTTACTGGAGTAAAGTTAATTTTAAAATACACCGGCGGTATGTTAGAGGCTGTCAGAAAAAGTGGTAGCCTCGAACAATGGGAAATGGTAGTAACCATTGCCACCAGCCAGAAACTTTTGAGAGAGGGACTGTCTCGAAAATGAACATAGGGGAAAAACTATTAACCCCTTCCAGTACCTCCATAGTAAGATGGGTTGTACTCGTTTAGTTCATAGGATTTGACTAGTAAAGTCAATGGGGACTTCACATGCCCTGGGAGACATTCAGTCCCAGGGTATGGAGTCTTTGTTTGGGGGTCGCTACGACACCCCTGTGTCACTGCACTGAGGGTGCTGTGTAACACATGTGAATAAGGATGGTTCCTATGGGGTTGAGAAAGATCCCATAGGCATTAAACACAAAAATAGCCTAGAACACACATAGCAAAAATGCCTAAGAGTGGGAAAGAGGGTCTCACTCTCAGCAGGTAAAAAGAAACAAACCCTTCAAATCCATCAAAGCTGCTGGGGGAGTAGAGGTCCGTGCATTAAGACTCACGACGATGCAGAACCGCTATGTGCTGAATCTGTTAACAGCCATAGAAGGAGGAGTGTGTAAAAAGTTGGGAAGCTGCTGCTGCACTTTTGTACATCCGGAGGATGTTGAGAATAGGTCACTATCCCACATCATCGAGGCGGTGCACAATCTAGGTGTTCAAATGAAGAAAGAAGGTGTAGTTCACAACACAGATTGTCTATCGCTTGCCTTTGATTGGGTCCCGCCATGGCTGGGGGCTGCTGTACACATTCTGGTGCTGGTTATGTTCTTCTTGGTCCTGTTTTTCACGTGCCAATTGGGTCTCTGATGCTGTGTCAATATTGTACCTAGCATTGCAAAGATGATGGTATCATTTGGGGGTTCTAATGCACCTTGCCATACAATAAACAGTGAAACTCAAATGATACTTTTGGTGTTGTAGATATGTTGTTGGAGATGAGTTCATTACTGTCGAAGTAACGAAAGTGGGGAATGTTGGGAAGGAACCAGGGTCCTCCCGAACTGCCAAGCGCTTTAGAGTTAGGCAATACCTCTTTAAGGTGCTATAATGGACTAGGGGGAGAAAGGGCACTAGGAAGGCTCTCTCATGCAAACGTAATCACATATACAGACATAAGCAAGCACTGAAAAAGTAAAATTTTTGTCCAAATATAAAGGTGCAATTACTCATTAGCTGGATAGATTTGTAATGTCAGATCCTAGGCATTGTAAAATCTTAGTGCTGTATATGAGAAACTCCCCCCTTCTTCCCAGAAGGAATGCGGCCTGTGGGATCTAAAATAGACCACAGGTGCTTAAGTGTGCAGTGTTCGTCCCCTGCACGTTCTCAATGTCACTGGGCCTAGTAAGATCATTGTTTTTCTATTCCCTTGTTCCCCTCCCTTGCCCCGTCGCACTCTGAAACATGTGTATATGAGCACTATAAAAATAAAATATCATATCATACCATGGTCAGAAAGACTTGACTCACCAGGTGTCCACTGTGCATCTAGGGTGCACGCGTGTTAAAAAATAGGACTAGCACAAGTGGGCGTAGCAGCAGCACACGAGATGGCCACTTCACTTGGGCTCTCCTCACAACTGCTGTTTTCATTCCAATATAATGGCAGTCCGGGGTCCATTCATTATTGCTAGCCTCGTTATCTTCATGCCGTTTGTGTTGCCGACATGAACGTGTGCTTTTTGCTCCTGTCTGCATACATTTCAGCAGCCTGCAGCTGAAAACGAGGTGCTGCTCTTCAGTGTACCATTCTTGCTGAAGTCGCAGGAAGAAACAACTGAGGTAACCAACTTGCGCTGTCTAACAGGCTTCTGATCTCCATCTATCCTTGCTGCCATAAATCATTTTTATGGACTTTCAATCCGACAGAATGGAACTAATTTATCATCAGATTAACATTCATTGTTAACTGACTGGAACTCTTCAGAGAACAGTGCATCTCCAACGGGAATGAAAGGGCAGCCTTAGTAGCATTGTTGTGCTCTGGATCTGTCGAGATCCTTGGTGTCAGAGTGCTGGTCTGCAGCTTGTCTTTTTTTATTTATTTGTTATTTCTTTTTTTGACGGAGTGGAACATCCTGTTGGAAAGCTTTTGTGCTTGCTGCTGTGAGGCTCTTCTGAGGTAAATGAAGTTTCCCGCGCTTTGCCAGCGCCTTGTATTTGCTGTGCCCTTCTCTCACATTGAGTGTGGGTGATACATTCTTCCTCAAACAGCGGACCAGGAGATATTTTTTGCTTCCATACACACTCTTTAATTTGCTTTTGCCTGCTTTGAAGAACGTGTATTTCTTTCTCTGCTGCTGCCAATGTTTACTGGCTTCCATGGGACAACGCTTTCCCGTCAGCTCTCTTCGCCAACAGACGCGGGATGTACCCTTTGAAGTAGCCGGTGCACACTGTCCCATTGCCGGCACCTGCTGCTGTTTCTCTGCCATGGAGGACTTAATGGATCTGTCAAGTAAGTGGTGTGCTTGTTTTAACAAAGTTAATTATACGCTTGTTAGGGAGACTTTTCTCTTTAGGCTGAATTTCCTAACCTAGTGAGTCCCCCCAGTAGCTTTGTTGGATTTCTGGAATTTGTTTTTTTCTCCTGCCAAGAGTGAGACCCTTCCTCCCACTCTTGGACATGATTTATGGTGTTCCTTTGACTGTTAATGTGTTTTATGGACTATGGGGTCCTTTACTCCATAGGGTCTCATGTGTTTTTACTATGTGTGTTACACAGCCCCCTCCGTGCAGTAACACAGGGGTGTCATAGTGACCCCCCCACCATAGACTCCATACCCTGGGACTAACTACTGTCTCCCAGGGCATGTAAAGTCACCATTGGCTTTACTAGTCCCAAATTATTAACAGAAACCAGTACAAACCATCATATTGTGGACGTACTGGTCGGGGCAATTCGATTGCCCCGGGGTCTTGTTAGTCGAGGGGGCACGTCTCCGTCCCCCCTGATCGAGTTTTGACTGGTGGCAGTGGATACTACTTTTTATATTCGACCGCAAATATATCCTTATGGGATTTTCCCATTGTTCGAGGCTACCAACTTTAATTATTTAATTCTCATAGCCTAGAACATACCGGCGGTTTATTTAATTAATATTAATTCGCCGGTTGGTATTTTTTGCCAGGACTCGATTCTAAAATGGCGTTTGTGTTCTCTTCTGTGACTCCAACCCAAGTCGAGCCCTTTGTTCCACTTTTTGGCGGGCCTCTCCACAGAAGCCTCCAAAAGTGGTGCCACTCTGTCTGGGTACCACAGGGGGTGTGGGAGGGGGTTTAGGCACCCTGGACTGAGTTACCTTGGTAACTCAAGTCGCACTCTTGTGTGATTGGCCCAAGTGGTGAGCCGGCCGGCTCACCACTTAGCATGTTTGATTGACAGCTAGGCTGAGTGAATGGGGGTATGCTGCATAAAAGCAGGGCTTTGGGGACTGGAACTTCAGAAGTCGCCACAGGACCGGAGAATCCGACGAGGGAGAAGCTGAGCCGACCTACCACGACGAAACCACCGGTGGAGCCCTGTGGAGCCGACTCACCACTTCCCGACGACAGAGAAGATCTCCCGGCTGGAGAGGCTTCTTCCCCTGACTGGTAGGCACAACCAGTTTACCTTCTTCTCTTCGCAACCCAGACCGGTCTGTGGTCGAATTGCCCGTGCCAAGCACCCCGGCAGCCGGATAGCCACTTAAACTGGACCGCAAACCAACGGACCGCACCTTGTACCTGAGAAACTCTGCGGCTGGTTTCTTCCCTGGCAGTGCAACAGACTCCTGTCTTCCTCCCCGACGAGATCCTCTCTTCCCCCGGACGAAGCACCGACTTGCATCTGCTGCCAGGAACAACTGCCCCCGCTGGAGTATTCTCACCACTTTAAGGTACTGTGTCCACCAGGCGTCCCTTTCTAAAGATTGCTACAAGATAATAATAACCCCTTAACCTTCTGGATTGTGCTGGCCGCCTTGTCCCTCTAACTGGTCCCTTTCTTTGGTCCAACTCCTTTTTGAACCGTTACAAGACTTTTGTGCACTGCAACCGTGTGACCTTGGACACATTTCGTTTTATTCCTCTTAAAGCGGGTCCGGCCTACTGACTCTGAATTCACAGTGTTACTTTGCCTTCCTCTCTTGTTGTGTTCGTGAAAAAGTGTTGGGATCTGTTTCATTTGATTCTCTGCTTTTCTCTCCCTTTTTAAAACGAATTATTAGAGTGCCATCTACATTAAGCGCTCACCGCTGTCTGAAAATAAGTGGGGCTTTACTTAAGACTTGTCTAATATTCTTTTAAGGGAGTGTATATCTTTTAGTGACCGTGTTTTTGAATTGCTTACTATTAGTGCCTGTGTGTTTTTCTAGATGTGGTTTTAAGTAAATAATTATATCTCTTTTACACCAAGCTCTGGTCAGTGTTTACTTGTTCTACTGTGTTCTTTTGACCTATTGTGAATACTCTGTACACTGCCTAACTCTTCTTGAGGGAAGTCTGACTGCTCAGCCACAGCTACCAAGTGAATCTGTGTGGTACAGACTGCTAACAAGTGGGTTTACTGCCAAACACCTGTAGTCCTAAATCTTTTGCAGTGGTCCCAGAGGAAACTGCACAGGTTTCTGCCTAACAACGCTTGGCTGAACAAGACGCTTTGCAGTTGCTTTGACAGCTCTTCTGTCAAAATGTTTATTTGTCTCTTCACTGAAGTGCTCAGATTTTCAGTGTCATCTTCGCCAACTGTGACTTTTTTCTAAAAATATATTTATTTATTTTTCCCTCTGCTCTCCTCCATACACGAGTGCAGCATTTTTTTTCCAACATTCTGAAGTCAGTTTACTCCTAGTGCCACGCTCGCAGTACTCCTGTTGGAGGAACATCCAGTCGAAAGAACGTCACCAGTTGGTAAGTAACTTGTTCGAATGGATTGTGTTCTCCAACGTATTCCTCATCTTAGATAGACTCCCAAAGCAGTGTAGAAAGCTCTCTGGAGGAGGGAGTAGATTTTTAATATCATTATATAGCCGAATATAGCACTGCTTTACCAAAAGCAAGCTCTTTAGACTGGGAGGCATCCAGACTATAGAATTTAGAAAAAAAGTGTGCAGCGATGACAAAGTTGCTGCTTCACAAATAGATTTTATAGGAACACCTATAGGAACACCTCTTTGAAGGGCTGTCGAAGAGGCCATGCCTCTGGTAGAATGGGCCCTTAAGCCTTCTGGTGGATCTTTGCCCGCCAATCTGTAGCATTCTGAAATGCAAAGCACAATCCAAGGTGATATGGTTTGTTTTGACACTGAATCACCCAATTTCCTTCCGGTGTAGCCAATGAAAAGTTGATTATCCACTTAAGCTTGGAAAGCCTACAAATGTAAAAGCTTAGAGCTCTTCTCGGGTCGAGCCTGTGCAATCTTTCCTCCTCCTTACTGGGATGAGGTGGAGGATAGAACACGGGCAGAAAAATTTTCTGATTTAAATGGGAATCAGACATAACTTTAGGTAAAAATGAGGGTTCAACCCTAAATACCACTCTGTCCCTGTGGAACACAATATAGGGTGGCCCAGCAGACAGTGCCTGCAATTCGCTCACTCTTCTTGCAGATGTTAAAGCAACCAGGAAAGTGGTTTTCAATGTTAGCAATCTTAATGGACAAGTGTGCAAGGGTTCAAAAGGGGCACACATTAAAAACCTTAGAACCAGATTAAGGTCCCAAACTGGGACTTGAAAAGGAGAAAGAGGGAACACATTTGGGAGTCCTTTTAAGAACTGTATTTTCAAAGGAATTTTAAAGTAGGAACATTCTTCCGAAGAGCGCTTGAAAATGGAAAGCGCTGCAAGATAACCTTTAATGGTCCTAACATTGAGGCACCTATGTGCCAGGGACAAGAGGAAGGACAACACTTCCGGGATAGAACATAGAAAAGGATCAACATTCTTTTCCCCGCACCAGTTGGAAAACTTATTCCAACAGCAACGGTACAGAGATTTTGTTGCTGGCCTTCGTGCCGAAAGCAACACCTCCATGACGTCATCTGGAAGGTCTCAATCCTTGCATCTCAGCCTTTCAGATACCAAGCATGAAGGTTGAGAGTCTTGACCTCTGGATGGAGAACCTGGCCCTCCATTTGTGAGAAAAGGTCCTCTCTCTGAGGAAGACGTAACAGAGTGCAGATGGACATGTCTAGAAGGTCCGGGTACCACGGCAATTAGGATCATGCGGTTTCCGATCTTGAGGAATGACGGGAATCGGAGGGATAGCAGTCGGAAGTTCCACTCCACCACAAACGCGTCCCCTATGGCTCCTCTCGGGGGAAATTCCCTTGAACAATACTTTTCGCACTTCCGGTTGATTCCAGTCGCAAACAAGTCTACCTGAGGGGTTCCCCAAAGGATGAAGATCTCCTGAAGGACTTCCTGAGCCAGTTCCCACTCGTGGGACACTGTACTCTGCCTGCTTAGTGCATCCGCTGTCATATTCTACTCTCCGGCGAGATGAACTGCCGTTAAGGAGATTCCTTCTTGAATTGCCCAATACCAGAGCCGCATTGCCTCTCTGCACAGAGGTAGCGACCCTACACCTCCACTTTTGTTCAGATAATGCATGGCCACTGTGTTGTCTGTCATTATCAGGACAGTTTTTCCTCTGACAGATGGCAGAAAAGCCTTCAGCTCTAGTCTGATTGCTATCAGCTCTAAAAGGTTGATGTATAGTTTGGACTTCGATGGAGACCAACGACATCTGATTGTCAGATCGTTGGCATGAGCTCCCCACCCCATGAGTGAGGCGTCCGTCACCAATGTAATCTCCGGCCAAAGATGCCAACCTTTTTCTACTTTTAGGATCTTCTCTGTGCAAGTCCACCACAGAAGATCCTGCCAAATCTTGTTCAGAATTTGAAGGAGATCCGTCATTTGACCTGAAAACTGGGATCATTGAGTCTTTAGAGCCCACTGAAAGGATCTCATCTTCAGGCGTGCTTCTGGCACTAGGAAAATGCAGGATGCCATGGGGCCGAGCAACCTCAAGAAGTTGTAAGCCTGGAGATTTTAGGCATTTTGGAATTTGGAAACCATCTGAAGAATGTCTTGAGCCCTCGACTTGGGAGGCGAGCTCTTTCCCAAGGATGTGTCTATTACAGCCCCTATGTACTGGAGCTGTTGGGAAGGTGTCATTTGTGACTTCTTGAAATTGAGGGAGAAGCCCAGTCTGTGGAGGAAGTGGCAGGTGACTTTCAGATGATCCAGGGCTTGTTCGGCAGAACGTGCTCTGATCAACCATTCGTCCAGGTAGGGGTAGATGTGAATCCCCCCTCCCCTGAGGTGCGTTGGCGCCACTCGCATTAACTTGGTGAATACCCTCGGGCGGAGGTCAACCCGAATGGCAGGATTCGAAACTGAAGCGAACCGCCAACTACAAACCTCAGGTATTTTCTGTGCTTGAGATGGATGGCACATGAAATTAAGCATCCTGGAGGTCCAATGACACCAACCAATCCTGAATTTGAAGGGCCTAAAGGATCTGAGAAAGAGTGACCATCTTGCACTTGTCCTTCCTGAGGAGCTTGTTCAAGCCTCTTAAGTCCAAGATGGGCCTCAGTCCTCCGTCCTTTTTGGGAATCAAAAAATATGGGGAGTACCATCCCTAATTCTTTTCCACTACAGGTACTGGTTCTATAGCACCTTTCTCTAGCAGGGTTAAGACTTCCTGCTCTAGGAGCGGGTCTGAAAACTTCAAAGAGTGTCTCCCTGGTGGACTGCTTTGAGGTTGCGTTAGAAAAAGGAAGGCAGTAACCTTGGGCTATTATTTCTAGAGCCCAAACATCTGAAGTAATGGCTCGCCATTCTTGCAGATGCTGCGACAGCCTGCCTCCCACAGGTGTCTTGTGTTGCAAGTCCTAAAAGTGGCTTTGTGGCGGTTGCTGCGGCTGCTGATGGTAAAGAGGCTGCAGCTGGGGCTAGCTTTGCACGTTTTCCTCGTCCACCACAAGTGGCTTTTTCTGTCCTTTTTTGACTGGCCATTCCTCTCGCCTTTCTATATGAGGAGTAATAACGATAGTATCGTCCCCTCCAAGATTGTTCTGATGCACGAAAAGGCTGAGGTTGCCTAATAGCAGCTCCTAAAGATTCGGCAGCTGCTTTTGAGGTCTGCAACCTCCCAAGGCTCTCGTCAGCCTTGTTGCCAAAAAGGTGAGACCCGTCAAAGGGCATGTTCAAAAGACAGTTTTGCACGTCTGGTCCAAAACCCGACTTTCGCAACCACGCACATCTGCGCATTACTGTGCTAGTGGCCATGGACCTGCTCACACTATCTGCAGTGTCCAATCCAAACTGAAGGGATTCCTGCATGGCCACCTATCCATCTCTAACAATTAACCTTGATAACATTGACAATTTCTTATCTACTATATCTAATCCTAGAATTAATTCGACTACTCTGATTTGGACACCCACATTTATATTTCTGAAATTCAAAAAGCTATTAAAGATTTGAAAAAAGGTAAAGCTATGGTAATTCTATGATACCTTCTCATATATTCTCACCCCTTATCTTCTCCAGTTGTTCTCTCACTTTTTGGAATTAGGCGTCAGCAAAGGCTCATTTGCCGAAGCTACAATTGTTTTATTTCCAAAACCTAACAAGGACCCATCCTTAATTAAAAATTATCGTCCTATCTCGTTAAATAACACTGCGGCTAAAATCTTTGCTAAAATATTATCCAATAGACTTGACAAATGTATGCCCCATTTGATTAACTTAGATGAAACAGGATTTATTAAAGTTCGATATAGTACTTCCAACACCCGTCTTCTCTTTAATATTCTAGCATTTCAACATTCTCTCCCAGATCAACGTGTACTCATTACTCATGACGCATCCCTATTATGGAAAAAGGATGGATTGGGATGAAGCCATGATCTAGATCCAGTGACACCACCACGGCAATCCAGACCTATATAAAGCCCTACCTGAAACCACTTTGGCAGGAAGGACCGGGGAGAGCGTTCAAGCAGCAGAATCCTTTGCTACCGTCCTCATTTTGTAAGATTAAACTTGTTATCCTTACAAGATCGCCTTTTTTCCTCATTTCCCTAGAGGGGTGTATTCATTCTGGTGTGAGCATAATTAAGGACACTCTTACATTTTGCAGCAGCATCAGAGAGGTCTTTGTCATTTGAATGAGGTGAAATGCTCTTCACAATTCCCACCTTCTGGGATCAGTGGTCCTTCAAGCATTTCTTGACGAGCTTCATACGGAGACTTGCATTTGGAACTATGAAGACACAGGAGACTTATGATCCCTATCAGAGAGGACAGCTCTCTTTGTTCTAGGCTGACTTTCTTTCTCAGGCAATCGCACCTCATTAATCTCTTTTCTGAAGGGCAGACCTTTTCCTGCTATTGTATTTAGTGGTGATCGAGGAAGTACATTTCCTTAGTTGAGGTAACATCTCATCTTGTCATACTGATTCTGAGACACGATTTTCCAGCAGGGATTTCACTGCATCAAAATCCTAGCTTGCTTGGTCTGGGAAACCACAGTTTTTATAGTTGGACTGGCAAAACTAATATGCACAAAGTACTCCTGAGACAGTGTTGAGCCCGACTGGAAGCAGTTTGTACTGAAAACGCTGGTTCCCCACACATCTCCGGAACTTACAATGCTTTTTGGCTACTGGGATGTGGGAGTGGGAGTCATGGTGGTGCACTGAGCTATTTTGGAAGATGCTGTAGGGGAGGATTGGTCCAGGAGACCCCTCTCGCCTGCGTTTCTTCCCCAGGTGAGGGCTATGGCCCATTGGGCGTTCCCTCATGCCACCCGGGCCCAGGTGGTGGAGGGCTCACCCACTGGAGACATTGCCCACACGTATCGAATGCCCACATGTATTGATTACAACACAAATTTAGCTAGGCCCAGAAACCATTCTTTGCCTGGTAAAGATGGTGTGAGCTCAGCGCACTGTAGCGCGGCCCCCACCCTTGGAGAACATCCCTGTTGCCGCAGCACCCTGGCAGATCCGCTGCGAGCACATTCCCACGAACAAGACGGACATGAGCTAGCGCAATACGCTAACATTGTAACAGTTCACCTCCTGCAGTGTACTATCACTATCAGCATGACCCGGCCAGCAGGCCTGAGCAATGAGAAGAACGGCAAAATGGTCATCTGATGGCAGACAGTCTTTATATATATGTATATATTAATGTCAAGACCTCTTGCGAAGTATGCTTTCTTCCACAAAATCTCCTATATTACAAACGCCTGTAGAATGTATTAAAATGAGAAAGCATGCTCCCATGATATAAGCAATGGCGAGTTCACACCCTTGCAGGTGGATACTAATAATAAAGGAACGCTCCAGGGATCTGTTTGTTGCGTATATCACTGGGCAGCCTACCTCCCATGGTTTTGCGCCATAACTAAAGCTAATGCTGCTAGAATACACGAGAAAGCGAATGCAACTATACTATGAACTCATGTAAAGGATGCGCGAGAATGCACTTATAATGTGTGCATGTCTAAGCCCCTTATGTGCCACCACCGTCACGTACAGTGGCGGGTCGTTTTCTATGTACTCCCCTGATCCAACTACTACCTCATTTACTGCGAATGTATATGCATGTAACTAAAACACTGTAGCTGCTAGAATATAATGTACAAATATGGTGCTCGGACTGGGTATAATCGAGACGCATCCAGCAAAGGTTAAATGCATGTTTTGAAGTGATTTTAAATAAGTATTATAGAAAGTATTCAAATGTTTGCGATGTCTTTACCTATATTCGGCAACACACGAGGGAGATACCTTTGTGAATGCGTACAAGGTCTCGATGTATCCCCCTCCCTCCCTGCGAAGGCTGCCAAGACATGAGAACAGAGCCCCGCTCTGCGTTATCACGCCTCCCCCGACCCGACTGGAGCCGCTTCAAAGACTTGTAGCCCCACTGCAGCACCCAAGGCCGCGGCCAGCCACCTGCATTATTTACAGCACAGCAGTAAACCTTTGTCTAAACTCAAGCGCCCCCTCGTAAACCCCACAACCCACCGGACTGTCTCAGACTTATGGCCCTGTGCAATCAGGACACCCAACACTTTGACAACACACAGCGAAACATCCATAACCACTTCTAACAAGACAGAAAGACCTGTACCACCCGCCCCAGTCCCCGAAGCTTAGCCCCTCGACCTATGGTCCCGGTCAACAGATCACGAGTAACCAGGCCTCGATATATTACCTCCAGACCCCTCACAAGGTGCATTCCTCCTGTGTTGCATTAACCTATAAAAATAACCTATTGGAAGATTTACTAAAGAGAATAGCACTGTAAATGACTGAATGACTGCGGTGTGCATGGCCGAGGGCAAGTAAGTCAGAAAAGGCATTCATCTCTGCCACAGGCAGCATTGGCACACCAACAACGCCCGGATGAACTCAAGCCGACCTGCCAGGCCCAGCCCAACCCACGAGGGTGACCAATGACGTCCTTCAGCCAAGACCAACCACGCCGCAGCAGCACCTATAGTTAGCCGTCGCCACCCAATCCCAATGAACTTGTGCCCCCTATAGTATGTAGGTTTTGATGACGTTTTTTGTAAATATATACGCCTGTCTTTGCTATTGTCAGACAGAGCGCTCTCGGAGTTTGCAGAGTTCTTTGCATGCCCAATTCTGATTGATAAACTCCCATTTACGCTCACCCGCACTCTGTCTTGGCCTTATTCCCATTTTGGGAGAGTCCTTCATTGTCTCTCATTGCGGGGAGGATCGTGCTGTTTGGGGACGCTTGCTTTCAGTGGTGACCCCGATAGCGTGATTTTTATTTCTTCCTAACTCCTTATAACCGTCTCCTTTTTGGCACGAGAATCTCCGGTCGAAAAGGGATACGCACGGTGAGCCGGCTCCGGGAGGCTGCCCGCCAACGGCGACCGGTACACTAAGAAGTGCGCACTCAATAGAGAGGGGGTACGGGATCCCGGTTGAAAAATCCCCTTTGAGTACCGCTCGCCGGAGCCGGGGCTGACTGTTGATCTGACGGCGACACTGCCTGGACGGACCCAGTTTCGGAGACTATCGGTTCAAGACGGGCACGTGAGTACTGAGTGCGAGCGATCTTAAAGGGAGTGGGGAGTGAAGTGTAGGACAGGAAACGAAGAGGGGGTACGCAGATCTACTAAGGATCATCTTAAATTTTCCTTGCTTTTTCTTTGCATATGGCCATTAGGATTAAGAGGTGAATAAGAGATAAAAGTGACGGGAACCTAGCTCCGAAAGGGGGTGGAAGGCGGCGCCGCATAGTGCTATCTTGACTAGTACTGGGAATATATGAAGACGTGGAGTATAAAATAAAAGTGTTCAGCAAAAGGGGACACAGAGTACATTAGTGACCGCTATTACTTTTTTCCTTTCTTAAGGGTAGGGGGGGGGGAGAATAGAGAACTGTGATTAGCACAAACTTAGGGAGACAGTAAGAGAAAAAGAGTCCTATTAGAAGGGGGAAAAACAGGTTAATATCTACGTATATATATACGCATCTAGATATTTAAATAAGACGAACAGGGACAGCCGGCTAGGGAGGAAAGGGAGGGCAGCTTGAATGGTGAATGGTGCCAAGAGGTGTGTGCACCTCGTATGTGATAGAAGAGATTTTGATGTTGTGAATGTGTGAGCGGTCATAAATGCATGATAGTTAAATGGTTATGATAAGTGTGGTCGGATAAAATTTTTTATAGTGAAGTGAGTGAGTACCTTTTTGATTTCTAGGTTGACATTGTCACAATAAAGGATGGGTTGCTCTTGTATGTGCCCCTCAAAGAGAACAGAATAGACATTGAGTACGGCCATTTTTGTATTGTGCAGTCAGGGAGGGGAAGAACCCAAAGGGACCCAACATCGAGTGTGAAGTAAAATTTAAAGGATAATATTGATACTACATTTACATTGTAGTTGCAAACACACTGAGACACACCAGCATTAGGAGGGCACAGAAATGGGGGCTGAAACACCCTTATCACATGTTTGTAAGAATCTCCCGGGATACGTGGAGCGGATTAAAAAATATCACGACCAATGGGTGACCGAGCTAAAGGGGGAGGGGTTACCTCAGATTTGGCCCGAGGGAGGGTCATTTGATAAAAGTGTCCTGGATACGGTGGCCACATGCATTTGTCTAAAATACAAAAGAAAGCAGCTGCAAAATAGGAGGGAAATATTGGATCTCTGGAGGTTATTTGAAGAGATACCACCGCCTAAGACACCAGCACTAAATGCTGATCTCCCGTCCACCACAGACAATCCATTACTAATACAAAGAGATGTCAAAGAAGGCTCAAGTGTAACGCCACCAGTAGAGGTAATAAGTTTGTACCCGATAATAAAGAAGCCTGTGCCCGCAGAGGGGTACAGTGACCCCACTTACATACCTCCCCCTAAAGATGATACACCCCACCGCCCCACGGCACCTCCGCCATATGAAAGCACGAGGGAGCGAGCCCAGGCAGGCGCACAAAGGGTAGATATAGAGAAACTCACAGATGATTTAGAATCAAGACTGACGATAGCAAAGAATGAGCTCTCGAGGATAAAAGACATATGCGACCGAACAGCACTAGATGCAACTAGATCAGGGCGTACGTCCGGAGCGCCAGGTGAAAATAGAAAGCCCGAAGAGGGGTGGAAAAAGGGCGAGATTATGTTCAGAATTGAGGAAGAACCAACTCGAATAATAGAAGTAGGGCCCAGAGAGGGAGATGTTGTGAGCGAAGAAAGGCTTGGGGGAATTAGAGAGGAATTGCTGTGTGATATAAGGGATGAAGTAGAAGAAAGCGACAGGTTGAGTATGGCGATGGGAGGGGGAAGCGAAGGAGAGGAAGGTACGTGTTCACTGAGAACCCTGGATGATGAGTGGACGGGGCGACTAAGGAACAGAGTGGGAAAAATGGCATCACTGGGAACATCAGCAGCCAAAACGGGTCCGGACGGCACGACAAAGGGAAGGCTACAGCTCCCGTTGATACACAGGGGAGGAGGGAGGCCTAACTATATCCCATGGGCGCAGATGGATAAAGCCAATTTATTAAAGCTATTGCCCCCGTTGTCAGGGGGGGCAAGTAAGTGGATATATGCCTTTGAGAAACATACTGCCGGGGTACCCCTAGCCATAGGAGATGTAAAAAGTCTACTCGTATCAGCAGTGGGCGATCAGGCTCAAAGGGTATGGGTTAAGGCCGGTTTCCCGGGAGTAACGTTAGACTGTGACCGCCATGATGGGGCATCCTTTAACACAGTGCGTGCCAGGGTGTGGGATGCCTTACGCGAAACATTCCCAGACACACCGGACTTGCAGTCAGTGATGCAGTGTACAATGAATGACGGGGAGGAGGCTATGGATTACATTTTTCGGGTCCAAGAGATGTGGAGAGCAGAAACGGGCACGCCCTGGTATCAATCGACATCTTTGTTTTATTTTATTATAAAGAGAGGGCTCCCAAAGGAAGTGCAGAAGGCGCTTGACAAGATAGCAGGTATTGAAGCAAAGGGATGGCCAGAAATTCAGAGCATAATAGTACACCATTGTAAACGAATGAAGGAGAGGGAGAAGGAGGTGGCGCAGAAAAGATTGGCAGACGAGGCGAAGTTAGTACAGTCAAAGTTAGTGAAGGTTGCAGCAGCAGTAGCCGCGCTCCCACACAGTAGAGAGGGAGATGATGAGGAGGAGGGGCTGATAGCACTCCAAGGAAGGGTGGCGACTAATTGGGCAGGAACAGCACAGCGGCAGTGGACTGAGCACGAGCAAGGTGGAAGTCCGCAGTGGCAAGAGTGGACCCCTCGAGGGGGACGAGGTGGGTACAGGGGCCGGAGAGGAGGCGGACAGGGGTATGGGGGAATGGGAGGAAATGGATGGCAGGGTCCCAGGGGCCCCCAGGGGAGTTGCTGGAACTGTGGACGATGGGGACATTACTCCAGGGAGTGCAGAAGTAGACAAAACAATGGGTTCCAAGAGGAGAATTATTATGGTCATCCACACCCGGGAAGCCCATATGGTCTCCCAATGGGACAGCAGCAACTAAGAAACCCCGGCCAGGGTACCACGGGCCAGCAACAGGGACACCAGTATAGGACACAGAACCACCCCCAAAACAATGACAGTATGCAATACACGCCAGGTAACCCTTTCGCGACAACAGCAAACGGGGCCCCCGCGCCAGCACCTTACAGCGGCATGTCGGTAGTTTCAGGGAATGTCTTTAGTGAGGGAGGGGCGACGAGATACCCCGCATAGGACAGCCCACAGAGCACACTTGCGTGTCCAGTTCTATCCACCACCTACAATGCAGCAGAGGAACCATTGGTAGGGGCGCAGATAGGAGACAAGCAGTTTATATTCATGGTTGATTCGGGAGCGGAGAAATCATGTATCAGAGAAGGCCGATTCCCGTTATCTAACAGGAAGTTAGAGACGCAGGGGTTCTCTGGAGCTGTAGTTGAAGTTCCTTACACAGAAGCCTTGGATGTAACAGTGGGGGGTAAGACTGTGAAGGCACCCTTATTGTATTACGAACATTGCCCAATTAACTTGCTAGGGAGGGATCTCCTGAATAAACTGAACATGACCATATCATTTACCGAGAGAGGGATAGTGTGTTCCACACCCGGGATATGCCCCTTGCGTGCGATGTTGGTAGTGCAAGCCTACACAACCACGCAAGAAATACGAGGGCTGCCACAAAATGAGGAAATGTTTATCAAAGGGCTGAAGACTCTGGCCCTCATAATTCCCGAGCTAAGAAGCATGGACTGGAGGATTCCGACTGAGTTCCTCTTCCGCCCCATAGTATGTCCCAACACAGCACCAGGGTCAGTGGTATCGTTAGACTTGCACGCTGTGCAAGTGTCAGCCAAGAGAATAGCTGTGGTTGGAGTGGACGAGGAAGGGTGTGAGTGGCGCACAGTGTTGTGCACAAACGCCAACATCGCCCTGCGAGAGGTAACAGATGAGGATCTCTTTTCAGACACGGAAGGGGATGGTGAGATAGTAATGGAAATAGCGATGCCCTGTGACATTTTAATACATGCAAGGGAGACCCCCGTCCAATTGATGACAGTGGTAGGAGCACCACCGTCCTTTTTTGATGATGACATGAGGCTCGAACCAAACAACTTATGGACAACAGGCCCCCATGATGTGGGACTGTTGCATGGAGTACAGCCTGTGGTAATAAAGCTAAAGCAAGGAGCAATTTTACCACGAGTTAAACAGTATCCTCTGTCTCGTGAAGCTGAAGAAGGGATAAAAGAGACAATAAATGCCCTACTAGCACAAGGGATAATAGTGCCTTCAAACTCCCCATGTAACACTTGTATTTATCCAATCAAAAAAGCAAAAGGGGGGTCTTGGAGGATGATACAGGACTTACGCCCCCTCAATGATGTAATTCAGAAGGAGTTCCCTCTAGTCCCGAACCCCGCATCAATACTATGCAGCATCCCGAAAGAGGCATCACATTTCACAGTAGTGGATTTGAAAAACGCATTTTTCTCTATACCCCTAGCTGAAGAGAGTAGATACCTTACTGCCTTCACACTGGGGGGTAAAAGATATGAACATTGCAGATTACCACAAGGGTACTGCGAGAGCCCAAGCATCTTCAACCGCGTATTACATGAAGACCTACGAAACCTATCAGTTGAAAGCACCATTATTCAGTACGTAGACGATTTACTAGTCTGCGCACGAAACGAAGAGACATGCAGAACAGATTCCATAACATTACTGACCTTGCTGGCCAACAAGGGGTACAAAGTGGACAAGGGAAAGCTAAAATACTGTCTGACAGAGGTCCTGTACCTAGGACAGCTGATTTCAAGAGATGGGAAAAGAATAATACCAGACAGGGTAGAAGCCATAAGATCAGTAAGAGAACCCACAACAGTAAAGGACATGCAGAAATTTTTGGGAATGTGCAATTACTGCCGAGCATGGATATTAGATTATGCGGCATACACCAGGCCCCTATTACAAGCATTAAAGGTGGCCCAACAGGAGAACAGGAAGATGGAATGGACGGAAGAGATGAGTTCCTCTTTCCAGACATTAAAAGATTTGATTTCAAGCGCCCCAGTACTCGCAAACCCCGATTATGGACGTGAGTTTTACCTACTCTCACACTGCAAAGAAACACTGATGACAGCAGTTCTGACACAAAAAACGTCCTTAGGACACAAGCCACTGGCTTACTATAGTGGCACTCTAGATGCCGTGATGCAGGGCCATTTCGCGTGCGAGCAATCACTCGCTGCAGCCGCGTTCGCGATTGAGAAAAGTGCCACCATAGTAATGGGTTGCCCGGTAACATTGTTTGTGGAACATTCATTATTTGCAATACTCGAGAGATCAAAAAGCACACTGACCACACAGCGGGCGACCGCCTACGAGATTATACTGTCCAGTGCCAACATCCATATAGTGAGATGCAAGACAGTGAACCCCGCCACATTCATTACAGAAGCGTGCACGCTCGAAGACATGCAGAACCACGATTGCGCAACCTACACAGGAGAAAGAGGTGTGTGAGAACGCTCTAAGCGAGGGGGAAGTGTACTTTGTGGATGGGTCCGCATCAATTGACGTGGACACGGGAGAAAAACACGTTGGCATGGCAGTGGTGAGGTTAGAAGACGGTGAGTATGAAACACTGGTACAATACCGTCTCCCATCACATTACTCCGCACAGGCAGCAGAACTGATTGCGCTCATAGAAGCACTACATGCAGCAAAGGGTTGTGCAGTGACGATATACACAGACTCAGCTTACATGACAACAACAGTACATGGAGGACTGGCAAGATGGGGGCGTAGGGGATTTAGGCGGGCAGACGGAACACCAGTACAGCATGCAGAATTGTTGAAAGAATTAATTAAGGCCCTGCAAAACCCTACAGCAGTAGCAATAGTAAAGTGCCAAGCACATACATCCAACACAGATGTTGTGTCTTTAGGGAACGCGGCAGCGGACGCTGCCGCCAAGGAGGCTTCCTATTTTCAGAAAAATGACACAGGTGAATACATGCTTAAGGACAAAACAAACGAAGAGCCCCCAGAGGGATATAATATGATGCCCATACCACAAATAATAGAATTGCAGGAAGGAGCCAGTGCAGAGGAAAAACTATTGTGGACAAAGCGAGGGTGCAGCAAGTCAGGAACAGACCTGCTGTGGCAGCAAAATAACTCGTGGAAAGTGGTAATGCCAACACAGCTATTAGAAATTGCATTTCAACAGCTACACTTCCCTGCACATAACACCAAACAACACATCGCAGCAGAAATACAGGAAGAATGGTTCGTGCCCTGTCTCCAGGAGCATGTGTCTCGATTGGCAATGGAATGTACATGCCAAATATACAATTCAGGGATGACATTACGCACTCTACGGGGAACAATTCCTAAACCCATTGGCCCATTCAAGGAACTGCATATAGATTACGCAGACATGGGGGAAAGGTGTAATGGCGCACGGTACATGATCGTGGTTGTGTGCCCATTCTCAAGGTGGGTGGAAGCAGGACCTTGCGCACGACTGGATGCCAAGAGCGCCGCCAAGTTCCTAGTAAGAGAAGTATTCCCACGCTGGGGAATTTGTGACGTGATTCGCTCAGACAACGGCACTCATTTTGTGAATGAGCTTTTTAAGGAAGTCACTACATTATTGGGAATAAAACACAAATTATGTTCGATTTATCATCCTCAAAGTAATGGCGTAGTGGAAAAGATGAACGGACTGTTGAAGGGCAGGCTATCAAAACTATGCTTCTCATTAAAGAAGAATTGGATTTACTGCCTACCGCTTGCGCTATTTGAGTTACGAAATTAGCCAAGCAAAGACCACCATTTGTCCCCGCACGAGATTGTGACTGGGAGACGGATGAACACAGCACACTCGCCACTGCGCGAACACTCAGACGCTCACAGAAGCGCCGCGATATTGGGAGATGAGTTCACAGATTATTTAAAGAAATTGACAAGGGCAGCGCGCGTGATATCAAAGCAACTCTCCCCACCCTTCACTAGAGAAGAGGGAAATGTAACAGGCGCTGTTACGGAGCCGGGGCAACAGCTACAGCTGATGCCAGGCGACTGGATTTATGTCAGAAGCTTTGTACGTCGGTGGAATGCACCACGATTCCATGGCCCATACGAAGTAATATTTTGTACGCCCACGGCAGTGAAGGTTAAGGGATTGAGGTACTGGGTGCACTTGACAGACGTACGGAAAGCATATAGCAACGTACAAGAGGAGGTAGATGGGGAGGCACAGACAACAGCAAACAATGCGACTGAGCAGAATGACTGAATATGAACTTATGTGTATGTGCTGGTGCTAAACTTGAATAAGTGCACAACTGATAAAGATATTAACTTTTACCTGGTTGCGTGTATATACAAATATACATATATATGTGTGGTTAATGGAATGCCAAATTATAGCCTGTATACACCCTTGTCTGTGAATACCCCTCCCTGTCTCCCCACCCCTTTCCATTCCCGTCACATGTATATTGGCACTGATGGTGCTAACAAAATGTTTACATGTATGCACTCAATGCACTTTTATATCTTAAAACAGGAGCTTCCATGGCATCTAACGGGCGGCCTGCAACGGATAGATTTACTAGAATTAGAGAGTGGTTAACTGTGAAATGTATATATTGGTATGAATGTGGACTATCTGTGTGCATTATATTGTTTTTCACATTATTATTTGGTCTGGTTACATACTGGTTCATAGCGTTCATCTCTATCGAGATGAACGAGGGGGGAGGGAGCAACACAACTACTGGGACCAATACAACTGCCAGTGTCAATGCAACTACACGGGAAGGTGATTTTTTGATATGGGACGGGACTAAACTTGTGTGGGGCTACTATACTACGTCATCCACTGTTGTCATCTCACAAGATGGAGGGCCAAAGGGTAAAAGGCAAAATAACACACTGTCCCCACCTGAGATGTCTAATTACAATGCTCACAGCTTAAATGACCGAAACCCCTCTGCCATATCCTGGTTGTATAATACCCCCACCAGCCAACCTGCCCCCACGGCCATAGAGAATCAAAGAATGAGAGAAACACATGAAATATTATATGATGACTGGGTGAAGGGGGGCGGGAATGAGAAAGGGGGGTCTAGTTTGTCCCTTGCCCAGGGAATCGGGAAGTATATGAGGAATAAGAACAATAGACGGAAGAGGGAAGCAGGGAGGAGGAAGTATGATGAGTACGATGGGCTAGGTCTAGATAAGATGGAAGACCCACGACACCCCCACCAAACAAATAAGTGGTATGCAGACATGAGTGCCACAGCTAAACAAACAACAAACGAGAGCTGTTATGTTTGCTCCCTCATCCCTCACGCATCAGGTACACCCAAAGTACTGTTACCCAAAGAGTTGCCGATTATAGATGCCCAATGTCTCCTTCATCTCACGTTGTACAGAATTAAGAACACCTTCCAGGCACATGAAGTGACTTTTCAAATGCTGCAGAACGAGAAAACGTGCTACCCAAAACCATCAGGGGTTGTATGTCTGAAAGAACCATTTTTTGCAATCGAAGGGACACTTTTTTCTGATAACAAGTGGAAAAACGAAGAAGTAATGTGTAAAGCTGAAGCACTGAGGGGTGTGGCACCGGAGAAATTGCAATGGATAGAAGAAACGTGCACACCCGTATGGAAGGAACACATTTCAAAACTAACCTGGGTTACGCCCATCGAAAAGCCTTTCAAGTTGCAGAATGAAATAGACTATGAACTATGTTTCAAAGGAGAGGGGAGAACGTCCATGGGGACGAACAAGAAGTGCAACAAAACCCTCACTATCCCAGACCTAAGAAAAGGGACAGCGGCCCTTATGGACACGTATTGGGTATGTGGCAACCAGGCATACCTACACCTCCCCCCGTCGTGGAGTGGCAGCTGCTCAATGGCCACACTGCACTCAGCTCTAATGGTAATACCAGAAAGCCACATCGAGGGGAGCCAAAGGACACAGGAGCGCATGCAGCAGAGTGTGGCCCAACCAACTTCAGAGTCACAAATCTATGTCCTGTCTTCTGGAAGCAAGGGAGAGGTGCTGACCCGTAACAGACAAGCATCAAACTATATATCAAAGGCATCATCAGAACTATTGGCTCAGATCCCAGACAAATATCGATTATTCAGCTCAGCAGAAACATTTTTTGCCTCGTTCGTATCAAGTGTCCAAGCAAGGGCTAACGCAAAATGGCTCCAGATAACCCGTTGGGAATTAATTCAGCTGACAAACGACACTGAAGAAGGTTTTAACATAATAAAGGTCGAACTAAGAGCCTTGCGACTGATGACCATGCAAAACAGGTATGTCCTGGACCTGTTGACGGCGATGGACGGCGGTGTTTGCCGAAAAATAGGAAGTGCCTGCTGCACTTTCGTACCTTCTGAAGACGCAGAGAACGGCTCCCTGTCCCATGTGATCGAAGCAGTCCACAACCTAGGAGAAAAAATGAAGATGGAAGGCGGAGCAGAAGATAGTACATGGTTCGATAACATCTTCTCCTGGGTCCCCTCATGGCTTGGAACAACGATGAAATTTTTGATGCCAGCTGTGGTGTTCCTCCTTTTGATTTTCTGCCTCTGCCAGGTGGGTCTTCGAGTCTGTGCTAACGCAGTACCAAATGGTGCAATGATGATGGTGACAATGGGCAACTCACACGGTACAATAAAAACGAAGCACAAGTACAAACAGGGGTAGACAACACACCCAGGTACCAACTGGTGCCCATGTACCACGACAAGGATATTGTAGATAAGCTGTGGCACACCACCATCAAAGAGCCCCGCATACTAGAATGGTACGAGGAAGTATGGGTAGATTTGGAAGGAGATGGTGGGTGCATATATCTTACGTGTACTCCAGATGAATACGCCAGGAGAGGTGAGAGCTTAAGGGGGGTGTGCAGAGCATGGATGCCTATCAAAGGAACTCCTGCATGGGATGAGGCGGTGATGGACGAAGCAGAATGTAGGAGGATAGAGGATTTAAAGAATTCGTTACTTAAGTAACGAAAGGGGGGAAATGTAGGGGAGGACTGGTCCAGGAGACCCCTCTCGCCTGCGTTTCTTCCCCCGGTGAGGGCTATGGCCCATTGGGCGTTCCCTCATGCCACCCGGGCCCAGGTGGTGGAGGGCTCACCCACTGGAGACATTGCCCACACGTATCGAATGCCCACATGTATTGATTACAACACAAATTTAGCTAGGCCCAGAAACCATTCTTTGCCTGGTAAAGATGGTGTGAGCTCAGCGCACTGTAGCGCGGCCCCCACCCTTGGAGAACATCCCTGTTGCCGCAGCACCCTGGCAGATCCGCTGCAAGCACATTCCGACGAACAAGACGGACATGAGCTAGCGCAATACGCTAACATTGAAACAGTTCACCTCCTGCAGTGTACTATCACTATCAGCATGACCCGGCCAGCAGGCCTGAGCAATGAGAAGAACGGCAAAATGGTCATCTGATGGCAGACAGTCTTTATATATATGTATATATTAATGTCAAGACCTCTTGCGAAGTATGCTTTCTTCCACAAAATCTCCTATATTACAAACGCCTGTAGAATGTATTAAAATGAGAAAGCATGCTCCCATGATATAAGCAATGGCGAGTTCACACCCTTGCAGGTGGATACTAATAATAAAGGAACGCTCCAGGGATCTGTTTGTTGCGTATATCACTGGGCAGCCTACCTCCCATGGTTTTGCGCCATAACTAAAGCTAATGCTGCTAGAATACACGAGAAAGCGAATGCAACTATACTATGAACTCATGTAAAGGATGCGCGAGAATGCACTTATAATGTGTGTATGTCTAAGCCCCTTATGTGCCACCACCGTCACGTACAGTGGCGGGTCGTTTTCTATGTACTCCCCTGATCCAACTACTACCTCATTTACTGCGAATGTATATGCATGTAACTAAAACACTGTAGCTGCTAGAATATAATGTACAAATATGGTGCTCGGACTGGGTATAATCGAGACGCATCCAGCAAAGGTTAAATGCATGTTTTGAAGTGATTTTAAATAAGTATTATAGAAAGTATTCAAATGTTTGCGATGTCTTTACCTATATTCGGCAACACACGAGGGAGATACCTTTGTGAATGCGTACAAGGTCTCGATGTATCCCCCTCCCTCCCTGCGAAGGCTGCCAAGACATGAGAACAGAGCCCCGCTCTGCGTTATCACGCCTCCCCCGACCCGACTGGAGCCGCTTCAAAGACTTGTAGCCCCACTGCAGCACCCAAGGCCGCGGCCAGCCACCTGCATTATTTACAGCACAGCAGTAAACCTTTGTCTAAACTCAAGCGCCCCCTCGTAAACCCCACAACCCACCGGACTGTCTCAGACTTATGGCCCTGTGCAATCAGGACACCCAACACTTTGACAACACACAGCGAAACATCCATAACCACTTCTAACAAGACAGAAAGACCTGTACCACCCGCCCCAGTCCCCGAAGCTTAGCCCCTCGACCTATGGTCCCGGTCAACAGATCACGAGTAACCAGGCCTCGATATATTACCTCCAGACCCCTCACAAGGTGCATTCCTCCTGTGTTGCATTAACCTATAAAAATAACCTATTGGAAGATTTACTAAAGAGAATAGCACTGTAAATGACTGAATGACTGCGGTGTGCATGGCCGAGGGCAAGTAAGTCAGAAAAGGCATTCATCTCTGCCACAGGCAGCATTGGCACACCAACACCGCCCGGATGAACTCAAGCCGACCTGCCAGGCCCAGCCCAACCCACGAGGGTGACCAATGACGTCCTTCAGCCAAGACCAACCACGCCGCAGCAGCACCTATAGTTAGCCGTCGCCACCCAATCCCAATGAACTTGTGCCCCCTATAGTATGTAGGTTTTGATGACGTTTTTTGTAAATATATACGCCTGTCTTTGCTATTGTCAGACAGAGCGCTTTCGGAGTTTGCAGAGTTCTTTGCATGCCCAATTCTGATTGATAAACTCCCATTTACGCTCACCCGCACTCTGTCTTGGCCTTATTCCCATTTTGGGAGAGTCCTTCATTGTCTCTCATTGCGGGGAGGATCGTGCTGTTTGGGGACGCTTGCTTTCAATGCTGTTAGATCTCATCTATAGGGAGCATTTTCGGTTTCTGTTTCCCGATTAACTTGCTTATAACCCTGAAGTCTAGAATGGGTCTCACCTGATCTGTTTGTTTTTTCTTTACTTGGACGTAAAGTGAGACTAAACACCCTTTTCCCACCTTCTGTTTTTCAGGCCTTTCTTGAATGCATACTTTTGCAAATTATCTTCAAATGACATAACTATTCTGTACAAGTTGGAACACCCAATTGCCTTTTGTTAGACTTTCTCATGCAAACAAATTAATTGTAATCCGCCCCTTCGACCGGAGTGCTATGAGTTGGAGAATGTCCCAATGATTCCTGGTTTACGGGGCCATGTAGGTTTACCTGGGGTTGCAGCAGTTTGCCGGGAACCACCTCTTTACTGCGGAACCACTGATGGTACTGAGGTCTCAGCAGGATTGCAAATGTTGGGAGGTAGAATGGTGCAGTTGAGATGAGTGGCCTGTGTGCTGGAAATATTTCTTTCAGTAGGAGGGACAAAGGTTCTTCATTTTCACATCTAGGCTGACGGATAGGAGCATTTAATATGTTTCCATATTCATTTGAGATGTCTCCACATCAGCTAGAGAGGCAAGCAGATGATCCTAAGAGGGTGTCAAATCCACATTTAGGTCAGTCAGGCATACCTAAGATGAACGCCTCACTGCTAGACCGTGAATATAAATGTTAAGACATTGTCGCAACATCTTATGCAGCTTTTATAACTTGTCTAGACACTGATGCCTAATGTTTCAACATCGAAAAGCAGTGTTGTGATGTCAAAGAAGTAGGTTTTCGATGTCGAGGAAGACAATGTTGTGGAACCCGATGTTAAGGCAATCGTCAGTGAGTGGGTTGACATCAATGGTGTCGTCAAAGGTGGTGCATGTGTCTTTGGAATGGCAGTCGTAGTAGACGCTTGTGAGGAATTCGACCATACGCATGGCCGGTGTGCGCTCGCCTGGGCTTTTTTTGATATTTTATTAGGAAATTGAATGATGGGAGAACTAAACCGCACACAGTTTCCCATGCTGGCTGCACAACAAACAGTCACGTGTACTCTGGGACAGGAATATGAGATTCTGGATGGCTTTTGGAAGTGACCTAATTGAAAATCCTCCTGATGAAAGTTCCAAACCTATCGATGAGAACTGAAACATGTTGAGGCATCTTCCCAAGACTAGTTTTTAGACTTGGGGGGTTCTTTGTTATAGCATATTGTAAACATACAATGAACTCCTAGTTGATGTATCGAGTTCATACAGGGGTATCCAATTCTGATCGATTTTGGGATACAGAAATGTGTGATCATTATTGATGTAATAGGTCCTTGTGTGCCATTGTTTTGTCCGTCGTCTTTTTCCCTGACGTTTTTGTAAAATGCCTTTTAAATGTTGATTTTTTTAACATGCTTTATGAATTATTTAATAAAATGTATTTTTGATAAGTTACATGGGATGAGAAGAACTGTTGTCTGTTGAATTGACCCTGTCTCTTATGTATATGGACCTTTCTGTACCCCGACTGACAGGGTGTAGTGGACACTCTCCTGGGTGCGGTAAGAGTGGACATTTGGGGTTTCCCTCCTAATTTAGAATGATGATATATTTATACAACCTTGACCGGACAGTCCATTTTATCATTGGGTAATAATTGCATTTTCCCTGCGATGCAACTAACCAACGATCCACGACCTTGCGGAGATAAGCCTGCCATTCCGTCCACGTTACAAAATTGGACAAGGAGGTTAATAATTGACTTGCGTTTGCAATCTGTTTGTATCCCTTCTGGTGTACTAGAGCTGTGGGGCTGATTGATTGTTAGAAACGGATATTCATCCCTGGACAACTGGTGCCCCGGAAGTTGATTTGTCACAGCCGTGATAGTAAGCATGAGAGTGCCGTACATTTAGAAGACTTGCCCCTTAACATTAAACAGTGCCCACACTGGTTGTGATGATGTCTGGAAGCCGCTAAGGGACCCTAGTGGGTGTCAAGAGGGCTTTGCAGTGCTTCCATACCTGGAGCTGCTCAATGTAGGTGTTCTAAAGGGGAAATACCTCTCTTCCCACTCCGCCGTAGCTCTGGCTCACTCTTGCTGTGCGCTAAGCCTTATACCATCTCTGTACTTCAGCATACGAGAAGCCATTTTCAGGCAAATGTGACGCTCCTGGGAAGTGTGACTGTTCAAGCCATGCACAAGGCAGTCATATTTTTTAGATTTCTTTCCCCACAGGTGGCTCAGCAAACAAAAGGTCCTGTCACAGATGCTTTTACTGTACAGCTAACAGTAAAAGACACAAAGTAAAATTTCTCACAAAAAAGGATTTTAATATCAAAAAAGCTTCAAAGAAGCAGAGAGTATGGTTCTCAGACATTTCCTCAAAGGGTTGGAAGAAATGGCTCTAACTCTTCAGAACGCTTCAGTCTTAAAAGAACAAGTTACTTACCAACTGGTAACGTTCTTTGGACTGGATGTTCCTCCAACGTATTCCACATCTTTGATATGTAATGTCGACAGCTGTGCTGCCTCGGAAATTTTTTGGCAGAGGGAATCCTGCGTCGATGGCATCGGGTCAATGTCCCTCGTAGGCCTCCGTCGAGGGTGACGTCATCGGATGTTATAAATAGCACACATGGCACCCGTAGCCTCAGTTCATGTTTTTTCCCTCCACAACGTGTGACCTACTCGCACACAATGCCTGCTTGACTGCACATAGCCTTGTGGGAACACAATCTGCAATAGCATAGGAAATTCTTCAGAGGTGCAGGCTGGGAGAACAATGTGGAATACGTTGAAGGAACATCCAGTCGAAAGAACTTTACCAGTTGGTATAAGCAACTTGTTCCTCGAATGGATTGTGTCCTCCAACGTATTCCACATCTTTGACAGACTCCCAAAGCAGTATCAGTGATAGGAGGAGGGGGAAGAATTTAGATAAACCCAATTAGATGGCAGAATAAAGCACTGCTTTACCGAAGGCCATATCTTGACGATGGACAGTATCCAGGGAGTAATGCTTGACAAAGGTGTGGATGGAAGACCACGTTGCAGCATCACAAATATTCTTAACCGGTACTCCCCGTTGCAGGGCTGTAGATGTAGCCACGCCCCTGGTGGAGTGAGCTCGCAAACCCTCAGGAGGGTCCATGCCAGCCAATCTATAACATTCAGCAATGGGGAGGATAATCCACCTGGATAAGGTCTGTTTGGTAACAGCCTGGCCCAATCGGTGTCCAGTCTACCCCACAAACAATTGGTCGACCACTCTGACCCTGGACATCGTAGAAATATAAAAGCTCAACGCTCTCCTAGGGTCCAACCTATGGAGCCTCTCCTCTTCCTTACCAGGATGAGGAGGGGGATAGAAAGCAGGAAGTACCACCTTCTGGCTCAAATGAAACTCAGACACTACCTCAGGTAGGAAGGACGGACGGAGCCACAGTACAACCCTATTGTTGTGGAACACAGTAAAGGGTGGCTTAGATGAAAGTACCTGCAATTCGCTCACTATGCGAGCATATGTAACTGCAATCAAGAAAACTTTCTTGAAAGTCAACAGTCTCAAAGGACAAGAGTGCAAAGGTTCAAACGGAGCAACCATCAAGAATTTCAAGACTAAATTCAGATCCCACACCGGCACCTGAAAAGGGCACGGTGGGGACACATTTGTGAGCCCTTTTAGAAACTGGGTAATCAAAGAAATCTTAAAATAAGAACATTCTTCAGACGAGCGCTTGAAAATAGCGCCGCCAGGTAACCTTTAATGGTACCCACGTGAAGACCTTTGTGGGTTAAAGACAGCAAGAAAGAATGAACCATCGGAATGGAACACTGAAAAGGATAGACGTGTCCTCTGCACCAGTCGCAAAACTCACGGCAACGGTACTGAGATTTGGTTGCCGGACACCTGGCCGAAAGCAACACCTCCATCACGTCACCCGGGAGGTCCCAATCCTTATACCTCAACCTTTCAGAAACCAAGTGTGAAGGTTGAGAGTCTTGACCTCTGGATCTAGAACCCAAACCCACCCCTTTTACGAGAGAAGATCCTCTCTGTGGGGAAGACTGCGTGGAGGATAGATGGCAATTTCTAGAAGGTCCGGTTACCACGCTAACCTGGCCCAATGCGGAGTAATTAGGATCATGCAGGACTCTAACCTCCTCAACCTCCTTAGAACCTGAGGAATGACGGGGACCAGAGGAAATGCGTACAGAGGTGGGAATGACAAATCCATGACAAATGCGTCCCCTAAAGCTCCTGTCAGAGGAAATTCCCTTGAGCAATATGTCTCGCACGGTTGACACCGGTTGCAAACAGATCCACTTGAGGGGTTCCCCAAAGGGCGAAGATCTCCTGTAGGACTTCCTGAGGCAATTCCCACTTGTGGGAGACCTCCCTCTGCATGCTCAGAGCGTCCGCCGCCGTATTGTCCTCTCTGGCCAGATGAACTGCCGAGAGTCAAATTCCTTGCTTTATCGCCCAGAACCAGAGCTGCATCGCTTCTCTGCACATCGGGAGTGACCCCACACCTCCTTTTTTGTTGATGTAATGCATGGCCACTGTGTTGTCTGTCATGATCAGGACACTCTTCCCTCGCACAGACGGCAGAAAAGCCTTCAGGGCTAGCCTGTTGGACCTCAGCTCCAAAACACTGATGTGGAGTTTGGACTCCGATGGAGACCAAAGCCCGCTGGTGGTTAGCTCGTTGGCATGCGCTCCCCATCCTGTGAGGGAAGCATTCGTCACTACCGCCATCTCCGGCCACGGTTGCCAAAAAGGTTCCCCTTTCATCAGATTCCCTTTTCAGGCCCACCACAGAAGATCCTGAAAGACCGTGCATGGAACCTGAAGGAGATACGACATTTTGCCTGAGAATTGCGAACACTGCGTCCTGAGAGCCCATTGAAGGGATCTCATCCTCAGTCTGGCCTCTGGCACCAGAAAAATGCAGGATGCCATGAGGCCGAGCAACTTAAGAATTTGAAAGCCGGGAGACTCTGGGCGTGTTGAAATTTGTCAACGATCTGCACAACGTGGCAAGCACTTCCCCAGGGACGTGTCAAATACAGCCCCGATTTATACTGGAGCTGTTGGGAAGGTGTCATTTGTGACTTCTTGAAATTGAGGGAGAGGCCCAGCTTGTGAAGGGAGTGGCAGGTGACGCTGAGATGATGCAAGGCTTGTTCTGGAGAACGCGCTCTGATCAGCCAGTCGTCCAGGTAGGGTAGACGTGAATCCCCCCCTCTCCTGAGGTACACTGCCACCACCACCATCGAGGTCAACCCGAATGGCAGGACCCGAAACTGAAAGTGTGAGTTGCCAACTGCAACCCTCAGGTATTTTCTGTGCTTTGGATGTATTGGCACATGATAAGCATCCTGTAGGTCCAATGACATCAACCAATCCTGAAGTCGAAGGGCCTGAAGGACCTGAGAAAGAGTGACCATCTTTAACTTGTCCATCCTGAGGAAATTGTTCAAGCAATGCAAGTCCAAAATGGGTCTCAGTCCTCCGTCTTTCTTGGGAATCAAAAAATGTGGGGAATACCAGCCCTTGTTCCCCTCCACCACAGGCACTTGTTCTATAGCGCCTTTCTCCAACAGGGTCAAGATTTCCTGCACAAGGAGCGGATCTGGAAACTTCAAAGAGAGCTTCCTTTGTGGATTGTCGTGAGGCCGGCGTAAGAAGGGGAGGCAGCAGCCGTGGGCTATTGTTTCCAGAACTCATACATCTGAAGTAATAGCTCGCCACTCGTCGAGATGCTGAGACAGTCTGCTCCCAACCGGCGAACAATGGGACCTGACCTCATAGTTGTTTTGGAGCGGCTGAGTGCCTGAAGGCAAAGAGGCAGCAGCCTGAGCAGCTTTGGCACCTCTTCCCCATCCACCACGAGCAACTTTACGGTGGCCCCTTTGACTGGCCGCTCCTCTCGTCCTACCAAAAGAGGAGTAGGAACGAAAGGAACCACCCCCTCCACTGCTGTCCCCTAGGACGAAAAGGCGGAGGTTGACGCACAGCTTCGCCCAAAGATTTCGCAGCTGCTTTGGAAGTCTGCAACCTCTCAAGGCTCTCGCCAGCCTTGCTGCCAAACAAATGAGAGCCGTCAAAGGGCATGTTGAGAAGACTGGCCTGCACATCTGGAGCAAACCCAGACCTCTGCAACCACGCAAACCTGCGTATCATGGTGTTCGTAGCCATGGACCGGCTGACACTATCGGCAGTGTCCAACCCAGACTGAAGGGATTCACACATGGCATGCTTGACATCCTGCACAATAGCAAGGAACCCATCCCTTTCTTCCCCTTTGGGAATATGCTCAGCCGCTAGAGAGACAATTCCACAGAGTGTGCAAATATTTTGCCGTTGGCCGATTTCAGTGCCATACTCGCAGCTGAAAATACCTTGCGTGACGATCCATCGAAGCGCTTGTGGTCCCCATAAGAAGGGATGGTAGGGTACGCCGCCTGCCTCGAGGTGGCCGTGGCCTTCTGAACCACCAAACTCGGTGTGGGGTGTGTGGATAGGCAGCTGGGGTCGCTACTGGATGGGTGGTATTCTTTGTCAACAACTTGTTGACCGCCAGAAGAAACTCTGGAGTGTTCCAAGTAGCCGCCACCCTTTTCTGTAACGCAATGTGAAAAGGCAACACTGGGTCAGTTGATGGATGCGGATCTAAAATATGAGTCAGGTCATCCTGATCCAAGTCAACTGGAGGGCTAGACCACCCGAGGTACTTCGTACCTCTCGACATCAAACTCCTATAGGAGGATTCAGCATGAGCCCCACACTCTGGCCTACCAAACTCCATCTCAAGAGATGTGTCAAGGCCACTTTCATCATGTAATGACTGACACAGATCCTCCAACTGACAGTCCTCGGAAAAGACAATGTCAGGAGCTTCAGGTGTTTCACCAGGAATAGCAAAAGGCTCCAGTTCAACATCAGATCTCTCCTTATCCTCATATATATTCTGTAGAGAATGAAAGAACTCCTAAGGTACAGGAGCAGACCTGCATTCAAGAACAGGCGTCACAGTCTTAGACAAAGCGTTTCTCAGAGGATTCACAGACACAGGGGCCTCCACCAGCAAATTCCGCTCATTTGGCCCCACTGGCAACGAGCGGCATCGGCGTGGACGTCGACAGTGGCGCCGAAGGCTCCAAGGGCAAAGCCCCGACAGCCACACTCTATGGATATAGTGGTGACGGTGCAACGCCTTTGACACCTTCCCAGACTTCAACAGTTTCGTCAGAGACGAAGACGCAACCTGGATCTGGCACGTCTCTGGCGGTCTACCAGAAATTTGTCCGAACGGCACCTCGGCAGTTCCCGATGTTTATCGCGCGACTGCCGAAGCCTGAGGGCGTGTGAGCGTCGGACCGAGACCGTTCCCTGCCGGCTTCAACAGATGGTGCGAATGGAAGAGTGCCCTGAGATTGAAAAATCTCCAGCATTTTCTCCCTGAATGCCTCCCACTCCTCCAGAGTAGAGGAGTTTGTGGGACAAGCCACTTTCCTTGGAGAGCCATCATCCGATGAGGACGGGGAAGGCGAACGGTGACGCTGCTTCCGAGAGTGTCTCGACGAAGAGGACGAGTGGCGGGAACCACTCCGGGACCGAGATCTCCTGGATTCCCTCCGATGGGGAGTCTCACCTCTCGAGTCGTCAGTGGACAGACCAGCAGTCTTTTTGGATTTACAGGGTTTGGATACCCGACCTACTTGCAATTTCCCCTTACGCTCCAGCAAGGCCTTGGCAGTCAACGACTGGCACTTCGAGCAGTCGTCCATGTCATGGCTCTATCCCAGACACCATAAGCAGATACAGTGCGGGTCCGTGATGGACATTTTGGACTTCCAGTCCCGACACTTTTTAAAGCCAGACCGCAGGGTAGGCGGGGTAGAAGAAAAAGACATTATCGAAGAAGATAATACGAAGCACGCTGAGTTCTCGAAGCAAACATGTTTGCGGAAACAACGGACTGAGGCTACGGGCGCTGTGTGTGCTATTTATAACATCCAATGACATCACCCTCGACGGAGACCTATGAGGGACATCGACCCGACACCATCGACGCATGATGCCCTCTGACAAAAAATGTCCTTAGCAGCACAGCTGTGGACATGTCAAAGATGTGGAACACGTTGGCGGGCACAATCCATTCGAAAAAGTGTTACTTTCTGACGTATACGATTGAAAGAGCCACTGTTCCTCTACGGTCATAGTTTCTATGAGTTAGCTAGGCAGGGAATCACTGTACACATGTGCCTAAATGGGGGAAAACGATGTCACAAATGGCCAGATAGGCTTTATTTCATAATGCTCCCATTTTAATTAAATGTTCTTTTCATTATTTTACAAATGTTAATAAAAATACACCTCGCAGCAAGTCAAAGAAATTCAGCATTTACACATATCAATGACCACAAAATGATGGAGAATCAGCATTTACATCAATGCATTAAGACAGCACTCTTTCAACTTTTAAGTAACCTGCCCCAGAAGAAAAGAAAATCCCTTACTGGACCATGGGGAGCAGGATACGTGAAAGGTGGATTTGATGGCATTGGCATAGGCACTGTTCCTGCTGGGGCTCCAGAGAACATGGTGAAACCGCCACCACCACCGCCGCCGCCTCCTCCTGGACCGCCCTTCTTTACATCATCTGTAAAACCAACATCAACCCCGACATCTATGAGATCAGATGCCTCGCCCTTGGGAGCTTCGGCCTATGTAAGGGAAACATAAAAAACAATTAATTTCTCCAGGAAGTCAGTATGCAAACTTCAGCAAGGTGGGAGAGGTATTTGAGATCAGTGAGTGAAATAGATAAAGAGGCATAACATTTTTAGGTAAAATATAATAATTACACATTTCGAAAGGCTACTTACCTGTAAGCAAAGTTATCAGTTATGACAATTGTTAGGGAGAATGTTGTACAAACCTCTGGTGAGGGCTGTTCCACCATCTAACTAAGAGGTGGGGCAGCTCACCAAACCTAATTAGCAAATACGTCAGATTTAACTACAGGCAGGGGAATTAGGGTGACACCAAGCTACAACTAGTTAACCAAATCACACCAGAAAAGTATACTGACAAATAAACACCTTTTTTAAGTTACATATAAATATATCTATTAGTTCAAATAAGTACTCAGGTAGACAATATACAAAGTAGAAATACACAGCGTATGTACAAAAACAGTAATTTGTCAAGAAAAAAGGAATCAGGAGGGGGGTAGCCAGTGCCAAACACCATCTCAATAATTCTAACCTTTAGAACACAGTATTAGGGATAAAACAAATGTGCATCTCACAGTAACTGCAGGACCCAGAGCAAGTATACTCACAAACATTTTCAAGAGGGACAAAAGTTTTGCTTGGTTTGGTCGTGCGTATTGATTGATGGCCATTGCCAAACAGCTGAATATCCCCAAAACATTAACATTTCAGTTTACAGACACTAGGTTTGCAAAGTCAAAACAAAAATTGTTATTTTACAAAGCACATTAAGCAAGTATTGTTAATAGAAAATACATTATTTAAATATGTCTTCATAGGCCTTATTACAGGTTCAGTGAATGTTTCTTGATGTTTATCCCCAGTGTTATTGTAATGGTGCCACCTCATTACAGGCTTATCATCCCGATGGTCCCCACAAGACCTATTTCAGTAGCTGTGCACCCAACCTGTAAAAAGTATTTTGTAGCCATTAAAAATCCTCATATTGGGGTTGAAAATGGTTTACGTGCATTGTACATTATATGGCTACTGTGCAATATTTTATTTCACACAATAGTCAAACCTGCATTACAGTGATGCCCGCTTCTTCGTTCTCTTACAACTATCCTAATAGAACTAAACTCTATTGCAGTAAAGGGGTGTCCTTCCCTTCGGTACAGGGAAACATATTTAAATACAGCTCAGGAGATTTTACATGGTTTACCTCAACCACTTGGGTGGAGGGGAAAAAGTGATGTATTACAAGGTGATACTGTAATACAGCGGTATGTGCAGGTGGCATCACTCCAAGGGAATAATCCTGGGATGTATAAACTCTCAGCCCTTTAATATGATGGGCACTAAATAGGCAGGATTTGTGTTATCACCATACCTTCAATGAGACCCCCACAGGGTGCGCTTTGATGGCACTAGGCCAATGACCTTTGGTTGAAAGTAGCGACAAATGGTGCATTTTAAAGCCCACCAAGGAAGTAACATTAGTAAGGCATGATCGGATGAAAACACATTTTTAGAGCGCTTTAGATGAAGTCCTACATGGAATACGTGTGACAGAGCTGTTCCATGTCTTGCATTTCAAAGCTACTTGGGCCAGTAAAACAGACAAAAACTGTGATCGTTTTTTTTTTTAATGACACGAGTTGAACTTGACCAAGGAATATTTAGAATCTTATTGTAATAGGAATTTTAAAGAAAATATTACAAGTAGCCTGGTATGTTGCAATAACTATCATTAGATTGAATTACTGGGGCATTTGAGAGAAACATTCCAAGTCCTACTCTCCAAAAGGAAAAGGAAGCTCCATCTCTGTGCATCTTATTATAATACATATATCCTATTCTCTCACCCCCTGGATCCATGAGTGTCACTGGCAATAGCGTAAGGAGACCGCTTATGGTGACAGAGTGATTTACAAAACTGTGCATATAATAATTGAGCCTGCGCTTCAGATGGGATTACTGGACATGAAAGGGCTGCACCTTACATATGGTAACTATACCTTGCATTAGGTATTAACTGGCATTACTGATGCATTGGAGGCTGCACTTTGTATTTTATGTCAGCAACTAGAAATATAAGGCAGCACATTTCATTTGGTGACTTCACCATGCACAGGAGACATTAACTGCCATTAGATGGCATTGCTGAAGTATTAGGAGGCTGTGTTTGCACATGATCACAGCACCTGAAAATGTAAGGCTGCATCTTTCAAACAAAACCCTGTGTGTTAACATACAGAATGATTCAATAGAAAACCCAAATCATATGTCTATATTCAATGCTTATTTTTTAACATGAATCTTCCCACTTGGCACCTCATGACTGGCAAAACAGATTATTTATGAATGCCTGCCTTTCATCCTGAGGTCCAAGTTGATCGTAAAATAAAAACACTTAAAATATTCAGTAAGTGCTAAACTCTGGGGTCAGCCCCTTTATTTGTTCCATCTGTGGTGTTCCTGGAGGTAGCAGAGACAATGTAGAGATAAGATCAGGGACGCCCCGGCAAATGTACGTTATGTTGATTTGAACGGCGCACAGCTACCACCCAAGTGTAGTCTCCAAGCGTCTGAAAGGCTGCAAATAAATGAGTATCTGTGTCCTTGAGGAAGTGGGAAAACTGACAATAGCATACAGCTGGGGCCCATCAAAACCCAGGATACATTTAGGTTAAGAGCCCCAGAATATTTACGCTTACAGAAAAATAGATGCAGTAACACCCCAAAAAAATGAAACTTTCTAATTAGCAGAAGTGCAATTCAGGCTTTAAAATAAAGATAAAACCACTGATGCAGGCCAGCATTCCAGTTTTTTGACGAATAACTTAATGCACCCAAGGAGGATACATGAAACATTTTCAGAGACAGGCAACTATCCATAAAGTTACTTTCAGGAGGATTTCAGGCAAGTTAAAAGTTTAAATGGGACGAATCCATGTTTAAGGAGAAAAGAAAACCAAGTGCCAGTTCTAAACCACAGATGCGGAGATGGTGGCAACAGGGCACCAGGAGTCCCTCAAGAGGAGCTTCAGTAGCAACTTCGAGACCAAGCAGTCCCAGAAGGAGAACCAGCCAGGCAGAATTCAGCCCCAATGCTTACGAATGAGAAAATGCAGTTGTAGCACATCCAAGGGTAAGGCCCGAGAACAACCCACCAGCCCAGAGTAAGTACTTAGGAGGAATGGTTCCCCAAATACAGTTGAGAAAACCCAAAAGCAACCTGGTGGGTGTACTGCGCTTCTTTTCCAGGTGCAGTTTACAACATCTCCACAAAATCAGAACCAGGTACAGCTTAGCCACTATGGACAGTCTCTGTGTAAAATTCGTTTGTAGAAAACAATCCAAATGAATCAAGTACAAGTACACACGTACACACACGCACACACACACACACACACACACACACCCCCCTTTGCCCCCCCAACCAGCCACCAAAAAACAAAAAAGGGGCTCCTCGGAAACTGGATGACAGCCAGTCAAACTTTGCCCCAAAACCCACCAAATCTACAGGTTTCCTCCCACAGGATCTGACCACCCCACCTAGAGCGTGGAACAGGTCTAGACCAGCTAAAAAATGAGTTCATGTGGGCATAGCATTTTTTTACATACCTCGTGGTTTCCATGAACAAAGAGAGGCCCCAAAAACAAAATGACAGAGAGCAGGACTTAAAAAACAAGCATTGGCAATGCCAAATGTTTGGGCTTTGGTGGGAATCTAATAGCAGTTCCTGCGCAATGCCCAATACACACATGGTCCATCAATGGGTGGGCAAATAACCAGACGCCTACAATCGTTGATTCGTCTCCAACATACGGTACTCACACAATCCGAAGAGATGCAACAAAATGCACCAAAACGGAAGCATCCGCAACTTCAAGTAATTAATTCTGGGCTCTGCTTGGCTGCAAGACAAGCTAGCAACCAAAGCTGCGCCTGCAAGAAAAACATAGGTTTCAGCTCTGCGCTACTAAAAATAAAATTCAAACGTGATTATCCTAATTCTGGTCAATCACAGATGGATGAAATCCTCATTCCACCTCAATGGGATTCAAACACGTGACCTATAAATTGCATTCTGTGCTCAGCGGGTGTATTCGCTCAATCCAACCCAAAAGTACGTACACAAATATGAACACGCATCAACTGTGATAAGAATTTAACAGGACCTCAGTGCAAAGAACACATGTGAGGACACACATTACTTATACATGTAGTGGCTGGAAGAACACTTGGTTCAGACATTTTGATTACACCAACAGCTCGTCTATATGAACAACTATGCTGTTCACTCTTTGAATGGTGCCTAGAAAAAACACTGGCAACTCGCGAACAACACAAAGTTTGATGTTGGTGCACGACAGAGATAGCTCAAAAAGATCCCAGGAGCATGTGCTTTTGGCAGGGAGGGTAAGGTTGTGGATGGGAATGGCCATAGAGATTGTCATGACTATGGGAGGTCAATGTATGGGTAAACAAAATACCTACAAGCTATGTGTCCAGACCAGCAACGCACCAGCACTTGAAACAGTGTAAAAAAAACTTCTACGTGCATTTTGCCAGAATTTATTATGCAAAGAAATGTATGGTCATGTAAAATAGAAGTGAGACAGAATCACTTGTCTTCCACATGGGCTATAATAGGGTTAAAACCCCAAATATAAAACATTCCATTCTCTGCTTAATGCATTTTGAAATAAACAGCATTTGAGTGTGCGTTTTTAACAGCCATTGTAGTCATTCTTATTCAACAACCCACACTGCAGGAACCCATGCCGTTCTAGTCACGCAGATTATTGAAGGGAACCTACTATCCATGCAAGCTCATACTTTGAAAAGGCTTTCTTCTGCATTACACAGCGTTTCGCAGACTGCATCATATTATTAACGATTAGAACACAGAAAATCTCATCCCACATAATGCACTTCACAGGCGTGCTTGATTTAAACATAGATCACATTTGCATCGCTGTAGGATGCCACAAGGATGAGCACGAACAGGGATAGAGCAGAAGGCAGGGATGGGCAATGAGGAGAGGGGCCTTGAAATGCAACAAGACTCAGGTTGAGGAGCAGAGATGTTCACCGGGTGTCACTGGCTATTATACATTAATAGAGAACAGTTTATTGCTAGTAAAACGATTTCATGATATAATGGTGTGCTGGTGACATCAACAGACCACTTGACCTTCACTCTCAGCGTGTACGATGCCCCCGGACCGACGATGGTATGAAATTCGAGGTGATCCACCTGACATTCCTTTATTCATTGAAGTTCCAATAGAGAATTTATGTTTTCGGGGAGGTTACATAAATGATCAAATCCAGTGTCATACACTTAACACCTCTAGTTCTGTCGTATTTTCCGGGCTCTAGGGCGCGCGAACAGTGGGTTTTGTCAACACCCTGTCGGCCTGATGTAGAGCGATGGATCAGAAGTCTTTTTCAACTTCTCCGAAGGGGTAGGTGTTGCCTGCCGCCTTCGCAAATACCTCAAACTTTAGAAGCCATTGTTTTAGGGAAGCTTACAGGCAAGGAATCGGAAGAGGTCGATCGAGAACAATGGTACCCCTATCTGGATTTCCTCGAGGAGGGCGACAAAGAGTGATGAAACCTTCACCTAGAACGCTTCACATATTAGCTGCGTTTCTTTGATCAGTGAGGAGAAACTTCTCTCGAGCGCTTGTCTTTGGAAGATTTAACCTTCGATGGAGTGGTCGAAGCAGATCTGACATAAGGCCTACCCAAGACGAGTTTCCCCTTCCTCTCTTTTAAGGCCTTTACTTTTATCGATTGACATGAGCCACAGTCATTGACTTTGTGGCCCGTTCCCAAATACCAAAGACATACTCAATGCAGATCTGTTATTGACATCTTGGAGCCGCAATCGGTACAAGGGTAGGCGTGGACGTCAAGTTTTTTGAAGTGCGTAGTAAAGAAACTCAAGGCGAGTAAACCGCTTCGAGCAAGCTGTGTGGCAAAACGGAACTGAACTGAGGCAACGGGGACGGTGCGTGCCATTTATACTGATGCCAACATCCTACTCGAGACGGACGGAGGCCGTCGAGGGATACAAGGTCAGTGACGATGGCGCACTGAGCCCTCTGTTGTGAAAGATTTCTGAGCTACAAGCAGGATATCGGAGTATATCAAAGATGACAAATATGTGGGAGGTAGGAATCAATCCATCAGAAATGTAAATGTTGAACGCATAGTGGTCTCCAGGTCAACTGGAGCAAATCAATCCTATATCCATACCGGGGGGTGGTGGGGAGCTTTGGCAATACCCAATGACTGTACATTCAGAGTAGCTGTCAGTTCGTTCAAGAACCTGGGCGTTCAGATCCGTCAGGTTCCCACAACCTTCCTGGGACACCTATAACTGACCGGTTTATTGCTGACACAAAGTTCTGGTCAGTTTTGCCCTTGATGAGAAGGGCAGCAATGTTTACAATGACAACGCTGTACAGGTTTTTGTAGATCCTCCATTACACTCCTCTCCGGGTCCCAGAGAGAGAATTCCAGGTGATTGCAAGGGCTCTGAGGAAATTGCTCTGGTAAGACTCTCAGCCCAGAATAGCACTGCATTCCCTGTACAGTTCAGTGTGGCATGGCGGGATTGAGCTCCCGGATCTCAGTAAATATTATTGAGCTGGACAGCTGGCAGTGGCAAATGAGTGGTTGCTGGGGAACCTGTCCCATCTTCGTACCTGACTGGAGCGGGCCGGGATGGGAGGTAGGGATCAACTGCAAACAATCCATGGGAGGATAAAAGCAGTCGGACTACCTCCGATTTCGCAACTTGCAGAGAGGGTATGCAAGAAAGCCACAAAAAAGGCTGGATAGGAGGAAGTAGTGACCCTAAAGGCCCCACCACTATAGCAAAATTGCGACATGCCAGAGCTGCAGAAGTTGACCTTTGCGACTGAATGGCATGTCAAAAACATAAGAGTTTTGGATGATGTGCTCGGAGAGGTCTGATTGCGGTCATTCCAAGAACGGCAGCAAAGTACGCAATTGTCAGCGTCAGTCCATTATCCATATATCCAATTCCATCAGGTCATGTAGTCGCAGTTGCGAGAGAACTACGACCGCCCAGAACAGACACCTGTGGAGGCCAATACACATGCAGAACTCGAATTTTGACTTTGTATCAGATACGTGGCAGCTTTACAACATATCCCTTGACGAACCTCCAACAGAAGTGGGAAACGGACATAGGGTCTTTGGAGGCAGAAGAGTGGCAAGAGGCCTTAATAGCCCAGAGAGAGGTAGCTTTTCTGGCACACTTTAGACATATCTAATTGAAAATCCTATATAGGACGTAATACACCAGGGAACTGCTGTTTAAATGTGGCTGGGCGGCCGATTCAAACTGTTTATGAAGTCATACTGGATTGGGGGCGTTTTACCATACAATATGGATGTGCCCGAAAATCCGGAACTTTTGGATTAAGATCCAAGGCAGGGTGTCTACAGTGGTTTTACAGCCGGTCCCGACTGACCCGAAGTTGGCTCTACTGGGAATATGGGGTGAGACTGCATATTGCAATTTGAAAAACTGTTCATATCCAACTCCCTGATTGTGCCAAAAAGGAATATTGCCATGCTATGGGGGGCACGAGAAGTGCCCAGGCTGTCTAAGTGGGTGTTGGACATGGATAATATAGATCCAGGGGATATCGTTAGAAATTTGGTAAGATCTGGGACAAATGGGGGCATGCTGAGTGACCCTGTGACCCTGAGAATGTTGTTAAATGTATGACAGTCTACCTACATCAGGTGTGCACAACATAAGAGCCGCGGGCCAAATGTGGCCCTTCAGGAAATCATTTACGGCTCTCCAAGTAATGTAGTGTGCCTGGCCTAAGGTCACTGTCTTTACATCTCGATATCAGTAGTTTTACTTCTATTTAAAACAGGATTTCAGTCCCACAATGAAAATAAATCAAATTATTAAGACCATTATAAGGCACTTTATCACATAGAGTACAGTTTAAAATATCCAGCAATACATTAAAATGACCACCTCAAATCCCATGCTTTATTGATTTTCTTTAGCTCAAATTCATGCAGCGACATCCTACCACCCGCTCATCCACATAGACAGTCCGTACCACTGTATGCTACTTGTGTGGTACATTCGACCCTCCGGAATAAATCAGTTGTGCACCCCTGACCTACATGGATTGGTTATTCATTCTAGTTTGAGGCAACAAAGGAGCACTTTATTTTACGATTCTGCCTGTAATAATGTAATAATGTATGCATTGCAGGGCGTTTTGCTCTAATGGTTCGATTTTTCAAACTGCTGTGTGGTGGTTACTGCTTATTTACTGGTTATTATTATTATTGTCCACTTAATGCTAATTTTGTACGTGTGGAATCTTTTCAAGCCTTCTGTACTATATTTGTATTGTCTAATGCTCTGAGGTAACCAAAAGTCAGCACTTCAGGTACAATGCAGCTTAAGACACTGCTTACAGATGTCGAAGGATTGCTCTCCCCTGTTGAGAGGGCATGAATTTGGATATTTCCAGACTCAATAGCCCCCAACTCGCCTGCTGAGCTAGATCTGAAAACCACAACCTGGATGGCCACAGGGGAGCTATTAAAATCAATGTGTACTTCCTAGACAGTCAGAATTTGCTGATTACTTGCTGAACCAGAGTCGTAGGAGGAAACGCATAACACTTCAGAACATTGTACTGTATCTGAAACGCGTTCCCTCTCAACCCCACTGTCTGGCACCCCCATTAGACAAACCTGGGACACTTGGCATTGTTATTTGCGGTAAAGAGATCTATCTATCTATGGGGGACCCCAAATGTTGAACACACTTTGAACAATCGGCAGGCAAATTTCCCATTCATAAGAGTTCACTATGAGCCTGCTGAGTTTGTTTGCTTCCGTATTGCTCTTCCCTGGAACATGAGTAGCTCTTATCGAAATCCACTGCATGCTGACTCCCAAGATCTCGATGGCTAGCACGCACAATGCTGGGATGAAGTCCCTCCCTGCTGGGTGATATAAAATATAGACGTTGTACTGCAGATAAGCAACACAGCAGCCTGCAAAAGCAGAAAGGCGTGCCAGAAAGAGGACCTTGAGTAACAAAATAAGCAATATAAGCACAAAGGGCAATTTGTCATACAGTAGTGCCAGACCATACAACACAAATACAAAAAATACATTTTATTCCATTATAAAAATAAATGTAAATCACATACAAATAGTCACAATTATATAAACCATGGTAAAAACCTTTTAAATATACCATTTAGAAGTGTCCACACTTCTAACTGTTATCATAAAAGGTGCCCTATACTCTAAAATCGGACCATACATTAATTCCCTTTACCTGTGTCAGTCCAAATGTGAGCTGTTTGGGCTCTTCGTGTTGATGAGAAGGGTTGTGACTTGGGTGATAACACTTGCCGATTGAGGTGATCCTGGTGATGGCTTGGTGGTGGCATTACCGTCCACAATTGTAGGTGAATAATGGTGATGGGCAGATGAGGAGTGTGGAATTATTCCCCCTCTGACAGTACAGAATTGAAGGACACTTTCTTCACATGGTGTTATTTAGATCTAATGTGTTTGAAGCTTATGGCATTAAACAGTGGATGATACCATATAATAAGGTCGCTTTCCCTTCTCTTTAGTTACAGAGATTTAGTTGACTGTGTAAAACCTAGATGACCCTGTACTCAGAATACACACATTTAGGGTGTCTTAGTATTTATTACGTCTCTACCATCCTGATTTGCAAGAGATTACAGGTATGGGGGTTAATAGGTGTGGATAGGAACGACACATTTGTTTTGATGGTTAAAGATTTGAACCTAGTGGTTCCCAGTAGTGCATATGTGTAATTATGTGTGTATTGGTTTTGTCTTGTAGTGGCTTATATTTATTAAGACGGTGTAGATTATGACACACTGTGAATACGTGCCAAGAACACAGTAGAAGAATCATTGTCCCACAGATTAATTCTCCATGTGCATGGGTGACAAAACGTTGAGGAGATACAATTTTGTTTCAACAGTGAGAAACCTGGGGCATTTCTCCCAGGCTCTTCATAGGGATCCTTTGTTCAGGTGGCCAGCGGAGGGCCATCGCTCTTGGATCCCAACACTGGGGGCGGATGAGCGAGGGAGGATCACCTGGGGAGGGGGCCCTTGCGGACTATGGGAGACACAGCCTTGGGCGAGACACGGTATTCCTCCCATTACGATACACCCCTACCCGACATCCCGTCAGTTGTGATGGGATATTGTCAGCAGAGTCCCATCATACCACAGTACTTTTTATAAGAAAAAGGAGAAAATGACCAGAGAAATTAAAACCATCTATAAAATCACAAGAACCCAATAGAAAATCCATTCACCCACCAGAATCCTTTTACCCCCTTCATCCTGACAAAAACCTACATGGGTTTTCCATGATCTCTGGAAAAACCTACAACTCCCACAATCCTTACTTCCATTCTAGAAGTCCAACTTCTGGGACGAAGAGGAAGCAGATGGGAGCCATGAGGATTACCCATAAGAATCAACGGGCAATGGATTCCTATGGGCAGGTTCCATGTTGTCCCGATAATGAGGTCAGGCAGAGTGAGGCAGGGAGGGATAACTACTCACACCTGGCTTCAATTAACTCTAGCTGGGAGTATAAAAGCAGAAGCCAGAAACAGCATTATGAGCGAGCTGGGGATGCTGAAGGAACCGTGAAGACCAGAAGGAGAAGTTAGCAGCTAGGAGAACCTTGGGAAGACAGAAGGGGGACGGACTGCCAAGACACTGAAGCCTGTGGGTACAAAGGGGCTACAGTGAGGCAGGGGAGCCGTGCCCCAGGGAACCAAAACTCCAGCTACACTTTTCTGGTAGTGTTTAAATCAGTGATTGCTCCCTGGGTGAGTTCCAGAAAACCAGGTAGTTGAGGGGCAGGTGAATTCCCATTGAGGACCCGCTAACACCTCATCACTGAGGGAAAAAGATGGAGACCCTGTGACTCGAGGGTAGCGAAGGCAGGATAACCTGTTGTGCCAAGATCTTTGTTTAAATCCTAAAAGTGCCTGTAACTAGAAAAGTCGGAGCAAAACCTTGAACGTGATTCTGGGACTTGTAGTCCAAAAGAGCAAAGCTGTGAGACAGAGTGGTCCGGCACCATGTGTGTGCCCAATCAAATGTCTCTGTAAGGTATCCAGCTGAGAAGTGGCAGAAGTGAAAGTTAAAATGTTGTAAGGAATTGTAAATCGAAGTGGTCCTGCGATGGGTCAAGCAAAATCCAGCATATAGTCGAATGTATGATTCTGGTCTCATAAGAGATTTGAGCCTGGACAAGGGGGGATCCATGGTCCGAGTACAGATGAGGGAGACCAAGGTGTGAATTGTGAACATTGTAGAAACAGGTCTGAGCCCGGACAAGGGGGACCCTTGGCCCAACCCCAAAGTAAGAAGACCAATTGTGAATTTATGAGTTTGTTTGATTATTTAGAATGCGCACCAGACCCGAGGGTATCAGGGCGCAGAAAAATACAAGAGGATTTTCAGCTTAGGTTACAATGCTGTACAAAAATATACAATAATGCTTAGGTTACAATGCTGTACAAGAATATACAAAGAAAAGAGAAGAACAAGTTACTTTCTTACTTCTTTCGATGGGATGGTCCAACGACGTATTCCATATCTATGACAGGTAATCACCACAGCTGTGCTGCTTCGGAAACATTTTTCGGCGTCTGCGTCCTGCGTCGATGACGTCGATGCGCCGTCGTCGAGGACCTCCTCCGACGTCATCCGATGTGATAAGTAGGACGCACGACGCCCGTAGCCTCAGTTGTAGTTTTTTCCCCCAGAACGTGTGACATTAGTCAACTGCCAGTCAGACACAAAGCCTTGCGGAACGTAAGCTGCAATCGCAAAAGAAATTCTGCAGCGGGGAAGGCAGGGAGGGAGCGATATGGAATACGAGGGGATTGGGTCCTCCGACGTATTCCATATCTATAACAGACTTCCAAAGCAGTACCAGAGCAAGTAGGAGGGAAAGAATTTAGAATCAAAATTTAGAATTACCAATCAAATAGCAGAGCAAAGGACCGCCTTACAAAAGGCCAGATCCTGTCCTCGGATGGAATCGAGGGAATAGTGACGCACAAATGTATGTACAGAAGCCCAGGTGGCTGCATCACAGATGTTGCGAATAGGAACACCCCTCTGCAGGGCAGTAGATGCGGCCATACCCCTGGTAGAATGGGCCCGCAAGCCAGCTGGCGGGTCCTTGCCCGCCAAGCGGTAACACTCCGAGATGGCCAAAACAATCCAGCGAGACAAAGTCTGTTTCGTCACAACCTGTCCCAAATGCTTTCCAGCGTAACCAATAAAGAGTTGATCGTCCACTCTCTGACCCGGGACATGCGTGAAACATAAAAGCTTAAAGCTCTCCTAGGATCAAGCCTATGGAGCCTCTCCTCTTCCTTACCAGGATGCGGAGGAGGATAGAATGCCGGAAGAACAACCTTCTACACCAAATGAAATTCCGAAACCACCTTTGGAAGAAAAGAAGGACGAACTCTAAGGACAACCCTGTCCTTGTGAAATACAGTGAAGGGTGGCTTAACTGAAAGTGCCTGTAACTCACTCACTCTGCGAGCGGAAGTAACCGCAACCAAAAACACAGTTTTCAGAGTTAACAGCCTCAAAGGGCAAGAATGCAAAGGCTCAAACGGAGCACCCATAAGAAACTTAAGAACAAGGTTTAAATCCCAACCGGGAACCAGGAAAGGTGACGTAGGGAACACATTAGTGAGCCCTTTCAGAAACTGTGAAATTAAAGGGATTTTAAAGTAGGAACACCCTTCAGACGAGCGCTTAAAGATGGACAGCGCCGCCAGGTAACCTTTAATGGTACCCACTTGCAAGCCCCTGTGGGCCAAAGAAAGTAAAAAGACAGAACCATGGGGATGTCACATGCAAAAGGATCCACATTCTGAACTCTGCACCAGTCGCAGAATTTACGCCAACGGCAACGGTACAGAGACTTTGTTGCTGGCCGTCGGGCCGAGAGCAACACCTCCATCACGTCTTCAGGGAGGTCCTAATCCTTATACCTCAACCTTTCAGAAGCCAAGCGTGAAGGTTGAGGGATCTGACCTCTGGATGGAGAACCTGACCCCCCTCCCGTGAGAGCAGATCGTCTCGGTAGGGAAGACGACGTGGAGGGCAGATGGACAAGTCGAGAAGGTCCGGGTACCACATCCTCCGAGCCCACGCCGGAGCAATGAGGATCATCCGGGAAGCTAACTTCCGTAACCTCCGCAGCACTTGCAGGATGACGGGGACTGGAGGAAACGCGTACAGCAGCGGGAATGACCACTCCACCACGAACGCGTCTCCTAAGGCTCCTTTTGGAGGAAATTCCCGCAAGCAGAAACTCTCGCACTTCCGGTTGACACTGGAGGCGAAGAGATCCACAACCCGGGTCCCCCAAAGGGCGAAGATCTCCAGGAGACTATCCTGAGCCAACTCCCACTCGTGAGAGATCGTGCTCTGCCTGCTCAGAGTGTCCGCCGTCACATTTTCGTCTCCGGCCAGATGAACTGCCGAGATCGAAACTTCCTGCTGGATGGCCCAGAACTCGAGCTGCATCGCCTCTCTGCACAGAGGAAGTGACCCTGCCCACCCTTTTTGTTGAGGTAGTGCATGGCAACTGTGTTGTCCGTCAGGATCAGGACATTCTTTCCTCGCACAGTCAGCAGAAAAGCCTTCAGGGCTAGCCTGACGGCCCACAGCTCCAACAGATTGATATGGAGTCTGGACTCCGACGGAGACCAACGACCGCTGACTGTCAGCTCGTTGGCATGAGCTCCCCATCCCGTGAGGGATGCATCCGTCACAATCGTCACCTCCAGACAGGGAAGCCAAAATGGACCCCCCTTCATCAAGTTGCCTTCGACGGCCCACCACAGAAGGTCCCGGGCGACCGGGGGCGGCACCTGAACCAGGTCCGACATCCTAACGGAGGACCGCGACCATTGCATCTTGAGTGCCCACTGCAAAGATCTCACCCGCAGGCGAGCCTCTGGCACCAGAAGAATGCAGGATGCCATGAGGCCGAGCAACCTCAAGAACTCGAACGCTGGGAGCGTCTGGGCGTGCTGAAACTTGTGCACCATCTGTTAAATGTGAAGAGCCCTCACCTGGGGAGGAAAACACTGCCCCAGGGAAGTGTCGAGCACTGCTCCGATGTACTGGAGCCGCTGTGTTGGCGTCAAATGAGACTTGTTTAAATTGAGGGAGAAGCCCAGCCTGTGAAGGGAGTGGCAGGTGACGGACAGATGATCCAGGACTTGCTCGGGAGAGCTCCCCTGATCAACCAATCGTCCAGGTAGGGGTAGACGTGAATCCCCCCTTGCCTGAGATGCGCTGCCACCACCACCATGAGCTTGGTGAAAACCCTCGGGGCGGAGGTCAATCCGAACGGCAGGACCCGAAACTGAAAGTGCGAGTCGCCAACCGCGAACCTCAGGTACTTCTTGTGCTTGGGATGGATCGGCACATGGAAGTAAGCATCCTTGAGGTCGAGAGACACCATCCAGTCCTGAAGCTGAAGGGCCTGGAGGACTTGAGAGAGAGTAACCATCTTGAACTTGTCCTTCCTGAGGAGTTTGTTCAAACCGCGCAAGTCCATGATGGGTCTCAATCCCCCGTCTTTCTTCGAAATCAAAAAATAAGGGGAATACCAACCCTTGTTCCTCTCCGCTACAGGCACCAGTTCTATGGTGCCTTTCTCCAGCAGGGCTCGAATTTCCTGCGCAAGGAGCGGATCCGGACTCTGCAAAGAGAGTTTCCCCGGTGGATTGTCGCGAGGCCTCTGCCGAAAGGGAAGACAGTAGCCGTGGGTTATGATCCCCAGAACCCACACATCTGAAGTAATGGCACGCCACTCTACAAGATGCTGCGCCAGCCTTCCCCCAAATGGCGAACCATGGGAATTGGCCTCATGACTGAGTGGTAGCGGCTGCGGCGTTACCTGAGGGCAAAGAGGCAACTGCCCGAGCGGCCTTGACACCACGGGTACCCTGTCGTCCACCTCTGGTACCCCTGCGTTGGCCTCTTTGACTGCCAGCTCCTCTCGCTTTACTGAAGGAAGATTAATAGCGAAAGGAACCACCCCTCCATTGCTGTCCCCTAGGACGAAAAGGCGGAGGTTGGCGAACTGCAACGCCCAACGACTTCGCTGCAGCTTTGGAGGTCTCGAACCTCTCAAGGCTCTCGTCAGCCTTGCTGCCAAAAAGGTGTTCACCGTCAAAGGGCATGTTGAGGAGCCGGGACTGCACATCAGGAGCAAACCCCGACTTCCGCAACCACGCAAACCTGCGTATCACAGTGCTCGCCGCCATGGACCTGCTGACGCATTCAGCCATGTCCAAACCCGACTGAACGGACTCACACATAGCATCCTTACCATCCTGGACCATAGCAAGGAAACCATCCCGTTCCTCCCCTTCGGGAATATGTTCAGCCGCTAACGCAACACAGTTCCACAGTGTGTGTGTGAAACGAGACAAGGCACAAATGGAGTTGGCCGCCTGAAGCGCCATACCACCAGAAGAAAACACTTTCTTCGGCCAGCCATCAAAACTTTTATCGTCCCTATCAGGAGGGTTGGTAGGGTACGACGCCTGCTTTGCCGGGGCCGTGGCCGCCTGCACCACCAAACTCTCCGGAGTGGGGTGCCTGGTCAAGTAGCAGGGGTCGCTACAGGCTGGACGGTATTTTCACGACAAGGACCTGACCACCACCGGGAGACTCTCCAGAGCAGTCCAAGCCGCTGCCACCCTTCTCTGTAGAGCCATATGAAACGGCAGTACCGGGTCAGTTGGGGGACCAACATCAAGGATGTCCGTGAGATCATCCTGCACAAACTCCCCCCTGGGGGAGCAGACCATCCCAAGTACTCGGAAACCCTAGCCATAAGGCGCCGGTATGAGGAATCGGCATGAGAGCCAGGCTCAGGCCTACAAAACTCCACCTCCAGAGAAGTGTCCAGTCCACTGTCATCATGCAGTGACTGCCTCAAATCGTCAAACTGACAATGGCCCGAGACCATTTCATCGGGAACCTGACTAGGAACCAGGCCATCAGAATCCTCATCCACCTCCGAAATATATTCCAGGTGGCGAAAAGAAGGCACCCGAGAGTGCTTGCTCTTAACCAGAGCCTTCCTAGGGGTTTCCCCCGTGCCACGGGGTACCTCCGACACCCCGTCCTCGAAAGGCGTCGAGGGCGTCGAGTGAATCGGCACCGGCGTCGAGAGAACAGGCATCGGCGCCGAGAGGATCGGCGTCGTCGTCGAGTAAATCGGCGTCGACGTCAGATGCAGCGCCGCCAGCATCGACGGCGTCGACACAGTCCTCGAAGCCGGAGCTCCGAGCGTGTCTTTCGACGACCTTCCTTGAAGACATCACAGGTGCACACGGTCTCGAACGCGTCGAGGACCGGGACCTGGAACGGGTACGTCGAGAACGAGTCCCCTTGTCCGAACGGGACCTCTCCTGTGACTCGTTCCGACCACACTTGCGAGCGGTGTCTCTCGACCTCTCACGGCCGACCCCACTCGGGGGCGCGGACGGCTTAGTACCCTGCGACTCGAGAATCGCCAGCATTTTCTTCCCGAAGGAAGCCCATTCCTCCGGCGTCGCACGGCTGGTGGGGTAAGCGACGTGCCGGGCAGAGTCCTCAGAAGAGGACCTGGAAGACGACTGCTGTCGGCGCTTCCGAGAATGCCTCGAAGAGGCCGAGGAGTGGCGAGACCGACTCATAGAAGGAGACCCACGAGACTTCCGACGACGACGCGGAGAGTCACCTCTCGAATCATCCGTCGAAAGGCCCGCAGACTTCGACTTCCGGGGCTTGGACACCCGACCTACCGACAACAACTTCTTACGTTCACGTAAGGATTTGGACGTGAGCGACTGGCATTCGATACAGTCATCCGTGTCGTGGGCATCCCCGAGGCACCAGAGGCAGGCGTCGTGCGAGTCCGTCACCAACATCTTGGACCCACACTCCCCGCACTTCTTGAAGCCCGGACGCGGGGTCGAAGACGAAGTAGAAGACATCTTCACACAAAGGATTTTCTCACAAAAACGAACTGGTTCGAAGAACTTAGAAGAACAGAACTCCAAAGAGTCGAGGCGTTAACCGAGATTCACGAAGCAACACGTTCGCGGAAAAAACGGAACTGAGGCTATGGGCGTCGTGCGTCCTACTTATCACATCGGATGACGTCGGATGAGGTCCTCGACGACGGCGCATCGACGTCATCAACGCAGGACGCAGAAAAAAGTTTCCAAAGCAGCACAGCTGTGGTGATTACCTGTCATAGATATGGAATACGTCGGAGGACCCAATCCCCTCGAACATTAGATTTTATATACAGAAAGTGGTCAGCACAATTGGCGGAGTTGTGAAGATGCAACAGAGTAGATAGTAAAAGGGAGTGGAGCAGTTGGTGGTACCCAGTTTTAGCGATCATTTTCTTTGATCCAATTAATGATGTTGCGTTTGAAGTGAGGGTAAGTTTGGTCTGTCCTTGTGGCAGGGGGAAGGGAGTTCCGAAGCTGAGCGGCTTTAACTGGGAAGCTAAATCCCCCAGTTTTAGACAATTTAAACCTAGGCACCATAAGGATTGAGTGCGATGAGTGTGAGAATCTTGACAAAGGAAGTGTTTATGTTTTGTTTGCTACATCTTTTTCCTCGGCTGGGGCCTCCGTTTGGAACAGCCTCTCTGCCACTCTGAAACTTGAGGAGAACCATCTCCGGTTCCGAAAGCACCTCAAGACCTTCCTCTTTGCTTCTGCCTTTGCACTTCCTCTCCCATGCTGAGCTGTCTGCTTTGGCAACGTGCACCTGGTTACCCTCCGATTTCAGGCCCAGGTTCCTGTACACCGAGCCACACACCCACACTGCCTTGTGGCAACCCTTGCAACTTGGGTTGAATCTGTAACCCTACAGTCCCCTTACCTGCACTCATCAGACACCCCTTGTATGCGGCTTAAACCTTAAACTTGCCCCCTTGCTGGCTGCACCACCAGTTGTTTTTATCCCTTGCTCAGCATTTTCCACTTCACCCCTTTCCCTTGCACTTTCCCCCTTCCCTCTCCCCTGCACTTGTGCGTTCTCATTGTCACTCGGCCTAGTAAGATCATTGTTTTGTCCTCCTTTGTACCCCTCCCCTGCCTCATCACGCTCTGAAACACTTGTGTATGAGCACGATACAAATAAAATATATCATATCATGCATCAGACCCTCTGCAGAAAGAGCCTTTGAATGGCAAAGAGGCTTGGCACAGAAGGTCCCGAAACTACAATATTGAACTGTACTGAATACTAGCACTTGTGTGTAAGTGATATATCAGGTGTATTTCTGATTTAGACATCTGGACAGACAGGGGTATAGAGACAGAGATATAAAGAATTAGTGTATTGTCCTATTTTAGAGTAGAGGGCCTTCTTTAATGATAACAGTTCAAAATGACACTTGTAAATGGAATATTAAACAAGGTTTTTACCATATTTTATATACCATATTTTATATCATTGTGAACATTTGTATGTGATTTACATTTAGGTGTATATATTTTTTTTTATTACAAATTGATTTAGTTGTAGTTACAACTTTTTCAACAAAGAGTGTAAACTAGCATAAAATTCACATTTGGACAAACAATAAAAAGAAGTTTAAAGTTCGAATTTCATGACCTTTACCACCATGGATTTAGGCTATAATTTTCCATTGACTTAGTTTGTTATAAATTCAGTATTTTGTTTGGATGTCACTGTATCAAACCTTCTCATTAAAATTTGGTCGAATATTATTACATTCAGTTTGAACAACAAATATATAGACATCAATCATCACTATAAAATCAATATTAAATTCTAAAATCAACTTGTGATAGGATCAGACCATTGTTAAAACCAAAGTTGTGGTAAAGCATATATATTATACTTTTTTTTTATAGCTGATTATTTTGTTTTTCACCAGTTAGGTTTAAAAGCTTTAGAAACTGGACTATCGCTAGGTTTAAAGAAACATTAGAAGCATTACACATTTCTACCCATAGGGTCTCTTTAGTTAGCAACTTTCTGTCAACGTATTTTTGGAAATATAATTTTATTTCTTCTTTTAGAGCAGAACATTCTGTCATGATGTGTTGTAGGGTTTCTTGGCATTTATCGTTTTTACAGAAGCGACAGGAGGTATCCGAATGAGTCAATTTGGAGTAGGATGCAAGTTTCACCTTTGTGGGACATAAATGTAATCTCATTCTAAGGATAGTATTTGCGCACTCTCCGTTTGGAAACTTTATCAAGTACGCAGGTAATTGTTTCATCGCTTTTTGAATAAATGCTCCAGATTTAAAGTCAGACTATAATAAGCATTTTTTCCATGTCAATATCCAGTCCCACCAGTATAATTTTAATTTTGCTCTCAAGATTTTGGATTAAACGTTTGACTGGGATATCTGCTTTTTGCAACAATGTTAAACAAGCCTCTCTCCAAGACCAGCTTTCGATGATTCTAGCAGTAGTTTTAATGAAGGGCACACATTGTTAGAGTCATCTGCCGTTAGTCAGCATTTTCTATATGTAGCTAGCGATATCAAGCCTAATTCAAATCTAATAATTTGAATTGGTGTGCCTTGAGGTAAAGAAAGAATTGTCTTCTAAAATATACCTTCCATAAGGTCCCAATTTGGATGATTACTCAGTGTTTTCGAATAGCTGCCATATATTATGATAGGAGTCACTTTTTGATTATGAAGTATGACAGCAGTTCTTTATGAGAACTTCCCGTATTTTAATTGAAGAGCTTCCCCTGAATAGCCAAAAGTTTCATTTTGTTCCTCGAGTGCTTTATACGGTTGCTCAGCTGCACTTGTGTTGATGTTAACACCAAGATATTTATATTGTTGAATTTGTGGAACAGGGTTTTTTAAAATTGTCCAATTAAATCGAAAATCCAGACTTCGGGGGCGAATGATGGAATACAAGGATGTTAGATTTAGTAACATTGATGACTAAATGATTAGCAGTTGCATAATTCCCCAGAGCTGTTCACCTCACTGATGAGGCCCAACAAGGCTGAAACACGTGTATGGGGTTGCTGTTGGTACTCTTGTTCAGAGAGGAATTGCCATTGCATTTCGGTGCTGGACTGCCATGTGGGCGGGACAAAGACTGATATGCAAATGGATATTTCCGATCTGTGAAAGGTACAGTGAGCAAAAAACGTGTGCTGCAAACTCTCATCTCAGAACTGGTTATCATGCCATGTTCCTTCTGGAGAGGAGCGCCTGCTACCTTTTTTGAAATACTTGAGGTAAAGGAAGAATTGTCTTCTAAAATATACCTTCCAGAAGGTCCCAATTTGGATGATTACTCAGTGTTTTCGAATAGCTGCCATATATTATGATAGGAGTCACTTTTTGATTATTAAGTATGACAGCGGGTCTTTATGAGAACTTTCCATATATTAATTGAAGCGCTTTCCCGTGAATAGCCAAAAGTTTCATTTTGTTCCTCGAGTGCTTTATAAGGTTGCTCAGCTGCACTTGTGTTGATGTTAACACCAAGATATTTATATTGTTGAATTTGTGGAACAGGGGTTTTTAAAATTGTCCAATTAAATCGAAATCCAGACTTTGGGGGTGAATGATGGAATACAAGGATGTTAGATTTAGTAACATTGATGACTAAATGATTAGCAGTTGCATAATTCCCCAGAGCTGTTCATTTTCGCTGGAGCCCAATGGGCATTCTGTCAAGCAGTACTAAATCATCAGCATGCACTAGATTTCTGACGTATGTATGCGAGGAGAGAAGGAGCGAATTGTATTACAAGTTTTGTATATATTGCTAATATAAAAATTAAATAAGAACAACGCAAATGGACAGCCTTGTTTTAATCCCGCACTGGTAACTATTGGTTTAGTTAAAAGGCCTTCAGTCGTTAGTTTCACACTAATTAATGTGTCTGAATAAAACTGATGAATGAAATATATTATATAAAGAGGACATGAGCTTGTTAAAGTTTCGACCAAAACATTTCTCTAGTGACTGAATCAAAGGCCTGTTTAAAATCAATAAAAGCTAAAAGTACAGGTTTTTATCAGAGGCCCATTTATAGAAATCACGCAATATTAATGTAGCCATTATTTTGCCGGGGGCTTCTAATAAGGCAATTGGCCTATAATGTTCAGGCGCGTTTCTGTCGCCTTTTTTAAAGATCGGGATACTATGGCTTGTTGCCATGAGGGCGTGATTCTTTTTGATGCAACTATTTGTTTAAATAGTAGTTCTAGGGTATCTGCCCACAATTCATTTTTCTTTTTTTGATAATGGCATTCGCGAGATTATCTAAGCCCGGGGCTCTAGATCTGCTAAGTTTTTTTATTATCAGTAGGATGTCTACTTTCAAATTCAAGCTGGGTAAGGTCCGGTACAGCATTGAAAGGAGGCTGTGTCTCAATTTTCTTGCTGTTTAGTAACTCAAGAAAGTGCGCAGACCATGAGGATTCACTAATTGAGTTCAATTCAACGTTTTTTTGTGCATTTTTTGGGAGTTCATTAATTAGGTGCCAGATTTCACATGCCGATTTAAGCACAAGGGCATTTATCATAATTTCTGCTGCAGCCTGTTTTTGTTGTTCTAGGATGGACCTTGAAGAGTTTCTAAATTGTGACTTTATTTTGGACCTTTGATCTTTCTGAAGTATAGGACATAAGACACGCATTGCTTTATGGTAGCTCTTTTTAAATTCATAGACTGTTGGATTAAAGGTATGCTTATGGTTCAGTGTTGGTAACACGGTTAGGGTTGTCGATTGCATAATAACTTGAATGTGATCAGTATAATAATTGTCTGGTTCCATCTGTGGATATTTTTTAATTTTATTTTTGAACAATCTTACGGTTGATGGGTACCATCGAAGGCGATTGCTTCTAATGTTTGATTGTACCTTATGTGTGTAATGTAAGGTATTTTCAATGCTGTGTGGGAACCATCTAGTGCAAGAATATTATGTTCGCTAGCTGGTGCAGAAATACCCTTGAAAGCGTTACGCTCACCTGGTCTCTGCGGATGCGTTGGAGCACGGATGCAGCCCTCCCTGAACTTGAATCACCCCCTTCAGGCCTCTCCCTCAGTGGAAAAGCTGTGAGCGGCGGTACGTGGTGATACTGCTCCTGCGTGGAGATAACAGTGAGTGAGTGCGCCAATCTGTGATTGTTGTACCTCTCGAACCCTTTACCCCAAAGTACGGTTTCTGTGAGCATACGCTGGCCCATAAAGCTCACCTATGAATTATGGATGTTAAGCTCTCCATCCTGCTACTTCTAGCAGGGGAACTTCGAATGTGATCTAGTTCCTTCACTGATCCCTGATAAGGATTAGTCCAGACCAGCTGCGACTATGCTTCTCCTTATGATCGTTAAGTCTTTCTTGAGCTCTTGTGATGCTGTTCATTCTGTTTAATGTCTTTATATGTTGCTCCTATTTATGCCTGCAATAATGTCTCTCTTCTGTTTTCTTCACTTAGATGGAAATGCGGCCTCAATGCAGCCGTGAGACGGCAGGTAAGTGATGGTTTAAGAAAAAGTGCGAAGTATGGTGAAGCGCAACCTTAAACTGACTGTTTTTTCGATGTCTAACCTCGTCTTCTGTTTTTCCTTGCAGGCACTGCTGTCGACAATGGAGCGTGTCATGCTGCAGTGCCAAGATGAAGATTTTGCAGTTCCGGAAAGTGTAAAGATGAATACTTGGTTCGCCGAAGAGATGTACAGGTGAGAACAGTTTCCCCCAATTGGTAAGTATGCTGGCAGGAAGCAGGATGTCCAGGAAGCAGGATCTTCAAAGGTAAGTCTGTCCTCAGGCGATGGTGAGCATTACGCTGCTTGCAAGTGCAGAATAACGCGAAGCGTCTGTCTTGAGGATCGGGGCAGCTTATATAGCGCAGTGTGTTTCTCGTGTTTCCTGCAAGGACTTTTCAAGCAGCAGTCTGTTTACAGTGCCTGTTCTTTTCCATCTGGAGAGGGCCGACTTGCCTTTCAAATAGGCATTGTAACACAGAGCGTGCGGTTTACGCAGTGTGTTTCTCGTGTTCCTCGGGGAGCGAGGAAGGAGCAAGGAAGAAGGTGAAACAAACGTGAAAACAGGTACTTTTGTTAATCTTGACACATACGGCCATTGACTGCTTAAAGCAGCCTGCTGTGGGTTATACCCGGCCAGTATCAGACAATCAGCTCATTGACTGGGAAAGGGAAGGGAAGCTCGGGAGTGCCATAGCCCTTGAACCCATTGCAGACTTTCTGCCAGACCCTGGGAGTGTGACAGATATACTGCCTTCGCCCACGGTCTACCATAAAATCCTTATACTCCCGGTTACTGATTCCCCATTGACCTTAGTGTACAACAGCGTATAATTGAGGAAACCAAAAGCGCCGGTGTAAGACACTAAAAATGCCGGGAAAGGCAGCTAACCGCAACTAATCTGAGGCGACACGAGGGAAGAAACCTTATGGCTTACGGTCCAACAAAGGGACCATTGATGCAAGCAACAAAACGATTTCTGAACGTGGGGGATTAAAAGAACCCGGAGACAAGTCTGTGGCCCCACAAAAAGGACCATTAGATGCTTACTTCCCAAGCAAAGCGGGTGAAGGAGAGGCTGCGACCGCTTCCAACAAAAATAATGCATCACAATTGGAGGGTGAAGAAAGTTACCTCCCCCTAGACCTGGATAATGATTCCCTCCTGCAACTGTGTTATGCACTACAAGAACGGGTGGGAACACAAGAGGGGAAATCTGCAGAAGAAGAGCCCTCGGTGCACCCACCAACTAATGACATTGTAGCAGATAAACAGGCTGAGAAAGGAGACCCGGTACCCTCATTGGAGGAGCCAGTGGTTACCCATATACCGAGGGGAAATGACTCCCCCATCTCGATATCCTCAGCATCACAAACAGAGACTGTCCCAAATGTTCCCATACCTGTCACCACATCTACCCCAGCATCAAAGGCACCACGCCTGCCAGCCAGCCCTAATATGGCGTTTGATTCAGCTAACTTGATAGACGATCCTGTACATTCAGAATACAGTACACATGAAACTTCACAATCTGGAAATGCTACTTTGAATTTTGCCATTAAAATTTTATGAAAACTCTGTGGAACGATGCACGAGGACTTAAAAGCACAGGGGAGGGTGATTCTAGCCCTCCATAAACTTTTAAAACCGACCAATAAAGCACCCATTAACCCCTGTATAGACCTGAGAGGAATACCGACATCAGAAGTAACGCAAAAAAATCTGGATAGGGCAAACCAACCTCAGATGGTGGAAAAGAAGCCTACTACCCAGGATGAAAAGGATCCATCAGGGGAACATGATGAGGAACCTGAAAAGGGGGGGGGGGTCACCCGAACAAGAAACAGAAAAGAGCGGCGAACAAACGTGCAGAGAAAATACAAATCCTCCACCCCGGAACTCCACCCCACGTCCCCCGGGCAAAAACATATCTAAGAAGCAGCGTAAATGAGCGGCAAGAAGAAAAAGAAGATCGGCCCAAACAGTGGGTACGCTGACGAGCTGGCTTATGGAAGAACAACCGACACAAGCAAATCAGCATTCTGCTGTCCAGTCGGTCTCCTATACCTCAGCTGGCCCAGATCCATCCCATATGGTGCCAGAACCAGCACAGGAGCCGGCAACCACACCTGGCCCTCCCCAAGAAGCACCAAACATTGGGGGGGGGGGAGTGGGAGAGCTGAGCCAAATAAGGTTGACATAAAAAATGTGATTATATCGCCAGTAGAGAATGGCAAACCGGGCATACAGCTGAATCGACCTACACTTTTTGCCCTATTTGCCAAAATACCATCACTAAGAATCTTAAACTCTAATGATGTGGACTTTGTTGAACCCTTGCGCATAAAAGGAGGGAAACATACAACCATTCACTGCTGCCTCCCTGAAACTGCATGTTTGATAAGGGCAAACCGATTATCACTTGAATATCTAGGATATGAGCTGGATGCTCCCATTTTGGTAGAGCTGATAGCTGAAAACTGCCAAAAATGCAAGTGTGCATGCACAACTAGACCGGTAACAACAAAACCAACAAAAGCTACACAAAGGTTCTGTGATGAGCAAGGATGGGAATGGCTGCAAGAAATGGTTGCGCAGAAAAAAAGAGGGTGAACCTCGATAGTTACCAGTTGGAATACAAGGCGTTTTAGCCATTGGATGAGTGAGGGTCCCTCACGGGATCTACTTTTGGCTAATGACCTATTTCTACTGCAGGAAACGTGCGTTACTTTTGATCTGGAATTTGACGGATATACACCTTATCAAAACATGGCTATTAGGGGAGAACGGGGAAGACCAAAAGGGGGCCTACTAATAAGTGTGAAAACTGCATACAACCCTAAACTGTTTAATCAGGATGGGCCCGGAGGAAACATCCTAGCGATCCAGGTAAGCCCACCAGGTGGTTGGGCAGAATGTAAAGAAGTTCTGATCATTAATATCTATGACCCACCTGGGGAATTGACTACGGAAGTCCTGGGAGACAAGTTGGATACATTGCTAACCACCTGGTGTATGGGGGAAGAAGTGGCTGCTATCATACTCTGTGGTGGCCTGAAAGCAAGGTGCCTTGATCTAGAGGGTTGTGGGAATTATCCCTTTGTGCAGAATATCAGTGAATTACCCCTACTCCAGAGTAACAGTAAAGGGAGACTATGGCTCGAAATACTTAAGGAATGGAACCTCACCATTTTAAATGGACGGACAAGGGGACACACACCGGGTAAAGAAACCTGGATGGCAGGAAAAAAGCGCTCCGTTCTGGACTACATGGCCGTTTCCGAGTGTTTACTGAACCACGCTCAGCACTTAAATGTCAAGTTGAACAACCATGGTGACCACGGCACGCTAACATTAAGTGCGGAGGGAGGTGGTGAAATGGCAGAGGGGGGCATATGTTGTGAAACTATACCTAACCATGAGGGAAACAAGATTAGATGGACCCAGCGAAACATCGAAAAGATGACCGGTATAACTTTCCCAAATGGCTCTAGCATTAAACAGCTAATGTGGGGAAAGAGCCCTGAAGACATTGAATGTTGGATAACTCACCTCACCCATTCATTGTTTAAAGGTAGCTATGCACCGGGGCTGAGTTGGAATACCAGGGGTGCCACAAATTTTGATATAAATATAAGAGATCAGAATCTCATTATGCAACGAGCCCTTAGAAGTATGAGAGTGCACAAAACCATACAAAGGGACGAGGATGAGGTAAAGGCTGAGATAGCAGAAATAAAGCGAAAATATCAGAGGTGGCTTACAATGTATTGCCATACCCAAAAAAGAAAACAATGGCAGATCTTTGCTGTAGCGCTATGTAGTAGGAATAGCCGCAGAGTTTTGCCAGAAACTGGCCCAGGCGGGGGATGAACAGAAACTGAGGGTTCTCAATCCCATCCCAGGGCATACATGGGTGGAATATATAGATAATAAATTCTATAAAGAGAATATGAGTACCATCAGTAGCTTGGGGGGTGTAAGGACATGGCCCCTCCCTCTTAGCTATAAGATCATAAAGCAATCTATTTTGAACGTAAAAACATCCAATGCCCCTTGTCCAAATGGATTAGCCAATGCAGTTCTGAAAAAAGACCCACATAACTGGGCCCAGCTATTACTCACCCTGTATTCAAGAATATGCAGAACTTGCCAGATACCGACCTCCTGGAAGAAATCTGTATTCATTCCAATATATAAAAAGAGGGAGCGGACTAAACCAGCCAATTATCAGCAACTTTCTATGCTGGATGTTACCAGTAAAATCTTCAATATCTTGGTACTTAAGGAAATAGAAAAGTGGGTCATTGAAAACCACATCCTAAATTATGCACAAACGGGTTTCAGACCAGGGTCCAGTACTACCCATAACATCAGGGTACTCGATCAACTAATGAACAACACCACGAGCAGTAAAGATGCTACGCTATACATCGCTTTTGTAGATTTCAGTAGCGCTATCGACCTGGTGGGGCGGAACATCCTATGGACTAAACTAAAGGCTATGGATTGCCCGAAGTGGATCCTAAATATACTAATAGCCCTACATAGCAACACCTCTACCAGGGTCCGCCTAAATGACCAAGGCGATGGAACTGCAAAAATCACTATCAACATGGGGGTCAAGCAGGGCTGTGTAACTGCACCAATGCTATATAATATATATATATAGCTGATTTGTTAGACCGTATGGCACTAAAACCTAATTGTCCACCTAAATTAGGAAAGATCCCCATAACTGGAATGTTGTATGCGGATCATTTGATCCTCCTGGATCGTACGATGTCGGGTATACAGAACATGATGAATGAATTAGTGGAGTACTCAACCCAGAATGGACTCGTAATCAATGTGGAGAAAATTAATGACAATAGCACGAAAGGGACCCCGCCGTACGGGGATAGACACCAAGGTGGGAAAAATTGAGGTGGTAGAGCAATATCCCTACTTGGGTCTAGACTTTAGAGCACCTACAGATTATGACGCCATAAAAAGATATAAAACACGGACAGCTAAATTACTCACCCTCCAGGCTTGCAAATTTGCAAAGGGCACTGCCGGTTTCAGTATGGCTGGCATATTGAAAGTTTACCATCAATGCTTTGTACCTGCAGTATTGTATGGTTTGGAGGCTTTAGCTATGCAAGATCTCACTTGGCTAAACATACTAGAAGGTCATTATTGGCGTATGGTGCTTGGTTTGGGACCTTCCTGTTCGATACAATATCTCGGTCTAGAATTGGGCCTCATTTCCCTGAGAGGTAGGGCACTTCGGGCTCGGGGTGCCTTTTATCTAAAATCTCGTGCAGAGCCCTGCTGTAAATTATGGAGTCTGGCAGGAAAAAACTATGAGATAGAAAATCGTCCACGCGGTTTGAACTACAAAGATCTGAATGATTCACTTTTCAGGGAAATTGATTGGCCCTATGCAAAACTGATTGAACTACCATATATTCATCAAAAAAAGGCATTTGAGGACAAGTTGAACAAGTGGGACTGGTGTGCTAACTCAGACCACTTGTCCAAATTGAAGGGATATGAGGCGGTCAAGTATGTCTCACATAGATATTTAAAACCACAGCCCTATCGGCTCCTAAGCCCGGCCCCTGAGGTAAGACATTTCCTTTTAAGACTGAGAACCAACCAGTTACCGGTTCTCACTATCATAGGCCCTCGACTGAAGATCTCTCGGGAGGCCAGGTTATGCCGTATCTGCCAGGGGGCAGGAGCATTGGAAACTTCTAGACACGTACTAACCCTTTGCCCAAAAATGGGCCCTATGTATATGAATGCATATGAAAAATGGGTCCATAATTATGAGGCAATTAAGGAGGATGAATTCTGGTACATGTGTCTGAATACGGAATCTCTTGGTTTGCAGCTTGCACTCTTCAGAGTATGGACACAAATTATGCCACTACCTCAGGTATCATAGCAATATTGGTTCTAATACTAGTAGAACCAGACTACACCCTTTTATTGTATTGCTGTATTAGATACTATGTCTATGTTGTATTATATGTTATGTATTTTATACCCTTATATTTTGTATTCTGAATATGACAATGCATTACTTACCGTAAAAGCATTTCTGATGGTTGTATCTGCTTAGATTCACATGCTGTGCATAGGTCCGACATCCAGTGGTCACTGCGGAGTATTGCATTTTGTTTTTCGTAGTTGAAAAGGGGATGTCGACAAGGCGTGTCTGTAACACTATCCCTATAGTGACGTGCGTTGTACCCACAATCCCTCACGCGTCGAGGTCCCTCTGTTTGTATTTTTTCTGCCCTGAGGGAGCCTTCTATACGTGAGTGAGTACAGAAAAGAGAGAGAGATGTAGAAAGGTGTCTATGTTCCTTCCATCCGAGTGGGGAGGAAGGATGGGCGCATGTGAATCTAAGCAGATACCGTAAAAGCATTTCTGATGGTTGTAAGTAATGCATTGTCTTCTGATGTTTGTTAATCTGCTTAGAATCACATGCTGTGCATAGACTAGCGAGCAGTACCCAGAGTTGGCGGTGGGTTATGAGAAGGAACAGTAGAGAAAAGATGTCTTAATACTGCCTTTCCCACCTGGGAGTCAGATCTAGAGTGTGCATCTAGACAGTAGTGTTTTGTAAAGGTGTGCACAGAACTCCAGGTAGCCGCTTTGCAGATGGACTCAAGGGGAACATTTGCAATGAACGCTATGGAAGCCCCAGTGCCTCGAGTAGAATGTGCTCTTGGCTTGAAGGGTAGTTCTCTCTTAGCAAGAGTGTAACAGAGAGTGATGCATTGAACAATCCATCTAAATATAGTGGACTTTGAGACTGCATCTCCTTCTCTTCCTTCTGCCACCGAGACAAAGAACTGATTAGTCTTTCTCAGTGGCCTGGTTCTTTCCATGTAGAACATGACAGCTCTGCGTACATCCAGTGAATGCAGACTTTTTTCTCCCAAGTTGGAAGAGTTTTGAAAGAATGTTGGTAGTTCTATTAACTGGTTTACATGGAATTTCGAGATGAATTTCGGTGCAAACCTTGGGTGTGTGCGTAGAACCACCTTATCCTTGTGAACTGTTACGAAGGGGTCTAGAACAGAAAGAGCCTGTAGTTCACTTACTCTCCTAATGGAGGTGATAGCTATTAGGAAAGCAGTCTTAAGAGTGAGGTCTTTAAGAGTTCCCTTGTGCATGGGTTCAAATGGCGAACCCATGAGTCTGGAAAGTACCACATTTAAGTCCCATCCGGGAGCTGGGTTAGCTATCGGAGGGTGTATTCTCTTTACCTCCTCCATGAAGGCCTTGATAACTGGTATCTTCCACCATGACACTTTGGGAAGTGGTGTATGCAGAAAGTGCCGCCAGGTGGACTTTAATGGAATTGAACACTAGACCTGAATCCAGTAAATGGGTCAAGTACAGAACAATGTGTGTGGGAGAGCAGTCAACCGGGTTGATGCTCTTACCTCTACACCAGATGACAAATCTTCTCCACTTGCTAGAATAGCAGTGGCGAGTAATAGGTTTTCTGGCTTCCCTGAGGATGTCCATACATCTCTGCAGAAGTTGTAGATGTCCAAATTCAATGATCTCAGGAGCCAGGCTGCTAAGTTCATGGTCTGAGGGCATGGATGCAGTGTCCTTCCCTTGTCCTGTGACAGCATGTTGTACGGGCAGGGAAGTTTCACTGGTGGAGATAGGGACATGTCCATCAAGTGAGCGAACCATGGCTGCCGGGCCCACATTGGGGCCACTAGTATCATGGTAACTTGTTCCTGGTGCATCTCGTGCACAACCTTGTTGAGAGGGGAGTCGGGGGAAAGGGGTAAACAAATTTCCCTGACCATTGAATCGACAGACCGTTCCCCTTGGACTGGTTCTGGGGTTACCTGGAGATGTAACTTTGAAATTGTGAGTTCTCCAGAGTTGCGAACAGGTCTTTTTCCGGGAATCCCCATTGCGTGAAGACGTCTAAGACGATGTCTTTGTGCAATCGCTATTCGTACTCTTCGGGCAGGGGGAAGTCTATGCTGAGTTCGTCTGCTAGCAGATTGAGTTCCCCTGGTACGTGTTGTGACAGTAGGAACATGTTGTGTTTGAGAGCCCACTTCCATATATTCTGGGACAGCTTGGACAGTCCTGGAGAGTGGGTGCCCCCTGCTTGTTGATGTAGTACATGGCTGTGGTGCTGTCTGTAAGGACCATCACTGTCTTCCCTTGTAGGTGTTCCTGGAAGGCTTTTAGTGCTTTAAACACCGCCAGTAGCTCCAGTAGGTATATATGCTTGGATGCTACGCTCGGAGTCCACACTCCGTGAGCAGTCTGATGGGATAGGTGAGCCCCCCATCCTGTGAGGGATACGTCCGTGGTTAGAGTGGCCTCCAACGCGGGTGTGGCAAAGGGTTTTCCTATTATCAGGTTTTCCTTTGTCCACCACCGTAGCAAGAGAACCAAGGCCTGCGAGACCACCACTAGATCGTCCCATTGTCCGCTGGCCTGACACCACTGGCTGTTGAGCCACTCTTGCATTGGGCGCATGCGCAGGCGCTCGTGAGGTACCAAATAAATACACAACGCCATCATTCCTAGCAAGCGCATCGCTTTGCGCACTGTCACCTCTCGACCTGCCACATATTGGGGGATCTGAAACAGCATGTTTTGGACCCTCTCGTTGGAGGGGAAGACGAGGTTGTCCTTTGTTTGAATTAGAGCCCCTAGGAATTGTTTGACTTGGCTGGGGTCTAAGCTGGACTTCTTCTCGTTGATGGAGAAGCCCAGTTGGAACAAAAGGTCTACAGTCTTTTGGGTGTTTGAGAAGCATGTCTCGTAAGAATCCCCTGTTGTGAGCCAGTCGTCGAGGTAAGGGTATACTGGGATGGATAACCTGCGCAGGTGGGCCGCTGCCACTGCCAGTACTTTCGTGAATATCCTTGGTGCAGATGCTATGCCGAAGGGTAGCACTCTGAACTGGTAGTGTTTGCCCTCTATCATGAACCTGAGGTATTTTCTGTGCACTGGCAACATTAAAATATGAAAGTATGCATTTTTCATGTCCAGTGTTGTCATCTAATCTCCCTGTGATAGCAGTGGGATCACTTCCTGTAAGGTCACCATACAAAACTTTTGGGGTTTGACAAACTTGTTCGCTGGGCGCAGATCTAATACAGGGCGCATGGTTAGACCCTTTTTGGATACAAGGAAGTACACTGAATAAATACCTTCCATTACCTGAGATAGAGGCACGACCTCTATGGCTCCTTTTTCCAGCAGTTCGTCCACTTCTTGGAGAAGGATGGCGAGGTGTTCTGGTGTCATGCGGCGTCCCCTTGGGGGTCTGTATGTTGGGGAACTGTTGAACTCTATACAGTAGCCGCGGGCTACGGTGTAAAGTACCCAGCGGTCTGATGTTATTCCCTCCCATGCTGGAAGAAAGGATGTTAACCGGCCCCCGACCGGCGTAGCATGGGAGGGGACGCGAATCTTCACGTCACTTGGTGGTGTTGTTTGCTTGGGAGCCTCTGGGGGTGGAACCCCGGCCTCTTCCCTTGCCATGGCGTTGACCCCTCTGATTGTACTGGCCGCTATTACCCTGGTAGTTGCTGGCAGAATACTGTTGTTGTTGGTGGTTTTGTTGCTGGCGTTGACCACGAAAAAAGCGCTTATTACCAAATCCCCGTCTGTTAGGGGGTTTTGAAATTTGGTCTAAGGTCTTTATTGTATCAAATTCTTTCTTCGCGTTCTCCAGCGCGTCATCCACTGCTCTCCCAAAGAGGTTGGACTCCTCTATGGGTTTATTAATAAGGGACGCTTGTGTTTCCGCCTTAAATCCGGAATTGCGAAGCCAGACGTGACGCTTCAGTAAAATTCCTTGTACCAAAGTGCGGCCAGCCGTCTCTGCTGCATCGAGGGTATTCTTGATGATGCTTTGATTGACCAGAGAGCCCTCGTTAACTGTAGCCAGTAAACGAGTCCTTAGGGGTTCGGGAACTTCTTCGATGTCCTGTTTGAGCTTAGCCCATTGAGCATCGGCGTAGCTTGCCAATAGGGTATTATTATTGGCGATTCTGGTAGAGAATGCTGCAGAGGTGGTGATTCTCTTGGCTAGGGCATACATCTTCTTCCCCTCTTTATCTGGGGGTGCCTCGCTGGTAGATAGTGGGACTCCTGCCCTTTTCCTGGTGTTGGTCACGACCAGGGAGTCCGGGATTGAGTGACCCTTAATATATAATGGGTCTGATTGAGAGGGAGAGAACAGTTTCTCAATCCTCGGATTGACCCCTCTCAACAATGCAGGAGTGGAAAGAGAAGGTGTAATACGTCTCTTAACTGAGGCGAGGATGGGTATAATTTGGCTAGTGGGGGGGGTTTTCTTTGATAATCCTCTCCACAAAATCGGTGTCTGGGGTGACCTCCCCAGTTTCGATTTCGAAATGTGCTACTGCCTTCTTCAGCAGTGCATTGAAGGTGGGTTGATCATCAACAGGCGAAGAGTTCCTGACTGGTGTAGTTTCAGTAGACCTGATGACTATACTGCTACTTCCTGTGTCAGTCGACCTAGCCGGTGACTGCCAGGGATTTGGGTCACCCTCGCCTGTGTCTTCCTGGAATCCCTCCTCACATAGGTTAGTTTCCTCGTGAAAACCTTCCTCTTCTTGTTGGTCTTCAGCATAGGTGAACTCATCTTCCTCCTGGAAGAAGGTGTCTTCCTCAGTGGGATTGTAAGAGTATATGTCCTCCTGTATGGGGTTATAAAACTTTTGGTATTTGCCCTTGGACTCTCCAGGGGTGCCTCCCTTGGTCTCTTGGGTGCCCTGTCTTCTGGGATGGACATGAACCTGTCTAGTTTGTCCATACAGGTTTGGAACCTTTCAAAGGTCCACTGAGGTCAGCCAGGACGGTCTGGGAAAGAAAAAGGAGTTTCTTCCTCCTGTAATTGTCTGGTTCTGTCCCATAACGTCGAAGAAAGTGAGCCTTCGCCTTCTGAGTAGCCTTCTTGCTGGCTAGGGCCTTCTGTCGGCGTCGGGAACAGGCCTGATCTGTTTTCCGGCGCTTTCGGCCAATCTTTGGCCTTGTGCGCGGTTTTCGGCGTCTCACTCGCCATACGTCTCTGGCCGTCCTTAGATGCTATGCACGCAAGGCTTTCGGTGATCATTCTCTCTTCCGAGGGATCGGCCGCCGTCGCGCTATGTAACGTCGAGCCTTTGCTCGTCGAGCCTTTGCCCGTCGAGTCCTTGTTGGCAACATGAGCGCTCTTGCGATGCGCGTCGCCGGAGGTTTTGGTGTTAGCGCCCTTATTTTTAGAATGCCCAGTCGCCTGTCGCGGAAGCGGGGAGGGCTGACGACCCTTACGGTCGGCGGAAGGCGTCGGTGGGCCCGGCGTCCCCGTTGGCGCTATGGCTGCCTTCGTCTTTGACGAATGCGTGCCGGGGGGTATGTGCTTTGGTGTTTTTCCGTGTGCGTCCTTGTCGCCGGGGTGTTCATCCCCATAAGCTTGGCGTGAGCCGGGCTTGTCGGGGCCGGGGACGGATGACGAGGAGCGTGAACGCTCTTTTGAGAGGTCTACAGTCTCCGTTACGGGGGCCGTGTAGTCACTGTCCTCGTCACACTCGGCGGCGGCGGCAGCGGGCGAGGAGTCAGGCCTAGACATGGCGTAGGCCGCCCACCTTTTGACCCTGCGGTCTTTTAGAGTTTTGGGCTTTAATAATTTACAGGCCGCACAGCCGTCCTCCTGGTGATCGAGGGGTAAGCAACGGTTGCACCGTTTGTGCTTATCCTTCCAGGTATATTTAGCCTTGCAAAGCAGGCAAAACCTAAATGGCGTCCTCTCCATAGCTGAGGGTAATAAGTGTGACTACGACCTCGAAAGAGAGGGAAGGGAAAGAGAAAGGCATTCTTAAAGAGAAGAAAGAAAGACCACAAAACCCCACTCTCCCTACTGTGTATGGCCGGCGAGGCCAGGCCACGTGTTCGGCAGCGCCATAGGATCCCCTCTGCTCGTTCTTCCGTCGAAGATCTTGCTCGGCGGAGAAACAGCTCTGCGTCGAGGGAGGGATCTACGTTATTGATATTAATAACAAACGACCAAAGGTCGAATAAACTATTTGGCAATGTCTCTCGAGGAGCTCCGCATAAAGGCGACCAGTAGCTGGGCGGAAAAAAACAATCTGAGAGACCTCGACGCGTGAGGGATTGTGGGTACAATGCAAGTCACTATAGGGATAGTGTTACAGACATGCCTTGTCGACGTCCCCTTTTCGACTGCGAAAAACAAAATGCAATACTCCGCAGTAACCACCGAATGTCGGACCTATGCACAGCATGTGATTCTAAGCAGATTAACAAACATCAGAAATATACATAAATATAGATATTTATACATGAATACGTGTTTAAATATGTGCTGTGTAAAATCCTTTTCCTGGATTATACCACAATAAAGTATTTACTATTATATAGCTCAGATCATGGCCACGCCCATTAGGGCCGGTTTACCAGCCACACCCTGCCACTCCTAGAGAGTGAGCATGTGCGAAGGCAATCCATTAGCAGCCACACCCAAGAATACACTTGGGGCTGCTTAATGGATGGAATGTTCAAGTTTAATGCATCCTGCTTAATGGATGGAATGTTCAAGGTTAATGCATCTGAAGTGCATTGTCCATGTCCATAATAAAAGCTTGTTTGTGTTCAATGGATGTTCTTGTTTACTTTTGTTCATGAGCCTGGCGACAAAGGCGCCAGGGCACTGTCCACACCCAGGTCTGCCTGTGCCCCTGACTTCATGACCATGATAGAAAGATGATATCAATTTATTGGAGTTGTCTGAAATATAAACATAGTCACGGATCAATGATGTTGTACCTCCCAACCACATTCCAGCAGGGGGAATATCCTCACTAAAGGATCCATTAAGCATAGAACATTTTCTCATTTTCATTAAGGATTGCCATTCCTTCGCCCTTTGTTTAATGTCTTTATGGCAAGTCGAAATACAATTCATGTTGAAATCCCCGGCTATGATGGTGGTCTGGATTAGGGGTTCCAATAGGATAAGGTCAAGGACGTTTTCCAGTTTGGACAGGAAAATGAGGTCACTTGACGCCAGGGGTTTCCAATATACATTGATTATAACAGACACTGGATAAAGTGGGTGATGCGAATTAGAGGTGGACATTTTTACAACTTGTATTCCTGGGTCAGGGTATCGCCAGGGCGCAAGTAGTAGTTGGGCATCCGTTCTTACAGCTACAAGCAAGTCTGATGTCGGACGTCCTTTGGCAGATTTTAATTCTAATATAGAGGCAATTTAATGGTTGGCCCAGATAGGTTTAGTTGTCATCCATGTTTCCTGTAAGACTTATGTCATATTGGTGAATATCTTCCTATTTGTTATTTAAAAGGCGAGAAAACCCACTGGTATTCCAACAAGCCATCGAACATATGTGAGTAAGTCTTACAGTTTGATGCTAGTTGTTGGATATATCATATTTATTGGTTGCCTTGGAGATCCATGTCCATATTGACTTACTATGCAGTTGCATTGGTTGTTGATTGCCAACTTGAGCCCCAATGTTACACTTGCCACAATACTGACCATTTAGGTTATTCAGTAACTTGTTGTTAGTGAGAGAAGGATCCACATATTGCAATATTGATTGTACAGGGGGAATCAGTGGAAGAGTGGCTATTAATCTTAGCCCCTTGCTCTCTAGAGCTGTCCGTTCTTTCCAGATTACATGTTTTATTATTCTCAAAGGAATTATAATCTCTACTGTGTCTTGATTCGACGGTCTGTGATATTTAAATAGGTCGATATCACTTGATTGTACAAGTTGTAGTGATGAGATTGAGTGGAGTATGATTAGTCATGTTTCACGATTAGGGTAGGGATCTTCTTACAATCTGTCGATCATTGTTGCTGTAATAATTTCATTTTCTAGCCAAGTGGGTCCTATAGAAGTTTTTTCCCTGCTGTTCAGCGTGCAAGTCAGCCTTTTCAGTCGTTGCTTGGTCAAGTGAAATAGGGGTGCTTTTCTCCTCTTGAGAAATAGTCTGCAAAGGCCAATATGACCCTTCTATTTGATTTAATGAACTGATATGTGAATGAGCTTTGCTGTTAGGGTTGGTATCTTTCTGATTTGACATCTCTGTTAAAGCTTCAGCTTGTTTTTCTTCCATGGTTTTGAACGTTGAAGTATCTATGTTCAAGTTCACATGGAACGTTTGTTTGGGTTTACTAGGAGATAGATGTTTACTGTGTAAGCTAAGATGAATAATCTCTGTGATAGGTAGCAAGGGAGTCGAGTAAACGGGCATATTCATCAAGTCAATGTCTACATTATTCAAATTATCAGAGTCAGGATTAACAAGAACAGGAATAGAAGGAGGTTCATTTGGTGGCAATGCAGGTTGAACAGGCTTACCTTCAGGCGACACCAGCTTTCTTGGTGGCGGAGTCAGGCGTTCAGATATGTTCTCTTGAGGTTCAGTTGATTGAGGGGTCGCAGAAGTACACGGGTCAGAGGATTTTGATCTCTGCGCGCACTCCTTATCGATTTTGGTTATAAGGGACCTTGATCTGGATTTGCACTTAGATTTGGCCGGCATGGACATATATATTTATTTATTTTTTCTGGTTTTTTCAGGTCCGATTGCTCAATTAAGTTGGACATCCGTTTACAGTTTCTTTTTTTGTTGGTTTTTTTGGAATTAATTTTTTCCGTACAAAAGACATCGAAGTACGGGGTTTTACTAAGAGGTGAATTTATCTGGAGCAGACTGTATGGAAACCGGCATAGAGGTTTCAATAACCACTACGTTTGAGGAGTTCTATTCTATAGGGTGGTCAGGGGAGGCCGTAACTAAACTACCTCATCCGTTCCTGAAACTGGCATTTCCTTAAGGTCTTTAGGGGAAGATCTGGTAGACTCCGATCTAAGCACTTTCCGTAAGTTCCAGACCATCCAGTCTATTTTGTTTGTTAGGATGTGTAGCAAGCTAGTGTGAACAGAAAACTTTTGATCAAGTCCTTCATATATTTTCACCAGAATGTAAATGCTAGTATTAATAGCAACCAGCACTGCATCTAGACTGGCTGAATTGACGGAGGGGAAACCAAATGAGGGACGGGGAGCGGGTTTAGAAAATGAGGCAACAAGAGATGACTAAGTCAATAGCTGACTCGTGAATATTGTGTTCAGAGAAGAATAAGGCAGGTGAGTCAGATAATCCTGTTATGGAGTCATCAGCATTAATCACCACTGTACCATGGCCTGAGAGTCTATCAAGTTCATGCATTTAACATGGTCGAGGACAGTCCATTTTGAACTATTTGTGAATATAACGGAGGGATGGTGGAGGAATCTATTTGATGAACTGTTACCGGCATTAGATCAGCCTTTTATTTAAGGGCTGAATGAGGCGGGCGAAGAAGGGGTCTGCCGTATCGCCGACAGCCTGTACGGCAACACAATTTTGCATTGTGTGATCTGAAATGGCATGGGAAGTCATGTGATATGCGGTCCCATTCTTGGCAGGGGGTGGTTTCGACGAGTGAAATTCGACGGCAACGGAAGGATTAAGCTTTGACTTTTCTTCGGGACTCGTTTGAAATTTAACTGCTGACACTGAGCGCACTTGGTTCAATAGTAGATTGAAATTCAAACAGGTATGCAAGTCTAACTCTGAAGGTGGATTGCCTGTTTTTGGAAGGGTAGGTATAGATAAAGGCGCGTGCGGGTGAAGAGGCATGTCAGTGGTTAGCTTTTAGGATGTCATAGTGATTTTAGCGGAAAGTGCTTCGACAGTAACTGTCTTGGGGCTAATCAGTGATCAAACAGATTTGTCTAGCGAGCAGAAGCAGATTGAGTAGTTTGTTTACGCCCAACACAAACACTGCAATTCAAATGAATAAATACCGAGCTACAGTCTGGTACTCGCCGGTACTCTAGCCGGTGCGCGTGCACTGGTGCGTGTGCCAGGCTGGTTTTATAGGGATTGCTGGTAAGTAGGCGTAGCCAGAATAATCTAAGGAGATTATACCAAAAACAAGACTACATTAGTTACAAAGTTGTAAGTAAAAGTCCATGAAAGTCCAAAAGAATTGTTGAACGCATTCTTGTAGCAGCGCGGACCTCTTGTTCTAGTTATTCTGGTCACAAAGTTGTATCCAATGACGGAAGTTCGGCGTGGCAGCAGAGCGGGACCTGCAGGACTGCAGTCTCGTACTCTCTGGTACTCTAGCCTGTATGTACACACCGGGCTGGTTTTGTAGGGATTGCTGGGTAGTAGGCGTGGCCAGAATGATCTCTTGTTCTAGTTATTCTGGTCACATAAAGTTGTATCCAATGACGGAGGTCGAGCGCAGGAGCAGAGTGGGACCTGCAGGACTGCAGTCTGGTACTCTCCGGTACTCTAGCCGGTTTATATTGGAATACAATTTATTTTTTGTATTTGTGTTGTATGGTCTGGCACTACTCTACGACAAATTGCCCTTTGTGCTTATATTGTCTATATTACCCTAATAGTGGGCATTGTCACTGCACCTTGTTTGGGTTACCAGATCTATTTAAAACTTGAGTTACAAAAAACACATGCATCTCTCTGTCGGGACTAGTCCAAAGACTGTGATAAACAAGTTCCCAGTGTGGCCCCTACAGCCCTCCACAGACAAATCTTGTCAAATCAACCATGTGAGATGAATGTGATGGAGAACCAAACAAGCATATCCTTCTTCACGTACTCTTAGATCCACACGTTGACCGTATGGGAACCTTTCTCTTGGTCCCAACAAGCCGCTTCATGTAGTTTCAACCATCTCACATTCAACTTGGACAATGGGACAGTGCAGATGCACATCGCTAGCAAGCCCAGCAAATGTTGGTACCACCACACATGTGTGCGTGTGTGTGGTCTCTGCATACCAAATGAGCAACTACCCACAGTATATCTCATTGCCGGTCCAGAGTTGGGAGCACTCGCACCTGAATGGTCTCCAAACAAAACCCTACATAAGTAATTATCTTAGCTATTTTATATTGACTGAGAATCTCTGGCTGAAAAGACACTCCATCAATTAATGAAGACTTTGGATTGCTTCCTCTGGGAACTTGCTCTGATAATCCAGTCATTCAGGCAAGGGTTAGCATGTTACCCGTTATAAAAATGGTCATAGGAGCCCCTCTACGAGAACGAACACGGCTAATTGACCTGTTCTTTGTGAAGGTACCCACTTGTGAGCCCGGAGCCACACTTTAGCTCACTGTACCTTTCACAAAAGGGAAATAACCATTTGCATACGAGTCTGTCGCGCCTACATGGGCAGTCCAGCACCGAAATACTATGGCAATTCTCCTCTGAACAGAGTACCAACAGCATCCTCAGACAAGTGTTTCAGCCTTATTGGGCCTCATCAGTGAGGTGGAGCTGTGCCTCTCTGAGCACAGTGAACAAGGGGTACACGTTTGGATTACCCTAGGAAACTTAAGGTGACTAAACCCAAGTCCCTTAAAGAATAAAAAAAATAAAAAAGAGTTATAGGTGCCCCTCTACAAGGTCAGCTTAGTTAGGGCAGCTAACGATTTTGCAGTCAGCAAGCTAGCCTTCCTTTTTTGTTAATAAGTCACCTGTGGACGAATGAAACAATTCAGATCCCTCAAAAGGCAGATACAATATTCTTTCTTTCACATTAGCAAGGAACCTGGGGGCATGTAGCCATACAGCTCTGTGCCTATCGGCACCTATGCATATACCCTTGCTGGTGGTGTCTATATGTCCCACTGAGAATTCAAGTAAATCTTGAGCTACTAGCTTAGTTTCTGCCAAGCCTGCTTTAAATGCCTGGCTATCAATGGAAAAGTCTTGAAGAATGTCTGAAGTTTTTCTCTAGAGTCCTTGGTTTGCTGCAGCCAATAATGCATCTGCATTTGCTTGGTGAAGATCCAACACTGTACACTTCCAGCGTCTACCTGAATAGAACTGATGGCGCTGAAGTAGAGGCTGCAGATGAGGATAAGGTAGAAGGCTTTGCATAAAGAGTAACCTGTCACTACTGATGGGGCTGTTGATGAGACGATTGCAGAGGCCCTTCCAAGCCCGATTGCCTAGAACGAGCAGCACATTTGCTACTCATAGACTGACATGAATGCAGTTTTAGCCACAGAAAGTACATGCTTTTGAACCGGCATATTGGATATTTAAGTGGACAAAAGTTCTGGCGTGTCAGCTAAAACTCCACTCTCAGGCTGATCTTGCTGCAGAGCAGGTCCCACAAGAAACTCAGCTAGCCCCTGCATCCTATCATGAACCCTTTAGCTGAAGATATATAATCGGCATCCTCTGTTGCCTCACCACCTTGCATGTGTGTGTCAGGACTAATGAGCAGAGCTTCTGGAGTTGTCTGCAAAGCGCACATTTGCTGGGACCACTCCTGCTTCAATGGAGGCTGTGTGTGTCCAGTATGTTCTCCTTGGCATAAGGATCAGAAGCCACTCAAGGAGGTACTTGAGCGTGGGGAGGCACGTGAGTAGCCATATCGAAGGCTAAACTGGCACTATAGGCTGTAAATCCTGAGTGAGTATCTCCTTTATAAGTCCTTTCAAAATGAGAGACGTTTAAAGGAGATTTCATTAGGCCCATAAACCTTTCAAAAAATCTTTCCTAACACACTGGAGTACTCTGAACCATAGAGCAAGTCGCATCTGATGTTGGAGTCCATGTTGCTGTTGCCAGTACTCACGGCCCATGTCGCCTAATACCTAAGAGACATTGAAGACAAGGGGATGAGGTGCAACCGGGTACATTTTACTGTGGACCATTCCACTCTTCTGAAAAACGCCTATGTGGAAACGAGCATAACTGCACCAAACTCCATGTCTTCATGTCCGCTTTGAGACAATCTACCAAAGGGCGGGAGGACCTAAAACGCGATTCTTGTGGTGTGCGGAAATCACATAAAAACAGCCTCTACATGGTATGTTCTATAACAGTTACTAAACATACAGAAAAGTCTGGTTGCTCTCAAATTCACGGGTCAACAAGTCGGCCATTCTACATAATCGAGCTGAAACGACCAACAGTTCCCACTTGGTTGTCCGCCACTGAGCAAACAACTGTGCTGCAAAGGGATCACTGATTATATAGTTGATGCTATGTATGAGAGGGAAGCCTCGTAATTACTGGGTTATGTAAAGTGGGAAGGACAACATAAACAAAGTATTTAACATATGCTGTATGGTGTCAGACCCTGGGTTCAGAATGCAAGCATGTGTGTTACGAGAACATGAAAGAGATGTACATTCTTGGTAGCCATGCACCCATACCATAGAAGTATGGAGTTATGATAATTTAAAATAATTGACTGGAAATGCTTCTCCCTTTATCACAAATGGCAATTGAAGCATTCCTGCAGTGGGGGACAGGCAGTTCTAGAACCAGATTCTAGTGGGACTTGTAACTTTGAAGACTGGGCATCAAACCAAGTGACCAAAAGTACTTACGAAGCAGATGTTTATAGTTCGGGGCACACAGGATTTTTCTTCAACCCAGAAAGTAGAATACAGTAGGCTAGAGACACTCCCTCTCTCTCTGGGCACATCTCTTACTCACATTTAGCCAATTTTTGTCTGCGAGACAAATTTTGCACTTAGCCCACCTGTACTAGGGAGCTATATCTCCCATTAAGCCCGGTTGTGTCAGTGAGCCAAATCATGCATTTAGGCCATCTGTGTTAGTGAGCAATATCTCGCAATTAGCCCATCTGTTAGGGAGAAATATGTTGCATTTAGCCCATCTGTGTTCGGGAGCAATATCTCACATTTAGACCATCTGTGTTAGGAAGTAATATCTGGCATTTAGCCCATGTGTGCTAGTGGGCCATATCTCGCAAGGACGGACCGTGGGGCACAGGGAACACATCACTGCTGGAGGAACCCGTGGGGGTGATAATTGCTGCACACAAATGTACGACAGGAGAAGGGATCTGGGCCGCATTTGGTCAGAACAGCAGGAGGTAGAAAATGTACTGCCACTAACTAACCCTACTAAAAACACACGCTTCTGCATATACCGCCCAAACTCTGAATTTAACACAACCATACCTCTATACCACAACAAACCACACGCAGTTCCCAACAACAAAACAACACACACAGTCTCACCACCACCACATGGCGGCTACCAACCAAAAATACACACCTGCGCTCAGTGAACAGAGGCACCGAACTGAAGCTGCAAACAGCACATCACAACTCTCTTGTTTTTTTTTTCCTGCTCAGTCCTACTAACTTACCTGCCTCCCTCCTTGCTTTACAGATATGCCACAGCACCAAGAGACCATGCAGGTGGCAACAGTGCACGGTTTAAGAACCTTTAACATAACATAACAGATCATTATAAAATCCCACTGAAGAGGGCCTGACAATTGTCCATAGAAAATAGAAGATTCCACAACCTAGCATAGGGGGATTTCGTTCTAGGGCATGTTCGGCTTCCCCCTTCCAAGGAAGATTACTCAGTCAGCCAGGCTGTCCACTTGAGAATCCCACGGCAAAAGCTGAAGAAGAGTCGTAATGCAAAGTAGTTGGTGGGATGGAACTATGAAACATCTAGAAGCAGTTCATATGTATCCTCAAATGCACGTGAGGCGGGCATGGCAAGAGGGCTTCCATGAAGAGGTGTTCTCCCCGAGCTCCCGCAAAGATCCTGAAGGAATTGTAGAGTGAAAGCATTGATCTGCAGACAGACCGCATAGCAGATGAGAGGAAGGCCTGGGGACCCCACAGGCATGCAGTGAGAGCAGCATTTTATCTCTGGAGCTGACTTTTTGAGGTGGTGAATCCTGCAGCGGTGGGCGCGAATGCGTGATCCCAAGATGGCTGGCAGCGGGATTGGTGAGTAACCGCTCCTTGCGGGGGGATGTGGTTGGGGCTCATAGCGGAGGATAGGCTGAGTGAGGATGCCAGCGACTGGCAGCAGGGAAGCCCGACTCCCTGGGGCAGTGCAGATGCTGTTAGTGGGGGCCGTGCAGATGCTGGTAGTGCGGATTGGGGGGCCGAGCCAGTTGGGGAAGCAGTGCTGAGGAGCAGCCTGTGAGGCAGAGCGCCCCCTACCGCGTTGCAAACGACTGTGGCGGCCATGAGTCACAATGGAGCAGCAACCGACTGTGGTGACCAGAATCTCAGTAAGAGACCCTCGGAAAGAAGGACAGCCTTGCAATTGCAGGTTGGCACGGGTCACGGTGTGTGCTGGTTGCATGAAGAGCAGATGTCAGAGCACTCACTACAGGAAAGCGAGCCTAAGCAGCACACAGACTGAATGGTGCCAGGCACGTGGCTAGCTTAAAAGAGGTTCACTAACCGGTCTCCTAGCCACACACGCAGAGGAGGGAGATGCTGAGGAGTCCCTGGAGTCGCCGGGGAGTGGTGGTTGCTGGCTGGTGAAGTGTGGGAGGAACAAGCCACCAGTAAGGCCCCCCGGGGGGCAGGTTCCAAAAGGCTGCGGGGAGCAGCTGCAAGGTGAGACGTTGCAAGCTATGTAGCAGCATTGGAACAAAAGGAGCAAAAGGGGGACAGTGAGGCTGGCCGAAGTCCCTCACAGGCAGAGTTATAACAGTGATTTTGCCTCTGGGCTTGCCCCGTGGGAGGCGGCAGGACTAGCAGCAGGGGTTAGGTGCACAGGAACTGGGTGTGAGGCCCTACGGATCAGGGAGAGGCTCCATGGGGGGTTCCTGAGTGTAGCCAGTCTAGAGAACAGGGACATCAGGAGGCAGAGGAGGCGAGTAGTCCACAGGTGGCATTGAGGAAGTGAGCACAGAGCCTGGTGATGTGAAGACACTGAGGGGGATTCCAGGTGCAGGTGAAGGGTTGAATGGCTCCTCTATTGGCCGCCTGAGCAGCTTCAGACCTCCAGGAAGAGCGGCATTGTGAGGGAGAAAGGGACCAAATAAACCATGGAGAAGGGTCAACAAAAATTTGGGCAAGTACACAAATTCCAAGCACAAGCACCCAAGGTCAGAGGCGGTGTGGCAGGAGGGTCAGGGGACAAAGAAGGGGAGCTCGGGAGGAGTCATCTTGGATGCACTGATGGAGGCAATCCAGGCAACCAGGTCTTCGCTGGAAGGGAGCATCAGAAGGTCGGAGTGGATGTATCCCTGGTGTGAGTGGATCTCTAAGGTGTGTGAGAGGGTGACTGAGATTGAACAGAGAATGTTCAGTGGAAGATGATCTGCAACGCCTAAAAAACCAAGTGGGAGGGCTCGTGGAAGCGTTTCGGACCCTGAAAGCTAGAGCAGAAGATGCAGAGAGTCTCTCCCAGTGGTGTAACATATGCTTGGTGGACATACCAGAGAGAGAGGAGGAGCCCTGTGTAGAGTGTGTAGAGTTATTTGTGGAGAGTTTGCTCCTGGAGAAGCTGAAGGATGATGGGGGTTCTCAAAGCTTTTCATGGTGGAAAGGACGCATAGGGTGCCTGGCAGGGCCCCTCCGCGATGTGGTCCTCCACGAGTGATAGCGGCGAAGATTCTTAGCTTCAGGGACAGGGACGCTATCCTGCAGGGGTGCCGCAAGGTTAGTTACAATGAGGTGGGCAGCTCGAAAATACCAATCTTCCTGGATTTTACCATGGAGGTACAGCGGCAGTGCAGTACCTTTGACAGGGTTAAATGGCGCCTCAGGGAGTCTTTTGTGTACCACTTGTGTACCGTCTTTTGTGTACCACTATACCCCTACGGTTAGGGATGACAATAATTCACCTCTAGAACCAATCAGTAACCTCTAGAACCTCTACTCCCATCCACACCCAGCACCCCCATCCCGCCCTCTCCTGGCACGACCACCCGTGGACCCACACGGAAACAAAATTGCTGCTAGATCCAACTATGGCAGAAGGCCACTATTTAGCTTTTGCAGAGGAGCTTGTAGATGGTATTTTGGCCAATCCGTCACTCCTAGGAATCGATCTAACACCAATCACCATTGGCAACTCAGATGAGTGGAATGAGATCGAGATCCTCAGAAAGAAGATTATCCGATCAGAGCTCCATGGGGCACTAATGACTGAGTATTTGAGAGCACACGCTGCCCCTAACGGTCTAATCATTCGCATTGAACCACAGATCTTCTTAGACAACATCCAATTCAGGAAAGACTGGTCTTTCATTGCGAACAAATGCACCCGGGACTGGCTTATTTTAATTATCAATACAGCCAAAGCAGTAACCGACAAACTGACTGTTGAACTCACACAAAAAAGTGATATCCTGAAAACGAAGATCGCAATAGAGATATATACAGCCAAACTGTCTCTATTGGAAACCACTCTAAAAGAATTTAAATATACCAACCTTAATAAGAAAATCTTCAAACTAAAGAAGGACCTACAAAACTTCACTCACATAAAAGTCTACCCATACGTCACCCAAGAATACTTCACAGATGAGGCTAGGCAAGCCAGACGATATGCCGCACAACTACGGTTTCAGAACTCACAAAGAGGTCAAAATAGATCATGGTCAAACCCCAGTACAAACTCCAGCAACAGCTCAGGAAGTTATGGACGACAAGGCCAAAGAGTCCAATTCAACACACCTGCGCAACACAACAACTCTGCGGTCCCTTTTTTAGGCCAACGTGGCAGAGGCCAACGCAGGCCCAGATGGCAAACACCACAACAACCAACGGTGGTCACCCGCAGCAGAGGACAAGCAATAATGCCTCTAATACCTTTATTGTCAACCAATCTAACCATCAATTGACCAAATCAGAAGAGTAAGTACTGCAAAAGGGTCTCTCATTCATACCAACAGCAAGATATGACCCCTTCCAAACTCGCATCGAGTGTACATAGGTGATGAAGAAAATACGACTGCAACAATTTTTCGAAGACAAAGCAAAGACACAAAAGGACACCAAAGGCCTAAAACCGCCATCACAATTCTGCGTACCCTCAAGTGCCTATACATACGGTTGAATCTATCACATTTGAACAAGCCCTGATGAAAAAACTGACAGAAATAGAAACAAACATCCCGTTTGTACATAACAACTGCACCAAAGACCAACTGGAAGCACTAACATCATTGGCGAAAAACGAAAGCATAACAATAAAACCGGCTGACAAGGGAGGTGTGATTGTCATCCAAAACACGGAAGATTACATCAAGATGGTCGAAACACTAATAAACGATAATACCAGCTACCATCTCCTCCGGAATGATCCAACATCTTCCATACAGGCCCTAATGGCACCGCTTATAGAAGAAGGTGAAGCAGAAGGCTACGTGAGCCCGAGGGAAGCAGCTTTTCTTATACCAAAACACCCAAGGACACCAGCCCTATATGCCTTACCTAAAATACATAAAGGCACCCGTCCTACACCAGGCCGCCCAATTGTTTCTGGAATACAATCTATCCTAGAACCTTTCAGCCAATATGTAGATTTTTTCATCAAAAGATGAGATTCCTAAAATGAAATCATATGTGAAGGACTCAACAGCCATGCTCATTCTCCTTGACTCTCTACCTTTCAATCCTGAACAAGATTGGCTAATAACCACTGACATAGAATCACTCTACACCAGAATTCCACAACAAGAAACCTTGGAAATGCTAAAAGATCTCTTGGACTCAGGAATCAATCTCCATGGAGTACCACCAAATTTCATCCTATCCCTGGCAGACATAGCACTAACAAGGGATTTTTTTTCTTATTTAACGATCGATTTTTTCAACAAACCTCAGGCACTGCCATGGGTGCGACCTTCGCACCGAGTTTGGCAAACTTATGTGTTAATTCTTTTGAAACTCAACACATCTACCCAGTTACCAATCCGTTCCAAGTCAAACTGCTAACTTGGTGTCGCTACACTGATGACATTTTGTCATCTTTAGAGGCACGGAAGAAGACGTCAAGGCATTCTATGATTGGCTTAACAGACAGAACATTCACCTTCGATTCATGATGGATAAAGACAGGGCACACATGCATTTCTTGGACCTATCCATTGCAGCCTGAGAAGGAGGACTTATCTCAAAAATGTACCGAAAAGACACTGATCAAAATACCCTTTTGACGTACTCTAGTTACCATCCTCAATCCTTGAAAGATAAACTTCCTTTTGGCCAATTTTTGCGCTATAGACGCCTCTGCAGCAGAACGGACGAGTACATCAATCAGGCCAAAACCCTGAAAAACCAACTGGTACAACGGGGGTATCCGAAGAGAATCGTACATGATACCTACAAAAGGGCCAAACATATACCCCGCGCATGCACCCTTGAGCAACATTACAAACCAACAGAAGAAAACGTAATCACAGCAGTATTCAGCTATTCACCTGTACTCAACAAACTGAAGAAAGGGATCAAATCCATATGGTCTATTCTGAATACAGGGACATCAAACATTGCACCCCGCGCTTTGTGCTCAAAAGAAGACGCAACCTGAGAGATACTCTTGTCAACACAATACGTCCAGAAGCCAATACAGCACTAGGTACGCAGAATGTTCTGTGGAACCAAGCCCATCCCACGGGACACAACCCATGTGGACAATGCTCCATGTGCACCCAAACCACGCGCAGCACTACCATCGACATAGGCTGGATAACTCCATGGGTTCAGAAAACCTTTACAAATTGCAACACAAGAGGGGTAGTGTACATGATTACATGTCCATGCAATTTAAGATACATCAGAATGACGGCCCGTGAGGTAAAAAAGCGCATGTTCGAACACAAATCATGCATCAGAACCAGAAAAATAACAGCACCAATGGTCCCCCATTTCTTGGCAGAAGGCCATACAGCCGATTCTTTCAAATTGACTATTCTCGAGAAAATCAAACGGCCCAAGAGGGGAGGAAACTATCATGCTATGTTGTTCACACAAGAACAGAAGTGGATTTTCCGCCTGCACACATGCAACCGAGGCCTCAACGAAGCAATGCAATGGCAGGAACTTGCAGTCTTGCAGCACTAAACCACCTGCTGCAGCAAGCATTACACCTTCTTGGAACTGTCTGATGCCAAATTGATGTACATTAACTCGAGAATGTTACGTATGGTATATGTTCCCAGATCCACATGTGTCTTATAGCATATATGCTGTTGTTCTCTGTTTTCCATTTCAGAATTCCTTCCCATCTAGGATTTGAATTCCCAGGCCTAGGCGCATCCAACATTATGCACACTGCCTGACACATGGACATCGGCTTATGTTGGAAATGTTGCATTCGGTTTCCATCTGTTTGTCCTCGCTCTAAACAGAATCAGGTTTGGATTCCCTCAGCTTGCGGTTCAACAAATAGGGGTGGATACTTCCACCCACACACCGGTGCCAGTGTGCCCTCCCCCCCTGACCATCCCGTCCGCAGACGTCCTCTCATCATTTTGGTTTTGTTTTTATCCTTTCCCCTCCCCTGGCTGGCAACAGTCGTGGCCGCACCTTCCATACTTTGTTTGCTCCAAAGCTCTGGACATTTTTCTACTCTGAGACACGCTCTCCTTTGCTCACAGCAGAGCCTTGCCCTCCGAGGCCCCGCTGTTTGCACACACCCGCGGCCTATCCATATCCATTGGACACGGCCAGCAATAACGCTCGCGCACACCCACCCCCCAGCTCGGAGATACCATTGGACCTTGCCGGGCAACCAGTCACGCCCCCTCCCTACGCATCACACACGGAAGAAACATATACCGTTATCGCTCCATCCGCTTTTTGAAGCGGACGCATTTTCACACAGCCTCCAGTGCTCCGGCAAGGACATCCGGTGAGTCCCACCTTCCCTCTAGCATATGCTAAGCCAGCTCGCTTTGTTCTCCCGGCGGCTCATTATAACGAACGTTTTTTTCACTCCACTCAGAAGCAGCACCGCGGCACTTCCTATTGCTTTGGAAGTTTTTCAGCGGTTCCTACACCGCCTCCACCATGCCGGTTTGATCACACCAGGTAGGACCCTACCGGTTTCAATTCCCCCCCCCCCCGCCTCTAATTCCTTCCAAATGCACTTGCACCCTGGAGATTGCACTCATCCTCCCCCCAGGTTTTTTCGTTTATGGCACTCCCCACTCTGAGGAGCTCCCCTCCGCTCCCTCACTGCACACACCCGTTCCCCACCCCCCCAGCCACCTATCCCGGTGTTTTGGGTTTAGGGTTCTGCAGGTTGTTATCCTAGCCACTACTAGGTGGCCATGCTCCCAAATTTAAAGAGCACCTACTCCTTGCAAAATAGCCATCGAGACATGATCATGTATGTTCTATAAGAATTTGCAATGCAACATTGCCACTAGACGTTACTGATGTCCTCTTTTGCAATGTTCCATTATGTCTCTTAATTCAGGATTCTGTGATGCCTGCTCGGGCTGTGTATGCTGTCCTATCTACAAGGATAGCGAGTGACTGTGCCACTAAATAAAGAAATCATTCGTCCTCAAGAAGATGGTTCTCATCTGCATATAACCATCGAAACCGGTCCACCTGACCTGCTGTGGCCCCTCCACAACATCTCATGATATCTCCAAAACAAGGGATATCAAGATACGAAAGACTGCAACCTAGTATGAGATAGGTTTTTAGCACTTCCAGTGCGGAAAAAGTGACCCTTTCCTTTCTAAACAAACCATCTTTGTGATTACCTATATCACCCTGTTTTTAGAAAACGTTTTTACTTTGACAACCACCCGCATGAATGGAATTTTGAGACATTTGGGTCAATAAAGGTAGCATATGAAAATCCTGATACCCTGAAATCATTCATGTCAGCCAATAGGCGCTTGAGTCATCACGACGAGAGTTTTTTTTCCCTCTCCAAGCAACTTGTCACCTGATGGGTGGTTGCCATCTGGCAGAACATTTCCCGATCTAGCGTCCTTGTTGGACTTCCTCAATCTGATCACTTACTAAGGGCAACTTTGCCTTTTTGATAACTGTTCCCCATAGAACCGTCTTTTGTGCACCACTATACCCCTACGGTTAGGGACGACAATAATTGTTCCTTCGGCCCAAAGGGGCCATAATTTGCCCTGATGTTTATTCCTGTGCCTCAGGGAGTTGAACATAAAATATATGAACTTTACCCAGCCAAGCTGAAGATTCTGGCAGAGGGCAAGTCTCGTTTTTTACAACACCGCACAAGGAGTGTGCCTCGCTGGAGTCCATGGGACGGCACCCTGAACAGCGGGGGACAGTGGCAGGAAGAGCCCCACAGATTGAAGACTGAGAGCAGCTTGTGAAGGGGGAATGGGGACTTGGGAGGACTTGCAAACTGGGGAAAAGGCCCAGGAAGGGGAATGGAAAGATTGGAAGAGGTAGAAGTGGTAGCAGGTCACTGACACGATTTATCTTTGATCATGAGGGCGGGGCAGGGTGAGATGAGGTCCCGAACCTATGGTTCACTATTCACTGGAGGGGAGGGGAGGTGGATGGGATGACTATAGGATCAGATGGAAGGGGGGGATGGTGGGAGGAGAGTAGGTAGGAGGTATTGGGGGGAGGGGGTAGGGAGGGTAAAGGGGGAGTTGTGGGAAATGAGGGGGGATAAGTTTGGATGTCCTTGGAATGGTTGTCTGGGGTCCGGAGGTTGTTGGGGAGCAGCTGTAGTGAAAGTTGTGGCGGGGGCACAGTGGTCAAAATGATGGGATTACGGGTTACTCTGGTGATACAGGCAGGGCAAGAGGCCCTGGTCGGGGAAAGGGTGGAGATTGGGGAATACATGTAAGGTGGACTCTCTATGGGGGTGATGGCCTGAAGATTGGGACGTAGAATGTCCGAGGGCTGGGAAAATGACTCAAATGTCAGCATGGATGGATTCCTTAAAAGACACAAGGTTCACTAGCACTACTTCAGGAAACCCACATGGTTCGGAAAGATTGGGGCACACTTTAGAGACAGTGGGGGGGGGGGGCGAAAGTGGGAACGTCCTATTTGTCCCAGCCAGAAGGGTGTTGATTCGGGTGGCCTCAGGGGTTCCGTTTAAGGTAGAAAAGGTCCTGACGGACGAGGTTGGGAGGACAGTGGTGCTCATGAGAATGCTGGAGAGGAGAGCGATGTGTGTAGTGAACTTGTACAGGCTAAATAGAGATTATAAAGATAATTTCCCTGCAGTGGTGGATCTGGTGGGTGGATAAAGGGAGGGCTTGCTTATATGGGGAGGGGGGGGGGGTTTCAAATGTCTGTTGGACTCAAAACTAGATAGCACTGGGACATTAGGGTTGCAGAAACGACAGGTAGTGGGCATTGCGAAAGGTGGTCGAGGGCTTGGACATGGTGGAGTTATGGCGTGAGACGCATGAGCCGGAACAGGGATATTCCTACTTTTCGGGGGGTACATGGTTCTCACTACTGCCCTGATTACATATTTGTGGGAATGGAGGACTTCCACTCGTTTGTCAGAATGGAGCACTTGGGGTGTGTCCTGCTGACCATTCCCCCTTGGTAACGCGGCTGCAGGGGTGGTGGGCAGCAGCCCCCGAGGAGGTTGTGGCTCTTGCAGGCTGCAGCTTTGGAGGATGTAAGGTTCAAGGGGGTATTGCGGGAGGAGATAGGGCTTTTTTTAGCTTAACAAGGGATGGGTGGAGACAGTGGGGTCCCTGTGGGTGGCGCTCAAAGCAAGGATTGGGGGGCCTGCATATCTAATGTAACAGGGATCAGGCGGGAACTACAGGAAGTGCTGAGGTGGACCAAAAAGGAGGTGGCAGATTTAGAAAAGGAAGGGGCACAGGGGCAGCAGGCGGGGGAAGAGCTGGCTCTGGCACTGGCCACTCATCGTAAGGTTCTGGCTTCACTGTCGAACTTTGAGAGGAGCTGCTGGATGTACAGATTAATGGGGAAGGGGATAAGGCAGGGCGGTTACTGGCTTGGCTGATACAACGGTAACAACCGTGACATACCATTATTCAAATCCGCAGGGAGACGGGGGAAACTGACTTGCACCCAAGGAAGGGAGTAATGACGCTTTCCTGTCTTTTTACCAGAATGTATACACAGACTATGGGGACAAACTCGCGAGGGAGGCGGACAAGCTGTTAGAACTGGTTAAATTGCATGGCCAATTGAGGAGGCAGATATACGGCGAGGCGCTACAGTCGAACAAGGGCAGGTCTCTGGGGAATGACGATTTCCCTGTAGAGTTTTACAGTGAGTATGCAAATCTGTTGATCCCACAGCTTAACAAAGTATATGAGGAGGCATTTGAGATAGGGATTCTTCAGACCTTTATGAAGGAGGCAGTTTTAACACGCTTATTAAAGGAAGGGAAACATCCACTTGACTGCGTGTCCCATTTCATTATTAAATGTGGATGCAAAGATCTTGGGTAAGATCCTACCTACCAGACTATCTGGCATGGCTCCGGTACTAGTACATCCGGATCAGTGCAGATTTACTGAGGGTCGAAATACAATGATGAACATTTGTTGCTTACATCACGTTATTGACCAGGTTAAACATCTAGAGGGGGATATGGCGTTTGCATCCTTTGGTTGTTCAGAGTGTTGGGGCCAATGGATTTGGGGCAAATATCTGCTGCTGGCTGAGTCTGCTGTACAATAAACCGGTTGCAGCGGTGAAGTCCAATGATTGGGTATCACAGCAGTGTACGTTAAGCAGGGGCACACTCCAGGGATGCCTGGTCTCACCAATTTTATTTTCCATGGCATTGGAACCAGTGACAAAGTTCTTGAGAAATTAGATGAGCGAAGCAGGGATACTAGCATGAGGGGTGCGACATGTAGCTTTGTTATATGTAGACGATCTGCTGCTTTATGTGGAGAATCTGCAGGACAATATACCAATGTTGCTTGATATCCTAGGGAATGTCCTGAGGTTATCGGTATTCTGGATCAATAACGATAAGTCTCTTCTGCGTCCGTTGGGCGGTCTCAGAAGCAAAAACCTTGCTGTTCTTCCAGACTAGGAGATACGCTGGGAAGGGGAGAATCCACATTTTTCACGATATAGAAGACACGTTTGTGTATAACACGGGATGGGTGTTGTCTGGGATAGGGGATTCCAGAAGAAGCTGCCGTTATCACTGATGGGGAGGGAAGAGATCTGCAAAATGGTGATACTACTAAGGTTACTCTAATATTTTAATAACATTCCCTATGTTATTAAGAGGTTGTTCTTCAAGATGCTGGATGAGAAGATTGGGAAACTGTTGTGGCATGCAGGGAGAAGGGTGTCGCTGGCGACCCTGCAGCGCCCGCGCTCAGGAGCTGGTCTCAATTTACCCAAATATAAGTCATACTTTATGGCGGCAGAGTTGCAGGAGGTGTTGGCATGGGAGGACACTAGGGGAGAGCTGTTGATGGGATTGGTGTGGACCCTACCGGCATCTCACCAAGGGACGGAACCGGTTGTGGGCCAAGATAGGAGGCAGAGGGGCGACAAATGCGTTTCAGACGGTGCAAGCAGTATGGATAAAGCTTTTTGGGAGGATGCACATCACAGGATTATATAGTGTAGATCTGTCATGGAGTGTGGATTCGAAGTTACGGCAGGCAATTGGAAGGGTTGGGATTTTGAAGTTGCAGGGAGAAGGGGTGTCAGACAGTGGGGGGATCTGTTTGAGGGAGGAAGACTGGTGCCGTTTGCGGAGTGGAGTGCACGGTATGGGATTTCAAAAGGACACTTCTTAACATTTGGGGCAGTGACTAAGCGGCTAGCTGCAACATGGGTAGAGATACCTAAAGAGCCAAGCGCAAGTTCGCTGAAGCAGGTGATACTCGATCAGGGTGGAAGTGGGGCCAAAATCTCCCGCATTTACCAGGCAGTGAGGAGCGAGATCCCTCTGAAGGCCCTGGAGGTAAAGAGCAAGTTGGAAAGGGATGCGGGCTGTCAGATATCCGAGGGAGTGGACAAGGATTTGGGAGCATGTCCGTAAGGTCTCACGAAACGCTTGGTTTCAACTCATTCAGTTCAATATACTGCAGAATTTATGTGATCCCGACCAAACCTCATGCCATGAATGACACCCTTAGTCAGGACAGCCTGCGTTGTGGGACGGGGCCGGCAGGGCATATGATCAGGGGATGTGCGGTTATTGCGCGCTATTGGGGAGCAGAGCAAGTCTAAGATTAATGAGTTGCTCAGCTCCAGTTTTGAATGTGACCCGAAGGTGTGTTTATGGGGTATGATGACAGGGGGGAAGCGACATAAATTACGAAATCAGCTAGCACAGTTTCTGTTGATACTTGCCAAACGGCGGATAGCCCTTGCCTGGAAGAAGCCCCAGGGACCATCTGTAGAGCAATGGATGGCGGACATCCGCAGGTGGGGGACGGCAGAGTTAGAAATCTTGCAGACAATCAGCAACCCTGAGCAGGAGGAGGGGGTTACAATAGACTGGAGCCAGATGCTGAATGAGCTGTGCTCCTTGGCAGATTTGAAGCCTCAATGAAGGGAGGGAATGGGGAGGTAAATGGCACAGGGGCAGTGGGGTGGAAGAAGTGGGGTAAGGGGAAAGAGTTGGTTAGGGGACTGGGGTGCGAGGAGAAGGGAAAGCAAAGGGTTGCTATGCTTTGCACTTGGTTGAATGTTATAATTATTTGCAATGTACTCCGTTTTTGAAGTTTGTATACCAGTGGAAACCTGAATGAATAAATATACCAGAAAAGAAGCAAGGGGAGGGCGGAGGGGGGACAAATGGGGGGGCAGCTAGAGGGGGCGGGAGGGGCTGCTATTGTTGGTCATTCATGCAAAACACCAATAAAAATACTTTTGAGAAAAATGCATGGAAGAAGGAAATCCATTCAAAGTTTGGTATTCAAATCTGGAAACATGGGGATCAGGACAAAAGGGAGAAAATGGGCAAAGTGTCTTGAACCGCCGAATTCGTCCATTCTGGACTTCATGGTCCATTCTGGACTTCATGGTCCATGATGCACCGCGGTATGAACTCCGTGATCCTTCCAACATGGCCGACAGTTCCGAAACACTGCACACCAGCCCTTGCGCATTGCGTTCGACTTCATAGAAAACAGCCACGCCCCCACGGCTCGGCGCGTCCCAACGCTACTGCTTGGAGTAGTTAGACGTGTGTTGTCAAAGTTTGCTTCCATGCTCTTGATTCCCTTTTTCCTTTTTCCTATTCCTGGATCCCCGCTAGTTTCCTTCCTTTTCTTCTATCCGTGGCATATTCCTGGATTATCCTGTGCTCGGTCCTACTGCGCTCTGTTCGCTCTGAGCCTGGAACTCTATCTCCCTCCTGGCTCCACATCCTGGATACTGAACGCTACCTGGCGAAGGACAGCCAAAGAACTCACGCTGGAATCCGAAGACCCGCGCCCAGGCCTATACAAGTCTCGGACAGTATGAAAGAAGGAAGTCACTCCCAAGAAGGTCGCAAGTAAGGAGAAACAGGTGAGAAGGGGAGAAACTTGTGACACAAAGTCTGGTAGTCAATAGAGTACACACCTGCACTACCAGTGAAAAGAAGATCATAGCTGTACTTTACATTGCTGTGAGCTAAATAGTGATACAACCATTTAGGTTAAGTATATAGTCAATTGTGCCAAATTAAGGTACCAAAAGATTTTCAATTGGGAGTAGACGTGTGAATCGGGACCTATAAGCAGGAACCACTTGCTCCCTTCGCTCAGCTGACCACTTCCTTCTCACTGTTCCTCCTTCCCCTTGTGCCGCCTCCTGTTTCCGCTCCTTCCAACTCCTAGCCCCCCTGCACTGGAACTCCTTACCTCTCTCAATCTGCTCTATTCCTACCTTTTCCTCATTCTGTACGTCCCTTAAATCTCTCCTTCTCCATTCCCCGCCATGAAACCCCTCCCCTTCTCGCCCCCCTCCCCAACCCATCCTCTCTTTCATCATGATTGTCTCCCTCCACCCCATTCTCACCCGTTTACCCCTTTCGTTTCCCTCCTCCTTCTCCTACCTCATCCCTCCCTCTTCCTCCCAGTTCTACTTTACTACTCTCCCTCTTCCCTTCTGTCTAATTGCTCTACTTACTGTTTTGGTGGTCTGAATCATAATTGTAAATTGCATCTGTTGTTACTGTTATTATGTTAATTGTTATATGTATCCTGTTGTTAAAATGTGCAGCGTTTTGGAGTAAAGCGCTATATAAACTTAATAAATACAAATACAAATACACAAGAGGGAGGCAGAGATGACAAAGTGATTGCAAACAACAGACAAGATTAAAATCCACATATCTTTCCCCTGGTAACCAAGTCCCACTTCTGAACCATGTTGGACACCATCTACCCCGCTCAAACAAGACTCAAGAGTCGCCTGTCTCAGTACAGACCATTTTATGTTACGTTATGTTCACTTACCATAACAACGGAGTCTGCTTCATAGGGCACGTTGTAGTTTTTTGCAATTTCAATGAGATACCTCTCCACCAGGATTTTGGGGGGAGCTTCCACACTCAACTTAAGCATTAACTAAAAAGGAAATAACAAGACACATGTCAGTCAAGGACTCTGAAGATGTTTTCCAACCACGCTAAGCACATTTTTGAACACCGAAGGGAACTGCTCAGAGGACAAGGTGGGATAAACTGCAAAGAGTAGGCTCTCCAAGAGGGAAGGAGAACAATAGAGGCCCTCATATTTAACAGACGTATAGTCACCAATTTGAAAATACCATTGAGAATCCAGCATTCAAACCGCACCACTGAAAAAAAGAAAGTTGGGCAAAGGGAATATGTGTATGTCGGGATGAAGCACAGTGAAGAAAAGATTAGAAAAGGCAGAGATGGGTGTAAAGAACAAGTGAGAAAGAGAGGAGTCTTCAAGGGGCGGGGCAGGGGTTGTAGATGGTGAACCACCCATTTATAAAAAGGGCAACAAAAAAAATATAAAAATAAAAACATTAAATTAAACTGGTAGCGGGGCAAGGGCGCAGTGTTTGGCTCCACTCCCGCGGGTCTGGAGACACTCCTTGGTTCTCCGTTGCTGGCTATGTCCCCAGGGATTTAATTGACTGCTGCAGCCCTGCAGCAGTGAAGCCCACAGTGTGGCAAAGGTGCAGTGTTTGGCACTGCTCCCGGGGGTCTGGAGACGCTCACTGGTTCCCTGTTGCTGGCCACGCCCCCCTGGATTTAAAGTGATTGCTGCAGCCCCGCAGCAGTGAAAACCACTGCGGGGTAAGAGCTCAGTGTTTGGCGCTGCTGGTTTTCGGCGCAACAGTGGTGTGAGGCCAATTTGGGACAACGTGGACAATCTTGAACTCCTCTGAGGCCTGAGGAGAGAGGTGAGAGCTACTTGAGAACATTATCTGGGACTTGCCCCAGAGTTTACTGCTGAAATTATCTTGGCCTAGCCCATGGAGTCTCCGCTCATCTCCCCCCTCCCCTCCCTCCTCTTTTGCTCTGCCCTACATGAAGCACATGGTCATCCTGCCTAGAAATCTCAACGTAAGATGGTGGCCATGAGTAGGCAGCACCAACAGGGCGGGCCACTTAAGGAGACTCTGCCCCTAAGGGGGTACCAGGGCATTTTTCTACTAAATCCATTGACTCTGGAAGAGAGGCTGACATGCTGGGTGAAGAAGTCTGTCATTTTTCAGGGGGTAGCCAGATGTCCTGGGAGGAGCATTAATGTTCGGCTCCCGATCAAAGATTGCATAACGTTCAAAGCCCTCACGATCTCACATAGATGCCTCGCCGAGACAGCACCAGCATATCTAGTGGAAAGAATACACCAAGCCCCATCCCACAGACCTAAACGCGACAAATACTCTAACCAACTCTCAGTCCCAACCTTCAACAGAACTAAGGCTGGTGGTACCAGCTTTGAAGTCCTGGCTCCTAAAGCCTGGAACTCTCTGCCACCTAATCTCAGGAAAGAAGAATCCCTACTCACATTCAGAAAAGCGCTAAAAACCAAACTATTCAACTAAACTATGCTCCAATACTACCCCTTACAATAAGTAAGTAGTTCCACTGTAACCACGGAACACCATCTCTGTCTGTTATCGTTAATAACAATTGTTCTCACTTTGTTCCACTGTAACCATGGAACTCCATACACCTATCGCAAATAGACATGATCTATGCCTGTAACCATTTTTGTCAGCTGGTTACCAAGTCAAATATTCTGTAACAGCGCCACGATGCCCCCGGGCCATGGGGCGCTTAACAAATCCAAATAAATAAATAAATAAATAAATAAATAAACATCCCTGAATGTCTGCCACCAATGGGTGCTATCGGACTTCCCGGGTGGCTCTTCTGATATCAGACCTGGAGTGGGTTATACAGATGAGAATCAAGAAGACCTTGTCACCCATGGGAGTGCCTTGACTATGAGAAGGAATCCCCCAAGTATGGATATTGTTGTTTATAAAGGCAAGGAAACCGCCGGAACTCTTCCCTCTTCAATCTTAGCTAGCGTTTCTTGCCACCTTGACCACCTCAACTTTCCCATTGTGGCTACCCTGAACTCAACCTTTGACTCAATATGCCACGGTCTAGCGAAGTCGCTAGCATCAGCGTTAGGGAATTTGCCTCTAGAAACCCTTATTGGCTGTATACTGCTACCTGGCTCCACTTTAAGGTCCTCCAGCCTGGCCTCCAACCCAGCACCAGCCATAGGTACCCATGTTGCCCACAATGACCACCCTGTGTGTACTCAAGTTCCAATCACCATGGACCTAGCGGATATAGCGAACTGTGCCGCTGCCAACCCTGCTTTAGCTCCTCTGGCGCATTGGGTTCATCTAGAAGTGCCTGGAGTGAGTACCTCTCCTCTACAAGCCCTGGGGGAAGCTCCTTTCTTCACCTATCCCCGCTCAGAGCCCCCAACCCCACAAGTCATGTTCTTGAACCTTATCCTGCCAGTTGAGGATTCCTGCTTCGCTAGGAGGTGCAAGTGCAACCAAGTGCTCACTGAGTTGACAGCTAATAAGAAACTGCTCTTGGTCGTAGTAGGAAATCAGGGTAGCAGAGGTGAAAGGGTGCAGGGGGAGTCTCCTACCATCCCCCACGTGGTCAAGGGCCTTAGCAACTTATCCCTGGAGTGTCCCTTGGCTCAGGACTGCGCAAAATCAGTATCACCCAAAGAATATGCTGCTTCTCACAGTAGGGCACCTAGGAGACCACCCTTCATCAATGCCTCTCGCGAATCTGCAATCAAGCCCCAAGAGTGCAGTAGAGTGCCTTACTTTAAGCCAACATCTTCCGCAGCTGTGGAGCAGGCTTCATGTCCTGTACTAGGTTAAAGTGCAAACAACCCTGGAGCACATAGCGCTTTTCACAGGGGGAGCATGTTTGGGAGCTATGAAAAGGGTGGGCTCGGCCCCAACACAGTTTATTTACACTGGGTACCCAAATTGGCAGAGAGCAAGTCGGAACCAAGGGATGCCCTATTGAACAAGTGCTTGCACTGGTTGCAGAGAGAATCTATGGTGGGATGTTCCAGAGTCCGAAATAAAGGCTTGAATCCCCACAATACTATCAAATTGTTTTTTTCGGACTGGAGAGTGGCCAAAGGTGTCTTGGGAAGAACTGGGCAGGATGGTCGGCTGGCCAAGGGTGGGATTTCAACCAGCCAGTACCCCCCAACAAGGATCTGATGGCCGTTTTGGATCTATGAAAGAAAAGAAGGGGGAATGGGGTGCACAGACTAGTACTGTCTCCTATATAGATCTACAGGAGAGAAACTCATATGTCTTAAGAATAATACGTTAAGAAAAATCGTTGAATCTATCTTGTACACAATACAATAATTGTTTCAGGTGCAAATGGGCTAATGTCACAAGGCCACTTTGGGGACAACTGTCCCAATGTATGTTAGTGAAATTACAGATATAATTCCCTAACCATAGTGGGGAGCATTGATCAATTCTGCTTTGTACTCTTATTCAGGTGCTCAGAGGCAAAATCATACATACATTATTGACATTACCATCAAAAAAGATTATTTTTTATAGTTTCAACAAAGAAGAATCACATTTATTGTCATTGTAGAATTCACACACCATCGTCCATATAGGCATATACATGCTGCAGTGATTAACACTGAAGAGAGATCCATGTAAATTATACACAGTCAAGTGTTTACAACCTTCACACTTGGACTTAAATAAGAGTCATGACATATTGGGTTTGTCTTGTCTAGACAACACTCCTATATTTGATTTGTGGGGATTATGGGGCCACTTTCTAGGGCCCATAAACATTTTGCTTGTGCCCCCTCCTATTTTCTTTTATCACTTATCTATATCCAGTCCCAGGGGTACCTCTAAGGTACCCCTTTTTTGCCCTAGCATGATTGCATCACCCTACATTGGTTTTTAGGTTGGAATTTAATGTTGGCTTAAACAGTGGTGTAAGCCATTTTACCACATTGGTAGCCCAATGTGCATTTTTAGGTAACATTGGATACCAATATATTTGTGTATGTCCTGTTTGTGGTCATTTTGTATTTTTGGGGCTTCCTGTGCTAAGAGCAGCCTCGAGGTAGGCCTAAAATGGCTGTCCTAATCATATGGGCTCTTTGTGAGCCCACATGGCAGCCTCCATATTAGTTCTTAATGGTCTAGACCGCTCTAAGTCCTTGAACTTTGCATTTCACTTTCTGTAGGGGAGGAGGGGGGGGGGCTGGGCTGAATGGCTGCCATATCCAACATATCCTGACAAGCGCACCCTAATGATTAGTGGGCTGGTTTTCACTGGCACCTATAGGCAAGTGGCATTCAAGGGATCCCCCTCCCACTTCTGTTGCTGGAAATTGTAAGAAGGTGGTTTACCAACCTGTTGGGAGTGATTTCCCACCATTTCAGCCTTTTCTGGCTATACTGGCTGAATGTATTGGCTTGGGCACATCCTTGTTGGAGCTTTCTGTTTCTGGAAGTCTAAGCCGGGCTTACTGCATTCTCCTGCTGACTCAACTGGTGTATTGAGTTGGGCCTTGCAACTTAGGACCATTTAAGTTTCCCAGCAGGGTCTCCAGATATGCTGGTCGCTGCCATCCCCTTGAAGAGTCATGGGAAAGGACTACCCTGCCTCATCTACTCCTTGGGCTGAACTGGGACACCCCACCTCTGTGCTTGTTGCAGGACCACTTTATGTGGCTGTGTCACCCTCCTCATTTTCCACATTGGGGTCTTCTAACTTTGCTGGATCTTCTGGGGCTTCTGTTTCTTCAACCAACCTCTGTATGTCACCATTGGAATCTCCTCTAGTCCTTCCCAGTGTTTGCTTTGGCATGTGCACCTATGGGGTACAACAGAGACTTACCCTAATTCTCCCTATACAAGCAGATGGCCAACTGGCTTTGCCCCTGTGGAACGTTCTACTCACCCAGGAACTCCCCAGAAGTGACTTTGGGAGTACTTACCTGCCCCTGTACATTTCTCCTGTAACCACAAGCGATTCAGGGAGTTCCAGGCCAATAGCTGGATTCTTCGTAATTACCAATGGATTTAAATATATTTTTTAAGTCTTGCCCTCCACTTTTCCCATTGTGAATGCATTATTACACTGTAGAAGTAACTATTTTTTCCCGAAGTGTATTGCACTTGGTTTCTAAAACGTATCCTGATCTTTTTAGGCCTTTAACTGCATGCAAGAATTGTTTCCACCTTCTAGCGCTATTAATAATTGTGATATGTGCATTTGTATTATTCAAGGACTATGCCCTAGAGGGATAGAATTAATGTGGAGAGTTAGTGTTGGCTTTTGGGGCGTTTTATGACTATTTGTTCTTGTTTGTAACATTTCCCGTTCCCTTATTTTCCCATTCCTTGTCTATATGTGTTGCGTGCTTAGGAATGGGTTGTGACTTTAGTCTTTACTATGAGTAGTGAAGGCGCAAGGTATTTTTCAATGTAATGTTGAAATCTCTTGTTCCCTTTTCTCCACTCGTTATTTATGTTGTGTGCCCATCTGTGACAATTGCCCACATTAAAGTAATGGGGTAAAGAGAGTCCTCAAAGACTTTCATATTTTTATATAGCCTAGGTATTTTTAATACAGTGTATTATGTGCTATTTGAACTGAGGGAGCTCTGTGTGTACCACAATGAAGGTATATATGTGTCAGTATATCAGTGTGGTTTATATACTAGGGATACGTGTGTGGACCAACTGTACCTCTGTCTGCTACTCCTAACAGAGTTAGGCCACAACACTTTTTTGTCTCAGCGTTGCTTATATTCAACCTTAGTCAAACCAGCACGCAAATAGACAATGTCAAACTTAACAGCCCAAAAAATCCCTCATAAATCATATTTTTGTATGGGGTTTTGAAATGAAATTACAACGAAATTCTGCATTAAAGAAATAGGAAAAAACAAAACTGCACATCTGAGCTTCCATCTAATGAAGACAACTGAAACGTCTAGACAAATGAAGATCTAATCTAGGTCACCCCTTCAAGAATCAAGAGTCGCTCTTTTATAATAAGCATGGGTATGCAAGATCTCGCCTCAATTACAGCAACGTAAAGTTGTTCATAACCTGTGAATTGTGGAGCGCCCCTTTGCCATCTTTAACTAACTCAATAAAAGAGACCATACCTGTATGTATTTGGTTATGAAGTTTGATAACAGCGCTGAGATCTTTTCCATTACCAGGATTTCCTACATTTTGGCCCACCAGTACGTTACTATGGGATGGATGCCCAGTGTCCTCCCAAAATCGAGCTAATGTATTAAGTGCTACAATTAACAGATGAGAAATTAGATGAGAAATCAGAGTTGCAAAATTACCAGGAGCAGGTAAATACAATCTTCATCCGAGCTGCCAAAATAATCACTACTGGGTTGAAGGAAAATTAAAGGCCAACTACCTTTTTGCGTGCAAGTATTCCTTCCAGTAGAACTGGATTATTGGGCAGTTCCACCACATATGGCCCATATCTCTCCCCTTCCACATCCCCGCCAGCCTAGCTCTTGACGAGTGTGGGTATATTTTATGCAGTCTCTGAGGCACCATGTACCAACAATAGCAAATCTTGTGCTCAGGGTGCAGTTTGAACCTTTATGCGCCCTTCTCCAAATAGGTTGCCATGATTTGTTTGCGATTTTACTTCTCAGTTCCTGCTCCCTTCTAGAAATATCGTGTAAGCTTTCTTCAGCCTAGTAGTCACATAACTAGTCATCTTCTAACTACCCTGTTGTGTTGTGAGCTGTAGGTCTATGGTTTTTCTCACTCCCACGGTTTTAAGTTCTTCATTAGAAATCCAATGAGTGTTTCACATACCTGAAGCGATCAGTCTCTGATAGAGCAGAAGTCTGCATGCATTCTAGAATGTCCTACCTATACAAACTGCATTGTGCTATGGGCCCTCTATCCTCCCATTTTCTATAGGCCTCTTTATGTAATACCGGTGTAAGGTGTGGGTGCTGTTTAATTGGGGTGGTGGGGTCCCCAGTATTTCAATGAGCAACGAGAAGATGGAAGGAGACAATTGTTTAGCTGTTTTGTCCTTCTTGACAGAAAAGACAAAAAGTGAAGTGTGTGCTCACATCTCAAATCTTTGAGATAATGGCCAATCCAACAAGGCCCACTCTGTACAAATGAGTTACCTCTTAGAGGGGTAGGACTTCACTTTGTCAGGTGTGGTAGCCCAACCCTCACCAGAGGGGCCTCCAAAAACCACCCTAACACTTGTGCCAGCCACACAAGTCACCATCAAGTGCTGCATTTTCCTCTAAAACCTGAGACATCGAAGAACGGCAAGGACTTCTATTGCAGTCCGCCAGGGCATTGGTTGCTTGGAATTTGGCAGAACCTCTCCCAATTTTGGGAAAACAGACTGTGTAGAAAGTCTCTCACCTGGAAGGCCCCCTTCACCAAGTAGTTGTCCAAGTAATGGTAAATTAAGATACCCATGTTCTCCGGTACACAAACACCACTGAAAGACATTTTGTAACACCCGTAGAAACTACTTTAGATCTTGAGTACTTTCAATTGATAAAGCAGCTTTGCTACAACCTACTGGAGAAATCCCCTATGGCATTATCTTTAGACGATGTGGATAAATGGGACACATAAATCCAGCTTTGATAGAAAGTCATCTTGTTGCTACGTTGGGGCCAATGATTGTTGTGACCATCTTGAAGAATTATTTTCTTAGTTTCAGTTTCCAAAGCCTTCTTTTACAACCTTTGCTCTACCTGAAAGGTTTTGCAGTAATGAATCACCACTTCCTCGATCTTAAGAAGATATGTGACCCACAGTATTTGTCTAATAATGTTTACTTTTGACAAAGGGAAATCCTCCTAGGTGTAGCTCGCTGGGTTGATACGTCCCGTGGGGCAGTTTCCAAATGGAGAAAGAGACCAAGCATCAGAATAACTGATGCAGGAAACATTCTTGCAACCATCTTAGTGAGTTGCTGTGTGAAGGTGAGCGCAGAAGTAAGTCACTGATTGAGTGGCCAGATTAATGGTGGAAGCCAGACCGCTCCTCTTTCCCTACCCCTTGCTTTCAGTACTTTCATTGATATTGAACGTATGACTGGTGCCACAGTTCAAGGCTTGATTGGGAAAAATAATCTCTAAGAATTTCACTCAAGAGTTGGCTTGCTCTGTTGCAGCTCTTCTTTGCGCACATCTCTGCTTCTAGTCTCAACCGTTTTCTCTTGGTCATGAATGCTAAAGTGAGAAATGCCATGAAAGGGAAATCGGACACTGCATCAGGATCAAGAACTGAAAGAAGGGACCAGGCATGCCTACTGTATACACTTTGCTTTGCAGCTAATAAATCTGGTTATTAAAATTCACAATGAGCCAATTTGTGATACCTTGACTTTCATGCACAATTTGGCCAGCTTGAAGTCTACGGTCAAGGCAAAACTGCAATAGCTTATTTACATACAATGATCTTATAACTTTACCCATTTACTCAATAGAGGATGGGGGGGTCATCAAAAGAAACTAAAAGGTGCCATTGTAGCTTGCTTGAGGATTGTAGTCTCCCATTGCCCTGGGGCTTCTCCTACTGGCAGTAAAAAAAAAAAAAGACACTCACAGTCAATATGTTTTTAAGTGTTTCCTGCACTACTTTTGAGTGTGTTTTTTGTTTTTCCTTTGCTGTAAGCAAATTACTGCTGCCATCACTGTAATCAGAGCGCTGAGCTCTTAGGTGGTCGTCCCCACCAGCAGGACATGTGGTGTCTGAGCTTGTTTCTGATCTTACCACACGAGTCAGATTCTTTCAGAACTCACTAGGCCCAGAGAGCTTTAGAGGTGCACCCCGGAAGACTGGCAGGCAACTCTGCTGCAGCCATTGCCAGCACAGATTGAACAGGAGCTTCCTCTGCATGACCTTAGCACTCAAACTTCTGCACTGCTTCGCTTTTCCCCCCATCTCCATAGTTTACTCTTCCCAAGAGGCCTGGCACCAACACAGCCTGCTTCATCACCCCTCCTGGCTTTTTCCCCCCCACTGTGATTCTGGCTTTTCACCCCTCAGGATTCTCTCTTTATACTCCGTTCTTACTTGTTATCTTTCTGACTTCTACCCACCTAACACTTTCTATGCTCTCCTGAGGGCCTCGCCACTTGGTGCCCGCTCTCTCCTTTCTCTCCACTGGCATTCTACCTTCTCTTCCTGTCTAGGGTGTTTTTGCCCATTTTACTAACACCACCCCGCTCCAAAACTCAATCACCCACTTTCCTCTCTCTTGTCCTCTCCAGGGCCATCTGTGGCTTTTCTCCTCCTCCATGCTCTAGCAAGCAGACACTTCCTGTGTCTGCTATTCCCTGCTTGCACTACTTTCCTCTGCCGTTTCATGTTTACACTGCTCTCCTGCATTCTCCCTCTTCATGGTTCTGCTTGTTACCTCTGTAATACGTTTAGTCAAGTGAAAGTTTATCGGATCAAAGATCTATAAAACCACGTTCTCGACCACTAAACTATCAGTACAAATTGCCACTATTCAATTTCTGAATGAATTGTTTAAATCTGAAGATGATTGAATAATATTATGAAAAATAGACACTGATATTGAACGAAAAAGTTACTGCATATATGGTGTATATATGGTGTGGCAAGTATACATTAGATATTTGTTTCCATTAAGGAAATGCTAAAATGAATAAACTGCCATGGGTTTTCCCCCCAGTGCCAAGGCCTTTTTGGTGATTTCAGTATTTCACCATGCAAAGCCTTCTAACATTTTCTCCTTCATTAACCCCTTAAGTGCCAAGGACGAGGTATCTCGTCCTTGGCACTGGGGAGGTAATCCCAAGGACGAGATACCTCGTCCTTGGCACTTAAAGGGTTAAGAGAATATAATTAACTAATTTACTATATTGTATAGATATATCGATTTTAAAAGACAATCTTACAAAGAAATACTATTATGAAAACCCTTAAAGCAGTAAGTTGCAATAGATTTTAGATCTCCAGGGAAAGTGCATACAAAAGAAAAGATCCAATCTTCGATTAAATCCATTGTCTGACAATACCATTTCAATTATATACTTGCTTGGACGAGCCCTTTGACTTTAATGATGCAACTAGTGGGTTAAGAGCAATAGAAACAAATCATTGAGCTAATTCCATGTATAATACATGGAAGCCTGCAATACCAATATAAAAGCCTGTAAGTAATTTGTTACAGGCTAGTTGTCTCATCACTACTGAGCTTTGATAAGAAAATTACCTTCCTACTGTAACTGTAATCAGTTTTTAAAGTTGAATTGTGATTTCATAAGGACTGCTTGATCCAGCACAGAGCAGAATTCCTGCTATCATTGCAGTACTTTAATTAGATCTGCGACAAAGGTTTCAAATTCCTTCGTTTTCAAATATCTTTGGGCGACACTTTACAGTCAATTGAGAAAGAGGGAGTGCTAGCGAGCTCACAGCTCTGGCAGAGCACAGCAAATCCTTTACCATCCTATCCTTCAATTCTTTTCGTTTACCCTAATGTGAGTACCCTTGAGCAAACTGTGCGTTTGTGAGCTGTAAAGGGCGAGATCTAGAGGCAAAACTGGAGGACCACAGGGTTGCTGCATGTTGCCAGAAAGGGATGGTGAAGCGGTCTATGAGAGGATAGCTACCGAGATGGTGGCTGGTGGGTCAGGACTTTGAGTTGTCTGTCAGAGGATTCCAGCTCTGTATAGAGCAAGACAAGGGTGTCTCCTGAGGGAGCAGTGGGTGTCCCTGGCGTACACAACATTAGGTGCCTGACCCTGGGCGGGCTCAGAGCTGGTCACTGGTGAGCACTGAGCACTGTCGCCACGACACAGTTAAGCGGGCATCGAGACCAACAACCTGCCTCACAGGGATAGATGTGCCTCAGGGAGAAGACGGTTGCCGCTCTCAGTGAAAGTACAGAAAAGGGAGAGCAGCAGCCTATTAAGGCTACCAGAAATTGTGATGTAGTCATTCTGAAACCTAACGGCTATGAAGGGGAATTGTTAGTGGCAAGTGTGAGAAACCTGAAGGTGTCTCCCTAGGTAGTCTCAGAGGATCTGTCATCCAGGTGGCCAGGACATGGCCATCGCTATTGGATCCAGTTCCTGGGGTTGGACCAGTGAGGGAGGATCACCCGCATGGAGGTCCTTGGGGAGTGGGACACTGGTGGGTTAGACGCAGTATCCCCCTTCTTTCAACACCTCACGTAGGATATTCAAAAACACTGCCCCCGCTTTCCAACATAAACACTTTGGCACAACACGAAAGAGAATGGACTAACACAAGCCCTTTACCTGACATGTGCCATCGCTATTGGATCCAGTTCCTGGGGTTGGACCAGTGAGGGGGGGGGTGTGGGGGGGCATGAGGAGGGGGCATGAGGAGGGGGTGAGGGGGGGCATGGGGGTCCTTGGGGAGTGGGACACTGGTGGGTTAGACGCAGTATCCCCCTTCTTTCAACACCTTTTCCACCATCCTATCACGTAGGATATTCAAAAACACTGCCCCCGCTTTCCAACATAAACACTTTGGCACAACACGAAAGAGAATGGACTAACACAAGCCCTTTACCTGACATGTGCCAATACAAGGGTCAGGCAAAGTCAGGCAATTGACCAGAATCACACACACCTGACTGCCCTTTTCCTTCCCCACAGGGATAAAAGGTCGAGCATGAGAGCACAGTAAGAGCAAGGCAGACTGCACGACGCAAGACCTAATTCAGTACAGCAGTTCAAGAGGAGGAGAAAGACGGCGAGAGGGCGACAAGGAGACAAGTGACCTTGCCCTTTCCGACCAAGGCCCATGAACCCTCCACAGAAGGAATTGTAAGACTATGAACATTAGCCAGCGTGTTTTGCAGCAGATGCCAATGGTACGCAAGACCCTCCTCCGCTGATAATCAAGCCGTGGCACCAACATTGACTCCAAAGAGAAGGAAAGCTAAGCGGTTCATCACAGCCAGTGAGTCAAGGGGAGAGTCGATAAGAAACCGAACTGTGTTGAACGAAAAGTAGCAATCGGCTATTTGAACTTTGAAAGCATAAAGAACAATTGATGAAAATGGGAAAACCAACAACAGAGGAGTCTGGCACCACATGTGTGCTCACTCAAGACACTCTGGCGATTACCAGATTGTTAAAACTGCCATAACCAGAAGGCCTTGGGAAAAAGGGTGTCAAAGTGGTCAAACAGGAGTCTTGTACAATCCTCTGTACAGTCGAAAGTCTTTGACCGACTAGTGATTGAGAGGAACAAGTTACTTACCCCATGTAACGTTCTTTCGACTGGATGTTCCTCCCACATATTCCTCATCTTTGATCTTCGATATCCAGCTTTAGCTGCTTTGGGGAACATTTTTGGGCAGAGGGCATTGTGCGTCCACTCGATAGCCCTCGAGGGCCTCAGTCTCGAGAATGTCATTGTCGAAGGTATACATAGCATGCACAGCGCCGTTGGCTTCCGTTCTGTTTTTTCATACAGTAGAAATACCTGCATAACCACGGGAATGACCATACTATGCCTTGAAGGAACAAAAGCTGTAATAGCATGGGAAATACTACTGTGGGGTAGCTTGGGAGGGCGATGAGGAATATGTGGGAGGAACATCCAGGCAAAAGAACGTTAGCAGAATGGATTGTGTCCCCTCGCCCCCGTATTCCTCATCTTTGATAGACTCACAAAGCAGTGTTGGATTTGGTGGAGGGAGTACGAATGTCAGTTTATATGAACAGAATGCAGGACTGCTTTTCCAAAGCTCCCATCCTGACCGAGGGAAGACTATAGGCAGTAATGTTTTGTGAACGTGTGCATCATAGAACACTTTGCTGCCTCACAAATACTGTTTATAGGTACAGGGCTGTAGAGGTAGCCATGCTCCTGGTGGAATGGGCTCTTATCCCTTCAGGAGGATCCTTGCCTGCCAGCCTGTAAAACTCGGAAATAGCCAGAATGATCCACCTGTATAAGGTCTGTTTCGTAACAGCCTGACGCAGTTTGTGGCCTGTATATCCAATGAAAAGCTGATCATCAATGTGAAGTTTTGACAGCCTAGATATATAAAAGCTCAAAGCTCTAAGAAGGTCCAACCCATGTAACCTCTCCTCCTCCTTGCCAGGATGAGGTGGGGGATAGAAAGAAGTTAAAACAATGTTCTGTTTTACGTGAAAGTCAGGCATGATCTTGGGTAAGAATGGAGGGTTAACCCTCAGAACAACTCTATCCTTATGGAAAATAGTAAAGGGTGGCTTAGATGAAAGTGCCTGCAACTCACTCACTCTATGAGCTGAAGTAAGGGCTACCAAGAGAATGATTTTAAAGGTTAACAACCTTAAAGGGCAAGAGTGTAAAGGTTCAAAGGGTGCACGCATAAGAAATGTTAATATCAGATTAAGGGCCCAAGATGGAACCTGGAAAGGAGATGGTGAGCTGCCGAAGTTTTTTTACGAAGCAGCTAAAGCTGGATATCGAATTTCAAAGATGAGGAATATGTGGGAGGACACAATCCATTGGAAAGGCACGATTGATAAAGTTGGCAACGGTGAACCCGGCGGAGAGATGCTAAGGAAAGGGGCAAAGCTTGAAGTCCCTATGAACAGTGTGTAGACAGAAGTAAACCTGACCGAGGGATGTCCACGGTGAACTGTTTGAATAGAAAGGATCGGCATGATCTGATCGCGGCTGCTTTTACCACGACGGAAATATTCGTGAGAAATGCACAAACACAAAAGATTTGTACATTTCCCATGCAAACATAATTTTTAAAACCCTACAAAACCCACACCCACAGCTACAACACACCTCCACCCACACCCCCACCCTACTTACCTTTTAAAATGCTCTGTGTCCCATCAGCGCCAGTTCCCTTTCACTTCCGTGATCGGGAACCGGCGCCGGAGGGTCCTTTTTTATTTTGTTTTTCGGGCAGCTGCAGGGATTTCCCCCTGCAAACCCCGCTCACTATACTATGCAGTATAGTGAGCGGGGTCTTGTGGGGGACACCCCCGCAGCCCTTGCAGTGTTTTAAAAATGCATGCCACCAAAGGTTCAAACTTTTGGTGCCCGAACCTTTGGTGGCATGCATTTACGACCTTTTTGTACAGGTCGGACCATTTTCTGCAGTATTTTCTTCCTATTCCGAATAGAAAGCAAAAGGAAATGTGAAGAAAGCCACAGTGAATCCGGCGGAGGGAGGCTGAGAATCGAGAGGGGGCTGCACCTGGAAGAGGGGGACCCAGGGGAGAAGAATTCTCATCCTAAATACAAGTTGAGAAGAACTTTCATTTGTTTGGATTTTACCAATCCTCGAATGGCAGGCTAAAGACCCGGAATACAGTGAGTTGGCAAAAGTGAACTCGGCAGAGGGATGCTGACAGAAAGTAGTGAAGCCTGAAGAATTGTTTAAAAAGACAATAAGATTTGTGAATGCAAGAAAAGCCATATTGAATCCGAGGGAGGCTATTGTCTGAAAGGGGCCCGAGCCCAAAAGAGGGATATCCAGGGGTGGAAAGTCATCAACCAAAGTCCAATGAGAAAGCAACTGTTTTATTTGTTTTGTTGAATACGATTCGTGAGGGGTCTGCACCTGGAAGAGGGGGGACCAGTGGTGAAGCCATCACCCAATGTATATGTACACCAGAACTGTTTGTTTGTTGAATACACCAGGCCCTCAAAGTTAACAGACTTTTATTGAAAGAGACTTAACCATCGAGGAACCGGATAGCTGGTAAGAAACGGTTGGCTCATGCTGGGAAAGCTCAAGTGCATGCTGTGCTCAGGAGATCCAACTTGTGCTGTGCTCGAAACATGGGGAAGAAAGACCCTGACCTATAATTTGTGAACACTTCGTACTTAATTGAAAACCCTACCCCACACTCTTTTTGTAATTAGTGCAAGGATTGGCAATAGGGTTTTCTTAGTATAGGCCCTTTTATTTGACGCCACTCGGACTGCCTTATTTTTCATTTGATGGTCGAAGCTTGCTCCCATCTTAGATTTAGATTAGGTGTTTTTCCATCCTGCATAAAGTTTAATAAACACCCTTGAACTGTGATCACTTGTGTCTGTCTTTACTGTTGCCACCATGAGATCCTTACAGAAGGTTGAGGGACTGAGCGCAGGCATCCCTCCATGAATGCGGCTTGGTGAGTGGTATTTGTATTTAGTTTATTTGTAATGCGCGCCTGGCCCAAAGGCATCTGGGTGCGTTTCTTACAGTTACAGTTAAGTAGGTCACAATAGGTCACAATAGGGTATTACATAATAAAATAAACTTAACGTAATGTACAATTTAATGCAAGGGTGAGGGGAACATAAGAAAAACAGCAATACATTTACAGAGTTATGCAGTATCATTACACAATATACAATGAATTATGCAGTATATTTACGAGTTATGCAAAGTATTTTGCACAATAAGATACAGATTAAGGTAAGGTCAGTCATTTCCGAATGACCAGCCGGACAAGTAGCCAGCGAGCGGTGTTAGTTATTGTAGACATGGGGCAAATTTATCCTGCACAAAGAGCCATTAATTTGGCTTTGCTCTTGAATGAGTGATAAGACAGTTCAGATCTGAGTGGGTTAGGAAAAGAGTTCCATAATGTGACAGCTAGGAATGGGAAGCTAGACCCACCTGCTTTCTGTAACTTGAATATTAGCATAGACAGAGAGTGGGCATGGGCTGATCTAAGAGGGCGGGTGGAGGTATGGGATGTAAAGCGGTTGGCCAGGTATTCAGGGGCTTGGTCAGACTGGCACTTATGTGTAAGTGCAAGGGTCTTGAGGGATATTCTTTGCGCAACAGGAAACCAGTGTAAGCTGCATCTGGTGTCCTGGGAATATTGAGGGCAGCCCTGATGGCATTATTCTGGGTTACCTGTAACTTGTTAAGGTTCCTTTGACTCGTCCCTAAGAACACAGCATTACAGTAGTCCATTTTAGACATGATGAGGGTTCTGGCAAGGATGATGCAATTAGCAGAGGTGAGGTAAGTTCTGCATGCTGTAATAAGTTTACATGTATAGGCTGATGCAGAAACCACGGCATTAGTTTGTCTTGCGAGAGGCAAGGTGGAATCAAGATATATGCCTAAAGTTTTTGTGTCATTGGATACCTTGATGGTATTGCCATCAATAACAAATGATTTGAAGGCAGAATCTAGTTTATTGAGGCTGAGGTGGGAGCCTTTAATAAGTAGCTCTGTCTTTTCATCATTAAGACAAAACCCATGTTGCGCCATCCAGGCCTGAATGACTAGATAGACATTGTTTAGGGCTTTAGAGTCTGTCACGTGGTCAACAGTGATAGGGACGAGTATTTGGGTGTCATCCACGCAATTAGTATAGGTGACACCCAAATAATCAAGAATATCAAAGAGTGGCTTTGTGAACACGTTATACAATGTGGGTGAGACGCAGGACCCTTGCGGGACCCCACACGGGACTGGTGACGGTTCAGCAGAGGCAGATGGGGAAAAAACCCTCATGGTTCTGTTAGCCAGTCGTGTCATTAGTAGTGCTCCAGCACCTCTTTTCATTGACATTACTACAGCTGCCTCCTGATTACTGAGGGGTCTGTAGCTGCAGGGTGAGAATAATTTCGGATCTTGGCATGCAAAGTGGATCGAACGCAGGGGGGGTCTTAACATGGCAAACGTCGAGATGAGCGGGACAACGTATTTTCACAGTGGAAATGATGAATTGGAGGCACGATCGAGAAGAAACAATGTACGTGTCCTTGGAATCGCTAAGTCAACAGCAATGGGAATGTGGGGCTGTTCATTGAGAACATGCTGAAAGAAATCTTTGGCAAGGCTGTGGTCTTAGCAGTCTTCATAGTCAAGAGATAAAATTGTGCACCGACTCCCAGACAGGTGCCAGGCTCCCATTCCCAGGCCATAATTGCCATATTAGTCAACTTTAGAGCTATGGAAACGATTTTATAATTCGCAGGAGAAAAAAGGTACATTAAGGTTTTAGACAAGGCAACAGCAATATACCCAAACTTCAGCATTGCAGTGCAACCAGCTCAAAAATCATTTGTTACATTCAAACAAAAATTGAGGAAGACACCAGTACTCAATGCTGTGGCTGGCCAAGTTAAGAGTGATCCAGGGAGGTAAAACTCACTTCTGTACATCCCAATCCAATATGGAAGACTTTCTAAAAAGTCTTAACAGACACCCAGCACGAAATGGCCCGCCAACAGTGGGAGAAAATAGTGCAGAGGAGTTCACCTGATCCAAGCAGCGAATGGTAAAAAGACATCTTGAAAGGTAGGGAAGGCAAGAGCCTCGGAGTGCACGACAAGAACACATTCATGGGACTTGGTCATGTCAAAAATAATGTCAACCTGACAGATATCAGACTATCATGACCCTCCACAACATCCTACATTTTAAGATAGGATGGTATATGCATTGTGGCTTTTCAAAATATGTTATCCTTAAAGTAAGGCCGGGAACCATGGCCAGTCTAGGACCCCCATGTGTGTTCCACTAACCAAAGTTAAATCATGTTCTGCCGGACAGAGTGGACGGTTTTGTTATTGAAGGGTTGAGAGGGTGGGTGTTGAGGTCATCAGTCAGGTTTGGGGGCTGGTGTTGGGGGGGTGGGGGCGAGCTTGAGGCAAGAGAAGAGTAGGCAGTGAGACTGTTGTTTCAAGTGGGTAGACGATTTCCAGGCACGGGCTCTACAAAAAGCAGGTAATGGATAATCAAACAGGGACGTTAATAAGTAATGAATCTTGGAGAGGACACAGATCAGCAACCTATGGAAGCAAAAAAGGGTGAACATGGCAAGGTGTCACTGAGGCTATTGTCATGGAATGTTAGAGGTTTGAAACACCCCATTAAATTCTGTACGATAATACAATACATGGAGCGTTCTAAAACCAATGTAACTTTCTTACAACAGACCCATTACAGCAGTAACCCCTAAGCCATCCATTGGTTTAAAATGGGTTAAGCATACATTATTTTCTTCTTATTCATCTCATGCCAGAGAGGTGCCGAATTTGGTGCATACAGTCCTGTGGTACAGATTAAGTGCAGCGCAAAAGGATTCAGAGGGAAGGATTTTAATAGTTAATGGATGTGTCGCAAGACATTGAATAACATTTATCAACTGTGACGAATCGGAGGATGTCGTCCCTTCTTTTCCAGGGGGAAACCTTACCCATGGGGCCAGAGTGGTACATCCACAGTGCAATAGTCCCCCTGTGGGAAGTGCAGTGAGGGAGGGTCACATGAGAAGGGAATCCCTCTACGGGATTGGGGACAATCTTCACCAGAGAATGCGGTATCACCCTGCTTTGCCACCTCCAGCCCCGTTTCTAAGTCAAAGTCCCCCTGCCCCTCCCTGGATGCAGCTAATATATACTGCTGTCAAGTTAGCCAAACTAACCTGAATGACAACACTGAAAAACCAGATCATTTTAATTATTATGTATGTATATTTAAGGATGGTATTGGGATTAAGATGATGGCCGGGAGAACAAGGATCACTCGCGAGCCGTCTAGTTTCCAAAGCCCGTGATTGGCTCTAAGGAATACATTAGTCCGACGCAGGAGTTCCAACATAGTCGAAGCTCAGGCTCAAACAAAAGTGCCGGAGGGACGCGAGAGAGGGAGAGCCGTCCCCCGAAAAGGAATAGCGGGAGCCATACACAGACGTGAGGTGAAGCGTGGAGACAGAACGCGCAACCAGAGAGAAGCCTCAGCCTGCAGGGACACTGCAGATCCCGGTGGATTCCTGAACGCTGCCGGAGCCTCCAGGAAGGATACAGCTGCCCGGCAACCGCTGATACCGCCAAGAAGGAAGCAAACAGGTAATCGGGTTGCCCTAGAGCTGTGAGAGATCAGGGGAAGCGTAGGGGTGAACTGAGGAGCTGGAGAAAGAGGGTCTGGGAACCAAAATCAAACAAGAGACAGTTGTATACTTGGCAGGAGAGTGAACCAATCGGATACAATGCAACAGTACAAGTCTGGGACAAGCACCAAAGAGAGAGAAAGAGGGTCTGCGACCCTAATAAAAGAGAGGGCCTGGGAACCTGAGGTGAATAAGAGACAGTTGTATTTTTTGCAGGAGAGTGAGCCAAACGGATACAAATAAACTGTGCGGGTCTGGGACCCGCACCCAAAAACAGGAGGGTCTGCAACCCTGATGAAAGAAAGGGGCTGGGACCCTTATTAAGCAAATGAGAGAGAGTTGCATACGTGGCAGGAGGGTTTGCGAGTCTGGGACCCTCACCCAAAGTAAAGAAGGTCTACAACCCTAGGACTAAGAAAAAGGAATCCTAAGCTTGGTAGTGGAGTGTGACAAGCTGATAGGATACAAGAAATGTGAAGCCAAGAAAAAGTTTCCCTTGAGTTGTACAGGGATTTAAAAAAAGACGACTAGGGGAAAGGGAGCACAACCCTAGCATTGGGATCCTATGCTTGGCAGCGGAGCATACCAAGATGGTACGATACAAGAGCTGTGAAAAAAAACAACAGTTCCTCGTAAGTTGTTCACAGATTTAAGACAAGAAGTCGTCTAGGGCAAAGGAGCACAGCCCTATCATTTGGAATCTTGCATTATAGAACCTTATTTTGCATCACACTTTACTACCAGATAAACTGGGATCTTTTCTGTTGGTTGAAAGCAAAACGTACACTTTCTGCTATGAGAAGAGACGATCCTTGCACAGTTCTCTTAGATTATTAGTGTTAGGTGCAGAAGTAGGTTTTTGGGACACGGTTTCGGACTTCCTGACAATTTCATTAGTTTCCTTTGAGGTAGGGAAACCCCTCTTAGCTTTAGGGATAGCAAGGCAGTTTTCCAACGTTCCATTTATTAATAAATGTCTAAATCAAAATCATGACACCATTGTGTCTGAGCCTTACTTCTGCACCCTTACACAACAACTACGCCCCCCACTGTAGACACCCCAGAATTATTTCAGGGTTTATCTTATAAAATGGCTTCCTTCCTTGGAACAATATTTATATTGGGAGGCAACAAACACCATCCTAGACCACATTCTGGATAGGTCCAGCATAAGAGCAAGGGTACACTATAACTCCGCCAAGGCCATCCACCAAATAAGAAGGGTGTACAACCTTTGCGATACTTGGAGAGGTTATTCCTTTTTTGATAAGTTTGTAATGTCTCCTCTCAAATAGATGTGTTCCTGGTCTCACAGAGACTACTGGCATGATCTAATGGTTCAGTAATATTTCCACGCATGCTATCAGAACATTCCCTAATTAATCTACTAACGATGCAGAAGGGGCGCTGTTGGCTGCGCAGCAAGATGGCAGCGCCTTGAAAGAGCTCCCATAAAGGCCTGGGAAGATCCTCTTGCAATATCCTAAACCCTGCAGATACAAGTCCCTGAACTGGTGGGAAAGCGCAACAAAATCCCCCCTGAACCCAGAGAGTGCGTTACCTTGAGGCTTTAAGGCCCCCAAATGCTGAATACCTATGAGAATTGACAGCGGGACAGCCATCCTTGTGGCGCTGTTGGCTGTTGCACGGCTATGGTGCTGTCTTGGTGGGGGAATTTCAGCCCTGCTGCTATGGTTCCACCACTCAAGGGGATGCGAGTTTGGGTACAGCGAACTTTCGCTCGCTTGGAGGGCAATGAAAAATGACACTGCTCCCTGACCTGATGTGGCGGACAACTCTGGAGCGCCAGGCCCCACCTGAACAGCGGATCGGAGAGTGCCGTATTGTACATGCTGTGGCAGGGGGCTGCACGTATGCCCGACCACTCATCCGCCTAGAACGGCAAACTCTCCGGTATGTAACCCAGACAACAGTTGATACTAGTGGTGACTGCATGCCGGGGGTAAACTCTAGAGTCACACGCTGACACTGACTGCCGAAGGCTGGAGGAGACCACACACTGCATATGACCTGGGACTCAGCCGGTTCGCTAAACAGTGAGTCTTCCCTTGACCAACAATATACTCTTCACAGGCTCTACGGTAAACTTCTTCAAAGGGAAACTTACTACACGGGGACACAAGGCATGCCATACCTGCCACCTGATACACCAGAGCAGTTGGCCTAGCATGTTTGGAGGGACGGGTCAACCCTGCAGCTGTCCCCCGTCGTCCTCATGGGATCCAAAAAGAAACGGGCAAAGATGGAGGCATTTGCAAAGGCACCAACAGCAAATATAGGTAATAGCGGAGCAGCCCCCTATGCTCCGGATCTACAGGTGCTAAGTCTCACCCTGGTGGCATTTAAAGAAAGCATGGACATGTTGGGACTGAAGATAGACTCCCTGGCCCACAAGGTCGACACCTCTGCTATACAGGTGGAGACGTTGTGTGGGCAGTTCGCTGAGGCGGAACAATGCATAGGGGTCAATGAAGCTTAGACCACCAAACTATAAGCAGACATCTCAAGAAAGTGATAGCAAAAAATGACCATCTCGAGGGGTGCTCCCGCCGTAATAATATTAGAATCCAAGTCTATTGACAGGATGTACCCCATCGACTGCCTGCTGTTCGACATACTTGGCCAGCCTGAAATGTCGCAATTGTTCCTTGTGGAGCATGCTAATAGATCCTGCGAACCTAAGCTGCTGCCTTGAGCTCAGGAGCTTCCCATTTTTGCTTGCAACTTCAATTCTTGCTTGGGAGAGGGGCAAATTGAGATTTGGTTCCTCTGTCAGACGCAACTTCCCGGATTTCAGCCAGCAAGTTCAGGATGCCAGGAGGGTGTTCCAAAATGTAAAAGCCACAATGCATAAACATGATATCAAGTACACCATGTTGTATCTCGCCAAGCTGAAGATCATACATGGTGGGCAAACAGCCTTCTTGACTTACCCCAAGGCGGCCTTGCGCTTTGTCACCGAGATTGCCGCCAGGAATAGGAACCAACCCTAGATCGGATCATCTTTATCATGCTTTTCTGACGCCCCCGCCCCAAATTAAGCTCAATAGCCTTGTGGCCTAATTGACAAAACTGTTGCCTCTACCCCGATCATAATATCTTCCATAAGCATCTATATGGGGATGCCACTACTTCTTTATTCTACATGTAAAGGTAGTTTGATGATTGCTCCATGGGGGGAACCCCCAACATGGAAGATGGAACTGGTCCCAACATCTGTTCAAGGTAAACGGGGCAGCAACCTACCAAAGGCTTAGTGCTGACTTTGCTGATACTGTTGTAAAAGCACCTGCAGGCTTATTGTATCTCCCTGGATTTGTTACACCCAAAGGGAGTGGCTGTGCAAGGCGGACGCCCTCAACAATATGTTTGATTAGGAGGTTGGAGGGGAGAAGGTACAGGGAGTTATAGTTCCTGGCGTGGATGGGTAGGGTTGTTAGGTGCAGGGGATACACAGTCTCTACCCTATATATTGAAGCTTTGGTTGGAAGGACTTACAAATTTACGCCCCCCACTTGACACTCTTCAGCACTGTGCAATCTGGATACATGCCATATACTCATGACACCTCGATGACTTACATCATCATTTGCTACTGATCACCACATGGGTCCTAGAATAGGTCTGCTGTTGTGGAATGTAAGAGGTCTCCAAAATGCCAATAAAATTAGGCAAGTAATGCAATATTCTAACAGACACCAAATAAACATATTGATGCTCCAGGAGACGCATCTAGGTGCAGACGTGAGTGTTTCTGGCAGCACAGGGATGGGGGGTACACCAGTATGCATCAATAAACTCTTTGCATGTCAGAGGCCTCACAGCGTACAAATGTAAGTCATTACAATACAAACTACACAAAAAAAAAACAGACGAAGAAGGCCGTTTCTTGCTAATAGCAGCGGGTTACAAGGCGGCCCGTGTCAATATATATGCCCCTAATATTGATACCCCTGAACGTGTTCTAGAAACCTGGAAAGATTTGAAGAATGCAAACTGATATGGGCAGTGATTTTAACCTTGAACTGACTCTCGATGTGGACAGGACAGGCTCTATCCAACAGGCACCTCACAGGGTGGTTGCACAACGGAGGGAAATTGCACAGAGCTATGCGCACCTTGATGTGTGGAGGCTGGCTCATCCAGGTGACATAATTTACATTTCACTATCATGTACATGGGTCCTCCTCTTGCACTGACTCCCAGGTGTGTATTGCGTAGTTACCTGCAGCCCCTTAAGTGCAATATGAGGTCTAGGATGCTGCAGCACCACGCCCTGGTACTGTTCTCATTCACATTGCCCTCGGACGACATCCGACAGTGGCACTGGCGCTTTAGAGTGGAGACAGTTCAAGAACCTATAACTTGAGATGAAATAGCTCAGGAGATAACTCAATACTTTGACTGTAATGTTACCATCTGTGGGTAATTTTCACATAGTATGGGAAACCTTTAAGGTAGTTATAAAGGGTATTTGCATATCTAAGGAATTTGGAATCCTGAAGACAATTTGCTCATCCCTCTCACGCCTCAAACAGGAGATTAAGGGAATGGAATTGATATTGGAACAGAAGGAGGATCTACAGCTATTCGCCCAAGTAAGGTCGGCCATGCAGGAATTTGCTGATAAGGTATCTCGCAAAGCTCGAATGCTAGAGGAACCGTACTGCTAGGAAGTATGAAGAGGGAGATAGGCCTCAGAGGTCATGGGCCCGGGCTATCCGTCAGGAAAGAGAAAAGGGGGAGATTATTGAACTCTTGGGGAACACTGGGGAACCAGTCAGAGATCACAAAAAGGTCGAGACATCTGCCCAATTGTACCAACGTTTGTATACAACACAACTTACTGCATCCCCTGAAACCATTACAGAATTCCTTGATTGTATGGCTCTGGAAACCTTGGGGTCCCAATTTAACCTCCCACTTTGAGAGAAGATGATTCTATGACAAGACCGGAGGCGAGCATTAGGCTTATTCTTCTTTAATCTGCTTAACAACAGCTTTTTAAAATCTTATATATATATATATATATATATATATATATGGAACAAGTTACTTACCTGTAACTGTTGTTCTCCAGCATGGGTCTGGCATGGATTCACATGCTCATGAATATTCCCCGTCGTCAGGCTGGGAATCCTCGGTAAAGAAAAAAACAGTTTTGTTTCTGAACTGTCTTTCTACTAGTAACCAATCACTGGTCTCTGGGTCATACTGCCCCTAGCCAATGACTGCCCTCTACCTAAGCCCCTCCTCAGGCAGCCATATTCAGATTTGGTAGCACGTAAAGTGGCAGTAGGACCACGAGAAGAGCCGCAGAAGGGTAGGAGGGAGGGTTCGGATGTGAATCCATGCCAGATCCATGCTGGAGTACAACAGTTACAGGTAAGTAACTTGTTCCTTCGCCAGCATGGGGTCTGGCATGGATTCACATGATCATGAATACAAGAATACATAGCAGTACACACATGCACAACCACGGGAGGTGGCAAGGCTCAACATTAAGCATTTCAACAACTCAACATTAAGCATCTCTTACCTCCTCACACCAGGCCCACCTTCAGGCGAACAGGTAGTGCAGCACTGCCTGGCCGACTCTGGACTCCTCTCTGGAATCCCGGTCGACGCAGTAGAATCTCGTGAAGGTGTACATCGACCTCCACGTCGCAGCACTGCAGATGTCCAGCAGGGGCACGCCAGACAAGAACGCTGTGGTAGCAGGGTTTGCTCTGGTCGAATGGGCTCTCGGACGGACGGGTAAGGGTCGGTTTGCCAACCGGTGACAGTGCATGATGCACCCGGAGAGCCATCTGGAAATGGAAGCCTTCGAGAGGGCCTTCCCTTGGTTCACAGGTCCAAAGTTCACAAACAGATGTGATGTCTTCCGAAGACTCTTCGTGCGGTCCACGTAGAACTTCAGCGCTCTAGCCACATCCAGCAAGTGCAAAGTCCTCTCAGCCAGCGATGAAGGCTACAGGAAGAAAACGGGTAACACCAAAGGCTCGTTGAGTTGGAAGTCCAACGGCACCTTGGGCATGAAGGAGGGGTGCGTTCTCAGCACCACCCTCGACTCGTGGAATGTCAGGTATGGAGGTTTACAGGAGAGGGCCTGGATCTCTCCCACTCGTCGTGCGGAAGTGAGAAGCCCCGGTCGATCATGACAGAGACAGCCGAGGCGGAGCGAGGCGGTGACCCTCCCCCCAAGGTGAAGTCCTCAGGCACGCCCATGGTCGTGAAGGCCCTGATTCACCCGGCTAAATCCTCGATTGAGGGAGTTATGGCGGCCCTGGCGAAACCTACGGAGTCTTCCCCAGTGGAGGCGACTTCAGGGGCTAGAGTTTCCCTGCCACCCAGGATGGAATCATCTTTTCTGCCTATCGAGAAGACCCCCGTGAAACCCTAGCAGGAAAAAGAGGTGGGGAGCACGGTAGCCATAACGAACACAGATACCACCTCTGAGGATGAGTTGGAGAGCGTCCAAAGGATCCTGGACAAGAGGTTCGAGGAATCCAGAGCCCATGGGAAGGATCCCGACGAGGCTGACTAGGAGAGCAACGGGGGTCCCGACGACGAAGATAGGGCCGTAGAGGACCCCACGCCCCAACCTTCGGTCCCGTTGCAGCCGGTGCCCGTACCACAGGACAATTCAGGAGCTATCTTGATGTCTATACAGACCCTGTGCGCGGAGATAAGGACAAGGATGCCCTTACCCCCCACCGATGACCCAGCGGGGCCTGGTCCGTCGGGGAGCCCGCCTAACAAGCGTAGACGAGTCCATCCTCCTCCCCCATTCCAGCCTTCACCCCCATCCCCTCCCCCGAGGGATGAGACGGGAACGGAGATGGCAACGACTGGGACGGACGACGGTGGTGATGGTGGAATGGACCTCCCCATACCACCTCCTCGGGCCTCCCCACCCCAAAGAAATTAGCTCCTTCCACGCCATGATCGCCAGGGCATCTGAGCTCTTCCAGCTCTGCCCCAAAGAACAGAAGAAGGAAGGTTTCCTCTACCAACGGCGGGAGGCCAAGAGGAAGACTGTCCTCTCAGTCCCGTTACTCGACAGCTTCAACTTCGACATCCCCACCGGACGGTGAGGGGAAGAAGCTGGACGCCATGGGACGACCGGTCATCTCGGTGACGACGGCTCCGCTCCCGGTGCCCGCAGACTCGCAGTGCTTTGCCTTTTGTTGTGCCACCTTCGCCAGAGCGCCCGTCTTAGAAGACCGCTCGGATTTCTTCCTCTTTTCACCCGCTGCTGGGCTCTTCACCTCCAGCCAGTTGGTGAGTCGAATACGACGATCCTTCGTTGTGCGTTCGGACATGTTCTTAAAAAACGCACAGTCCTTCTCAACGTGCGATTTGTCATCATGAAGGCAGTAGAGGCACCGAGAGTGCTCATCCTCCTTAAAGACGTTCTGAAGTCCGCATCCAGGGCAGCTTCTGAACATCTTGGATCCAACATGCGTCATGCTTCCCTTGTCCTGGGCCATGTCCACGCAGGGTAGGCCTCAAATATCTTCTGGATTCCTCAGAGAAGTGGAAAACACGATGAAAAGATGCCCTTGAGGGGAGTAGAAAATTCCAAAACGGGTCCCTGTTGATCGGAAGTAAAGTCGGTGGAGCTTGAGGCTCGATTGACCAAAAATATAAGAGTAAACTCTTCGAAAAAACGCAGTAAAAGCTCGAGAGCTACAGCACGAGAACCCCAACACTTGAACGTGCGATAAAACTCTGAAGATGGCTGCCAGAGGAGGGGCTTAGGTAGAGGGCAGTCATTGGCTAGAGGCAGTATGACCCAGAGACCAGTGATTGGCTACTAGTAGAAAGTTCAGAAACAAAACTGAAACTGATATTTTCTTTACCGAGGATTCCCAGCCTGACGACGGGCTATATTCATGAGCATGTGAATCCATGCCAGACCCCATGCCGGAGAAATGTATTTATTTATTTTTTAAAGTGCCCAACTGGCATAAAAAACAAAGATCAAAAGATCAACAAATAAACATGAACAGAAAAGGGAAGTGGAACAACTATGTTTCCCACGATCCCCTCTCATGCTAGTAGTCCAACCCTCAATCCTGTCCACCAATGAGGGCTCCTCTTCTAGTACAAGTCTCGATCTGTCAAGGTGTCTTCCTCTTCTTTTTTGCTGCTTTCAACAGCCAAGTACCCTTTTGATTGATGTAACAGCAATGTTGTTTTAGCATGGTGTTTTAGTTATATAAGAATGGTTCCTAACGCACAGCGTACTTAATGCAGTGCGCATTCACAGAATATTATATTTAAATTATATTCCAAGTATAACATATTACCGAGCATCGTCCGGGCGCGGTTTCGGAGTACTAGTAGCATTAATTATTCCCAAGTACGAGTAGCATTAATTATTCCCAAGTATGGCCCGCGAGCGATCTCGCTTGCATTAGGGCCGAATTATGTGCGAGTTACGCGCTAGCGTTCCTGCGGCCTAAGACCTTTCATACGGCCTGACAGGAACGTGACGTGCCTATCGGAAGCCCGCGCATGTGTGTGAAGCTCCGATACTCTAACGTTCCAGTCACGAACAAGAGACTGTATCACGCCGCTCCGGAGAGCAAAATACAGCATTCTCCTCAGAATTTGCAGCGTTTCCACAGACAAGCAGAGGCTGAAGCATTTCAGACAAAATAAAAAAAATATAGAAAGATACTGGGAAATGCTCGACCTAGCGCTGCATAGTAAGCAAGTCGATTTAGCAGAGCCCCAGGGCCTGTAGCTGCACCTCCGTGCACTATATACATAGCTATGGCCTCTGACAGACCAGTGGAATACTGGTATGAGTACAGTGGCCAGGAGCCTGAGTTTCAGGAAGAAGAGATTGACCTCTCCCAAAGCTTCAAGCAAGTTTTGGGAGATTCTCTAGTGAAGGCAGTAGCTCAGGGAGTGCAGCCTATTCAGGACAGATTGCAAGTCCTGGAAGAGATATTGGGCCCCAGAGCTGGCTTGCAAGATGACCCAGTAGAGGGGACCTCCACTATATAGCCTCTAGACAATACCTCAAGGGGGAGTAAGGCCGCCAGGAAGGGAAAGCACTCTTCTACCCCCCCCCCCCTCCCCTGGCCTCAGACACAGGGGAAAAAGAGAAGCCCCAGGAGGCTGCTTATGCGTTTAACAGACTTAAGAGTGCTTTCCTAGCGAAGGCATCAGCCGTGCCCAGCCTCATACTCCCTACCCCAGGGGCAGATAATATAGGGGATGCTCTTTCATCCTCTGAGAATTTGACCAGGAAGAAGGACAGGAGGAGGATGTCAACAGCCTCAATAAGGAGAGCGTTAGAGAGCTGGTCACCAAAGCCATCTTAGTGGAGAGTACCCCAGATGAAGACACAGACATGTTCGAACCAGAGGCTATTAGGCATCCCAGGTCCAAGAAGTGGACCCCATCGCCGAGAGTGGCAATTTACATGTCCCAGAAGATTAGAAAACCGCTAGAAAAGGAGACCAGATTTCGCCTCAGAGCGGAATGCCCCAGACCGGAACTCTCTGGCAAAGTGGCGGATACCTCAGAACTGGACCCTAAAATGCTCACCTTTGTCACAAAGGCTAATAAGGATGCCCGAAAGGGCATGGACCGAGCACAGAGGTCTTGCCAGGACAAGATCCTGGATCTCACAGGGCCCATTGCAAAGTTCATGGACCTGGCTGAAAGGTCCATGGACACAGGAGAGCCGGTGGACCCATTCATTTTAGTAGGCTGGGCCCAGCGAGCTGCATGCTTACTCGGAAACGTAAATAGTGCGATTTCAGCAGAGAGAAGAACATCAATGCTATTAAAAACAGATAATAAGCTGGGAGACCTAGCATTTTACGAAGCTGGCAGGGAGCGCAAGGTCTACTATTTGGCAACACGTTTGTCATGGAGATGAACAAGTTCGTGGGAACTTATACAGTGCTCGAGAAAGCACAGGCTTCAATAAGAAAGGTATTCCCCGGACGGGTTTTTGCAGGGGCCGGCCGTTGTAGAGGTCGATTGACCGGCCGTTACAACACGATTAGGAGACCACAAGGTCCAAGAGCCCAGTACTGGGAATCACGTCAACAAGAGGCCTTCTTTGAAAATAGGAGTAGAGGATTCAGGGACCGCCGAGCAGAGGATACTTCAGACAACAGAACACCACCACAGGTGAGAGAGCGCTCAACAGCATACCCCCCCAGTAGGAGGGAGAACTCTGATTTTCATGCACATTTGGCGCAAGCTTTCATCAGACGCATGGGTGTTGCAGCCAGCGCAGGGTTTTCACCTAGAGTTTGTAGGAGCCCCACTACAGATAGCGGCCCCTCAGCGCATGACCAACTCACTAGCAGAAAGGGACCTACTAGATGCAGAGATTCAAGGGCCTGCACGCAAGCAGGCCATAGAGAGCTCAGCCACATTCTGTAGGTTTCCTCAGCAACATGTTTCTCGTTCACCGCAAAGGCAAAGTAGGACAAGTTATCAATTTGAAAGAATTGAACAGCTGGATAATATACAGACATTTCAAGATGGAGGGAGTCCATTTGCTTTCATATTTTCTCCGGAAGAACGATTGGATAGTGCGTCTGGATTTGAAGGACGCCTATCTGACGATAACCAGATAGGCGCTATTTACAATTCAATTGGAAGGGAGAGATATGGCAGTTCAGGACCCTGCCTTTTGGCCTCGCCTCAGCACCTTGGGCCTTCAGCAAGCTTTTGAGGCCAGTGGCGACTGCCCCTAGAAACCAAGGAATTTGGATGATCATCTATCTAGATGACATCCTGTTTATGGCAGAGGACGAGGAGAGGTTGCAGAAACAAGTGCAATGGGTGACGTCATTGATCTCGGTGCTAGGATTTCTCATACGTACCGAGAAATCGGCACCGACTCCATCCAGAAGGATAGAATTCCTAGGCTTTACAATAGACACCAAGAAAGCCACATTAGAGCTCCCAGCACCCAAGGTAAGAGCTATAAAGAAGGATCTGGGGACAGCTCTGATGAAGCCGCTTATATGGTTTAGGACGAAATGACCGAAAATAAATGGTCGCATTGACCATAAATTCTAAAAATGCTACCACCAAAGGTTCGAACACCAAAAGTTTGAACCTTTGGTGGTAGCAATGTAGAAAAAAAAACGGGGCTGCGGGGATGTCCCCCGCATCGCCCCTCTCACTATACTTCATGGTATAGTGAGCGGGGGCTGTAGCAGACACCCCTGCAGCCTTCCGTTACAGAAAAAAAAGAAAAGGACCCTGCAGCGCCGGTTCCCGATCACGGAAATGAAAGGGAACTGGCGCTGCAGGAACCCAGCGTGAAGATGCAGGTAAGTGGGGTTTGTTTATGTTGGGGGTGTGCTGAGGGTGTGGGTGGGGGGTGTTAAGGGTGTGTTGTGTGTGCGTGAGAATGTATGTGTTCGCATGAGAAAGGTGCAAACTTTTGGTAGTTTGCACCTTTCTCATGCAAACGATTTGCCTGCGGTACTTTCAGCCACAGGCAAATCACTTAGATTCGGTTATATCGCTTCGGAATCTAGCCAGGATAGTTGAACTCCTTGCAGCGTCTATCCAGGCGATTTTCCCGGTTGATTACATTATCGAGCCCTTCAGAGGCTCAAGATCAGATACTTACAAAAGGGATGGAGATACCATCGCCTAGTGCCTCTGGACGAGGACAGCAAGACAGAGCTCCGCTGGTGGCTCCACAACATGGAGGCTTGGAACGGCCGTGCTATATTTGGAGACTACCAGAGCTCACCATAGAATCAGACGCTAACAGATCAGGATGGGAGCCAGGTGGGGTCACACAGAGACAGGGGGAAAATGGTCTCAGGATGAATTAGAGTTACACATCAACTGCCTGGAGCTCCTAGCGGGCTCCTTCGCGGTTAGAGCCTACACCAAAGCCAGAGCGCAATGCTGCATCCTTTTACGGACGGACAACATATCAGCAGTGAGGTATATGAACAAGCTGGGAGTCACGAAGTCCAAGATGCTAGCGGAGCTAGCAAAAGATTTCTGGCACTCCTGCCTAGAAAGAGAGATAGCAGTCTAGGTGGAATATCTTCCGGGAGTGAAGAATACAGTAGTAGACTGGAACTCCCAATACTTACTAGACTCGAGCGACTGGAGACTGCACAGGTCAGCCTTCGACAGGTTACAGCAGAGACGGGGGCCACTACATACAGATCTCTTTGCCTCGAGGCTAAATGCAAATCTGCCGAGATACCTCAGCTGGAGGCTCGACCCAGGGGCAGAAGGGACGGACGCGTTCCTGCACTACTGGGGAGGCCACACTCATGCCCCCCCCCCCTTTGCGATGCTGGCGAGGGCACTAGCGAAAGTTTGCAGAGACAAGGCAGAACTGGTCATAGTGACACCAGAATGGAAATCGCAAGCATGGTTTCCAGTTCTGATGGAACTTTCCACAGATTTCTCACAGGCCGGATCTCCTTTCAGATCCAGCAGGAACTCCTCATCCTCCGATTCAGGATCAGATGCGGACCATCATGGCCTGCAGAATTTCAGGCGCAGATGGTGCTTGCCAGGTCTTTCAGAGGAAGCTAAAGAGCTTATCAAGGTGTCATGGGCTCCGTCCACAATTCGGAGCTATAATTCCACTTGGCAGGCCTGGGAATCATGGTTCAGGAGGAGGAGTGTTTCTCCCATTAGAGCTCCTATAGTTCAGGTCATGAATTTTCTAGCATCCCTGACCACAGGAGGAAAGTATTTTAGGACAGTGGGAGTGTACAGATCGGCCATCTCAGCTGGACACAAGCTCGTAGATGGTGTCCGGCTGGAGAGCACCCAGCAGTTACGAGACTCCTTAAGGGGGTGAAAGTGGGCAAGCCACCGCTGCCAAAATACTCGTCCCTTTGGGACGTTAATAGGATACTTCATTTATTCGAGCAATGGCTGAGAAACAACCTCTTATCGAGAAGACAACTGTCAGAAAAGTTAGCTACATTGCTATGCCTAGTACCTTGTAGAAGAGTGTCAGATGTCAAAGTGCTGGAGATCGACAGGAAGATCTTTTATCCGGAGGGCGTGGCATTTAATATCGCGCAGCGTACTAAGACTAATTACAGAGTTATTACATATCCTTACTTCCCTGATAACAGCAAGCTCTGCGTAGCTCAGTGCATAAAATCTTATGAGGCAGCGACAGCAGACAGACGACCGAGAAATCTAACTCCGCTACTGATAGCACGCAGAAAACCATATAAGGCAGTCACCCCAGCTACTATTGCAAGATGGATAAAAAGTGATGGAGCTAGCAGGAATAGATCTTTCTGTGTTCGGAGCTCACTCGGCCAGAGGATCGATGGCTTCCAGAGCTTTTGCAGCTGGAGTTCCGCTGCAGGAGATCATGAAAGCGGCAGACTGGTCCAGTGATTCGGTTTTCAGCACCTTCTATTTTAAGCCAGTCCCTAATATTGCATCAGCAGTAGTACAAAACTTTGAACAAGCATATTGCTCGCCCCGGTCTTGTCATAGAATGAAGATTGCCCAAGCGCTCTACGCAGGAAGTCTTGATTCTATTAAAGACACAGCGGCAAGCATTACCCCTCCCTCTGGGAATTCTGCTGTCATAACAAATTATGCTATCATAACAAAAGTGATCAGTGAAAAGTTTTATCTATTTATATGGATTGCAGCGAATTCCCCTCCCTTACATTCTTGATCTCTTTTCACAAAGGAGAGGAGCAGAAGAATTCTGGAGAATGATCATCTAGCAGATCAGCGGGGAGGATCTGAAAATCGCAAAGAATAGCGAAGACAGAGCAAGTTCAGTGATGAGACTATTATTTAGACTGTTGCAAGTGTTAAGCAGTTCGAAGACAAGAAAAAGAAGAGGAAGGCACCTAGACAGATAGAGATTTATACTGGAAGGGAAGCCCTCATGGGTGGACAGGATTGAGGCTTGGACTACTAGCCTGAGAGGGGATCACGGGAAACGTAGTGGCTCCACTATATATTTACTGTAAAAGCATTTCTGATGGTTGTATCTGCTTAGATTCACATGCTGTGCATAGTCCGACATCCAGTGGTCACTGCGGAGTATTGCATTTTGTTTTTCGTACTCGAAAAGGGGACGTCGACAAGGCGTGCCTGTAACACTATCCCTATAGTGACGTGCGTTGTACCCACAATCCCTCACGCGTCGAGATCCCTCTGTTTGTATTTTTTCTGCCCTGAGGGAGCCTTCTATACGTGAGTGAGTACAGAAAAGAGAGAGAGATGTAGAAAGGTGTCTATGTTCCTTCCATCCGAGCGGGGAGGAAGGGTGGGCGCATGTGAATCTAAGCAGATACAACCACCAGAAATGTTTTTACGGTAAGTAATGCATTGTCTTCTGATGTTTGTTAATCTGCTTAGAATCACATGCTGTGCATAGACTAGCGAGCAGTACCCGGAGTTGGCGGTGGGTTATGAGAAGGAACAGTAGAGAAAAGATGTCTTAATACTGCCTGTCCCATCTGGGAGTCAGATCTAGAGTGTGCATCTAGACAGTAGTGTTTTGTAAAGGTGTGCACAGAACTCCAGGTTGCCGCTTTGCAGATGGACTCAAGGGGAACATTTGCAATGAATGCTATGGATGCCCCAGTGCCTCGAGTAGAATGTGCTCTTGGCTTGAAGGGTAGTTCTCTCTTAGCAAGAGTGTAACAGAGAGTGATGCATTGAACAATCCATCTAGATATAGTGGACTTTGATACTGCATCTCCTTCTCTTCCTGCTGCCACCGAGACAAAGAACTGATTAGTCTTTCTCAGCGGTCTGGTTCTTTCCATGTAGAACATGACAGCTCTGCGCACATCAAGTGTATGCAGACTTTTTTCTCCCGAATTGGAAGGGTTTTGAAAGAACGTTGGTAGTTCTATTGACTGTTTTACATGGAATCTTGAGATTAATTTCGGTGCAAACCTTGGGTGCGTGCGTAGAACCATGTTATCTTTGTGAACTGCTACAAAGGGGTCTAAAACAGAAAGAGCCTGTAGTTCACTTACTCTCCTAATGGAGGTGATAGCTATTAGGAAAGCGGTCTTAAGAGTGAGGTCTTTAAGAATTGCTTTGTGCATGGGTTCAAAGGGTGAGCCCATGAGTCTGGTAAGTACCACATTCAGGTCCCAGCCGGGAGCTGGGTTTGCTATCGGAGGGTGTATTCTCTTTACTTCCTCCATGAAGGCTTTGATAACTGGGACTTTCCACCACAACACTAAGCTGGGAAGTGGTGTATGCAGAAAGTGCCACTAGGTGGACTTTAATTGAATTGAACACTAGACCCGAGTCCAGTAAATGGGTCAGGTACAGGACAATGTGCGTGGGGGAGCAGTCAACTGGGTCGATGCTTCTTCCTCTATACACCAGATGACAAATCTCTTCCATTTGCTAGAATAACAGTGATGAGTGTTAGGCTTTCTAGCCTCCCTGAGGATGTCCATGCATCTCTGCGGGAGTTGTAAGTGTCCAAATTCTATGATCTCAGGAGCCAGGCTGCTAAGTTCATGGTCTGAGGGCATGGATGCAGTGTCCTGCCCTGTCCTGTGACAGCATGTTGTGTGGGCAGGGAAGTTTCACTGGGGGAGATAGGGACATCTCCATCAGGTGGGCGAACCATGGCTGTCGGGCCCACATAGGGGCCACTAGTATCATGGTAACTTCTTCCTGGTGCATCTTGTGCACAATCTTGTTGAGAAGGGGAGTCGGGGGAAAGGCGTAGGCAAATTTCCCTGACCATGGAATCGATAGACCGTTCCCCTTGGATTGGTTCTGGGGGTACCTGGAGGCGTAATCTTGGCATTGCGAGTTCTCCAGAGTTGCGAACAGGTCTATTTCTGGGAATCCCCATTGTGTGAAGACGTCTAAGACGATGTCTTCGTGCAACTGCCATTCGTACTCTGAGGGCAGAGGGAAGTCTCTGCTGAGTTTGTCTGCTAGCAGATTGAGTTCCCCTGGTACATGTTGCGACAGTAGGAACATGTTGTGTTTGAGAGCCCACTTCCAGATATTCTGGGCCAGCTTGGACAGTCCTGGAGAGTGGGTGCCCCCTTGCATGTTGAGGTAGTACATGGCGGTGGTGCTGTCCGTAAGGACCATCACTGTCTTCCCTTGTAGGTGTTCCTGGAAGGCTTTTAGTGCCTTGAACATGGCCAGTAGCTCCGGTAGGTTTATGTGCTTGGATGCTACGCTCGGAGTCCACACTCCGTGAGCAGTCTGATGGGATAGGTGAGCCCCCCATCCTGTGAGGGATGCGTCTGTGGTTAGAGTGGCTTCCACTGCGAGTGTGGCAAAGGGTTTCCCTCTTACCAGGTTTTCCTTTGTCCACCACCGTAGCGAGAGAACCAAGGCCTGTGAGACCACCACTAGATCGTCCCATTGTCCGCTGGCCTGACACCATTGGCTGTTGAGCCACTCTTGCATTGGGCGCAGGCGCGCACGTGAGGTACCAAATAAATACATGACCCCATCATTCCTAGCAAGCGCATCGCTTTGCGCACCGTCACCTCCTGACCTGCCACATATTGGGGGATCTGAAACAGCATGTTTTGGACCCTCTCGTTGGAGGGGAAGACGAGGCCGTCCTTTGTTCGAATTAGAGCCCCTAGGAATTGTTGGACTTGGCTGGGGTCTAAGCTGGACTTCTTGTCTTTGATCGAGAAGCCCAGTTGGAACAAAAGGTCTACAGTATTTTGGGTGTTTGAGAAGCATGCCTCGTAAGAATCCCTTGTTATGAGCCAGTCGTCGAGGTAAGGGTATACTGGGATGGATAACCTGCGCAGGTGGCCCGCTGCCACTGCCAGTACTTTCGTGAATACTCTTGGTGCAGATGCTATGCCGAAGGGTAGCACTCTGAACTGGTAGTGTTTGCCCTCTCTCATGAACCTGAGGTATTTTCTGTGCGCTGGCAACATTAAAATATGAAAGTATGCATCTTTCATGTCCAGTGTTGTCATGTAATCTCCCTGCGATAGTAATGGATTACTTCCTGTAAGGTCACCATACGAAACTTTTGGGGTTTGACAAACTTGTTCGCTGGGCGCAGATCTAATACAGGGCGCATGGTTAGATCCTTTTTGGGTACAAGGAAGTACACTGAATAAATACCTTCCATTACCTGAAATAGAGGCACAACCTCTATAGCTCCTTTTTCCAGTAGCTGGTCCACTTCTTGGAGAAGGATGGCGAGGTGTTCTGGTGTCATGCGTCGTCCCCTCGGGGGTCTGTATGTTGGGAAACTGTTGAACTCTATACAGTAGCCGCGGGCTACGGTGGATGGTACCCAGCGGTCTGATGTTATTCCCTCCCATGCTGGAAGAAAGGATGTTAACCGGCCCCCGACCGGCGATGCATGGGAGGGGACCCGAATCTTCGCATCACTTGGTGTTGTTGGTGGCTTGGGAGCCTCTAGGGGTGGAACCCCGGCCTGTCCCCTTGCCACGGCGTTGACCTCTCTGATTGTACTGGCCACTATTGCTTTGGTAGTTGTTGGCAGAATATTGAAGTTGTTGATTCTGTTGCTGGCGTTGGCCACGAAAAGAACGCTTGTTGCCAAATCCCCGCCTGTTAGGGGGCTTTGAGATTTGGTCCAAGGTCTTTATGGTATCAAATTCTTTTTTTGGAATTCTCCAGTGTGTCGTCCACTGCCTTTCCAAAGAGGTTAGACTCTTCAATAGGCTTGTTAATGAGCGCCGCTTGCGTTTCCGCCTTAAACCCGGAATTGCGAAGCCAGACGTGGCGCTTCAGCAGAATTCCCTGTACCAAAGAGCGGCCAGCTGTTTCCGCTGCATCAAGGGTATTCTTAACGATGCATTGGTTGACCAGAGACCCTTCATTATCTGTAGCCAGCAATCTAGTTTTTAGGGGTTCAGGAACTTCCTCGATGTCTTGCTTAAGCTTTCCCCATTGCGCATCAGCATAGCTTGCCAGCAATGTGTTATTATTGGCAATTCTAGTTGAGAACGCTGCCGAGGTGGTCATTCTTTTGGCTAGGGCATAAAGCTTTTTCCCCTCTTTATCCGGGGGTGCCTCGCTGGTAGACAGTGGAACCCCAGCCCTTTTCCTAGTGTTAGTCACCACTAAGGAGTCCGGGATTGAGTGACCCTTAATATATAGTGGGTCTGATTGAGAGGGTGAGAACAATTTTTCGATTCTTGGATTAACCCCTCTTACTAGTGCAGGGGTGGCCAGTGAAGGGTTTTTCATCTCTTAACAGAGGCGAGTATTGGAATTGTTTGGCTGGTGGGGGGTTTTTCTTTGATAATCCTCTCCACGAAGTCAGTGTCTGGGGTGACCTCCCCAGTTTCGACCTCAAAATGTGCTGCTGCTTTCCTCAGCAGTGCATTCTAGGTGGGCTGGTTGTCAACAGGCAAAGGGTTCCTGACTGGTGTGGTTTGAGGAGACCTGATGTCTATAATGTCTGGTTCTGTAGACCCTGATTGTGACTGCCAGGGATTTGGGTCACCCTCACCCGGGTCTTCTTCGTACCCTTCCTCACTTATGTTAGGGTCCTCATGGAAGCCTTCTCCCTCTTGTTGGTCCTCCTCATTAATGAACTCCTCCTGGAAGTGAGTGTCCTCTTCGGTGAGGTCGTAAGAGTTCATATCCTCCGGAAAAGGGATATAGAACAACTTCGGGTATTTAGCCCTTGGACTTTCTAGGAGTACCTCCCTAGGTCTTTTATGTGTCCTATTTTCTGGAATGGCCATGGATCTGTCTAACTTGTCCATACAGGACTGGAACTTCTCTAAGGTCCACTGAGGTAGGCCAGAGCGGTCTGGGAGTGAAAAAGGAGTCTCTTCTCCTTGTATTCGTCTAGATCTGTCCCATAGCATTGAAGATAAGGTGCCTTCGCCTTCTGAGAAGTGTTCTGGCAGGCTAGGGCTTTCCGTCGACGGCGGGAGCTGTCCCAGCCTACTTTCCGGCGCCTTCGGCGTTTCTTTGGCCTTGTGCGCAGTTTTCGGCGTGTCACTTGACGTCCGTCTCTGGCCGTCCTTAGAAGATATACGCGCGAGGCTTTCAGCGATCATTCTGTCTGCGGAGGGATCGCTCGTCGTCGCGCTAGGTACCGTCGAGTTTTTACTGGCAACGTGCGCGCTAGGTACCGTCGAGTCTTTACTGGCAACGTGCGCACTCTTACGAGGCGCGTTTCTGCCTGAGGGTTTGGGGTTAGTGCCCTTATTTCCACAGTGCCCGGTCGCCTGTCGCGGGAGCGGTGAGGGCTGGCAACCCTCGCGGTCGGCGGAAGACGCCGGTGGGCCCGGCGCCTCCGTTGGCGCTCTGGCTGCCTTCGTCTTCGACGAATGTGTGCCGTGGGGTATGTGTTTTTGAGATTTCTTGTGTGCGTCCTTGTCGCCGGGGTGTTCATCCCCATAAACTGGGCGTGAGCCGGGCTTGTCGGGGCCGGGGACGGACGAAGAGGAGCGCGAACGCTCCCTCGAGAGGTCTACAACCTCCGTTACGGAGGCCGTGTAATCACTGTCCTCGTCACATTCGGCGGCGGCAGCAGCGGGCGAGGAATCTGACCTAGACATGGCGTAGGCCGCCCACCTTTTAACCCTATAGTCCTTTATCGTTTTGGGCTTAAGTAACTTACAGGCCGCACAGCCGTCCTCCTTGTGATCGAGGGGCAAGCAACGGTTGCACCATTTGTGCTTGTCCTTCCAGGTATATTTGCCTTTGCAAAGTGGGCAAAACCTAAAGGGCGTCCTCTCCATAGCTGAGGGCAAGAAGTGTGATTACGACCTCAAAAGAGAGGGAGGGGAAAGAGAAAGGCATTCTCGGAGAGAAAAGAAAAGACCACACAACCCCACTCTCCCTACTGTGTAAGGCCGGCGAGGCCAGGCCACGTGTTCGGCGACGCCGAGGGATCTCCTCCGCTCGTCCTTCCGTCGAAGATCTTGCTCGGCGGAGAAACAGCTTGCAGCTTCGTCGAAGGAGGGATCTATATGTTAGATAATAATAATAAACGACCAAGAGTTGAAGAAATGATTTCGCAATGTCTCTCGAGGAGCTCCGCATAGAGGCGACCAATAACCAGGCGGAAAAAAACAATCTGAGGGACCTTGACGCGTGAGGGATTGTGGGTACAACGCACGTCACTATAGGGATAGTGTTACAGACACACCTTGTCGACGTCCCCTTTTCGACTACGAAAAACAAAATGCAATACTCCGCAGTGACCACTGGATGTTGTCGGACTATGCACAGCATGTGATTCTAAGCAGATTAACAAACATCAGAAATTATATATATATATATATATATATATATATATATATATATATATATATATATATATATATATATATATATATATATGTAAAGATTTAAAAAGCTGTTAAACAGATTGAAGAAGAATAAGCATAATGCTCGCCTCCGTGTCTTTAATAGAATCAAGACTTCCTGCGCTGAGCACTTGGGCAATCTTCATTGCGAAGTGTCTAAAGAAACCCCTGTTGGACAAAACTCCAGGTAGCGACGGTTAACTAGTGAATTCTATAAAGAACTCTCTGAGGAGCTTCTACCTTATATGCTCCAGCTTTACTCATTCTCTTGAGAAGGGAGTCTTCCCTGCCCCTACTCGAACAGCTGTTATAAGGGTACTGATCCAACCAGGCAAACCCCCTTCGAATTGTTCCTCCTAGGCCCCTGTCCCTTATCAATACAGACAAGCTGCTAGCCAAAATAATTAGATAGGCTCCAGCCACATATGCCTGCCTTGTTCCTTCACAGCCAGGTCGATTTATACGTGGGCAATCCACTCGAAAAAATCTTCAAAGGCTCTTTTCCATAACACCCAATATTGAGCCTTCAGTTCCAGCGGTTATTACAGCACTCAATGCGGAAAAGACCTTCGACCTGTCGAATGGCCCTTTCTATTTAAAGTGTTTTGCAGATCGGGGCTGGGCACACACTTTATCCATTGATCAGACTCCTGTAAAGCAGCCCTAAGGAGGTTGTCCTAACTAATGACTAATGGTGTACAATCGGATGTCCTCTCCCCCTCCAGACATACTCGGCAAGGTTGCCCTCTGTCAGCACTATTATTCGCCGTGGCCATTAAACCCCATGCATGCTATGTTAGAGAGTACCATCAACACAGAGGGATCAAGCTATATTCGGCAGGCAGCATAATATCACTTTATGCCGACAATATGCTGTTGTACATTATTATTTATTTTTTTATTATGTCCCTGTGGTCCTCAGGGCGCACACAAAACAAGGAAATAGCAGGACAGTTAGTTCAAGGGTTTAGGGAAAGCAGCAGATGAAGGTTTCCGCAACCATCAAACACCCCGCTTGTAACCTGCAACCAGTTATAGACAATGTCACTATCTAGAGAAACCTCTCAGGATTGAAAATAAACTGGGAAAAAAAAAAATCGGAAACTCCTTGCACTAACGCCAGCTGTCTGCAAAGAAGAGGTCATCACGACAACGTTCATTATCTGGGTATCATATCCATTAGTGTGACGGATCTGTTCAAGGAGAATTATTTCACAACCCTTGAAAGCCTAGAAGGTAAAGTAGATAAGTGGATACACCTCTCGATATTTCAAGCTACACGCATGACACTGGCGAAAATGGTGTAGTCCCCAAGATGTTGTATATCTTTAATAATGTTCCCCCGATAATCCCCAAGAGATACTGGCAGAGTTAAAACCCTTTTGATAAAAGGAGTGTGGGCAGCAAAGTAACACCGGGTGGCATACGAGACCCTTGTTATGCCCTATGAGTCGGGAAGGATGGGCTACCCCGATCTATATGCTTATTACATAGCCGCTCAGGCCCAATATGTCACATGGTGGTATGCAGAGCAACATGAATAACCTCATGTTTGCATCGAGAAAGCAGGCGTGCACCGAGCTGATTTAAAAGCCATATTGTGGGGAGAGTGTCATTCCAAGAAAGGCGAGATACAGACAGCAACCACGACATACAGCCTGGAATAAAATGGCAACTAAGGGGTGGGAAGGTTCTACGCTCCTGCATCCTCCATTTATGTCGAGCGTGTTCCATTACCCAAGAAAGGCTCTTTAAACAACATTTCGAGGCACTAGGGATATACCCCAAAGGTGACCTGTTTCTGGACAGACAAACTGATATCACTACAACAACTGAAAGAGAAAGGCCCCATTAGTGACCTCACTACCTTACTATACAGAAGATTCCAGATTACCCGGAGACATCACATTGTGAGGGACCCTGACAGACAGCTGTTCTCTTCCCTGGCAGAACATATAATGTCTCCCCCTAGGTCTAACAAAATGCTGTCAACAATCTACAAGATGTTTAAAGCACACACAGTTTGGCCTCATCATGCGGCTTGGGGCAGTTGGGAGGGTTCCCTTCAAGAAACACTCAAAGATGAACAATGGGTACAAGCGTGCTCATTGACCAAAACTGTAGCCCTGAAAAGTAAGTACCTCCTTTAAATGTATCATACCCCAGCTAAACTAGTGAAATTCTATAGTGGGGCGTCTTCCTGATGCCAAAGATGGAACGCAGAGGATGCACACTTCTTGCATTTAGCCCGGGGGTGTGCTAAAGTGCAGGAAATGCGATAATTGCTATATCTTGTGACATGACTGATCTCATACTTCTTGTGACTGCTAAAATCTGGTTTTTGGGATTATTTGATAAAAAGTTGGCACATGTACGAGGAGGTTTCTGAACATGGTTTCTATCTCAGTGAGATTCCTATTACCAAAGGCATGGTACAGAAGGCTGGTGCCTACATCTCAACACTGGATGCGGCTCCTCACATATTTCGAGACGTATGAGACACAATACAGAAATATGTTACCGTTGCGATGCAAGCCTATGGATATATCTGGCCCGCTGAGGGGATACTTACTGAAAAAATCTACTCGGACAGATAACTCAAGTATCGACGTGGACAATACGCTCCCATGAAATAAATGCAGAAGGTACAAAGCAACCTCTTCTGTTTCCAAAGCAGAGGGTATTGGACAGTTGACACTGGTTCATGAGTGATGATAATTTCCTTTACACAATATTGCCGAACTAGAGGGTTGGAAAGGAGAGTGGGCGGATGGAAATAAGTACTGGGGATAAACTGTGATGTTTGTTATGTTTTTTTTCTGTAAAATGATAAATACAGTTTAAAAAAATCTACTGGCGATGCAGGATCGGGCAGAGGATGGATATTTGAGCCCAAATCTCTACACGATGCAGCATTTAGAGCGTCAATTAATGGGGATATTTCTCAGTGCTACGCAAACAATGTATGTATGGTGGACTCCCACTCTACATTATGGGTATCGGTTAAAGTGTTTATAAGGGGAATGTGCATACAAAAAAAAATGGAACATTAAAGGATACAAGATCTACACTGGGTACAAGGAAATTCAAAGGAGATGGAAGCTCAATTTGAAGTTACTCGCCGACCCAGCACTGTGCAAGGATTAGAGGCAATAGGTTTCAAGAATAATCTACCCGGGAAGTCAAGTTCTTGCTACATGAATCAAAGGCTAGACAATATGGGGAAGGAGATAGACTTAGCCAGACAAAGGCCTGGGCTGCCAACGGTGATAGGGGGAGTGGCCTCATCGCCAATTCTACTAGATAGTAGAAGATGAATATTGTATTTTACAATGTAATGTTAATATCCTTGTCGCTCCTGCTTAAACACTTCAGTGGTAGACATTGCACCATACCTAAACAACGTGGGACCTTTTTGATTGAATAATACAACAAGGGAAATCTAAAACATTCCTATAATGGAGGGTGAAGCTAGGGGAGCAATAGTAGGACTTCCGGGGGGGGGGGGGGGGTCTGCGGAGGGGCGGGGGGTTTAAAATGGGATTACCACTCAATTTTATAAAGCATTCTCCAAACCTTTCAGACCCCATATTTGAGCTATGTATGAGTAGTGGCTACACAAAAGAGCATGGCCTGATTCCACTAAAGAACCCTTAATTACAGTTTTGTTAAAACGGGGGAAACCACCATAGCAGAGCTCCTCTTACCATCCTGTATCCCTCAAATGCAAATGACAAAATCCTCGCCAGCTTACTCGCTGAACCAACAGATTATTACCAATCGTACCAGCAATATCCAGATTTGTCTGATAGGGTTTTCTTTCTTGTAGATCAACCTCATACAATCTTCGTAGGCTATTTGGACTGATAGACAGCTAGAACCAGAATGTATGCTTGAAGTCGAAAAGGCATTTGACCCTGTTGAATGGCCTTTTATACTCAAGGTCCTAAACATTAAAAGGCTGGGTGCAAGTTTTATATCTTTCAAAAGGCTTTTGTATAAATCCACTAGTACTACAGTGTATATCAATGGTAATATATAAATCACAATTTGCTATGAAATTAGGGACTATGCAGGGATGCCCTTTATCTCCATTCCTTTTTGCTATTGGATTGGAACCCTGGCAGAAAGAATTAGGGCAGAGCATGCTGGCAGAAGCCTTAAATTATATTCCCACACATTTATTATATCCCTACATGACATCATGCTGTTTAATAAAACACCAGAGGAATATCTTGCTCCAATAATGGGGGATATAGTGGAATTTGGCAAATAGTCAGGGTTATGTATAAATTTGACAAAGTCGGAATTACTACCAATGACATCCAACACTCACCCTTGGACAGGATCAACTTAGTTCAAAAGGAAAGAAGACCAAATAAAATACCTCGGGATAGTGGCTGTGAGGGATAGAAACTCCCCATTTAAGCTGAACTATGACCTGGTTGTGGCACTGTCACTGTGGAGACATCTACCACCCTTCCTTGTGGGCAGAGTCTCAGTGCTGAAATTGATAATGCTACTGTGAGGAATCAGGAATGAGACATGCACACAGAGGACTCATGTTTGTAACTTTTATTCAAATAATAAAGGGGTTAGGAAATACCTCAATGTCCCTACTCTAGGTGGTATTTCCCGCCCTCAACCAAAAACTTAGGGTCTGTCCTATGTCAAGATGTCCAAAGCAAAAATGTCCTTTGTCTGGAATCCTATCCAAGCCATCACATTCTAAAATTAACTATAAGGTGCTAAGGGTAGTGTCTTTGGCTCGGAAAGTGCACAAATGTTCAAGTTCAACAAAAATGTATAAATCCAACAGAGGTTTCAAATGGATGGTATTCACAGTTACAGATAATAGCTCCCTTCCCCTAGTTTCTCTCCAGCAAAGCAAAAGTTCCAAAAGAATAACCAAGTTCTTTGCAGCCCAAGGATATAACCCTCTCCTATTGGTGTTGCAATTAACTCCTGGCGAACTGACTCCCTTCCCCAGTACCTTTCCAGATGCAATGCGGTTCAAAATCCTAAGGCCATGCATCTTCCTTGGGATTCTCTTTTCAAAGTTCTACTACTTTGGTGCGGGTTCAAGACTTGCACAACACCTGGTACTCCCCTGCCAGGTTCTTTTGTACAGTTCCTTTACACAATTTGAGTGCGGACACAGACTTGCAAATGCCTGGTATACTCTCCTGCCAGGACTTTTGTATAACACAACTCTTTATGGGTGTGGATCCCAGATCCACTCTTCACCTGGTATACTCTTGTCCCAGTACTTTATGTTACCAAGTTCCACAAAAGCCTGCTTCACTATCCTGCCAGGGCTTGTTCCAGAATTCTGAGCTTGGGTGCGGGTCCCAGACTCGCACAGTTTCCCTAGGCCTCACCCTTTTCCATGCATTCAGCATCCAATGGGTCAGTGACCCATCTTGCAAACGTTTCTCCCTTTCAGGGCTTCTTGCCCTTTCCAAGAGTCTTTTTAGCCTTTTCGACTTTGAAGACCCCCGGCGTCCCACCTTCTCTAGCTGGGCTGACCGGCTGTGTGCGGCTGCTTCGTTCTTCCTCACGTCATGCCGCAGATGCTGCAGCTCACTGATGGATCGGAGAACGTTCCGCCTCTTCTCTGCTCTCTGCCTGGTCATCAAGGCTTACGGACAGCTTCCTGCTGTCAGCCTTGCTACGGCAGAGCTCTGGCTCTTCCGTGACTTTTCCTCTGGGACACTGACAACCCTTCAACATTGGGCAGCGGCTTGCCTGCTCCGCCCCTTTCACCTGACTTCTACTGTCTCCAATCCCTCTCCGAGCTCCTTCCAACGCGAGCTGTCTGCCCCTGTTAGGTACCCCTCTCTCTCTCTTCCATAACAGCTGTTTGTGATTTAAAGATCCTACCACTGCTTCCAATAACTAGAGCATGTTGGTTTTCAGGCTTTGTGCATCTTCATCCCTCTATCCCGCTCCCTCGTCCTACTAGTGTAACTTGAGTCGTGAACATGCAGTCGTGTTTGCTTTATCCTTTTCTACATAACAATATGTCATATATGCATGAGGAATGGAGGGGATGACATCAGATTCATCACATTACCCAAACTCCTTTATCTGCTTTTAAATATTCCAATGTCAAGAGTCTTTTGCCAAAATTCGCAAGGAATATGTGTTTCATTCATTTTGGCTGGAAAGGTAGCCCTGGTAAGATGGCAGATTCCAACAGCCCCTTTGGAGGAGGGAGGATTGGGTGCCGAGACTGGGTCAGGTACTGCTTGGTGGCACACCACATTAGCTCCTTTTTTGGTATTCACAGGCTCAGTTCGTATGAACGTTAGAATGGAGAGTGCAATGGAAGCCCCATCATTAATGTTGGCAACTATTATTGCTGATGTGCCTAAAAATGAGAAGATAATTAATGTGATGACAGGTACAAACAAGGCCTGGATTAGGTTGGCATGACAGTCTACACTCCAAGAAAGCTCCATAGCATTTACCCTGAGATATCTGATGCTTGAGGCAGATGTAATATTCCTGATTCCGGCTGTCTCCATATGGGACGGGAATGTATGAAGATTGCCAAATTCTGGAGGGTGTTTTTTCAAATGGCTTGCAAAATTATACGATTTGAGGTGGAAGCATCGCTGATGATGGGGCTACTGGGATGAAAAGGTGAAATTCTGGAAGGCATGAGGAAGTACTGGGGCTTTGTTAAGGTTCTGGCAAAGAGATGTGTAGCACAGGCTTGGAAGAAAGGTCCAGCTCCTACTGCCAAGAAATAATGGCTAAGCGAAATAGCCAAATGTATTGACTGTGAAACATATTCTTCTAATGTGTTTACTTCATTAGGCAGACCAAGATATTTGGTGTTCATATAAAATGTATCTGCTACAAAATGCAGAAGGGGAATAAGATTCAGTCTGGAACAGGGACAACTTATGAATTCGAAAGCAAGGTAATTAATGGTTTAGGATACTTTGGGATACTTAATAGGATCCGTTTTTGGAATGTAGGAATCATAAATGAGAATGAACATGGACCGTATAGATAGATTATGAAAAATTATGTAAACTGTCTGCACTGTTGAAGTTAAATAAAGTAGCTGTTCATGGTAGTACACTTATTGTGTGCACTACTGGAGTTCAACACAGGAGAGCAAGATTCTATCTGCATGTTATAATTTAAACCATAAAATGTAGATGTATTTTACTAAACTGCTTAAACTATTGTTCTGCTGCACAATGGTGTTTATTCTTGTTAAATAATTTGTATTAACATTCATCAAAAACAAAATCAAATACAGAACAAAGAAGATTTGCAAAACAGAGAAATTTGATAGATCAGCAGTTGACTTATTTGAACAATAATACGATCCAGTGATGTACTTATTATAAAAACACACACAGAGTAGACAAAGAGAAATAAAAGGGAAAATTGGGATAGTTCATGCAAGATATACAGGATATAGTAAAGCAATTTATAGTGATTATCATTATCTATTAGTAAGATACCTAGTAAACATATCCCATTTTAAAATTAATTTAGGAGAACTGTTACCAGAGGAGTAGGCCTGCCAGATAGTGTTTTTTTTTAATCTAGTCAGATTCTGCATTGATGTGAAGTATCAACAACTGGAAGATCTCAAAAGGGATAACAGTGGGTGGCCTTGTATTATGAGGAACAAAATACCCACTACTACACGCAGAATATATATTGCAAGTCACTACTGTGTTCCATAACAAAGGAACTCTGCTGTCTTTGGTCATGAAATTCTTCAGTGACTTACAATGGCCTCATAACGTACAACAGGGGGTACTTTATCCCATATTTGTAGATCTCTTCCTCCAAGCTGAGCTTATAAAAATGGCAATAACAAAAAGCACACAAGAATCAGAATGTATTCTAACACCTGGCACCCCCAACTGACACTCCAAACGCCTTTTAGCCAATCAATTAGACCGTGCAAATCATACTCCGCTGTTGTGCCTAGTCCAATGCACCCCGGGACAGACACAAAAAATTCCAATCGAAGTTCTTGGCTGATTTAGGTTGTGTTGCATCTGGCAAAATGGCTCAGCGGGGTGAAACCCCACGAACAACATATGCGACCTTGCGATTCACAATGCTCCGATAACTGCAGCACCACAATTAACTGTCTGTGCACCACTGCCCGCCTGAGCGTTGCCCGGCATGCTCCATGGACAGTCCTCCAGAGAACCCATTTGTAATTATGTAAGGTTTGTGGCACATTAAACCATTGTACAATACTAAGCCGCTGCACATAGAATGCCCACGTAGATACTGTCCTTCTCACGTGTGCAGCTGCCACATGTCCATTTCTTGAAATACGCACTTACTGGTTGCATAGTTAAACAAGCACTGTAGGGAAACTGATTTGGTGTTCCTAACAACGAGAACAATGATTCTTGTAAACTGTCCTGCACTTGGAGTTTTTGGGGATAAGGAATTTTGTATGACTGGTGCTGGTAAATTCCAAAGGAAGGCTCAGAGTAATGAGACATGCAATACAGGTTAGGAATAGGTTGAGAAACCTGGGAAAGTGGCATGAGAAATATTTGGGACCAATTATTTATTCATTTCAATTGGCCTAGTCCGCAGATCACCTATCAAAAACAAAGTGGGCGACATGCTCTATTTTGATTAATCATTAACAACGAGATCCGAGTTTACTATGCATGCACTTGTGGTTTGCTGAATTTCTCATTTCGGGAAACAACTGTTAAACAATTGTTCTGAGTGCCAATAGCAATAATTTTAAATAGCAACTGAAACAAAGTGACCTCCTTAGTCTTCATGTTAAGTTCCTTTAAGCTTTATTAGCATCTTTTTAAGTTACATTAGCTTCGCTTCTCAGGAACAGTTACATAGGACAGATAGAACAAACACTGGCACCCATCATCCAGGCAGGGGCTCTCCAACTGCCTGGGCTTGTAACCCTCAAACAAACATTCTCTCATCCACACCATAACATTCCACATTACATCACCAGCTCCTTCACACACTGACAAGCACATCACAACACATCTCCCTTTCTACCAAAGACACCACATGCACACAAAGCACGTCACAGCAGCAACATTCAAGGATATTGCCACTTCTGCAACTAAACAAGTTGACTTCTTAGGTTTCAACAAAGATGAGGCTGATAACATTCTGGTAGCCCTGAAAAGTTATCGTCTCCTTAAGGAGAGCACGAAGCAAACCTTAGTAAACAAATTGGAAAATATTTGAAAGAAACAAGCAATCATCACGTAGAATTGCAAGAGGACTTCATACTTTGGGCCTCATCACAAATATGGGCGCTAACCCCGGCGGTATTACCGCCGGGGCTATTAGCCCTACCGCCAAACCGCCTGGACACTATTAGTGACGGGTCACGGGATTGGCGGAACGGTAAGTCCCCATTCCCCAATGGGCCCATTCGGGAATTTCCCATTCCCCATTGCGCCCAATGGGGAATGTTCGCCACTATTACCTTCGGCAGTATTAGCGTCCAAAAATTGGCAAATTCGCAGCAGATCTCCCCCCAGCTCAGTGCTGGGGGTAAATCTGCCAAGCCTGTGATTTGGCAGACCCTTAAAGGCAGCAGTAAAAGCGTTACAGCTGCATTTAAGGGTTACTGCCAAACTCGTGATGAGGCCTTTTATGAAAACCTAGGCTTTGCCTTGGCAAAAATAAAATTCCTAGTCAAGTGGAGCATGTTCATTAAGTGTTCATTGAATTGATTTTGCCAACAATAGAGTAGTTACAGATTTCGTTAACCAAAGAAATTTAAATTAATGATAGTAAAGGAATTTTAGAAAAGTAGAAAGCAATTGGGGACTGGCAAAAAAACTTTACATTATTTGAACACTAACACTGATGTACATTGAGCCTATTTACCAAATTCTAAGGTGCACACATTTAAGCATGATACTTGGGATTCATGTCTGACTGCATATACACCAAACTTGAGGAGGCTTCTGAATATAAACAATACATATTTTTATAAACAAAAACCTGTCACTTCTGACAAGGATACTAAACCTGGTTCTAGTGTACAATCATTAGAAGGGAATACATCTTATGAAGAGAGACCAACAGGCAGTGGGATTTGTCCTGCATTTATTTATGTTGAGATATCCAGAATTACTGGACCACAGAAGGGTGGAAGGTACAATCACGATTGCACTTTTCTAACTTATGTTCTCTGTGGGCAGGTACAGAAGGAACAAGTTATTTACCTGTAACTCCTGTTCTCCAGCATTGGTATCTTTCATGGATTAACATACTCGTGAATATTCCCCGTTGTCAGGCTGAGAATCCTCAGTAATAATGAGCAGTTTTGCTTTAAACTTGATAGCCATTTGCTGTCACTTTGGGTCATACTGCCCCAGCCAATGACAGTGGTCCTCCTTAGCTTCCCCACTGGTCGCAACTTCAAATTTAAAAGTGCACATAATTTAGCAGTAGTAACCAATATAGAGCCATAGAGGGTAGGAGGGAAGGTCGCATGTGAATCCATGAAAGATCCCAATGCTGGAGAAGAACAAGTTACTTACCAACTTGTAGCGTTCTTTCGACTGGATGTTCCGTCAACGCATTCCACATCTTTGACATGTAATGTCCACAGCTGTGCACTTCGGAAACTTTTTCGGAAGAGGGTGTGCTGCGTCGATGGAGTCGGTCCATGTCCCTCGAGGGCCTCTGTTGAGGACGACATCACAGGATGTTATAAATAGGACGCACGGCGTGCGTAGCCTCAGTTTAAGTTTTTTTCCCCCAGAACGTATGACACCATTCAGATGTCTGCTGGACTGCACTTAGCTTTGTGGAAATGGAAGCTGTAATTGCATAGGAAATTCTCCCGAGGGGCAGGCTGGGAGGGCGATGTGGAATAAGGTGAAGGAACATCCAGTCGAAAGAACGTTACCAGTTGGTAAGTAACTTGTTCTTCGAATGGATTGTGTCCTCCAACGCATTCCACAACTTTGACAGGCTCCCAAAGCAGTACCAGTAAATAGAGGAGGGAAAAGAATTTAGAATACCCAATTAGATTGCGGAATAAAGGACCGCCTTCCCAAAGGCCATGTCCTGACCATGCATTGTATCCAGGGAATAATGTTTTACAAATGTATGGATTGAAGTCCAAGTAGCAGCATCACAAATATTCCTAATAGGAACACCCCCCGCTGGAGGGCGGTGGAAGAAGCCACGCCCCTAGTGGAATGAGCTCTCAACCCTTCAGGAGGGTCTTTACCTGCCAACCGGTAACACTCCGTAATGCTAAGGATAATCCACCTGGACAAGGTCTGTTTGGTAACAGCCTGGCCCAATCGGTGTCCAGCATATCCTACAACGAGTTGATCGTCCACTCTGAACCTGGACATCCTAGAAATGTAAAAGCTAAGACCTCTCCTAGAATCTAACCGATGGAGATGCTTCTCTTTCTTACCCGGACGAGGAGGACGGTAGAAAGATGGAAGAACACTTTTTGACTCAAATGATATTCAGAGACTACCTTAGATAGAAAAGAAGTACGTGCTCACAGTACAACCCTGTCCTTGTGAAACACAGTAAAGGGTGGCTTAGCTGAAAGTGCCTGCAATTCACTCACTCTGCGAGCGGGAGTAACTGCAACCAAGAACACAGTCTTGAAGGACAGTAATCTCAAAGGACAAGAGTGCAAAGGTTCAAACAGAGCACCCATGAGAAATCTCAAAACCAAATTCAAATCCCAAACCGGCACCTGGAAAGGGGATGGCGGGAATACATTAGTCAGTCCTTTAAGAAACTGAGAAATCAAAGGAATCTTAAAGTAAGAACATTCTTCAGACGAGCGCTTAAAGATAGACAGCGCTGCCAGGTAACCTTTAATGGTACCCACTTGAAGGCCCCTGTGGGCCAAAGAAAGCAAGAAAGACAAAACCATAGGAATGGAGCACTGAAAAGGATCAACATTGTGATCCCTGCACCAGTTGCAGGACTTAGGCCAACGGCAACTATACAGGGATTTAGTTGCAGGTCGCCTGGCCGAAAGCAACACCTCCATCATGTCATCCGGGAAGCCCCAATCCTTATACCTCAACCTTTCAGATACCAAGTGTGAAGGTTGAGAGTCTTGACCTCTGGATGGAGAACCTGACCCCCCACCCCCCAACCCACCATCTCACGTGAGAGCAGATCCTCTCGGCGGGGAAGACGGCATGGAGGGCAGATGGACATTTAGAGAAGGTCTGGGTACCACACTCTCCTGGCCCAATCTGGAGCAATGAGGATCATGTGGGAACCGAACCTCCGTAACCTCTGCAACACTTGAGGAATGCCGGGGACTGGAGGAAACATGTACAGCATTGGGAATGACCAATCCACCACGAACGCGTCTCCTAAGGCTCCTCTTGGAGGAAATTCCCTTGAGCATAATAATCTCCCACACTTCCGGTTGACACTGGTGCCAAAGAGATCCACTTGCGGGGTTCCACAAAGGGTGAAGATCTCCTGAAGGACTTCCTGAGCCAACTCCCACTCGTGAGAGACTGTGCTCTGCCTGCTCAGAGCATTGGACGCTGTGTTTCCATCACAAGCCAGATGAACTGCTGAGATCAAAATTTCCTGCTGGATGGTCCAGAACCAGAGCTGCATTGCCTCTCTGCACAACGGGAGTGACCCAGCCCCCCCCCCTTTTTGTTGAGGTAATGCATGACCAGTGTGTTGTCCGTCATGACCAAGACACTCTTCCCCCGTACCGAGGACAGAAAAGCCTTCAGGGCCAGCCTGATGGCTCTCAGCTCTAACAGATTGATGTGGAGTCTGTACTCCGACGGAGACCAACGACTGCTGGCGGTCAAGTTGTTGGCATGAGCGCCCCATCCTGTGAGGGAAGCGTCCGTCACTACAGTCACCTCCGGCCACGGTTGCCAAAAAGGTTCCCCCTTCATCAGGTTCCCTTCGTTCACCCACCACAGAAGGTCCTGGGAGACTCAGCGTAGGATCTGAGCAGGATCCGTCATCTTGCCAGAGAACTGTGACCACTGCATCTTGAGGACCCATTGCAGGAATCTCATCCGCAGCCTGGCCTCTGGCACCAGAAAAATGCAGGAAGCCATGAGGCCGAGCAACCTTAAGAACTCGAAAGCCGGGAGACTCTGGGCATGTTGAAACTTTTCCATCAGCTGTACAATGTGAGGAGCCCTTACCTTGGGAGGCGAACGCTTCCCCAAGGACGTGTCCAACACAGCCCCAATGTACTGGAGCTGTTGGGAAGGTGTCAGGTGCAACTTCTTTAAATTCAGGGAGAAGCCCAGCCTGTGGAGGGTGCGACAGGTGACACCGAGATGATCCAAAGCTTGCTCGGGAGAGCGCACCCGGATCAGCCAATTATCCAGGTAGAGGTAGACGTGAACCCCCCACTCGCCTGAGGTACGCTGCCATCACCACCATGAGCTTGGTGAAGACCTCAGGCGGAGGTCAATCCGAACGGCAGGACCCGAAACTGAAAGTGCGAGTCGCCAGCCGCAAACCTCAGGTACTTCCTGTGCGTGGGATGGATCGGCACATGGAATTATGCATCCTCGAGGTCCAGAGACAGCAACCAATCCTAAAGGTGGAGGGCCTGGAGGACTTGAGAAAGCGTGACCATCTTGAACTTGCCCTTCCTGAGAAATTTGTTCAACCAACGCAAGTCCATTATGGGTCTCAAGCCCACGTCTTTCTTTGGGATAAAAAAATAAAGGCAATACCAACCCTTGTTCCTCTATGCTACAGGCACCAGTTCTATGGCACCTTTCTCCAGCAGGGCCAAGATTTCCTGCGTAAGGAGCAGATCCGGACTCTGAAAAGAGTGTTTCCCCAGTGGATTGTTGTGAGGCCGCTGAAGGGAGGGAAGGCAGTAGCTGTGGGCAATGGTATCCAGAACCCACGCATCTGAAGTAATGGCCCGCCATTCTTCGAGATGCTGAGACAATCTGCTGCCAACCGGCGAACCATGGGACATGGCCTCACGACCGTTTGGAAGCGGTTGCGGCAGTGCCTGAAGGCAAAGAGGCAGCTGCCTGAGTGGCTTTGGCACCACGATTTCCCCGACCACCATGGGTACTTTTTCGCTGGCCCCTCTCGTTCTACCAAAGGAGGAGTAGGAACGAAAATAAACTCCCCTTCACTGCTGTCCCCTAGGACGAAAAGGCAGAGGTTGATGCACCGCAGCGCTTAAAGAATTTGCCGCAGATTTTGAGGTCTGCAACCTCTCAAAGCTCACGTCAGCATTGCTGCCAAATAAACAAGCATAATCAAAGGGCATGTTCAGAAGACTGGCTTGCACATCCGGAGCAAATCCCGACTTCTGCAACCACGCAAATCTGCGTAGAACTGTGCTCACAGCCATGGACCGGCTCACACTGTCAGCCGTATCCAAACCCGACTGAAGGGCCTCACACATGGCATCCTTGCCATCCTGCACGATAGCAAGGAAACCATCCCTTTCTTCCCCCTCGGGAATACGCTCAGCCGCAAAAGCAACACAAGACCACAGAGTGTGTGTAAACCTTGCCAAGGAACACGTGGAGTTGCCCGATTTCAAGGCCATGCTCCCACCAGAAAACACCTTCCGTGCCCAACCGTTGAAGCGCTTGTCGTCCCTATCTGGAGGGATGGTAGGGTACCCCGCCTGCCTCGAGGTGGCCATAGCCGCCTGAACCACCAAACTCTCAGGAGTGGGGTGAGTAGACAAATAGCTGGGGGGTTGCTAACGTAAGGACAGTATTTCCTAGTAAGATTTTTATTTACAGCCGGAAGAGATTCTGGGGACTGCCAAGCAGCTGCCGCCCTTTTTTGCAAGTTAGAATGAAATGGCAAAACAGGGTCAGAGGACGGACCTTGATCCAAGAGGTCTGTCACATCATCTTGCACAATCGGAAAATCGGAGCATCATCAAGGTCACCAGAAGGTCACCAGATTCCTCAACCTCAGTCCTTTCCTCCTCTTCAAAAATATCATCCAGAGGGGGCTGAAAACCAGGTCTGGGGACAGAAGAGGGCCTGGAGGCCAAAACTGGCCTCACCGACTTCGATGTAGCCTTTCTTGGAGGATCCATATTGTCTGGGTACTCCAATGACAAATTCAGAGAAAAAAATTGCGAAGGCACCGATAGCGTCGAGAGCGTCGACAACCTCAACGTCGAGATCGCCGAACGAGTCGACCCCAGCACCGAGCCCTCAATAGGTTTCTGCGGTCTCGCTGGGGACGAGGAACGAGACTTAGAGATACGTCTCTTGCAACCTTTCGAAACCTTGTCCGTACGGGACCTTGGCGGCTCCAGATGTGTGTTGCGTCGTGAACCCGTGCCCGAAGGCGTGCAAACAACAGACCGAGATCGATGCAGGCCGGCTTCGTCAGAAGGCTCAACCGGACCCGAGTCTTGCGACTGGAAAATCGCCCTCACAGATTTCTTGAACGCAGCCATTCCTCTGGAGTCGAGGACTTTGTAGGGCACCTAACCTTCCTTAAGGCACATAACCTTCCTCAAGGCACCATCCTCCGAGGAGGACGGGGAAGGTGACCGGTGATGGCGCTTCCGCGAGTGCCGGGACGAGGAAGACAAGTGGGGGGAACCACTCCGGGACCGAGACCCCCGGGATTCCTTCTGACATGGAGAGTCGCCCCTCGAGTCATCGGTGGAAACCCCCTTGGACTTGTGCAACTCACCGAGGGTCAATCCATTGTGAATGGCACTATAAAGTGAAATCTTTCCACTTGGGTTCGTAGCAGGAGAGAGTGGACAGAGCTCTAGCCTTTGCTAGACTTTTTCTGCATTCCAAAGGGAACGTGAAGTATCCAAATTCTAGGGCTTCAGGAGCCAAGCCATCAACTTCAGGGACGCTGGGTCGTGGTGCAGGACAAAACCATCACTGGAGAGCATTTCCGGAAGAGGAGAGTCTGATGCAAGGTGCTATTGATAGATGTAGAAGGTCGGAATACCACATTTCCTGTGGTCACGCCGGAGCAATGATGATGGAATAAGTTTGTTACCTGTAACTCTGGGTCTCCAGCATTGGTATCTTTCATAGATGTACATGCTGTGAATATTCCCTGTCGTCAGGCTGGGAACCTACGGTAATATAGAGCAGTTTAAACTTAAACTGAAAACGTTCAGTCACCTTTATGCTCTATCATAGTCATTTTGGGTCATACCACCCACAGCCAATAGGAACACCTCCCTGAGCCCCTCCCCTGTCGGCCATCTTCAGATGTGGCAGCGCATGTGAGTGGCAGTAAGAGTCAAAAGACGAGCCATGCAGGGTAGGTGGGAGGGTCACATGTGAATCTATGAAAGATAACAATGCTGGAGAACCGGAGTTCCATGCAAGTAACTTGTTCCTTCTTCAGCATTGGATCTTTCATAGATTCATATGCTGTGAATAGATTACAAAGCAGTAGTGCAACAATACCCATGGACGGAGGCGAGCTCCCAGCATAATTTACCACTGGAGACTTACACACCACACGCAAAAAGGTTCTGCAGAACCGATTGACCGACGCTGAATTCTTCTGCAGAATGTCTGTCAACACCAGAAATTCCACTGCCTGACATCTGCCATGCAGCCACCTGGAGATACTGAGAGAAAAGCTGTGGTTGCAGCCACTGCTCTGAAAGAAGGAGCCTGGGGCCTGCCGGGAAGCGGTCTGCCGGCTTGCTGACAGCAGAAAGAGATGCAGGCAGCAATCCATCGTGCAATGGGGGACTTCAAGAGAGCCTTCCCAGGCCCAGAAGGTCCAAATGAAACAAACAACTGATCAGTTGTACGGAATGACTTCGTACGCACCACGTAGTACTATAGGGCGCGCACCACATCCAGCATGTACAGAGTCCGCCCCGCTGGAGATGGTGTGCCAAAAAATACAGGCAAACCACTTGCTGGTTCAGGTGGAAGAAATATTGGGCTGATACGTAGAACATCCATGTCCTTGTGAAACATTAAATAGGGCGGTTTTACAGAAAACACCTGGTTTTCACCCACTCATTTGGCTGACGTTATGGCCACCAAGAAGGCAGTTTTCCAGGAAAGATGTTGAATAGATGCTTGGTGCATGGGCTCGAAGGGTGGCTTCATGAGCCTTGCGAGTAGCACATTGAGCTGCCACGCTGGCATTGGGCGCCGGACAGGTGGCAAAGACCAGAAGAGTTTCACCAGCCGGTGAAACCAAAGATATTGCTGCTAGGTGCACCTTAATGGAGGAATGGGTTAACCCAGCCTGAGCCAGGGACAGCAGATATGGCAACAGATCCTCCGGTCGGATGGTTTGAGGTTGCAGTTGCTGGCTCCTGCACCATACTTGAAAACGTTTCCACTTGCTCTTGTAGCATTGCAAGATGGACTGGGCTCTAGCCTTGGCCTGGATAGCTTGGCAGTCTTGCGGAAGGGACAGAGCCCTGAACTCTAAGAAGACAGGATCCAGGCCGTCAGATTGAGAGAGGCCGGTTTGTGCTGATGTACTGCTCCTAGATTCCTCGACAGGAGCGATTGATGAGGGAGTAGCTTGATCACTGGTGCCGACGAGAGGGCAAGGAGGTCTGAGTACCAAAACTGTCTCGGCCACGCAGGAGCCACTAATATCAGTTTACACTGAAACAGTCGGAAGGTGTGTAGGACTCGAGGCGCCAGAGGAATGAGGGAACGCATAAAGAAACTTACCCTCCCATGGAATTGGAAAGGCGTCCCCCAAGCTCTCCGGATGGGGGAAGCGGCTGGCAAAGGTTTTGCAGCGTCTGTTTTCCAGGGTGGCAAAGATGTCGATCTCTGAAGGGCCCCATGTCTGAAACAACAAGTGAAGCTGATCGTCGTGCAGTTCTCATTCGTGGCAAGAGCGTAACTCCCTTCTGAGGGAGTCCGCCAGAGCGTTCTGAATCCCTGGTAGATGAGGGGAATGAGAAATATACCTTGCTGTAGGGCCCAGTGCCATAGGGCTTGGGCCTCCTTGGAAAACTATGGGGACATTGTTCCTCCTTGCTTGCGGACATAAAACATTGACGTTGTTTTGTCGTCGTAAATCCGTACCACCTTCCCCTTCAGCAGGACAAGAAAAGACTTCAGGACCCAGAAAATTGCTCGTAGCTCCAGCAGGTTCATATGCTGCCCCTTTTCCATTCCGACTAAAGGGCCCTGGTGTGTTGGACTTAACAGTGGGCTCCCAAGTCCTCCAGTGAAGCATCCATCGTGACAGTAGCCTGATGGTCTGGCAATCTGAAGGGGGCACCCTGTACCAGCTGCTCCCTTACTGACCACCAGCGAAGGCTCTGTCTGAAACCGGGTGTTAGGGCAATGCGGTCGTCCCAGGACCTTGAGGACTGGACCCAGCGGGCATCCACAAATTCCTGTAGCAGTCATGTGTAATCGGTACTTGGTAATTAACGGGAGGCATGATGATAATATTCCCAGCAGGGATTTGTAGTTGCGGACTGGCATCACTTGGGAACTGTTTAGGTAACGCACCTTGTGTAAAAGAGCTGCTACCTTTCTTCCGAAGAGCTGGCGGTGCAGGTTTGGGTGTCAAGTCTTGCTCCAAGATAAAGTGCCTGTTGCGATGGAGCCAGGCATGACTTTGAGAAGTTGATGGAGAAGCCCAGTTGCTGTAGACACCGGATGGTGGTGGACGTGTTGGTTTATGCCAGCGGATAGAAGGGGGCCCTCACTAACCAGTCACCTAAATACAGAAAGATGTGGACGCCCCTCCGCTGCAGGTGAGCCACCATTGGTGCAATGCACTTAGTAAACACTCGCTAAGCAGACCGCAGGCCGAATGGAATGGCCTTGGCTTGAGCTGATAATGTACTCCTGATACCACAAAGCGTAGTTATCGCTGGTGCGAGAGGTGAATAGGTACGCAAACAAATCCCCATGTTGTAGCTGGGACAACAACACTTGCTGTAGCGTGACCATGCAGAATGTTTGCGCCTTTAGGAACTTGTTGAGCACCCTTAGGTCTAAGATGGTCTCCAACCCCCTGACTTCTTGTGAAGTGATTTCTTGCCTTACTAGGACGTAGCAGGAGTTGACTCCAGTGCCCAGCTCTTCCCTTGGAACCTTCTCCACTGCACCTTTCTGCTGCAGAGCTTGCACTTCCTGAAGCAAGAGGTGTCGGAATCTTTCTAGTTTGTGCGCGGGAGGAATGTCCGTTGGATAGTCAACGAATTCCAGCCAGTGGCAATGCTGGAGGAGAGATAGCACCCATTTGTCGGTTGTGATCTGTGTCCATTCTTTGACGAACGACCTTTTCCTGTACTGGTCCCCTGATGAATACAGGGTCTTATAAGAGGAGGAAGACTGGTATGTGGTGCGGTTATCCCTCGAAGTCCTGCCATAGCAACCTATCCCTGAACAAATGGACTGGCGTGTCTGCTGTATTGTGCCCAAGGAGCGAGTGGTTTCTGTGTCTGTTTTATGGACTGTAGGGCCTTCGTCCAATTTTTTCCCAAAAAGGGCAGATCGGTCGAAGGGCATATCTACGACCCTGGACTGGACAACTGTTAGAAAATCTGTAGTCCTGAGCCAACTCTGCCGGAGTAGGAGCACTCTGTTCCCTAGCCGGAAAAAAACAGTGCCAGCGATTTCTACAGAGACCGTAATGGCATGTTCCAACGCCAACTCGCCTTCATGGAAGATGTCCAAGGACTCTTGCTTCTTGTCGGCTGGTAGGAACTCCAGCAAAGGTCCCAACTTGTACCATAGCTCGCCATCGTAACGTGCGAGTATGGCTATTGCATTTGCCGCTCCGATAGTAGTGGCTGCGGTGGTGATTATTTTCTTACCAAAGGTGTCAAGGTGTTTTCCTTCCTTGTCTGGGGGGACAGAGCATGATGAAGATGGATTAGCCGACATTTTCCTGGCCGTAGCCAAGACAACAGAGTCTAGCGTGGGTTCTGTGCAGGGGCAGGTGGCAGCACTATCTAGGGCTCTGTATTTTTTGTTGAACCAGTCTTTGCCTGGGGCAGTTGCAGGATTTGCCATGGTGATTAGGCCAGATTTCCTGCGCTGGTACAGCACACTCTCCTTTCGTTGTTCTTCCGGCGCAAGGCCAAACATTGTGGCCGCCCTGGACATGAGGGCGTGGGAAAAACCCACCTAATCAGGGGGTGAGTCCCTTAGTGGAAGGTCATCTAGTTCCCCAACAGCTGCAATGATATCATCAAATTTATCAGTTTGGTTCATGTGCGTGGAGGCCCTGTCATCTTGGTCTGTGTCCGTCCCAGTATCCGACAGTCTTTGCAGCTCTGACTAGGGATTTACCCCTTTGGTGTTTATCCCTTTTGGGGAGGATGTCGTCCGCCTCCTTGAAGGGCCAGGGCTATCTGTGCAAGTCTGTCTGACCGATGCTGTAACCGGGGCTAGTGCAGGCAGACGTTGCAGGGTTGCCACCAGAGTGGTAAGAGTAGATCAAATGTCCAGTTATATGTCTCTTTGTGTAGGAGGAGTGATGGCTTGATCTGAATCAGTGGCGTCACCAGATATCAAATTTAGGAGGAACACAGAGGGGGCCAAAGAGAAAAGTAGGGCGGCACAGACAAAAGTAGGATGAGAACATGGTCACTGCTCGTTTTAAATGGGGGGGAACAAGGGGGGCACAGGGTTTCACAGGGGGGTCCCGGCCCCCCTAAGCCCCCCCTAGCGACGCCACTGATCTGAATGCAGAGGGGGTAAAGGTGGTAGCCTCATCTGGTTTGCCTCACCCCGCTTTCTGGGAGACTGTCCTGTGCTCTGGCAAGGACGACAGTGATATGATGGCCTCCTCCTCTCCTTCCTCCACCTCTGATTGGGAGAGAGCTGGCTGATACAATGATAACACCCGGTAGCATGGCCACCCCAAGGTTAGGGAAAGATGCCCGTGGACAGGCAGTCAATGCAGACTCTGTACTGGTGTTGGAAACGTCGGTGACGATTCATTTTTGTCCGCCATCAGTGTCTTTGGCGAGTGTGTGAAAGCCGTGGTGTTAGTCTAGAAAATACCCTACCATAGCATAGGCGATATATTATGTTGGCCGAAAGCCAACCGCATTATAAGTCCAGCACCAACAACATAACCATAGAGCGTCAAATTTTGTACCATGAGAATTCGCCATTTTGCTTTCTCTTGCTTTTCTGTTCAAACGCTTTGCAAAAATGAATTCTATTTCGTTCTGCCCCTGCACAGAGCAAGGCCACAAGTTACATGTTGAGAGACTAGCCCAGACAGAAATACATTGCTCTCCTCCCTCACGAGTCCTTGGAGGCGAGCAGAGCAGCATTTAATCACCAAGCAGGTGCCAGCTGGTCTCGTCAAAACTGCAGAAACTGTAGAAATAGACAGTTAAGGATATGAATTATACTCTCTTTCGCGGTCCCCCTTACTGGGCCCCTCTAGATAAAGCTGACCCCTAGCACACGAATAGAAACTAGAAGATAGCATCTTTTGGAATGCGCCTCTCCTACAAATAGTCTGTGCACAGAACAAGAGCATTATGTTCTCTATAACAAAGAATAGTGTCTGCGCCTTTACAGATTGCAAACTGTTGATGAATAAATGTCTTAGAAGGTGTCATTCTCGTCATAATTGTCAATCACCAAACCCTTGCTAAAGAAGATACATTATGGGCAGTTTTGCAGTGTCACTGACTGATAATATGATGATCTTTTTGTATATATGTGACTGTTGTAGAATGCTCGCTTTCTTGTGTCTCACGAGGTCTGGGTAACACACGTTGCGAGATGTGAGATCCGGTCGGCCGACAGACTATATGCTTTGCAATAAACCCTAGATTTTGGGAATTGAATCTCGTTCCTGGCGTATCAGTTTGTGTATGGTGATTGTGCTTTGTTTCCATGTACGATGGTCTTCAGGGCCCGTTCAAAAAATGGCACCCGAATAGGGACCCTCCCCCATTTGCTTGATCGTGTACGTTGGAATTCAAAGAAGGCGAGAAAAACAAATCGAGCACGAGGCCGTCGAGCCAGGATCGAAAGGTGTTCGGGGCGCCCCTATGAAAGTGATCAGACTCCTTTGCAGATCTGTACACAACCGGTCCCTGATCGACGCGTCCGCCCAGACAGCAAGAAGGCGAGGGTCCCGAAACAAGGCAGGTTGATCCAGATACGCAGACACGACGATCCTTGGTTGCGTCTGTATACGGACGAACTGCGTCTTGAGAGACAAATTGATTGATCAGGTGAGCCGTGCCCGATTCTTAACGGCCCTGATATTGGTTGAGAGTTGCTCTTGCAAGATCAAACGCCCAGGGTAAGGTACGAATAAGATCAAACATGCCTGGGAAATTGTCTTCCTGTCTAGTGGGATTTTTTCACTGCGGTAGACGATCTTTGGAAACTGGCCAGGCTGCACGACGCCAGCGTTTGAGATGTATGTGAAGTATGGAATAGGGGCAATAATGTTTTGTGAAATTTGGAATAGGCAGACCAGACACGTAGAAGATTTGCAATGGCGAAAAGATAGGAGTTTTGAGATGTCGAGAATAGAGCATTTGGAATCAGTATTGATGCGCAAGAAAGCACGCCCTGCGACATTCAACGTCATTAGGGTCTGGAGGAAGGAAGCTAACCTCCGCTTGAGAAGCAGAGAGAAACATGCGTGCAGACACAAATCTAACACAGATAGAGCGCTAGAACAGGAGGAAAAACAATGGGATGAGGATACCAGAAGGGCAGATAGGAGCCTTCAATTAGGCATAGAAAAAATATATCCTCAACGAGAATTGCATGCATCAGATGAACTAATCAATAAGATTTTAAATGAGAAAAGGCAAGAACGCCCCAAAAGTAAGATTGACACAAATGCGTCAGTTCCCATTGCCCGACCAGAACCCAGGTTGCCACCCACCATTCCAGTTGTTCCATCTGCACCAGCCCCTCCTGAACACGTGATCCCACTCCCCCCTCCACCTACCGAGCTTGAATCTGCAGCTATCAGAGGAGGCAGCGTTGCAGAGGCGGGGCCTGCACAAAGCGCGTATGCTAGAATAACCCGTAGTGCGGTCAGCAGGGAGACAAAGAGAGCTGAAAGAACAGGCAGAAATGTACATTGAAGGGAATGATGAGGCATCAACGCTGGGGTCGATGTATGATGAAGCTCAGTGAAAAAAAAGGTATTGTTGGAATGCATGGGAGAATATCTTATGGAAAGATGGAAGCAATTAACTGGTATGGTGCCACCGCAGAAGTTGCGGGATTTGAATGCTTTTTCACGTATGAGAGAAAGTGATGAAGGAACATGTGGACAGATTATTCGAGTTTAAAGATGAACTTGATGAATTATATTCAGACATGTTTTCTGCTCCTGAGTTTCGGTACAAAGAGGTAAAGAAAGGGAGACAGGGGTCGGCAACATATGTACAGCAGCGATTTTGCCCGCCGTCAAAACCGGTTAGTGAAGAAATGAAAATATGTACGCGAGAAGCGCTTAGATGGATTATGGATGCTAGTATTCCTATAATAGAGGTGTAAGATACGTGGAGTGTTTTTGACGATCTCACCACAACAATTGCCAGTGTCCCAGTTCCTGTCCAAACCACTGCCAACAGAGTTAAGTAAGGTATATGGGCGATGAATGATTACGATGTTGGTTTTTTGAAAATAGAGCCGGTGAGAGTTGTTTTGAAAGAGGGAGTAACTTTGCCGCGTTTCCCCCAGTATAAAACTTCGGTGGAAGGAGAGAAAGCATTGAAATGTATTGTTTCTGATTTGGTTAAAAGAAACGCGATTGAAGAAATTACTGTAGCACTTGTAACAGTCCCATTCTTCCGGTTTATAAGAAAGGAGGTAATGAAATACCGTTTTGTTTTATAATTGATCTACGCGCATTGAATAAAGTAGTTGATCCCCAATTTCCGTTGGTCCCAGATGTCACCACCATTTTGACAATGATTCCGGCTTCGGCTTTATATTTTAGTGTAGTGGATCTGAAGAATGCATTCTTTAGAATTCCTGTACACCCTGATAGCAGATACCTATTTGCTTTCATGCTAGGAGGGCGTTCTTTCACATTCACACAAATTCCACAAGGTTACACTGAGAGCTCAAGTATTTATAGCAGAGCATTAAAAGAACAACTAGATATGCTAGAGTTACCAGCGGGTTGTGTACTATTGCAGTACATTGATGACTCGTTGATTGCTGCTGACTCAGAAGATATCTGCAAAGAAAGTACCGCCATGTTGTTGACACATTTAACATTACATGGTCATAAAGCTTCTTGAAAATAATTCCAGTATTGTCGAAAGGAGGTGGCCTATTTGGGCTACCTCCTTTCGAAAGAGGGAAGAAGACTGACACCAGAAAGAATAGAGATTATTTCTGGTATGCCTATTCCAAAGACACAGAAGAGAGTCAGAACCATAATAGGCATGGCTTCATATTGCCAGCAGTGGATACCAAATTTTGCTATGATTATAAAGCCACTGGTGGCATTGACAAAGAAGGATGTTGCCTTGCCTTTGCCATGGAATGAGGAATGTCAGAATGCATTTGATCTGCTCAAAATTGCTTTGTGCTCAGCTCCAGTTTTGGGCACACAAAATTATGCAAAGGTTTTTAAATTATTTGTACATGAGAATGAGGGTTGCGCGCTGGCTGTTTTGACACAGGAACAAGGTGGAAGAAATAGACCATGCGTTTTTTTTCTTCCGCGCTGGACCCTTTAGCGTGCGCTTTGCTGCGTTGTTTAGGAGCTGTCGCCGCAGCTGCCGCGTCAGTAAAACAAACCGAGGGAATGGTTTTGGGGCACGCCTTAATTTTGATGGTGCACCACACAGTAGACGTTCTTTTAAATATAACGCAGACGCAACATCTCATTGACTAGATATGAAATTGTCCTGTTTGCACCACATATTCAAATTCAGAGGTGTTGCGCTTTGAATCCTGCAGAATTAATGCCCCTTCCCAATGAAGTGGGTGAGAATGAATCACAACCCCATCATTGTTTAATGGTTACTGAGGAAGAAACGAAAGGGAGAGTTGATCTAACAGACACCCCACTGAAAGAGCCAGACGGAGAACTGTTTTGTGATGGTTCCTGTTTTAAATTACCTGATGGTACTTCAACTGCTGCCTACGCCATCACGACACTAAAGAGTATTGTAGAGAGCAAAAGAATTCCATATAATTCAGTGCAGGCAACAGACATAATAGCATTGACAAGAATATGTGAAATTTCTGAAAATCTGAATGTAAACATATATACTGACAGTCAGTATGCATTCGGGGTGTTGCACAATTTTGGCCGACTCTAGGCTCAGAGGGGTTTCCTAACATCACATCGAACTAAAATCCAACATCGCCCTTTGATAGCGCGATTGTTGTCTGCACTCACGTGTCCAAAGCGACTGGCAATAATGAGATGCGTGGCACATAAGAAAATAACATGTAACGTTGGAAAAGGAAACGCATTTGCAGACAAGATTGTAAAACAAACTGCCACTGATTAAATGCGAAAATGTTGATAGTACAGTCAGAAGAAGTGCCCTACATGATAGAAAATGGGATTGCCACAGTCAAAGAGATGCAGGCGGATGCAACTGCTGATGAAATAAAAAGGGTGGGCTAAGGGCTCTGCAGAATTAGACTTAGAAGGTTGCTGGATGGACAAAGAAAGTAGAAGATGGATGCTGCCCAACTCCTACATAACTGCAATGGTCATCATGGCCCACAGCCCCACTCATATATGCGTGAAACAAATGGTTCAGCATCTGTCTATAGTATGGTAGAAGCCGCAGATAAGAAAAAATGCTGAGAGACTAGTTCAGAATTGTATAACCTGTTTGCAACACAATATTGGAAGAGGAACAGCCACTCCAGCAGGTAGTTTTGGCCCCCCTCTATGCCCTTTGAAGTCATCCATTTTGATTTCATAGAAATGGAAAGATGTCAGAATCTGAAATACATCTTGGTGGTAGTATGTGCGTTCAGTAAGTGGGTTGAAGCATACCCGCTAAAGGACTGCACAGCAATGAGCACGGCAAAAGTGATGGTAAAAGAATATTTTTCCCGATTTGGCCTGCCACGGGTCATATGGTCAGATAACGGCCTGCATTTTATGGCCGCCGTAATACTACAGATTTGTGCAGGCCTTCAGATTGATAAACGATTCCATTGCGCCAGACACCCGATGAGTGCTGGTCTTGTTGAACGCCAGAACTGCATACTAAAAAGCAAAATAAGCAAGATATGTTCAGGAAATAAATTGAAGTGGACAGATGCATTGCTGTTAGCCCTGTTGTGCATGCGCACATCTGTGCAAGCGAGAACTGGACTCTCCCCATACGAGATAGTGATGGGGAGACCTGCTAATGTGTGGTGTGCGCCGCAGGCCAGGCGCTTGAGTGAAATCAAATACCCTGTGCTTAGTACATATTGTAACATTTTAACGCAGAAGCTTCGTTTGATTCATCAGCAGGTGCAGGAGGTTCTTCCTGTCAGATATACAGGCCCGGAGCATTGTCTGCAGCCAGGCGATTGGATCCTGATAAACTTTGAGAGGAAGTCATCACTTGCACCAAGGTGGCGTGGCCCTTACCAGGTACTCCTGGCAACGCAAACTGCAATCCGTGTGGATGTCGTTAGGCGTGGATCCATGCCACCCACACAAAAAGAATTCCATTGCCATTGAAAGAACTGCCTGATTCGGAAGACCAGAAAGAAACAACTGCCTCTGACTCGAAAGACACCATTGCCAGTTCTCCGTCACAAATTCTGCCTGAGCCTGAGAGAAAGCCTGGGAGGATTGCTAAAAAGGAGAAAGGGCTAAATGTGCCCCAACGTTGCCCAGCTGAATCTGCATCGTCACAGGCTGACATAAAGCCTGCATCATCACTTGTTGCATCACAGGCCGATAATGAGCTTCCATCCGGAAGTGCATCTGCGCTGTTCATCGATCACACAGTACCTGGAGCAATAAGGTACAACCTACGTTCTCAAAATCGAAAGTGATCTGATCTGCAAGGTTTTGTTGTTGCCTCTATTCACATCACGGATGAATTGGGAATCGGAGGCCTAGGGTAGTGGAGCGTGGGGGCTGTACCAATCTGGGAGCTCTGGAACGCGGCTACCCGGTGCTATCTTTGAAAATAAAAATCAATTTGTGGATCACCCCGTGCGAACAAGCGGGGTGCTTATGGTACAAAGGCAATTGATGTTTGCTCTGGAGTCTTTCGAGCAATGTGCAAGAGCACGATAATCTTGCCTTACGTTTAGCAATCAAGGCTGTCAAGAACTGGCCTAAAACACTAACATTTTCGAATTCGTTTCAACGGGTGCTGCTGTGAGAAGTATTCACAACGAACATTGTTGAAGAAGAAGAGTCACGCATGATGCCGATACCTGTTTATGCCCCCTTCTGCACCAACACTGATGATGTAATAGATATAGAGACTATAAAGAACTATAGAAAGAATTACTGTAAGAAAGTAATGCTAATGATTTTGACGCTTCTGGGTATTCTGTGTACCATTATTCCAGTATTAGGGTATTTGGAGAGCGTGCACCCATTGAGTTCTCTTTTGCCTGCCACAAAAGCATCTGTCACAGACAGTCCAGTCCATGCACTCTTTTATACTCTCCCTCCAATAGAAGAAAGACACAGGGAAGGTTATGGTAATAACACACTGCTTTTAATTATGAATATGACTCACTCAATCCTGAACAAGAGTAACTGCTGGGTTTGCACACTTTTACCCCAGCATGGCGGAAAGGGAATAGGTTGGTATATACAGTCATTACCACTTAACACAGCATGCTATACATCACTAAGTGCACTATTTTATGGGAAATGGAATAAGAGTGGCACGGGTCAATTAAATAGAACGGACATGGAGGAATTTGAGAAAGTGGTAATGGAACCTGTAGGTTGGTCTATATTTAACAGAGCGAGGGTGATAAAACCAGTAGTAACGCCACGAGACAGACTGTATGTGCCTTATAAATCATCTGTAATCACGTTTCACATGAACCCAGTACGGAACAAAGATGTAGTGCCCCCCTCATATACAATAAATTACAGTCCTCGCACTGTTCCATTTTGCTTACGAAAGAATGGCTCCTATTCAGTAGGAATTTTGGATAGATGCATGAATATTGCGGTGCTTGAGAGAGAAGAAGAACCGATATATGTAGGCGACCCCGTTTATTTTATATGTGGAGAAAAAGCATATCCCTGGTTGCCTAGAAATTGGGGTGGGACACGTTACTTAGGGATATTTTTCCCCGGGGTATTCTTTTCTCGAACAGCTGAGATATAAAAATGATCTAGATTTAGGCCCCGGCGGGATGATGAAGCAGGATTTATTGCAGAAGACATATCAAAATCATACCATTTTGGGGCCAAGCAATAAATACTTATAATATAAGACAATTATCCAGAATATTGGAGAAAACAATAAATGGAACAATGGATATATTGTATAACATGACCCTGGAAGAGAAGGCAATTAGATTAATGACACTTCAGAATAGAATGGCTCTTGACATAGTTTTGGCTGACCGTGGAGGTGTTTGTAAAATCGTAGGGTCAGCGTGCTGCGTATTTGTAAGTGACTCCTCCCCTACGATTTTTGAGGCAATAAAGAAGTTACACGTCCTGAGCTCAGACCTTCACCCCCCGACAGGTGGTTGGGAACTGGACACAAGTTCCTGGTTTTGGGAGTTACTACACTCATGGGGATGGAAACTAGTTGCAATATTAGCCACAGTACTCGGAGTATTCCTAACATGTTGTTGTTGCATACATTGCCTGCCAATCATTTGTACTGAAATATGACAGAAAATAGAACTCCCAAAGTGGATACGAATGCAAATAACGAAACGCAAACCATGAAAACTATTAAAGAGTTTATGTCCATTGATATTGATGATGACGATTACAATAGTATGCATAGTTCAGAATTAGATACTTGGCCAGAGGAAGATGCGATGTATGGTTGATGCAGTTGTTTTACGGCCAAGAGGAGGGTTTGTTAGTCTAGAAAATACCATAGCATAGCATAGGCGGTTTAATTAAACCAATAACATTTTTCTTTAAAAAATAGGCGGTATATTATGTTGGCCGAAAACCAACCGCATCATATGTCCAGCACCGCAGGTACAGGATCGACAACATAACCATAGAGCGTCCATTTTTGTACCATGAAAATTTTGCCATTTTGCTTTCTCTTGCTTTTCTCTTCAAACGCTTTGCAAAAATGAATTCTATTTCGTTCTGCCCCTGCACAGATCAAGGCAACAAGTTACATGTTGAGAGACTAGCCCAGACAGAAATACATTGCTCTCCTCCCTCACGAGTCCTTGGAGGCGAGCAGAGCAGCATTTAATCACCAAGCAGGTGCCAGCTGGTCTCGTCTAAACTTCAGAAACTGTAGAAATAGACAGCTAAGGATATGAATTATACTCTCTTTCGCGGCCTCTCTTTCGCGGCCCCTCTTACTGGGCCCCTCTTGATCAAGCTGACCCCTAGCACACAAATAGAAACTAGAAGATAGCATGTTTTGGAATGTGTCTCTCCTACAAACACAGCCTGCGCACAGAACAAGAGCATTATATTCTCTATAACAAAGAATAGTGTCTGCGCCTTCGCAGATTGCAAACTGTTGATGAATAAATGTCTTAGAAGGTGTCATACTCGTCATAACTGTCAATCACCAAACCCTTGCTAAAGAAGAAACAATATGGGTGGTTTTGATGTGTCACTGACTGATAATATGATCTTTTTGTATATATGTGACTGTTGTAGAATGCTCGCTCTCTTGCGTCTCACAAGGTCTGGGTAACACACGTTGCGAGACGTGAGATCCAGTCAGCCGACAGACTATTTGCTTTGCAATAAACCCTAGATTTTGGGAATTGAACCTTGTGTCTGGCGTATCAGTTTGTGTATGGTGATTGTGCCTTGTTTCCATGTACGAGGGTCTTCAGGGCCCGTCAGTGGACGTAGATGTCGTTGACGAGATCCTCTGGGTCTGCCGTGGTCGTTGACAATGTGGTAGTAGTAGCCGATGATGGATTAGTTGATGAGGTAGTCGTTGTCCTAGATGTTTTTTTTGACAGGGTGCCGGACGATGTCGACAGCCTCGGGGTAGATGACCTGGAGTGGCAAAGTTACTGATTGTAGCGACTACCTTACTCCTAGTCCATAGTCCCCTTTCCTCCATACTTGTGGGATATTCGGTCCATCGGGATGGCACTGGAGCACTTTAAGCATAAAAAAATGTGTTGTACTTTTATGTTTATGCGGGGCCACCACACGTGACTGCAGCCCCTCCTTCCTGAGCTCCTCCCGCGCATCACCCTTCAGTCCTTTTCTATCGCCAGGTCCTGGACCATTTAGCAAAATATAGGATAATTATTAGAGGGGACGGCGGGCTGACGTATAGAACAAAGGGCCCTATGGACTAGGAGTAAGGTAGTTACTGTGGTGAGTAACTTTGTCATACTCCTACATCCCGACCCCTTTCCTCCATACTTGTGGGAGATTCCCAAGCACTGATCAAAGGAAAACGGGAGGATGGAAATGTCCTTTTTTGGAACAAATTCTTAAGAACTGCCTGGCCGAATTGGGCATCCGCCCGGGAGCTCAGGTCAAGACAATGTTTGCAAAAGCCAAAGGGGAAGCACACGTAGCAGCCTTGGTTATGGACTCCCAAGGGACGTATTTTTGGAAGGCAACGTAACAAAGAGTTGTGAAGAACGACCAAGTTGGCTTGTTCTGTCGAGGTAAAACTTCAGAGCTTGTCTGATAGTTAGGTTGTGTAAAACCCTCTCGGAATCGGAAAGAAAACCGTTAAGGATATTGACTGGTTTAAGTGGAATTCAGAGACAACTTTGGGAAGGAAAGGAGGATGATTGCGAAGCACAACCTTATCCTTGTGTAAAGTTAGGAACGGATGTTCGACATAGAGAACTTGAAGCTCACGTATTCTTCTCACAGATGTTACCGCAATCAAGAAGGCCACTTTCCAAGAAAGGTACTTGAGCTCTGTAGTGGCCATAGGTTCAAAAGGCTTATGACACAAGGCGGTGAGGACCACATTCAGATCCAATTTTGGATGAGAAGGCCTAACCGGAGGTAAAAGAATAAGACCACCTGCAAAATGTCTCTTGATGACTGGGTTTGCCAGTGAAAAAGAGCAACTGTCTGTAGACAGATAAGCCGCAATGGCGGATAGATATGTCCTGCATGATAAGACATGGATGCCAGCGGCTGCAAGGTCTAATATAAAAGACAAGACACAGTCAATAGAAGCCTGTCGGGGATCAAGCTGTTTAGCTAGACACCAATGACAAAATCAAAGCCATTTGCTCTTGTACTGAGCTATCGTATAAGGCTTACGTGCCGCCTGAATTATGAGCATGTTATCCTATGAAAGGTTGAACTGCGCTAAGGACCGGAACTCAGGTACCAGGCTGACAAGCTGAAGGATAGTGGGGAGTTGTGCCACAACTGGTGATTGCTATGGTGAAGAAGGTTGGGAATCTGCAGCAACCTGATTGGGTTGCACACAAACGGTTGCTGCAGTTCCGAAAAACAGAACCTGGCTGGCCACCAAGGAGCTATGAAGAGGAGAGTGCAGTTGAAAGCACTGTGGAGTTTCCAGAGCGACGGATGAACAAGCGGCAGAGGAGGGAAGTCATAAGCTTTCATGTTGTCCCAAGGGACACTCTGAGACACTGAGACCGTCCCTGGAAGCATAAAGAGGAAGTTTTCTGTTCATTGAGGTTGCAAAGAAGTCCACCGCTGGAGCACCCCATTGCTGGAAGATCTTGTTAAGAACATTGGGGTTCATCTACCACTTGTAACTCTCTGCATCCATGTCTTATTCCTGGTTCCTCAGAGTACATTGATTACTCGTAGAAGAAGCAGGATCAAAGAAGTGCGTAGAGGAACAGGCCTCCCGGGGCATGGAGAAAGCATCCCCCAGACTCATCCCTTGAGGGCACCTGCTGGCAAACTAGTCGCACTTGGAGCTGGCCACCCATTTGAGGCAGGATCGCAGCTCCCTGCTGAGGGAATCTGCAATAGTGTTGTGGATCCCTGCTAGGTGGAAGGGAATGAGGAACATGTCCTGGGATAGCGCCCAGAGCCACAGTGTCTGTGCCTCCTTGGACAGGTCGGGAGAGCGTGCCCCCAAACCCTGCTTCCCGATGTCGAACATTTTAGTGGTTTTGTTTATGGTGATGCAAACCGCCTTGCCTTGGAGCTGGAGTTGGAAGGACTTGAGAGCCCAAAACACAACTCGGAACTCCAACACATTGATATGTAGTATCTTCTCTTCAGGCTGCCGGAGTCCTCTAGCGTGGAACCTTCAAGTGCGTGCACCCCAACCTTCCAGGGAGGAGTTTGTTGTCATTGTGGTCTGATGCACCAACGGACAAAAGGGGGCACCTTGCTTGAGGTGCGGTCGATGAGTTTGCTAATGCAATGCCTGGTGAAATGCTGTGTTGATTGAGAACTTGTCATTCTAGGAGCCGACACCCGTTTCCACCTGCCACCTAGGAACTCCTGGACAGGTCTCATACGCAGTCTGCAGATGCATGAGGACATCATCCTGAGTAATGACTTGATTGAGCGAACCATTGTCAGTTGGAGAGAGGGCAGCTGCTGAATCTTGCGAAGTATGGCCTTGACACACTCCTCCAAGGGTGTAGCTAGATACCGCAGCATGTTCAGTTGTGAGCCCAAGAACAGGGCGTTCTGAGATTGCGACATGCAGCACTTTCAGAAAGTTTATGGAGAATCCCATTGAAGTCAGGCAATGAATAGTTTGCTTGGTATGTTGCAGGTCTAGTTGGTGAGACTGCACGCGGATTAGCCAGTCATCTAAGTAAAGGTAAACGTAGATGCCTGAGCGACGCAGATGGGCAGCTGCTGGTGCTAGGTATGTGAAAGCATGCATCCTCCAAATCCAGGGACGAGAGGAAATCCCCCTGTTCCAGCACATGCTGAAGCGTGACCATGCTGAACTTTTACAATTTTAGGAACTTGTTGGGTTCCCCGAGGTCCAGGATGGGTCTCCACCCATTGGACTCTCTCACCAGGAAGTATCTGGAGTACAATCCGGAGCCCTGGCAGTGAGATGGAACGGCTTCTATGGCCCCTTGTCGTAACAGGGGCTGAATCTCTTGTAGGAGGAGTGGCAGATGCTGCTCTTGCCTTAGTAGTGGAGGAATGGAGGGGCATTTGTCTTGACCCTGTGACCGTGCTCGACGATGCTGAGCATCCATTTGTCGGTGGTGATATTTTGCCATTGCTCGACAAACTGCGATAGCCAGCGTCTCACTGGGGTGCTAAAGTGGGGGCTCGAGAGATCCGACGCTGTTGAGGCTTGCTCTGAGGCTTGCAAGCGGGTGGAAGCAATGCATCGCCTCTGCGTACAGCTATACGGCTGTGATCCTCCTCTGTACTCCTCTTGCGAACTGGTGAGGGATGGTTGACAGGCCGATAATCTCTAAAGGTCCTGGAGACTCTGCCCTTCCCAGACCGAAAGGACTATCTTCTCTGTTGCGGGTACCCAAGGATCGAGCTGTATCTGCGTCCATTTTGATGGCTAACAGTGTATCGTCGACCTTTTACCCAAAGAGGTCCACCCAGCCCTACAGATACAGATACAGGGTGTATCGGCCATTTTTACCCCCTAAAAAGTTCGGAATACTTCCAAAAAATTAAAATAGGAAGTAAAAATACTCCCAACAAAAAATAGGAAAAAGACATTTAGAATCTTGTGGCCCTGCTTTCACCCTCACAGCTCCTTGGATATGTTTGGACCAGTAGTGCATGTAGCACTACAGGAAGAAACTACCATTTTAACTGCCTGATTGGAAGAAGTGAACATGTATCATTTAATGTGCATGAATAGCTAGGTGCAAAGAAATAAATATTGCAAAATAATTTTAGCATTTTAGTTAAAACATATTTTTACTTGCTTATAAAATACTCCCCATCGGGAATTGGACTTTTTACTCCCTAAAAAATAAATTTACTCCCAACTTTAAAACAATAGGGAGTAAAATACTCCCACTTCCAAATCTTACCTGGAATACTGGGTCCACCCCATCGAAAGGCATGTTGTAACCTTTGACTGTACCGGAGGGCGAAGGTTTGTCGCTTTTAATCATGGGAAATATCTTGTACCATAACTCCCTGTCACACCTCGAGAGAATGGCCAAAGAATTGGCTGGTTTAATGTTGGTTGCGGCTGCAGTATTTATGAGTTTTCGAAAAGTGTCTAGCTGCTTGTCTACTTTGTCCAGGGGCACCATGAAAGGGGAAGACGGATTGGCTGACTGTTTTCATGCTGCAACGGATACCACGGAGACGGGGTCTGGTTGAGTGACATTTTTGGCGGAATCTGTAACACTACATTTTTTATCTAGTCTGTCTTTCTTTGGAGGTAATGAGGAAGGATTCTTCATAATCAGCAGCCCATGCTCCCAAAAGTCATCAGTCACTGGGACGGCAACTACCGATTTTCTGGAGACTTCCCGCCTCTGAAAAAGGAACCCCTCCTTTCGTTGCTCCTATGGAACCAGATCAAAAAGCTAGCGCAAGCAGATCATGGAAAGAGCAGATTTCGTCTGGATGGCATATCCGTTGGCTCCCCATCAGCAGGCACCAGGTCATCATACTCATCAGTAGTAGTAGTATGCGTGTCCGGAGCTGCATCCGTACCTGGGCAAATGCCTGAGCATAGCTGACGGCGGCAGCACACAATTGAGGAATTGGTCTCAGATGTGGTGGCAGAGCCACTGCCTCACGTGAAGGCCAGGGAGGACGACTGCTACTTGGGCCAACCTGTGCTTGCTGGAGGAGGTAGGGGCTATTGCAATTCATTGACTAAAGTTTGCAGAATAGACAGAATGCCTAAAGACAGGTAGTGTTGCTGGTGTTCCCACAGGAACTGTAGGAAAAGCCACCGGTGGAACTGCCACTTGTGGAGCAAACACTGGTGGCCGGGGTGCTGGCGAAATTGGGTCCCGTTATTCCTGCAGTTCTTCATGCTCAGAGAATAAAGCCTCAACAGGCTCTTCATCACCTAAGAATACACTATGTTGCATAAACTGGGCAGGAGGTCTTGCTGGCGCCAGGGTGAACATTTGATTGGTTTAAGTTGGCTGCGGTAGGGAAGATAGAGGTGGGGGTATTTCCTTGTTCAAACACATGCTCCTAGGAAATAAAGCAAGTACTTGTGCTTGTGGAGTCGACAGTGACATGCTGGCCTTGGAGGCAGAGCAATCCTGGATACAGTTGTAGTCATCAAAGTCGTTGACGAAGCGATCGTGGATGGACTGGTTATCGATGAGGTGGTGGAATTTCACAGATGGACCATCAACATGGTCGTTGACGGGATTGTCGTTGCCGAGGTCATGGATGAACTGTTGTTGACTTCGATGTTCACCGGCGGCTCGTAGGCGGGGTAGACATTGTGGCCGTCGTGGGACCCCTTGTTTCCAAAGAGTGGGACGAATGTTTCGTCGTGGCCGTAGTCGTGATTGTAGACGTCTCAGTGGTAGATGGGGCCAGAGATTGGGCTGTTGCCGATGTCATTGACGGGCAGGTAGACAAAAATTCCAACTCATGTCCCCTTTTAGGTTTCTTCCCCCAGAAAGTGTCCTCATGGGAGTCCAATCTACGGGTCTGCCAAACCTGGCAGAGGCATGTCTCCAGACTGAGACTGAGTCAGAGGCCCTGGCACTCTCTTCCAGCCAAGCCACCAATCTCCTATGGCTATCCTTCCGAGTCTTTGTGGAGAAGGCTTGGCAAATGCAGCAGTCCACCTCATGCAGGTGCAGGCAATAGATGCATTTCTCATGTCGATCATCTACAAAAATTTACTTAAGGCAACACTTAAAGCAGGGCCTGAAAAGGCTCGACTTGCTGGGGTCCGCCATGCCAGCGTGGCGAGTCCCTGAAAATCAAGAAAAGGGCTTCTCTGAGAATACTGTCTGAGGTTCAGAGATTTGTTGGACGTTCAGATCTTCACCAGCAACAGATCCCAACTACCGGCGGTCACAGCCGTGACTGATGATACAATGAGGACTCCCAACACAAACATGTGGTAAAAATCTGACGATGACCACCAGGGCTGGCGCTAAGGAGGACCACTATCATTGGCTGGGGCAGTATAATCCAAAGTGACAGCAATAGGCTATACAAGTACAAAGCAGATTTTAAGATTAAAGCAAAACTGTTTTAATATTACTGAAGATTCTCATTTTGATAACGGAATATTCATGAACATGTGAATCCATGAAAGAGCCAATGCTGGCGAACAGTCATCCCTCTGGGAAGTGAGGTAAATTCTGTTACTGTCCTCTTTTTCAATGAAATGAAATCTTGAAATCTTCTGGCACTGTATCTAGCAGAGTCATCAAAGTCGGTGCTGACTGATTCACTATATGTTGAGCATCACAGACCTCAGCATTATACTTGATGCAGAGCCCACCATGGCGCTATTATCACACGCTTGGCATCAATGGCACCCTAACACAATCTTGAGGTAAAGAACTGAGTGGAGGATTCAGCAGGGACACAAGGAGAGCTGGGAAAATCGCTGGGCTAAGCGCAGCCGTTTGTGTAAGGAGAACCCTCCCAGTCATATTAGTTTGAGGTGATAACCAAACAAAGACATGATCTAGGTCTAGAAAGAGCAGACTTTTATAGGCCTGCCTCTTCATGGTGCCTAGCAAAGACTGATCTACGTTCTCAGATAGCACTTAACTTCATACTTCTTCAATGCAAACAAGCTTAAGTGTTATGGTGAGGTGGCAGGGAATAATGAGCCCATCTTCACCCATTTTTCATTAGACTGTGTGCAGTGTTTGAAGAATCACAAGATTGTAAGGAAACCACCAAATACTTCCCAGAGGAACAAACACACGCAGGCTTAATTTGGCATAGAAATTCCACAAACTGATATGAAACAAATAGCATAAAGAACCCAAACCAAGGAAAGCATCACAGCATCTTGACCTAAACAAATTACCAGATGTCATGCTTTCAGATCAAACATACGAGGCATGGCACTCATGGACTACGTTAGGCCAGACACGTTACTCAACTGTCTTTACTTTATGGGTCCATAGGGCCCTTAGTTGCAGATTTAACAAAATCCCAAATGATAATAGTACCACTTAACCATACAGGACATCAGTTAGGAACCTTACTCAGGACAACATCAATACAGTTACAAAACAGTGTTAGAATTTAAAAGAATTTTCCAGGTTGAATTTACGAACACCAAATTTATCAGCGGGTTGGTAAAAAAAAAAAAACAAAAAAAAAAATCAGCAGCTGCCACAGCATTAGAGAAATCATTGATCACATATATACTAGAAAGTAATAGTTAATCCCAAACCAATCTCTAACTATCCACATATACCTGCTTAGCAATGAAAATAACACAAAATAACTTCTAACATTCAACTCCAAACCCGCATGAAGGAAAAAATGAAAATCAGTTACTGGGAGGATGGCCATTTGATTAAGACCTAGTAGGGAAATTAAATCAGCATTTATAAATATTTTAAAAAAAGACAATGCTTCCACTCTTTGACTTTTGGAGACTTTGCAGTGTATGACAGGGTCAGGAGTATGACTCTGTCAAGGGGGACCCCTCTCGAGCTCGAGTAGGCAGTCTACCAGTGTAACGCCAGACATACCACAGAGGTGGTGTGGGAGAGCTGAGAGGGACCCCTGACCCAGGTTTCAAAGTGTGTTCTCGTTCTCTCTCTCTCCCCCTCTCTCTCTCCCTCACTCCCCCTCTCTCTCTCCCTCTGCCCCTCTCTCCCCCTCTGTCTCCCTCTGTCCCTCTCTCGTAGTCAAGTAAGATTTACAGTTATAGCCCAGTTTATTAGTGTAGGCCGTGGAAGATGCCACACGGTTTACCTGTTTTTTGAGAGAATTGAATTAAGGTAGACCCCGAGTGTTTTTATCTCTTTAGAGACGTTGATTATATTACTGTCAATGACGAAGGATGAGTATCTAGTGTCAAGTCTATTTAGGCGTGCCTGTGTGCCCACGAACATTAACTCGTTCTTGTCGTCATTGAGGCAGAGACTGTTGGTAGCCATCCAGGCTTGGATTTCGAGATAGATATTATTTAGCAGTTTGGAGTCATGGTCGTAACAGCCAGTGAGGGGGATGAGGACTTGAGTGTCATCTGCATAGTTATTGCAGATGACACCCAAGTTGTCCAGGCGGTCGAAGAGTAGCTTCGTAAATATATTGTATAATGTGGGTGAAACATACGATCCCTGGGGGACACCACAGAGTATCAGTGTGTGGTCTGCTGAGGCAGAAGGGGAGAAGACTCTGGTGGTCCGATTTGATAAGAATTGAACCCAGTTGAAGGCATTAGTGGAGAATGCTGCCGCTGTGTTAATGTGTTTGGTGAGAATTTGGTGGTCGACGAGGTTGAAGGCCGCGGAGGAGTAAGAGGATTGCTAACTTGCCTTTGTCCTTCGCCTCGTCCATTTGGATCTTTAGATCTAGTAGGGCTGTCTCAGTTCCATGTCTGGGTCTGAAGCCTGATTGTCTAAATCCTAGGAGTTCATTCTCCTCTAGGTGCTTCTGAATTTGGAAGGGGACGTTGGTGATTGGCCTGTAGTTAGTGGGGACATTTGGATCGAGGTTAGGTTAATTTATTAAAGGCATAACCCAAGCTTCCTTGAGGTTATTCAGTACCCGATTGTAGGCGAATGAGGAATTCATCAGCGTGGTGATGAAGGGGGCTATGTTTTTTCCACCCTCTTTAATGACGGTGGCAGGGCAAATATCGCCTTGGCAATTGGATAGTTTTAGGCTTTTTATGATGTCTTCAAGTTCCTTTGAAGTTACTTGTGAGAAGGTGAAAGAAGTGCAAGGATGAGGGGTTTTCGCTGGGTCAGGGGCGGGCTTGGAGCCAATAGTGGAGCTAGCCTTTTTAGCATTGATCTTATTTTGGAGTAGAGTGATTTTGTCTGCGAGTGCTTGCTGGATTTCAGTACACCACTCTGTGTCTTTGTGCAGTCTTGTGTGGGCGGTGCAGGGGAGTCAAGCTCTTTGAGGATGAAGAAGAGTTCCTTAGTGCTGGATTTGGCATTATGGATTCTGGAATTATAGGTTTCTTTTTTAGCAGAAAGGATGGCTACTTTGTAAGTAGCGGAAGCAGACGTAAATGCAGTTTTGTTGGTGATGGAAGGTGATTTACGCCAAGTGGATTCAGCTGATCATTTTGTGTGTCTAAGACTTTTTAATTTGGGAGTAAACCACTTGTTAAGGTGAGCCATGGGTTTGGCTTTCCTAAGTTTAAGAGGGGATGCAATATCTAGTGAAGTTTTAAGAGTTTTGTTGTAGAGGTCTACCCAGTTCAGAGGGTCAAGGTTGCTGAATTTAGTCTTGTTAAGGATGCCGTTGATGAGGGGCTGGAGGCTGTCTATGGTTATGTTGCGACAGTTTCTGGATAGCGAGGGGGGTGCTAAAGTGGCTTTGGCCGGAAAGGAGGTGATGGTCTGACCAGGCTACGGGTTCATTTTGGATAATGGAAATGGAGCAGTTAAGGTCAGATACCCAGTCCAGCGTTCTGCCTTTGGAATGGGTGGGTGTGGTGATTCTGTGTATAAAGCCCAGGTTGGAGATAGCGTTGTCCACGGGTAGGACATGATGGTCGTTAGGGACTTGGAGGCAGAGGTTCAGGTCTCCTAAGAGGATAGTTTGGGATCAAAGTTTGGCATGAGTGGAAAGGAGGTTCAAGATGTTCTCCTCAAAGGAGGGGGAGGGATCAGGGGGCCGGTAGACATGATGCAAGAGTATTGTGTGGGTGGGTGCAAGAGTTAGTTTCACCGATAGGAGCTCTGCAGAGGGGAAGCTGGAAGGGGGAGTGGCGCTGAGGGCTAGATGGGATTTGGCAATGAAGGCCACTCCTCCACCTTTGCCCGTGGTTCTGTCTGCCCTGATAATGGTGTAATCTTCAGGTAGGGCTAAGGAGAGTGCAGGACCTGCTGCCTGGTGTAGCCAAGTTTCTGTAACAGCTAGGAAGTCTAGGCTTTTTGTGATAATAAGATCAGCGATCTTTGCGGCATGCGCAACAAGGGATCGAGCATTGATAAGGGCTCCTTTAATATTGGCAGGTTGTGGAGTGGTGTTAGGTATTTTAGGGGTCGCGTTGTGGGGGGAGGGATGGTGTGGGGGGGTGGTTCTGGGAGAGAGAACGAGTTGTTTCACTACTGGTATTGAGTCGAGGATTTTTAGACATAGCGGTGGCTTTGTGGTTTAGGAAGCAAGAGCCTAGTCTCTGGTTCCTGGAATGGACGGAGAGTGGGATAAGTGGTGTTGGTGGCATAGCGAAACGATGTAGCCATTCGAGAGGGCTGAGTAGGTCACTAGTTACTGTGTTTGAGGGTGCTATGCTAGATGGTCTATGTTTGAGCTTGGGTAGAAGAGGTGGTAGAAGGTATGTTGGGGTGACTGCATGAACTAGAGCAAGGAGGGAGGCCAAGGCCAATGTGGCTGTATGGAATGAGGACATGGTGGCTTGTCAGTAGGCTGGCTTAGCCTGATTCAAAAGTTGACCCAGAGGGCAGACTTTCAGTAGGCTGATTCAAAAGTAACAGTGGGCAGAATGCCAGCAGTAGGCTGGTTCAAGAGTTAAATCAGTGCGCAAAATATCTGCAATATGATGGTTTAAAATTAACACAATGGGCAAGATATCTGCGATAAGCTGATTTAAGATTCAAGATTCTCAAGGTTCTTTTTTTAGATTTGGCAGTCTTTTTCTTGGTCAACTCCTCAGTGCTGTGATGAAAGAGCTTCTCACCATTGAAACCTAAGTGCAATATCTTATTTTACACATTGCGGTTGAATTAAGCAGCCTGCATCCACATCTGAGCCCAGACATTCCATTTGCCGCTGGACCGGAGATTCCAAATGATCGGCAACCAATTACTTGGCCCCAATCAAGCGGGATCCGAGGGATTGATGCTCAAGGGGCAATAGTGCCACAAAACCCCCATCTCAGACCACAGCTTTGGATTACATGTGGCCAGGATATCAACAACATTGGCTTGTTGAAGATGCAAACTCAAATCTCTGTGGACCATTTGCCTGAATCCGTCAAGGATTTTATCTTCCTTGTTCAGTGGGAAGCTAGTGGAAGACTGCGGAGAAAATGTGTTGCACAACATGGCAGCAGCCACTACTGATTTTTGTATCAGAGGAAACAGCGCTAAGCAGAGCCTTTCAGATGGAAGTGGCTTGTACCAGATATTCAGCCTGCAGCTGACCAGTTGAGCTGCATGTGGCTTTTCCTGTACCTTCCTAGACTCTGAGATGACATCCTTCAAGATGTCTATAATGGATCTGGCTGACCCCCTAGAAGAACAAGTTACTTACCACTCTGTCCTTGTGAAAGACAGTGTGAGGAGGCTTGCAGGATAAAGCCAGTAGCTCACTAACCCTTTGGGCAGTTGTTATTGCCACTAAAAAGAGTGTTTTGGGCACGAATGAAGAGGCTCAAAGGGAGTACCCATTAAAATGTTAAATTTAGATCCCAGAGGGGACTTGAAAAGGAGATGGGGAATAATACAATTCTTGAAGGGGTTAACTAATGTTTACCAGAGGTATTTTAAAGTAGGAGCCTTCCTCAGCAGTACGCTTGAAGATAGAAAGCGCTGCTAGATAACCTTTGATCGTACCAATGTGGAGCCCCAGATTCCATATTTGCTAAACGCAAAAGAAAAGATAACGCCATCAGTATATTGCATGAAAAAGGGTCAACATTCTTATCTCTACACAAGCTGCAGAACTTATTCCAACGTCTGCGGTATAAAGATTTGGTTGCTGGCCTTCTGGCCGAAAGCAAAACCTCCATTACGTCGTCCGGGAGGTCCCAATATTTGTATCTCAGCCTCTCAGAAATCATGCGTGACCGATGAGTCCTGATATCCGGATGGAGCACCTAACCCTCTTCGCGAGAGAGAAGTTCCTCTCTTTATGGAAGATGAATCGGAGGGCAGATGGACATGTCCAGAAGGTTAGGGTACCACGTTCTCCTGGCCCAATCCGGGACAATTAGGACCATGGGTTTCCTCAACCTCCTCAACCTCCTTATTACGTGAGGAATGACGGGGGCTAGAGGAAACGCGTAGAGGAGTGGAAATTTCCCGGCTCCACCACGAAAGCGTCTCCTAGAGATCCTCTCAGGGTAAATACCCTTGAGCAGTATAGTTCGCACTTCCGGTTGGCATTGGTCGCAAACAGATCCAATTGAGGGGTTCCCCAAAGGGTGAAGATCTCTTGAAGGACTTCCTGAGCTAGTTACCACTCGTGAGAGACTGTGCTCTGCCTGCTCAGAGCGTCCACCGTCGTGTTCTTCTTTCCGGCTAGGTGAACTGCCGACAGAGTGATTCCTTCTTGTATTGTCCAGAACCAGAGCTGCATTGCCTCTTTGCACAGTGGTAGTGACCCTACACCTCCTCTCTTGTTGAGGTAGTACATGGCTACTGTGTTGTCCGTCATTATCAGGACATTCTTTCCCTGTACAGATGAGAGAAAAGCCTTCAGCGCTAGTCTGATTGCCCTCAGCTCTAAAAGGTTGATATGTAGTTTGGACTCCGATGGAGACCAACGACCGCTGATGGTCAAATCGCTGGTGTGGGCTCCCCACCCAGTGAGTGAGGCGTCCATCAATACTGTGTCTCCGGCCATGGTTGCCAAAAAGGTTCTCCTTTCAAGATGTTCTCGGACAGTCCCACCACTGAAGGTCCAGGGAGACTCTGGGATTTGTAGGAGATCTGACATCCTTCCTAAGAACTCTAACCACTGGGTCCTGAAAGCCCATTGGAGAGATCTCATTCTCAGGCGAGCCTCTGGTACCAGAAAAATGCAGGTTGCCATCAGGCCGAGCAACCTCAGAAAATCGAAGGCCGGAAGATGTTGGGCATTTTGGAATTTTGACACCATCTGCAGAATGTCTTGAGCCCTCACCTCTGGTGGCAAGGCTTTTACCCATTGATGCATCCAGGACTGCTCCGATAAACTGGAGTTTTTGTAATGGTATCATGTGGGTCTTCTTGAAGAGTGAGAAGACAAGCCTGTGGAGGGTGTGGCAAGTATAGCTGAGATGATCTAGGGCCTGTTCCGGGGAATTGGCCCTGATCAGCCAATCGTCCAGGTAGGGGTAAATGTGAATCCACGCTCTCCTGAGACTCGCTGCCACAACTGCCATTAGCTTGGTGAAAACACTCAGGCGGAGGTTAGCCTAAATGGCAGTACCCGAAAATGATAGTACTCAGGTACTTTCTGTGCTTGTGATGGATTCACACATGAAAGTAAGCATCCTGAATGTCCATTGATACCAACCAATCCTGAAGCTGGAGGGCCTGAAGGATCTGGGCAAGGGTTACCACCTTGAACCTGTCCTTCCTGAGGAACTTGTTCAAGTCTCTTAAGTCCAAAATGGGTCTCAATCCTCTGTCCTTTTTCAGAATTAGAAAATATGGGGAGTACCAACCCTTGTTCCTCTCCGCTACAGGTACTGGTTCTATAGCACCTTTCCAAGGTTAAAATCTCCTGCATGAGGAGCGGATCTGGAACCTTCAAAGAGTTGCTCCCTGGTGGATGACTCTGAGGTGTTTGTAGGAATGGTAGGCAGTAACCTTGGGCAACTGTTTCTAATGCCCAAGCATCTGAAGTAATAGCCTGCCATACTGTCGGATGCTGTGTTAATGTGCCTCCTACTGCTGTCTTGTGATATAAGACCTCAGAGAGGTTTTGGAGCGGCTGACGCAGAGGCTGAGGGTAAAGCAGCCCCTGCTGTTGCAGTCTTAGTTCTTCTACCCCGTCCACCATGTGGGGAATAGTCTGAGCTGGCTGTCCTCTGTATTTTCCGAATGCAAAATAATAGCGAAAGGACCTACCTCTCACAGGCGCACCTGTAGTGCGGTTTGGAGTTTGCCTTACTGCAGCTCCAAGGGATTTGGCTGCCGCCTTGGAAATTTGCAGCTTCTCCAAACTCTCATCAGCTTTACTCCGAAATAGATGTGTGCCGTCAAAGTACATGTTGAGAGCTCTGGACTGTACGTTTGGGGCAAATCCTGACTTCCGCAACCACGCAAATTACCGTACTAGCCGACATGGCCCTGCTGATGCCGTCAACAGAGTAGAGACCGGTCGGGAGGGATTCGTACATAGCATGCTTTCCATCCTTGATAATGTTCAAGAAACCGTCCCGTTCCTCCCCTTTGGGGATGTGGTCAGCCGCCATCGAAATGCAGTCCCAAAGGGTGTGGGTAAACCTTCCCAGCATGCATGTGGCATTAGCAGACTTCAACACCATACTACTGGCCGAGAAAACCTTCTTGGCCATGGCATCACATTTTTTGTCATCCCTATCTTGTGGGATTGTGGGATAGGCATTTTGTTTGCCAGAAGAGGTTGCAGCCTGTACCACCAGGCTTTCTGGTGTTGGATGCTTCGAAAGGTATAGAGGGTCCGAAGATGATGCTCTATATTTAGCTGTTAACCTTTTGTTAACTGCTGGGACAACCTCAGGAGTTTCCCAGTTGGAAGATACCCTCTTGTGCAGAGCTTTGTAAAATTGGACAATAGGGTCTTCCTGTAGTCCTTTGTCGAGTATGTTTGTTAAGTCATCCCGCTCGAAAACAGGCGTGGGTCTAGACCATCCCATGTACTCCATCACTCTAGTCATGAGCTGTCTATAACTGCCTTCAGCATGATCTCCTGGATCAGCTCTACCCAATTCAACTTCAGGGGGAAGTGTCAAATTTGATGAATAACACAGAACCGAGCGTTACGTTACCAAAGCTGTGAAGCGTGGAAAAACTGAACTAAGCAACGGAGGCTGCGCGGGCTACTTCTACCTGTGATGACGTTGAGACGGAGGCCTCTGAGGGACATCGACTCGAAACCCATCGATGCACAGCGCCCTCTACTGGGGGAAAAATGTCAGACAGCAAGCTGGATATTAGGAAATATCAAAGATAAGGAATAAGTGGGAGGACACAATCCATTCGAAGCAGACATTTGTGCATAACATCACAAGCCGCAATGCAACTAGGGCCTAAACGTTAGAATGAAGGGGAACCTCAGGGGGTAGCTAAGGTATCTTGGTGTTAGCAACTTTATAAAACTTACGAGTGCTGAAGCTCTACATCAGATGGTACTTCCGGGGCAGGATCCATAGAGCCCTCAGCTCCAAGGCTGGTTTTAGCACCACAAAGGGGAACCTCAGTAGTCGTAATGATGGCTAGCCTCAACAGGCCTCCAGGAACCCTCCTTGAGCAGAGGGCACATTGGAACGTGTCACTAAGCCGGGTTCCTGAGGAGAAAAGGGGCTCACTTACTTTGACATAGCTACTACTTGGCCTTAATGAGCTGCTTCAGGGATTAAGGAGGCAGATTTTTAGAAGATCTCTTCCTACCACACAAGATGATCCCATAGGCAAAGCACAGACAGCACGTACCAGAAGGCACAGAGATACCACAAATGCTCCGGGCCTAAGCACACAGCATGAGGTTCTATGGATGGGAAATTCTTGTCACCAACAGGCAGGAGGTGAAGCCAAACTGACACAGTGTAGGCCAACTGTCCATACTGGCAGAGAGAAGAAATATTAAATTGAAACAGGATGAAAATGCAAGATGACAGTTGAAAAAATTGTATTAGGTCAAAAAACGTTTTTAAAAATCAAGAAGAAAAAGAAGAAAAAAAAAGATCGATTTAGAAAGATTGCTCTGTGACCGCACAGAGCCGTTCTAAATCGAAAATGTCATGTCCCTGCGATGCACAGGGGCCGACGGGCATGGGTGTGTCAGGAAAGTAAATGTGGGGCTGTGTGTATGTGCACAGTTTAACACCTCTCCTCCACGATTTAGAAAAAAAACTAGTGGAAGAGGCTGGGGGGGTCTTTTTTGTGTTCAGTCGTTAAAATGCAGAAATATGACACAGAACCAAAAAAACTACGAGCTGTCCTGGCTGGCCAAGCGAGGTCTAAAGGACTAGTGGACATTGTAGGAAGGGGAAGCTCAGCACGCTCCTGTTGAAGTCCCTCATAATGCCATTTTTTATGTCATTGTGAATCCCTTCTCTTATAATATGTATGTGCTCATAGGCTTTGCAATGGGAACGTGCCGAGTTAAGCTGGTCATAACATCCGCTGAATTCCAAGGATTTTGTTGCGTTAAATCTGCGTAACTTAACTAAGGTTTTTACAGTAAATTTCAAGGGTTTTGTTATACCATCGTTTTCATACGGCCCACTTCACTGTATATGTTAAAACACTACCAAGACACCAGTGTACCTGTTACCCCAATATGTTTCTTTTTACATACATGTCTTTTGGGCCCACTACACAGGGCCTTTAGCCCTGGCCAGTGAGCATGGCCTGTGGCCATGCCTACTGTATATTTTAACACACTACCGGGCAACTAGCTGTGGCCTTTGGCCGTGTCCACTGTACACGTTCCACAAATGTTTCTTTTGGACCCAGTAGGTAGCCTTTGTTCGTGTCCACTGTGCATTTTCACAGTTCGAAATTGCCAGGAGCTGGGAGCTATTTAGCTCCTGGTTATACCCAAGGGGAGCCTGATAGTGGTGCCATACAACCCTAGCTATGTGATATTAACTGTGTATATTGGGGGGAGGGTTGGGGCATCTGGGGGGAGGGGGACCTACATATACGTGCAACAGAAGCAAAAGAGAGGAGGGAAGAGTTGAGGCGGTTTATCAAAATTGGCTTAATAGCTACATAAAAAGAAATAGAGTCATGATATATCTTGAGTGGCAGAAAGTTGATATAGCGCTCCTGCAAAAGACCCACCCCACTAAGGAGAAATTAGATACACTGACGAGGAAATGGAGGGAAATCACGGTTGACAACATATGCAAGAGGAGTCCTGATCTGGATGGCACAGTGGGTCCCGTTTCGGGTCCTCAGACAGGGGAAGATAATGCTGATAGGATGGCCACAGTTAGGGGCATGGTAGAAAACAAGGAGATATGCGTCAAACACGTACACCCCGAACCAGAACACCACGGCTTACTTTAAGGCACTATACCTCAAGATCAGCCAGCATAGGGACTGCGGGTTTGTGTGAGGAGGGGATTTTAACTGCACAATAGATCCGGAGAAAGATAGGTCAGATGACAACATTTTTAGCCCACCCGCAGTGGCCAAGGCATTGACGGCGTTGGTACGAGACCTGAAATTGACAGATGTGTGGAGGAAACTGCACAGGGTATATTCACACTATTCAGCCCCACAGGACCTGCATACAAGATTAGATTATGTGTTTGCGGGGGACGAGGTGATGCACGAGTTTACACATGCCGAATATAAAGCCAGAGTCCTGTCCGACAATGCGCCCCTGGTCATCACGTGGCAAATAAGGCCTCACCGGGCGAGGATCTCTACCTGGAGACTCAGAGAGGAGGCTTTGAAAGATGTGGGATTTCGTGACCACGTTAGATCGGTAGTGCAGGAGCATTCCGCACATAACACCGGCAGTGTGAGCTCGGCCGGGGTGCTGTGAGAGGCGTTCAAGGTGGTGGTTCAGGGGCGGAGGTGTTGGGGTGGGGGGGGTTACAATGGCCAAGTCCAAAGGGTTGCCGGAGGAAATAATGAGGGGACTACAAAAGACAGAGCAGAAATTGGAAGAGATGATGAGAACTGGCAGTAGGACACAAGAGGAATCAGGAGAAGCGCTATGCCTCCAGCAGGAATGTATGGTGCAATGGGAGAGGCTGGGTAACCTGAGCTATATGAAATATATTGAGGACCAACACGCGAGGGGGATAAGCCCGGCCATCTACTGGCGTGGTTATACAAGGGTGAAGTTGCTCCGCAGCCAATACGGGCAGTGCGTGGGGCAGACAGCCACTTACGTGAAACCCAAGAGGAGGTAAATGAGTGCTTCTATGACTTTTACAGGGAGCTATATAGTATGCCCAGAGGAGGTGGACATACAAGAGGCACTTTCTGAGATAAACCTCCCCCGACTCACCGAGGAGGAGAGGAACAGATTGGAAGTCCCCATAACGGTGGATAAACTAGAAAATGTGATCAGAGATCTGCCTACCAACAAGGCCCCAGGGGCAGACGGGCTCCCCAGTAGGTTTTACAATGAATATAGGGCCGATATCCTCCCTCCATTGCTGTCAATGCTGAACGAGGCATTGGAACAAGGCAAGCTACCCGAATCACTAAGGGATAATGGTCCCCCTCCTAAAACCTAATAAACCAGACACGGATTGTGGGTCATATAGACCTCCGTCACTATTGAATCAAGATGGGAAAATTCTCACTGCAGTTATGGCAATGAGGTTGAGACCGATGAAAGGTAAGATTATCCACCCAGACCAGATGGGATATGTCCCGCATAGGAACGTCACAGATAACTTGAGAAGGCTACATCACATAATAGATCATGAAAATGGGAAGGAGGATGAGGTGGCGGTGGTTTCGTTTGATGCCGTGAAAGCGTTTGATTCAGTTAAGTGGCCCTGGTTGCTAGCAGTTCTAGAGGCCTTTGGCATGGGACCCACGTATATAAGATGGGTGGGATTACTGTATAGTGCCCCGAAGGCCAGAGTCAAAACGGGCTCCGTGATTTCGGAGCGGTGGCAACTGAGTAAGGGAAACAGACAGGGGTGTCTATGGTCCCTGATGCTCTTTATACTTGCGCTGGAGCCGCTGGCGGTTTACCTGCGAGCGGAGTTTGGGGAGGTGGAAGTAAGCACACAGGAGGGGAGACATTTGGTCTTGCTTTACACTGATGACATGTTGCTGTATTTAAGATATCCGGAAGAGAACCTACAATATGTCCTGGAGGTGCTGGCACGATACGCCCTAGTATCCCGTATATCGGTGAATCCCCAGAAATCTAGCTTGTACCCCCTGGGCCGATATATAGGTAAGCCTGTGCACAGTTTGCCGGTGCTGCCTATCAAATGGGAGCTGGTTACGTTTAGATACCTGGGGGTAGATCTATACCACGACCCCAAAGAGGAACATAAGCATAACATAGTGAAAGCAGTGGAAAGGATAGAGAAGTGCATGAAGTTCTGGGGGAGGTTGCCATTAACCATGATGGAGCGGGTGATTCTTCTGAAAATGGTAGTGCTACCGCGACTACTACAGTATTTCGCAAATGTCCCCTTCGCAATCCCGAAAAAGTTGTTTGATAGATTACATAGTGTATGCAGGGGTTTCATTTGGCATATGTCAAGGAATAGGGTGGCGTTATGGAAGCTCCAGAACTCATGAGCAAGGGGGTATTAAATTGCCCAACTTCGAGATGTACTTTATAGCCAGTCAGCTGCAGTATGTGGCCAGATGGTTGTCGGATGAACGGACTACGGAATTGAGACTGTTGAAAATGGCGGGTGGACCTTTTTTCTGAAGGAAGTGATTTGGGCACCAGACTTACACAGAACCAGTCAGCACCTCCTGCTGCGCCTGGGCTGTAATATATGGCATAGACCAATGAGGCTGGTAGGTTCCACAGCATAGTATTCTCCACAGGTGCCACTGGCGGCTCTAGCGGGAAGAGACAGACAGACCAGACAGAATGTAAGGAAGAGTTGGGAACCCATGGAGTTGGCCACAGTGGGTAATATGCTCAAAGAGGGGAAGTGACAGAGATTCGGAGAGCTGGTAGCAGACGCAGGGGTACATAGTGTGCAGTACATTACATACGTTAGGCTGCTGAAAGACCTGAAATTAAGAGGGCCAGACCATGACACGCACATGCAGACGAACAGGATGATTGAGTCCTTGTATGATGTATCGGAAGTTGGCCATGAAACTTCACGAATTTCAAGTTATTGATGTCTGCAGTGGAAGGGGAAATAGACCAAACCAGAGGGAAATGGGAGGCGGAAATGGAAACGCCACTGTCTGATGGGGAATGGAGCAGAGTGAAAAGGTATCATAAGAAAGTATTGAGAAATGCAAGATTCCAGCGGATCCAGCTGTATGTGACACATGGAGCATATTTTCCTCTGTACAAAATTGCCAGGTTTAATCCGAAGGGTAACCAGGTGTGCCCGAAATGTGGGGAGAGAGATGCTAACTTGGTGCGTATGTTTTGGGCATGTGTGGAAATTAGTAGATTCTGGGGGGAGGTGGCACAGTTACTGGCAAAGGTGGGGATCACGTTAGATGTGGATTCCCCTAAAGCCTGCCTGCTTGGATGCTTCCTGAGACCCAAGAGGGCTAAACATGTAAGTAACCTGAAGGACTTGGCATACATCCTGGCGAAAAGAAGAATAGCAATGGATGGAAAGCACTGTAGAGACTGGAAGCACAAGTATGGTGGGGACTTCACAAAATGGGCCAATGCGGAAACGGTGGTGTGGTCGGAGGTGTCCAGTAGGAGTAGGAACCAGGAATGAGAGGAGTGGATATGTGTAAACAGCTTATAGCAGAACTAGTCGCCTCTGCACACGTCACACCAGGCCCAAAGGATGCAGAGGAGATCCATGTGGACGAATCATGGGCCGCTGAAGAAGTGCCACAGTCAGAGTATAGGGTAGGCCTTAGGGGAGGGACTGGGGGGGCAGAGTTGGGAGGGAAGTTTTTACGCATTCGATTGGATCCGATTGTGATTATTAAAGTGTACACGGTTATGTTTGTTTGTAAAAATAAATAAAAATTATTTTAAAAAAAAAGAAAAAACTGTATATTTGGGAATGTGTATCGAGGAGAATAAAGAACTCACCTAGGGGACATTTAGAGCATATTGGATAACATAAAATGGAGAAAAGGATTGAGTTTGCATCTTGCACAAAGTTAGATTTGCTGTGCGCTACGTATTAGCTCCTGTTTTCTCACAGGCTACTCCTGTCTAACTGATTATGCCCAATACCCAGGAGCTGCTTTTTGCTCCCAGTGAACAAATCCCAATTTTGACCTCTGCATGTTCTCCTAATATGTTTCTTTTGGACCCACCAGGTAGCCACGGCCAAGCTATACGTGTCTTTCGGGTCCACTAGCCAGGGCCAAAGGATCTGGCCTGTGATTGCCCAGGGCCAAAGGCCCAGGCAAGTGGGCTGAAAGACATGTATAGTGGCCACCTAGGGGGTCCAAAAGAAACATATTAGGGGTTTAACCGAAGGACATGGCCGAAGTGGCCCGATAGCTGTAAAATTCCCCTTTTTTGTATTATTCTCATTTTTTAAACTCTTTAAAAAAAAAGTTTTCACCATAATGTGGTTATATTAGCAACAGACAACAAATAACCCTGAATATTCTGAAAATATTTGTAGCTATAATACATGTGATGCACTTTCATTACTGATCCCGTTTTCTACTATAACCCTGAATGTGCAAAATAACCCTGAATATGCAAAAAGTTTTAGTTCTGAACTTGGACTCCAGCCACCCTGCCCGCCACCCGACCCCCCAACTCCCCAATTTCACATGGTACCCTCTTTCCCGCTCCCCACCTCCAGCCTGATGCAATTTCATCCTTTTTCCTCTTCCAAAAGGAATTTTTATCACTTTTTGTTGTCGGATATTCGTGAATATTTTGAAAATTTTCGAAAACATCTCTCGCATTGAACAAAAGAAAACAATGGCAGCTTTTTAATTTCTGAAAAGTCTCTCGTCTACAAAGCACCATGGGCGATGGAGGTATAATTTTGGGAGAAGGGGCTCCCACTTATCCTTCAAATATTTTAACAACTAATAGATGCAATAACCCCAGACCACTCTCAGAAATCAAGTCAATGCTTCGTAAGTTGTTTTGCATATGGTCTAATTCCGTCCAGCAGGTTTTGGTGTCCGCCGCAGAGAAATCTGGACTTTTTCCTCTATGAGGAAATGAATGGGACTAGGCCGAAATCAACCACCAAACTATAATATACACACACTATACAAAATAATAGAAGGCCAAATGTATTATTTTTATAATTATTAATTTTTGTAATGCACAACACAAGCAAAGGCCTCAGTGTGAAAAAGACTTTACGGAAAAAGAAGAAAGGGCAATCTAGGGATATGTCACGTCATAGGAGACCGGTCAAAAGAGAAATCCTTGATTTAGTCATCGGAGTTAAACAGGTAGGTTTTGATGGATTTTATTTAACAGGCAAAGATCAGGAATACTTCTTATCTCCAAGGGCAATGAATTCCAGAGGCCGGGTGCACATATATCAAAGCTAATACCTCCAATGGACAAACTTATGACGAGCCTGAAGAAGTTTATTGTGACCGTTGAAGCGTAGAGACCGTACAATGGGATTCCTGTGGATTCTATTAGTCGGATACACAGGGGCTTGATGGTGAAGACATTTATGGGTCAGAGAGAGCAACTTGTAAGAGATCCGATGTCTCACCGGGAGCCAGTGCAGAGAACGTTGGGCCTGAGAGACACGAGTCCTGCGTGCAAGACCATATACTGCTATCAGAGCATTATTTTGAGCAGTCTGAAGAGTCTTCAAGTTGTTCTTAGTAGTTCCAGCAAATAGACTATTACAGTAGTCTATCTTGGAATTTATTAGTGCTGTCGCTAGAGATGCAACATTACTATCAGACAAATATGGTTTGATCTGCCGAATGAGTTTGGTGGTGTAAGCACATGTAGATTTAATGTGTGTACCATGCTTTTTCATATTGAGATTAGAATCTAAATATACAACAAGAGTTTTAAGTAAGTTGACTACATCTAGGACATAATTTGGACAATCGCTGGCTGGAGCCCACAAGCATGAGCTCCGTCTTGCTGCCATTTAAGACAAGAATTATTCTTCATCCATTTCTGGATGACATCATAGATCGCTGTAATAGTGTGAGAGTCCCTGTTCTAATCCCCAGTCAACTCGATGACCACCTGCATGTCGTCGGCATAATTCATGTATTTAATACCGCGCGGGATCGTAAAAGGGTTTCCCCTTGGACAGATTTTCTCTTGTCCACCAGTGAAGGCTTTGTACAAGTGTTGGCGAAACGACCACTAGATCGTCCCACTGACCACTTGCCTGAGACCACTGTTTCGCCAACCCTTCCTGCATGGGACGCATGCGCAGGCGGGCGTGGGGGACCAGGTAAATACATGACACCATTATGCCCAGCAAAACGCATTTCTTTGCGTACCGTTATCTGGCGACCGGACTGATATTGCGGAATTTGAAGCAGTATATTCCGAATTCTTTCCTCGGAAGGAAAGGTCAACCACTCTTGAGTGTCTAGGATAGCTCCTAGGAACTGTTTGGAGGTGCTTGGCACCAGACTTGACTTTTTCTCGTTTATTGAGAAGCCCAATTCGAAGAGGAAGTCGATTGTCCTTTGAATGTTTGTTCTGCAAATTACTGGGGTCTCCCACATGATGAGCCAGTCGTCCAGGTAAGGGTACAGAATGGCATCCCTGCATAGGTGTGCTGCCGCCACCGCCAGTACCTTGGTGAATACCCTTGGAGCCGAAGCTATCCCGAAGGGCAGTACCTTGAACTGGTAGTGCCGACTGTCCACCTTGAAGCGCAAGTACTTTCTGTGCGCTGGGAACATGGAAATATGAAAATAGGCATCTTTCATGTCCAATGTTGCCATGTAATCCCCCTTTTTTAGGAGGGGGATTACCTCTTGGAGAGTAGTCATGTGAAATTTTTGGGGCTTGACATACTTGTTTGCAGGCCGTAAGTCCAATACTGGCCGCATTGTCAAATCTTTTTCTTTTTTTGGCACAAGTAAGCAAGTTGAATAAATACCCTTGTTTACCTGGTGTCCCGGGACGAGTTCTATCGCGTCCTTTGCTAGCAGATTGACAATCTCCTCGAGGAGGATCTTCTGGTGGTCCAAAGAATGTATTTTTTGACGTGGAGGATGGTTCCTGGGACGCTCTAACAGTTCTATGCAGTACCCTGCGGATACTGTGGACAGCACCCATCTGTCTGATGTGATCCCTTCCCAAACTTGGGTGAAGTTGGAAATGCGTCCCCCTACTGGGGTTGCGTGAGAAGGGACCCTGAACGGAGCGTCACTGTTTTGGTGGAGGCGTGCCGCCTCCTCTAGTGGGGCTGCCTCTACCTTTACCACTTCCTCTTTTATTACCCCTGCCATAACCCTGGGTAGACTGCTGGTTGTTATTGTTCCATGGTGTACCCTGCCGCTGGGAATAGTTAGATCCTCTCTGGGAATTTTGTCCGCGTGGGCGACGAAAATTGCCATTCCCTCTTTGATTAGGGGGTTTATTGGTTAGTTGGCCTAGGGATTTGAGTGTCTCATACTCGTCCTTGGCATTTTTCAGCGCGTCCTCGGCCGCCTTACCAAACAACAGATCCGGCTCCACCGGTTTATCTAACAATGATGCTTGGGTTTCAGCCTTGAATCCAGACTGCCGTAACCAAGTGTCTCTCTTGATAACAGTCCCTTCTGCTATCAATCTGCCGGCGTTATGCGCAGCATCAAAGGTTGCTTTTAAAATGCAACCGGACACGGCTCTTCCCTACGCGGAAACTCGTGCCAATTGGCTCTCTATGGGTTCTGGGGCGGAGTCTAAGAGTGCTGCGACTTCTTCCCACTGGTGGCAGTTGTAACTGGCCAACAGGGTGGTGGAGTTGGCAATCCTTGCCTGGTAGGCGGAAGTGGAGGCTACCTTCCTGCCCAACCCATATAGTTTCTTGCTCTCCTTATCGGGAGGAGCTTCGGACGATGACAAGGGTGTTCCCCGCCCTCTTACGGGTGTTTGTAACTACCAGGAAGTCCGGCTTCAGATGCCCCCTTATGTATAGTGGGTCGGATTGGGCTGCCCTGAAAAGTTTCTCAATCCTTGGGTTCACTGCCCTCGTGAAGTTGGGATTTATAAGTGAGGGGTCTATTCTCCTCTGAATAGACTTAAGGATATGGATGGCCTGCGCAACAGGTCTCCTTTCTCCTACTAACTCCTCAGCGAAGTCACTCTCTTCCTGAGCACCCTGGGTGTCAATGTGAAAGTGTTCTGCCGCTCGGGACAGAACTTCATTCAGGAGAGGTTGATTGTCGACAGGGGAGTCAGTAATCGGGGGTTCTTTCTCTACCGGGGAATCTACTCTGTAGGTCTCAGGGTCTTCCTCTTCCTCTTCTTGGTCCTCGTCATCCCCATAGTAGCCGGTACCAGTTTGCTCTTCCAGCATGCCCAAATCTGGATCCTCACAAAAGGATGTATTCCCTTGATATTGAGAGTAGGGCTGTATATAGAAAGGGTACAAAGACCGTGTTGGGGCTTCAAACCGGGACTTCTTACTTGGAGGTATTGGATCCTTAGAGCCTGAGGGTGCTGACCCGTCGGGAGTATAGGAGAGAAAGTGTTCAGGGTTTTTGGTGTAAAAATCTGCCAATGATGACATCCTTGACATAACCCTGTCTATGTCATCACTAGACCATTCTCTAGAACTGGGAATGACCCTTTCTGGGACTTTCTCCGCCTTATCCTGACTAGACTAACTGGTTTTAGCAGGGGTCCTTGGGATAACAGAAGACTGGGACTTGTCTGTCTGTTTATGTGGAGTGGAAATTCTTTTGAGGTGTGTAAGGAGGCTGAGACTGCTTCCTTTGTTGTTTTCCCCCCTCCCCGTGGGCAGAAGAGTGTTTTCCCTGCCTTTCCGCCCCTTCGGAGCCTTACGACGCCTGGCGTCGAGGTTCGGGGGTAGTGTCCCTATTTTTAGAACGTGGAGGTAGGGACTCGGGAGCCGCAGTCTGTGGGCGCTGACTCCTGGAGTGCGGTCTGGGGATGGAAGTCGGCTTCGTCTTCCGACGATCGAACTTCCGTTACCTTGGGGAGCGAGGCACTCTTGGCAACAGTGGATGATTGCCTGGAGTCATGCGGCGATCTAGATCGAGAACGCCCACAGGACACTGATTCGGACTGTTCTCTATGTGCCTCTTTCCGAGAACTCGACGTGCGCGTCCTGTCTCGGTTGGACTTCATGTGCTTTGTGGAAGTGCTGTGGGTAGCGCTTGTGTCGCCGGGGGTCTTCCCAATAGCCGCCCTGCCGGACGACCTTCCGAGGTCGGGGACTTGCGCTCGGCTGTCTCTTGACGCCACGTTGCCCTCGCCATCTGAAAGCACGGCGTCGCTGCCAACGCTGAAGGCACCCTCCGCTGCCATGGCCTCCTGACGCCTGGCGTGGTGGGCCCAACGCTTGATCGAACGGTCCTTAAGTGTTTTCGGTTTAAACCTACTACACGCTCTGCAGTTCGCCTCGGGGTGGTCCCTCGGCAAGCAGAGATTGCACGTGGCGTGTCTGTCAACCCAAGGGTACTTGCGGTTGCACTTGGGGCAGAATTGGAAAGGGGTACCCTCCATACGCACCTTGTGGCAGCGGGCTGTTAAGTGTAGGAATATATAAGAATGTACCTATATACCAAAAGAGTGTAGAGTATGTCCACCCCCCACTCTCCCTACTTGCAGGGCCGAGGCCAGAGGCCTTCCGAGGCCTGGGCCGAGGCCAGAGGCCTTACGTGGCCCAAATCCGTCATGCAGCTGTCGACGGTCGATTTCTTCTCCGGGCCGGCGTCGAGTGTGGAAGTTCGGTGACTCGACGTTGGGGTGGAGAATGGGGAAAATATAACGATATTTTGCAAAAGTATGGCTAAGGCCAGGGAACTCCGCGAAATGCTTCCGACCAGTATGGCGGAAAAAAACAATCTGAGGGTCCTACACGCGTGAGGGATCATGGGTACAGTGGACGTCAAACTAGGGATAGTATTACTGGCACGCCCTGTGTCAACGCCCATTTTCGAAAAACAAACTGTAATACTCCGCAGCTTCCACTAGATGTCGGCCTATGCACAGCATGTGATCTAAGCAGATTCCACAAGCCTCAGAAATACACACACACACACACACACACACACAACCTCCGCCCCCCCCCACATCCCCCTCCTGTAGCTTCATTCCTTATCCAACATGGTTCAGATTAAAAAAGACAATGTAAATGGAATCTTATCAACATTATTTGCCCGTATTGTGCTCTGGTAACCATATTTTTATCGTAAATACTAACTATTTTTTGAGGAACGGGGTGCAAGAAAAGGGGCAGAAAAAATACCTTCTGTTTCTTAATGCCACACTCCCTGTACCCCTATAAAAGCTGTACTTAAAATCACCTGGCAGGCTAATAATTCTTTATTCACTACTGCATCCTGTGAAACTATTCTGAACTGCCGAGAAGCACATGTCCCATCTCCATCCACCCTCAGTTAATGTTCTGCAAACAAACCCCTTGCACAGACATGCTTCATTTGAAATGCTTGCAGGCAATGTTTGCATACTCGGTCATTAACGGTTCCAATTTGGTTTGTCCTGCAGAGCTTGCCGTATTCCTTGCTATACTTCGCGCACAGCTGATCTGCCACCTGTAGTAAAAAAAGAAAGAAAAAAAACAGAATATTAAAGTTTGCCAAAAACAGTCCACTTCACATTTCCTGGTTAACGTCACTTACTCTACAAGCTAGCAAAGACACTGACAGGAACACAACTTAACCACCCTCTGCTATTCTAATACCACTGTCACATGCCAGGTCCCAATGCAGGAGTGGCATCATCATTAACACCCGAGACAAACCCATCATTTTAAGCCAACATCACCACTAAGTTACCATAATAATACCAAGCACCCACAGCATGCCAACAAAGTCCCCATCAACATTGTCTTATGCCAAAAAGCAAACAGACATCAAAGCATCAACACTGAAAGGACGATGCCACCTGCTCATAACTAAATGCACTGACCATTTGATGTAAAATCTCATTTCCGCATCTGCACACACAGGCGGCCTTAATTTTACGTCACTGACCACATGTCACTGCACCATTATGACATGCATATAAACACATCAATTTCTCATTGAAATAGTCATACGCATCCAATCACGGATTAAGCATGCAGTTACTTCACTAAATGCCACCACAGATACCGCTGAACCATCAATACATGCAACCGAACAAGACACCATCAGTCAAAACAGTTGTTACAACTGCCTATCATGCAGTCAAGTAAAAAAAGAAAATCGTTGAATTAAACATAATAAAATATATATGCAGTCAAACATAATAATGAGCCCCTAATGTTTCAAAAGATCCTGCTTATCCAGAGAGCCGCTAATAAAGAACATTCAAAGCACCAAAAGACATCACAATCCTTTCCTTGCAACAAATAAAATAATACAACATGATACTGGGTACAATTATACAATCTTAATAGTGGTACAATATACTTGGATCTAGGTGAAGGATACCACAAAAAAAGAAAATGGATATTATATCCTGTTCAGCACGACAATGAAATGTCAGATTCTTTACGTTTGACTATTTTGCAGTACATGTAGCAAGTGGCAACTGAATAAAACACATAAGAGCAATATATCCTCTAGCTAAAGGGTTTCACACAATAGACAAATTGTTGGAAAACAATTTTTTCGTAAGAATTTGGGAAAAAACTCCTTACACAAAAGTTACATTGGCTTTTTGCAGTCAGAAAGCCATCTATTTTCACATTCAACATTTCCTTCAACACAGATTTTGAACGGGAAGTGAACAATGAAATGTCAAAAAATATGAAAGTCCCATGGTTACAAAAATGCTCTAACAGACAAAATCCAACAGATAGCCCTAAAATTATCCAGAGAGAGGGCATCCTTCAGAATCCCTAGAGATGGATGAAGGGCTGTGTTCCTACCAGCTGCGGGTTGAAGGTCGCTGCAGAATCCCAAAGGGTCAAATCCCTGCTACTGCAGAAGGTTACAGCTTTACCTCCTTCATGTGCGGTGTGCGGACTTGAAAGGAGGCGAGCCGTGTTGCGCCAAAAGTCTTCATACAACTAGATCAGCCGCTGCCGGCGAGTGAAATGGGAGACCGGCTTGTGTTGATAAATGAAAAGGACATTAACGTTTGAAGTGCTCGTTGGGTTGTTGAGAAACTGTGAGCGAAAGCACATTATAGCAAGAACGAAGAATGCTGAGATTGTGCACATGAGAGTAGTCGCGAAAGAAATCTGAAGCACTTGAGCGAGGAGGCGAATAGTCAAAGTGGTCATACGAGGGTAAAATCAAGGGAACAAGCCCTCCCCCCCCGTACAGTCGAAAGTCCTGGACAAATAAGTATAAAGCTAAACTAAGGAATTATCAGCACTGTGATGCTATCCTAATAACTGCAGATACCAGAAGGCCTCGGGAGAGGAGATCCGTATAAACCTTTGAAGTGTATGCAGTATTGTTGGCTGTGTGTAGGACGGCAGCCGTGAGAAAGAGAAGCCTGATTGTTGAAAGTAAACGTACTTGTTACAGAGTGACCCTGCGAGATGCAATTGCCTTTCGGAAGTCTCTGTATTGAGCTGGCAAGTACTTTGAAGTGAAAGCGTAGTAACAAGTATGATGCTGGCAGTTTGAAAGCTTGCGCCCGATAGAGGGAAGACAGAACTGCCTACAGAGGAAGGTCTGAGCCCAGAGGAGGGGGACCGGAGAGAATCCGTCAAAGCGAACCAAATATTTTTTTTAAAAGACATTAAGGGCCCCTGGTTGTTAAAAGTTAGTAGAACTGCTAAAGTTAACTGAACTGTGATTTGAAGGCTACAGAGGACCCGACGGAGGGATGCCAAGCAAAGGACACTGATTCGAGGGATCCTGCCTTTTCTAAAGAAACTGCTTATTGATGCCTATAGACTCAAGGGGTGCTCACAGTCATTCCACTGTTCCGCCTTGTCCCGGGATGTAACGTGAGGAAGGGAGTGCACTAGTTGAGCAGTCCTTGAGCAGTCTGAACTACCGAAACCCTTTTCGACTATTCAGTTTGCACTACACTCTTTTGTTATACATATCATTCTCCCATAACCTTTTGTTATATAGAGTAAGGATTTGGCAACAGGTTTATTAGTATAGGCTATTTTGTTTTGACATGACAACTAGGACAGCGTTTTCTTTACTTTGATGGTCGTAACTTGTCCCCATCTTAGGTTAGGTGTTTTTCTCATCCATATACTGTTCAATAAACACCCTTGGATTGTACTCCTTGGGTCTGTCATACTTCAGATAACCATGTCTTCCTTACAACTACTGATTTAGAAATATCAACACATTTTATGAAATTCCATAAAAATGAACATAACCTAGCAAAAGATGATGCAAAGCAGCAGGGGTTTGCCCACACAGCACATCATCATCGGCGTAAGCCGTACATGGGGCAAATGCACCAGCTGCTTTAAGAACATCCAAAGTCATTAAAAGTAGGCTTTGCAATGGTAACGTTCTTTCGACTGGATGTTCCTGCAACGTTCTCCTCATCTTTGACATGTAATGTCCAGCTTCGGTTGCTTTGGAAAATAATTTCGGCAGACGGCGTCCTGCGTTAATGGCGTTGAGTTGATGTCCCTCGAAGGCCTCGGTCGAGGGGGACGTCATACGATGTTATAAGTAGCACTCACGGTGCCCGTTGGCCTCAGATCTGTTTTTCCCCCTCTTTGTGTATCAGAAGTGCCCACAACACAGGCAGGACAGTACTCAGCCTTAATGGAATGAAAGCTGTAAGTAAAAGCATGGGAAATTCAAAAGAGGGGTAGGTTGGGAGGGCCATGAGGAATACGTTGGAGTAACATCCAGTCGAAAGAACGTTACCAGGGGTAAGCAACTTGTTCTTCAAATGGATTGTGTCCTCCAATGTATTCCTCATCTTTGACAGCCTCCCAAGGCGGTATCCAAGACAACAGGAGGGTGAAGAATTTAGACATGCAAAATAATCAAAGGGCAAAATAAAGGAGCGCCTTGCCAAAAGCAACATCCTGAGCATGGGAAGTATCCAGAGAGTAATGCTTGGTAAATGTCTGTATATGAGGACCACATAGCAGCATCACAGATGCTTTTAATAGGGACATTCCTTTGCAGGGCTGTCGATGTGCCACTGCCCCTGGTGGAATGTGCACGTAGGCCCTCAGGGGGGTCCTTGCCTGACAGACTGTAGCATTCCGAAATAGCTAGGATGACCCACCTAGACAAGGTCCGTTTGGAAACAGCCTGGCCTAGTCTAGGCCCGGAATACCCTACAAAGAGTTGGTCGTCCACTCTCAATTTGGACATCATGGAAACATAAAAGCCCAACACTCTTTTAGGGTCCAACCGATGTAGTCTTTCCTCATCCTTACTAGGATGTGGAGGAGTATAGAATGCAGATAGCACAACTTTCTGCATTAGGCGAAACTCCGAAACAACCTTAGGCAAATATTCCTATTCCTATATTCCCAGGTCTTGCTATTGTGACCGTGCATGGGATTGTCCCATTCACCTTACTTGCTGGGTCTTAACCATTTACATTCATTCAGGTACGACATTCAAGGTCAGCATTTTATTCTTTTCACAGTCACCATGATGCATTCCTATTATGTTACATTCTCTCTTGGGCATTATTTAAAACAGAACGTGCTGATACCACAGCGCTTTGTTGTCAATGAATTTATCGCCAATGAGGCCGTTCACCTAATTGTGCCCAACTGGATTGCCGAATCCGCTGCTTAGCGTGGTCTTTTGTTCATCCGTTGCCTTCTGACAACAATGTCATGGTAAATATCCATCTTCTGACTGCATTTAGAGACACATATCTCCTGTTCACCGCTAACTCACTATATGATTGGTGGTAATGAGGGAATGGACATGGCATAAGTGTGGCCACTGCACAACTCTTTCTTCTTTCACTTTGGTTCTGTACTTTTAATATCATATAAGTATTACACTTGTAGCTGTTAGACAGCACTTGTCGTAACAGGCTTCATTACCTTTGACACTGACAAGAGCGATTTCAAAATTATCTCTCACTGATTAGAATTTATGTCATGCGTTTATTCTGTATGAAGTATGTGACTAGAATACATAGCTCATTATATATTCCATACTTTTTGTTCTCTCCTTACGCATGGGATTCCATATCGCTGGACACAGGATGTTGAATGTGCTATCTCCAATGGTAACATTTCACCTGATTTTATTTATGACCAAACGGTATCATTTTCCTTGTATTTCATTCTTCCACAAACTTTTTTGGCTGACATCGGATTATTTACTTTGTGGTTCTCCCTGATGGTCTCTGGCCCTTTCTCATATGCAACCATGTGTGTGATTTACATTTTTCATGTTTACTTTCATTATGTATATATCATGCACTTGCCACACTTTGTGATTTTGTTCTGTGTTATTGTGAACATCTCTGCCTTGAAAAGGACACGTTGTTCAGGGTCGAAACACGTGTCGGCATTTCTGTTCTTCATTTCCTTATAAACATTTAAGCCAAGCATTTGTATTCTCGACTTTATTGCCAAGCATAACTTTGTATTCTTGACTTTATTTTCCTCAGGATGACAATGATCTTGTAGACCTGTGTACTCAATTAATCCAGGTCAGAGCTGCGCAACCTGTTTGGGGCGACACCCCTCTGTTTGCCTACAGTAAAGAGTGGTTTGGAAGAAAGCGCTTGCAACTCGCTCACTCTTCTAGCAGATGTAAGAGCAACCAACAGGATAATCTTAAAGGTCAATAACCGTAAAGGACATGAGTGCAATGGCTCAAAAGGAGCACCCATCAGGAATTTTAAAACCAGGTTGAGGTCCCACACCAGAACCTGAAATGTAGAAGGTGGGAACACATCTGTGAACCCTTTTAGAAATTGAGTGACCACAAGGATCTTAAAATAGGAACATTTCTGTGATGAGTGCTTAAAAATTGAGAGCGCTGCCAGGTAACCCTTAATGGTACCAACATTCATGTCTCTGCACCAGTCACAAAACTTATTGCAACGGCAACAGTACAGAGACTTTGTTGCTGGCTTTCTGGGCGAAATCAACACCTCCATTACGTCATCCGGGAGGTCCCAATCCTTGTACCTCAACCTTTCCGAAACCAAGCGTGAAGGTTGAGAGGGTTGACCCCTGGATGGAGAACCGGACCCCCCCCCCCCCCCCCTCGCAAGAGTAGATTCTCCCTTAGCGGAAGACGTATCGGAGGACAGATGGACATATCCAGAAGGTCCAGGTAACATGTTCTCCTGGCCCAATCCGGAGCTATGAGGATCATGTGGCTCCTGAACATCCTCAACCTCCTGATGACATGAAGAATGACGGGGACTCGAGGAAACACGTACAGCAGCAGGAATTCCCAATCCACCACAAACGCGTCCCATAGAGCTCCTCTCAGAGGACATTCCATTGAGCAGTAGAGCTCGCACTTCCGGTTGACACCGGTCGCAAACAGATCCACTTGAGGGGTCCCCCAGAGGGCAAAGATCTGTTGAGGACTTCCTGATCTAGTTCCCACTCGTGGGAGACTGTGCTCTGCCTGCTCAGAGCGTCCGCTGCCGTGAACCGCTGATAGGGAGATTACTTCTCGAAAAGCCCAATACCAGAGCTGCATTGCCTCTCTCTGCACTGTGGTAGTGACCCTATTCCTCCGCTCTTGTTGAGGTAGTGCATGGCCACTGTACTGCGTCAGCATCAGGACATTCTTTCCCCGTACAGACGGCAGAAAAGCCTTCAGCGCAAGTCTGATTGCCCTCAGCGCCAAAAGATTGATGTATAGTTTGGACTCCGAAGGAGACCAATGACCGCCGACAGATCGTTGGCGTGAGCCCCCCACCGTGCGAGTGAGTATTCTCCTCACAAGCCCACCACAGAAGATCCTGTGCGACCCTGGTTGGAATCTGAAGATGGTCCGACATCCGTCCTGAGTACTGGGACCACTGCGATCGGAGAGCCCATTGAAGGGATCTCATTCGTAAACGGGCCTCCGGCACCAGGAAAATGCAGGATGCTATGAGGCAGAGCAACCTCGAAAACTCAAAGGCCAGAAGATCTTGGGCATTCTGGAACTTGGTTACCATCTGAATAATGTCTTTAGCCCTCGCCTTGGGTGGCGAGCACTTTCCCAGCCCAGTCTGTGAATAAAGCGGCAGGTAACGCCGAGATGATCCAGTGCTTGTTCGGGAGACCGTGCCCTGATCAGCCAATCGTCCAGGTAGGGGTAGACGTGAATCCCCCCACCCCCCCTCGCCTGAGATGCGCTGCCACCACCATCAGCTTGGCGAAAACCCTCAGGGCGGAGGTGAACCCGAATGGCAGGACTCGAAACTGATAGTGCGAGCCGCCAACGGCAAACCTCAGGTATTTCCTATGCTTGAGATGGATTGGCACATGAAAATAAGCATCCTGATGGTCCAATGACACCAACCAATCCTGAAGTTGGAGGGCCTGAAGGATCTGAGAAAGAGTGACAATCTTGAATTTGTCTTTCTTGAGGAACTTGTTCAAGTATCTCAAGTCCAAGATGGGTCTCAGTCCCCCGTCCTTTTTGGATATCAGAAAATATGGGGAATACCAACCCTTGTCCCCCTCTGCTACAGGCACTGGTTCTATAGCGCCTTTCTCTAGCACGGTTAAATTCTCCTGCACAAGGAGCGGATCCGGAATCCTCAAAGAGTTGTTTCCCCGGTGGATTGGTATGAGGCTTCTTGAGAAAGGAAAGGCAATAGCCGTGGGCTATTGTTTCCAGAGCCCACGCATCTGAAGTAATTGCTCGCCATTCTTAGAGATGCTGAGACAGCCTGCTCCACACCAGTGAACTGTGACTGAAGACCTCAGAGCAGTTTTGAAGCTGCTGTTGCAGAGGCCGATGGTACAGAGGCTGCTTGTGGAGCTGATTTGGCACCTCTACCTCGTCCACCACAAGGGAATTTATGTTGGTCCCTTTGATTGGCCATTCCTCTCGCCTTTCCAAATGAGGCGTAATAACGAAAGGATCTACCCCTCCATGGTAGTCCACTAAGCACGAAAATGCTCCTAAAGACTTGGCAGCCGCCTTAGAGGTCTGCAACTTCTCAAGGCTCTCGTCAGCCTTGCTGACAAAAAGATGAGACCCGTCACATGTCATTTTGAGAAGACGATCCTGCACATCAGGAGCAAAACCCGACTTCCACAACCATGCAAATCTGCGTATCACGGTGCTCGTGGCCATGGATCTGATGACACTATCCGCAGAATCCAATTCAGTTTAGAGGGACTCGCACATGGCCTCCTTGCCGTCCTTAACAATAGCGAGGAAGCCGTTCCTCTCCTCCCCTTCTGTAAATGTGCTCCGCTGCCATGGAGATGCACTCCCAGAGAGCGTACGACAATTTAGCAAGCGCACAGGTGGAGTTGGCCGATTTCAACGCCATACTCCCCGCAGAAAATACCTTCCGTGCCCATCCAACTACGCGCTTATCGTCCCCATCAGGAGGGATGGTAGGGTAGGGTACGTGGCCTGCTTCGAGGTAGCCGTAGCTGCCTGGACCACCAGACTTTCGAGAGTGGGGTGTTGTGACAGATAGCCAGGGTCGCTACTGGAGGGGCGGTATTTTCTTGTCAGAGACTTGTCCACTGCCGGATTAGTCTCTGGGGTCTCCCAATTCCTGGCCACTCTTTTTTGAAGAGCCACATGGAATGGTAACACAGTATCCGTAGGCGGACCCCTGTCCATAGGATCACCCTGATCAAAAGGTATTGGGGGCCTGGACCAGCCCAAGTACGCCACCACCTTAGACATAAGGTGTCTATATGAAGAGTCAGCAAGCTCCCAAGGGTCAGGCTTGCCGAACTCAAGCTCGGGAGAGGTATTGATTCCACTTGTGTTATGCTAAGTGTCACACAGGCCTTGCATCCTGCTTTCCTCCGAAATGAGGTACTCCGCCACATTAGGTGTCCCATATTGGAGACCAAAGGGGACCTCCCCCTCCTCCTCTGAACATTCCTCCTCCTCAAAGATAGAAGTGAGGTTCCTAAAAAAATACTTTTTAGGTAGAGGAACAAAAGACTTCTCTGGCATGGAGCCCAGAGGCTTGGAATGCGTCAAAGGCGTCTACTTAGACTTAGCCAAGGCCTTCCTAGGAGGATCAACAGATCCTGGGGACCGAGCCGGTAAAGTAGGCCCCATCAGCGTCAATGATTTCGACGTCGAGAACGGCACTGAAGGGCTGACCAGCGTCGAAGACACAACTGGCACAATCAATGACATCGATGGCTTCGAAGAAGACGGAGACCGAGGCCTCTCTCTCCGCTTCGAATGATCCTGCAACGCCTTATCTCGAGGGCTCTCGATGGGAGCCACGCCGAGTACCCGGGCTCGAAGGCGCGCGAATATCGGGTCGAGACAGCTCCGTGCCGACTTCCACAGAAGGTGCGGACGGAGCCCTCCCCTGTCTTTCAAAGGTTTTTAGCATCTCCATCCGGAAAGATTCCCACTCCGCTGGTGTCAATGACTTGGACGGGCATGTCACCCTCTCGGGGGTACCACCTGACGAAGACGACGAGAAAGGCGACAGGTAGTGCCTTCGCTTCGACCACTTCGACTAGGACAAACAGTGGCGGGAACCACTATGGGAACGTGAGCGCTTGGACTTCTACCGACAAGGAGAGTCGCCCCTCGACTGGTCGGTCGAAGCCCCAGTCGGTTGGGATTTACGGGACTTGGACTCCTTGCCTACCTGTAATCCTTTCCTGTCATGGTTTGACATTTTGAGCAAGTATCCATCTCGTAGCCCTCACCCAGGGACCACAGATGGAACCCGATGCAGATCGGTAATCGACAATTTGGAGTCACACTCACACTTTTTGAACCCGGATGAGGAGTCGTTGGGGTTGAAGACGAAGACATTGTCGAAGATAAAGCAAAGAACAGTACTTCAGAAATACGAGGCGCGCCGAATTTCACGGAACAAACAAGTTTGCGGAAAAACGGAACTGAGGCCAACGGGCACTGTGCATGCTACTTATAACACCGGATGACGCCACCCTCGACAGAGGCCTTTGAGGGACATCGATCGATGCCATCGACGCAGGGCGCCCTCTCCCGAAATCTTTTTCCGAAGCAGGACATTACATGTCAAAGATGAGGAATACGTTGGAGGACACAATCCATTCGAAGGAGGGATTTACATTCTTTTCACATGTACAATGGTCATCATCAAGGACAGACTACATATGGGCAGCCCGCAAGATGCTGGGACAAGTGTCAGATATAGAAATAGGGGCGATAGCCTTGTCAGATCATGCTCCCACAATAACAAAACTGAAGGAAAATGGGCTCTCCTGGGCTATTGAAATGGAGATATCCCTTATTTCTGTTTAAGGACGAAACACTAGGGGAAGAGAAAGTATTTTTTTTTTTTAGGGATAACAATAGCAGGGACACAACTAAGCAAACAAGGTGGGACGCTTCAAGGCGACAATTAGGGGTAGGATCATTGCTACCAAAGCCCGGAGAGATAGAGAAACCAGACTTGAGAATTAAGACCTGGAGGAGAATTTGAAGAAAGTAACGCATAGGCTGGGACTGGGGGCGAGTGGCGAGGTAAGAAGGGAATATAGGGCCATAAGCAGCCAACTTGACATAAAACAGGCCAGGGCGGCAGAGCGATCCCCAATTTTCCTGAAACAAAAGTACTACATAAGAGCAAACAAAACAGATAGACTTCTCGCCAGTCTGCTGAGAAAAGAAGAAAAGGCCAAAACTATACTAAAGATAAGGGTAGAACGGGTGGGGGGAGTGCACGGACACGACTATTTCCAGAGAATTTTCTAGATATTACGCAGACCTATACAGCTCAGACAATCTGTCAGTGATGAGACAACAGGGTTATTTAGACAAATCCGACTTACCCGAAATAACAGAGCAGGAGAGATAGATATTGGCGCAAGAGATCACCAAGGAGGAGGTGCGTACGGCCGTTAGGTCATTACCCCTTAATAAATCCCCGGGCCCGGATGGCTTCACCTCCGATTTCTACAGGTCCTTTGGGGAAACCCTAATACCCCTACCTTGTACCTCTGTTAAATAAATTTTGGGGGAGCTGGGGTGGCCAAAGTCACCCCATCCATGGAATAGGCGAAAGTGGTCCTAATACCAAAACCGGGCAAAGATCCAGCTACATGCGGCTCGTATAGGCCGGTTGCACTAATTAACGTAGACGCAAAGCTATATTCGAAGATATTAGTGACCCATCTAGACCAAATTCTCCCTCATATCATTAGTACAGATCAATCAGGTTTCATAAAAGCCAGACAGACAAGTGATAATACTAGAAGGATAGCACTCCTTATAGAAAAAGTTAATAAGAAAGACATTCCTGCCTTGGTAATTGCCTTAGACGCCGAGAAGGCTTTCGATAGGGTAGAATGGCAATTCCCGTTTCTCACCATGAAGAAGATGTGCTTTGGTCTGAAATTCCTAGCAATGACTAAGGCCAACCTCCATAACCCAACACTTAGACTGGCAATAATTAGCTAGCTTTTAGGCACCATCAAAGTACAGAGGGGTACAAAACAGGGCTGCCCCCTATCACTGCTGTTATACACAATCCACCTGGAGCCACTATTGGCAGCAATAAGAGCTAACCGCGACATAGCAGAATACAGTTCGGAGGAAGGGAAAACAAACTATCCGCATTTGCGGACAACATGCTGCTAACACTAACAGAGCCGGAAGCTTCCCTTCAAGCCATGGAAAAAGAGATCCAACTGTTCTGGACAGTGGCAGGGCTAAAAATAAACACACAAATCGGAAGCCCTGAACCCGACGACTCCGATAGAGATGGAGGCTAAGCTTAAGAAGCATTCCCATATAGATGGGTGTATAGTGCCATAAAATATCAAGGAGTTAAAATAACAAAAACAACGGAGAAGCTATTCTCAGCCAACTACCCTCCCATGCTAGAGACTATAAAGAATAAACTGATTAGACTGGGGCCCGTTATTTCATGGTTGGGAAGGATCAATGTCCTGAAGATGGTGGTCCTCCCACGATTGCTGTATTACTTTGCAACCCTCTCAGTTCCAGTGCTGGTATCCTTTTTTCGAGCTATTTAAAGACATACAGGGAGGTTCATATGGAACAACAAGAAGCTGAGGACCGCCAAGAGGGTAATGTCAATGCCATGGAACAGGGGAGTAATGGGAGAGCCAGACTGTAAGATGTACTTTCTAGCAGCACAAAGAAGAGTGATTAGGGACTGCCTGAAGTACAATAGAGGCAAGACGTTGAGGGAAACGGATGGGCCTTATCCCTAGAGGAAGTGCTGTGGAAACCAAAAGAGGATAGGACAGCAATGCATGTACTGTAGTAAGATAGTGGCATTGGTCAGGGCCTCCTGGGATGAATTAATTAGGAGGACACAAATCACTACTTTGCCATCCCCAATCAAACCGATTTTCAGAAACCCACAATTTTTCCCACGGGGCATGGGGTCAGGCTTTAACAAATGGCAAGAGGGAGGATGCCACAGGGATATGTTCGAGGCAAAAGAAAACAAGTCCTTTGTGCAATGCAAAGAGGACTTCCGGCTGGAAGAAGGGGAAAGATTTTGTTACACCCAAATAAGGCATTGGCTAATGGCAACCGCCCCTGAAGGAGGCAGCGACGCGAGGCCTCACCCCTTTTGAGAAATACCTGGCGGGTGAGTTGGGGGATAAACATTTGCTGGTGGCAATCTATGTGCACGCCAAACAAACAAGGGGAAGCTCTGGGGCAGAGGAGATACATGATGGCTTGGAAAGAGTCAGTAGGCCTGGGGATTTTAGAGACAGTGGAAACAACTGTGGGCAAATATCCCAAAACTCACAAGGTCATTACAAATCCAGGATATATGGGTGAAACTCCTGCTGCAATGGAACACAACCCTGGCTAAGCTACATCAATTGTATCGCATGGCCACTAAGTCCTGCTGGAGGGATTGTGGAATGGAAGGAAATTTGAGCCATATATGGTGGGAATGCCCGAATCCAATCATTCTGGGAAGTAATTCAGGAGGCGCTAGAAGAAACCCTGGGGGTTAAGGTAAAAGGAGGGCCTAATAGAGGTTTGATGATTTTGGGTCTGGGAGTTTTATTGGACGATCTGCCCACAAGAGCACAGCGCAATGTGTATGCGATATTGGTGATGGTGGGGGCACTGGTAGTAGCGCAAAGATGGAAATCAAAAGAGGCCCTCACGGAACATGAATTGGTGGGAAATGTGGGAAACTTCACAGCACTGGAATGAGACTCCTACACAATACAAGGAGATCACCAAGGTTTCTTGGCCGATTGGAATCTGGTGCTGAGGTTCTTACAAAAAGGAGCAAGAGGAAGCTGGTGCCCAAGGAGAATGAGACTTTTGAGACTAGTGTAATTCTCACCACGGCACAAATTAATGCAAGGAGGCGGTCTCAAACAGGAAAACCCAAGTGCGACAATTTGTGGCCCAGGATGCAGTGCTCGAGGATGTTCTACAAGGAGGGGCGACAGAGAGAGACAGAAGAACATGGATGGATGGACTGGTTTGGGGCAAAAAAGGTTATTGTACTGGAAAAATGCCAAACGTTATTTGAAAACAAAAAGTAGGCTTTGCTCCTAACCATCTAGGCACAAACTAAGAAGAAGGATGGCAATTTCACCTTCCTGTTTAACTCTTGATGGTATTGGGCTACTCCTGTTCCCCATCTTGCCATAGGAAATAAATGTTTAGGTACCTGTACAAAGTTGGATCAAGAGGCTCAATATATCCTCATCAATTCCCATATTCCAAAATGTCTTCCATTTGGGAGGCCTGTTCACTAGTTCAAAGGCCATGGACTCGTCCATGAAAGCCAGGAATAAGTTCTCTCTCACACCCTCCTGATACTTGTCCAAGGTCAGTGCCCGTTTTAGATACTATTCATTTGGGTCCTAATATTTGAGAGAATACAGCTGGAGATACAAACTTAGATTATTTCCATCAACCCAAGATGCAAATTGTATGTTGTCCAATGTCCCTAATAATTCAAATAACCAAACAAATATGGATATGGCTCTATACCATGCTCCATTCTGCAGATTGTCCTTTTTCGAAACTTGGACAGGACAATAGAGGTCATTAACCAGAATGGAGGAACAATTCTTGTAGTCCGCTCCTCCTGGAAAACATTAAATAACAGTGGGGCCCTTAGATACGACTTATATAAAAGTAACATGTGACACAATCGAGGCCAGTTGTTTTTCCATGTTTTCCGATGTAGTTTATTACCTTCTGTGTTGTTATTTCATTCGCAGAACGGGTTAAGAGTCTAGCAATATCAATTAGGGGAACAAGGCAAGCACAATCGGTATTGAAATCTCCAGAAAAGTGATCAAACCAATGAACAGCATTAACAATACTATTAGAGGAGGTGCCCAAAAAGACCAATTTCCAAACAAGTTTTGCAATCCTTCGCGTAACAGGCAGAATGGATTTGGGGACAGGCTACACACATGGCCTTTGATTTATAGTTCTAGACAATGTTGATCTGTAAGATGCTTTGTCATCAATAAAGATAGTTCTCATTAAATTGCCATCTTTCCAACAGATGACTAAATAGGACTTGGCAATTTTACAATCCGTGTTAAACCAGGAGATGCCAATGTCCTGGCCAAAAGGACAACCAGACTAACAAAAACAAATCTTCTCTACCAATGAAAAGCAGGATAAAAGTCCTAATGCAACATATTATTTCCTGATCTCAATACCGACACCTGCTGTTTGGTTGGGTTACACCTCGGTTGTGTTACCATAAAATCATTAATTTCTATAGTTTTGACAAGATCCTGTCATTGACTTCAAAGTGAAACAGCAGTTTAGATATAAACATTTAAAATTGAAATTGCACTTTTTTCAGAGCTATGAAATTCTCTGATAAAGTTCTCACATTTCTATGAAAACTTTAGTGAAGACCAACTATTAGCACCATGGGCAGGCGCCAAAGCCAATCAACGGGCTGAATCCCACAATTAAAGCCAGAGTACTGAGCAAGCTCAGAGCTGCGAGCACCCGCCCTGTCCATTCTTTGGGTCTGGGAACTTCTTCATGGGAAATATCAAGGCTGTAGGGTCTAACTCCCGTTTTGGTGTGACCGAGTATGTACCGGATTATTCTCCAATTATATTATGTCCGCATAGGTTAGGGGTGGCTTATGAAGTGTAAATTCTTCCATTTGCAGATATTTGCTTCCCGTCAACATAAATTGGCATTCTATTTTGTTGCCCCAATTTATGACACTGATTCTCTGTCCCACCATTAATGTTCATTCCGTTTTCACTTGAAAGCTCTTGGTTCTGCATTGAACGTATGCCGGGTTATAACTTATCCATTTTAGTTTTAGAGCTTGTTTGCATTCTTCAGTCATCCTTTGAAGAGTAAAGTGCACAATAGGGGAATTAATCTACCAGCCAGTCTGCAGTGGTTTACCCCGTTCACAAGACAATTTAGTAGATTAATTACTGTGTCACATATTTTACGCTGTAACCGGACACCCAAAGAAAAAAAGGCAAGCCTGTGGAACTTCACTGTGTAAAGGCAGATCTTGCTGAGCAAACACCATTACATAATGGCTGGGACCAGAAGTCTCTTGTAGAGTCTGAAGAGAGATTCTCTCACGCTGGGTGTTAACTAAAATGTGTGGTTAGTGACTGCAGCCACATTTGGGTGCTGGCCTTGTGGTGAAAAAGGGCACAGTGTCTAGGCAAGGTCTATCAGATGAAACGTTGGTGCTACATAGTGCCAGATGCTGTCCCATTGTACCTAAAACCCATTTCAGTCCAACACCTCTGCAATGGACTTGAAGCATTAGGTCCAACTGCTTTCCAAGCTTTTTGCATATATACATAAAAATGTAGGCCAACAATTAATTGGGACAAACAGAAGTAGTTCAGAGCAAGTAAAAGCATATTAAATAAAAGGTCCCGATCAAGTGCTGACACATGTACATTATAATCTGTTTCAAGCATAACTTCGAGTTCCATCTCTTTGTTCTGTGATGAATTTGATGAAGTCATCACTCCTTTCCCAGAGGTAGCCTCTCCTCATGTGGCCAGGGGACGGCAGTCGCTATCCAATCCTGAGCCTGGGGGTGGATATGCGAGAGAGGATCCCATGAGGGGAGGTGACCCTCAGAGGGATGGACAGGCATCAGATTAGACATGGTATACCCCCTTTCGTTTAGGGATATTCCCTCCATTTCCCATACCTTGATTACATATTATGACAACCCTCTTCAACATCCTGCAAATGCTGTTGACAGAAGTCATGAAACTTTTTCACCTAGTAAAACACCATGTACTGAGACGAGGAAGAGGACTGCCACGAGAAAGAGTGTGAACCATAATGTGCAGTCTAGTGTTGTGAAGAATGTTATTGGTCCACAACTTTGTCAGCCTGGAGGCGGGAGTTCAACATCGGCTGGGGCGAAAAAATTGAAAGAACTTCCTTTTCCAAGCGTTGGCTTGAAGAAACAACGTGAGCCTCAGGTTGCAGTGCAGGGCAAACTGTGTCTCAGTCCGGAAATCGAACCTGAAGGCAGGCGAGTCGAGGCGGCTAGAGAGAGGGAGCTGACCCAAGCACTCATGGCCAGTCGGGTGGACCAGGAAGCAGATGGGGCCGAGAGCTGTGGTCGCAGAGCACTATCGGCAAGAGGAGAGGTGCAGAGGCGAGCACCAGACCGGCCACATAGTGAAGCAGTGCTGGTTTAGCGTGGAAACGCCAGAAGTAGAAGAAGAAAGTCGTGGCGGGAACTGGAAGCCAGGACGGGCTTAGTTCTGGTGCGAGGAGCGAGAACGCTCCACACCACTGACTGGGGAAAGCCGCTCGAGTCCAGCAGATACCGAGGCAAGTACCCGAATGTGTGCGATTGGGTTGGGAATGCATTTGAGGCCGGGAAACCTAGAGAGAAGGGAACGCTGACACAGAGGCAAAGAGACTCTGAAAGATTGAACTGTTTGCCAAGAGTGGGAAAGAGTAATCCTCATTGGAATCAGTGTCATCTTCATCGTCATAGTACTCTGCCATAAAGTAACTTGGGGAAGACCTATGCCACCTTGTACTGAATGAGAAAAAGAGATTGCAACAAAGTCCTGGTAGGGAAGCATAAAAGTCGAATTGCGGATCTAGGTTTCACACCCATAAGGAGTGTGAAACCCCCAGTGATTGGACATTTCCGATGTCAGAAATGCTCAGTGTGCAGTCTAACGCAAGATCAAAAAGAAATTTCTCTAAATGGCATTATGTGGAAACACAGAACCTTCACCAACTGTCTCACAAAATGGAGCATTTATGCAATAAAATGCCCTTGCAACCTTTTGTACATAGGAAAGAGCAAACAAGAAATCAGACAGCGTATCTGCGAGCACAGATCATGCCTAAAAAATGCAATAGAGGACAAACCTATGGTAGCTCATTTTACCAAACTAAAACAAATACACAGAATTCCGATGGTTCATCATCCAGACCATCAGCAAAAAAGCCAGAGGAGGAGACTGAGACCTGGCACTAAAAAAGCTCAAACAGAAATGGATCCACAGGCTTGATACAGTGAGAAATGAACTCAATATTTCTATAGAGTGTAATCTGTTTTTCTAGAGACCATTTTTCATAGAAATACCCCTTCATCTAGATGTCCCTATGGTCCTCACCCCACTTCTGACCACCTCGAGTAACTGAGAAGTGTATTTCTCTCTAGGCATAGAATCCCCTTACAGTAGCTGCACCAGCAACAACTTGGTCTCCGATATGTATTGTACCCTAGCGACCAGTCATTTGCATTTATAGGGCACTATGTGATCGAAATAAATATATTTGCAATCCGATATGAAGTATGTGTTTAAAAATGCAATGTGTACATACACAATCCGGTATGAATCTTTTGTTAAAAGGACAATGTGTCCATAGGTCATGCTGACAAAAAAAGACTTGTAAAGATAAAATATATATATTGGAATTCGAAAGAAATGTGAGACACAAATAAGTCAAAATACTTAATTTGGCACGTAAGAACATGTAAATAACAGGAACATGGTTACTCATTCTGCAAATCAAACTTCCCGCAACTCAGCCTTTAGGAACACGAATCATGAACCAGAACAGCTGTTCGATCACAATCGCCAATGTTACAATTCTCAGAAACTCAACTGGCACTCTCTGCCAGCACAAACACGCATGCGCAATACACAGTGCAATGCTGTACGGTTGCCTAGCAACACGTACACACCATTTTGCTACTAAGAACCACCGTGTAGCCTCCGTCCTACTGTGTGCATGTGCAGAAGTTAGACGGAGGTCTCCAGTGACTACAGCTCTCTCAGATGCTATGATCAGCGAGTAGAGGTAAGGAAATACAATCAAAGTGGTAAAAGTATTTAGACCCAGCAAATTAGCATTTAAAACATGGGCATAGGCATCTACCACAATCTTTTTGGTATAAATATGAGTAAATAGCTTTTCACCACGTTCCTCATACTATGATGGGCGCCGTATGCGGCGTAAAGCTTAATCGATATAGACCTTAAAAAGCATGCGTCCCCCGGCCATCTTCTCGCTAAATACGTATCAGCCACAAAACAGGCTGACTTGAGACATTTATCAATTAAATTTGTTGCAGATCAATTGTGATGACAGCAACTAGAGCCTAGAAGCGGTCGCCACCCCTGGCAGATGAGGAACGCCAGATTTTGAATATCCAGTTATCAGTCCGAGACACAAAAGTAATTCAAACAGGTATGTTGTGCTACACACACATCAAAACAAAAGTCATTTTCTATATCTAGATATATTTTTAATTTTTAAACCCTTGTTTCTCCATAGAGATATTTGTTCAACCAATCAAGCGTGGAGGAGTTAGCCAACATACAATGCCCCCTCCTGCAAACCAGTCCTGAGGAAAGCTTTTGAACACCACAACTATATCAACACAACGTTCATGTTCTAAGCTGGAAACACAAAATAGTGTCGACTTGATAGGTGCATTACCACAAGAACTGCACTCTCAGTCACTTTATACTAACCCTCACTCTGTCTATTGTTATAACGCAGTGACATTATATGACTGTAGAATATAATGCAAAATATGGGCTTTAAAACATTTGGTTGTTTATTTTTATGTAAATAATCCCTAAAAAGGATGTTTTTATACCCCAATTCTTTTCTTACCTTGAAATAAAGTATGTTCTGTACCATAAAAAGGTCATGATCTACTGAATGAAAACACAGATTTAGTGCAATCTGATAGATGTGTTGTGTATTATACCTGTAAGTGTTTAGAGGAAGAGGTAGCCTGAATCCCCCCTCAGTCCTTTCACAGTGTACTTGTCCTCCTGATTCAGGTCCCTCTATAACAAAAAAAGAGGACCCCCCCTTTTTACAAACCAAAAGAGGATCTTCACGAGATCTCTTAGGGGAAGGATTCTCTGAACGCGAGACAATCCTTCCTAGACGGTCCATGCATCCTTCGAACTTTTCCCTGGTCCACTTGGATGAACCATAAAGGCTAAAAGGTGGAAAAACGTTGTTTTCCTCTTGTTGACGTCTAAATTTGTCCCCAAGTGTGTTGGACAGAGGCTCCTGACTGTCTTCGTAGGTTTCGCGAGTACTGGGGCGCCATGACATGTCTTTAGACCTGTCCGCGGCACGCTCCATGCGTTTCGACGGTGTCTTAGGCGTCAGCCCAACCGCTGAAGTAATCCTTGCGAAACTGTCCTCAATCTCAGCCGAATCGATGTGAGTGAACGGGTCATCAGCAGATTTAACGCCTACCGCGGCACCAGAGGGCCTAGCGGTAGATTTTTCCACCTGCGGAAAGGCTAGGAGGCCTATGATATGATATGGCATTTATAACGCACATATACATAAGTGTTTCAAGGCGCGACAAGGCAAGGGAGGGGGAACAGGGGAGGAAAGATAACAATCTAGCCAGGGAGGCAGTGCAGGTGAGCAACTGGCTGGGCCGGGCCTGTGAGCAGAGAGGGAGGCCATGTAACCAGTGCAGTTTCAGCCAGGAATTAGCAGGGGAGAGGAAGAGAGAAAGCAGAAGCAAAGAGGAAGGTTTTGAGGTGCTTCCGGAACCGGAGATGGTTCTCCTCAAGTTTCAGGGAGGCAGGAAGGCTATTCCAGAGGGAGGCCCCTTCCGAAGAGAGAGATCTACCACCAACTCGTTGCTTGGAGAAGCGGCTGACCCTGAGGGAGTTGGAGGCGGATTAGGTTTTGGGCCTACCGGGGTCTTAGGGGGCGCCGGAGCGTAGGATGTCAGTGCTTCGGTATGTAAATCCAATTTAGAGGTAGCACCCTTAATTTTGGAGTGCCCAGTCGCAAGACGCGGATGCAGGGAAGGCTGCTGATCTACCCAATCAGAGGATTCAGTATCGGCGGTCCTGTTAGCGCTTTCACCTTTTTCGGCGGTACCGTCGAAATCGGTGATGGGGTTGTGTGCTTAGTGTGCGGTTTCGTTATGCCCTTGTTGCCGGGTTTTGTCCCCAAAGCGTGACTTACGTCGGGCCTAGAGGGGTCGGGGACAGGCGTGGCGGTCCTAGAATGGTCCGCCTCAAGGTCGATGACATTCGACACAGATGTCTGTTCATCATCAGTGCCCCCATCACTTTCGGCGGGTGTGGCGGTGGGGGAAGAGGGTTCAGCCTGCGACATACCGCACACGGCCCACCGCTTTACACAACGCTCCTTAAGGGTCTTAGGCCAAAGGAGCTTACAAGCCGCACACCGCTTCTCAGCGTGATCTAGGGGTAGACCAGAATTACACGTTCTGTGCTAGTCTTTCCATGAGTACCTGACATTACACTTAGGGCAGAACCTACATGGTGTCCTTTCCATAGCGAAAGGTATAGACAAAGATGACCAGACCTAGAGGGCAAAGAGGGGGAAAGAGGAGAGACATAACTAAAGATATGGCCACGCTGACCCCACTCTCCCTACTGTGTAGGCCGGCCAGAGGGCCCGGCCACGTGGATGGCTCAGCCACCGGATCTTAGGCGCCGAAATCCACCGCCGTTGAAACGTCCCACAGTCTTCACTGAAGGTGCTTGAATTGCTGTCAAAGTGACTTATGGGGAAATGACCGACAAATTCGGTATAAAGATAAACAATGGGCATTATTACAAGTGCTCCGGTCCGGAATTAACGCAGCCGGTATAACCATACCGGCAACGTTTCCGCATCCGCCTAATCATGACCTGCCAACCCGGAAATAGCACCACCTCCAACCGCCACCACAGAGTTAAAGCTCCCGTAAACTCCTCCGTTGCCGGCAATACGAAACACTGCGAGCATCACAACTAGCGCGGACATGGAAACACCGACAACAAAATGGCGGTAAAACCGTGATCACGGTGGCGGTACCGCCGCCACAGCGAACATGACGTTAAACTCTGCCTGGTGTCCTGAATCAGGCCACAGGTGCACCAAATCAGCCCAGCTGGACCCAGCAGGCCACTGGGTGCGTACAAAAGGGCCACACCCAGCCCAACTCAAAACAGAACCATGCAGGCAGCAGCTCTAGTAGCATTGGGACTGGGCCTACTCAACCAACAGGCAGCACTGCACATGATGGCAGTAATGTTGCAGAGGAGGAGGAGGAGGAGGAGGAAGCCGCGGAGGCATAGGAGGCGCAGGCGGCAACCAGCTAACCCTGTACCCATGGCAAACCCCATTGTCCAGCCGGCAGCACCCCACAGGCTGCCTGCAAAACCACGCATCAGGCCTCACCCTGGAACCTCAACCCAGGACAGATCCACACATTATACCGGCTAGATCGTCCAACAATCCTGTACATCACTGGCCTGATAGAGGACGACATCAGCAACCACATAGACACCCCCACCGCCACCCCCCCCCCTCCTGAAGGTCGTGTCTGTACCTCCCTTTCTTGGCACCGGTACCTATCAACACACAGTCGGTGAGCTGCACGGCCTATCACAACCCTGTTTCTCAATATTCCTGGTTCAGGTACTGGATGCCCTGTTGCGCCATGTGTCTGAACAGATTGCCCTACCCCGTACCCTCCCCCAGGTGATTGCCACCAAGTTGGCCTTCCATGCCATAGCAGGCATGCCAAATTGCATAGGTGCACTCGACTGCACCCACATTGAGCTGACAGTACCACGTGCAATTGAAATGGTGTTCCGCAATAGGAAACAGTACCACTCACTGAATGTACAGATGGTATGTGATGCAACGCTAGTGATTACACATTGCTGCGCACGTTTCCCGGGCTCAACCCATGACTCAATGGTACTGCGGAATTCAACATTGCCACAGTACATGGAACGCTATGCTGGACAAAGCACATGGGTATTGGATGAGTACAGCTGCCAATGCTCCGGACCTGTGTAAGTGGGGTGTGTGTGTGACCAGGGCAATGAGCTACGTGAGTGGGCTGCTGCGACTGCACATGCATCACCCCCCTGCCCGTCCACTGAATAGACAGCAGAACCCAAACTTCACAAAGCAACACATGACAGGTAGCCACAGTGTGGCCGTACACACCCTGCCACCTGACACACACACAGCCTGAACTCCCGCTGGCACACACACCTGGAGCCACAGCAAACCCCCCCCCCTATAATATGCAACATAGCACTCACAATGCACATGATGGCTGTACATGAGACGTCCTGCATCTACTATATCATCACTGTGGAGTGACCCTGCCATGTGTGCACATCACTGCACAATGCCATACTCACAAGCCACATGCACACCAATGCATTGGTCAATGTCCAGCTGCCAACCCCCACTATGATGGCCATAGAAGATTAACACCCATCAGTGAAAACACTGCATGACACATATGCATGAATGAACAATGACAAGATTGCACTGCATCCGATGAAGACATGATACTACCAACACTGACATGTCTCCCACATCTACATCCCATGTAGGAGATTCCGGATATGCACTCACGCCATGGCTGATGACGCCTGTACGGAGGCCAAGGAACAGGCATGTGGATGCGTACAACAGGGCACATTTCCGCACACATGGCATGATTGAGAGGACATTTGGACTACTGAAGGCCCGGTTCCGCTGTTTAAGCAGATCTGGCGGATCACTGCTGTACAGCCCAGTGAAGAGGGGTAAAATTACGCTTGTTTGTGCCATGCTGCACAATCTGTGCCAGCGCAGGAACATTCCAATGCCCCCAGACGGAGATGATGAAGATGGGGATGGGGATGGGAATGGGGACGGGATGGCACAACCACCTCCTGGGGGTCCACTAGATGGACAACGAGCACGGGATGCACTGATTCGCATTTACTTTTGAGAGACAGCACATCCACAGCATTTCAGGGATATGGTGATGCCACTAAATGAATAAAGGGCATTTCCGTGACCAAATTGTAATTGTCCCTACGGGTCGGCCATGTGTTTTCAGGCATGGATCTGTCGATCGTAGAAAAATTTCCTATGGATCTTACCTGACTTTTCGTCCACTAAACAAACGATAAATCAGGCTGCTGTGCGCCGACATTAGGTGATAATCCTATCACTTGCCCCATCGCCCTGGCTGACCTGCTTTTGCGGCACTAAATCATATCCCCCGCCCCTGAGCCTGACATCAACAAAGCATTCATATTCCCCGCCTCTCTCTGTGACGTTACTGGGCTGCGTAGCCAAACGCGCCCAGTCGACTTCTACGCGACTTCACACAGAACCCGTAAAACAACACAGATCATCTCACAACACAGCGTGCCACAATTTGGAATATGAAACTGTGGTTTAAAAGCAAACAGCAAGATTGTACAATTGGTAAAGTAAATTTATTTGACATCAAATGTTTAGAGAATATTCAGCGATTCGCATTTGTCATTGCTCTCGATCCGCAAAAGTTCATCTTGAGTCACGCGCTATTCATTTTATTTATTGTGCCTGAAACTATTTGCTAGCGAGGATAGTGCAACTGAGTATGTTACGTTATTCCCACTAACCCACCCCCTCTCCTCTGCCTTTTTCAGAGCCGCCTGAGTGCCAGGAGACCACTTCGGCGTTGATAGTGTGCGGTACAAAATGCCACATTGAACGAACAAGTACAACTTAACCGGCCTTTAACGCTACGCTATTGTTAATATATTCCGGTATAAAATCATCTAAAGGGTTACTTACATTAGATTTGCATTTTCTATCGTCTAGGCGTAATGCAGTCCCTAAATACCACTCCGTCTGTGCCAACGATCTTTCTTATAGTGAACAAACATGAGCTGGGTGGGGTGGTGCTGGCTGTGGTGACTGTCGGTGTGACTGTGGGCAAGCGCCCTTGAAACGCCTGCTGGGCTACCAACATTGACAGAGCAATGCTGCATTGCACACTGTTCCCTTCCCTGACATGACGTGCCAGGGTGACAATGGTGGCCGCAAATCGTCCAATTGACCTGGAGAGCCGCTGCACCGACGTAGCATTGCTCTCACGCTGCAGCCTGGCCTCCTCCCGCTGATGCACGGCCTCCTCACGCTGCAGCCTGGCCTCCTACAGCTGACTTTCCACCAGCTGCGTCAGGGTGGCCTGTTGTTGCTCAAAAGTGCTGCAAGCGTGTACTGAGCTCAGCATGGAGGGAGTTGGGGAGCGCATGGGGCTGTGCAGTTCTTGGGGGCTGAACTGTAGGCCATGGATGGGTGACACCTCATCCATGTTGTCCCCCTCACCCTGTTGTACTGCTTCGGCCTGCATGGGCAGGGCACTTCCATCACTTGATGCAGCCTCCTCAGCTGTGCAGATGGGCTGCGAATCATCATCCGGGGCTAGGGTGGGTGCCTGCATGGGGATGGTGGCGAATGCTGGTGTGCCTGATGTAGCCGGTGTGCCTGATGCAGCCGGTGCTTGTGTGCTGGAGCAGCTAGCATCATCCTCCTGGGCAGAAGTGCTGATTTGGGCGCGTGCAGGTGGCCGCTGCGTTGCCTCTTGGCCGTCGCTGTCACTTGTCTCGACTGTGGGGATACAGAGAGCATGCTGTTAGTTGTGTGATGTTACTACATGTATCCATCACATGCATCCAACATGATAATCCATGACCACTTGCATGTACATACTTGTGACTATTGATGCACTCAGGTGTGTGTGTGTCTGCTTCCAGTCAGGCATGCACTGTGCGCATTTCCAGGGTTCATGCTTTGGGGATGTGTTACTTCTCATCTGGCCAGTCAGTGGGTCCATTGGGTCACTCCTGCCCTATTGGGGGGGGGCATTGTGAGTGGGTCCATTGGGTCACTCTTGCCCTGTTGGGGGGGGGGCATTGTGAGTGGGTCCATTGGGTCACTCCTGCCCTGTTGGAGGGGGGGGTGGCATTGTGAGTGGGTCCATTGGGTCACTCCCATTCACACTTATGGCTTTGTACTATGTGCGCTTACCAGCAGGTGCAGGTGGGCTCACTGCCTCTGCCTCTCCTATGCCGTGGATGCCTTTGAGGTGCATGACACTGCTGCAGCGCTCTTCCCACGGTTGCAACTTGAGAGGGGATGAAGGGCCTCCACGAGTTCCAGTGCTGTGTTGGCGGTGTGCAGTCATGAGGTTGCGCACCCGGAGCCTGAGGTCATCCCACCTCTTATGGCAGTCCTTCACAGAGCGTGTGGTCACACCGACCGCTGTGCACTTGTGTGCTGCCTCCACCCACACCTCGTTGCGGAGTATTGCGCCGCTGATCTGCACTGAAGAGCATTTCCGCATGCTCAACAATGTGGTCCACCAGGACTGTGAGCTCAGCCTCACTAAAGCGCAGCTTTCGCTGTCTGCGTGCTGGTATCCTGGATGCCATTCGATGAGTTGACAGTCTCAGGGAGGTAATCTGTCCTGTGGTGTCTGAGGATGGCAGTGGATTGTGCTTTATATAATGGCCTCCTCTCTGTTTCCGTTCTTTTCCCACGGTCATGCTGTTTCCGCTTCCGGTGTTGGTGTTGGTGTTTCCGCTTCCGGTGTTTCCGTGTCGGCGGGGGCGGGCACGGGTTTAGCACCGTTTTTTGTGGCGTAAAGTCCATGTGCGTGGGTGTTTACATGCCGGCGGTGACTCCGTTTCCGCCTCAGTGTGTTGTGCGCGACCCAAGTGCCGTAATCTGCCCTTCTTTCCGCAACCTTGCGGTTGCGGAAGTGGAGTAATTGTTGTCACGGAATCACCGGATTCCGCCACGGCCGACTCGTAATGAGGCCCAATGTCTCTTATGAAGAGCTCCAATATAGGGCGACCAGTTATCTGGGCGGAAAAAAACAATCTGAGGGACCTCGGTGCGTGAGGGATTTTGGGTGCACTATACGTCACAATAGGGATAGTGTTACAGGCACGCCTATGCCGATGTCCCCTTTTGGTCCCCGAAACACAAGATGCAATACTCTGCGGTTACCACTGGATGTCGGACCATATGCACAGCATGTAATTCTAAACAGATTAACAAGCATCAGAAATAACTATTTGACCATGAGATTAGATATAGAATTTAGCATGAAGTCCTTGCCTCTTTGCACTGTTGTATCATAACATTGGCATACCAGTAGGTAGTAATAGCTCCAGGAAATTAGGACTTTTATTAAAGATCAAAAGACAAATCTGCTATTCGAACCTCAAAACACACAATACAATTAATGTTTGCTTCACTATGTAATTGGCTAGATTTTTGTGTTTTCAACATTTAAATATATACAGAAGAGATCAAATGGCCAGACCTTAAAGAAATAATGAAAGGTGTATTCTGTCACAACACAGAAAGCGGACGCATGGTAATGATTTCCATACAGTTTTTGCACACATTGGCTGGATGTCACATTTTACTCTCTTGCAAAGGAGAATGTTTACTCTCTTGAAATCACATTTACTCTCAAAGTTTAAAAATGGGGAGTAAAATACTCCCACCTCAAAATCTTATCTGGGCCACTGGGAGTATTGTAAGATTTGTTTTCGAAACTCGAAAACGGACGTCGACAGGGAGCGTTTAGTAATAATACTATCCCTAGTGTGACGTGTACTGTTCCCAAGGTCCCTCAGATTGTTAGTTTCTGACATGAGGGTGCATGAAGTGTAGCGTGAGTACAAATGTGATCAAGCAGAAACAGTGATAACCCAGAAAACATCTACGCGCCTTCTACTCCAGTAGGCGAGGAAGGGTGGCCGCATGTGTATCTAAGCATATATATACACAAGCACCAGAAATACGATTCAATTACGGTGAGTAATGTATCGCTTCTGGATCTGCTTAGATCACATGCTCTGCATAGATTAGCGAGCAGTATCTGGAGAAGGAGGTGGGAAGTTAGAAGATATAGCAGCAAAGAGATTTTTTAGGACCGCTTGTCCCACCTGTGAATCTGCTTTAGAGTGTGCGTCAATGCAGTAATGCTGTGTGAACGTATGGATGGAACTCCATGTAGCAGCCTTGCAGATGACGTCTAGAGAGATGTTTGCAATGAAAGCTAAGGTAGCTCCTGTACCTCCGTGCCCTAGGGGTGAAAGGTAAGCCTTTCTTTGATAGGGAATGGCAGAGCTGTATGCATTTGACTATCCATCTGGAGATGGCGTTCTTTGATATGTGATCGCCCTCTCTACCAGGCGATATGGAAACAAAGAGTTGGTCTGTTTTCCTTAGAGGTTTCGTTTTGTTCACATAGTACAAGACCGCCCTCCATACATCAACTGTATGGGGGCTTCTCTCTGCTGAGTGTGATGGATTTTAAAAGAAGGTAGGATGTTCTATGGATTGATTTACATGGAACTTTGAAACAAACTTAGGTGGGGACCTAGCATGTGTTTGGAGGACAACCTTTTCCTCGTGTATAATGACAAAGGGGTCTTGTACGGACAAAGCCTGTAGCTCATTGACTCGTCTGATGGAGGGGATAGCTTCTAGGAATGCAGTCTTTTAAGTACAAGGTTTTAGGCTGGCCTTGAGCATAGGCTCAAAGGGTGGACACATGAGCTCCGAGAGCACAACATTGTGATCCCAACCCGGAGGACGGTTGGAAATTGGAAGGGATATAGCCTCTTTACCCCTTCCATGAATGCCTTAATGACAGGGACTTTCCATCAGGACACTTTATTCTGTGAGGTGGTGTAAGCAGACGGGGCCGCCAGATGCACCTAGTAGATAAGTCTAGTAGATAAAGCATGCAGTGTAGACGGTTAGCTGGAGAACATTCTATTGGGTTTAGTGATTGTGATGTACACCATATCACAAATATCTTCCACTTATTAAAATAGCAGTGCTTGGTGTTGGGTTTTCATGCCTCTTTAAGGATAGCCATACACCTTTGTGGAAGATTTAAGTGGCCAAACATCTATGACTTAAGGAGCCAAGCTGAAAAGTTCATTGACTGTGGGCGTGGGTGGAGGGATGTCCCTTTGTGTTGTGTCAACATGTTGTATGGGCACATGAGCTTGATTGGGTCCCACATTGCCAGTTTGAGCAGATGTGGAAACCAAACCTCTCTAGCCCACATAGGAGAAACCAGGATCAGAGTTACTTGTTCCTGGTGCATCTTGTGCACTCTCCTGCTCAGAAGTGGTGTCAGGGGAAAAGTGTAAGCAAATTTCCCTGACCAGTTCATCCACAAAGTGTTCCCCTTGGTCCCTGGTTGGGGAAACCTGGACGCAAAGTCTGGGCATTGTGCGTTTAGGCTTGTGGCGAAAAAGTCTATTGGGGGGTGACCCCATAGGGAGAATATTCTGTTTAGGATATCTCTGTCGAGTCACCACTCGTGTTCTTTTGGTAGAGGGGGTCTGCTTAGTGTGTCTGCCAGAGAAGCGAGTTCCCCTGGAACATGTTGAGATGTTAGGAACATGTTCCGCTTAAGTGCCCACTTTCATATTTTTTGGGATAGCCTGGACCCACCTTCCAAGTGTGTGCCTCCTTGCTTGTTTAGATAGAACATGGCCGTGGTGCTGTCTGTGAGGACTTGAACTATTTGATCCTTGAGATGTTGCTGAAAGGCCCAAAGAGCTTTGAGGACTGCCAGAGTTCTAGGAAGTTGATATGTCTTTGGGCAGTAGCGTTTGTCCACTGGCCGTGGGCTGTGTGGTGGAGGAAGTGGGCCCTCCATTAGGCTAGTGAGGCGTCTGTAGTTAGGATCGCTTGTGCTGGTGGAGCGTGAAAAGGTTTTCCTTTTAACAGGTTGTCCTTAGACCACCAACGAAGAGCCTGAACCAGGGTAGCGATCATCCCACTGTCTGCTTGCCCGAGACCACTGTTTTGCTAACCATTCCTGCATTGGACGCAGGCGCTCGTGTGGAACCAAGTGAATGCATGAAGTCATCATCCCGAGCAAGCGCGTTGGTTTGTATCCAGTTATCTGGCGATCAACCTTATAGTGAGGTACCTGCAACAGCATGTTCGGTACTCCCTCGTTTAAGGAGAAAGCCAGCTCCTCTCTCGAGTTTAGGACTGCCCCTAGAAATTGTTTTATTTGGCTGGGGACTAGACTCAATTTCTTCTTGTTTATGGAGAAACCCAGATTGAAGAGCAGATTTATTGTCTTTTGTGTATTTAATTTGCAAATTTGAGGAGTTTCCAGGTGATTAGCCAGTCGTCCAGTTAATGGCATACTGGGATGGACTTTCTGCGCAGGTGTGCTGCCACTAGTGCAAGCACTTTTGGGTATACTCTTGGTGCTGAGGCGATGCCGAGTGGGAGTACTTTGAACTGGTTGTGTACTCCCACCATCCGGAAATGCAGTAATTTTCTGTGCACAGGGTGCATTGAAATATGAAAGTATGCATCTTTCATGTCCAATGTCGCCATGTAGTCTCCCCGTTTTAGGAGTGGAATCACCTCTTGGAGGGTGGTCATACAAAACTTTTGGATCTAGTACTGGGCGCGTGCTAAGGCGTTTCTTTGACACAAGGAAGTATGTTGAATAAATACCTGTTTACCTCGTTTGCCGGGATGATCTCTTTGGCTTCCTTCTCAAGCAGTGCCTTTATTTCCTCCAGCAGTCTGCTTTGTTCTTCTGCTGTCATTTTCTTTTTTCTTGGTGAGTGGTAGGGTGGTTTTTGTAGCAACTCGATAAAATAGCCACCCACCACGGTGGACAACACCCACTTGTCAGACATTATCCCCTCCCATGCGAGGGTGAAGTGAGAGATCCGGCCTCCTACTGGAGTGGCATAGGAGGGGACTTGAAACAGCGTGTCATTGTTTGGGAGGGGTTGAGCCTCTCTGAGGTAAGGCTCTACCCCTTTTATTCCATCTTTGAAAAGTGGACGAGGAAGCCTGGCCTTGAGACTGGCCCCAAGTCGACTGTCCGCCCTGAGAGTAGCCTGAAGAACGTTGCGCACCCTAGCCCCGAAATCTCCTCGAGTTTGGGGAGCCCTGTTAGGAATAGGGTTTGTCTGTCAAATTTCCAAAGGACTTCAGAGTGTCATACTCCTTCTTGGCAATATTGAGGGAGTCCTCTATGGCCTTCCTGAATAACACATTTGACTCCACTAGCATGTTTAAGAGGGTCGCTTGTGTCTCTAGCTTGAACTCTGACCGTCTAAGCCAGGCATGGCGCTTGAGGAGTGTTCCCTCCCCTCCACTATGATGCATCCTGTATTATCTGCCGTATCAAGGATGTTCTTTAGGATGCAGTTCGAGATCTGCTTGCCTTCTGAGATAGTCCTTAGTAATTGAGGCTTTAGTGGTTCTGGGACGGCTTTGATTTGGTGTTCCAGATCATCCCATTTGTGGCAGCCGTAACTAGCAATTCTGGTCTGGTATGCTGCAGAGGAGGCGACCTTTCTCCCGAAAGTATATATCTTTTTGCTCTCCTTGTCTGGCAGGGCTTCTGCCGACGCCAGGGGAGTACCTGCCCTCTTCCTGGTGGTGGTGACCACTAGGGAATCTGGTTTAAGCTGCCACCTAATATACAGGGGGTCAGTGGGCACAGGTCTGAATAGCTTCTCTATTCTAGGGTTGATCGCCCTCGGGAAACTAGGCGCCAGTAGTGATGGTTGGATAAGTCTTTAGACAGACTGCAGGAGTGGTATAAGCCCCAGGATATCCTCCACAAAGTCTTTGTTGACCTGCGTCTCCTCAGTGTCGATATTGAAATGCTGTGCTGCCTTTAGTAGCAGTTTGTTGTACTGAAGTTGATCGTCAACAGATGATTCTGCTACTGGCTGGTCCTGGTGGTCTGGCAACTGCATCACGTAAATGTCGCCGTCATCGTCATCATAAAACTGTTCTTAGCCTTGACAATGGAGGTCCCCCTGAGACCCTGGGTCTACTTGGTCATCTTAATACAAGTCCTGAGATGGGTTAAGTGTGAAATGTGTCATGGAATACCGAGGCCGGATTAACTATGGGCTCAAGGCAAGACTTTTTGGCAGGAGGTGGCTGTGCCGATGCCCCTGGCTGTGATGCATCTTTCAAAATTGTTCATTGGTCAGGATGTCTGTCCATGAAGTCTAAGAAAGAAGACATTCTCCTTATAATTTTGTTGAATTTTTCAGATGTATATTCGCACGAGGGCGGAAAGCCTGACATTACAGGGGTGGCCTGGGAGGGAGTGGCATCCTTGAGGCGCATGTGCCCGGAGAGAGTGTCTAAGGGGATGGTAAACCATGTCTAGGTGTTTTTTGGGGCCAAGGGAGTCAATAAATGGGACTTTTTCAGTTACCTTGCCTTAAGCAGAAGATCACTGATTTGTTTCTTAATTGGTGGCTGCATTTTCAGCGTTTTTTCATAGAGGTCGCTGAAGCGCCCTTCACCGCCTGTTTTTCGGCATGCGAAAGGAGGGCTTTTTTATGTGCGGTGCACAAACCGACTTTCTCTTTCGGCTTTGGGGAACTGTCGTGAGGCGAAAGTGTGCGGAATGGTCCAGAGGAGAAAGAAGAACCGGAGGCTATATCCCCGGACACCGCATGGGCCTCGATGCTTGATGGTAAGGTCGAGAGTCGGCCGTGGGGTATGTCTTTAGTGTGTTTGGGTTTGTGTCTGCCTTGGCCCCCGTGTGTCTTCTCCATCACAGAACCGCCAGCCTGCTTCTTGAAGTCGGGGGCCTGCACCGGGGTTTCTGACAGACCCCCCTCGCCCTTAGCGTCACTCATGACCCCAAGACCGCCCTCGCTGGAGTCCTCCGTCACGTCGATGGAGGCCTCGGCCTGCATTGCATGAGCGGCCCAGAAATTGGTCCGACGATCCTTTAGGGTCTTAGGCTGGAAAGGTTTACAGGATTTACCATCCTTTTCGGCATGATCCCCTCGGAAGACAGTGATTGCACACTCGGTTCCAGGAGGGGCAAAATTTAAATGGGGTTTTGTCCATTGTATTTTAAAAGGGCAGATGGATGAGAAAAGAAGGGGGTGATGGAATAAGCATTCTCTAAAAAGGTCAGTATGTAGAACTTCCCCGCTCTCCCTACTGTAATGGGCCGAAGCCCCAACAGGCCCGTGAAGGCTGCGTCTGGTCGTCGATCAGTCAGTTGTCGACGATGAGAGTGTCCGTCAGGAGCAGTCAAGCAATTGTGCGGCAAGGTGAACAAAAAAGGAAAGAAAGAATGTCTATAAGTACAACTTTAGCTAATCAAAGACATCAGCCCGGAAGAGAACTCTGCATTTGCGACCAAATTCGATTGCGGAAGAAAACAATCGGAGGGACCTTGATGTGTGAAGGACCATAGGTACAGTAAACATCACACTACCGATAGTATTACTAAACGCGCCCTGTAGACGTCTGTTTTCAAGTTTCGAAAACAAATCTTGTAATACTCTGCGACTTCCACTAGATGTCAGACTATGCAGAGCATGTGATCTAAGCAGCTCCACAAGCTGCAGAAATAAGGATACACTGGAATGGGTGTCCAATGCTAGAACCTTGGTAAAAAGTCTTGGTGCGGAAGCTATCCCAAAGGGAAGTTGTTACACATTATCAACGTTGGTCATGGTGGCAAAGCAGGAGAATAGGAAGAACGGCACATAACGTAATCATGCAGGCTCCCAAAGCGACGGTTCTTCATATGGAAGACAGCGGACGTACCCGTACCTGTTCACGTGACTCCTGATAAGGAAGGAAGAGTTGCTAGCATACGCGTCGCTACTGCCTTTACCGACGCTCCGTAAGTTCGCCTCTAGGATTTCCACTTTCTGTAACTTCTAACTCTCATTACCTTCTTATACCTAACTTGTGCCCTCTCTCTGCATCTCATACCCACAGGCATATTCTCTGGCCATATTCCGCCTTCCCAATTAGTTTCGTGTCGGGAGTTCCGCCCTTGTCAGTGAGTGCAACTAAACTCTGCTTCCACTCCAGCCCTCTCTCTCCCGCCGTACCTCACATTTCTTCCTCTCCATTTCTGTTCGCTCTAGCACTAAAGCTCTAACATAACTGAACAGACTCCTCGGGCATCCGGACATATCCGAGAGCATCCACACCCCTTTAAGGACCCCATTCTGAATTCCTTGTACGTTGCATCTCCAACACGCTGCGCTCTTCTTTCCTCGCAGTCTTCCTTACTGGCACTTACCTGTTCTGTCTTGTTTCCTTGGAAAGGTCTCCAATCCTCTTCGCGTTCCAGCTCGCCTAGAGGGACCCCGTCCAGGCTTCTACCGTCCTGTCCGAAGAGTAACAGCTACTCAGGGTTTTTTTCCCCAGGAGGGTTTCCCTGGGGGTCCTGCTTCCACACTGGTATTCATTACGGGAGAGAGGGAGCAAGACTCCCACGGGGGATTTTCCAATTTCTGCCAGCTGTCTCCATTGCGGACCGCAGTCTGCCCAGGTTGGTGATATTTAAAACTATAATTCAATAACAGTTGACAGAAGTTCTTTGAACTGATAGTGAGTGTTTCCCACTTTGAACCTTAGGAATTTCCATCTGAAAGTCTGCATCTTTCATGTCCAATTTTGCCATGTAACCCTCCTGTCTGAGAAGAGGGATTACCTCCTGCAGGGTAGTCATCCTGAATGTGTCTGGCTTGTGTGAGACAGGCATGGTATCAAGAGAGATGACACAGATAACAGATATATATTTCTAAACACAGCTGTATTAATAATCGGGATGGTGTAACACTTAATGGTGGGATTTAAACCAATGAGTGTGTGTCAAAACCTATGCCTGTCCTCACAACTACAACTACAACAAAATCTAGTGGGGAAATGTTATCAACCAAATATAAGTGTTCAAAAGTAAATGTGCAGCTACTGGCAATTTAAGTTCATCTAGAGTTCTCGGTCTCAAGTTCGATACAGTTCCACTGTAACATCCTTACAAGAAGGTTTGATCAAGTTCTGATGTTACCTTTGTCAGGTTCACTGGTACCACAGTTTGCATCAAAAGAGGATCATGGGTTTCCCTTCCCCAAGTTCAAATGTAAGCAAGTTCATACAATACTGTAATCTTGAGACTCCCTTCCCCAAGATAAACACTCTTCAGTTCTTTGGTTCTCAGAGTTCCCTTCCCCAAGACAGGGTCCATTTGACCCATCCTTTGGTTAGTTTCACCAAGGCACACACCTCTTTGCTGCTTTTCTAATATTTAGTGGTTTCTGGTCTAGGTGCAGTTGTTAGACCACCCGGTCCTCCCATTACAGGTCACGCAACCAGCAACCACATACTGTGTCTGTGATTTGACTCTTGATGTTTGCAATGTCTGTGTTATGAAACTTCCCGCTCTAGGTGCAGTTGTCAGACGGTCCACCCAGCACAGGACACAGAACCATAAGTTTACCCAAAGCCGTTGTTCAGTAATATTAAAGTCAGCTCTTCATTTCCTTTACAGGTCTTTCACATTATTCTTAAGATTATTCTTGGATTTCCCAAACTTTCTCAACCTCCTGATCACCTGAGGAATGACGGTGACTGGAGGAAATGCGTACAGGAGTGGAAACTACCAGTCCACTACAAACTCTTCTCCTAGAACTCCTCTTGGGGGAAATTCCCTGGAGCAGAACAGTTTGCACTTCCGGTTGACACTGGTGGTGAACAGATCTACCTGAGGGGTTCCCCAAAGGGTGAAGATATCTTGAAGGACTTCTTGAGCTAGTTCCCACTTGTGGGAGACTGTGTTCTGCCTGCTCAGAGCGTCCGCTGCCGTGTTCTTCTCTCTAGCTAGGTGAACTGCCGATAGAGATTCCTTCTTGTATTGCCCAGAAACAGAGCTGGATTGCCTCTCTGCATAGTGGTAGTGACCCTACACCTCCTCTCTTGTTGAGGTAGTACATAGCCACTTTGTTGTCTGTAATTTTCAGGACATTCTTTACCCGTACAGAGGGCAGGAAAGCCTTCAGCGCAAGTCTGATTGCTCTCTGCTCCAAAAGATTGATGTGTAGTTCGGACTCCAATGGAGACTAACAACGGCTGATTGTCAGATCGTTGGCATGGGCTGCACACCTCGAAAGTGAGGCATCTGTCACTACCGTTATCTCAGGCCATGGTTACCAAAAAGGTTCTCCCTTCAGAATGTTGTCCTCGAAGGCCCACCACAGAAGATCATGCGCAACCCTGTTCGGAACCTGAAGTAGGTCTGACCTACTGACCGAGAATTGAGACCACTGTGTTCTGAGAGACCATTGGATCTCATTCTCAGGCGAGCCTCTAGCACCAGGATGCCATGAGGCCGAAAAACCTCAAGAAGTCGAAGGCCGGGAGACAATGGGCACTCATAAATTTGTTGACATCTGCAGAATGTGTTGAGCCCTCACTTCAGGCGCGAGGTCTTTCCCAAGGATGTGTCCATTAAAGCCCCAATGAATTGGAGCTTTTGAGAAGGTATCATGTGGTACTTGTTGTAATTGAGGGAGAAGCCCAGTCTGTGGAGAGTGTGGCAGGTCATGCTGAGATGATCCAGGACTTGTTCAGGAGAATGTGCCCTGACCAGCCTATCGTTGAGTTAGGCCTAGACGTGAATCCCCCCTCTCCCGAGACTGGCTGCCACCACCACCATCAGTTTGGTGAATACCCTTGGGCAGAGGTCAGCCCGAGCCGAATGACAACTCCAAACTGATGCGAACCGCCAACGGCGAACCTCGGGTACTTTCTGTGCTTGAGATTATTTGGCTCATGAAAATAAGCATCCTGAAGGTCCAATGACACGATCCAATCCTGGAGCTGGACAGCATAAAGGATCTGAGAAAGTGTGACCATTTTGAACTTGTCCTTCCTGAGGAACTTGTTTAAGTTTCTCAAGTCCAAGAGGGGTGTCAGTCCTCCGTCCTTCTTGGGGATTAGGAAATATGGAGAATATCATCCTTTGTTCCTCTCCATTAAAGGTATTGGCGTTATAGCACCCTTCTCTAGCAGGCTCAATATTTCCTGGAAAAGGAACGGATCAGGAACCTTTAACGAATGGCTTCCTGGTGGATGATTCTGAGGTCTCTGAATGAAGGGGAGGCAGTAACCTTGGGCTATGGTTTCTAACGCCCAAGCATCTGAAGTAATACCCAGCAATTCTTTCAGATGCTGAGACAGTCTGCCTCCCAACAGGGTGTTGTGAGTCAAACCCTCAGAGGTTTTGAGGTGGCTAAAGCAGCAGGTGATGGTAAAGTAGCCATTGCTTGGGCGGGCTGTGCACCTCTCCCTCGTCCACCACGAGGGAATCTTCTTTGGCCTCTTTGACCAGCTATTCCTCTCGTTCTTCCAACTGAGGAGTAGTAGCGAAAGGATCTACCCCTCTAAGGAGGTCTACTGGGGTGAAAAGCCTAAGGCTCCCTGATGGCAGCACCTAGAGACTTGGCTGCCGCCTTCGAGGTCTGCTGCTTCTCAAGGCTTTCGTCAGCCTTACTGCCAAAAAGATGAGACCCATCAAAAGGCATATTTAGGAGTCTAGACTGCACGTCCGGTGCAAATCCAGACTTCCTTAACGAAGCAAACCTGCATATCACGGTGCTTGCCGCCATGGCTCTGCTGATACCGTCAGCAGAATCCAAACCTGACTGTAGAGACTCGCACATGGCCTCTTTTTCATCTTTTACATGGCCAGGAAGCCGTCACTTTCTTCCCCTTCGGTAATATGTTCAGCCGCCATGGATACACAATTCCACAGGGTAAAAGTTAATTTTGCGAGGGCACATGCAGAGTTGGGAGACTTGAGAGCCATGATCTAGCAGAAAATACTTTCCTTGACCAGGCGTCTATACGGTTATCATCCCAATCTGGTGGAATGGTCGGATAAGCATCTTGCTTGGAGGTAGCGGTTGCTGCTTGCACCACTAGGCTTTCTGGGGTGGGATATTTAGACAAATAGCTGGGGTCACTACTTGACGGCCTATATTTTTTTGTCAAATTTTTATTGAATGGCGAACTTGAATCAATCTGGTGCTTCCCAGTTTGCACTTAATCTCTTTTGTAGAGCGACATGAAAAGGCAGGATTAGATCCCTTTGAGGACCTTTGTCCAGGATATTCATGAGGTCATCATATTCGAACGGGAGGGCAGGTCTGCTCCATCCCATAAAATCAGTGACCCTGGTCATTAATTGTCTGTAAGAGGCATCTGTGTGATCAGCTGGGTCTGGCTTGCCAAATCCACCCCACTAGCGGTTTGTAAATTATCATGAAGCTCCTGCAATCTAGATTCCTCCTATATAAAACTATCAGGAAGATTAGGTGTGCCATATTGTAATCCAAAAGGTAGATCATTGTCATCTGAAGGCTCATTGTCTTCATAAAAGAATGTGAGAGATTAAAAAAAAAAATCCTTTCTTGGCAATGCTGTAATGGATTTTTGAATGTTTGAATGTTTGGTAAAGGCGTTGATGGCTTCGAGCCAGATGCCGATGGAGTCATCACCAAACTTGATTTTGGCATCAATGTCTTCGAAGAAGACGTCTTGGGCGTTGATGTCGACTTGTCCGTGGACTTTGTCCGTGACGAAACTTCGATGACTCGACTGAGTCTTCGATGACTTTTCATTGTGTCGAGGCCTGGACGGCTCACAATGAGAATCTGGCCTTTGTCCGGGCTCGAGGGCATGCAGGCTTTGCCTCAAGCCCTTTCCTTACCAGCTTCAGAAGGCATGGTAGGAGCATGGCCGACTTGCTTCGAGGGATTCTGACTCTCGAAAATGTTAAGCATTTCCTGCCTGAATGATTCCCATTCAGCCGGAGTAGATGCCTTAGTAGGGCAAGATATACTCCTCTCTGGAGTTGAGTCAGACAAGGAAGACGAAGTAGGCCTTTTCTTCAATTTTCTCGACAACGAGGAGTGGTGAGAGCCACTCTGCCACATAGACCTTTTAGTTCTCTTCCGTCGAGGAGAGTCGTCTCGCTTCGTCGGAGGAATGTTTTTTCGACGTGGTAGTCGAATGGGATTTTTTGGGGAGTCTATCTACCGCCAATTTTCCTTTACGCTCCTTCAGAGCTTTTCTGATCATCGATAGACATGACTGCCAGGTCTTGTGCTCCACGCCAAGGCACTACAAGCACACCCAATGTGGGTCAGTTAGTGACATTTTAGCACCACACTCTTGGCATTTCTTAAACCCGGTCTTCGGGGTTATCGAAGACTAAGACATTTTTCACAATTTCTAATAATATGAAGAGCACTGTAGTTCACGAAGCAAAAGCTTACTCGAAGAAACAGAAGTGAAGCCAACGGGTGCTGCGCGTTCCACATGTACCGTTGATCACGTCATCCTCGAGACGGAGGCCCTCCCTCGAGGGACATTGATTTGACAGCATCGACACACAGCGCCCTCTGCCAAAAAATGTTTTGCCGAAGCAGCCCAAGCTGCATATAGGATATCATAGATGAGGAATACGTGGGAGGACGCAATCCATTTGAAATGCACACTGCAAGACAACTTACATTTCAAAAGTTAAAAGTACATGGAGATTGAGATGATTGTTCTATGAACTGTAATCCTTTTGCCATCAAAATACTGCTTTGATTTTTACCATGCTGAATCAGCAATCCAAACTCTCCCAAGTAAAGGGAAGGTGAATTAGAGAAATTCCAGTGTTTCCTCTGTTCGAAAGTGTTTACAATAGAAACTGTGTCAATGTTCTTAGTTCGTGTTGATGAGCCAAATATTGAACCACTAGATTTTCTTTTTTGGACTTTTTTTTCTTCAAGGTTTTTCTCAAAGTTTTGTGGAGGATTGCCCCTTTCCCAAGTTAAACACTCTGGGAAAGAATACTACCTGCTCTGACAATACAGAATGAATCTTACTCAAAGTGCCAGAACACCAGTTTTTTTGCATAGACAGAGTTGAAAAATATGGTCCTCGCAAGGCCTTCGCATAAGTAACTTACTATTGTTCAATGCAAAGAACTAATCTTCAGAAATATGTGCTCTGACCCACATTCCCAAAAAAACACATTGTGAGTAGTGTGAAAATGCTGTTTGTGTTTGCTGCTTCAACTTCCCTGTGTCTTGTTGCTTAAGAAAAATCCTCTTCGGGCCTTATTTTAATCTTTGCTTAAGATTTTTGTTAAGATGGATGACAGCCTCCCCCAGCTGCACTAAAACAAGTTTCTAGAAACCCCAATGCTCGCAATACCTCAGAGAATCAGTCACGTGCAGACCATCGAGTTTGTCCCGTCATGGGTGCTTACATCTTTAGCTAGGTTACTGCATTGGGCCTTATGTAAAGGAAAATAAACCAAATGCAAAATGTCCCACCCCTAAATCCAGAGTACCCACTAGCCTAGTGAACCCAGACTCCAATCCAATCAAACATTGTACAAATCTACTTGTCTTCCTAACTAAAAACCCAAACCAACAGTAAATATGGAATGTTCTATGTGACCGGGTAATAACCTGTCAGGAAGGCAGGAGGAAATTGAGGGTGGAGGGTTTGAGGAGGGTTGGGTAAGGGAGGGGAGTGAGCTGGGTTGGTCTGCATCCTTCTGGACCCCCGCATGTGCCATGCATGTGGATATTGGTCCTGTCCTTGGTTGCAAAATGCCTCCAACCATTTCTTCTGGCCAGTGATCTCTCTTTCCCATTTTAGAACTCCAACTCCCACAGTGCACCCGATAGCAACTGAGAAAACCAGGAACAGAGTCAAGAAAACAGAATCAATAGCAGCCAAGAAATGGACTTGGAATGTTAATACCAAATATTGTGAAATCCAAAACCCAACCTGGCAAACCCAGACGGAACCCAGGTGAATGGGAGGCCAGTAGAAAGCGAAGAGAAACTGCAGGGGAACAAGATACACACTAGAACCCTCCCAAAACCGAATTGGAAAGAAACCTCCAACACCTGAGGAAAGCCACAGGGAGAACAAGCAGACTGAACCTCCGGTGGCTACTATATCAGAGGCCATATCAAAAACTCTACTGGAAAAGGGGGAGGGGCTTGTAGGAATTTTTAAAAGCCTCTCACTCGTGTTATCCAGCTCCTGGGAAAAAGGCAGGCACCAACTGATGCATAGAGTGAGAGGAGCACTACAGCCAACGGAAGGGAAAGGGCGAGACAGAACCAGCAGGCTCAAAGTATAAAAGGAGACAAAAGGAAAAGCAGAGGTGTGTTATTCGGGTGCGATCATACGAGACAGACCAAGAGACCAGACAGAGGAAAGATGGTGCAGAGGAGCGTGGAGGTAAATTACTCAGGCAATGCGTAAGGTGAGGTAAGGGAGACTTGTACCAATTTGTGAGAGTGAAGCAGTGAATACAAGTGTTTGTGAAGGTGAGGGGCGAGTGGGCCGTAGGGGATTTAGGGTAGTAGAAACAGTGAGAGGGAGTGACTGTTCAGAGAGAGTGAGGATTTAGAGTGGGATATTGGATTGGGGTGCAAGGAGAAGGGTGCAGGAGAGATGTGAGGGAGGTGAAACTATTAAGAGGTAGCGTAGTGGGAGAGTGAGCAAGGCACTATATCCCTGGAAGGGTGAGCAGGGCACCATATCCTTGAGTAGGCAGAGGGTGAGGGGTAGTGAGAGGAGGAGTAGTGAGGAGAGGGGAGTGGATTAAAAGTAGTGCAGAGAGGGGAGAATAGTAGTAGTGCAACGGGGGGGGGGGGAGTGCTAGTGTGGAAAAAGGAGAGTAGTGGTGGTGTGGAAAGGGGAGAGTAGTAGTTGTGTGGAGAGGTGAGAGCAGTAGACGTGCCGAGAAGGAAGAGCAGTGGTAAGATCAGAGGGTGGCAGTAAGCAGGAAAGAGCAAGGACTATCAGAGGGATAGTGAAGAAGTGTCAAAAAGGAGCGTGAGGAGAGACGGTGGGTAGAGAAGAAGATAAGGGGGAGCGATAGAGACTCAGGGAGAGATCCCTTGAGTCATGGAAGGAAGAAGATTGAGTGGGGGCTTAAGCGTCTAAGGCACAACCCTACAAACCCTTTACAACCAATATCATAGATGGTGTAGGTTCAGCCTGGGATGTCTCGGAGGGAGCTTATACAGATCAGGCATTTGCCTTTATGTCCACACTATTAAACAAGTACGACCTTAGACAGTAAGGAGAAACAATCAGTATAGACTATCCTTGGGATTAGGGACACCTAGGTTATGATGGTAGTAGTGCATTTTAGAGGAGAGGGACAGTACGTAAGGAAATCCCCAACCCGTTTTTCCAGCCCAGTGCATTATATTGAATAATCGGTCTACTGCTACCTTGAACAATCTGTACAGTCTCAGTTTTTGTTCGTTTTATTTTTAATCAAAAATTAAAAACCAAAAACCCTTGAATTGTTCCTGGAGTCTCTTCAATTAATACCATCTGAGACACCTAGCTGGATGAATTCCAGAGTCAACACATACTCTTAACAGATTCTATTTATATAACAACCTCCTGTATCCTCCAAACCCCCGCCCGATGTACAGGGTCATGGAATGGATCTACAGACAGCACTTAAATACATTTGGTTCTATGTGAAAGTCTAGCCTGCAAAATGTCCTCTGAGAGGTGCTTTCTTTTTCCTGAATCCTACATTACTTTCCCTAAATATTCTAGGACTGGTATTATTTACTATTCAAAACTCCAAGCATAGAATATTTGGATAAATAGTTTGATTTTAATTAGGGCGTAAATTTGCCTAAAGGTCGCCCCCCGGAGACATTTTGCTTGACGTTATTGTCACTGGATACCATACACTTTTGATTATGATCTCTAAACAATTGCCATCAAAAGAGACAATCTAGTACAACCTTGCAGGATTCCGATCGATAACCATATACAATGCATTTTCATCATAGAATAACTGCTGTTTGTCAGTATAAAAGTTATATGTAATATGTGCATTAGACTCGTGGTCTCTGAATGGGTAAGATTTAACAGAATATATGAAAGCATGCAATTGTTTACAATGGTTGCTAATAATACAGTGTCGTAATTTTTAGGCTGAATTGCATGCACTACCCTCTGGGACCACCACATACAATTAGGACTACAGGTGTAAGCAAAACCAGCCTTTGATATAAGTCTGTACTACACAGTTTGTGGTAGCGAGCTGAGCAGCCAGGCCTATCTCAAGAGGGAATGTGAGCAGTAAATGAAGTTACACAGAGGTCTTAGAATCACAGTGGTTCAAGTAGACACTTACACTCAAGGTTTCTTGGTAAAACACTTATTAATTTATTACACAGTCATTTAGAAAACATTCACTAGAAGGAGGCAACTTAATATTATACACAAATACACTTCAGCACAAAACTGATAGGTTTCTGAGTAAATTAGGCTCCCCTGAAATAAGAGCAAAACTTCAATTCAGTCACTTTAAATAGGAGTACAAAGGCACAAGTTAATAGAAAAGATCACAAATACTTTCTTAGGCAGTGCAAATAGTTTTAGTTCATTAGAGAACTCGATTCAGTTCAATAGGCCTAGGCCTAAGCCAATGGGCTAGTGTCTTGGATAGGAAAGAGCAGTTCTTGTGGTAAACAGTAAAGTCTTTGCCAAAGTTCTCAGAAGTAGTTTGTACGAAAAAGAATAATTTGTTGGGTCACAAGCTGATTAGGCCTGCAAGTTGGGAAAGTTTCACGAACTTTCACAGCAGGAGGTAAATTCTCTCAATCGGGTTGGCACAGTACCTTAATATGAAGAAAAGATGCAGCTGAAGTCGTTGGTTCTAGGCAGTTCCTGCAGATCTAACTGTTCCTGAGCCTCAGTCGTGGGGAAAAGAGGGAAGACGTCGGGGGACTCCTGCACTGCACCATCAGAAAAAGAGGACAAAATAGAGTTCCTTCAGTTCCAGTAGCTGTAATTCAAGCACACAAACTGGTGTCCCTCTCCCTGGTTAATCCTAACCAGCTCAGAGAATGGTATCCACGTGGCTTACGAGTTGATTGGTCCCACCAACTCAAAAGGGAGAAGTCGTCCTTGAAGGGGCGAGATGAACTTGGCAATTCGGACCTGCAGCAGGGCTTCACCGGGCAAACCAACGGTCCAGCAGCCGTCCTCTTCCAGCTGGTCTTCGGTTCTTTCGTTCCAGTGGTCGTCTCTGCCTTCCAAGTCCAGAGACTCGCCTTTTAAACAGTTTTCTCCCTTTCATTCCAGCCTAGCTGCCACTCACCCAGCAGGGTGGCTGTCCTTGCTGGACAGTCAGCCAGCCAATCACGCCAGAGTGCCTTTGGGTCTCCTATGAGACTAACCACAGGGAGTTTCGGGCACCTCCCTCCCTTCCTGCCCACCCCAGACACTCAGACGCCAGAGGCAGTCTTCAGTCCTGAAGCCCGCCAAAGGCATACAAACAAAGGGACCAAACCTGGTTTGGTGCGCAGAGAAACTTTAGAAGGACCTTTCCAAAAAGAAACGGCGAAAAAAGAAGTCTGGCACCTTTTTAAAACAAAGGGGCTTAAGGCACCATCTTAAAAAACATGGCTCCTGCGATTTTTAGCTACCAGTGTTCGCGGTCGGGAAAAATGATGGTAGTTTGTTGTAAAACGACTGCTACCAGCCATTCCGATAGGAAAGGGTAGCATTTGACTGCTACATGAGTTTTTAGACACAGGGGATACTATGTAACCCCTACAGCACTCTATTGTATGATAGTGTGTGCTGGGCCTAGGAACTTAAAAAGACTAGTAAAGTCAATTTAACCTTACATTATCTGGGAAACAGTAGTTTATCCCAGATAAGGTATTTAAACCTTTGGGAAGTCTAAGAGACATCCCTGTGTCACTGCACTGAAGGTGCTGTGTAACACACATGAAAAGATGATGCCTATGGAATTATCTAAAACTCCATAATCAAAGAACACAAGAGTAAAACACACATCAAAATACATGAAAGAGTGGGGAAAAAGGCTCACACTCTTACCAGGTAAAACAATCCAGTCCTCAAAATCCAGCAAAGGTGCTGCGGGTCTCTAAGGTGAAGGGAATTAGCACATTTATGAGAATTCTCCCTAACACTAATGGGCTATTGCTCATGAATTAAATAAAAGTTACCAAGTCACATCATTACAAGAATTATCTTCTAATGCCAAAGTGCATTCAACTATAATCATATTGGTAAGAAGATACAACAGCCACCCAAGATGTAGGAACAATTCTAAACCCAAAATAAAAACGTGAAATCCAAAGAAATGCCACAAAGCATCAGTTGCCAGTTATTTTCTTCATGGATTGTAACTTAAAACAGCCTGGCATCCTAGCAACCATTTAGCCAATTCCCACTAACCAAAACCTCAAATTACTGCATACTTAATTCACACAAACCCACAGAACCACCTCTCTAACAGCAAACTGCACGGACTTCACCACAAGGCAACAACGAACAATCAACACATAGATCGCAACAACAGCACACGAGGACGTGCTTCGATCCTACATGCACACCAAAGCTCAGCGCACTGTGAAAACTGAACTGAAGCTGCCAACAGTACACCACCTCTCACTTTTCTACGCCCTCTTCACCCACTAACCCACCCCCACCATTTTGTTTACAGATCCGCCTGAGCGCCTGGAGACGGACTCTGTTGGTGATGGTGCACTATATAAATACCTTTAACATTAACATAAAAATGTAACTAATAAGTCAATGCATCTTTATTAACAGCACATTGCACATTGTTAAATATACATAGTACGGCAAACATATTTGAAGATCCCTCCCGCATTTACAACTCTGTCTTAAAAACAAATGTTTTTGTTATACTTTCTCACACTCACTCAAATACAGAAATAATTAGCGAATTATGAACAGCCCTCAGAACTCACTATTTTCAGCTCCGATACTTCTGCCTGCAGTCTTGGTGCAGCCCAAATTAGTGTTGAAACAGCTTCTGCAAGACCAGGATCTAGTTCTCTAAATAGGGGTAAATAAGAGTTGAAAGTAAAAGAAAGAATATGTCACACATGGAACATCCTGTTGAGCCTCTCCTTCAGACACACATGCCTTTGAGACAAACAGCCTAAAGCAGTCCATGCACAACACATGTGTACTTAACCTTTCTGGCACTCGTAGCAGCAATATACACATTTTCATTAAATATGACAACTGTTATTTACCCAGTCATAGTCTAACTGGAGCGTGTAGCTATTTAGCATCACATGCTACACAGTTTCTGCCATCTAATGGTTGGTCTGGAGTCTTACAAGCGGCTTACTTCAAAATTAAAATGTGAGCATCGAGAGGGGTGCTCCCATCATACTATGCCTATCCTACATGCTTCAGCACCAATAATTCCACTCAGTGCCTACGTCCGCAGAATGTGGTTTTCCATTTAAGTGTAAGATTGAGGGCAGTGTAGGACCAGGAGGATCTGTGCTTATTCCACAGTTATAATTCACAACAGATGTGCTGGGTGGATGCATGTGATGCTAAATCAATAAAAGCTCTATAAACACTATTACCGGGTAAGTAAAATGTATATTCTGGGGCTTGTGAATCTGTTTAGATTCACAAAACATGAATGAAATTAATGAGTAGTGGTTGTGGGTGGGTGTGAAGGTGGCAAGGCAGAAATCAAATTACGGAGAAATGGGAGGCCTACTTCTGACTCTGCTCACATCTGCATGTAAATGCAATAGTCTTTTTTGTAAATGTGTGTACTGAACTCCACACTGCAGCTTTAAGAAGTCTATCTAGTGGAACACGGATTAGTAATGCTAACGTTGCTCCGTCTTCCAGGTTGAGTTTTCTTTCGGTGTTGATTTTAACATGTTATTTTGTACAAGATAAAGCTTGTAGGTCTAATTGACTGACAGAAAATTTAGAAAAAAACTTTGGGGGCGAGGTTGTAGCACAATGGTCCGAGCATGCAGACGAGCTCTGGGGTGAGCTCCCGGGGACCCAGCTACCTAAACCCCATAAATCGCCAATTCACCCAAAACCCCCATCGATCTGAAGGGCAAAGGGACCCCCAAATAAGAGGACCACTCATCGAGACGTATAAGACTTGCATCGACGGCAGCAGCCAATCCCAGATGGGACCATAGCGGGGGAAAGCCCTGTCCAAAAAACAGACTGGTTGCTCTGGAGCTCTGAATGAGGACACATCAGGGGGATGGGATGGAGCTTGTCGCCGTGCTCGTGTAGAGGATCCCGGTGAACTGCCCGGGACCTAGTGGGAGTGCTGCGGGAAGCGACAGGGTCAAGCACAGAGAGAAAGTCAAAGCAGGGAGGATCCCACGTGGCAGAGGCCCTTTGGTGTAGTGACCGGGTGTGACAGAGGAAGTCGGGTGGTACAGCAACCAGCAGAGAGCAGTGGCAAGCGCAACAGAAGAGGCTTGTGTAACGTCAATCAGTGGTGTGGAAAGCCGAGTGCTCCAAAGTATTAAGCAGGGGGCTAGGAAGAACCGTGCAGTGAGCACATCCAGTGAACTTAGGCTGTGGGATGGTGTGCAGCAGGGAACCTTGTGGTCTCTGCACTCCCCCGACAGTCGAGGGTTAGAGTGCTCGATGTGAAGCCTATGTTGCTGAACTTGTTCCTACGGCATAAAGATTTAGTTGCTGGCCTTCTGGCCGAAAGCAAAATCTCCATTATGTTATCCGGGAGGTCCCAAGCCTTATATTCTCAGACTTTCAGAAACCATGCCTGAAAGCAGAGTGTCTTGACCTCTGGATGGAGAACCTCACCTTCCTCTTGCAAGAGAAGATACTCTGTTTGTGGAAGACGCATTGGAGGGCAGATGGACATGTCCAGAAGGTCCGGGTACCACGTCCCCCTGGCCCAATCGGGAGCAATTAGGATCATGGATTTCCCGAACTTTCTCAACCTCCCGATTACATGAGGAATGACAGGGACTGGACGAAATGCGTACAGGAGTGGAAATTCCCAGTCCACCACGAACACGTCCCCTAGAGCTCTTCTTGGGGAAATTCCACAGAGCAGTACTGTTCACACTTCCGGTTGATACCGGTCGCAAACAGATCCACTTGATGGGTACTCCAAAGGGTGAAGATCTCTTGAAGGAATCCCGGAGCTAGTTCCCTCTCGTGGGAGACTGTGCTCTGCCTGCTCAGTATGGCTGACGTTGTGTTCTGCCCTCCGGCTAGGACAACTGCCGACAGAGAGATTCCTTCTTGTATTGCCCAGAACCAGAGCTGCATTGCCTCTCTGCACAGTGGTAGTGACCCCCTAGACCTCCTCTCTTGTTGAGGTAGTACATGGCCACTGCGTTGTCCGTCATTACATACTGAGGGCAGGAAGGCCTTCAGCGAGAGTCTGGTTGCTCTTCGCTCCAAAAGGTTGATATGTAGTTTGGTCTCCGATGGAGACCAACAACCACTGATTGTCAGATTGTTGGTGTGGGCTCCCCATCCCGTGAGTGAGGCGTCCATCACAACAGTTATCTCCAGCCATGGTTGCCAAAAAGATTCTCCCTTGAGAATATTGGCTTTGCAAACCCACCACAGAAGGTCCTGAGTAACTGTGCTCAGAACTTGCAGTTAGTCTGACATCTTGCCCGAGAATTGGGACCAGTGTGTTTCCCGAGAGCCCATTGAAGGGATCTCATTCTCAAGCGGCCTCTGGAACTAGGAAAATGCAGGATGCCACGAGACCGAGCAACCTCAGAAAATCGAAGGCTGGTAGATGCTGGGCATTCTGGAATTTTGTTACCATCTGCAGAATGTGTTCAGCTCTCAACTCGGGTGGCGAGGCTTTCCCTGAGGAAGTATCCAGGACTGCTCCAATAAATGTGAGTCTTTGGGATGGTATCATATGGGTCTTCTTGTAATTGCAGGAAAAGCCCAGTCTATGGAGCGAGTGGCAGGTGATACTGAGATGTTCCCGGGCTTGCTCAGATGAACGAGTCCTGATCAGCCAATAGTCCAGGTAGGGGTAGACGTGAATCCCCCCTCTCCTGAGACTCGCTGCCACCACCGTCTTAGCGCCAGCCGTCAGCCTGAAAGGCAGAACCCAAAATTGATAATGAGAACCGCAAACCTCAGGTCCTTTCTGTGCTTGAGATGGATTGGCACATGAAAGTAAGCATCCTAAAGGTCCAATGATACCAACCAGTCTTGCAGTTGGAGAGCCTGAAGGATCTGAGAAAGGGTTACCATCTTGATCTTGTCCTTCCTGAGGAACTTGTACAGGTTTCTCAAGTCCAAGATGGGTCTCAATCCTAAGTCGTTTTTGGGAATCAGAAAATAAGGGGAATACCAACCCTTGTTCCTTTCCGCTTGAGGTACATGTTCTATTGCATCTTTCTCTAGTGGGGTCAAAATCTCCTGCACAAGGAGCGGGTCTGGAATTGTGACAGAGTTGTATCCAGGTGGATGATCACAAGGCCTTTTTTGAAAAGGAAGGCAGTAACCTTGGGCCATTGTTTCCAGTGCCCATGCAACTGAAGTAATGCCTGCCATTCGTTCAGATACTGTGAAAGTTTGCCTCCCACCGGGGTCTTGTGGGTCAAGGCTTCAGAGTGGCCTAGAGGCAGCTGTAGCAGCAGCTGAAGGTAAGGTTGCAGCTGCTGAGGCTAATTTAGCACCCTTTCCTCGTCCACCACGAGGAAATCTTCTGTGGCCCCTCTGTCTGGCTTGTCCTCTTCCAATTGAGGAGTAGAAACGAAAAGACTCACCCCTCCAAGAAGATGAGCCTGAATAGGGTTGTTGAGGTTCTCTAATGGAGGTCTGCAGCTTCTCCAAACTCTCATCCGGCTTGCTGCCAAACAACCTCGAACCATCCAAGGGCTTGCTGAGTAGCCCTGCCTGCACATCTGGTGCAAACCCTGACTTCCTCAACCACGCAAATTTGCGTAATAGCGTGCTAGCAGCCATGGATCTGCTGATGTCATCTGCAGTATCCAAACCTGATTGGAGACATTCACCCATTGCCTCCTTACCATGCCCAAAAACATACACTAGGGGCACAGGGTTGTACCCCCAACCATGGGTGCCATAAGGCTATCCCATGGGGCTGTACACCAAACCAAAAACAGGAAGAGCTGCACTGCCAGGAGTGCCACATGGACTCCTGGGCAGAAAACAATACAGAACACAAATGAAAAAGGCCTACAGGACAAGGACAGGGAGGCCCTGTTCCTCCAATGCATTTCCAGCATCACAGAGATTTGTTCAGCCGCCATAGCAACACAGTCCCACAGGTCAAGCAGAACATCTAGAGAATGTACAAGTCACGTTAGTGGATTTCAAAGCCATACTTCCTGCAGTGAAAACTTTAAGTGCCCAGGCATCCACCCTCTTGTCGTCCCTGTCAGGGGTGATGGAAGGATAAGCAGACTGTCTGGTTGACATAGCCGCCTGAACCACCAAGCTTTCAGGAGTGGGATGCTTGGTAAAATATTCCGGGTCACTGCTGGAAGGTCTGTACTTCCTTGCAAAGTTTTTATTAACTGCAGCCACAGTTTCCCGGGTCTCCCAATTAGCAATGACTTTTTTTCTGTAGAGCCATGTGGAATGGTAAAATCAGGTCTTTCTGAGGCCCTTGGTCCAAGATGTCAGTCATATCATCTTGTTCGAATGACGGAGTAGGCCTACTCCATCCATTAATTAAATGGCCTTTCCCATCAGTTTTTTGGAGGATGAGTCGGCATGCTCAGAGGGGTTAGGCCTGCCAAATTAATTCTGGCGAAGTATCCAAACCACTAGCTGACTAGAGATTATCATACAAATCTCTTAGTTGGACTTGTCTGAAATAAGTTCTTCTTGCACATTGGGGTGCTAAACTGCAGACCAAAAGGTGGTGAACCCTCATCAGAGAGTTGGTCTTCCTCATATATTGTCGACAGACTTAAAATTGTCTTTTTAGGTAAAGGCTTATAAACCTTGTCTTGTATAGCCAATGGCTTTGAGAATGTCTAAGCAGTTGTCGAAGACGGCTTCGCAAATGGCGCTGGTTTAATCGGCATCGGCCTCGACTTCAGTGTCGACAGCTCCGACTCCGATGGAGTCGGCAAAGACGCTGAAACCTTCAACACCTTGTGCTTTTTCATTGAAACCACAGTTGGACTTGTTTCTTGACTCGTCAACACTCTCGACGATTTCTCGTTGGATCGAGAACTTTCTCAAAATGATGCCGGCTTTGACCTCTGCTTTGAAGATGTAGCCTTCGACTTCCCTTTGTCGTCCTTACTCCCAGAGACCACGGCATGGCTCTTTTACTTTTCTGTTGAGGGGGTCGAGTCCGCATTCTCAAAAATTTGCAAAATCTCACTATGAAATGAATCCCACTTTGCAGGGGAATCTGACTTCGTAAAACATCTTAAAACCTCCGTGGAGGAATCACTCGATGGTGAAGGAGACCTATGGCGTCTCTTCTTTGCCTTCTTAAAGGAAGACGAAAAGTGTCACGATTGACTCCTCGATCAGGACCTTTTTGATTTTTTTGTGCCGGGAAGAGTCCCTCGACTCACCGGTCTTTCTCCCGCTTCGAAGGTGTCTTCGATGCTAACCTCCCCAAAGCCAGTTTACCTCTACCCTCCCCGATAGCTTTCCGTGTCATGGCCTGACAGGACCCACAGTCGTCAGTACGGTGCCCAGAGCCCAGACACCACAGGCAGAAGCGGTGAGGATCAGTATTCATTTTCGACCCGCAGTTCTTGCATTTTTTTAAACCCGATTTGGGCGTCGATGGAGTTGAAGAAGAAAACATTTTCTCACGAAAATCTGTCTTTGAAGCGCGCTGTAATTCACTCGAAGCATTAGCTCGGAAAAACGGAACTGAAGCCAATGGGCTGCTGCATGCGCCATTTATCCTGATGACGTCGACGTAGGCCCTCAAAGGACATTGACTCGACTTCGAAGGTGCAAAGCTGGAGAGATTTATTATCATAAGGTGAGGAATACGTGGGAAGACACAATCCATTCAAAGCGATGTTGTTGCTATACAAAGATTGTATAGCTAACAATAAACCAGGTAGAATATTATAATCTTGCAGAGTGCTCCACAATTTGTCGCGGGAGAATGAATCAAATGCCATCTTTAGTTCGGCAAAGACTGCATATAGCTTGCAATTGTTTATCTGGGTATATTTTTTATAAGTAGATCAAGTCTCAGATACTGTTCTACTGTGTCAATCCCTTTTCGAAAACCCACTCTTGCAGATGTCCCAAGATGACCATCGTGTGTACTTTCCCCGCCCCATCTAACAATGAGATTGGGCGGTAGTCTTAGGGCTGGTCCTTGCAGCACTTTTAAAAAATGTGCACTTTAACAGCCTTCCTCACAGTTGTGGGCACTACACCTATTGCGATAGCGGTGTTACAGACTCTAGTCATGATCGGGCCCGATATTTCATTCTTGTTTTTAAACAAATCTACAGGTACACAATCGGGCCCACAAGCCTTTGCCCCTTCAAGGCTGCCATAGCCATCAACTACCTGTTCCATGGTCACAAGTAAATTTGAGGGTTGTGTAGAAATTCAAAGCATGATGGGTTAGTTTGCATATCATATGAAAGTTAAATTTGTTGCCCTCTATGCATTTGCTCCTCATTCTGCAGGATGTGAGAAACCCAAGGGTATTCACACTCTTTTCCACTAGATCCTCTGCTCAGGTGGCCAGGGCACAGCCATCGCCTTTGGATCCAGACCAGTGCGGGAGGATCACCTCAGTGGAGGGACTTTGGGAATTTGGAGTGGGATGCCCATGAGTGAGACGCGGTATTCCCCTTTCACAAATTACCAAACATCCTATTCTTAGCGGGATATTGTGAATCTTAGCCGGTCTCCCCCCTCCCCAATTTCGAAAACCACTGGGACGAAGAAGAAGAGGAACAGAGCTATTAAGATTACCCATAGGAACCAATGAACCATGGAGCCCATTGGGTAGTCTCCATCTTGTCCCATTAACGAGGACAGGCAGAGTCAGGCCTCCCTTTTCAACCACCCACACCAGCAGCTGGTTAAACCTCCCTACCAGTATTAAAAGCCACTCAGAGCGAGCTGGGGGTGCTGGAGGGTGCAGAGAAGCCAGAGGGAGACCAATTGAGCTGGAGAGAACCTGGAAGGCCTGGAGGAGGAAGAACTACCCAGACACTGGACCTGTAAGTGCAGGGGAGGCTGCAGTGTAGCGTGGGAACTGTGCCTCCAGGGAGCCAAACCAGGGGCAGTTGGAGTTGCCTGATGGCACCCACATCAGGGCTCCTCCCCTGGGCGAAACTGGAGAGCCCAGGTCTTTGAGGAGCAGGTAGTAGGACCCCGACCTCAGTCAAACACCCTCCTCCCTACCCCCTTTACGCTCCTGTTGCTCCCAAACCGCGAGAATGCCGTTTTCGGGCAGCTGGTGAAGTGGGAGCAAAATACAATGAACTGCATTCTGCATTCTGGGACTGGACCATTTCTTTTTGAAAACAGAGGGGTCCGAGCCCAGCTGAGGGAGACCCTTATGTGTGAACATTAAGGCGGGGTCCGAGAACCCAAAGAGCTTTTGGGAAGAAGTTGAGAGCACAGAGAGGACCCGGAAAGCCAGAATACAGAAAGAAGCCTTGAGAGACCAGAGGGGAACGTGGAGTTGAGATGCAGACTCAGTGCTGGAGAGATGGAGAGAGGCTGTAGCGTGGCTGGTGTAAGAAACTCATGATGGCAACATTAAAGACAGACACAAGTAATCACAGTTCAAGGGTGCTTATCAAACTGTATAGGTGGATTGGAAAAACGCCTAATCCAAAATAAATCTAAGATAGGAGCAAGCTACGATCATCAATTAACAATAATGCAGTCCTAGTGGCGTCTTGTTAAATAAAAGAGCCTATACTAAAAAAAAAAAAAAACCTATTGCCAATCCTTACAACTAATACCAAAAAGAGTGAGGAATAGTGTTCACAAGAAAGAAGGAAGTGTTCATAAATGTTAAGTCAGGATGTGGTAGCCGGGTGTCTACCTTCCCTACGTTTTGAGCATGGGACAAGGCGGGACTCTGGAGCACGTCACACACTCAAGCTTTCCCACCTTGAAACTACAGTTCCGCTCTCAGGTATCAGGACCTTTGGTGGTTAAGTCTCTTTTCTACCAAAACGTATCTTACCTTCGATGACCTGATGTTTCCAAAAGAAATAAACAAAAAGTTCCTTTCCCTATGCATGTAAGGTGATGACTTTTCACCCATGCACCCCCCCTCTTCCGGGCTCAGATGCACAAACAGTTCCTAGCGATATCAGGAACTTCGGTGGTTGATTCTCTTGCTTCCGAGGGCCTGATAGGTTCAAAATAACAAGCAAAAGTTTTTTTCAGATTGCATATGGGGTGATGATTCTTCACCCCTGCGACCCTCTCTTCCGGGCTCAGACCCCTCTCGAATATCAGCCTCACTCCGTCGAGTTCACTCTGGCTTGTATTCAAAAGATTTCTCTATTGCATTCATGTGTCTTAATGTCTTTTTAAACAGTTCACTGTGGACATCCCTCTGTCGGGTTCGCTCTTTGTTTGTTTGTTTTATTTGCTTATATAGCGCACCGAGCCCAAGGTTATTTGGGCGCTTTTCTTAGAGTACATGTTACAGAATTAAATATAGTACAATACAAGATACAGTAAGTTATACATTGGAAGATCTCAAAATAGTTAGGTTTACAGATATATACAGGTATTTGAATTTTACATAATGTACAGAGGAGACAGGGTCATAATTAGAGCTTACGTAGGAATACAACTGGCCATGGGAGCCCTAGGCGTGAGACCCAACAGGGCTCTGGTTATAGTCGAGAGGGTTGCTGAGGTCGAATAGTCACGATAGAGCAGCATGGATATTTAGTTAGATTGCGGGAATAACCAGCATTTTGTTTTGTACCGAAATGAGAGGAACACAGGGTCGATTCTTAGTGTAAGTGGAAACTTGTTCCAAGTCTTGGCTGCTAACACCGGGAAGCTGGATCCTCCTGCTTTGTTTAGTTTGAAGGTCGGTATGTTTAAACAGTGGGTGTAGTAGATCTAGTAGGCCTGGTAGACTCTTTCCTGGAGAATTTGTTCATCAGGTATTTAGGAGCAGAGTTGTTGAGGCACTTGTGTGTGATCATAATAGTTCTGAAGGTAATCCTATCTTGGATTTGGAGCCAGTCGGCATTTTTGTCCAATTTGTGTAATGTGGTTAGAACGAGGCATATTAAGGGCAGCCCTGAGAGCATTGTTTTGTAATACTTGTAGCTTGTGCAGATTCCTTTGACTGGTGCCCAAATAGAGAGTATTACAATAGTCCAATTTGGACATTAGAAGGGCTCTGACAAGGGTGAGACAGCTGATAGAATCCAGTAAGAGTCGACAGGCATTTATCAGTTTTGATGTGTATGCCGTTGACGAAGCAGTGGCATTAGTCTTTGGAGGTTTAAGGCAGAGTGTAGATAGAAACCTAAGGTTTTTGCTATCTTGTCTACTTTGATGGCGTTATCATCGAGAGTGAATGAAGAATATTGTCATGATCTCTGCTTCCAAAAGGTCAGGGTTTTCCCAACTCCCTTGGAAGCAGATCCATAACCCAGGTTCCGAGGGCCAACCAGTCCCAATTGGGACCTTTTGGACCCAGTCCTGGCGCCAGTGGCACCAGGCTCATAAATATGCCCAGTCCCAGCGCTGGAAGCGCCGGGCTCATAATGCTTGGGTGGACTTACCTGCAGCAGACCATGCTGCTTACTTGCCTGCCAGCTGAGCCTCTGATCCTCTTCTGTTTGGAACTACTTTTCCTGTTGGGTGGGGCAGGAGCCACTCCCTAGATTCAGAACACTGGAACTCTTCTGGAAAGCAGGAACTCTTTTCTTACCTAGGCGTGGCTGTGGAAGGAGACACCTAAGCACTACAGGAGGCTATTTAAACCACACCCGCTGGATGAATCTTGCTTTGCGTTATTCTGCATCCTCTGCAGCAGAACGCTCATCGTGTCTTCTGCATCGGATCCTGGGCCTAAGGAAAAAGGCTTACCATCCTGAATCCAGTCTTCAGCAACACCTATAAAGACAAGAAAGAACAGGTTAGCATTCCGGCATCTGAAAGACAAAGGCTTACCTACTCTTCGTGCGCTCCGGAGGTCTTCACACTGCATTCCGGCATCTGAAAGACAAAAGCTTACCAACTCTTTGCACGCTCCGGAGGCCTTCGGCGCTGCACCCTGCATCTGAAAGACAAAACAAGGTGCGTTTAAAGACATTGGGGAACTTTAATACTCACGTGCCATTACTCCTTTCCACATCAACCCCAGTGGGTATTCCGGCACCCTGCAGCCGCTCCGAACTCGTACCTGCAAAATAAAAGACAGTTAGAGCGCATCGTGAAGCAGGCAACAAGCGCTTACTTACGTGCTTCCAGGCGCTTCTATTCATCACACGGACTCCATCTTCAACTCACTTCAGCCCGTCATCCGCCATCGCCGGAACCTGCAAAACAAGAGACATCATTACTAAAGACTTTAAAGACAATAGAATTACTCGAAAGTTACCGTTCGTGCAGTAAACGACGGACAGCAGTCCTCTGAAGTCAAGAGGCCTGCGCTACCGATCCAGTGAAGAAACTGGTTACAGCACCCTGCCCCGAGGCAGATGGAGAGCTCGGCATTCACTTACCTAAGGTGAGAGTGTTAACCTTTGGGGGTCTACAGGAGAGCAAGAAAGGAAAGGGATAGGGACACCCCAATAACCCCAGTTCGTTAATCCCATATTTTCTATCTGCAGACATCTTACTCTTGAAGTCAGGCATACAGTGCACAGAGGTCCAGCCCAAAGAGCCAACCGGGTGCTACACATCACCTTTGAAGATACGGTAGTCGCCCAGTCAAGACCGGCGCCTCTGCGAGAATCAGGTGAGCGTTACAAATATTTGGGGCCTAATTTGCTGAGTCTTAGTTTGGAGCTGATGAGGAGGATCTCAGTTTTGTCATCGTTGAGACAGAGGCCATGATTAGCCATACATCCCTGAATTTTTCTGTAGACTGCATTGAGGAGAGTGGTGTCGGATTGGTAGTTGCCTGATAGATTGATGAGAATTTGCGTATCGTCTGCATAATTTGTGTATGATACGCCTAAGTCATCTAAATGATCAAATAATAGGTTTGTCTATATGTTATAGAGGGTGGGCGATACGCAGGAACCTTGAAGGACCCCACATGTTATAGGGGATGGATTGGCTGAGGCAATGGGGGAGAATACCCTCATAGATCTATCGACCAGGAAAGAATTGACCCAGGCTGCAGCTTGGCTAGAGAATGAAGCAGCTGTAGTGAGATGGTTAGTTAGGATGTTGTGGTCGACTAAGTCGAACGCTGCCGATAAGTCCAATAGGAGGAGTAGAGCAGGCTTACCGTTATCCCTTGCCTCATCCATTTGGATTTTCAGATCCAAGAGGGCTGTTTCTGTCCCATGTCTTGGTCTGAAACCTGATTGTCTAAGGCCAAGGAGGTTGTTTGATTCTAGGTGGTTTTGAATCTGGATATATGCAGCCTTGTCTAAGATTTTTAGGAGAAAAGGCAGGAGACAAAGGATGCATTTATAAAAGAGGTGATGAAGAGAGCAAAGTCCTTAGCACCTTATTTTATGATGGTGGCTGGGCATATATCCCCTTCACAACTAGATGGTTTAAGGATTCTGATGATGGATTGGACCTCTAGTGGGGTGACGGGTGTGAATTTAAAGGCTGTGTTGGGAGTAATGGGAGAAGCAGATTCTGGGTTCTGGTTCGGTTCCATAGTGTTTAAAGTGCTTGTTTTGGTAGAAGTCGGCAGGCTAGCTCTTTTCACTCCAATTTTGGTTTGGAGTAATGTGATTATATTGAGTAGAGCCTCTTGGATGTTAGTTTAATTTAATTTAGCATTTTAGCATTTACCATTTATATATATATATATATGTACACCAAAGGCATCTTTCTTACAACAATCAGGTGGTGTGATAGGAGATTCCAATTCTTTGAGGATGGTGAAGAGCTCCTTGGTATTAGATACAGATTCTGTTGTTGTAGCTCTCTTTTTTGGTTTCTAGGATAGCAGTTTTGTAAGAAGCGGAGGCGCTTACAAATTTGCCCTTATTATGAGAGGAGTTTTTTTTTTCCCCCAAAAACGCTTCAGCGTCTTTAGCTTTGCGCAGTGATTTCAGTTCAGAAGTGACCCATTTATTGAGGTGTGCTACAGGTTTGGATTGCCTTAGTTTCAGAGGGGCCAATTGGTCCAAGGCATCTGAAAGGTTCTGGTTATAAAGTTCTACCATAGCGGCAGGATCCAAGTCCGGATGCAATTGTTGCAGAGTAATAGGTTTCATTAAAGGGAGAATGCTTTCTAGGGATATTAGGCAGTTGTTCCTAGATAATGTGGGCGGAGCTTGGGTGTCCTTTGGTTGGAAGTTTGGAATCAGGGATTTCAAAGGAGATTACAATATGGTCAGACCAAGCACATGGTGTGTTGGTTAATATTTTAGTGTGGCAGTTGAGGTCTGCTACCCAATCTAAAATGCTGCCTTTACAGTGTGTTGGATCTGTATATGAGAAACCTAGTTCTATAAGGGTATTTTGGATGGCTAGAGTATTGGTATCTAGGTTGTCATGTAGGCCTAGGTTCAAGTCGCCCAAGAAAGTATTTGTGAGTTAGGTTTAGTATTTTGAGTGGCTGCCAAGAAATCTAATTCATTGGCAGTGATCAAGTCTGTAATGTCTAATGTATGGGCAATTAATGATCTTGCATTAATAAGGGCTCCCTTGATGGTGGCGCCCTCTCATTGTGGTGGGCGAGCCGCAGAGTTATCTGTGGGGCTTAGGGAGAGAGGTGAAGTGACAGTGGTGTTAGTCCGGTTAAGCCTAGGTGGCTTATGTTGAGCGTGGGGTCCTGATGTGGTGCGAGAACCGAGTCTCACGTTTCTGATGGAGGTAGGGCGTGGTACATTAAGTGTCAGGCATGGTGAGGCTGTAATTCAGAGGGAGGTGACTGAATAGCATGAAGGGCAAGTTACCTGTATTTTGTTGCGTTGATACATACGGTGGTAAGTGTGCAGAGAATAAGCAAGGTTAAAGTGGAGGATGGGTACTGCAAGGCTGAAGGCCAAATGGAACGCGCGCTCCCTTGGGTGTAACGGGAGCTCCCCCGAATCGCCATGGGTGTGTTAGACACTATTTATTGGCGGCGAGCTTTGTAGGTGCTAGGCAAGATAAACTAGGTATAACACTGATATTGGGCAGAGAAGGTACAGTGCTTGGTAACCCGTAAGTAAGGTAAGCTAGGTATAACACTGATATTGGGCGAGAAGGTACGGTGCTTGGTAACCCGTAGGTAAGGCTACTCAGATATAGTGTGTTAGAGACTGCTAAATGCAGTACAAAGTAAATAGAGTAGGCTAGGTACTATGCAAGGAAAAAGAAGGGAAACCTGGATACCTTGTCTTAGTTTTGTATATGGAACAATATATTGTCCACACAATCTTGTGTTTGAAGTGCTATATTCATTTCGAACCGCATGTCCTTTTCAAGGCTAAGTGATTTGGTCCGGTTACAATTGGTCCTGTGTATACAATGGCTCTGTTGGGCCCTTTCTTTCAAAAGGGTTCCTGTGCCCGGATAAGCATGCTCCTTTCTGATGCCATGCAAGGTAACAGGGCAGACTACAAGTAATGCAGTATGTGATGTGCTGGCAGGCTAGATACAAAACAGGATGTTGGAGTGTGGTGTAGTGCAATATCGGAGCCCACTGGGTATTGTACTCAAAGTCTATATTGGCTAGGTGCAGTACAGGATAACAAGGCAAGTTAGATAGACTGGACGGTATCAGACAGGCTAATGCAATACACACTAGTTGGACTGGTGTTCAAAGTACAGTAATCAATATTGGTTAATGCAATACAATGCACAGTAATTTGGTTAGGCTGGGGACGTTATCAGGCAGACTAATGCAATACAATAATGCACAGTAATCTGATTAGGCTAGGGACGGTATCAGGCAGACTAATGCAATACAATACAGTACAATACAATACAATACAATGCACAGTAATTTGATTAGGCCGGGGGCAGTACAAAAGGAATCGAGCAGGCTAAGTGAGATACCTGATAGCACGGACGATTAGGTGCAGTGACCCGTGATAGTTTAGAATTATGTACAATGCTACAGTTTAATATATAGATAAAGCATCCACAGTTATATAGTTGGGACAATGGATGAGATGTATAACTAGGACGTTGGCAGCGCCTCACCGGTCGGGAGCCACATAACGCACCCCAACGTTTTAATACGTGTAATGATTATTTGAACATGCACGATATGGCATGGACCAGTTGCCTATGTAGGGCGCCTGTAACATAAGAGTGGGCGTAGTGCCTGAGGTAATCATCAGACAACACACTGTCTCGTCAACACACTGTTCAGTGGAGCCTCAGACTTCGCCCCGTTCTATCGGCATACCTCAGTCGGGTTCACTCTTGCCAGGTTTTGCCACTCTGACAGTTCTTTCTCTTTTGCCAAACATACAGTTCTTTCTCTTGTCTCACATCTACGGGATTCACTCCCCTTAGTTTTTCCAATGGTTTGCCGGTCAAAGACTTTCGACTGTACAGATGATTTTGATAGACACCTGTATGACAACTTTGACCTTTTCCTTACGGTTCTCCTAAGGCCTTCTGGTATTGGTAGTTGCATCAAATGGTGGATCAACCAGAGTTTCTCGAATGAGCACCCACGTGGTTCCGGACCCCCCTGCAGCTGGTTTTCACCTAATGTTAATAGTTCTTTGAACTTCCCTTTAATTTGCCATTTGCAACTTTCGTTCAACACAGTTTGGTTTCTTATCGGTTCTCCCCTGGACTCACCGACTGCAATGAACCGCCTGGCTTTTCTTGTTTCTGGAGTCTAGAATGGTACCACGCGTCCCTCTCTTCTGATTATTGGCCTAGGTGTGCTGCGTGTACCGTTGACATCTGCTGAAATACACGCTGGCTGTTGTTCGCGGTCTTACGATTCCGTTCATGGAGGTTTCGTGGGTCTGGGTCAGAAAGGGCTTCTCTCCTTGTCGCCCCCTCGGTTCTCGCCGCCTTTCTCCTCCTCGAACTGCCGTACTGGATTAGCTGCCTCGTCGTGCGGTCTGGTCTGCCTTGCTCGTATTGTGCTCTTGTGCTCCACCTTTTATCACTGTGGGGAAGGGAAAGGCCGTCAGGTGTGTGTGATTCTGGTCGATTGCCTGACACTGGTTTTGGGACATGTCAGGTAAACGGCTCTGGTGTTAGTCTGTCTTTAAAGGTGTGCAAAAGTGTTTGTGTTGGAAAAGGGGGGGGGGAGTAGAGTGTCCTACGTGGTAAGATGGAGAAAAGGTGTTATAAGAAGGGGGATACCGCATCTCACCCGTCCGTGTCCCACTTCCACTCCCCAAGGACCTCCCATTCAGGTGATCCTCCCGCACTGGTCCACCCCCAGGAACTGGATGCAATAGCGATGGCCGTGTCCTGGCCACCTGGATGACAGAGCCCTGGGGACTAGTAAGTGAGACAACTTCAGGTTTCTCACACTAGGGAGACTTATCTCCAGGAAACCGGGAGAAGGCAGGCTGTAAGCTGCTGGTGATGCCCTGAATGAAGATGAAATACAGGAGAACTTAACACGGCAACCAGTGATTTTCCGAGAATGAAAGAAACCTGGTGCGTGTAAGTGTCTGAATGAATGTGAAATACATCAAAGTGGTCATGCAGAAGTTTAGGAAAGGCCTTGCACAGTCGAAAGTCTTTGATTATCTAAGGGAGAAGGAATTGTGAACAACAGGTCTGAGCCCGGCTGAAGGAGATCTGTAAACGTGTGAATAAGGGGTGCGAGCCCGAACGAGGGAGACCAATTGTGAACATTATGCTTAAGGGGTCCAAGCCCGAACGAGGGAGATCCATGGTCTGAGCGCGATTGAGGGAAACCAATTGTGAACGATAGGTCCGAGCCCGGCTAAGGGAGACCCGGGGTCTGAGCCCGGCTGAGGGAGAACCATTGGAAACAGTGAACCCCTTAAACTTCTGAACTTTGAAAAAACCTGAAGAAGAGAAGGAACTTTGTTTTGTATGTGTCCAGGCATCCTGCAAACAAGAGACTTTATTTTGGGGAAAATAGTTTGTCGCAGAAAGCCATGACTTATGTCCTGAACTGCATCTTCGAGCCACAGAAGCCAGAGTGTGTTTGAAGCTCAAGTGTGCCACCTTGTCCAGTGCTGAAAATGTGGAGAAGGGAACACATTTACTCAGTCATTCTGACCTACTATTTTCTGAACACTCTTTTGCATACATCATTTTCCCACACCATTTGTATTTAGAAGTAAGGATTGGCCCTTTTTATTTTGTCAAGACTCCCCTAGGACTGCGTTATTTTTACTTTGATGGTTGTAGCTTGTTCCTATCCTTAGATGTAGGGTTAGATAGGCTTTTATCCAACCCTTTCAAGTTCAATAAACACCCTTGAACTTTGATCATTTGTGTCCGTCTTCACTGTTTGATACCATGACTTCCTTACAAGGAACAGTTGGCATGTGCATCTGTTGTTAAATCACTATAGAAAACTAGATTTTCGTTTCAATCTCTCCATTTCTTTTAATCTTCTTATGTGCTCAATTCTTTTCAAGCTATCCAATCAAATTAATATTTGCCAACCCTGAAACTCATTCATGGGACATTAATGGCTCTTTGGAAATGATTAGTACCGCTTGGTTAGAGGACAATCCTGACATCCAGGAGCTACTTACAGCTCCTGCTCCACAAACTCCAATTTCAACCCCTGTGTTGATTAGGAACATCCTTCCATTGCATACATATAATACTGTTAGCAACACAGAGGGGTGCCTGCAGATGGTGCAAGGGACCCTACAGGGCTGGAGATGCACATTGATCTCATTAGATGCACTGAACAAACAACAGGAGTGTTTCTATGAAACCCTATTGTCAAAAGTTGGCCGATTCGCAGATGGCGAATTGACAGTTGGTGGCAACTTTAACTGTGTATTCTAGACTCTGCAGGATAAAACGCTACCATCCTACCGGTCTGATGGACGGATCTTCCCGGATGTGGCAAGGATGCTCAGAGTTTTACCTAATGGAAACGTGGAAATTTGTTTTATGGAGATTACACTTACTATAACGTCTCATACATAGGCTACTCTGGAATTGATATGAGCCTGCTGTCTGCTACACAAATACCCAAGGTTACAGCAGCAGACATTGAGCAAAGGGTAATCTCGGACCACGCTCCTGCAGTTGTACATCTGCAGCTGGGAATGCCAGCAAAGGTTTAGAGTAATTTTTAAAGTCAATAATGTTGCAACCAACTAGTGCGCTGAATGCCACATTGCAGCTAGAATGCGATGTATGCCCCATAGAACATGTAATCGCTTTCATAACCTCTATTTTTATGGTCCTGCATATGGTCAGCACCCGGGTTCTACATGTTTAAGGAGTTACTAGCTAACTTTTTGGCTTTAGAAGTCAGCAGTATAACTCCCTGGCTTAGGCACGTTAAAAGCATGCGCATAACCTTGGGCCTCGAACAATAATGGGACCGACCAGTAGGCATCAGCCTAGAGAGTAAGGAAGGGAATAAGAGAATATTATAGACAGGTTGTGGTGTCATCTTGTGCAAGGCTTTACAGTGGCCAGCTTTATCTGCAGGTAAGGGCACATTCGGGTCTGAAAGATATTTGGATGCCTTCACTCCGTGCTTGGCGAGTTCATTATTGTTTGATCTGAGAGCAGGAACATCTCTTGGGTGGCCTCCTTTATGAAAAATGTGAATAATGAAATCTGCTTGGTTTGCCAGTGATGTGGCGTTCAGAACAAATCATTCTTCCATTTTACGTTGTTTTGCCCTAGATATAAAGATCTTACGGGAGAGCACCAGAGGGTGCGGACCATTATGGTCGCGTAAAGACCAATCTCAGCTGAATGCTGCCAAAGTGGAGCTTCTGAAGCAATCCCCTCCCGCCCCCCCCCCCCCCTCCGACCACTGTGAGAGGAGGAGCCGGCGTTCTGGAGGACACCCAATATTTGCGTGCAGGTAGCTGTCCTAAGAGCTTGGTGGCTGGAGGAGCCACGGGCCACCGGTAACAGCATGAGAGACGAGCTGGTCTGCAGAGCTGCCGGGGACCCGAGGCAGAATGAGCAACATAGCGGCCCGCAGAGACGCAGGCCGTTAGCAGAGACGTCGGGAGGACCTGGGCAAGCCCCCACAGCAGCCCCAGGATGAAGGAAGGGGTGGCGGAAGAGTGGAAGCCGAGAAACGAGAGTAGGGGGCCACCCCGAAGAGGGAGAATACTAGCAGACGCAGCTGCGGGCGTACCAGAAGAGACAAAGGGATTCTGCAGTTAACAAAGCAGAGGGAGGCCTGCAGTGTTCCTAGTGTTTAAGTTATCTGAGGAGCAGCGGCCCTCCAGTGGAGACAATGGTAAGACCTGGGTGAGTCCCGGGTAGTGGGTCCAAGAGACTTGGTGGTGCGCAGGGGCCCCGGAGGTTGGAGGCAGCCTGGCTGGGGGCCGCCCCTTCCCTCATCAGAGATGGCCTGAAGAAGATTTTCCGAGAAATTAAGGTCATTCGGAATGACATTTAAGCGTCAATCTGTGACATGAGGGGTAGAGTTGACAAGCTCATAAACAAAATGGAGGGTATAGAGAACAAACAAATGCAGGTCGACCTACGTGACATGAAATATGGATGAAGTGGGCCCGGCAGAACGGCTTCCACAGGAAGAGGAGGATGCCTGGGGGCAGAAAGTACAAGAAGCTCAATATAACACCGGTGAAATGAACAGCAATTGGATACAAGCAGGATTGTGTTATGAACGCATTGGTGTTGCCCGAAAGGTTAAGGGCCAAAGTTAAGCGGGGGGAACAGCGTAGGTAAGTGAGGTGGCAGAGGAGGCGCAGGTTAACCTTGGTGGCCAATTGTTTGGTGCGCTTCTCCAGTGAGAAGTTGTAGTCTCTGCGGGGAAGGGGGAGGGAAAGTATGGTTGGGCGAGTGTAAGGAACTCATGGTGGCAACAGTAAAGACAGACCCAAGTGATCACAGTTCTAGGGAGTTTATTAAACTGTATAACTGGGTTGGGTAAACGTTTAATCTAAACCTAAATCTAAGATGGGAGCAAGGTACGATCATCAAATAATAAGGCAGCCCTATTGTCAAATAAAAGGGTCTATACTGGAAAAACCTATTGCCAATCCTTACAGCTTATTTAAAAAAGAGTGTCAGATAATGTTCACAAGAAAAGTAAAGAAGTGCTCACAAATGATAAGTCAGGATGTTATAGCCAGGGGTCTCCCTTCCAACCGTTTTTAGAATGGGACAAGGCAGGACAGCACACTCCTGGGCTTCGCCAAAACGAGGTTACAGTTCCTTTCAACGATGCCAGGACCTTCTGGGGTCAAGGCTCTTTCCAGCAAAGTCTCTTGCCTTAGTAGGCCTGCTGAACCATAAACAAACAAAACAAAAGTTCATTTGGTAATCTTTCACATTGGGCAATTGCTCTTCGCCCCTTGTGTCCCCCTCAGCCGGGCTCGATCCTCCTTGCAACGTTAGCCTCCCTCAATCGGGTTCACTACAGCCTTTCACTCAAAAACGTATCACTTAAACTGTATGTCTTTTTAACCAACTATCCATTGTGGACATCCCTGAGCTGGGTTCACCCTTGTCGTCACAGTATTTGTTTTACCCTCAACTCACAGGCATCCCTCTGTCGGGTTCACATTTGCCAGTTTCCCATTCAGTTTTCTCCAATGTGTCAAAGACTTTAGTGTACAAGGGTTTTGCTTGACCCTCGTAGGACCACTTGACACTTCACACTAGCCTCTCCTAAGGCCTCTTGGTTTTCGTAGTTTCAACAAAACAACAACCCAACAAAGGCTTCAGTCAGTGTCCTTCGAATGTGCGTCCCAACAACGCCTAACCACTCGGCTTCTGAACCTTTTACTAGGGTTTCTTTAAAGTTCAATTACACAAGTTCTTGGTTCAACAAGGTTGCCGCCTGCAACCTTAGGCCCAGCACAGTTCGGTTTTACCATCTGTCTTCTCTGACTCACCGGCTGTGCTGAACTGGAGTTTCTTGTCTCAGGAGTCAAGGACGGCACCACAGCGGCAAGTGCTACACCATGTGTGCCGCTGACACCTGTCACACCACACGCCAACTGGACTTCCAGGTCTTATGCTTTCCCTTACGGAGACTTTGCGGATCTGATTTGTAAAGGGCAAGGGCAATTCCCTCTTTGTCGTCCCTCCAGGTCTCTTCGCCTTTCTCCTCCGCTTGAACTGCCAGTCCGGAATAGCTTCTTCCTCGAAGTGTGCTTTCGTGCTCTGCCTTTTATCCCTGTGGGGAAGGGAAAGGGTCCTCAGGTGTGCATAGTTATTGTTAATTGGCTGACCCTTGTGTTGGGACAGGTCAGGTAAACGGCCCTGGTGTTGGTCCGTTGTCTGTCTCAGTGTAGGAAAGTGTGTGTTGGAAAGGGGGAGAGGGGACAGAATCTCCGAGTATCCTACAAAGTAGGATGGGGAAAAGTTATTTTAAGAAAGGGGTTACTGCATCTCACCTGTCGGTGTCCCACTTCCACACCCCAAGGACCCTCCCCTCGGGGGGCATCCAGGTGGTCCTCCCGCACTTTTTCACCCCCAGGAACTGGATCCAATAGCGATGGCCATGTACTAGGCACCTGGAGGACAGATCCCTGGGGGACTAGTCAGGGAAACACCTTTAGGTTTCTTGCATGCCTTTCCTCCATGAGATGTAGCCATATTTGTTTCACAGAGGAACCGGGAAAGAAAATCTACATTTCCCTGGTCTTTTCCTTTTCAGTGTTCCACAGTGAAACAATAGGGTTGTAGATCTAGAAACCATTGCATGACCCGAGAGTTATGATATGATATCATATGGCATTTATAATGCGTCTATACACAACTGTTTCAAGGTCCGACGAGGCAAGGGAGGGGGAACAGATGGAAGCCAACGACAACAATCTTACTAGGCCAGGTGACATTGGGATCGCGCAAGTGCAGGGAAGGGTGGGAAGGGCAGAGCAATACATAAGGTCAACAGCAAAATAAATGAAATAAATAGAAACAATAGGTAAAATGTGCGGCCAGCTTGTGTCAAGTGCAGGGATAAGTGCAGATATCAAGTGCCAAGAACTGGTAGGGGACTGTAGGGATACAGAAACAGCCCCCAAGGGCAGGTGTTGCCCTGGAGGCAGTGCATGTGTGCAACTGGCGGGGAGGGGACCTGGACCCGAGATCAGAGGGTAGCCAGGTGACCAATGCAGATTTAGTCATTAGTTCAGCAGGGGAGAGGAGGAGAGACAGCAGAAGCAAAGAGGAAGGTCTTGAGGTGCTTCTGGAACCAGAGATGGTTCTCCAAGTTTCAGGGAGGCTGTTCCAGGGGGAAGCCCCAGCCGAAGATAGAGATCTACCACCAACTCGCTGTTTGGAGAAGCGACTGACCCTGAGGGAGTTGGACGCAAGAAGGAAGATATTTTGGAAGAGAGAGTTGAAGGTATTGAGGCCTCAGGCCACAGAAGGTCTTGTGGACAATGCAGAGGGTTTTGAACTTAATCCTTGCAGCCACTGGGAGCCAGTGCAGAGAGCCAGCCAGGAGAGATACGATCCCTGGGCTTGAGGCCAAGGACAAGTCTCACAGTCCTGTTCTGGATGAGTTGAAGAGGGAGGAGAGCAGAAGCAGGCAGATTTAGAAAGAGGCTGTTGCAGTAGTCCAGCCTAGAGAGAACCAGAGCTCTGGAGACAGTGAGCTTCTGGGGGAAGGAGAGCAAAGGAAGAATACCTCTGAGGAGGTGCAACTGGTAGTGTGACTTGTTAGAGACGTCGGAGATGTGAGGAGAGAAGGAGAGTGTGGAGTCGAAGATGACCCCAAGGTTTTTAGCCTCACAGGTGGGAGCAGGAAGAGTGCCAAGAGAGGCCCGCCAGAGCGCGACAGGAGAGGAGGGGGCAGGTGTGCCAATGAGGAGAATCTCAGTCTTGCTGGCATTAAGGAAGAGATCACTGGCGGCACACCACTCCCGGATAGCAGACAGTCAGGGATGAGAGAAGAAGAGATTGTGGAAGGGAGCCTGAAAATGAGCTTAGTGTCATCAGCATAGTAGTGAAACTTGGGGTAGAGAGCAGCAATGCGGTGGGCAAGAAGTGCTAGGTATTGGTTGAATAGCCAGGGAGAGATGTTAGACCCCTCGGGAACACCACAGGTAGAGATAGAGAAAGAGAGGAGGAAGGACCCAAGTTGGACCCGGGAGGGTTGATCGAAGAGGAAAGAGGTCAGCCAAGCCACGGCCTGATTGGTGATACCCAGGTTATCACAGAGACGGTTGAGCAGGATGGCTTGGTTGACCGTGTCAAAGGCAGAAGAGATATCAAGTAAGATGAGGACACAGGGGGTATTGGAATCAAGGTTGGAGAGCAGGTCTTCACGGATGTTCAGGAGAGCAGTTTCTGTGCTTCCGACAGCTCTTAAGTGAGACTGACGGTCATGCAGACAACCAACCGATTCAGTGTGATTCAGGTTGGAGTCTTTGCGTTGGCTAATCCAAACTAGGGGTGAGTGATCTGTAACGAGTTTGAACTTTCGTCCTAATAGGTAGTATCTAAGATTGATAATTGCCCACTTGATGGCCAGGGCCTCTAGTTCCAAGACAGTAATTGTTTTGACGTTGGAACAGTTTGCGATTAGCAAATTATATGGGGTGTTCCAATCCGTCGCAAACCTGGGACAGGACTGCTCCTAACCCTGTAAGGGATGCAACCGTCTGTAATACAAACTCTTCAGAGAAGTTGACTACCTTCAGGATGGGGTTCAGTCAGTTTCAAAGTATTATAACATATATCATTGTCATTACAATAAAGTTTCTGGTGTTAGGCATTCTAGAGTTTCTCTGTCATCCGGGCCATTTTGTCTGATAAGTTGAGGATAAACCTTCGGTAATATCCTATTAAACCCAGAAAAGCTCCAAGATCTCTTTTGGTCTTCCGGGTTGGTTTAACCAAGACAGCTTTTACCTTCTCATGTTGAGGATGTACATTCCCATTCCCTACAAAGAAGCCGAGGTACTTTACGGCTGACTCGGCTAATCTGCATTTAGCTGGGTAAGAACTTAGGCCAGCCCCTCTGAGGACTTTCATGATGGTATAAAGATGGAAGAGATGGCCCTGCCAAGTCTTACTATAAATGACGAGATCATCAATATAAGCTGCACAGAAATCGGAATAGGGTTGTAGGATTTGATCTATGAGGCGTTGGAAAGTGGCTGGTGTGCTGTGTAAGCCAAAAGGTAGGACTTTGAACTGGACAAGTCCTAGTGGCATTGAAAACACGGTCTTTTCTTTCTCTCGCCCATACACGGAAACTTGCCAGTACCCTTTGGTTAAATTAAGGATAGATAGAAAGGTGGCTGCCCCGAGTTTATCAATTAGGTCATCGATGCGTGGCATGTGATTGGCATCGAAGTCCAAAATGGCATTATTTTGATGGAAATCTATGCAGAATCTCCAGGAACTGTCAGATTTAGTGACCAACACGATGGGAGAGGACCAGTGCTCCAGATAGGATTTTGGAGTGAGAGTATTTTACTCCCAATTTTTAGAATTAGATAGTAAATCCAATTTCAAGAGAGTAAAACTGATTTTCCTCCTTCGCAAGAGAGTAAAAAGTGTCTGACAACTATCCAATTTGTGCGTAAAATTAAATCCCACACAAGAACCTTGTAGATGCATACTACCCAGCTTCATATTCATGATTCTTGGGCACAAACTCTGTTAAGAGCTCCTACAGATGCCAGCTAGTTACATCGGGTGATTCATAAATCAAGTCCCTCACTCTACCAGCATCACTCCTCTGCCTCTCGGGCCTACTGTTGCTGCCTGGCACTACGTGCTTGACAGCCACTCCATGGTTTTGCTCCATCTCTCCTTCCCTTTGCTACTTTGTTTCCCCTGTCTCCCACTTTCTGACGCTCACCCATAAGTGTTGCAATGCCACATTTTGCAGTCTGTTTCTCTGTCACTCCGGATCTCCCATCTCTGCATTGTATTGTAGCTTTTTCCCTCCTATATCCCGCTGTATCGGTTGTTATAACTCCTCTTCCTCTCTCATGTCCTTACTCTGGCTATATCATTTTCTCGGTTGTGGTTCCTACTCCTTTTGATTATCTTTCTTGCACTATCTCTTATGTTATTGGCCTGCCCTTCTCTAGTCTTGTTTTTCAATTTCCATCTCTCCCCACCTGCTGTTGATCTGTGTTTAATTTGACTGTATCCAGATGTCTCTTTTGCTCTGATTCTATCCCTCACTCCTAGTTTGTTTGTTCTATAATTAACTCTGTTTCCCTTCTCACTTTCTTTGTTGCCCACCCCATTTAGCTTCATTTCTCTCTCTTCCTGTTGCTCGAATTCCTGTTTTGGATTGTCTAGTATGTTCTCTGTCCCTTCAACCTCCCTTCCTTCCCCCCACCCCGGCTCCACCTTTCTTCTTCTGTATTGTTTCGGTTCAGAGTTGCTCTTCCTCTCCTGGTTTTCTGTTTGTCTTAAGATAGCACCAATAAATATCCCAAAAGCTGAAAATGCCTTTTCTATTTAAAAATCTAATGCAGCTTTACCATTGGGTGCTCCTTTTTAGATGTGTGCAAACTTTCTTTTGGCCATTAGGCTGGGAATTATAGAGTTAGAGGTTTGTCTGGCCATGTGCAGCACTTTTATGCTTTACCAACACTGTATGCCATTACAAGTACACAAGCCATTACAGGCAAAGCAGCCTTGATGAGGTGTGTATTCTGAGTCATTGAAAGTATAGCAGCCCTGAAGAGTTGTGTGTTCTGAGCCATCACAATTATAGCAGCCCAGATGATATGTGTCTGTTCTGAGCCATTACATGTATAGTGGTCCTCATGGGATGTGCATGTTCTACTTCTGAGCCATCACAGGTGTAGCAACCCCTTTATGAGGTGTGTGTTCTGAACCATTACATATATAGCAGTCCTCTGGCACATGCTTCTTCTGAGCCATTACAGGTATAGCAGCCCAAACGAGAGGCGTCTGCTCTGAACCATCACAAGTATAGCAGCCCCAAGGAGGTGTGTGTTCTGAGCCATTACAGGTGTAGCAGCCTTGATGCGTTGTGTATTATGAGCCATTACAAGTAGAGCATCTCAGATTAAATGTGTGTGTTTTGAATCACTGAACATTTAGTAGTCCTTTTGATAAGTCGAAAGTTAAGTCAACTGTGTGACAACTGAATGTTAGCTACATCTTAAATGCATATCTGTGATGCATACTCATTAACTCACCTGTTAACAGGGGCACAGTCGAGGGAGTCTGGCAAAAGTGGGAAGGGGGCCTGGGTCTAGAGCTGAATGAACATCTCTGGCAACTACTGTGTAGGAGGGCGTATAAACTGCACGGTGTGAAGTTGCTGAACATGTGACAATATATGATCTGGTGCAGGTCTCGAGAATGTTCCCATCAGTGAACCCCTTGTGCTGGCATGGGTGTGGGGATAGAGCAGACTATTGGCACATGTGGTGGAGATGTCCAAAGGTTCAAGTGTTCTGGCGGAGCTCTTGGGATGGATCAAAGAGATGGAAGGGAGGGAACGGTGTGTTGGAAACCATGTTGAAACTGTTTGGTTTGGACAATCAAGAGGGACAATGGCATACCTTCTCTCATATGACTAATTTCTTGTTGCTGGGTGCAAGGGAATGCCTGGCGAGGCATTGGAAGAGAAGGCCAATTACAACCCTAAAGGAGTGGTCTGATACACCATGGGATATCTATTTGATGGAAAAGATCACAGCAGCAATCCATGGGGGAAGCTCAGGGATGGAGGGGGAATGGCAGCAATTTTGCACTAGATTTGGAGAGGCAAGTTGAGGGTGAAGCCACTCATGGTGGTCATGCTCAGTCCCGGCTGAAGTAATTCTATGTGTAGGTGGTGCACCTTGTTATGGTTATAATGTTTATGGGACCTCTCTATGCTGAAGCTGTTATTGTGGGCCGGAAGCCTCACATGTAAAAGGTATGATGGGAATATGTTGGGGGCGGGGGGATAAGAACATACGAAAGATCTCTTGTTTGAAGCATGGCACAGTGTTAATCGCCCTTTGGTCTTCCCGTGATTTTTGTCAATGCAAAATCAATCAAATTCAATAAAAAATAAAGATCCTGGGGCAATGTATTTATTGCCACTATGTAGATTGCAAGGCCTTAGGAGGTTGTCCGATGTTTTGGAATTTTGTAGAAGATGCAAAGACCCTAATATGCTACGTTATATTGCCAAGTACATCAACAAAGCGTAGCTTAGACGGGAGGAATGTGTTTTGTAGTAGCTGGCAATTTACATAACAAGCCCCAAAAACCATTTATACTTGCTGCCATTATCACCACAAGGTCTAGGATCTTAACGATTATATTTTAGAATCATACTGATGGACACATTTTTATTCTGAATTAAATTATTTGTTGTTTTTTTATGGTTATAGCAAAAATAATGGCCATTATATACAGGGGTTGTTTGAAATTTTATATATGGTTATTAGATTTTAGTAATTGTCTTTCTGCCTAATTTCTGTATGTAATGTGTTGTAATTATGTATGTACCAATTGCTTATTTACATTGATACTTTTATGTATGTTGCTCCTTTTTCGTGTTTACCACCAAAATAAAGTTGAGAATAATAGTAAGTGCTGGCGGTAATTAATTTATATTGCAATATTCAAAATGTTGTCACCTGATCTTAGAAACCCTCACCACCTATTACAAAATAAATGGTTGAGGGGACATGAACCTGTGCACACTACAGGGCACTGCAAAAGTAGTGCTGAGGGGGCGAGAGGGGTGGCAATCGTAAGCGAAACAGGGGCATACATTAAAGCCAGGGCCATACAACTCCAGTGATTTGAAGATCTAGTGAGTTGGCAGGAAGTAGCACATAAACAGAGAAACTCCATAAAAATCGCATCGCAAACCGAAATTTGACAGATTGCAACTCGAATCGTACCTGACCAATCAAGCAGCAAAGTTCATACTTCATACAAAACTGTTTTACCATACAAAAGGTAATAAGGCGAACAAAAGATACTTGCAGCCAAACTGCATTCCCTATCAACTCAACGTTATTGCCTGCCTTAGAGATGTGCAAAACCATAGAATAGTGACAGAAAAAAGGAATACGGAGGTCATGGAAACCATTCACACAGAATTCACAGCACAGATTCCAATTGACACAAATATGTTTGCAGACTTTTGGTCATCCATAGAAATACCCAAGATTTCACAGTGCAGCAAAGAAGCCCTGGAATGACCGATCATGCCGGAAAAGATGGAACTGGCAATTACCACTCTGCCAGGGTCAAAGGCCCTGGTTCTGGATGGATGTACAAACCTTTTTTTATAAGTTCTTTAAACACACGCTGGAACTCCATCTCATCAACCTATTTAATTATTTCCAAAGCTTGGGGGAGATAGCATCATCAATGCTAGAATCGCCCACAGACCGCATTTTAAAACAAGGCAAGGATCCGGAAGACTGTGCTTCTTACCGCCCTATATGCCTCCAAAGTAGGGACACAAACATTTATCCGAAATTGAATAGCTGCACAACTAATGAGGTTGCTCTGTGACAAACCTGAAGGTGTCTCCCTAGCTAGTCCCCGGGTATCTTGTCATCCAGGTGGCCAGGACACGGCTATCACTATTGGATCGGGTTCCTGGGGGTGCACCAGTGAGGCAGGATCACCTAGATGGGGGGTCCTCAGTGAGTGGGACATGGACGGGTGATATGCAGTATCCCCCTTACTTTGACACCTTTTCCCCATACTCTTACGTAGGATAGTCCAAACCTCTGCCCCCTCCCCCCAACCCCTTGGTTTCCAACACAAACACTTTTGCACAACACAAAGGACAATACAGGGTCAGGCAAAGTCAGGCAACTGATCAGAATCGCACACACCTGACAGCGCCTTCCCTTCCCTACAGAGATAAAAAGTGGAGCCAGAGAGCACAGTACGAGCACGGCAGACACCACGACGAAACAGCTTATCAGGCATGACAGTTCAAATGAAGGAGAAAGACGGCAGGATTCAAGAAGGTGGCGAGGAGAGAAGTGACCTCGCCCTTTCCGTCCCAGACCACGAGAACCTTGTAGGAAGAACGGCTAAGACCGCGAACAATAGCACAAGTGTCTTGCAGCAGATGTCAACGGTACACGGGGCAAGCCTACGCTGATAAGCAGGAGCGAGGGAGGCTCCCACGATCGTGGTACCGGCTGTTAGGGAGAATTCTCTGTTAAGGCTAATTTCCCAAACCTAGTGAGTCCCCCAGCAGCTTTGCTGGATTTTTAGGGTTTCTTTTTTTCTCCTGCTAAGAGTGAGACTCTTTTTCTCCCACTCTTAGGCATGATTTGAGAATGTCCTTTGACTGTAAATGTGTTTTATGGGTTATGGGGTCTTTTACTCCATAGGGCTTCATGTGTTTTTGGTATGTGTGTTACACAGCACCCTCAGTGCAGTAACACAGGTGTTTCATATTGACCCCCAAACATAGACTCCATACCCTGGGACTGACTACGGTCTCCCAGGGCATGTGAAGTCACCATTGGCTTTACTAGTCTCAAATTGTGAACAGAACCAGTACAAACCATCATATTGTGGAAGTACTGGTAGGGGTAATTCGATTACCCCTGGGTCTGTCCAGTCCCCCCTTGTCGAGTTTCTGGCTGGTGGCAGTGGATACCATGCGAAATATTCCACCGGAATATTTCTTATGGGATTTTCCCATTGATTTTAAACGCACCACTTTTTGGTGCAATGTTAAAGAAACCACCGGGTTATTTATTTAATATTTATTCCCTGGTTGGGTCTTTTTGCCAGGACTCGGTTTTAAAATGGCGTTTGTGTTCGCCTCTGAAACTCTAACCCAAGTCGAGCCCTTTGTTCCACTTTTTGGCGGGCTTCTCCACAGAAGCCCTCCAAATGGTGCAACTCTGTCTGGGGTCTGGGAGGGGGATTAGGCACCCTGGACTGAGTTGCCTTGGCAACTCAAGTTGCACTCTTGTGTGATTGGCCCAGTGGTGAGCCGCCCAGCTCACCACTTAGCATGTTTGAGTGACAGCTAGGCTGTTGAATGGGGGTTTTTCTGCATAAAAGCAGGTTTTTGGGGACTGGAACTTCAGAAGTCGCCACAGGACCTAAAGAATCCAAAGAGGGGAGAAGCTGAGCCATCTACAACGACACCACCGGTGGAGCCCTGCTGTACGGACTCACCACTTCCCCGACGACAGAGGAGATCTTCTTCCAGGAGAGTCTTCCTCCCTTTGAGCTGGTGGGACCAACCAGTTTGCCTTTTTCACCTTCCTGGACGTCTCGTGGTCGAATCGCCCGTGCAAAGCACCCCAGTGGCCGGATAGCCACGCTTCACCACTACCGCGAATAAAAGGGTTGTACCTTTTAATCGGGAACTCCGCGGCTGGTTTCTTCCCTGGCAGTGCAACGACCTTCAGCTTTCTTCCTCGTCGAGATCATCTCTTCCTCTCGTCGAAGCCACGACTTGCACCCGCTGCCAGGAACAACTGCCACTGCTGGAGCTTTCTCACCATTTCAGGTACTGTGACCCGCCTGGTCGCCCTTGCAACAGATTGTCCAAGGTGTCCCGTGAATCCTTGACTTTCTAACTGGGTTGACCTCAGACCTGCTAACTTTGCCTTTCTGAACTGATCCAACCTCTTTTTGACTTTTCTGCAAAGACTTTGAGTGCATTTCCACTCTGTGATCTTGGGCACATTCCGCCTTGCTCTCTCCAAGAGTGGGCCTGGCCTATGAACTTTTTGCTCTACAGTAGACCCTGCCTTTCTTGACTTGCTGTGGTTTCTTAAAAGTGTTGGTACTGTATTATTTTCCTACTCTGCCTTTTCTCTCCCTTTTTAAACAATTTGTTACACGCTCAGCTCTGTTTTGCTAAATAAGTGGTGTCTTAACCTAGACTTGTCGAATAATTAACTAGGGGGGTGTACATTCTTATAGTGACTGTGTTTGAACTTGCTTGACATATTAGTGTCAGTGTATTTTCATAAGTGTTTTTTTTAAATAAATAATAATATACTTTTATACCAAAGCTCTGGTCAGTGTTTGCTTGTTCTACTGTATTTTTAGCCCTATTGTGTATACTCTATATACTGCCTAACTCTTCTTGAGAGAAGTCTGACTGCTCAGCCACAGCTACCAGGTAAATCTGGGTGGTGCAGACTGCTACCAATTGGGTTTACGGCTTACTCCTGTGGTCTCAAACTTTTTGCAGTGGTCCCTAAGGGAACTGCACAGGTTTCTGCCTAACACCAGCCTTGACTTCAATGAAGAGGATAGCCAGGCGGTTCATCACAGCCAGTGAGTGGAGGGGAGAGCCGATAAGAAACGGGCTGTGTTCATTGATAATCGCAAAGTGGCAGGTTTTGAACCAAGTTTAAGGAACGTTGAAAGAACTGTAAAGGGATAGGGGGAGATCAGCTGCAGAGAGAAACCATCACCACGTGGGTGCTAACTCAGGAGACTTTGGTTGATCCCCACCTGAAAGAAACTACAGATACCAACAGGCCAAAAGAGAGCCAGCGAAGTAGGTCAAAGTAGTGATACTGAGGATCAAGCAAAATCCCTGTACAATCGAAAGACTTTGATCTAGAAACTAAGTGAAAGAAAGGGAAGTGAATCCCAAGAGGTCCAAAGTCTGAAGTCCCAAGAAATAGTGTTGACAGACATAAAACCTGACCGAGGGATGTCTACTATGAACTGTTTGAAAAGACATTGAGAAAACAAGGAAAGTGAATCCCGCTAAAGAGAAGGGTCAGCGCCCAGAAGAGAGGGACCCAGGGGTGAACCCATCACCCAGCGAACATTGGAAACTGAACTTCATTTGTTTGTTAAAGGAATTTTTGTTTTTGTTAGTTGAAGACCTCTGGTCCTCGAAGGCAAGAGACTTTAAAGTGAAATGAGACTTGGCCATCAACAGTCCTGAAAGCTGCCATTAGAAATGTAATCTCGTGCTGGAGAAGCCCGAGACTGTACTGTGCTCCAAGATACCACCTTACCCTGTGCACAAAACGTGGGGAAGGGAGGCCCAGGCTACCACATCCTGACATATTATTTGAGAACACTTCTTTCTTTTCTTGAGAACTATCCCACACCCTTTCCTGCATTGGTTGTAAAGTTTGGCAATAGGTTTCTTAGTAGAAGCCCATTTATTTGACAACGCCAGTAGGACTGCTTTATTTTTCATTTGATGGTCGACGTTTGCTCCCATCTTAGATTTAGAATAGGTGTTTTTCCAACCTGCATTCCAAGTTCATTGTTCAATAAACACCCTCGAACTGTGATCACTTGTGTCTGTCTTACGTGTTGCCACCCTGAGCTCCTCACAGCTCCCACAATTGGAAGACACCCAGCAAACGGGCTTGATATTGGGTAGAAGAACCCACAGTAATCTTAGAAGGGTGGTGGAACTACTAGAACTGGGTACGATTCGTAGTCCTGACGCTAGACACCAATACAGCCTCAATTAGACATACTTCGAGGAAGTCCTGTCACAATCTGCCTTTGGCCCTAAATGCAGGTGTCCCTAACATTTCACGATATTTAATTGCATCTCAAATTAGTCATATTCTGGACTGGCCAAACCTTCAGTGCAGTACAAAATTGGTAGGATTGGAGTAGAAGCAACATTCTGTTACAACATCTCCCTGCTCTTCCTAGAGAGGATAGCACAATGGAATTATTGCTAACCATGACACGTCCCTCACTGTTGTATTGGTATAGGTGCTATAAATGGCTGAAGATTATACTTGGCTTAGGACCACTCACTGCAGTGTCCAAACCCCAGGGTTCACTCCGGGGCAGAGAAAGATGACAAATGCTAAATGTGAAGATGCAGGCCTGCTAACGCTAGTGCAACTATATTTAGAAGGAGAACCCGTAAATTTGACCAATGCAAGGAGACATTTACGGTCCCTGAAACAGAAAGGTTCCAAAATATGCAAAGAGGGGGCGGTACTAGAAAGCCTAAGGGATTAGAACACCTGTTAACCAAAGCCAGTTACAAGAAAAAGATAACCCAATGCTATAATATGCTAGATCCTGATGGCATAGATCATGCCCTACATGGGGAGATGGGAGAGAGAATTAGATGCAACAGTCCCACGAGAATCGTGGAACCCTATCTGAGAACGGGCTCAGAAAAACTCGAACTGCAGGACACAGAAAGACTGTGCATAAAAGAATCAACAATCAGTGTCATCCAACCCTGAACAGGCCGCATATGATTTACCCGGGTACATCAAGGGTATGTTGTCACAAATGTGGAGACAATGGAGACCTAGGATATGTGGTGGCACTGCCCTAAAATATGAGATTGGAAAGAAATTCTGTGCTGGACCAACAAGATAATGGCCAAACAATTGTTATGCAACCCAGTCCCAATCGTGCTAGGGTATAAGGACAAAGATGGGGTATAACCACTTGAGGGCAATAGAGCATAGCACGCCTAGACATTGCTCTAATTTGAAAGGCACCTGAAGGTCTGTCAATTGAATATTGGTGGGTGAAAGTTTGGGAGAGCCTGGCCATGGAAAGGATTCCAGTCCTGGTCACCAAATGCATACAGGTATGGTCCTCCATTGATTTGTTCGGAGACTGTGAACCTCTATATCACAAACCTTGCGTTCTCACACACTTCTTATTTACTGTTCACTAAAGAGCTGGGGCACAGCTTTCCTCACCTACGGATGGAACTATAGTGAATATATGGTTTAAAACTGTCTCCCACAAGGTGTTTTCAGACAGGTGTAATGTGTTTACGTTAAAATGTTAAAGTTGATCTATGTGATGAGACTATGCACAATGAAATTGGAGCAGAGCTTCTTTGAATTGCAGATGTTTATCATGCTGTTTTCATTTTATGATTTTTACTGTCCTAGTATACAAAAAAATAAAGTAACATGAGGAAAGAAATCAAACTGTGGGGAAAACCTTGGATTTGTTTTTAAAACCACCTTATATTTGTATATGGCTACAACCATTGACAGAGCTGCCTCTAGTTCACTCAACCTTCTTCCTATGTTGACAGCAATCAAAAAAGCTGTGTTGTGTTTCAGTGAACATTTTCTGAATTGATTAAAATGGTGGCCTTATAAGTCGTTTAAGATTGTTTAAATAGAAGCTGCGAACCAGGTGAGCTATCAGCCAGGTTTATGCCTTTTAACACCTTGACTGCTACATTGACCGATACCTTCCCTCATGAAACCATGTGTTGTGAGGTTGTGGACAGAGTAAGTGCCACAAGATGTATCTTTGGTGTGGCTGTACACCAGTCCAGAGTAAATAGGCAGTGTCTATAAGTGGCAACGGTTGCACGGTGCATTATCTAGGGTTGATAGAGTGTCCCTCCCCATATCACAAACAGATTCCATTTTCTAAAATAGAATGTGCAACATCTGAGGACCGCAGCTCGGACATCAAGGTTATGTGAGAAACCTGAAGGTGTCTCACTTACTAGTCCCTGGGGATCTGTTATCCTCGTGGTCAGGACACGGCCATCGCTATTGGATCCAGTGCCTGGGGGTTGACCAGTGCGGGAAGATCACCTGGATAGGGGGTTCTCGGGGAGTGGAAGTGGAAGACCGATGGGTGAGACGCGGTATCCCCCTTCGTATAACACCTTTTCCCCATCCTACCATGTAGGATACTCAGGAACTCTACTCCTGCACCCCCCTTTTCCGACACGAACACTTTCTTCTCCTCCAGGTCTCCCTTTATAACTATGCACATCTGAATCTAATTACGTCTCCCAAGAAGTACAAAGGTGGGAAAAAAAGGCACACTTTGAGCGTGCCGGGGATGCTGGAAGGTGCCGGAGAGCAGGAGAACCACCTAGTGAGCTGCAAAGACCCTGGGTGACCTGGAGAAGAAAACCACCCAAACACTGGCCCTGTTAACCAAGAGGAGACTGCAGTGGTGAAAGAGAAAGAGCTGAAACTCCAGCAGGCAAGACAAGGGGAAGCTGGGGATTGCCTGGCGGTACCCGCAGAAGAACTCCTCCCCCAGGCCAGACAGGTGAACCCAGGTCTATGAGGGGCAAGAGGTGAGACCCTGACTTCATTTGAAGGCAAGAGACTTTTGTGTGAAAGTTACTTGGCCACAGAAGCCCCTGATATTTTGGAACTGAACTGTAACCTCGTGCTGGCGAGGCCCAGGACCATGTTGGTGAGGCACAGGAGTGTGCTGTGCTCATGAGTCTGGCCTTGTCCTGTGCTAAAAACGTGGGGAAGGGAGACTCAAGGCTACCACATCCTGACCTCATTTGTTAACACTTCTTTCTTTCTTGTGAACCCTATCCGTCACTCTTTTTTGTATTCAGTTGTAAGGATTGGCAATAGTTTTTTTTAGTATAGGCCCTTTTTATTTGACAAGACGCCACTAGGACTGCCTTATTATTATTTGATTGTCGTAGCTTACTCCCATCTTAGATTTAGGTTTAGATTAGGCGTTTTTCCAACCTACCTACACAGTTTAATAAACATCCTTTAACTGTGATCACTTGTGCCCATCTTTACTGTTGCCACCATGAGTACCTTACATATGGTGTCAGGATTGGGATATGATTCAACTGATAAAGATTGAAACCCATGCTAATAATTGTGGTACCACCAGAAGGGGAAAATAAAATAGTTCACTGTATAGATTCTGACCGCGTATCCACACTAAAAGAGCTGTTGTCCTCTCAATTGCTTGTCCCACCTAGTCGACAGGATTTATTCTTTAAAATCCAAGTGTTGCTGCTAGACACCCTTCCTCTCTCCCATTACAACATACAGCCTTGGGACTGAATAATGCTCAAAGTTCACCCATTGTTTTCTTTTATCAGACCTAGTGCTCTGAATCACCTTCCCTCCGAGCCTTTTTCTTCCATGGTACCCAGTCTTCATCTGTTGCAGGACCATCAGGGTTCAAAATAAATGTACCCTTGTACACTCCTTCGACACTCAGAATCAGAAGATTCTGAGGATTTTAAAACCTTATCCGAGGGAATCGAGAGTTGTTTCTTTTCTGATTCGGACACCACAGAAGGAACACCCGCGGAAGAATGGCCGACCTAGCCAATGTCATTGCCCAATTAGCAGCCTATCAGATACAGGCCGAAAATAGACTCCAAGAAAATTGAACTAGATTAACCGAATTACAAGCAAGGCCCTTACTACCACAGGGCGTACTTCAACCATACCTTGAAGTCGATGATTTATGAAATGTGTTTCTAAACTTCGAACGCCTGGCCAAACAACTGGGATAGCAAGAGAACCGGTAAAAGATGCTATTTGGGTCCCTTGTTGAAAACCAAACTCCGAAATTCCCATCAACTACTTAACATTGCACAGGGAGCCACCTTTCTATCCATCAAGGAAGGGTTGTTAAAAAGAGTGGGGCAATTTTTATCAGCACAAATTACGGTCCATTCGGTTGAACCCGGGAGAAACCCCTTAAGAGCTAGGTCATTAAAAGCACGGTGGTCATATGGATTAATAAGAAGTCCTTAGAAGAACTGAGAGATGATTACCTTAGAACAATTTACGAATTCCTTACCCCCTTTTTAGGAAAAATCTGTTGAGTTAAATCGACCTACACTAGCCATGGCCATTGAGACTGCACAAAATCACTCAGATGCAGCTAAACACTTTCATTGGGCCCATTGATGGGAAGAATGGAAGGATCATAAACCCTTCCATCGAACTCAACCTCGGAGTAAATAAACAAGGGGTGTGCGGGTGCACCCGAAGGAGAGGTACAGAGGCCAGAAGCACCGGCTCTCATCGCGGAGGCGGGCGGAAGGCGGCGGCAGGACCAGGGTGCCCCCAGCGGGCAGCGAATCCCCACGTAGCAGGAAGGAGTGAAGACACGGGGGCAGTGAGGGCCCCGGGCAAGGGTGGGGCCCCAACAGTGAAACCGACAGTCGGGAGGACAAGGCCAGTCCAACTGCGCTGATGAGGTCGGCTGGGGGCTCAACCAATCTGGACAGGACGCACGATTCCCTCTCCCAATGCAGAAGAGCTAGGGGCCCAGGACTGGAAAAGTTCTTAAGGGCAGGCGGCGGAGCGAACCCCCAGATCCCACAGTCTAAGGGGGTCTGAGAGTTAAGAGGGAGCGGCGCCCAGAGAGCAAGTGCACAGAGGCGTCCAGATACAAGTGCGGCAAGTATTGGGGGCTAAGGAAGGAGAGGCCCCACATCTCTAGAGTGCTAGAGTGGGTGGAAGTCCACTGGTGGAGGAAGTGGCACTTGGTTTGCGGCTAGGACGGTCCCCCGCAGAGAGGGGGGTACAGCAAGACATGGAGTGAGGGGCCCCAAGCCATCGAGAAGACAACATTGGACCTGGACATCTGCGGGCAACACAGCTGAGTCGCGGGGTGGGCCTCATATAGATGTCTTCCAGGTCCAAGGGGAGGACTGGGAAGGCTGGTCACATCATGGGCGAGCCCCAGGGTACACTACCTATGCTTTGGCCTGCAATGGAGATCAGGGACTCTTGCAAAGTGAGTAGTGGTCAATCGAAAGAGCAGCGGGGCAAGGAAGGAGAAGACGAGCTGACACAGATGACGATGCAAGACCTTAGGGGGGGGGGGGAATGCAGACATTCCCTGGCTAAAACTTTTTAGTAACAATTTCAATTAATGCGGACCGACTTCAATACAGCGATAGGAGAAATGCGGCAAGAAATGGCTAAGTTGAGGGAAAGGGCAGATTTGTTGGAAAGAGGCCTCCAGAAAAGTGAAAGGGACACACTGGCAAACAACAAAGCTATAGACCGGTTGGACACTGCAACAAGGAATATGGAAGCAATGGTAGAGGATCTGGAGAACAGATCCCGAAGGATCAAAATTAGAATTAAATCATTGCCGGAGACAGTGACTGACCGACAACTGAAGGAAGTAATCTAGGGGGTCTTCTCGGAGCTCTTGGACGAGGAGTCCCCAGGCTCGATAGAGTTGGACAGAGTCCATAGAGTAGGCTGGATCCTGGGAGGTCCCAACGCCCGACCCCGGGATGTGTTGGTTGCTTTCGCTAGGTACGGCCAAAAGGAAGCAGTGTTGAGAGCGGCCAGGCAGAGCGAACCGGTACTCTACAAAGGGCAAGAAATTTCCTCTTTTCAGGATTTGGCTACTAGTACGCTAATGAAAAGATGGAGTATGGGTCCGGTCGTGAAGGAGTTGGCCAGGAAAGGGATAAAAATAAGTGGTCTTTTCCTTTCGGGCTTGTGTTTGAGTGGGAGGGGAGCCAGGGGCGAGCAACTACCCTTCAGGAGGCGGCTAGTATAATACGATTGGAGCTGGATAACGAGGGGGGGGGGCACGAGGGGGAGTCACCAGTCCGAGGGAGCCAAAGGGAAAGAGGCAGACCATGGGAATGGTCCACTGTGGGGGGAGCAGGGCAAGATAAGGGTCGTGCTGTGAGGCCCTGCGGGGGGGAAGAGACCGGGCCACGGAGGGGGGCAGCAGAGCGGGTGGGTCTGGGTGATTCGATCTCCGTAAGAAGGCTCTTCAGGGGGTGGTGGGAACAGAGGCATTATACAAGGCCTAGGAGGAAGGAGTAGGAAACATTCTGGAACAAGCAAGGACGGGTTTGTCCGCGGGGGTGGGATTGAAGGTCAGGGGGGAGGGAGGAGGGAGCGGTCTCACCCTAAATTGGGGGTTCAGGGTGGGAGAGGATGGGGGGGGGCGGAGAGTGGGGGTGGCCATTGCGTCCGGTGGAGCAATACAGGACCTGTCGGACCGGAGGATTGTGCCTGGGGGCAGGGGAGGAGAGGAGTGCTCCCAAAGGCGGGGGGGAAGAGCCCAGAGTGGGGATGGAGGGACAGGTAAGAGGGGCGTTGTTAGGGAGAATTCTCTGTTAAGGCTAATTTCCCAAACCTAGCGAGTCCCCCAGCAGCTTTGCTGGATTCTTGGGGTTTATTTTCTTCTCCTGCTAAGAGTGAGACTCTTTTTTTCCCACTCTTAGACATGATTTGAGATATCCTTTGACTTTGTAATGTGTTTTCTGGGCTATGGGGTCTTTTACTCCATAGGTTTTCATGTGTTTTTGGTAAGTGTGTTACACAGCACCCTCAGTGCAGTAACACAGGGGTGTCATAGTGACCCCCAAACATAGACTCCATACCCTGGGACTGACTACTGTCTCCCAGGGCATGTAAAGTCACCATTGACTTTACTAGTCTTAAATTGTGAACAGAACAAGTACAAACTATCATATTGTGGAAGTACTGGTAGGGGTAATTAGATTGCCCCTGGGTCTGTTTTTCGAGGGGGCACTGTGCAGTCCCCCTCGTCGAGTTTCTGGCTGGTGGCAGTGGTTACCACGCAAAATATTCCACCGGAATATTTCCTATGGGATTTTCCCATTCATTTTAAACGCACCACTTTTTTGGTGCAATGTTAAAGATACCGCTGGGTTATTTATTTAATATTTATTCCCCGGTTGGGTCTTTTTTCGCCAGGACTCAGTTTTAAAATGGCGTTTGTGTTCGCCTCTGTAACTCCAACCAAAGTTGAGCCCTTTGTTCCACTTTTTGGTGGGCTTCTGCACAGAAGCCTCCAAAAGTGGTGCCACTCTGTCTGGGTCTACAGGATGTGTGGGAGGGGGATTTAGGCAGCCTGGACTGAGTTGCCTTGGCAACTCAAGTCGCACTCTTGTGTGATTGGCCCAGTGGTGAGCTGCCCGGCTCACCACTTATTTGAGTGACAGCTAGGACTGATGAATGGGGGTTTTCTGCATAAAAGCAGGGCTTTGGGGACTGGAACTTCAGAAGTCGCCACAGGACCAAAGAATCCAAAGAGGGAGAAGCTGAGCCGACCTGCAACGATGACACCACCAGTGGAGCCCTGCTGAACCGACTCACCAATTCCCGACGACAGAGAAGATCTTCATCCCGGAGAGTCTTCTTCCTCTGAAATGGTGGGGATAACCAGTTCGCCCTCTTTTCGCCTTCCTGGATCGTCTCGTGGTCGAATCGCCCGTGCCAAGCACCCCGGCGGCCGGATAGCCACGCTTCACCACTACCGCGAATAAAAGGGTAGTACCTTTTCACCGGGAAACTCCGCGGCTGGTTTCTTCCCTGGCAGTGCAACGACCTCCAGCTTTCCCCCACGTCGAGATCCTCTCTTCCCTTGGACGAAGCACCGACTTGCACCCGCTGCCAGGAACAACTGCCTCCGCTGGAGGTTTCTCACCATTTCAGGTACTGTGTTCTGCCTGGTCTCCCTTGCAACAGACTGTTCAAGGTGTCCCGTAAATCCTTGACTCTCTTATCCTGGGGTGACCTGGGACCTGCTAACTAACTTTTTCTGAACTGATCCAACTCTTTTTTAACTATCTACAAAGACTTGTAAAGTACAATTCAACTGTGTGATCTTGGACACATTCCGCCTTGCTCTCTCCAAGAGTGGGCCTGGCCTATGAACTTTCTTGCTCTACAGTAGACTCTGCATTTTCTGACTTGATGTGGTTCTTTTAAAAGTGTTGGTATTGTGTGCTTTCCTAATTCTGCCTTTTCCCTCCCCTTTTAACTAACTTATTGGAGTGCCATCTTGGGTTAAGCGCTCACCTGTCTGCAAATAAGTGGTGTTTTAACTAAGACTTGTTCAATAAGTAATCAGGGATGTATATATATTGATAGTGACTGTGTTTGAACTTGCTTGCCATATTAGTGTTAGTGTATTTTACAAGTGTGTTTTTAAATAAATAATTATATACTTTTATACCAAAGCTCTGGTCAGTGTTTTCTTGTGCTACTGTATTTTGGTACCTATTTTGTGTACTCTATATACTGTCTAACTCTTATTGAGAGAAGTCTGGCTGCTCAGCCACAGCTACCAGGTAAATCTGGGTGGAACAGACTGCTACCAATTGGGTTTACTGCCAACACCTGTAGTCCTAAGCCTTTTGCAGTGGTCCCTAAGGGAACTGCACAGGTTTCTGCCAAAGAGGCGTGTTGGATCACACCTCAGGATTCAGGTGGCTAACGCATAACATAAGGGAGCTAAACTCTCCCCTTAAGCGGACAAAACTGGAGCAATTCACCAGGACACACGCACCAGACGTGCAGGCACTGCAGGAGACCCACCTATTGAGGAAGGAACAGAGCCATTTGTGGCTGAAGGGCTTCTCGCAGATACTGTTTGCGTCGGGGCCTACATTGCTTTGAAGGCGGAGAGAAATAGACATATGAGGGGGCTGGAAACTCAGTTGGAAAGGGAGGGTGAGGCCGCGAGGGTGCGATTGAGGGAGACCCCCACAAGGAAAGTGTACAGGAAATATAGGTTAGCGGAGGGCCAACTTGGGATCTGAAGAACCAAAAAGGCAGAAGGGGCAATGCTAAGGGTCAGGCAAATAATTTCTGTGAATGCCAACAAAGCAGACTCACTCCTGGCTCGCCTCCTGAGGGGAATCAGGGAACAGAATGTCATTACGGCCACGAGGGATGAGAGAGGGGAGAGACTCACCCAGACTGAAGAGATAAAGGGGCGACAAGCAAGATTTTACGAATTCCTGTATGCGTCACAGGACCCGCAGCCACAGCCTCAGAGGGACTTCTTGGGGGCCTTGCCCCTCCCCCTGCTATCCCGGGAAATCGGGGAGGAGCTGGGCCGGTCTATCACAGAAGATGAGGTGAGAGCCTCCATAACGTCACTTCCCCCAATTAGGCCCTGGGCCCAGACGGATACCCAGCTTCCTTTTACATAACGTATGAGAAGCATTACTTACCGTAATAGCATTTCTGATGATTGTATCTGCTTAGATTCACATGCTGTGCATATGGTCCGACATCCAGTGGTAACCGCAGAGTATTGCATCTTGTCTTTCGGGACCGAAAGGGGACGTCGGCATAGGTGTGTCTGTAACACTATCCCTATCGTGACGTGTGTAGTACCCAAAATCCCTCACGCACCGAGGTCCCTCCGATTGTATTTTTCTGCCATGAGGGAGCCCAAGGCATTAGTGAGTGAGTACGTAAAGAGAAAAGTAGTAAGAAGTCTATGTTCCTTCCACCCCGAGAGGGGCGGGAGGGAGGGCGCATGTGAATCTAAACAGATACAATCATCAGAAATGCTATTACGGTAAGTAATGCATGTCTTCTGATGCTTGTTAATCTGCTTAGAATCACATGCTGTGCATAGACTAGCTAGCAGTATCCGGAGTTGGAGGTGGGTTGTGAGAAGGAACAGTAGAGAAAAGATGTCTTAGTACTGCTTGTCCTACCTGAGAATCAGACCTAGAATGAGTGTCTAGGCAATAGTGTTTTGTAAAGGTGTGTACAGAACTCCAGGTTGCCGCTTTGCAAATGGACTCGAGAGGAACATTTGCAATGAATGCTATGGATGCCCCAGTGCCTCGAGTAGAATGTGCTCGAAGGGCAGTTCTCTCTTCGCAAGAGTGTAACATAGTGTGATGCATTTGACAATCCACCTTGAGATACCTGATTTAGAGACAGGATCCCCTTCTCTGCTAGCTGCCACTGAAATTAAAAATTGTTTTCTTTTCCTGAGTGATTTCGTTTTTTCAAGGTAGAACATGACTGCCCTGCCCTGTGCACATCTAGTGTGTGTAGGCTTCATTCGGCCATGCCAGTGGGATTCTGGAAGAAAGTGGGTAGTTCGATCGATTGGTTCACATGGAACTTCGAGATGAATTTAGGGGCAAATATGGGATGAGTGCACGGAACTACATACCTTATCCCTGTGGACTGTAACAAAAGGGTCTAAAACAGAAAGAGCTTGTAGTTCGCCAACCCTTCTAATAGAAGTGATAGCTACTAGGAAGGCTGTCTTGTAAGTAAGGTCTTTTACGCATTGGCTCAAAGGGCGATCCCATGAGTCTGGTTAAAATCACATTTAGATCCCATCCAGGAGCTGGGTGAGAAATGAGGGGATGGATTCTCTTAACCCCTTCCATAAAGGCCCTAATAACCGGAATCTTCCACCATGACACCTTCTGTTGTAACGTGGTGTAGGTTGAGAGAGCAGCAAGATGAACCGTTAGAGAATTGAAGACCAGTGCTGCGTCTAACAAATGGGTTAGGTACAGCACAATGTGCGTGGGTGAGCAATCGATGGGATTGACGCCCTTGATATTACACCAGATGACAAAGCGTTTCCATTTACTGGAATAGCAATAGCGGGTGTTAGGTTTCCTAGCTTCCCTGAGTATGTCCATGCATCTCTGAGGGAGCTGTAGGTGTCCAAACTCTATGATCTCAGGAGCCCGGCTGCTAAATTCAGGGTTTGGGGGCACGGGCGTAGGGTCTTTCCCCTGTCCTGAGACATGTTGTACGGGCAGGGCAGCTTGAATGGTGGGGAGAGGGACATTTCCATCAGGTGAGCGAACCAGGGTTGGCGGGCCCACATGGAGGCTACCAGTATCATGGTAACTGGTTCCTGGTGCATCTTGTGCACTATCTTGTTGAGAAGGGGTGTCGGGGGGGAAAAGCGTAGACAAATTTCACCAACCAAGTTATCTAGAGACCGTTCCCCTTGCCCGGTTCTGGGGGTACCTGGAGGCGTAGTCTTTGTATTGGGCATTCTCCTGAGTAGCAAACAGGTCGATCTCTGGGAACCCCCATTCTGCGAAGACGCTGGATACAATGTCTTTTTGCAGTCACCATTGGTATTCTTCTGGCAGAGGAAAATCTCTGCTGAGTACATCTGCTAGAAGATTGAGTTCCCATGGAACATGTTGGGACAACAAAAAAATCTTGTGTTTGAGAGCCCATATCCAAATGTTTTGGGACAGCTTGGATAGCCCTGTAGAGTGAGTGCCCCCCGTTTGTTCAGGCAATACATTGCTGTAGTACTGTCGGTTAAGATCAGCACCGTCTTCCCTTGCAGTTGCACCTGAAAGGCTTTCAATGCTTTGAACACCGCTCATAGCTCCAGTAAGTTTATATGATTGGACGCTACTTGAGGGGACCACACTCCGTGCGCTGTCTGCAGAAGTAGGTGAGCCTCCCACCCCGTGAGAGATGCGTCTGTCGTGAGAGTGGCTTCCACTGCAGGGGTGGTGAAGGTCTTCCCCTTCAGGAGGTTTTCCCTCGACCACCACTGCAGAGAGAGAACGAGGGCTGGCGAGACAACTACCAGATCTTCCCATTGTCCGCTGGCCTGACACCACTGGCTGTTGAGCCACTCTTGCATGGGACGCATACGCAGCCGCGCGTGGGGAACCAAGTATATACATGAAGCCATCATCCCTAGCAACCGCATGGCTTTGCATACTGTCACCTCTCGACTGGCTACATATTGAGGAATCTGAGAGAGCATGTTCTGAACCCTCTCGCTGGAGGGGAAGACAAGACCGTCTTCCGTCCGAATTAGTGCTCCCAGGAATTGTTTTACTTGGCTGGGGGACTAGGTTGGACTTCTTTTCGTTGATTGAAAAGCCCAGGCTGAAGAGGAGATCTACTGTTTTTTGGGTGTTCGAAAAACAAGTGTCGAAGGAGTCCCCCGTAATGAGCCAGTCGTCGAGGTAAGGGTAAACTGGGATGAATAGTACTGCCGCCACTGCCAGGACTTTGGTAAACATCCTTGGCGACGAGACGATGCCGAAGGGGAGTACTTTGAACTGGTAGTGTTTGTCCTGGATCATGAACCTTAGGTATTTTCTGTACGCTGGCAACATTGTAATATGAAAGTATGCATCTTTCATATCCAATGTTGCCATGAAGTCCCCCCGTTTCAGCAATGGGATCACTTCCTGTAGTGTTAACATGCAAAACGTCTGGGGTTTTATGAACTTGTTCGCTGGGCGCAGATCTAGAACAGGACGCATGCTGAGATCCTTTTTGGGTACAAGGAAGTACACTGAATAAATACCCTTGTTTACCTGAAGAATAGGGACGGCTTCTAAGGCGTCCTTTCCCAGCAGTGCTTCCACTTCTTGAATCAGGATGTTTAGATGGTCCGGTGAAAGGCGCCGTGAGCGCGGCGGTCTGAACTGTGGAGGTCGGGAGAATTCCATGCAATAACCGTGGGCGACCGCCTTTAAGACCCACTGGTCGGAAGTTATCCCCTCCCATGCCTTAAGGAAAGATGTTAATCGCCCCCCGACCGGGGAGACATGTGAGGGGACCTGGACCTGATGGTCATTTTTGACCTGAGGCTGTGGCTCCGCTGGGATTGGGGCCTCTGCCTCTACCTTTGCTGCGTTTCTGACCCCTTGAGGGATAGTAAGAGGGGCTTCCAGATGTTTGGTTCGTGTTGAAGCTGCCCATGCCGTAGTTGTTTTGACTGGCACAAGCTTGTCCTCGAAAGGACCGCCGAGAGTTATTACCCCTCTGTGAAGAGGGTTTTTGTGTAATTTGTTGCAGAGACTTTAAGGTCTCATGCTGCTTCTTGGCTGTCACCAACGTTCATCAACTGCTTTCCCAAAGAGGTTACACTCTTCGATCGGCTTATTAATGAGGGAGGTCTGAGTTTCAGGTCTAAATCCCGATGTACGCAGCCATGCTGTCTTTTCAGAAGAGTCCCTTGTGCAAGGGATCTGCCAGATGTTTTGCAGTGTCCAGGATGTTTTTAACCACATTCTGGTTAACCAGTTTTCCTTCCGCAACAATGGTGAGAAGCTTGGTAATGGCAGGTTCCGGGACCTCCTGAAGGCCTTCTTGGAGCAGGTTCCATTGGGCATCAGCATAGCTTGCTAATAGCGTACTGTTATTAGCAACCCGAATGGTATATGCAGCTGCTGACGTGACACGTTTGCTTAGGGCATACAATCTTTTGGACTCCTTGTCCGGAGGTGATTCTCCCGTGGCAAGGGGTACCCCTGCCCTCTTAAGAGTGGTGGTCACTACCAGTGAGTCCGGGATGGCATGCCCCTTGATATATAGAGGGTCGGGAGGAGAAGGCCGAAATAAATTTTCGACTCTCGGGTTCACGGCCCTTGTCTGGGCAGGTGTAACTAAAGATTGAGCTATCCGCCTCTTAACAGAGTTAAGGAGGGGAATGGATTGACTTGCCGGAGGTTTTTCCTTAATAATGTCCTCCACAAAATCCTGCTCAGGCAAAGCCTCTTCAGTGGCAATTTTGAAGGATTCTGCTGCTTTTTTCAACATGGTGTTGAAAGCCATTTGGTCATCCACAGGGGAGGCCTGGCAAGCCGGGGTGGAAGGAGGAGAATCGATGCACAAAATATCAGAGTCCTGATCTTGATGTGACCAAGGATCCTGTCCTTCCTGCTGGGTTTCCTCCCAGTTTTCCGTCGCCTCCTGTTGATCTTCTTCATAATTTTTGAGAAAAGAGGATGATTCTTCTTCAGTATAGATGTCCCTGTATGTGTCTATGTGGACCATGTCTTCCTGTTGGAAAACCTGAGGCTGAACATCTTGTATTTGAAGCTTAGGGTCTACCCAAGCCTTTTTCTGCAGAGGCTGGTCAGCAGAACTGATAATATGCTCCAGCCGATCCATACATCCCTCAAACTTTTCAGTCGTCCATTTAAAGGACCCAAATGGGCCCAGGTGAGGAGAAGAATAAGTTACTCTCTTACCTGGTAACGTTCTTTCGATGGGATGGACCGACGACGTATTCCATATCTATGACAGTATCACCACAGCTGTGCTGCTTCAGAAAATCTTCGGAGTCTGCGTTCTGCGTCGATGACGTTGATACGCCGCCCTCGAGGACCTCCACCGACGGCCGACGTCACTGGATGTTATAAGTAGGACGCACGACACCCTTCGACTGAGTTGTAGTTTTTTCCCAGAATGTGTGCCACCAGTCTTCTGCCAGTCTTACACACAAAGCCTTGTGGAAACGAAAGCTGCAATCGCATAAAAAATTCTGTAGCGGGGAAAGCAGGGAGGGAGCGATATGTAATACGTCGTCGGACCATTCCATCAAAATAACGTTACCATGTAAGCGAGTAACTTGTTCTTCGAGGGGATTGGGTCCTCCGACGTATTCCATATCTATGACAGACTCCCAAAGCAGTACCAATGCAAGGAGGTGGGAAATTAATTTTAGAAAACAGAAATTTAGCATGCCCAATCAAATTGCGGAGTAAAGGACCGCCTTGCCAAAGGCCAGATCCTGCCCCCGGATGGAATCGAGGGAGTAGTGATGTACAAAAGTATGTACCAAAGCCCAGGTGGCTGCATCACAGATGTTACGAATAGGAACACCCCTCTGCAGGGCAGTAGAGGCAGCCATATCCCTGGTAGAATGGGCCCGTAAGCCGACCAGTGGGTCCTTACCCGCCAAGCGGTAACACTCAGAGATAGCCAAAATAATCCAACGAGACAAAGTCTGTTTCGTCACAGCCTGTCCCAAACGCTTTCCAGCATAACCAATGAAGAGCCGTTCGTCCACTCTGACCCGGGACATGCGTGAAATATAAAAGCTTAACGCTCTCCTAGGATCAAGCCTATGGAGCCTCTCCTCTTCCTTACCAGGATGCGGAGGAGGATAAAATGCCGGAAGAACACCTTCTGTCCTTATGAAACACAGTGAAGGGTGGCTTAACTGAAAGTGCCTGTAACTCACTCACTCTGCGAGCGGAAGTGACCGCAACTAAAAATACAGTTTTAAGAGTTAAAAGAGTTAAGTCTCAAAGGGCATGAATGCAAAGGTTCAAACGGAGCACCCATCAGAAACTTGAGAACAAGGCTCAAATCCCAACTGGGCACCTGGAAAGGTGACGGAGGGAAACACATTAGTGAGCCCTTTCAGAAACTGAGAAATTAAAGGAATTTTAAAATAGGAACACTCTTCAGACGAGCGCTTAAATATGGACAGCGCCGCCAGGTAACCTTTAATGGTACCCACTTGAAGGGCCCTGTGGGCCAAAAAAGCAAAAAAGACAGAACCATGGGAATTTCACATGCAAAAGGATCCACATTCTTAACCGTGCACCAGTCGCAGAACTTTCTCCAACGGCACAGAGACTTTGTTGCGGGCCTTCTGGCCGAAAGCAATACCTCCATCACGTCTTCAGGGAGGTCCCAATCCTTATACCTCAACCTTTCAGAAACCAAGCGTGAAGGTTGAGGGACCTGACCTCTGGATGGAGAACCTGACCCCCCCCCCTCCCGTGAGAGCAGATCGTCTCGGTAGGGAAGACGACGTGGAGGGCAGATGGACAAGTCGAGAAGGTCCGGGTACCACGTCCTCTGGGCCCATGCCGGAGCAATGAGGATCATCCGGGAACCGAACCTCCATAACCTCCGCAGTACTTGCGGGATGACGGGGACTGGAGGAAACGCGTACAGCAGTGGGAATGACAACTCCACCACGAACGCGTCTCCTAAGGCTCCGTTTGGAGGAAATTCCCGCAAGCAGAACCTCTCGCACTTCCGGTTGACACTGGAGGCAAAGAGATCCACTTGAGGGGTCCCCCAAAGGGCAAAGATCTCCAGGAGAATCTCCTGAGCCAACTCCCACTCGTGAGAGATCGCGCTCTGCCTGCTCAGAGTGTCCGCCGTCTCGTTTTCCTCTCCTGCCAGATGAACTGCCGAGATCGAAACTTCCTGCTGGATTCGCCAGAACCAGAGCTGCATCGCCTCCCTGCACAGAGGAAGTGACCCTGCCCCCCCTTTTTGTTGAGGTAGTGCATGGCCACTGTGTTGTCCGTCAGGATCAGGACATTCTTTCCTCGCACAGTCGGCAGAAAAGCCTTCAGGGCTAGCCTGACGGCCCTCAGCTCCAATAGATTGATTTGGAGTCTGGACTCCGACGGAGACCAACGGCCGCTGACTGTGAACTCGTTGGCATGAGCTCCCCATCCTGTGAGGGACGCGTCCGTCACGATCGTCACCTCTGGCCAGGGCAGCCAAAATGGAGCCCCCCCCCCCCTCATCAGATTGCCTTCGTCGGCCCACCACAGAAGGTCCTGGGCGACCGAAGAGGGCACCTGAACAGGGTCCCCATCCTGCCGGAGGACTGAGACCACTGGAGCTTGAGTGCCCATTGCAAAGATCTCATCCGCAACCTGACCTCTGGCACCAGAAGAATGCAGGATGCCATGAGGCCGAGCAGTCTCAAGTACTCGAACGCTGGGCGAGTCTGGGCAAGTTGAAACTGCTGAATGTGATGATCCCTCACCTGGGGAGGAAAACACTGCCCCAGGGACATGTCGAGCACAGCTCCGATGTACTGGAGCCTCTGAGTTGGTGCCAAATGGGACTTCTTTAAGTTGGGGGAGAAGCCCAGCTCGTGGAGCGAGTGGCAGGTGACTGACAAGATGATCCAGGACTTGCTCGGGAGAGCGCACCCTGATCAAGCAATCGTCCAGGTAGAGGTAGATGTGAATCCCCCCTTTCCTGAGATGCGCTGCCACCACTACCATGAGCTTGGTGAAGACCCTCGGGCGGAGGTCAATCCAAACGGCGGGACCCGAAACTGAAAGTGCGAGTCGCCAACCGCGAACCTCAGGTACTTCTTGTGCTTTGGATGGATCGGCACATGAAAATAAGTGTCCTTGAGGTCGCGAGACACCAACCAGTCCTGAAGTTGAAGGGCCTGGAGGACTTGAGACAGAGTAACCATCTTGAACTTGTCCTTCCTGAGGAGTTTGTTCAAACCGCGCAAGTCCATGATGGGTCTCAATCCCCCGTCTTTCTTGGAAATCAAAAAATAAGGGCAATAACATCCCTTGTTCCTCTCTGCTACAGGCACCAGTTCTATAGCGCCTTTCTCCAGCAGGGATTGAATTTCCTGCGCAAGGAGCGGATCCGGACTCTTCAAAGAGAGATTCCCTGGTGGATTGTCTTGAGGCCTCTGCTGGAAAGGAAGACAGTAGCCGTGGGTTATGATCTCCAGAACCCACACATCTGAAGTAATGGCCCGCCACTCTGCATGATGCTGCGCCAGCCTTCCCCAACCGGCGAACCATGGGACATGGCCTCATGACTGAGCTGAAGCGTTGCCTGAGGGCAAAGAGGCAACAGCCTGAGCGGCCTTGGCACCTCGAGTACCTTGTTTTCCACCTCTGGCACTCCTACAGTGGCCCCTTTAACTGGCAGCTCCTCTCGCTTTATCAAAGGTGAGTAATAACGAAAGGAACCTCCCCTCCATTGCTGTCCCCTAGGACGAAAAGGCGGAGGTTGTCGAACTGCAGCGCCCAACGACTTCACTGCAGATTTTGTCTGCATCCTCTCAAGGCTCTCATCAGCCTTGCTGCCAAAAAGATGTTCCCCGTCAAAGGGCATGTTGAGGAGCCGGGCCTGCACATCGGGAGCAAACCCCGACTTCCGCAACCACGCAAACCTGCGTATCACGGTGCTCGCTGACGTAATCTGCCATGTCCAAACCCGACTGAACGGCCTCACACATGGCATCCTTGCCATCCTGAACCATGGCAAGGAAACCATCCCGTTCGTCCCCTTCGGGAATATGTTCAGCCGCCAAGGAAACAGTTCCACAGAGTGTGCGTGAAACGAGACAAGGCACATATGGAGTTGGCCGACTGAAGCGCCATACCCCTGCAGAAAACACTTTCTTCGCGCAGCCGTCAAAGCGCTTGTCGTCCGTATCAGGAGGGATGGTAGGGTACGACGCCTGCTTTGCCGGGGTGGTAGCCGCCTGCACCACCAAACATTCCTGAGTAGGGTGCTTGGACAAGTAGCATGGGTCACTACTGGCTGGGCGATATTTTTGCGGCAAAGATTGCTCACTGCCGGGAGACTTTCCGGGCAGTCCAAGCCGCCGCCACCCTCCTCTGTAGAGCCATATGAAACGGCAATACTGGGTCAGTTGGTGGACCAATGTCGAGGATATCCATCAGGTCATCCTGAAAAAAACTCCCCTGGGGGAGCAGACCACCCTAAGTACTCGGTGACCCTTGACATAAGGCGCCGGTACGAAGAATCAGCATGAGTGCCAGGCTTAGGCCTACAAAACTCCACCTCCGGAGAGGTGTCCAGCCCACTAGCATCATGCAGGGACTGCCTCAGGTCCTCAAACTGGCTATGGCCCGAGAGAATCTTGTCTGGCACCGTGTCAGGCACCATGCCATCAGAGCCTTCATGCACCTCTGAAATGAACTCCAGATGGTGGTAAGAAGGCACAGAACTGGAACCAAAGCCATGCTTGACCCTGGCCAGAGCCTTTCTAGGTGGTTCCCCCGAGCCACGGGGTACCCCAGTCGACACAGCCTCGAAAGGCGTCGAGCAAATCGGCGCCAGCGTTGAGAATCGGCGATGACGACAGACGCGGCGCCGACAGGATCGATGGCGTCAACACAGGCCCTGAAGGCGGAGCCCCGAGCGTGTCCTTCGACACCCTGGGCGCCGACTACTTCCTCGGAGGAGGAGCCTCGAGAGAGAGTCCGTGGACGACCTCGGCGCGACAGGCGTCGATGTCTTCCTCGAAGACCTCACAGGTTCACACGGTCTCGAGATTCGAGAATCGCCAACATTTTCTTCCCGAAGGAAGTCCATTCCTCCGGTGTCGCATGCTTGGTGGGGTAAGCGACCCGCCGGCGGGCAGAGTCCTCGGATGAGGACAGGGAAGGAGACCGATGACGGCGCTTCCGGGAGTGCCTTGAAGAGGCAGAGGAGTGGCGAGACCGACTCCGGGACCGAGACCCACTGGACTTCCGACACCAAGAGTCGCCCCTCGAGTCGTCCGTCGAAAGCCCTGCAGCCCTCGACTTCCGGGGCTTGGACACCTTACCCACCAATAACTTCTTCTTGCGCTCCCGCAAGGCTTTCAACGTGAGCGACTGCCAGTCGACACAGTCATCCATGTCATGGGACTCCCCGAGGCACTAGAGGCAGCGTTGTGCGAGTCCGTGACTGACATCTTGGACCCAAAGTCCCCGCACTTCTTAAAGCCCGGACGCGGCGTGGAAGACGAGGTAGACATCTTCACGAAGAAATCTTTCACAAACACCAAACAGGTTAGAAGAACCGAGAAAACAACAGAAACTCCAAAGTGCCGAGGTGCGCCGAGATTCCCGAAGCAAACACGTTCGCGGAAAAAACAGAACTGAGGCTACGGGCGTCATGCGTCCTACTTTTAACATCCAGTGACGCCGGCCGTCGGAGGAGGTCCTCGAGGGCGGCGTATCGACACAGGACGCAGACGCCAAAGATTTTCCAAAGCAGCACAGCTGTGGTGATTAGTGCATTAGTTATGGAATACGTCAGAGGACCCAATCCCCTCGAAACAACGTTCTCTGCCCTATGGCGTCGAGAGGAAATTCTCAGGGTGTCTTGGAGAGACTCTTGACTATCCACGCAAGTGTCATCAGAATAGCGGCCCAAGTCTGTCGAACATTTTTCCGCGGCCTGGCCCATAACTTTCGGCGGGACCGGAATAAGGCCCACCGCCGCTGCAATCCTACCGATGCCCTTCCGGATAGTAACCGAATCGTCGTGAGACAAAGCCTCCAATGATGTAATGGTAGCAGAAATGCCGTCCGTGGCACCAGAAGGCCCAGCGGTTGGTTTGCCGGGTAGAGGCCTAGTCGTAGTTTTCGGGCCTATTGAGGCCTTGGAAATCGTCGAAGTTTCAGATTCCAAAACTTAGGCGTGTGTAGATTGGGGAGTAGCGCCCTTATTAGTTTTCGTTTGCCCAGTCGTCATGCGCTGCTGCGGATGCGGGGAAGGCTTTGGATCTACCTGATCCGATAGAACGGTCAAAATTTTCGACAGACCCGTTGGTGCTTTCGCCTTTTTCGACGAAGACGTCGAAGATGGCGTAGGGGTTGTGTGTTTAGTGCCATGTGTATGTACACCCTTGTCGCTGGGTGTAGTCCCTGTAGCAAGACCACAGTCGAGCCTGGAAGGGTCGGGGACGGGCGTGGCGGACCTAGAAGTGTTCACCGAAAGGTCTATACATCCGCATTGGATGTTTGGTCTTCCGAAGTACCCCTGTCACTTTCGGCTGGTGTTACGGTAGGGGAGGGAGGCTCCACGCGTGACATGCCGTACGCGGCCCACCGCTTTACACAGCGATCCTTAAGGGTTTTAGGCTTAAGGAGTTTGCAAGCCGAACACCGCTTTTCGTCGTGCTCTACGGTAGACAGGCGTTGCACGTCCTGTGCTCGTCCTTCCAAGGATATCTGACCCTACACTTAGGGCAGAATCTAAAAGGAGTCCTTTCCATAGCGAAAGGGAAGGATGACCAGACCGAAAGGGAAAAAAGTGGAAAGGAGGAAAGACATAACAACAATATGGCCACCTCGAACCCACTCTCCCTACTGTATAGGTTGACCAGAGTGTCCGACAAGTGGAAAGGCGGCCGCCGGATCTTAGGCGCCGAAACCACAGCCGTAGACGATTCTCCCGTAGTCTTCGTCGAAGATGTTCTCATTAGGCGAAGTGACTTAACGGGGCATAAACCCAAAATTCGGTAAAGATAAAACATGCATTACTTACCGTAAAAGCATTTCTGATGATTGTATCTGCTTAGATTCACATGCTGTGCATATGGTCCGACATCCAGTGGTAACCGTGGAGTATCGCATCTTGTCTTTCGGGGGACCGAAAGGGGACGTCGGCATAGGCGTGTCTAAAACACTATCCCTATCGTGACGTGTGTAGTACCCAAAATCCCTCACGCGCCAAGGTCCCTCCGATTGTATTTTTTCTGCCATGAGGGAGCCCAAGGCTATAGTGAGTGAGTACATGAAGAGAGAAAGTAGTAAGAAGTCTATGTTCCTTCCACCCCGAGCAGGGAGGTAGGGAGGGCGCATGTGAATCTTTTACGGTAAGTAATGCATGTCTTCTGATGCTTGCTAATCTGCTTAGAATCACATGCTGTGCATAGACTAGCGAGCAGTACCCGGATTTGGAGCTGGGTTGGGAGAAGGAACAGTAGAAAAAGATGTCTTAGTACTGCTTGTCCCACCTGAGAATCAGACCTAGAATGAGTGTCTAGGCAATAGTGTTTTGTAAAGGCGTGTACAGAACTTCAGGTTGCCGCTTTGCAAATGGACTCTAGGGGAACATTTGGAATGAATGCTATGGATGCCCCAGTGCCTCGAGAAGAATGTGCTCTAGGCTTGAAGGGCAGTTCTCTCTTTGCAAGAGTGTAACATAGTGTGATGCATTTGACAATCCACCTTGATATTGCTGATTTAGAGACAGGATCCCCTTCTCTAACAGCTGCCACTGAAACAAAGAATTGTTTAGTTTTCCTCAGTGGTTTAGTTCTATCCATGTAGAACATGACTGCCCTGCGCACATCTAGTGTGTGAAGGCTTCTTTCGGCCATGTTAGTAGGACTCTGGAAGAACGTGGGTAGTTCGATTGACTGGTTCACATGGAACTTTGAAATAAATTTCGGTGCAAATCTGGGATGAGTGCGCAGAACTACCTTATCTTTGTGGACTGTAACAAAGGGGTCCAAAACCGAGAGGGCATGTAGTTCGCTAACTCTTCTGATAGAAGTGATAGCTACTAGAAAGGCTGTTTTGTAAGTCAGGTCTTTCAGACTAGCTTTATGCATAGGCTCAAAACGGGGTCCCATGAGCCTAGTTAAAACCACGTTTAGATCCCACCCAGGGGCTGGGTGAGTGATGGGGGATAAATTCTTTTAACCCCTTCCATAAAGGCTTTAATCACAGTTATTTTCCACCACAACGACTTCTGCTGTGACGTGGTGTAGGCTGACAACGCTGTTAGGTGAACCTTTAAGGAATTCAAGTCTAACCCAGAGTCCAACAGATGGGTTAGATATAACACAATGTGTGAAGGCGAGCAATCAGTGGGATCGACGCCATTGGAACTGCACCAGATGACAAAAGGTTTCCATTTGCTGGCATAGCAATAACGTGTGTTCGGCTTTCTTGCCTCCCTCAGTATGTCCATGCATCTTTGAGGGAGTTGTAGATGTCCAAACTCTATGACCTTAGGAGCCAGGCTGCTAAATTCAGAGTTTGTGGGCATGGGATCAGAGTCTCCCCCCTGTCCTGAGACATGTTGTACGGGCAGGGCAGCTTGACTGGTGGGGAGAGGGACATTTCCATCAGGTGCGCGAAACAAGGTTGGCGGGCCCACATGGGAGCCACCAGAATCATGGTGACTGGTTCCTGGTGCATCTTGTGTACTATCTTGTTCAGAAGGGGAGTCGGGGGGGAAAAGCGTAGACAAATTTCCCCGACCAAGTTATCCAGAGACCGTTCCCCTTGGATCGGTTCTGGGGGTACCTGGAGGCGTAATCTTGGCAATGGGGGTTCTCCTGAGAAGCGAACAGGCCGATCTCTGGAAACCCCCATTCTGCGAAGCCGTTGGATACAATGTCTTCATGCAGTCACCATTCGTACTCTTCTGGCAGAGGAAAATCTCTGCTGAGTAGGTCTGCCAGAAGATGGAGTTCCCCTGGAACATGTTGGGATATCAGGAACATCTTGTGTTTGAGAGCCCATATCCAGATGTTTTGGGACAGCTTGGATAGCCCTGGAGAGTGAGTGCCCCCCTGTTTGTTCAGGTAATACATTGCTGTTGTGCTGTCGGTTAGGACCAGCACCGTCTTCCCTTGCAGTTGCTCCTGAAAGGCTTTCAATGCTTTGAACACTGCTAGTAGCTCCAGTAGGTTTATATGGTTGGACGCTACCTGAGGGGACCACACTCCGTGCGCTGTCTGTTGAAGCAGGTGAGCCCCCACCCTGTGAGAGATGAGTCTGTCGTGAGAGTGGCTTCCACTGCAGGGGTGGTCAAGGTCTTCCCCTTCAAGAGGTTCTCCCTCGACCACCACTGCAGAGAAAGAACGAGGGCTGGCGAGACAACTACCAGATCTTCCCATTGTCCGCTGGCCTGACAGCACTGGCTGTTGAGCCACTCTTGCATGGGACGCATGCGCAGCCGCGCGTGGGGAACCAAGTATATGCATGACGGCATCATCCCTAGCAAACGCATAGCTTTCCGTATCGCCACCTGTCGACTGGCTACATACTGAGGAACCTAAGAGAGCATGTTCTGAACCCTCTCGCTGGAAGGGAAGACTAGACCGTCTTCCGTACGAATTAGAGCCCCCAGGAACTGTTTTACTTGGCTGGGGGCTAAGCTGGATTTCTTTTTGTTGATAGAAAATCCCAGGCTGAACAGTAGGTCTACTGTCTTTTGGGTGTTCGAAAAACAAACGTCGAACGAGTCCCCCGTGATGAGCCAATCGTCGAGGTAAGGGTAAACTGGAACTGAAAGTCTGCGCAGTTGTGCCGCTGCCACTGCCAGGAACTTGGTAAACACCCTTGGCGCCGAGGCTATGCCAAAGGGGAGTACTTTGAACTGGTAGTGTTTGTCCTGAATCACGAACCTTAGGAATTTTCTGTGAGCTGGCAGCATTGAAATATGAAATTATGGATCTTTCATATCCAATGTTGTCATGAAGTCCCCCTGTTTTAGCAATAGGATCACCTCTTGCAGTGTTACCAGGCAAAACTTCTGGGGCTTTATGAACTTGTTCGCTGGGTGCAGGTCTAGAGCAGGACGCATGATGAGATCCTTTTTGGGTACAAGGAAGTACACTGAATAGATACCCTCGTTTACCTGAAGAATCGGGACGGCTTCTATGGCGTCCTTTCCCAGCAGCGCTTCCACCTCTTGGATCAGGATCTGCAGATGTTCCGGTGAAAGGCGTCGATGTTTCGGCAGTCTGAACTGTGGACGTCGGGCAAATTCCACGCAGTAACCATGGGCGACCGTCTTTAAAACCCACTGGTCTGAAGTTATCCCCTCCCATGCCTTGAGGAAAGATGTTAATCGCCCCCCGATCGGGGAGACATGGGAGGGGACCTGAACTTGGTGGTCATTTCTGACCCGAAGTTGACGCTCCTCTGGAATTGGAGCCTCTGCCTCTATTCTTTCCGCGCTTCTGACCCCTCTGGGGGTAGTAAGTGGGGCTTGCAGCAGGTTGACTTGAGTTGAAGTTGCCCGTGCCGAAATTATTTTGAGCGGCGCGGTCTTGTGCTCGAAAGGACAGCCGAGAATTACTGCCCATCTGTGAAGAGGGTTTTTGGGAAATCTGGTGCAGCGACTTAATAGTCTTGTGCTCCTTCTTGGCTGTCTCCAACGCATCGTCTACCGCCTTCCCGAAGAGGTTGGCCTCTTCGATGGGTTTGTTGATAATGGATGCCTGAGTCTCATGCCTGAAGCCTGACGTGCGCAGCCACGCGTGTCTCTTTAGGAGAGTACCCTGTGCGAAAGACCTGCCTGCTGTCTCTGCGGTGTCCAGGGTATTCTCTACAACATTCTGATTGGCAAGTTTGCCCTCCGAGACAATGGCGAGAAGCTTGGCTCTGGTTGGTTCCGGAACCTCCTGAAGGCCTTCCTGTAGTAGGTTCCATTGGGCGTCGACGTAGCTTGCCAGTAACGTCGTGTTATTGGCAATCCGGACGGTATAGGCCGCCGCAACCCGTTTGCCTAAGGCATACAACCTTTTGGACTCCTTGTCCGGGGGTGACTCTCCCGTGGCAAGGGGAACCCCTGCTCTCTTGCAAGTGTTGGTCACCACCAGCAAGTCTGGGATTGCGTGTCCTTTGATATAAAGCGGGTCGGTGGGGGAGGGCCGGAAACGTTTTTCGACCCTTGGGTTCACAGCCCTAGTCTAAGCGGGTGTGAGTAAGGAAGGGGCCAGCCGTCTCTTTACAGAGCTCAAGAGAGGGATAGACTGGCTTGCCGGAGGCTTTTCATTAATAATGTCCTCCGCGAAATCTTGTTCGGGCAAGGCTTCAAGCATGGCAATTTTAAAGAATTCCGCTGCTTTTTTCAACATGTTGTTGAAAGCCATTTGATCATCCACCGGGGAAGCTTGTCGAATCGGGGTGGATGGGGGAGAGTCGAGGCAAACGATATCAGAATTGTGATCATCCTGCTGGGTATCCTCCCAGTTGTCCATTGCCCCTTGATCTTCCCCATAGTTGTCCAGAAAAGAAGCCTCCTCTTCTTCTGTATAGATGTCTCTATACGTGTCCCTCTGGACATCTTCTAGATAGTCAACATGGTGTTGGACATCTTGTGTTTGAGAGTTAGGCTCTACCTGAGCTTTTTTCGGCAGAGGTTGATCAGAAGCCCTGAAAAACTGCTCCAGCCGATCCATACACCCCTCAAATTGCTCCGTGGTCCACTTGGATGACCCAAACGGACCTAGCTGAGTAGGAACCGGGTTCTCCGCCCTAAGGCGTTGAGAGGATCTCCTCAGGGTGCCTGAGAGGGGTACCTGGCTTTCTTCGTAAGAGTCTTCGGGATCGTCTTCCAAATCCGTCGAAAACCTTTCGGTGGATTGGCCCATAACTGTGGGCGGAACTGGTACTAGGCCCACCGCGGTAGCAATCCTATTGATGCTCTTACGGATAATCACTGAATGTTCGGGAGACAACGCCTCTGATGATGTGTCGGCAGTGAAAATGTCTTCCGCGGCTCCAGAAGGGCCAGCGGATGGCTTCTCGGGTAAAGGCCTACTCGCAGTTTTCGGGCCTGTACAGGCCTTGGAAACCTTGGAACCCGTCGAAGTTTCTTGTTCAGAAACTTCGGCGTGTGTAGTTTGGGGAGTAGCGCCCTTGTTATGTTTGTTATGCCCAGTCGTCATGCGCTGCTGCAGATGCGGGGAAGGCTTCGGATCAGATCGATCCGATGACGCTTTCGCCTTCTTCGACGAAGTCGTCGAGGAGGGCGCTTGGGTTGTGAGCTTTGTGCGGTGCGATTGTACGCCCCTGTCACTGGGTGTGGTGCATGTAGCAATACCGGAGTCGAGCCTGGAATGGTCGGGGACGGGCATGGCGGCTCTAGAATAGTCCGCCTCAAGGTCTCTAACGTCCGCATTGGACGTTTGGTCATCCGATGTACCCCCGTCACTTTCGGCTGGTGTCAGGGGAGGGAGGCTCCACGCGTGACATACCGTACACGGCCCACCGATTCAACCGGCGCTCCTTAAGGATTTTAGGTTTAAGGAGTTTACACGCCGAACACCGCTTCTCATCGTGCTCTAGGGGGAGACAAGAGTTACACGATGTGTGCTCGTCTTTCCACGGATATCTGACCCTACACACAGGGCAGAATCTAAATGGAGTCCTTTCCATAGCGGAAGGGTGACCAGACCAAAAAGGAAAGAAGTGGAAAAGAGGAAAGACATCATAGCAGTATGGCAAACCCCGAGCCCACTCTCCCTACTGTGTAGGCCTGCCAGAAGGCCCGACCACGTGGAAGTCCGAACGCCGGATCTTAGGCGCCAGAACCCACAGACGTAGACGATTCCCCCGTAGTCTTCGTCGAAGATGTTCTTGATGGGCGAAGTGACTTAACGGGATTAAACCGACAATTCGGTAAGATAAACAATGTCTCATGAAGAGCTCCGCTATAGGGCGACCAGTTATCTGGGCGGAAAAAAACAATCTGAGGGACCTCGGCGCGTGTGGGATTTTGGGTACTACACACGTCACGATAGGGATAGTGTTTCAGACACGTCTATGCCTACGTCCCCTTTCGGTCCCCCGAAAGACAAGATGCAATACTCCGTGGTTACCACTGGATGTTGGACCATATGCACAGCATGTGATTCTAAGCAGATTAACAAGCATCAGAATACCAATTATTGACCCCGCATCTCACGCAGATGTTCAATGCGTTTGGGTCGATGGGCAGCATCACCCCCTCGATTAAAGAGGCCAAAATAACACTCATTCAAAAAGCGGGAAAAGACCCGGAAGAATGCACTTCCTATAGACCTATCGCTCTTATAAATACGGAAGCAAAAATATTCACTAAAATACTAGCGAAGCGCCTAGAGAGGCACCTCCCTTTGCTGATCCATCAGGATCAGACGCGGTTTGTGTTAGGGAGGCAGACCGCTGATATCAGGTGGGTGGCCCACCTGGTGGAGAAAACAGAGAAGACCACTCCGGCGATCCTCCTAGCCTTGGATGCCGAAAAGGAGTTCGATCGGGTGGAGTGGTCGTTCTTGTTTCAAGTCATGGAGAGGATGGGCCTGGGCGCAGGGTTAATCAGTATGGTCTTGGCGAATAATAAGAATCCCACAACACGCATACTAGTAAATGGAGGGATGTCAAAACAAATTAACTTGAGGCGGGGGACGAAGCAGGGGTGTCCTCTCTCTCCGTTGCTTTACGCAATATATCTGGAGCCCCTTCTCTTGGCTATACGGGAGGCAGAGAGCATTCAGGGCATACCATTTGGGGGGTGTCAGCATAAGGTGGCATCGTTCGCTGATGACATGCTGCTCACGTTGACGAACCCAGTGGGGTCAATCAGGGCAAGCATGGAGCTACTGTCCAAATTCGGGGAGCCATCGGGTTTGCGGGTCAATTTACAAAAGTCAGAGCTAATGAACCTGTCCCTGGGGGAGAACAAGGCGGGGGACTGAAGACGATTTACCCGTTTAAGTGGAGTCCGGGTGGGATACGATATCTGAGGATGAGAATAACCCCATCCCAGACGGGTTAGTACGGGGCGAACTATGCCCCCATGTTAATGGCGATTAAAAAAGACCTTAAGAAGTGGAGCGCCCTTAGGATATCCTGGCTGGGGAGGGGATCAGTCCTCAAAATGGTGGTTCTTCCCCGTTTGCTCTACCAATTCCAGGCCATCCCGCTGCCAGTTCCGGCGAGCTTCTTCAAGGAATTAGATTGGGCGGTCAAGGATTTTATTTGGAAGGGTAAGAGGCCACGTCTGGCCAGACGGCTATTGATAGCGTCGAAGGAGGAAGGGGGATTGGCCCTACCTGACTTCCGCCAATATTATGAGGCCGCACAGCTCACCTGGGGGAGGTTTTATGGCTTTGCGCCGATCGCAGCCACCCCACCTTTACATGAGCGCTATAACAAGGGGAATGATTGACATCTGGGACGGGGCGGCGGAGAAGCTGGGGATTACAACCTTTCCATCACCATTCACCCCCATCTTCAATAATGGGGACTTATGTCGGGGATAGAGAGGGGGGCGTTCCTGAAGTGGGAGAGAGGAGGGTGTAGGAGTATCAGGGACATGTTTCACGACCGAAGCGTGAAAACGTTTGAGTGCAAGCGGAAATTCGGGGTGGGGGAAGAAGAACGGCACAGATATTTCCAGATTCAACACTGGGTAATGTCAACGGAGGTACGGAGGGCTGCTACACGCGACTTAACGCAGTTCAAGCGGTTTCTCCTGACGCACAAAGGGTCCAGAGGATTAATCTCTGACCTTTATAGGCTTTTGGAGAGCGCCAGCCCGAAAGCAAACTGGGCTTACATGAGCGGGTGGGAGCAGCTATTGGGGGCTAGAATGGAAAGGGAGGACTGGTAGAGGCTGTGGAGGATGATTCCGAAGGTGGCAAAAGCTGTCCAGTTGCAGGAGGCCTGGTATAAGTACATTTATGGCTGGCACTACATCCCGGCCCGCCTGCATGCGATGTACCCAGCAACGCCTGGGGAATGCTGGAGGGGCTGTGGGGAAGAGGGGACAGCAGCTCATATCTGGTGGGATTGCCCCAATATCAGGCCCTTCTGGCGAGACATATCACGGGCCCCAAATCAGGTGCTCGGGGAAGGTGTCAGCCAAGACCCCGGAAGATCCTATTGGGAAGGCGAGAACTGGGGGGTGAAGAGGAGCGGAGAGGGAGAACTAAGGCAAAAGTTGTCTTTACTCTGGCCGCGATGGCTCTCATTGCACAGATGTGGAAGAGTGCCTCGATCCCGACGGAGCAAGACTGGCTAAGGAAGATGTGGGAAATAGTATCGATGGAGTGGGCACTTATGCGGTCAATAACAACCGTGGGAACTTTTCAGCGGACTGGGGAGAGACTTTGACCTACTTAAAGGGGAGTTCAAGAAGCAGTGGTGTGTTACGCTCACCTGGTATCCACAGGGACGCCACCCAGTCCTGGTTGGATGATTTGCACTCTCGAACCCTCTCCCGGTCCCTTGGTAAGGCCTCTGGTTAAATATAGGAGAGCTGGATTTAATACCAGATTGTCTTTATGTTTTCCCACCTCCCTAGGCCTCAACTCCTTCCTCCCCTTTGGGCCTTCTCCTCACCTTAATATTTTAATAGGTGGATTCTCCGTCCTGCTCTTCGTGGCAGGGGCGCGTAGATGTGGGGGGGCGACCAGTGACCAAGTTACTTCACTGGTGCAAGCCCCCTGTGGGAATCCAGGCCTGCTGCGACTTCGTAGGTTTGCTGCTTTACAGTCTTTATATGTTCCTCTTAGTTCGAATAATAATGTCTTGCTTCTTTAGGTATGGAAAGGTATTTTGGTGTTGTCATGCAGTTTGAAGATGAGTATGGGCCGGTAGGCGAAAGCGCGGTGTGCCCGATGCTGTCCGGTGGGTAATGCGCAATGCGTGGCGCTGTTTCGCCTTTTATATTGCTAACCTGTGTCTTTTCTTTCCTTGCAGGTTGCGATGTTCCTCGCCGAGCGCCGTTATGTTCCAGCAATGATACTGACCAGGAGATGACTAGTCAGGTAAGAATTGTGTGGCTTTCTTCATTCGGGAGGAAACGTGAGTAAACGCTTACTAATGCTGTTTTTCTTTCTACTCTTTCCAGGTTATGGTATTCCAGGATGCATGCAGTGCCGGATGATGGAGATCGTACCTTCAGGTGAGTGGAACTGAAGTCAGCGGTGGATTGAAGACAGGATACTGTTCCAGGTAAGTTTCATAGTGTTCTTTCTCTCTCTGCAGGTCCTTGGTTTCAGGTAAACTGGCATCAAAGAACTGTACACAGTGAGCGTTACGATGCCCACAGCAGAATAACGCAAAGCATGTTCTGCTGTTTGGGTGTGGTTTAAATAGTCTCAGGTAAAGTAGTCAGATAAAATAGTCCCAGGCCTGCCACACCCAAAGCAGTCCAGGTAAAGTAGTCCCAGGCCTGCCACACCCAAAAGACTAGACCGCATAGCTCAGTTCCTTGTAACTGAGCTATGTGTGTGCCTCCATATTGGCAGAACACCCCCCCCCCAAGTTAAATAGTCCCAAGTAAATAGTCCCATTCTAATGTTGGTCTTCATGATGGTTATGAGTTATGGTTATGGTAATGGTTATGCCAAAGGTGCCAGGACTCCAAGAGTCTTGGATGAGTTTTTAAGGCCTTTGACCTGGCCCTAACTGGAAGGCTGACTTGCCAGTAAGGGCCAGGGGCAAGGGTCATGGCAGGTGCCCTCAGAGGCTCAAGCTGTTGGACCTACATGGTTGATTTTCTGGAAGGGTTGGGCAAGAGGGACTACTGGCGTTATGGCAGAAGTTTGGGGGTGGGGGAGGGGTTCAGTTTTGTGATGTTTTGTTCTGGTTTTGTGATGAAAATAATGAAAAGTTAAAAAAAAAGTACATAAAAAAAACTCAACAAATTATATTTTGTCCCAAACCCCTTCCCTATATTTTTATCCCTACACAAACACACTCCTTACCCTTTTTAGCCCCCCTCCCCCTGATATTTGTTGATGTACATTTTTAATTTAAAAAATACATTGAAAAAAAAAAGGAAGCAGGCCACCTCCTCTGATCTGTTTTTCTTGTAGATGTAGAGAAACAGATCATCTAGCTAGACACTGCAAAGAATATAAAAGACGAACCGATGGAAATAGGCTGTTTGAAGGGCGAAGAATTGGAAGAACCTGAGGAAGAGCTAGAGACCTTTAGCATTTGTGTGTGCCAAACTCCTATCGAGTTCATATACGAGAAGGCTTGGGTGAAGTAAAGGGCTTGATCGACTCAAGCAGTAAGCAAACCGCTATACAGGCCGATTTAGATCAAACAAAAGATCTGGCCAACGTTGCCCTAGTTAGAGTGACATGTGTACATGGAGACAATGAAGCATACCCTAAAGTACCAGTACGCACTGAAATCTGAGGTGAATCCTGTGAAATATCATCAACCATATTTCCCGGGCTGTTATGCTTGAACTAAAATGGCGCAGGTGCGCAGTGCATTCTGGGAGCGATCGGAGCCATGATGGATATTTACTTCATGCCGCAGTGAAAAGCTGCACGCATTTTGCTGAGAGTTAGATTCACGGTGCTGAAGAAAACATGCTTGCCAAACCTGATATGCAGTCAAGGACATTTCTGCTGGGAAAGCTAACTTTGTTATGTCTTGTTATGAGCTATGGGACTGTTTTTCGTCTTGCTTGTTTTTAGAGGAGGGAGGCACTCTGCTCCTTGAGGGTACTGTCGGTTGACCCAGTTGGCAACCAACGGCTGCTCATCAATGCGCAAGTGCGTTGCCAGAAGGTTCGAGAAATCGCCACCCCTTTTCGGAGTGTGCATATATGCAGAACCCCGGGGGTGGTCAGGTGGGACTTCAGCCGGAGGGGGACGCTTTTGTCCGGCATTCCTGTGAGCTGTTGTGCTCTCGGCCTGGCTGTTATCGGGGTCTTCCAGCCGCTTCTGGCGAGATGAGGAATCCAGTTACGCTCACGGTGATGTATTTTCTTTGGAATTCTTTGCTTCTTCTGTGATCTATGTCTATGTTTCTTCTGTGATTTATTTCTGTTATCACTGGTTGCTTCTAAGCTTTGAATAAATAGCCGTATAAGTGCTCATTATTCTCTAAGAGTGTGTGGTTGCAAGTTATTGCGTCTTTCTGCATTCAAAGTATTCTCAGACACTCTACCCCTGCCACCCTTTTCCGACACAAACACTTTCTCACACCACGAAAAACAACAGACTAACACTAGAGTCTTTTACCGGAGATGTCCCAACACAAGGGTCAGGCAAAGTCAGGCAATTGACCAGAATCGCACACACCGGATGGCCCTTTCCCTTCACCAGAAGGATAAAAGGTGGAGCACAAGAGCACACTACGAGCAAGGCAACCGCACAGCAAGACAGCTATCCCAGGCAGCAATTCAAGAGGAGAAAAAAAGCAGTGAGAACCGAAGGGGCCACAAGGAGAGAAGCGACCTTGCCCTTTTCGACTCATACCCACAAAGACTCTGTGAAAGGAATCCTAAAACCGCGTACAACAGCCAGCGTGTGTTGCAGCAGATGTCAACGGTACACGGAGCCCTCCTACACTGATAATCAGGGCAGGGAGAGACGCTTGCTACCGTGGTACCGTCCTTGACTCCAGAGACAAGAAAAGCCAAGCAGTTCATCACAGAGTCGAAGGGAGGGCCGATAAGAAACCGAACTGTGTTGAACGAAAGTTGTGAATGGCAAATTAAGGGAATAAACAGCTGCAGAGGGGTTAGGCACCACATGGGTGCTCACTCGATAGAGACTGGTTGATTCCTCTATTGCTGAAACTACTGATACCATAAGGCCCTAGGAGAGCCACAAGGAAAAGGTAAAAGTGGTCATACAGGAGTCTAGCAAAACCCCCTGTACAGTCGAAAAAAGTATTTGACAGGCACGTAATTGGAAAACTAAGGGAGATGAATCCTGCATAGTGAGAAAGGAGAAGGAACTGTGTGGTTGGCAAGAGTGAACCCGACAGAGGGATGCCGACAGAAAGGGCCGAAGCATGATGCCCCAATGAACATTGTGTTGACAACAGTGAACCCAACAGAGGGATGTTCACAGAGGATTGTTTATAAAGACATTAAGACTTGAGAATGCGAAAGGAGAAATCTTTTGTAATAAAAGCCGTACTGAACCAGATGGCAGGAGGCTAACATTCAAGAAGGGTCTGAGCCCGAAAGAAGGGTATCCATGGGTGAAATCACCCAACGACTTGTGACTGTAGCAGGTGAAATCTTGTGAATAAAAGCCGACAGAGGGAGGCTGACATTCGAGAGGGGTCTGAGCCCGGAAAAGGGGGACCAAGAGGTGAAAACCATCAACCAACGTAACGAAATAGAAGAAATCTTGTGAATAAAAGCTGTAGTGAACCCGAGAGAGGGAGGCTGCTATTCGAAAGGGGTCTGAGCCCGGAAGAGGGGAGTCCAGGGGTGAAAAGCCATCACCCAACATATAGCCGGAAAGGAACCTTTTGTTTTACTATTTTCAACAAATCAGGTCCTCGGAGGCAAGAGACTTTTTTGGAGAAAAGAGACTTAACCACTGAAGATACTGAAACTTGAGAACGGAACTGTAGTCTCGTGCTGGGAAAGCTCGAGTGTGTGCTACACTCAGGAATCCCGCCTTGTCCCGCGGTCAAAACATGTGAAAGGTAGACCCCTGGCTATAACATCCTGACTTATCATTTGTGAACACTTCTTTCTTTCAAGTGAACACTATCCCACACTCTTTTTTCCATTTAGTTATAGAGAATGGTAATAGTTTTTTTTTACTATAAGCCCTTTTATTTAACTAGACGCCACTAGGACTGCCTTATTATTATTTGATGGGCGTAGCTTGCTCCCATCTTAGATTAGGCGTTTTTCCAACCTACCTATACAGTTTAATAAACATCCTTGAACTGTGATCACTTGTGTCTGTCTTTACTGTTGCCACCATGTGTTCCTTACATATGGTGTTAAATGTGGGATATGATTCAATTGATAATAGTTGGAGAACCCACTTATATGACGAAAGATCGCACTCTGCCAAATCTCTAATTTCCCCCTATCACCCGTCTCCCAATTCTCCATTTCCCTCGCCATCCCTTTTCCTTCCAAAGGGAGGCACAAACCTGTTAACAATGAAGTGCTGCTTTCGTTAACTGAAAGCACAACCAACGTTGTAAGCAACTTCACCCAGACCCTGATGGCAGTGGATGCTGAAATGCAATTGTCATTTAAAAACCTTAAAGGCAGACAATCTTCTCTTTGGAAATCAATTCACCACTTACATTTGTCATTTCAAAGCAGCCTGTGCTGCGTGATTTCCACTTATGTCTGGAAATGAGTGCGCATCAATGATCCATTGCAATTAGTTCACAGTGCCAGTGTCTACTTAACTTGCTGAAAAGAGAAAGATAACACGCCTGGTGTCAAGAGACAATCCTGTTCAACAGTCGGAATGTCCAAACGCCTTGTCTGTGAAATATGGTTACCTACTACACTGCTGGCAATCTACAGTGTCTGGGCCTGGAAATGGCAGCTTACACCAGCAGAGGGAAGATAGCTGCAACAATAGTCACGGAGTTGGAATACCCTGCACATCCAAATAAGAGGTCAATCGGAGGCCTGGTGCATGAGGACAGACTCTTGGGAGTTGCGTTTGTTTCATTGGCTGTAGCAGGGCAGCATGTGCAGTCATGCGGTGCTACAACCAATCAGTTTCAAAGCATAATGTGTTTGCTCGGCTCTGGATTGGCTACAGAGTAAACGGCACTGAGGAAGAAATGCATAGTCGCTTAGAGCTGGCGAAAGCTTCATGTGCGGCAGCGGCTTCACAAATAAGTGACTGGCCTTCCAACCCACCTTAGACAGAACATTGACGAGTGGCAACCCACGAGCAATTTTCAATTAAAAATGTGCGCTGCTCCACCACTCACCGTCAATTGCTGAATGGAGCAGTCTTGCTGCACTCGGGCTATAGAGTACAATGTGACTTTATGATTCCTCTGTCTCTCACAAGTGCTGGTGCCGAAAAAGAAATCCACTCTGCTTTGCAACACTGCCTTCAACTTTTAGGGATATATGTAGTAGTGGAAGATGAAAGTTCTTGGTGTTACAAATACACAGCAGCCCCAATACGCCTAACTGAATCTAAGAGGGTGTTAAAGATCTTACTTCAAATAATCAATGTCCTGACCAAACCTCAATTTCCTGCCATATGAGCAAAGGGCTTCTCTCGGCCCTCTTCCTGTTCCTAACTTCAAGGCTAAAAACCTCGGGTTCATCTTCAACTCCACACTCTCCTTCTCTCCTCACATCTCTGATGTCTCTAAGAAGTCACATTACCACCTGCACCTCCTCAGAGGTATTCTTCCTTTCCTCTCCTTCCCCCAGAAGCTCATCGTCTCCAGAGCCCTGGTTCTCTCTAAACTGGACTATTGCAACAGCCTCTATCTAAATCTGCCTGCCTCTACACTCCGCCCTTTGCAACTTATCCAGAACAAGACTGCGAGACTTGTCCTTGGCCTCAAGCCTAGGGATCGTATCTCTCCAGGACTGGAATCTCTGCACTGGCTCCCAGTGGCTGCAAGGATTAAGTTCAAAACCCTTTGCATTGTCCACAAGGCCTTCTGGGGCCTGGAGCCGCAACACCTTCAACTCTCTCTTCCCAAATATCTTCCTTCTCGAGCTCTTCGCTCATCCGCCTCCAACTCCCTCAGGGTCTGTCGCTTCTCCAAGCAACGAGTTGGTGGTAGATCTCTCTCCTCGGTAGGGGCCTCCCATTGGAACAGCCTTCCTGCTTCCCTTAAACTTGAGGAGAACCATCCGCGGTTGCGGAAACACCTCAAAACCTTCCTCTTTGCTTCTGCTTTCTCTCCCCCTCTCCCCTGCTGAATTCCTGGCTGAAACTGCACTGGCTACCTGGCAACCCTTTGTGACCTTGGGCCCAGGCTCCACCATTTGCACACCTGCACTGCCTCCCTGGCAACCCATGCACTGAGGACTGTATTCTGTATCCATACAGTCCCCCACCAGCACTTATGTCTGCTCTTACCTTGCACTTGCCAGCATCCGGCCGTTTATTTATCTTATTTATTCTACTATCCCATGTAGTGCACTTTCCCCTCTCCCAAGTATTGCACTTTCCCCTCTCCCTACCCCCTCACACTTTTCCCTTTCCCCCTTCCCATGCACTTGCGCGATCTGAATGACACCTGGCCTATTAAGATCGTTGTCTGTCTTCCCTCTGTTCCCAATCCCTTGCCTCGTCGCACCTCGAAACACTTGTGTATAGGCGCGTTATAAATGCCATATCATATCAATCAGCTCAGAACTGGACATCATCCCTTGAAGCTCTCTCCTATGAGTGGGTTGTTCCTGCAAACTGAAATAAACAACAATATTAAATAAGCTATTAACAAGGGCACAAATCTTAACGTTTTAAAGATACTATGTAGTGGGTTTCTCCAGTGTGGCTGTGACCGCAATTGTTTGGGTGGCCATACAAGCACTGTGGCCGCTGTCCCCCATGCGCTGGGTAACACAGGAGCATCCTTTGAAAGCTTGTCGGGGACGTGGTGCTTGGGGGACAGTGGCAGACAGTTTGCCGAAACGCTTAAAGAGAGACGGTGCTGCCATCTTGCCGGGAGTCGGTTCCCATAATATAAACCCTACTGAGCTGCTCCAGCTATCTCTGTGTCATGCCTGCCTCTTCCTTCTTCCTGGGTAATGTCGTGAGGATGCAACATACTACTCACCCTCCTTAGTTAATTGCCAGTTCTTCACATGCAGCACACTATTATTTAATGGGAAGAGTGAATTATCACATGCTAGTGGCAAGTGCAAATATTGTGCCTTCGCTATAACCCCAGAGAGAACTGTCAAGATTTAAGAGAAGACAGCATACATGCTTTCACTGCAATTGCCCAGGCACATTCATAGTTACATTTTGTCTTTGTCCTAGTATTCATAAAGTCTGGATTAAGAATTTCACTATAATCTCATGAATTAATGATCTCATGAATTAAGGATACATCGATTTTGCCTGTTTTGGTGCCAAGGACACTAGATTGGGACCAAAATAATTCACGGGAACATCGACCATTTAAAGAACAATGTCAAGGTATTGAGTTTCCCAGAGCTGGGCAGGCTCGAAAAGCATACACATAATGAAGATTGTGGAGCACGATTACAAAAAAGGCTGAAACAGAAAATAAAATATATACTCAAAGAGGATAGGAAAAAAAGGTGCTGTGCTTTGACGAGAAACCTGGAAGTGTACAGACTCAGGAAATTAGAAGATGGTCATCATTTCCGCTGGCAAACTGTGGAGTGGCAAAGACAAATCATCACAAGGGGAACAACAGTCTCCCACAGTAGACAACAAATGTATGGGAGGAAGACACGAATGCGAGCAAAGGACAATACAATTCGAATATTTGTATAAAATGCATAAATGAAGCATTAAAAAAATAAATCTTACTTCATAGATTGAATCAACCCATATCGAGCCAGAAGAAGGTCACAGTAGAGCTCAAGTATCTCCATGGCCTCCACCAGGTAGTCCTCTCGGATTATGTGCTCAACGCGAATTCGCGCTCTTTCATCCTTTCCACTCGAGAGGTAGTCTGCAATCTCTTTCCTTGCTTTCTGGGCTAGCTCAGCTGAGGGCAGAAAAGTAAAATTGAGAAAGGTAGGGAAGGGAGACCTGTAGATCTGAGACACTGCAAAGATTTTTTGCAGTGCACAGTCTGGTTTACAAACTTGTTACTGACCCTGAGCGGAAAAAAGCGCAGACAAGCCATGCAGGCATGGAATGTACAGCCATGTTCTTTGATATTTTTAACAGAATTGATTTGCAAGTAAGACTTAAGATCATTTTTATATCACCCACCGTTGGGGATGTTACAAGCTCTAGACCTATGGGGAAGGCTAAATCACCTGAAAAGACAGGGAAACCAAACCTTTCAGTGTCGGTAAAGGGCACAGAACAACAAGGTTTACCTCTCAGATATGGGGTAGTAGATCAACACAGAGGTACAATTAGTCCACACTGCTATACTGAAAAATATATATTTTATTTAAGTAACATATATAAAACTATCAGTTCAAGTAAGCACTCAGAAACTAGCACAAATGAATTAAATAAACAAAGCATATGTATAATAAAAGTAAATCTCTAAAAAGACTCTCCTAACCCAATGTACAAATGTGGGCCCTCTGCCAGAGGTGAGCACCAAACATAAATTAACGGGAGGCGGGTGTGGGAGAAGAATAAGGGAACCATAAATCCTAGCAAACAGGTAAATCCCCTACAACCCTGCGCAATGATATACCATGTCTTAAAGACAAACCCAACCACAGTACATGTGGAAGGCCCTAGACATTGTGGTCAGCACCTAACACATATGATAGAGGATGGGAGAAATAGGGATACCCAATTTTACCAACAGGAACAATCCTTGGAGCTTAGAACATGAATACACAATCTTTTAGACTGGCAGGGCGTCATATATGATCATACACTTTATCCATAGAGAAAATAAAACCGTAATACTTTTAGCTAAAGGCTTCTAAGAATCAAAACATTGTAGGCACAGGTACCTTCCTTAGACATTTTCGGAACAACAAATATACACATTGTCACTAGATTAAGTCACACTGATTAAAGTACATTCACCATGATAGAAATGCAGGGTATGACTTTAAAACGGATATAACAAAACAAAAAAATCACAGGTAAGGGTAAAACTTACAAAACTTGGTCCAGGACTCACTGAACCCCTAGGGGAGCCAGGGGTAATGTCCAGGGGCAGGTAAATACCCCATAGTCATTTGTAAGATAGTTCCAGTGGAATTTCAAAGTTCCGTTGGAATGAACGGGAAAAGTAAAGGGCCCTCCGCTTTAATGAAGGTATTAAAACAGATCTACCCCAGAAGTGCAGACTTTGTGACAATCTACCCTGAGGAAAGCCCAATGAGACTCCACGGAAGTGTTCCAGAGGTTGTAGGTTGAATCTTACCCCAGAAAAAGTAGCAGAACAGGAGGACTCCCACTAGAGGTCTATGGGAAATGCAGTAAACACTCGCCTCTGAGGAATCTGTACCATGGAGACACCAGTGGGGTAGTATCTCGAATAATCACCCACTCCAGGACCCTTAGGTAAGTACTCATGCTGGTGGCATCTGCGAAAATGACTCCAGCAACCGGAAACTAACCAGTGAGTAAATCGCTCTTTTCCACAAGGTGCGGTTTTCAGGATTCATTTTCCAGGGGTTTAAACCCAGGGCCAATGACAATATGCAGCTAGAAAAGGAACAAAGGTTCTTCCCAGGACCTGGACCCTTATGCCTACTTTGAATATTTCAGCAGGGACCTCAGAAAGCGTCAGGAATCTGTGAAAATGGCTCCCAGCAGCTCAACAAAAAAAAGAAGACAGCAACACAACAGCAAACTTTCCCAGGGCAGAGACAATGGCTGGTGGCACCCTCAGACATCCTAATCGGAAGATCTGATGGAAGTTGAGGCATCAACCACCTTCTGCGCATCAGCAGTGGCCCACAGCAATCAGAGGATTCTGGTGGTAAATGGCAGTAGGCAGTAATAAAATGTCTCAGACAACAGTTCCAGTGTGGAGGGCTCAGCCCAGCAGATATGTGGAGTCACCAGGAGTCTTCAGGAAGCCTGTACAGGAACTCTAATTACAAGAAACCCAAAACAGGATATGCCCAAGCTACTACACTTACCAGGAATTACCCAATAAAGGATTTAAAAATGGCAGAAACGTCAGGAATCGGCAGGAAAAATCCCTCCGTAGGTTAGCAGATCTTCCACCTTCACGCTACAGGAACAAGAAAGCATGAGAATGAAACGGGCAGGACAAAGCCTAAATACCCTTGCACAAAGAGGCTTGACAATGGTGGGCCAACCAATCACTAAAAGGAGCTGGGGGGCAAGGGGTTGGATGGCCAACCATACGGGTTGGCCAGCCAACCATACAGGTTGGCCAGGAGGACTGCCACTTAAACTTAAGCAACTCCCACAGGAAGTAGGAGGGACAGTCGAGGGACCTATACTGGCCTAAACCAGTCGGGAACAAATGGAGGCTTCGCTTATAGGCTCACAAAAAAGCCCATGTGGTGTGAGCGGCCATTTTGGGGCCACCTCATGGTCACCAAGGCAAAGGAAAGCCCTGAAACACAAAAGGGCAGAGAGCAGGATTTTAGAAACGGGCCCGTCCACCACATTGCAGCAGTTTCCCTGCATTTGATGAAACAGCCGTTTCCCCATGTTTATTTGCAGAAGTGTTATGGATAGGTGTGGATTTCAGAATGAATTAAAAAATGATTTAAGATATGATACGGCATAACGCGCCTATACACAAGTGTTGGAAGGTGCGACAAGGCAAGGGAGGGGGAGGGGGAACAGAGTGTCAGGTGAGGACAAAGGCAGTGAATATGGCATATACTCTAAAACCCAGGAGTGCAAGTAGAGTGTGATAGCACTACAAATATATGAAAAGGGATGTGGGTTAAGCACTTAGAAGCGCCTTATGATTACAAGGGAAGTCGGCAAGCTCCTTACCCACAATTGCTGCTACAGTTACTGACAGCGCTAAGCCCACGTACAGGGCAAGCAACGACGGGATCTGTGAGCTAACACTCTTGACGGTATTGAATAAGGTAACTTAAAAACAGTACTCACTAGGACGAGAAATACCACTTGAATGTCAGCGAAGCCCACGAACACTGTTGATCAAACAGGGACCCAGAAAGGCTATAACAGCAAAGGGAGGATAACTAAATACATAAAACTCAAGACAAGGGGCAAGTAGGAATAGCTATTACGGACTAGCGAGGAAAACATAGGCATTCACACAGGAGCTAGCTACATCAGCACCCCACACCTAATAATAAAAGGGAAATAAATGCAGAAGTGCAAGGAAAAACCTGGAATGGATTCCAAGAGAAAGTAAAGGAACGGGAGCAGAGAAAACGAAATTACAAAGGCTAACCTCCCCCATCCATCCAAGGAAAAAGGCAGGAAGCTAAATCTATCAAGAGGAAAGACTAAAGCATCAAGGTTTACAGCAGCAAAGGGCAAAGTCAAAGAAATATAGAACACAGGCAAACTGGGTTGCAGCAAAAAGGAAAGCACTGAGAAATGCGGCCTGCAAACAAAGGAAGCCAGAAAGGGAATCTAGGATGCAGAAATCACAATTAAGCACATTCAATTCGAATCCAGGGATAAGGAACAAGAAATAGAAAGTAGGAACTAGGCACAAAGCTAAGAACCAGGAACAAGGAACCAGTCACAAACAGGAACACTGCCTCAATGACCAGCACTGCACTGAAGCAAACTGAGGCTTTTAAAGCTACTTAACCAGCACACACCTCAGGTGTGCTGCTTGCTGCACCTGCAGCCAGAGGTGTTGCCTATCCTCCACCCAACCTTGTCCTGCAAGGGTGGAGATGAAGCAGTGGGCCAGGCATTCTGGGAAGCATAGTCATTTGACTAAAGCTGCATGCTGGCTGCCAAAATGCCAAAAACCTGGAATGGATCCGGAAGGGAAGTAGCTTGGAAAATAAGGATTTAGCGCTCCAAATAAACTGTAGCGTAAGGTTCGGAAGGAAAGTCCAGTAGGGAATAAACCCCAAATCATACCCCCAAGGGGTGGGAACGGGAGCGAAGGGAGCGAATTGTGACAGAGAGGGAAGACAGACAACGATCTTACTAGGGCAGGTGTCATTCAGATCGCACAAGGCAATGTGCAAAGGGAAAAGTGCGGGGGGTGGGGGGGAGTGCAGTACATGGGATAATAAAATAACGAGATAAATAAACGGCCAGCTGGTGGCAAGTGCAGGGTGAGTGCAGACATAAGTGCTGGTGGGGGGGACTGTAGGGATACAGAATACAGTCCCCAGGTGCAGGGGTTGCCAGGGAGGCAGTGCAGGCGTGCAACAGGCAGGACTTGGGCCTGAGAACAGAAGGGTGGCCAGGTAACCAGTGCAGTCTCAGTATCAGCCAGGAATTCAGCAAGGGAGAGGGGGAGAGGAAGCAGAAGCAAAGAGGAAGGTTTTAAGGTGCTTCCGGAACCGAAGATGGTTCTCCTCAAGTTTCAGGGAGGCTGTTCCAGAGAGAGGCCCCAGCTGAAGAGAGTGATCTGCCACTAACTCGTTGCTTGGAGAAGCGACTGACCCTGAGGGAGATGAAGACCAATGAGTGAAGAGCTCGAGAAGGAAGATATTTAGGAAGAGAGAGTTGAAGGTATTCAGGCCCCAGGCCCCAGAAGGCCTTGTGGACGATGCAGAGGGTTTTGAACTTAATCCTCGCAGCCACTAGGAGCCAGTGCAGAGATTTCAGTCCTGGAGAGATACGATCCCTGGGCTTGAGGCCAAGGACAAGTCTTGCAGTCCTGTTTTGGATGAGTTGCAGAGGGCGGAGAGTAGAAGCAGGCAGATTTAGAAAGAGGCTGAGAACTAGAGCTCTGGGGACAGTGAGCTTCTGGGGGAAGGAGAGGAAAGGAAGAATACCTCTGAGGAGGTGAAGCTGGTAGTGTGACTTCTTAGAGACGTCAAAGATGTGAGGAGAGAAAGAGTGTGGAGTCAGAGATGTGAGGAGAGAAAGAGTTTGGAGTCAGAGATGACCCCAAGGTTTTTAGCCTTGCAGGTGGGAGCAGGAAGAGGGCCAAGAAAGGCCGGCCAGAGAGCTACAGGAAAGGGGGGTGTGGATGAACCGGTGAGGAGAATCTCAATCTTACTGGCATTAAGGCAGAGGTCATTGGCGGCACATCATCCCTGGATAGCAGACAGTCAGAGATGAGGGATGGAGAAGAGGTGGCCGAAGGTAGCCTGAAAATGAGCTGAGTGTCATCCGCATAGCATTGAAAGTTGGGGCAGAGAGGGGCAATGCGGTGGGCAAGGAGTGCCAGGTATTGGTTGAACAGCCAGGGAGAGAGGTTAGACCCCTCGGGGACACCACAGGTAGAGAAAAAGATAGCAGAGAGGAAGGACCAAAGTTGGACCTCGACGGGTTGATCAGAGAGGAAGGAAGTCAGCCATGCCATGGCCTGACCGGTGATGCCCAGGTTATCACGGAGACAATTTAGCAGGATGGCATGGTTAACAGTGTCAAAGGCAGAAGAGAGAGATCAAGTAAGATGAAGACACACGGGGTGTTAGAGTTAAGGTTGGCGATCAAGTCTTCACAGATGTTCAGGAGAGCAGTTTCCGTGCTTCCGGCAGCTCTGAAGCCAGACTAATGGTCATGAAGACAACCAACAGATTCAGTGTGGAGAATAAGCTGGGAGATGGACAGTTTCTCCAGGAGCCTGCCCAGGAAGGGAGTGATGGAGATTGCGTGATAGCCGGGCAGGAGAGATCGGCAGAGGGTTTCTTAAGAAGAGGGTGCACAAGGGAGTGCTTCAAGGGGGATGGGAAGACTCCAGTGGCGAAGGGGTGGCTGCAGAAGTCAGCCCTGGCAGGGGCCAGGGTGATTTCTAAGGTAGTGAGAGGGTGGAGGGAAGGATGTCCCATAAAACAAATTCCAGAAAAATCGCAGGGAAACTGCAGCTGCGACAAGATAGTATAGCTCCTTTATAAAAAATGTTTTGTTTGAAATACATAGGGCCACCAATGCAGTAAAACTGTCCAGGGAGGATAGCTCAGTGGCAGCATGCGCGCCTTGGAAGCAAGACGACATGAAGCAACACAGGTTCGATCCCCGGGTCCGCGCTTAGAAACCTCCGGGTGTTTAAGCGTGTTATAAATACACAACTAAAACACACAAAAAACAATTATGCAACCAAAAAAAAACTATTTCTGTAACAGCGCCTCGATGCCCGCGGGCTGTGTGAGCGCTTTAAAAATGTAAAATAAAAAAATAGATAAATTAGTTTTAAAAAAAAAACAGCTTGCACACCTGGTGATGGCAAAACCAAGTAAAGTACAATGACTCCAACCTACCCTAAAACCCATGTACGGTGATAGAATCACACTAGGGCAAAAATGAGGAGCCCGAGAAGCACCCCTGGGATTGGACGCCTTTAGGGGTGTTCCATTAAATAAGGTAATTAAGGGCGTAATGGCAGGGGGGCTTCAGGGGAAGTCCCTTTGGCCCGCAAAAGAGATGAAGGAACCAAAAACGCTATGGGGGAGCAAAAAGTTAACCCAAAAAGTGGCCAAAAATAGGAATTCTGGCTTAACCCGTCCCATTCAAATTCTCTGTTGATTTAGCACACTGTTCTGGTTGCATGTTCAAATAAAACCCATTGACTTATTGCTATGGATACAAGTTTGAAAAGGCAGTCTCAATCCGAATTTAAGAAGTTTGAAGTCAAACTTTCGATCTGTTTGCACCTTGCATGTCCAAGTACATGTTCGCCAAGTATGGTTGAGAAAGATGTCACAGTAACTTTTTTCTAAGGGACAGAGAAAATAGTCCCCAGCACATACAAAGAAAGCTCCAACCGCTACACTGAAACGGATTACTAATGTGTTTGTTTTCAGATACTGTCTTCCTTTTAGAAACTGCTGTACCTGGTGAATGTTTAGTTTTGTACATTGCACTGCTACGGCAGTAGAAAGACAACAGGCCCATTACTATTTGAAAGGTTCTAATTTGAATAAAAACTAATTGGTTTAGATAAATGCAACATCTGGAAAATGCATTTGAAATGTTTGCATACCAGTAATTCCTTTAAAAAATCTTACGTGTAGTGGTACGTGCCTGATGAAAGTAAGCATTTGTGCGAGATGCTCCCTATACATGTATTGCTCGACAAAAACGAATATGTTGGTAGTAAGTATCAATGTGCTTGTCTCAAAATGTCGGTAATTATACTTTAATATTATCGTTTTAAAAACCGTAGGCATCTTTACTTTGGAACTAATCTGATTATCTCAGAAACAATCACTTTGAACTGCTTTTTTGTCTCCTTGAAGCATAGAGTGGTGTCTTTGAGCTGTGCATCAATAATCAAATATTATATGGACAGACTCACTGTGACAATTGAAACCTTAGAGTCTCATTGCCGTTCAAATACATCAGAACTATTTTTGGCTGTTTCCATTAACTTTGGCATACATGATTTTATAAGTGGAAAATGTCTTTTAGTTCCACATCCTTCAATGAGACTCTGTGCTCGATTTCGAGTGTTTTACAAGGATACTAACCATACCTGGATAATTTTTAGTGTTTTGTCGTTTTGTGCTGCAACCATAATACCCATTTAAAAAGGTATTTTCTTAGATTCATTGTTTTAAATGACATACAGTATCATACTGAGATTTCCCAATGGGAATCGCTGCAGTAGCAATGACTTGGGGCAAGGCTGATGTGGCTGTAGCAAAGTACAAATCCCCCAACCAGCCACTTGACATGGTCACAAAAAGTGACCTGCAGCCATCGTCAATGGCCACTTTGTCCCAATGTGGGTCAATGGGCCAACAGTAACACACAGGGACTGCTCTGAGGGCAAATGGTGGCACAAAGACTTTGAACCATGCCCGAAAACAGTCTCAAGCCTATGGGCCTGACTGGTGCGATATAAGTACACAAGTGGACCACACTGACTTTTGATTCTTTTTTGCAGTCATATCCCATCTCTCTCTGACTCCCTCAAACTTCCTATGGTGGGAGTGATTCCCAGACAACTGTAACATGCCACATTTGCAAGCAGGCACACACTCCGAAAATCCGATGACCACTAGAGCAGCAATTTAAAAAATGGTCAGCCCCCGCAACCAACCAAATTGCCTGTCTTTGAATTAGCTAATCTGGCTGCCCCTTACCCTCTCTGCAGCACGTTTATGTATACGCAAACAATGAAAAGCAGGCATATTGGTCTACAGATAGTTCAGAGTGAACCCAGATAACCCCAAATGGATTGTGGCCACTTTTTGCTTTTTATTTTTCCAACGTATTCCTCATCTTTGACATGTAGTGTCCACAGCTCGGCTGCTTTGGAAATGTTTTGGCAGAGGGCGCCCTGCGTCAATGGCGTTGTGCTGATGTCCCTCGAAGGACTCCGTCATCTGATGTTATAAGTAGCACGCACAGTGCCCGTAGCCTCAGTTCTTGTTTTTTTCCCCCTCCTCGTGTAGCAGAAGTATCCACAAATCAGGCCTGACCGTACTCAGCCTTGATGGAACGAAAGCTGTAATAGCATGGGAAATTCTACAGAAGGGTAGGTTGGGAGGCCGAGAGGAATACGTTGGAGGAACATCCAGTCGAAAGAACATTACCAGGGGTAAGTAACTGGTTCTTCGAATGGATTGTGTCCTCCAACATATTCCTCATCTTTGACAGACTCCCAAAGCAGTATCCATGAGTGGAGGAGGGAGAAGAATTTAGTAACATTGGAAATTAAAGGTCATAATAAAAGGACTGCCTTACTAAACGACACATCCAGAGCATGGTAAGTAGCTAGGGAATAATGCTTGGTAAACGTGTGTATTGAAGACCACATTGCAGCATCACGTATGTTTTTTATAGGGACACCCCTTTGCAGGGCTGTCGACGTAGCCATGCCTCTGGTTGAATGAGCACGCAAGCCCTTCAGGAGGGACCTCGCCCGCCAAAGTATAGCATTCAGAAATAGTGAGGATGATCCACCTAGACAAGGTCGGTTTAGATACAGCCTGGTCTAGTTTGTGCCCGGTATACCCCACAAAGGGCTGGTCATCCACTCTCACCTTGGACATTCTGGAAATATAGGGGTCCAACCTATAAAGCCTTTCCTCTTCCTTACTAGGATGTGGAGGAGGCTAGAAGGCAGGGAGCACAATCTTCTGACTCAAATGAAAGTCAGAAACTACCTTAGGTAAAAAGGAGGTTCTGACTCAACACAACCCTGTGCTTGTGGAATACAGTAAAGGGTAGCTTGTAAGAAAGTGCCTGCAACTTGCTCACTTTACTTACAGGTGTAAGAGCAACTAACATAATGGTCTTAAAGGTTAATAACCTCAATGGACATGAGTGCAATGGGTCAAATGGAGCACCCATCAGAAACTTTAAAACCAAGTTAAGGTCCCAAACCGGAACCTAAAATGGTGAAGGCGGGAATACATTTGTGAGCCCTTTCAGGAATATTAAAATAAGAGCATTCCTCGGATGAGCGCTTAAAAAATGAGAGCACCGCTAGATAAATTTTAATGGTCCCCACCTGAAGAACCTTATGGGCTTAAAGCAAAAAGGATAGAACATCTGCAGTCGAACACTGAAGGATAAGCATTCTTTTCTCTCCACCAGTCGCTAAACTTATTCCAACGGCAACGGTACAGAGACTTTGTTGCTGTCCTCTATAGGGGAAGATGCATCAGAGGACAGATGGACATTTCCAGAAGATCCGGGTACCACGATCTCCTAGCCCAATCCGGAGCAACTAGGAACTTGCGGGACCCAAACCGTCTTAACCACCTTGAGGAATGACAGGAACCTGAGAAAACGCGTAAAAAAGCGGGAATTCCCAATCTACCACAAACGTGTCTCGTAGAGCTCCTCTCGAAGGAAATTCCCTTGAGCAATACTGGTCGCAAACAGATCTACTTGTGGGGTTCCCCAAAGGGTGAAGACCTCCTGAAGGACTTCCTCAGCTATTTCTCATTCGTGGGAGGATGCGCTCTGCCTGCTCAGAGCATCCACCGCTGTGTTCTCCTCTCCAGCCAGATGAACTGCTGCTAGGTAGATTCCTTCTTGAATTGCCCAGACCCACAGCTGCATCGCCTCTCTGCACTGTGGTAGCAATCCTACACTCCCTCTCTTGTTGAGGTAATGCATGGCCACTGTGTTGTCTGTCATTATCAGGACATTTCCCCCCCCGCCCCCCGTACAGACGGCAGCAAAGCCTTCAGTGCTAACCTGATTGCTCTCAGCTCCAAAAGATTGATGTGAAATTTGGACTCCGACAGAGACTAACGACCGCTGATGGTCAGATCGTTGGCGTGAGCTCCCCACCCTGTGAGGGAAGCATCCGTCACTGCCGTTACCTCCGGCCATGGCTGCCAAAAAGGTTCTCCCTTCATGAGGTGGTCCTCGCTGGCCCACCACAGAAGATCCTGTGAGACCTTGACCAGAACCTGAAGGTGATCCAACATCTTGCCTGAGAATTGGGACCATTGAGTCCTGAGCGCCATTGAAGGGACCTCATTCTCAGACGGGCTTCTGGCACCAGAAAAATGCAGGCTGCCATGAGGCCGAGCAACCTTAAGAATTCAAAGGCCGGAAGCCTCTGGGCATTCTGAAACTTGGTTACCATCTGGAGAATGTTCTGAGCCCTCACCTTGGGTGGCGAGCACTTCCCCAAGAACGTATCCAAGACAGCCCTGATGTACTGGAGCTGTTGCGACGGTGTCATACGGGATGTCTTGAAATTGAGGGAGAAGCCTAGTCTGTGAAGGGAGTGACAGGTAACAGATATTACCCAAGGCTTGTTCGGGAGAACGTGCCCTGATCAGTCAATCATCCAGGTAGGGGTAGACGTGAATCCCCCCTCTCCTGAGATCTGCTGCCACTACCACCATCAGTTTGGTGAAAAACCTCGGGCGGAGGTCAACCGAAAGGCAGGACTCAAAACTAAAAGTGTGAGCCGCCAATGGCGAACCTCGGGTATTTCCTGTGCTTGAGATATATCAGCACATGAAAATAAGCATCCTGAAGGTCCAAAGACACCAACCAATCCTGAAGTTGAGGCCCTGAAGGATCTGAGAAAGAGTGACCATCTTGAATTTGTCCTTCCTGAGGAACTTGTTCAAGTATCTCAAGTCCAAGATGGGTCTCAGTCCCTGTCCTTTTTGGGAATCAAAAAATAAGGGCAGTACCAGCCCTTGATCCTCTCTGCTACAGGCACTGATTCTATAGCGCCTTTCTCTAGCAGGGTTATTTCCTGCACAAGGAGCGGATCCAGAACCCTCAAAGAGTGTACTCCCGGTGGATTGTCGTGAGGCTTCCGTAGAAAGGGAAGGCAGTACCCGTGGGCTATGGTTTCCAGAGCCCAAGAATCCAAAGTAATGGCTCGACAATCTTCCAGATGCTGAGACAGCCTGCCTCCCACCGGTGAGCTGTGACCGAAGGCCTCAGAGAAGTTTTGAAGCAGCAGTAGCAGAGCCTGATGGCAAAGAGGCTGCTGCTTGAGGGGCTTTGGCACCTCTACCTCGTCCACCACGAGGAAACTTCTGTTGGCCCATTAGACTGGCCATTCCTCTCGCCCTTTCAAATGAGGAGTAGTAATGAAAGGAACTACCCCTCCATTGCTGACCCCTAGGAAAAAAGGCTGAGGCTGCCGAACAGCTGCACCCAAAGACTTGGTGGCTGCTTTAGAGGTCTGTGGCTTCTAAAGGCTCTCGTCAGCCTTGCTGCCGAAGTCGAGCCTGCACATCCGGTACAACCCCGACTTCCACAACCACGCAAATCTGCGTATAACGGTGCTCGTAGCCATGGACCTGCTGACACTGTCGGCAACATCCAACCCAGACTGAAGTGATTCACACATGGCTTCCTTGCTGTCCTTAACAAGCGCTATGAAGCCCTCCCTTTCTTCCCCTTCTGGAATATGCTCAGCCGCCATAGAAACGCAGTCCCAGAGAGTGTACGAAAATCCTTGCCAAGGCACAAGTGGAGTTGGCCGCCTTCAACGCCATACTCCTAGCTGAAAATACCTTGCGTGCCCATCCATCCACACGTTTATCATCCCTATAGGAGGGATGGTAGGGTACGCAACCTGTTTCAAGGTAGCCATGGTTGCCTGGACTACCATACTCTCAGGAGTGGGTGAGATGACAGATAGCCAGGGTTGTTGCTGGAGGGACAGTATTTTCTCGTCAGAGACTTGTTCACCGCCCGACTAGTCTACGGGGTCTCCCAATTCTTGGCCACCCGGTTCTGCAGAGCCACATGAAATGGCAATATAGGATCTGTAGGAGGACCCTGATCCAAAATGTGCGTAAGATCATCCTGATCATAGTGGGCAGTAGGCCCGGCCCAGCCCAAATACTCAACCACTCTCGACATAAGGCATCGGTATGAGGAGTCGGCATGCTCCCCAGTGTCTGGTTTGCCGAACTCCAGCTCAGGAGAAGTGTCTATATCACTTGCACTATGCAAGGTATCACAAAGATCCTGCATCCTACTCTCCTCCGAGATGAGACATTCTGGCACATTAGGGGTCCCAAACTGGAGACCAAAAGGAGCCACACCTTAATCAGAAAGTTCTTCCTCCTCACAAATGGAAGAGACTTAAAAAAAGTCTCTCTTTGGTAAAGGAGTACACCTTTTCTCAGGCATCGCATCCAGAGGCTTCAAAGTCGACGACTTGGACTTAGCCACCGCCTTTCTAGGTGGTTCCACTGTCACCAGGGGTTGCACCAGTAACTGTGGCGCTGACTGCGTCAATGGCTTTGATGGCATAAAGGGTTGGACGTTTCGATGGAGAAGAAGATCGCAACCTCACTTGACGTCTCGAGCGATCCTTATGAACCTTGTCCGAACGAGGCCTCGAAGGATCCCGATGGGGATCGCGCTGTGCACCCTGGCTCGAGGGCGCACGAGTATCCAGCCGAGACCGTTCCCTGCTGGCTTCCACAGAAGGCCCAGACGGGCCTAGCTCAGTTTTCGAAAATATCAAGCATTTTCACACGGAAAGCCTCCCACTCAGCGTGCGTTCAATGTTTGGACGGGCAACTCACCCTCTCAGGGGTGCCGCTGGAAGAAGACTATGAGGAAGGCGACCAGCGGTGCCTTCTCCCCGAGAGCTTCGAGTAAGCAGACGAGTGGCAGGAACCACTCCTGGACCTTGAACGATGGACCTTCTTCCTCTGAGGAGAGTCACCTCTCGACTCATCAGTCAAAGGCCCAGCAGGTCGGGACTTATGGGTCTTGGACACCATGCTTACCTTCACTTTCCCCTTTTGTGCCTGCAAGGCCTTGCACTTGGAGCACGTATCTGTGTCATGGTCCCCGCCGATGCACCACAGGCAGACACGATGCAGATCCGTGATGGACATCTTATATCCGCAGTCCTGGCATTTTTTTAACCCGGACCGAGGTGTAGTCGGAGCGGAAGACGAACACATATCGAAGAAAATCTTCACAGCAAATACTAGAAAGCACGGGGCGTGCTGGGTTTCACGAAGCAAACACGTTTGTGGAAAAAACTGGGGCTACGGACGCCGTGCGTGCTACTTATAACTTCCGATGACGTCACCCTCGAAAGGAGGCCTTCGAGGGACAGGTCATCGACGCAGGGCGCCCTCTGCCGGAAAATGTCCAAAGCAGCCGAGCTGTGGACACTACATGTCAAAGATGAGGAATACGTTGGAGGACACAATCCATTCAAAAGGGCTTAGTGTTTTAAAGGGAACACGTTACATACTTAGGCTACAAAACAAACATGTTTACATGTTGACATATATTCAACTATAGGCCAAGTATGAAACCTGTGCCTATTAAAGCACAAGCCTCTCTTTGGCATTGTGGTTAAGTGCTGGGCCTCAAGCTCTGGTAAGCCAGGATTTGTGATACCACCATTTCCTTTCAAATTCCATTTGGAAAGTTTATGTATTGTGTATGTTCACTTGGGGCCTTTTTTTCTTTTTTTATGAACCTGCACGTATAACTCATTCAAGTATCTGGTTTTTTTAATGCTATTTAAAAATTGTATCTCGAAGAGTGTACATTTTTTTTCTTAAACATGTCAATCCTAGAGTAACACGCTAAATTATACACCCCTTAGCCACTAAAGTAGCTTGACCCCGGACATATTTCCTAATATTTAGTGTGATCCAAACAGTGATCCAATGCCGGCTGTTTATCTGTAGTAGACTTAGGCACACTGCATTGCTGTAATACTGCACTTGCAGCACCAAAAGGTCCCCCCGCCAAAAGGTCCCCACATCCTGCAAGTTGCAGCCAGCAAAGTGCCCCGAAATGGGACCTGGGCCAAACAGCTGCGCGGAAATGTCAGCTGCCGAATCCATCGCACCTAAACACCCTGCTAGGGTCTGCACACGGTACGCCACGTTTTGGCGCCCCACTTTGGCCATAGAGACCATTTCCGCGCAGCCAGAGTGGCCCAAAAGCCAATTCGGCACTGGTAATTTGGCGTGAAGGTCGTTTAGACGTGGCTGACATTGCAGCCTGTGTGTAAACAGCCCTCATGACAAATGTTTGTGCTATGATGACCTGCAAAAAAGTAAGCAGCACTGCCTGTTCATTATTGATGTGGTCATTTAATTAGCCAATTGTAAAAGCAAATTACTTCAAAACGTGCTTTAATCTTTGCTGGCTTCATTTTATAGCCTACGTGATTTTTTTTTCTGTGCCAGTATTTACATTGACTTTTATTTCAGGGCCAGGCAAAGGAGGTAGCCGAATGGCTAACAAACACCTAATCGTATGGAACCAAAGCATCCAAGGTATATATTATATCATTATTAACAACAAACAAAAAAATACTAATAATAATAATAATAATAGAATTTTCATAAATAAGATTTCAAACCACTGGAAATAGTTTCAAAACGTTAGTATTCCTACTTGTTAAATATTTTAGCCATGAAGTCTAATCTTGTCGCTTCCAGAGACATGTGTCCTTACACAGTTTCTTGCAGCGCAGTGTAACCCATTCTGAATTGTCCTTGGGTCAACATAGCCCCGCCATCTTTAAACAGGAAAGTGTAATCAGCTTTTATGGATCAATGAAGCATATTGTACCCGTATCATGTAAAATAATTGTACTATCTAAATAGTGGTTTGGGATACATTATGATAGCTAAGCACCTTAATAAGCCATTATTGCAGAAAGCCAATACGCTATGGAATAAAAAAAAAATAATTGGTTGACACTTACATATATTCTACGCTGCTCCAGACAAACAAGGGAATGTCTCGGTTATCCATAGACCAAGAATAGCAATCGATCTATTCTTACCGTGAAAAGTTATGTTTATCGCTAGTGTTACACATAAAATGAGGTGGGTGTTGTACGCTATGTGCGGAGAAACATATTACCATGCAGAGACGGAGGTCCCATTAACAACGTCAAAATAAAAATATTTCTTCCTGTCGAAGGCTGAAAAAAAGAGGAGATATGATGGCAGAACATGCGGCATGTGTACATAATGAAATATATGTGCATGACGACATACATTCCCAATTATATGCGCTTAAGTGTGAAGCTATGGGCAATATAAGATGGACATAGAGGCGGTCTTGCTATTATGGTCTCCAGCATGATTGGAAATGTAGATGCCTACCTAAAAGTGTATTGTTAAAAGCGATCCTATACATCTGCTGTAATCGCTGAATATGTAATACCCTTTATACACGACATGGCAGGCTATTTGATAAAATAAGAACATTTATTTCGATTCTATGTCAAGACCGGAGGCTCGGATTATGCTTTCTTTCTTTACATATAACTCGAGTAGCAAATAACAATTACACACTCATAAAAGAATAATACATCCATAAAACTACATTTCCCAGGAAAATGTCTGTGTAGTTCATTCTTTTTATGTCCATGAAAAAACCATGTGACCTTATCCACCAGTCGCAACACACACTGTCCTTTATCCTCTTCTACATCTCTGTGTCCTTCCTCTTTCTTTGCTATTTTCATGGCCACTAGCCAAGGGCCATTATCCTCATTCTCCAAAGTGTCCAAATGGACCCAGTCCTGGCACCTTTGGCACCAGGCTACTAAGAATGTGTGCCCTGCACACTTTGTGTCTAGGGCGCGTGCATCCAGGCCGGGCGTGGCCATTGAGAAGCATTGGAAGGCGTCTTTGGGAGTGGCAAGGTGGAGCCACAAGGTGGGGCTAAAGGGGAGTGGCTGGGGCCAGGCTATTTGAGCCAGCCCCACCCGCATGCAGGCGCTTCGCGTTAGTCTGCTGTGTGCAGCGTAACACTTAACGCTGTCTGAACCTCTCTTACCTGTCTCCAGCTCAGCTCGCATTTCATCAGGTTCTGGAACATTCTCTTCAGCACGTAACTACCTGATTTCAGCCACACCATCGCTCGGAGCGCAGCTTACCCGAGTATAACCCTGCATCTTCAGCGTGCATCTTACGTGTCTCTGCAAACCCATCGCCTGCAGCGCGTAGCGCCTTACCAGATTCCCGGAGCCTTTGGAGTCGGGTCGCATCCTCAACTGTTCAAAGTGTCCAACTACGCGGGAGTTGTCTTTCAGCCCAGCATCCTCATGGATCCATCCATCTGTCAGCCGCTGACAGGTCCTTGGATAGCCGCTCTCCATCAGACCAACCAGGGGGGGATTTGTCACGTAGTAGGAGCTTTGTGGATGATGCCATTACGTTCTCCCAGGGGATGGAAGCCCTAAGGGGAGAAGGCCCAGAGAGGTTCTGAGAGGAGCAAGGGGGAAGAAAGAAGGCCCGGAAGGTCAGCAGCAACCAAACCCCCCCGGGCACACCACACAAGGAGAAAGGTGGTAAAAGGAGAGGGAGGTCTTGGGAGAGGAGAGGCACAGGATATACTGGCGAGTCCTATTCAGAGGACGTAGAGGAGGAAGAATGGGACATGTCTGAAGGAAGCTTGGAAGAGCGCGATGTCTGGACCTTACGCCTGTCTGGAGTGCTCCCCAAGCACTCCAGACAGGCGTAAGGCTGCCAAGAAAAGGAGGGAGGATGAGGAAATGGGCAAGGTATTCGACCCAGACTCTCTCATACATCCCAGGTCAGCGGAGTGGAAGACCCCTGCCAAGATTGGAAACTATAAAAAAAAAGAGAAGATGTAGCTGCCTGTCTAAGGAGGCCACAAGCAAGTTACTGGCTGAATGCCCCAGGCCTCAAGTGTGATGCAACATGGCAGAAACACCAGAAATAAATGAAAAAAAGATGTCTTTCATGGGGCGCTACAGCAGGGATAACAGAAAGGGAATCGATAGATCCTGGGAGTCCTGCCAGAATAAGCTCCTGACGTCCTGGGTCCTTTGGCTAAGATTTGGCAGATGCCGGTGGAGGCCAAAAAACCAGAGCAAAGAGTGGACCTGGAGATCTTAGGAGGCTGAGCGCAGAGAGCTATATGCATGCTCGGCAACACCCTAACAGAGCAAAGGAGGTCCATCCTTGTGAAGATCGACCCTAAGATGAGCGAGCTAGTGACGGCTTAGTCGAAATCCAGAAGTAATGGCAAACTGCTTGGAGACGCATTCATCAAGGAAATGGCGAAGTTTGCCAACACCTACGCTGCAATATATAAGGCGCAAGCATCGCTCAAAAGGGTCTTTGGCTACAAGATTTTCGGCAGAGCTGGCAGAGGAATGGGCTGCTCAGCCAGCTGATTCACCTCCTTTAGGCCCAATGCCAGTAACGGAAACGACAGGAGAAACCAGGAGCAGCGCTGGCACAACCCCTTCCTCCAGTCGAGGAGAAGGGGGAGGGGTCGAGGCTGGAGAGGAGGCAACAGAGGCCAGCAGGCCAATACAGGTGAGGCAAGATGCAGACTCACACAAACACATGGTGGTAACAGGGACCCTGGTGGTAGGGAGGAGAACAGCACAGTTCTTACAAAGATGGAGAGAGTGGACAGGAAATAAATGGGTCGAAGAGACAGTGCAGGGTTTCCACCTAGAATTCTGGCGAAAGCCGATTGAAGCAGAAGAGCTGATGCCCATAAGGTTCATGTGAGAAGACAAACAGTTGTTAAACAAGGAGATAGCGGAGCTAGAAAAGAATGGGGCTATTGCTCTGGTAGCCGATCCTTTGAACAGTTTTGTGAGCAATATGTTCCAGGTCAACGGCAAAAAGAAGCACAGACCGGTGATCAATTTGAGGAACATGAACGAATTCTTAGTATACAGGCACTTCAAGATGAAGGGCATCCATCTGCTAAGGGACGAATTACAGAGGGAACACTGGTTAGTCACGATAGACCTCAAAAGATGCATATCTGACGATCCCAGTAGCACACGAGAATCGGAAATACCTATGGTTTTGGTGGAGAGACCAGAAATGGCAGTTCACATGCCTCCCATTCGGTCTAGGATCTGCCTCCTGGGCCTTTACTAAGTTGATGCAGACGGTAGTGGCTCATCTCAGGGAGCAGGGCATCAGACTGATAATTTAGACAACTTTTGTCTGATGGGTCAGGACAGGAAAAGACTCCTGGAACAGGCAGAGAAGACAACCCAATTACTACAGGAACTACGTTTTCTGATAAACTGGGAGAAATCTGTGTTAGTACCGGTGCAGACGATAGAGTTCCTAGGTTTTGTCGTGGACACAAACACAGCCATGCCCAGCCTACCGATGGACAAGGTGAATGTGATCAAGAAAGAGATCTGCTCGATAATTGCGAAGAGAGAACTATCTATCAGAGAGTTATTCAGACTTGTCGGAGGACTAGCTTCATCCATTCACGTCACAGCATAATATCTCCCAGGTCTGCAGAATGTAAAAGACTGGAACTCGATGTCACAAGTCTCTCTCCTTCTCACCTGTCTTTCCTTGCTTGCAAGCTTCTTGGACGATTTCCTTCGCACGGTCCGGGATTTGTATAGACCCGTGTGCTGATCTTCGGTTTCCAGCGTGAGGATAGCAGTCCTACACCAGGAGGCGTTCAGATGTCCAGGACCGGGAACCAGGAAGAAAACAATGTCCGAGCTCAGAGTAACGGAACACCGTGACCCGAGCGCAGACGAGGATCCAGGAAGGAGCTTGAAGGTAAGTTCGAGGAAAGGGAAGGAAAGGAAGATGAATTAAGGAATCGGGAAACAAGACTCGGAATGAAGCCCCGAGCAAACTCCGGCAACACACGTCAGACTACGCCGAGCGGTCGCGTTGAGAAGCGTAGAGCTGCGGGGGCGTGTCTGTTTTGTAGAAAGTTGAACGTAGCGCGTAAAGACTGGCAAGCTGCGTTCCGCAGCAAACAGCCATGTTGGAAGGATGACGGAATTAAGTCCTGTATGGGTCAGGAACCACGAAGTCCAGAATGGGCGCAGACGGCGGTTCATGACACTCGAGACATCTGAGGGATGCCAGTGAATGGCAACTGGACAGGACAGTTTGAGTCCTTGATGGAGCTGAGAAGTCCATCAGAACAGCTCGGTTTGCATCCAGACTGAACACACAGCTGGAGCGATTTTTCAGGCCTGATCCAGCAACGGTGGTAACAGACGCATTTTTGCAAAGGTCGGGATCGGACAAAGAATACGCCTTCCCCCCCATTCACGATGATCCAGAGGATGATAGCACAGATCAGGAGACAACAGGTGATAGTAATTTTGATAACGCCAGACTGGAGGAGTCAGGTGTGGTTCCTGGACCTTCTGGAACTGTCAGTCGAGAACCGACTGGTGTTACCACAGTTCAGGGAACTGATTCAGAATCCAGTGGAGAATGTCACCCACTGAACCAGGAAGGAGAGTTGAGACAGATCGCATGGGTTATTTCCAGGATGCCTGGTCTTTTGGGAGACGCTGAAAAATGCATTGAGGAAGCATGGGCACCAGGGACCAGGAATGCCTATAGAATGGCTTGGGCAAGGTGGACTAGCTGGTGTGTGGAACGACATATACATCCCAATAGAGGAGATGTCACGCAGATCGTACATTTTTTAGCAGCACTGGCGGCGCAAGGCATACAGAACAGTAAATATGTGTAGATCAGCCATATCAGCCGGCCACCCGAAAATAGTAAACGTGGCAGTGGGAGAACATCCACTAGTATGTAGACTCCTCAGAGGGGTGAGACTGTTTAAGTCACCATTACCCAAGTACACTCGGACATGGAACATGAATTTAGCCCTGAATATGTTCATCAGCTGGCCAGGTAACGACAGATTGACAAGGAAGGCAACATCAGCCAAGCTGACCACATTGCTCTGCCTCATATCCTGCAAGAGAGTTTCTGACGTAAGAGCACTAGAGATAGACAAGAAGTCATTTAACCCTGCAGAGGTCAGTTTTCAGGTCAGCAGGATAACTAAGACTGGTATCAAAACAGTGGCATATTCAGCCTTTCCGGACCAACCTAAGTTATGGCCAGTCAGGTGTCTAAAGAAATATGAGGAAATGACGAGAAAGTTAAGGCCTGCATGTGTTCACAACTGTTCATATCACCATATCACTGTTCATAGACCATTCAAGGAGGTTGCGGGACCAACATTAGCCAGATGGTGCATGATACAGACAGGCATTGACATTGGCACGTACGGGGTGCATTCTATTGGAAGGGCTATGGCTTCTAAGGTCTTTAACGCAGGAGCTAGGTTGGAGGACATCCTCAAGGCAGCAGACTGTTATAAGGAGTCGACATTTAAGCAATTTTATTTCAGACCCATAAATGAGATATCTGCGTTGGTGGTAGGTAAGCTTTAAACAAGCATAATCTGAACCTCCGGTATTGACATAGAATGACATGCATTACTTACTGTAAAAGCATTTCTGATTATTGTATCTGCTTAGATTCACATGCTGTGCATATAGTCCAACATCTAGTGGTAACCGCAGAGTATTGCATCTCGTCTTTCTACGATCGAAAGGGGACGTTGACATGGGCTTACCTGTAACACTATCCCTAACATGACGTGAAGTGTACCCAAAATCCCTCACGCGTCGAAGTCCATCCGATTGTATTTCTTCTGCTGTGAGGGAGCCTTATGACTATTGTGAGTACATAAAAGAGAGAAAGTATTAAGACTTCCATGTTCCTTCCATCCGAGCGGGGAGGAAGGGTGGGCACATGTGAATCTAAGCAGATACAATCATCCGAAATGCTTTTACAGTAAGTAATGCATGTCTTCTGATGCTTATTAATCTGCTTAGAATCACATGCTGTGCATAGACTAGCGAGCAGTACCCGGAGTTGGAGGTGGGATGTGAGAAGGAACAGTAGTGAAAAGATGTCTTAGTACTGCTTGTCCCACCTGATAATCAGACCTAGAACGAGTGTCTAGGCAACAGTGTTTTGTAATGGTGTGTACAGAACTCAATTTGCTGTTCTGCAATTGGACTCTAGGGGAAAATTTGCTATGAATGCTATGGAAGCCCCAGTGCCAGGAGTAGAGTGTGCTCTAGGCTTGAAGGGCAATTCTATCTTAGCAAGAGAGAAACGGAGTGTGATGCAGTTGACAATCCACTTTGAGATGACTGATTTAGAGACAGGATCCCCTTCTCTACCAGCTGCCACAGAAACAAAAAACTGGTTTGTCTTTCTTAGTGGTTTAGTTCTTTCCAGGTAATACATGCCCTGCGCACCTCTAGTGTGTGTAGGCTTCTTTCTGCCACATTAGTGGGGTTCTGGAGGAAAGTTGACAGTTCTATAGACTGGTTCACATGGAACTTGGAAATTAATTTAGGCGCAAATCGAGGGCGAGTGCGCAGAACCACCTGATCACTGTGAATTCTAACAAAAGGGTCTAGAACTGAGAGGGCGTGCAGTTCGCTGACTCTTCTTATTGACGTGATAGACACTAGGAAGGCGGTCTTCTAGTTACGAGCCTTGAGACTTGCTTTATGCATAGGCTCAAAAGGAGACCCCATAAGCCTAGTCAATACCACATTTAGGACCCATCCGGGAGTCGTGTTAGAAATGAGGGGATGAATCCTTTTAACCCCTTCCATAAAAGTCTTAATAACTGGTATTTTCGACCACAACACCTTCTGTTGGAACGTGGTGTAGGCTGAGAGTGCAGCTACGCTAACTTTCAGGGAGTTGCAGACCAAACCCGAGTCAAGTAAATACAATATGTGTAATATAGGATTGATGCTCTTGGAATTGCACCAAACAACAAAGCGCTTCCTTTTACTGGAGTAGCAATATCGGGTGTTTGGTTTTCTCACCTCCCTAGGTACGTCTATGCATCTCTGAGGAAGTCGGAGGTGCCCAAACTCTATGACTTCAGGAGCCAGCCCGCTAAATTCAGAGTTTGCGGGCATGGGTGAAGTGTTTCTCCCTTGTCCTGAGAGAACATGTTGTATGGGCAAGGCAGTTTCATTGGAGGAGAGACAGACAGCTCCATCAGATGAGAGAACCAGGGTTGGCAGGCCCACATCGGAGTCACCAATATCATGGTGACTGATTTCTGGTGCATCTTGTGCACAATCTTGTTGAGTAGGGTAGTCCGGGGGTGAGGGGATTGTAAACAAATTTCCCTGGCCATGTTATCCAGAGACCATTCCCCTTGGATCGGTTCTGGGGGTACCTGGAGGCATAATTTTGGCATTGAGCGTTCTCCAGAGTTGCGAACAGGTCGATCTCTGGGAAGCCCCATTCTGCGAAAACATTGGACACAATGTCTTCGTGTAGTCGCCATTCATACTCTACAGGCAGTGGGAAGTCTCTGCTGAGCATGGCTGCTAGAAGATTTGGACAACAGGAATATCTTGTGTTTGAGAGCCCAATTCCAAATGTTCTGGGACAGTTTCGACAGACCTGTTTGTTCAGGTAGTATATGGCTGTGGTGCTGTCTGAGGATCATGACCGTCTTCCCCTGCAACTGTGTCGGAAAGGCTTTCAGTGCTTTGAATGCGGCTAACGGCTCCAACAGATTTAAGTGGCGACCAAGCGCTGTGTGCTGTCTGCTGAAGCAGGTGAGCCCCCCACCCTGTGAGAGATTCGTCAGTCGTGAGTGGCTTCTACTGCGGTGGTGGTGAAGGATTTCTCCTTCAAGAGGTTTTCCCTCGACCACCACTGCACAGAGAGAACGAGGGCTGCTAGACAACCACTAGAACGTCCCATTGTCCCATTGTCCGCTGGCCTGACAACACTGGCTGTTGAGCCACTCTTGCATGGGACGCATGCGCAACCGTGCGAGGGGAACCAAGTAAATGCAGGACGCCATCATTCCTAATGGTCGCATGACCTTGAGTACCGTCACCTCTCGACTGGCTACATACTGAGAGATCGGAAGCAGCATATTCTGAACCCTCTTGTTGGAGGGGAAGACAAGGCCACGTTCTGTCTGAATTAGAACTCCCAGAAACTGCTTGACCTGACTGGGATCTAGGCTGGACTTCTTGTTTATAGAGAATCCTAGACGGAATAAGAGGTCTATCGTCCTTTGAGTGTTCGACAGACATGTTCCATAGGAATCCCCTGTTATGAGCCAGTCGTCGAGGTAAGGATAAACTGGAATGGATTGACTGTGCAGATGAGCTGCTGCAACTGACAGTACTTTTTAAATACCCTTGGGGCTGAGGCAATGCCAAAGGGGAGTATTTTGAACTGATATTGTTTGTTCTCTATCATGAACCTAAGGTATTTTCTGTGTGCCGGCAACATTGAAATGAACAAGTTACTCTCTTACCTGGTAACGTTCTTTCGATGGGATGGTCCGATGACGTATTCCATATCTATGACAGTAATCACCACAGCTGTGCTGCTTCGGAAAATCTTTCGGCGTCTGCGTTGATGACGTCGATACGCCGCCCTTGAGGACCGAAGTCACTGGATGTTATAAGGAGGACACACGTAGCCTCAGTTGTAGTTTTTTCCCAGAACGTGTGGCACCAGTCTTCTGCCAGTCTGACCACACAAAGCCTTGCGGAAACGTAAGCTGCAATCGCATAAGAAATTCTGTAGCGGGGAAGGCAGGGAGGGAGCGATATGGAATACGTCGTCAGACCATCCCATCGAAAGAACGTTACCAGGTAAGAGAGTAACTTTTTCTTCGAGGGGATTGGGACCTCCAAAGTATTCCATATCTATGACAGACTCCCAAAGCAGAAACAACGTAAGGAGGTGGGAAAAAGAATTTAGAAGATAGAAATTTAGAATGCCCAATCAAATTGCAGAGTAAAGGACCGCCTTGCCAAAGGCCAGATCCTGCCCACGGATACAATCGAGGGAGTAGTGACGTACAAAAGTATAGACCGAAGCCCAGGTGGCTGCATCACAGATGTTACGAATAGGAACACCCCTCTGCAGGGCAGCAGAGGCAGCCATACCCCTGGTAGAATCGGAGGGTCCTTACCCGTCAAGTGGTAACATTCAGAAATTGCCAAGATAATCCATCGAGACAAAGTCTGCTTAGGAACAGCTTGTCCCAAACAACTTCCAGCGTAACAAATAAAGAGTTGATCATCCACTCTGACCCGGGACATGCATGAAATGAACAAGTTACTTCTTACCTTGTAACGTTCTTTCGATGGGATGTTCCTCCGATGTATTCCTTATCTTAGATATCTCTTTCCAGCTTTGCTGGCCTCGGAAATGTTTTCTCTCTAGAGGGCGCTGCGCGTCGACGTCCGCCGAGTCGATGTCCCTCGACAGCCGCCGTATCGACGTCGACGTCATCCTGCCTATAAAGGCCGCGCGCAGCGTCCGTTGCTCAGTTCCATTTTGTAGCCCACAATAATTCTTTCTGGACTAGACTAATCACCCTGAAGGAGCGTAAACTGCAACAACAAGGGAAGTAGTACTGCGGGGATGGATGGGAGGGTCGATCAGGAATACGTCGGAGGAACATCCCATCGAAAGAACGTTACAAGGTAAGAAGTAACTTGTTCTTCGAAGGGATTGTGTCCTCCAACGTATTCCTTATCTTAGATAGGCTCCCATAGCAGTATTCTGTTATTGGAGGTGGGAGCACTGACTTCATGTTTCCTCTTATTGATGAATAGAGTGCAATACTGCCCTTCCAAACCTAGTTTCCTGACTGGATGAGGAATCCAAGTTGTAAAACCGTGTAAAGGTATGGACGGACGACCATGTGGCAGCCGCACATATGTCTCTAACCGGCACTCCTCTTTTGAGGGCCGATGAAGCTGCGATACCTCTGGTCGAATGAGCCCTAAGATTTTGAGGGGGCTCTTTTCCTGCCAGTTTATAACATTCCAAAATGGCTAAAATGATCCATCTGGAAATGGTCTGCTTAGTTATCGGTAACCCCAGCTTGTGACCTGCGTAGCCTACAAACAGCTGGTCTGCTTGTCTTATCCTAGCCAGTCTACTAATGTAAAAACTTAAAGCCCTTCTTGGGTCCAGCCTGTGTAACCTCTCTTCCTCTTTCCCCGGATGGGGAGGAGGATAGAAAGATGGAAGGGTAATCTTCTGTGCGATATGAAATTCAGAAACCACCTTTGGGAGGAAATTAGGCTTCACTTGCAGAACAACTTTGTCTTTGTGAAAGATTGTATGAGGGGGTTTACAAGAAAGAGCTTATAACTCGCTCACCCTTCTAGCAGATGTAAGTGCTACTAATAAAACAGTGTTAAGGGTAAGAAATCTTAACGAACAAGAGTGGAGTGGTTCGAAAGGTGTGCCCATCAGGAAAGTTAAATCCCAAAGGGGAACCTGGAATGGTCTTGAGGGATAAACGTTAGTTAACCCCTTTAGAAACTGTATTACCAAGGGTAACTTGAAATAGGATGGTTCTTCCGCAGTGCGCTTAAAGATGGGTAGCGCTGCGAGATAGCCCTTGATGGTGCCAACGTGAAGGCCTGAATTCGCTAAATAAAGTAGGAAGGACAAAACCATTGGTGTACCACATGAAAAGGGATCAATATTCTTTTCCCTACACCAGCTGCAAAATCTGTTCCAACGGCAGCGGTATAAAGATTTTGTTGCTGGCCTTCTTGCCAAAAACAACACCTCCATAACGTCATCAGGGAGGTCCCAATCCTTGTACCTCAGCCTTTCAGAAGCCAAGCGTGAAGGTTGAGGGTTTTGATGTCTGGATGGAGAACCTGACCTCCCTTCTGTGAGAGCAGATTCTCTCTGAGTGGAAGTCGAATTGGAGGGCAGATGGACAAGTCTAGAAGGTCCGGGTACCACGTTCTCCTGGCCCAATCCGGGGCAATTAGGATCATGGTTTTCCGGAATCTTCTCAACCTCCTGATCATTTGAGGAATGACAGGGACCGGTGGGAACGCGTACAGGAGCGGAAACTCCCAATCCACTATGAACGCGTCTCCCAGAGCTCCTCTCGGGGGAAATTCCCTTGAACAGAACAGATTGCACTTCCTGTTGACACTGGTGGCGAACAGATCCACCTGAGGGGTTCCCCAAAAGGCGAAGATCTCTTGAAGGACTTCCTGAGCTAGTTCCCACTCGTGGGAGACTGTGCTCTGCCTGCTCATAGCGTCCGTTGTCAAGTTCTTCTCTACGGCTAGGTGAACTGCCGATAGAGAGATTCCTTCTTGGATTGCCCAAAACCAGAGCTGCATCGCCTCTCTGCACAGAGGTAGTGATCCTACGCCTCCTCTTTTGTTGAGGTAATGCATGGCCACTGTGTTGTCCGTCATTATCAGGACATTCTTTCCTTGTACAGATGGCAGAAAAGCCTTCAGCGCAAGTCTGATGGCCCTCAGCTCTAACAGGTTGATATGTAGTCTGGACTCCGATGGAGACCAACGACCGCTGATGGTCAAGTCGTTGGCGTGGGCTCCCCACCCCGTGAGTGAGGCATCCGTGACTACTGTTATCTCCGGCCAGGGTTGCCAAAACTGCTCTCCTTTCAGAATGTTCTCCTGACAGGCCCACCACTCAAGGTCTCGAGCTACCCTGTCGGGAACCTGAAGAAGATCTGTCATTCTCCCTGAGAATTGTGACCACTGAGTCCTCAGTGCCCACTGGAGGGATCTCATTCTCAGGCGAGCCTCTGGCACTAGGAAAATGCAGGATGCCATGAGGCCTAGCAACCTCAAAAAGTCGAAGGCTGGGAGACGTTGGGCATTTTAAAACTTGGTGACCATCTGTAGAATATCTTGAGCCCTCACCTCTGGTGGCAAGGCTTTTCCCAGGGAAGTGTCCAGGATCGCTCCGATGAACTGGAGTCTCTGCGATGGTATCATTTGTGACTTCTTTAAATTGAGGGAGAAGCCCAGTCTGTGAAGGGAGTGGCAAATATGATCTAGCTGGATCTGAGCTTGTTCCGAAGATACAGCTCTGATCAACCAATCGTCCACATAGGGGTAGAGGTGAATCCCTTCCCTCCTTAGACTTGCAGCCACTATCGACATTAACTTGGTGAAGACCCTCGGGGCGGAGGTCAGCCCAAATGGCAGCACTCGAAATTGATAATGAGAGTTGCCAATTGCGAACCTCAGGTATTTCCTGTGTTTGAGATGGATTGGCACATGGAAATAAGCGTCCTGAAGGTCCAGAGATACCAACCAGTCCTGGAACTGAAGGGCCTGAAGGATCTGAGAAAGAGTTACCATCTTGAATTTGTCTTTCCTGAGGAATTTGTTCAATTCTCGCAAGTCCAAGATGGGTCTCAGTCCTCCGTCTTTCTTTGGAATGAGAAAGTAAGGGGAGTACCAGCCCTTGTTCCTCTCTGCTACAGGTACCGGTTCTATGGCACCTTTCTCTAGCAGGTCTAAAATTTCCTGCAAGAGGAGCGGATCTGGAGCTTTTTGAGAGCTGATCCCCGGTGGATGACTCTGAGGTATGCTTAGGAGAGGCAGGCAGTAACCTTGTGCAACTGTCTCCAATGCCCAAACATCTGACGTGATAGAGTGCCATTCCGCCAGATGTTGAGTTAACCTGCCTCCTACAGGTATCTTGTGAGGGAAGTCCTCAGAGTGGTTTTGGGGCGGCTTTTGAATATCTACCCCGTCCACCTCGGGTAGTCCTTCTTTGTCCCCTTTGAGCCGGTCGTCCTCTACCTCTTCCGAATGCGGAGTAGAAGTGAAAGGACTTGCCTCTCGCAGAGGTTCCTGTGGGACGAAAAGGTGTCTGACGGATTGCAGCGCCTAGGGATTTTGCTGCTGCCTTTGATGTTTGCAGTTTTTCTAAACTGTCATCCGCCTTTTTCCCAAACAAAGAAGAGCCATCTAATGGCATATTCAAGAGCCTGGCTTGCACATCTGGGGCAAAACCAGACTTTCTCAACCAAGCAAATCTCCTGGTTGTTGTACTTGCCGCCATTGCTCTGCTGATACTGTCAGCCGAATCAATGCCGTCTGGAGGGATTCGCACATAGCGTCTTTACCGTCCTTTATGATATTTAGGAACGCCTCCCTTTCTTCTCCCTCCGGGATGCAGTCAGCCGCTGTAGAAGCACACTCCCAAAGTGTATGGCTAAATCTAGCAAGGGTGCAAGTAGCATTAATAGATTTTAACGCCATGCTACATGCCGAAAATACTTTCTTAGCCATAGCATCGTATTTTTTATCGTCCCTGTCCGGTAGGACGGTAGGGTAAGCAGTCTTGATGTCACTAGAAGATGCTGCCTGTACCACCAGACTTTCTGGGGATGGGTGTTTGGACAAAAACTCTGGGTCTGCAGAAGATACCCTGTATTTAGTAGACAGTTTTTTATTTACTGCCGGGACGACATCTGGGGTTTCCCAGTTCGTCATGATTTTTCTTTGAAGAGCTTTATGAAAAGGTACTACAGGATCCTCCTGTGGATCTTTATCAAGAATATCCGTGAGGTCATCCTGTTGGAAAGCCTGTGAAGGTGTTGACCACCCCATAAATTCTGTGATCCTGGCCATTAAAGCTCTATAAGGGGTTTCAGCATGCTCCCCCGGGTCTGGCCTAGCGAACTCCACCTCTGGGGAAGTGTCTAAACCACTTGCCTCATGTAAGGAATAATGGAGTTCCTTTAATCTGCGTTCCTCTGAGGATAACTCCTCTTGAACTGGGGTTGCAGATCCCTGCAACTCAAATGTCTCTTCTTGGTCAGATAGTTCTCCCTCTTCCATAATTGAGGACACTGTTCTCAATTGGTCTGAAGTCACAAAGGGTGTGAAACCCATCTCCAAGGCAGAGGGTTGTAATCGGCCTCGAAAACGTTGATGTTGTCAACGCCGAAGGCTTCGAACGTGGCGTCGAAAACAAAGGTGGAGGCCTCGAGGTCCTCGATAGAATTGGAATTCTGCTTGAGGATGTCGACAATCTCGACGACATTGTCATCGAAGACCTGGGAATAGCCACTAGGTGCGCCGCAACCGTGACTTTCCTTGGTGTCGACGCCGGTGTTGAGGATGGCGTCGAGTCGACAGACCCGTGTGTCGAAGGTCCCTTCGACAACGGCGTCGAAGACACCGACCTCGGCGTCAACGGAACCTTCGTCGACGGAACCTTCGAAGAAGGATTCGAGGTCTTTGCTTTACTCGAGGGTTCGTGACGCGCTCGAGAAGCTTCCTTCGCCGGGTACTGCGACTCGCGGCGTTTTGGACCTTCGGGTCTTTCGACCAGAGCATCGCTCTCGGCAGTCTTCGAGGGGGTCGAGGCCGCTTTTTTCGAAGACGCTCATCATATTTTTTTGGAATTCCTCCCATTCAGCCCGGGAACTATGTTTCGTGGGGCAAGGGATTCTCTTAGGTAAAACAGAGGAAGAGGAGGACGAAGAAGGGGATCTTCGGCGTCTCCTTTTCGAGTGCTTCGATCTCGAGGAGTGATGGGAACCGCTTCGAGACCTGGAGCGCGAATGGTGATGAGGAGACGAATGTCTCGACTTCGTCGAGGAAGAAGAAGCTTTAGAAGTCTTACCTTTTTCCAGCTTCCCCCTACGCTCCTAAACACCACAGACAGACCCTGTGAGGGTCAGTTAGCGACATCTTTTTTCCACAGTCTCAGCATTTTTTAAAGCCGGATCGAGGCGTCGTCGGTTCAGACGAGGAAGCCATCGAGTATGGATCGAATATCTCGAGGAAATTGGAATAATTCTGCACGAAACTGAGCAACGATATTCCGAGGCACTGAGTAAGCGCGGAAAAACGGAACTGAGCAACGGACGCTGCGCGCGGCCTTTATAGGCAGGATGACATCGACGTCGATACGGCGGCTGTCGAGGGACATCGACTCGGCGGACGTCGACGCGCAGCGCCCTCTAGAGAGAAAAAATTTCCGAGGCCAGCAAAGCTGGAAAGAGATATCGAAGATAAGGAATACGTCGGAGGACACAATCCCTTCGAAATAAAAGCTTAAAGCTCTTCTAGGATCCAGCCTATGGAGCCTCGCCTCTTCCTCGCCTCTTCCTTACCAGGATGCAGAGGAGGATAAAATGCCGGAAGAATAATCTTCTGGCTTAAATGAAATTCCGACACCGCCTTCGGAAGAAAGGAAGGACAAACTCTAAGGACAACCCTGTCCTTGTGAAACACAGTGAAGGGTGGCTTAAATGAAAGTGCCTGAAACTCACTCACTCTGCAAGCGGAAGTGACCGCAACTAAAAATACAGTTTTAAGAGCCAACAGTCTCAAAGGGCAGGAATGCAAAGGCTGAAACGGCGCACACATTAGAAACTTGAGAACAAGGTTCAAATCCCAACCGGGCACCTGGAAAGGTGACAGAGGAAACACATTAGTGAGCCGTTTTAGAAACTGAGAAATTAAAGGAATTTTAAAATAAGAACACACTTCAGATGAGCGCTTAAATATGGACAGCGCCGCCAGGTTACCTTTAACGGTACCCACTTGCAGGCCCTTGTGGGCCAAAGAAAGCAAAAAAGACAGAACCACAGGAATGTCACATGAAAAAGGATCCACATTCTTAAATCTGCACCAGTCGCAGAACTTTCTCCAACGGCAACGGTACAGGGATTTTGTTGACGGCCGTCTGGCTGCAAGCAACACCTCCATCACGTCTTCAGGTAGGTCCCAATCCTTATACCGCAACCTTTCAGAAGCCAAGCATGAAGGTTGAGGTATCTGACCTCTGGATGGAGAACCTGACCCCCCTCCCGTGAGAGCAGATCATCTCGGTAGGGAAGGCGACGTGGAGGGCAGATGGACAAGTCGAGAAGGTCCGGGTACCACGTCCTCCTGGCACATGCCGGAGCAATGAGGGTCTTCCGGGAACCGAACCTCCGTAACTTCCTTAGCACTTGCGGAATGACAAGGACTGGAGGAAATGCATACAGCAGTGGGAATGACCACTCCACCACAAACACGTCTCGTAAGGCTCCTCTTGGAGGAAATTCCCACGAGCAGAAACCTTCGCACTTCCGGTTGACACTGGAGGCGAAGAGATCCACTTGAGGGGTCCCCCAAAGGGCGAAGATCTCCTGAGCCAACTCCCACTCGTGAGAGATCACGCTCTGCCTGCTCAGAGCGTCCGCCCTCTCCTTTTCTTCTCCGGCCAGATGAACTGCCGAGACCGAAATTTCCTGCTGGATTGCCCAGAACCAGAGCTGCGTAACCTCCCTGCACAGAGGAAGTGACCCTGCCCCCCTCCCCTTTTGTTGAGGTAGTGCTTGGCCACTGTGTTGTCCGTCAGAATCGGGACATTCTTTCCTCGCACAGTCGGCAGAAAAGCCTTCAGGGCAAGCCTGACGGCCCTCAGCTCCAACAGATTGATATGGAGTCTGGACTCCAACAGAGACCAACGACCGCTGTCAACTCGTTGGCATGAGCTCCCCATCCTGTGAGGGATGCATCCGTCATGATCGTCAACTCCGGCCAGGGAAGCCAAAATGGAGCCCCCTTCATCAGATTGCCTTCGACGGCCCACCACAGAAGGTCCTGGGCGACCGAGGACGGCAGCTGACTGGGGTCCGACATCCTGCCGGAGGACTGAGACCACTGGAGCTTGAGTGCCCATTGCAAAGATCTCATCCGGAACCTGGCCTCTGGCACCAGAAGAATGCAGGATGCCATGAAGCCGAGCAATCTCAAGAACTCGAAACGCAGGGATACTCTGGGCATGTTGGAATTTTTGCACCATCTGCTGAATGTGATGAGCCCTCACCTGGGGAGTAAAACACTGCCCCAGGGACGTGTCAAGCACTGCTCCGATGTACTGGAGCCTCTGAGTTGGCGTCAAGTGGGACTTCTTTAAGTTGAGGGAGAAGCCCAGCTTGTGGAGAGAGTGGCAGGCGACGGACAGATGATCCAGGACTTGCTCCGGAGAGCGCACCCTGATCAACCAATCGACCAGGTAGGGGTAGACGTGAATCCCCCCTTTCCTGAGATGCGCTGCCACCACTACCATGAGCTTGGTGAAGACCCTCAGGGGGGAAGTCAATCCGAACGGCAGGACCCGAAACTGAAAGTGCGAGTCGCCAACCGCGAACCTCAGGTACTTCTTATGCTTTGGATGGATCGGCACATGAAAATAAGCGTCCTTGAGGTCGAGAGACACCAACCAGTCCTTAAATTGAAGGGCCTGGAGGACTTGAGAAAGAGTAACCATCTTGAACTTGTCCTTCTTGAGGAGTTTGTTCAAACCGCGCAAGTCCATGATGGGTCTCAATCACCAGTCTTTCTTTGAAATCAAAAAATAAGGGGAATACCATCCCTTGTTCCTCTCCGCTACAGGCACCAGTTGTATGGCGCCTTTCTCCAGCAGGGATTTAATTTCCTGCACAAGGAGCAGATCCGGACTCTTCAAAGAGAGGTTCCCTGGTGGATTGTCGTGAGGCCTCTGCCGGAAAGGAAGACAGTAGCCGTGGGCTATGATCTCCAGAACCCACACATCTGAAGTAATGGCACGCCATTAGAGAAGATGCTGCGCCAGCCTTCCCCCAACCGGCGAAACATGGGACATGGCCTCATGACTGAGCTGAAGCAGCTGCGGCGTTGCCTGAGGGCAAAGAGGCAACAGCCCGAGCGGCCTCGGCACCTCGAGTACCTTGTTTTCCACCTCTGGCACTCCTACGGTGGCCCCTTTGACTAGCAGCTCCTTTCGCTTTACCAAAGGATGAGTAATAACAAAAGGAACCTCCGCTCCATTGCTGTCCCCTAGGACAAAAAGGCAGAGGTTGGCGAACTGCAGCACCCAACAACTTTGCTCCAGCTTTTGAGGTCTGCAACCTCTCAAGGCTCTCGTCAGCCTTGCTGCCAAAAAGATGGACACCATCAAAGGGCATGTTGAGGAGCCGGGCTTTCACATCAGGAGCAAAACCCTACTTCTGCAACCATGCAAACCTGCGTATTACGGTGCTCACCGCCATGGACCGGCTGATGCAATCTGCCATGTCCAAACCCGACTGAACGGCCTCACACATGGCATCCTTGCCATCCTGGACCATAGCAAGAAAACCACCCTGTTCGTCCCCTTTGGGAATATGTTCAGCTGCTAAGTAAACACAGTTCCACAGAGTGTGCGTGAAACGTGACAAGGCACATACGGAGTTGGCAGCCTGAAGAGCCATACCCCCTGAAGAAAACACTTTCTTCGCCCAACCATCAAAACGCTTGTCGTCCCCATCAGGAGGGATGGTAGGATATGATGCCTGCTTTGCTGGGGCCGTAGCCGCCTGCACCACCAAACTCTCCGGAGTGGGGTGCTTGGTCAAGTAGCAGGGGTCGCTAAGGGCTGGGCGGTATTTTCGCGGCAAAGACTTGTCCTCTGTAGAGCCATATGGAACGGCAGTACTGGGTCAGTTGGTGGACCTTGGTCGAGGATATCAGTGAGGTCATCCTGAAGAAAATTCCCTGGGGGAGCAGACCACCCCAAGTACTCAGTGACCCTTGACATAAGGCGCCGGTACGAGGAGTCGGCATGGGTACCAGGCTCAGGCCTACAAAACGCCACCTCCGGAGATGTGTCCAGACCACTGGCGTCGTGCAGTGACTGACACAGGTCCTCAATCTGACTATGTCCTGAGATAATCTCATCTGGCACCGTATCAGGAACCATGCCATCATCAGAGCCCTCATCCACCTCCGAAATGTAATCAAGATGGTGGAAAGTGGGCACAGAATGGGGAACAAAGCCATGCTTGGCCTTGGCCAGAGCCTTTCTAGGGGGTTCCACCGTACCCCGGGGTACCCCAGTCGAAACAGCCTCGAAAGGCGTTGAGTGAATCAGCGTTGACGCCGAACTCAGCGCCGACAGCATCGACGGCGTCGACACAGGCCTCGAGGGCGGAGCCCCGAGCGTGTCCTTCGACAGCCTGGGCGCCGACTACGACTTCCTTGGAGGTGGTGCCTCGAGAGAGTCCCTCGACGACCTTGGCGCCACAGGCGTCAACGTCTTCTTCGAAGACATCACAGGTGCACACGGTCTCGAGCACGTCGAGGACCGGGACCTGGAACTGGCATGACTAGAATGATTCCCCTTGTCCGAGCGGGATCTTTCCCGCAAATTATGCCGACCACCCGAGTCCGAAGGCGTACGAGCGGTGTCTCTAGTACGGTCACGCCCGACCCCACTCGGAGGCGCGGACGGACCAGTGCCCTGCGATTCAAGAATCGCCAGCATTTTCTTACCGAAGGAAGCCCATTCCTCCGGAGTGGCATGCTTGGTGGGATAAACTACCCGCCGACAGGCGGAGTCCTTCGACGAGGACGGGGAAGGCGACCGATGACGGCACTTCCGGGAGTGCCTCGAAGAGGCAGAGGAGTGGCAGGACCCACTCTGGGACCGAGACCCCCTAGACTTAAGACGACGATGCGGAGAGTCGCCCCTCGAATCGTCCATCGAAAGCCCAGTGGACCTCGACTTCCGGGGCTTGGACACCTTACCGACCGACAGTTTCTTCTTGCGCTCCCGCAAGGCTTTGGACGTAAGCGACTGGCAGTCGACACAATCATACGTGTCGTGGGCCTCCCCGAGGCACCAGAGGCAGGCGTCGTGCGAGTCCGTCACCGACATCTTGGACTCGCAGTCCCCGCATTTCTTGAAGCCCGGACGCGGGGTGGAAGGAGAGGAAGACATCTCGAAAACTTCTTACAACCGAACAGGTTCGAAGAACCGAAAGAACAGACGTTGTGCGTCCTACTTATAAAATCCAGTGAAGTCGGCCAACGGCCTTCGGAGGAGGTCCTTGAGGGCGGCGTATCGACATCGATGCCGGACGCAGCCGACGAAAGATTTTCCGAAGCGGCACAGCTGCGGTGATTACTGTCATAGATATGGAATACGTCGGAGGACCCAATCCCCTCAAAATAAAAATATGCATCTTTCATGTCCAATGTTGCCATGTAATCCCCCTGTGTCTCCAGGAATATTACTTCTTGCAGTGTGACAATACGAAACTTCTGAGGTTTGACAAATTTGTTCGCTGGGGGCAAGTCTAGCCTAGCACAGGCGCATGGTGTGATCCTTTTTGGGTACAAGGAAGTACACTGAATAAATACCCTTGTTTACCTGTAGAACAGGGACGACTTCTATGGTGCCCTTTTCCTGCAGGATCTCAACCTCTTGCAACAGGATTCGTATGTGTTCTGGTGTTAGGCGTCTTGATCTCGGACGTCTGAATCGAGGTGGTCGGCAGAACTCGATACAGTACCCGTGGGCGACGGCCTTGGGCACCCACTGGTCTGTTATCCCCTCCCACGCATGCAGGAATGATGTTAGACGTCCCATGGCTGGGGAGGTATGTGAGGGGACCCGGTTCTGAAAGTCATTTCTGACCCGAGGCCAGGGAGCCTTTGGGGGTGCAGTTACGACCCCTTCCCTTCCCACGGCGTTGCCCTCTTGGAGGGTACGGGGTGGTAGAGGTAGATCCCTGACCCGAGGACCAATTGTTTCCCGAACCATACTGGCTGTGAGGGGAGCAATTGCAGGACTGCCCATGAAAGGAGCAGCAAGACCCTCCCCCTCTCTGTTGAGAAGACCTTTGAGTAATTTGGTTTAAGGTCTTGAGAGTCTTGTGTTCCTTATTTGCTGTCTCCAGTGCTTCGTCAACAGCCTTGCCGAACAAGTTGGAATCCTCCACTGGCTTGTTGATCAATGATGCCTGGGTTTCTGGCTTGAACCAGGAATTTCACAGCCAGGCGTGCCATTTTAGCAGTGTACCCTGGGCTAAAGTCCTTCCTGAATTTTCAGCAGCGGCTAAAGTATTTTTAAGAATGTTGTGGTTCACCTGCTTGCCTTCAGATACAATCGTAAGCAGGTGAGCCCGCACAGGTTCAGGGACCTCTTGAAGGCCCTCCTGCAGCAGGTTCCATTGAACATCGGAGTAGCTAGCCAACATAGTTGTTGGCTATGCGGGTGGAGTATGCTGCAGCCATTGGGACCCTCTTTCCCAGTGCGTACAGCTTTCTACATTCTTTATCAGGTGGTGCCTCGCCTGTGTACAGGGGGACACCTGCCCTCTTCCTCATTGTCGTAACCACTAGGAAGTCCGGAGTGGTGTGCCCCATAATGTAGAGGGGGTCGGTGGGGGAAGGTCGAAAAAAAGCTTCTCCACTCTTGGATTAACAGCCCTGGTCTGAGCGGGTGTTAACAATGAAGGGGCAAGGCATCTTTTTATAGAATTCAACAATGGGATAGCCTGACTGCCAGGAGGCTTCTCCTTTAATATGTCTTCGACAAAGTCTGAATCTGGCACAGCCTCCTGTGTGACAATTTGGAAGTATTCGGCTGCTTTCTGTAAGATAGCGTTAAACGCCATCTGGTCGTCAACAGGTGATGCCTGACGGACTGGTGGGGAGGGAGGGGAGTCCATATCTAGGGTGTCAGGGGAAGGGGTAGGGGACGTCCAAGGTTAGTTACCAACCAGTGGGTTCTCTTCCCACCCCTCTATGGGATCAGTAGGGTCACCAAAGGGACCATCATCCTGTGAATATGGATTCATAGGAACTTCATCATTAGTAAGGCCATAAACATCATCATCCTGTGGAATATCAAAAGTTCTCTGGAACTTGGCCATAGGCTCTCCTCCCGGGGCCTTTTAGGAGCAAACCTTTCTGACAACTCAAACTTCTCCAGTCTGTTCATGCACCCCTCAAACTTCTCTCTGGTCCATGATGAGGACCCAGAGATGGAAAGTTGCCTTCCTGATTATCCTCTTCCCTAGAGCACTGATATTTCTCCTCCAGAGTCTTAAATAAAGACTGAGGACTCTCAGAATAATCTCTCCCTCTCTCCTGGTTGTGCGACGTCTCTTTCGACGCGTCCTTAGCCTTTTCTGCCTGTTTCGACGGGTCTTTCAACAAGTCTTTTTGTTTCACTGCCGAAACAATCTTCGCGATACTATCGCCGATGGTCAGGGTCACAGGGAAGTGTTTAACTTGTGTAGGCGGTTGTGCGGTGGCTTTCTGCGCACCGGGGCCTTGTGCAGCATCGGCACCTCCTTCTGAGGCGTCTTGCCTTCTGCGTGGCTTTTGGTGATGGCACCCTTGATCTTGGACTGCCCGGACGCATGCCGCTGTTGCGGTTGTGGGGAGGGCTGCCAAACGTGAGGATCGGCGGGTACTGCCGAACTATCCGACCGACCCGCTGCCACTTTGTAACGCTTCGACTAAACTGCCGAAGCAGAACCGGGGGTTGTGTGCTTTGTTTGGGGAACGGGTGCGACCCCATCGCCGGGATGTACAGTCCCCATAGCAGGACTCTCGTCGTGCCTATCGGGGCCGTGGACGGACGCCACAGAGCGAGGACGCTCCGCCGTAAGTTCAATGGCTTCCCAAGTGGAGCCTTGGTCGTCACCAATATCCTTGTCACACTCGGCGGCTGTAGGGGCGGGGGAGTTACTCTCGGCCGGCGACATAGCGCAGGCAGCCCACCGCTTTACAGGTTGCTCCTTAATAGTCTTAGAACATAGGAGCTTACAGGTCGCATAGGACTCCTGATCGAGGGGAATACACTTATTGCACTGAGGGTGCTCGTCTTGCCATGGGAATTTTGTCTTACCGGAAAGACAAAATCTAAATGGAGTCCTGTCCATAGCTCAGGAAGGTAACAGTGACGACAAAACCAAGGGAACAAAGAGGGGAAAAGGAAAGACATTCTTGAAAATAATATGACCACCCAGACCCCACAACCCCTACTGTATAGGCCGGCCATAAGCCCGGCCACGTGGTCGGCAGCGCCGGCCGGATCACCAGCCGTCGAAGTTCTGTTGTAATCGGTCTTCGGCGGTGGTTCAGTAATCAACCGTCGAAACAGGATAATAGTAGGAGAAAACGACCGGAGGTCGAGGAATATAACAATATCTTTGAAGAGCTCCGCATAAGGCACCAACTAGCTGGGCGGAAAAAAACAATCCAAGGGACCTCGACACTTGAGGGATTTTGGGTACACTACACGTCACGTTAGGGATAGTGTTACAGGCACGCCCATGTCGACGTCCCCTTTCGATCCTCGAAAGACAAGATGCAATACGATCCGGTTACCATTAGATGTCGGACTATATGCACAGCATGTGATTCGAAGCAGATTAACAAGCATCAGAAACAGATTTTCCATACTAACTTCTATAACTAATCTTGACTTTCTATATTGTCAGTATGGAAAATCAGTACTGCCTCTCCAATAAGGGATTACTTTCACAAATGTTTTCATGATTAGATTTAGTGTGACATTCAATTATTTAATCATGTCCATTATGTGGTGGTGTTTAGAGAGAGATATAGCGATAGAGAAACAGGGGGGGGAGAGAGATTGATTGAGAGAGAGAAAGAGAGCGACAGCCAACAGGGCCGAGCTCTGCATTGACATTAGGAATGTAACCCTTTATTTTCTTTGGTTCCCCTTGGGGGTTAGAGGGGTCATCATTATAATGTATTACAGGGCAGGTTCAACAAGAAACATTGCACAAGAAAAACTGGTACTGTCTTTTTGGCGATGGCAGGCTTGGATGTTGCATGTAACCTTACTTCAGGAGTAACCTCCTCTCACTTGGGAGTACAACATCTCGGAAGCTATCGCCAATAAAATCTTTCTTTTTTGATACTGTGTCGATTGGTGTTTTTAACAGTGCCATGTGCAGCTTGCAGACACTTCAAAGTGCTAGGAAGAAAATGGAGCAAATTGTGAGAAGATACAAAGCAGCAAACTGCAAAAGGCCATTCCTAAGGTGTCTTCAGAACCCATATATCGGTGAAACCCCACACAGCCGTGGGGCGACAGTTACCTTTTAAGAACTTGTCATTGCCCAAGCAAGGTGACAGATTTGCCCCTTTGCACCTTGTTGCAATCATAACCTGCTTACATAATACCTTCTGCCACATGAAAACAATATTCTGCCCATTGTTATGACATGGTCTTGCGGGGGGGGGGGGGTAGTCCTCAGCCGAATGGAGGTCCCATTTGTCTCAGACCACTAGAGGGAGTACGTTTTCCACTAATGGCATGTTTCTGTGCGCCGAAACATACTCGCCCCTAAAGGTCCAACTAAACAGCCGCGCCAGAACCTCTGGCGCCAAAATGGTTGCGCCTAAGCATCCTGCTCCGGATAGAATCACATGGTTTGCATCGGCCGCCATCTAGTGGTTGGCAAATAGTGTTAAAGCTCGCTGTTTTCTGAATTGAAAAAATTACACTGAAAAGGGCGTTTGTAACCCTGTGTGTGCAGGCACCCATGAATTTGCAAGCAGCAGTGTCTCCAGATTGTTTTTCTGACATGAATGCAATATTTTTGTATACAGAGCATTGGTTCTATGTGGCATCACATAAAATAAGCAGTGTCGCATAACAATTTGCTATGCAATTCTGTAAGTTTGCTAATTATTTGGATACTTGTGTAGCAAAGCAAACTATTTAAATAACCGTGTTCAATGAAGATAGCTTCCTCTGCATTCCTCCCTTTTCCTCTGGGTTCCCCCCACCCTCTTATCTGTTCACTGCATGTTCAAAGATGCTAATAGTGAAGAGAAAGGCGTACAGCAGTAATCATCTCCGCCAGTCTGAAAATTGCTAATGGCCTGTGTCGGAGTGTTAGGCAAGAAACCTTCTCTTTTTAATCAAATAATTGCAATGCAATATGATATTTGTATTAAGCAAACTACACCTGTCTGGCAAAGACCAGTATGTGTTCACACTTTTTAAATAAACATTTTGTTTAAGGCAGTCCTGCAATTCCCGTTCCTCAAAATGTAAGTTGTTGCATAATTAGAGCATTTGCTACTGTAAATCACTGCATTGTCTCCATGTTTTTCAGGGAAGTGCACTATGCTGACGAGTGAACATTTTTGCAAATGTACATGAACACATGGCTAAATGCTTTAGAAACCTAGTTCTGTGACCTGCTGGTTGCATACATCTGTGCAATTGATGCTCAACTCATGAGATGATCCCAAAATCCTTTATTCTAGCTCAGCGCCATGTTGCTTTATACCAGATATCCCGATAGTGAGATGGCTGCAAAACTACAATATTCAACCTAGTTTGCTCAGTTCTCTACCTGCTACGTCATCCACTCTGCTTAGTCTCTTACTTTCTTTCCTTTTACATAATGAACACACAAAGCTCACTTGATGTGTATGCAAAGTAGTGATCAATAGTTCCATCAAGTCTGTACATCTACAGATCTACTGCAATATCATACGCTGTAGTTCGCCTCCAGAGCTCGCTTTGCTCTACAATTAGGATTACATTGTATATTAGCACCTGCGGGAGAAAGCTGGCCAATCTGGAGGCTGGGAACGTAACCGGAATCTGCAAGTAGCTGCCCGCATTTAATGCCAGCACGCTGAACCTCTGGACAGCCTTCACCCTGTGCTTGGAGGCGGTGCCCCAGGCCTAGTCTCCACTGGAGTGCCACACCTCGATCCCCTGTCCACCTACTTGCCCAGATGCAGGTCCTGGAAATACTTCTTTCCAATCGCGGACATATGGGGTAATTAGTTTTTAAGGAAAAAGGCTTTGAACAATTAATTTTTCCTTTAAAAAGAAGTATCAGCACCCCAGATGGCTGCTCTGGGTGCCAATAGCGATAAATACTGCTTTCATGGGTGTGCAGGATGGAATGTTGCACTTGTGCTTACCTGACTCAGGCTTCAGAACTGTTAGTAGCCCTGCCATCACCTGGAAATTGGTAAACAGTTGATATGCATAACAGGCAAAGGCCATCTTGTCCACCTGAAGCGGATTGCATGCCTTAAAATCGAAACTACGTACTGTGGCGGGTCGGAAGGAGTCGGACTCGTTAAGGACATTCTAACTCGTTTTTAATTACATTAATTAAAAAGGCCTATCTTTCCCTACTACTAGAGGGATTTTCCTGCCTATCTAAAGGAACTAAAAGGTGCTCGTCGGTCGTCAGGAAGTCCCAAAGTAAAATGTCCTCAGTCCAAACCTAACTCTACCTGACCCTACCAATAAAATAACCACCTCAAACGAGGCAAAGAGAATGTCTTTCTTCTCATGGTCTTCTTATTTTCTGGTGTTTTAAAAGTCTCTCTTTCACTCCATGCGTTTCCTAATAAAATCTTCTGGAATAGTCTCTGGATATCTCCTGGAGGTCTTGTAGCTATTCAACAATGCTCTTGCGTCTTATCTTCTTAACTGTTATACTCGTGATAATTCTCTGAGATACTTTCCCATTATCTCACCCCTACTCGTAGAGCTTTCACAGTCTTGTAACCCAGGCTTTCCTTGCTTGGGTTGAACTTGCCCCAATTTGGTAATTCCCCTTTCCTGGGTTCTCCCTCTATAACTGTCTTTCTTTATCGTGTTCACTTCGTAGTGTTATCTGCCATCCCTCGTTACAGGATTTTATGCCAGGCTATCACCACTTTTCACCTTTAAACTCATAGGGTAATTTCCCTTCCTTCCATGGTATTCGTTTCTAGTCTTTAACTATTTCCCATACAGGGTTGCTAGTTATTCTCTGTATCTGTTTTCCACACTTCCAGTTAAACAGTTTGTTAGTGAATATCTCATCCTTATATAATCTTGTCCCAGCAGCCTCCTGCATTTCATGTTCTCCCCGGTACCTCCGTATATGCAGGGGAACGTTGCCAGGGATCTGCACTCGCTCGGGCAGTCCTCTTCGGTATCGGGATTTGTCGGTTTCCTGTTTTCGGATTACCTTCTGGCTGCTGCCATTTACCGTTGCTGGCGATAGGGAGCTGCTCACTCTCCCCGCTGTGATAATCTCGGTGTGCTTCACCAGGTGTCCTGCAAACACCAATATGGTTGTGGCTATGCCACCACCTGGTACAGGATTCCTGTCTCCTGCTTCACAACCGTCTCCCCGTTGTTGTATGCGCTGGGGCTCCGACATCTCATGCTGGCATTCTTCGCCTCCTGCGTGCTCGTCTCTGCTCTGCCTCGCCCAGGCGTGATCATGTCAGGGGGCTTCACCTGAGTGAGACACTCTCCCCCTCGTTACGCCACTTGTCTCAGCTAAATGTATGTTTCACCTTAAAGAGACATCTTCCCATTTTCCATACTGGATTGTTTCAGCATTGCTTTCAACCAAATATACAGGGATCACATTATTTTTCACAGCAGGTAGTCCCTTATATGCTGATATGATGTGTGGCCTAGGGACTTCCTTACATGAACAGGAGTCCTTGTCCCCTAAGGGGGAGTCTCTCCCCGTGAGGTTACGCTTGCCCAGACCACTAGGGAGAGTCTTGCAGAGCACGCTCACCTCCCTAGCCTCAAAGGGGGTGCTCCCCCGTAGGGAGAAGGGACAAATGCACTTGATTGTCGCAGTACTTAAGTACTTAGTCTCAGGCTATGACTTTCCTGAGTCCCTGGATGACTGCAATACAGAGCCTATATATGGGCAACACTGCAGTGGTCAGATGGGGCATCGATGGGAGAACCTCTGATAGCATCAGAATAACTAAGGGTGTCCGCCAGGGATGTGTACTAGCTCCCATGCTTTTCTGCTCGTTTATTAACAGCGTGATAAATGAATTATTAGCAGTTCAGATGGATGACCTGACATTGGCAGGGGAAAGGATTCCAGCCCTGCTGTTTGCGGATGATGTGGTTCTGCTATCTTTGACACCTGCGGGTGTCTGCAGGCAGCTGGATATATTTACTATATTCTGTAAAAGGAATGGTTTGGCATTTGATATTTGACTCTTGGCAAGTAAGAAATGGTGTGCTATGTGTAATGTGACGAATCTGAGGATGTCGTCCCTTCTCCCCTAGGGGAAGACCGTTCCCATGGGGGGGCGGTGAATCCACAGTACAAGTGTCCACCTGCAGGTTGCAAACAGAGGGAGGATCACATGGGTTATGAGCCCCCTTATGGGATTTGGGATATCCAGGATCAGAGAATGCGGTACTCCCTGACATTAGTACACCTAAATCCTTCGCCAATGTTCAATCCTCCCCGCCCTTCTTTTGATAGGCCAGTATCTATTATTGTCAAGCAAGTCAACTTAATATTCTGGATAAGATTCAAACTTCAGAGGATGCAATGTATGTTACATCTAACTCTAAGTCATGTACTGAGAAGAAGATGATGACCAGGAGTCCAATGATCACTGTGGAGAAAGAGAATGATCACTCTAGCTTCTCAATGACAGAGAAGATGATGATGATCATCAGGAGTCCATGGATCACTCTGGAGAAGCACAGTGAGCACTCGAACTTCTCAACTAAGATGATTGGCCCAAAGCAATTCTGTCTTCCAACACGGGAATTTAAAATCGACCACAGCTGAGATGCCCGAGTAGAGCTATCCTCCAAGGCGGAATGCGGCAAGCCATGCAGAGGCAGAAGGGACGAGAGCCAGTAGGAGGAAAGCAGAGAGCGGAGGTGGAGGAGAACCTGAGCGAGGTCCAAGAAGCAAGGACTGCTTGGGCTGCTGCTGTGTGCAACCTCTGGGCATCCAGAGCACCGGGGAAGTGTCCATGAGAGAGTATGCACCGCCGGGGAGAAGCAGACGTCGGGAGAGCTGCGGCAGACCGCGAGGAAGCCCCGAACGATACCGGAGCCTCAAGACACGCAGCAGCTGCTTGGGAAACGTTGCCACCTAACAGAAGGAAGCAAACAGGTTTGCGGGTTACCAGAGTAGTGCTGGAGATCCGGGGGAATAAGGGGTTAAGGCGGAAGCTGTATAAAGGGGGGGTGGAACCCTGGGAAAGAGTCTGGGACATGCACCCACATGAGAAACTGAAATAAAACCCAATCACAATATTGCAAGTCTGGACCCGCACCATATGAGAAACTGAAACAAAACCAAACAGAATGTTGCAAGTCTGGGACCCGCACCCAAAGAGAGAAAGTCACTGCTGGGAATATTGCTTGGCATGAGAGTAAACCAAGCAACTATAATTATTACGAGTCTGGTACTTGCACCAAAAGAGGGACCGTCCATGAGAGGACAAAGGCTTGGTAGCAGAGTATACCAAGCTGTTTGACTATTGCCAGTCTAGGACCCCACCCAAATGAAATGTTCATGAAAGGATAACTGCTTGGAGAGTGAACCAAGCAGTTGCACATCTCGCAACTCTGGGATTCGCACCAACAAGAAGGACAGTCCATCAGAGGACAATTGCTTGGCAGGGGAGTAAACAAAGCCATTCTGACTACTGCAAGTCTGGGACCTGCACCCAAAATATGTGAAGCATACATGTCGAGACAAATCCTACAATGGGCCAAAGGAGTGTGCAAAGTTGGTGGCATAAGAGAAACATAAGGAGAATATTCTTGTGCACTGTCTACTGACATTTGCATATGCAGGTACAGGCCTCAGAGGCCCCAAAAAACTATATGAAGGAATCAAGGGGAAGGACCCTGACCTTCGAGTCCTACTGTTTGTAACACTTTTTTGCCACTTGTGATTATCTGAGAGACTGGGAACTTTTCTGTTGGTTGGATCTACAAAGAACCCAAAGAGATCATCCTTGCACAGCTGGTTTAAGTTATCAGGGTTAGTGACAGAAGAACAAATTACTTACCAACTTTAACGTTCTTTCGACTGGATGTTCCTCCCACGTATTCCTCATCTTGTGATGTGATTCGTTAACGGCTGCTTCGGAATTTTTTTTTCGACAGAGGGCGCGGTGTTCGAGGTCGTTGCGTCGATTGTCCCTCGACGGGCTGCGTTCCGTGTCGACGTCACTGCTGGTATAAATAGCTGGGGCCGCACCCGTTGGATTCAATTCTGTTTTTTCGAGGGAATATTCGTGGAACATCCAGGCGTATGCTGTGACTGATATGCCCATCGTGAGAGGAAAGTGTAAGAAAACGTAAACTGTACTGCGGGGTAGGCTGGGAGGGTCGATGAGGAATACGTGGGAGGAACATCCAGGCGAAAGAACGTTACAGTTGGTAACTAACTTGTTCTTCAAATGGATTGTGTACTCCCACGTATTCCTCATCTTGTGATAGACTCCCATAGCAGTGATCAAATTGGAGGTGGGAGTACTAGTTCTTGTTTTCATGGACGGAATGAAGTACTGCCCTGGCACATAAACCTTCATTGGAGGCAGAGGCATCTAAGCAGTAATGTTTGATGAAGGTATGCATTGATGCCCATGTTCCAGCCGAGCAAATGTCTTTTGCAGGGACTCCTCTCTTTAGAGCCGCAGAAGTAGCCAATCCCCTAGTGGAATGACCTCGTAGCCCATCCGGTGGGTCTTTTCCTGCTAATCTATAGCATTCCAATATATCCAAAATGATCCAGCAGGATATAGTTTGTTTTCTCACCGCTAACCCCAATTTACGACCTGTGTAACCCACAAAGAGTTGGTCATCTTGACATAATTTTGACATTCTTGAAATGTAAAAACTGAGGGGCCTCTTGGGGTCCAGTCTATGCAATCTCTCCTCTTCTTTACCCAAATGAGGGGGAAGATAGAATGTTGGTAAAATAATTTTTTTGTGACAAATGGAAGTCAGAAACTACTTTCAGTAAGAAAGATGGTTTAACCTTAAGAACTACTTTGTCCTTGTAAAAGATGGTATATGGAGGTTTACATGAGAGAGCCTGTAGTTCACTAACCCTGCGGGCTGATGTTAATGCCACAAGAAGGACAGTTTTTAGTGTTAAAAGCCTCAATGAACAGGAGTGCAGAGGCTCAAATGGTATACAAGTTAGGAATTTAAGAACTAGGTTTAAATCCCAAGTTGGAACATGAAACGGTATTGGTGGATAAACATTGGTAAGTCCTTTCAGGAACTGAATGATTAATGGAATTTTAAAGTAAGAAACCTCTTCCGAGGAGCGCTTAAAAATGGACAGCGCAGCAAGATATCCTTTAATTGTTCCGATCTGGAGCCCCAGATTGGCTAGATGTAACAGTAAAGAAAGCACCATTGGGGTGCCACATTGAAAAGGGTTGACATCCTTATCCTGGCACCAGTTACTGAACTTGTTCCAACGACACCGGTAGAAGGATTTCGTTGCTGGCCTTCTGGCCGAAAGCAAAATCTCCATTACGTCATCCGGAAGATCCCAATCCTTGTATCTCAACCTCTCAGAAACCATGCGTGAAGATTGAGTGTCTTGACCTCTGGATGGAGAACCCGACCTTCCTCTTGCGAGAGAAGATCCTCTCTTTCCGGAAGACGTATTGGAGGGCAGATGGACATGTCCAGAAGGTCCGGGTACCATGTACTGCTGACCCAATCCGGGGCAATTAGGATCATGGCTTTCCTGAACTCTTTCAACCTCCTTATTACTTGAGGAATCACAGGGACTGGAAGAAACGCGTACAGTAAGGGGAAATCCCAGTCCACCACAAACGCGTCTCCTAGAGCTCCTCTCGGGGGAAATTCCCTTGAGCAATACAGATCGCACATCCAGTTTACCGTGGTCGCGAACAGATCCACTTGAGGGGTTCCCCAAAGGGCGAAGATCTCCAGAAGGACTTCCTGAGCTAATTTACACTCGTGGGAGGCTGTGCTCTGCCTGCTCAGAGTGTCTGCTGCCGTGTTCTGCTCTCAGCTAGGTGAACTGCCGACAGAGATGCCTTCCCGTATTGCCCAGAACCAGAGCTGCATTGCGTCTCTGCACAGTCGTAGTGATCCTACGCCTTCTCTTTTGTTGAGGTAGTACATGGCCACTGTGTTGTCCGTCATTATCAGGACAATCTTTCCCTGTACGGAGGGCAGGAAGGCCTTCAGCGCTAGTCTGATTGCCCTCAGCTCCAATATGTTGATGTGTAGTTTGGACTCCGATGGAGACCAACGTTTGCTGATTGTCAGATCGTTGGTGTGAGCTCCCCACCCCGTGAGTGAGGCGTCCATTACTACTGTTATCTCCGGCCATGGTTGGCAAAAAGATTGTCCCTTGAAGATGTTGTCGTTGCAAGTCCACCATAGTAGATCCTGATCAACTGCGTTCGGGACTTGCAGAAAATCGGACATACTCCCCGAGAATTGGGACCACTGAGTTCTGAGGCCCCATTGGAGGGATCTCATTCTTAGTCTGGTCTCTGGCACCAGAAAAATGCAGGATGCCATGAGGCCGAGCAACCTCAGAAAAATCGAAGGCCGGTAGATGCTGGGCTTTCTGGAATTTTGTTACCATCTGCTGGATGTGGAGAGCTCTTACCTCGGGCGGCGAGGCTTTGCCCGAGGAAGTGTCCAAGACTGCTCCGATAAACTGGAGTTTTTGGGATGGTAACATGTGGGACTTCTTGAAATTGAGGGAGAAGCCCAGGTTGTGGAGGAAGTGGCAGGTGATCGACAGATGTTTCTGAGCTTATTCGGGAGAACGTGCTCTGATCAACCAGTCATCCAGGTAGGGGTAGACATGAATCCCTCCTCTCCTGAGACTCGCTGCCACTACCACCATCAGCTTGGTGAAAACCCTCGGAGCGGAGGTCAGACCGAATGGCAGAACTCGAAACTGATAGTGAGAACCGCCAACTGCGAACCTCAGGTACTTTCTGTGCTTGGGATGGATTTGCACATGAAAATAAGCATCCTGAAGTTCCAATGATACCAACCAGTCTTGGAGTTGGAGAGCCTGAAGTATCTGAGAAAGGGTTACAATCTTGAACTTGTCCTTCCTGAGGAACTTGTTCAAGTTTCTTAAGTCCAAGATGGGTCTCAATCCTCGGTCCTTCTTTGGGATGAGAAAATAAGGGGAGTACCAACCATTGTTCCTCTCCGCTACAGGTATATGTTCTATTGCACCTTTTTCCAGCAGGGTTAAAATTTCCTGCAAAAGGAGCGGGTCTGGAATTTTGGTAGAGCTGGCTCCCGGTGGATGATCGCGAGGCCTTTTTAGGAAGGTAAGGCAGTAACCTTGAGCTACTGTTTCCAGTGCCCAAGCATCTGAAGTAATGCCCCGCCATTCTTTCAGATGCTGAGAGATTCTGCCTCTCACTGGTGTTTTGTATGATAAGACCTCAGAGTGATAGGACGACCCCTCCATGAAAATGAGCCCAATAGGGTTTCTGAGGCTGTCGCATGGAGACACTAAGGGATTTAGCTGCCGCTTTTGAGGTCTGTAGTTTTTCTAGGCTCTTATCAGCCTTACTACCAAACAGCCTTGAGCCATCAAAGGGCATGTTGAGAAGCCTGGTCTGCACATCTGGTGCAAACCCTGACTTCCTCAACCACGCAAATCTGCGTAGCACTGTCCATGATGCCATGGAACTGCTAATACTATCAGTAGTATCCAGTCCAGACTGGAGACATTCCCCCATTGCCTCCTTCCAGTCTTTGACTATATTCAGGAAGCCATCCCTTTCCTCGCCTTCCGGAATATGTTCAGCTGACGCCGAAATACATTCCCACAGGGTATGTGTGAACCTGGCCAGGGTACAGGTGACATTGGTTGATTTCAAGGCCATGCTACCTGAAGTAAAAACTTTACGAGCCCACGCATCAACCTTTTTATCCTCCCTATCCGGAAGTATGGTTGGGTATGCTGTTTGTCTCGAAGTAGTTTCAGCCTGAATAACCAGACTTTCTGTAGTAGGGTGTCTATTCAGATACTCTGGATCAGAAGTAGCAGTTCTATACTTCTTTGGAAGATTACTATTTACTGCAGCAATGTTATCAGGGGTTTCCCAGTTCCTTTCCACTGTCCTCTGAAGCGCCCTATGGAAAGGGAGAACTGGATTCTTCTGGGGACCTCGAACTATTATGTCCGTCATATCGTCCTGTTCAAAAGTAGGTGAGGCTCTTCCCCAACCCATATATTCTATCACCCTGTTCTTCAAACTCCTGTACCCTGAGTCTGCATGCTCTGCAGGATCAGGTGTAGCAAACTCTAATTCAGGTGACGTGTCAATGCCACTAGCCGAATGTAGAGTCTCGCCCAGGTCTCTCATCTTAGATTCAGGGTTTATAAGTTCCTCTGGAACCTGTCTAGTGCCATATTTTACTCCAAAAGGAGTGACATCTTCATCCTCAAAGTCAGATTCTTCAAAAATTGAAGACATGGACCTAAAAAAAAAAAAAAAAAAAGAAAAAAACAGGCTTCGGTAAGGGTGTAAACCTCTCTTCCTCCTGATTTTTTGTCGAAGGAATAGGTGTTTTCTTCGAAGGTGTCAAAGGAACTTTCGACACTCGAAGTCTTCGATAAAGGCATCGAAGATAGTTTAGACTTCGATGTCGAAGTTGTCGGCGCCGGCGAAGTTGCGCTTGATTTCGACAACTTCTGCTTTTTATGAGGGATCGGAGAAACACTCGATTCTCGAGGATCTCTCGACGACTTGTCGACTCGAGGATTACAGGCTTCACCCATTCTACTGGGTTTTACCGCAGTAGTTTCCGACTTCCCAGCGTCGTCCACTGGAGCGACCGGGGTCTGGCTCTTCTGAGGTTCCTTTGAGGGGGTCGAGGCCGCATTCTCAAAGATCTGCATCATTTTTCTTCTAAAATGTTCCCATTTTGTTGGGGAATCCGATTTTGTTGGACATCGAACCAATTCAGTCGATGTATCGCATGATGACGATGTAGATCTACGTCTCCTTTTTAGTTTTTTAGACGATGACGAAGAAGATCGTCTCGACCTACTACGAGATCAGGATCTCTGAGTGTTTTATATGACGTTACGATTCCTTTGAATCGCACAGTTTTTTATGCCTTTTCGACGATGCCTTTGAAGTGGCCTTTGACGCCTCCCACCCCACCGCTAGCTTACCCTTCCTCTCACGGAGGGTCTTCTCCGTCATCGACGGACAGGAGCCACAGTCGCCGGTTCGATGACCTGAACCCAGGCACCATTGTCAAATACGGTGAGGATCGGTGATAGACATCTTCGACCCGCAGTCGATACACTTCTTAAACCCAGTCTTTGGTGTAGAAGCAGCAGATGATGAAGACATTTTCTGACAGAAAATCTCGAAGCGCGCCGTTCACGAGAGCGAAGCAATCGGAAAAACGGAACTGAAGCCAACGGACGCGGCTCAAGCTATTTATACCAGCAGTGATGTCGACACGGAACTAAGCCAGTCGAGGGACAATCGACACCACATCCTCGAGCACAGCGCCCTCTGCCAAATTTTTTTTTCCGAAGTAGCCGATAACGAATATATCACAAGATGAGGAATATGTGGGAAGACACAATCCATTCGAAGTAGGCTTTTTAAGACATGACCGTGACAAACTTACTAATTTGGACATTCCGACTATCTGCTTAGTTTTCGTAAGAGTCAGGGAAACCAATCCTAGTGTTAGGGACAGAGAGGCATTTCTCCAACTCTTTTTCATATAATAAAAGTTTCTGCTCAAAAACATGCCACCATTGTGTTCAGGTCTTATTTCTGCACCCTCACGGTATGTATAGTATTGACGTGGCAAGTAATATTTTTTTTATTGCTGGCTAGTAGCTTGCAACTTGAATTTTTGGTCCCTGCCGCAACCTATTAGGGATGCGTTGGTTGTGAGCGTAATTTGTGTGGGCAGCGTTACAAATCCCTTTACCTTCAACACATTTTCTATTGACCACCATTGTAGTCCCTTTGCCAATTATTGTGAGATCACCAAAAGATTGTCTCAATGGCATATCTTTTGAGACCATTGATCCGCCAGCCACCGTTGAATTGCACGTATGTCAAGAGCCAAACAAAATGATAAATTGCCCCAACGAATAACATGGGATTCGTGCCTGCAGTGTGTATACTCTTTCTAGAATTGGACAGGCTACTGCTCAGAGTTTCTAGCACTGCTCCAAGCAAAGTCTACTTTCCACTTGGTACGAGGCTGTTTTTTTTTCCTCATTGATTGTGAATCCGACTGTAGAGTAAGTGATGCGTATGATGAAGACATTCTTTTGCACTTTCCCCTGTTATTAGCCAACCATCCAGATAAGGGTAGGCTGGGATTGCTCTGCAGATGTGCCGCTACAACTGCAAGCACCTTCGTGAATACACACAGGGCCAACACAATTCCATAAGCGAGTTGCCTGAATTGAAAGTGTTCTTTCTCTATTTTGAGGTGGTGATACTTTCGATGACCTTAGAACATTGAAATATGAAATTAAGTACATTTCATAGTCAATGTGGTCATGTAGTCCCCCTTTCTTTAGGAGCGGTATAATCACCTGCAAAGTGGCCATTCTGAATTTGTGGGGGTTTGCAGATTTGTCCACTGGTCTTGGCTCTACATACATACGTATACATACATGCTCTATATAAGCAGTTTAATTAGTAGCCGCTATTTATTTTTTGCTTTTTCTTATTTTTGAATATCTTCTGACAAGTTAATCTTTAACAGGTGTTAAAGCATAATAACATGAAAATACAGTGTGAGACTTACATAGAATACAGCCAGGTTTCTGTTGAAAACAGACATGTTGTGCAAAATAAGGTTCTCATCCAGTCGGTTCATGCATACATGGACTTGCATCATGTGAGCAAAGACATAGAGTTCGAGTCAGTGCAGTCAGGTAAAGTGTACATGTATTTCTGACTATTGTAAATACAATCATTGTCGCGGAGCCAGTTCATAGATGTGTCCTGGATGTGAATGTGACCAATCCATAGTTACAATGAGTAAGTAAAGACCAATACAAGGTAGACGTCGGAAAGTTACTTCCTGATAGCATGATATGGACTGCAAGAGGGGCAATGGGCTCCTAGTCCAAAGACGTTTCAGCAGGCAGTGAAGGATGCCTTCTTCTGGGCCGAAGGATGTGTCTCTACTAGGAAGAAAACACAGATTTGTACATGGAGGGTTGCCTGGCTTGAAGCAAATGTACAGGGCTGAAAGGGTCATGGGGTGGAGGGCGGGGGGGGGTTCATTGGGAGAACAAACATATGTTGAAGAGGCATAGTCAAACCATTCTCCTACCTGGGTTGGCACCACTAACCTGGTAGACGGTTCTTTGTGTGGTATCGTGCCTCAATGAAGTGCGCTACCATCAATGGGGTACTGTGTTCCCTCAGTGTAGGAGATGACTTCAAATTGAAAACTGTCTCCCTGTGTGAATCTTGAGAGGCTCAGTTAAGAAATTGTGTGTGCAACTGTTGGGAGAACATATTAATCAGAACAAGGTGTTGTTGTGTCCTGCGTAGCTGGGCAGCCTGTGAATGATGTGGCGTGCCTAATGAACAAAAATTGCATTAGCCTAGAAAAAAAAGTGCTGGCTTACTTGCACACGGGGGCGCACAGGAGTGGGGTCTAATGCTGTGCCCCATGAAGACGTGCTGCGCATGGCGTCTTCTGGATTTGTGTGCCATCATCGCAGCGAGATGAGGAAAGGTGAAAGGGAAAAGACAACAGAGCACGGTCAAATAATGTGACACATGAAAGGAGCTCCCTCCGTGGGGAGGCACATACAAGTTCATATGTGAACTGCGTTGGTGTGAATAGCCAAATCAGGAGGGCCACATGCTGCACGCTTACCGGCATTCAGTCCGGCCTTGAGAGTAAACTTCTTGAGCGGTATAGTGCGAACGCCGTCAGCCGTGAGTCAGTTGTTTCTCTATGTGGTCATGGCAACTAACGCCCTAGAGTTGTAGTTGCGCATGCACCTAGCATGCGACACTCGCCTGCCAGAACTGTGCATGTGTGTGTGCAAAGGAGGAGGTCAAATGCTTGAGGGGAGCTACGGCAACCGGGACGCACTGCAAACGCTGGCAGCAGAGCACTGCAGCAGTAAAAAAAAAAAAGAAAATGTGTAATGAAATGTGCGTCCCATAGCGCGATATAGATATGGAAAATCAATTCAGTAAAGTAAGGACAGGCTGTGCCTTCGTGCCGGCACACACGGCCTACTTGTAAGAATCTCCCTACTGGAGTGCGCTCAAATATGCCGGCATCCCTCGGGAAGGTGCCTAAAGCTGCCCGACACAATAAATGATGTGTCATGCAGAGGGAATTGGCACCCCTAGGAAGTTGCTGGCCCCTAAAACAATGTCAACCTGAAAAGTTACTCAGGGTGAAAATGGGGGGTTAATGTAATGCTGAGCTGGTTGGTGTGATTTATCTGAAGGGAGTGGCACCACTGGCTTCATTCAACCCATGGTCAATGGTGTCGAGTTTAAAGACCCACCAAGCCTCTTTGTGATTGAGAGCATTCCCGATATTGGTGTCTCCATGCACTTTGTCTGCCACCCACCACTTCATATCATCTTGGTTATGCTGTAGTTCTATGTAGTTGGAGACAAGTGGAGCAGTGTGACTTTTGCACCCGATTCTTTACCGGTGCCCCCCACCCCATGACCCTTTCAGCCCCCGTACATTTGCTTCAAGCTAGGCAACCCTCCATTTACAAATCTGTGTTTTCCTCCTTACAGAGACACATCCTTAGGCCCAGAAGAAGGCAGCCTCCACTGCCTGCCGAAACGTCTTTGGACCAGGAGCCCATTGCCCCTCTTGCAGTCCATATTACGCCATCAAGAAGTAACTTTCCGACGTCGACCTTGGATTGGTTTTTACTTACTCACTGCGACTATGGATTGGTCACGTTCACATCCAGGACACATCTTCGAACTGGTTGAGCGCCAATGATTGCATTTACTATAGTCAGAAATACATGTACACTTGACCTGACTGCATTGGCTCTAACTCTATGAGTTGTGCACATGATACAAGTCTATGTATGCATTAACTGACTGGATGAGAACCCTTTTTGCACACCGTGTCTGTTTTCAACAGAAACCTTTCTGTATTCTATGTATGTATATTCACTGTCTCACAATGTATTCAGCAATGTAAAAATGTGTGTTTTCATGTTATTATGTTTTAACAACATAAAGATTAACTTGTCAGAAGATATTCAAAATATAAGAAAAAGCAAAAAATAAATACTGGCTAATAATTAAACCGCTTATTTAGAGCAAGACATGTGTAATGGTTTATATATGTGTGCCAGTGGAGTGCAATTAATATATGTGGCACTACCCTACTCTTTGACCTGGTTTCCCAGAGCCTTGGCAGGGGTCATTGATTGCTCAGGCTAACTCAGTTGTAGCCACTCTTTGTTGCAAGCAATTGATACTGAAACTAGGAGTATGACGTAATTATACAAATGGGAAGACCAACCCCCACAGTTCTCTAACCTTTGCATTTCTGGTGCACATATGGCCAGAGGGGTTCTTCTAAATCTGACCAAAAGCAGGTAAAACAAATATTGTTATGCTTAGAACAGTCTGCGTCCCACATATCACTTTGAAGGCACACAATTGGCCTGCATGTGTGCACAGGCCAGGACTCCGTTCTGGTTTGACCCGAATCTGGGTCCACAGACCCAGCAAGAGGTGCAGGAGTGGCACAAGCAGGACCCCAATGCTGCAAAAAGTATAAAAAGAGACCTATTTTATCCCTACTGAGGTTTCCCCCACCCTAGGCGGGATGAGGAAGAGGCCAAGCGTGGTACAATGCACCCCCCAAAAACGAAATGAAAACATGGTTTCAGCCACAGGCAGCAACAAAGGTCTGCTGTTTTCATCCAGATCTAAAACCCAAGTGTTATACCCATGTTAACATATGTCCACAACAAATCCTCATTGAGCCCGAATGCCACTGGCAGAGGGAGGGTTGCCACTGTGCAGGCCCGAGTATTATTATTCGGGTACCAGAGCCTGTTACACCAACATATGCAGGGAATATGGGATGATGGTAGAATGCAATGATGAACACAGTAACCTATAATAGCCTTGAGCAAACACCTCAGAGGGTCTGTCACAGCTACTGGTAAAACATATTGCCAGCCATTGTTGTTCTAAAGTAGTAAAAGTGATTACCACCATTATTTTCTGATCCACCAATTTTGATGAATTTGTATGGTGCCGTTGGGGAGCGGGGCAGACATAACATATATACCTAATTTCCCACTCCATCGTACAAATTCGGGTGCATTAAATGCCAGCCTGAATTTTTAAACCAGTGCCAATTCAACAGATTCCAATGGAATCCGCCTGAAATTACCACCTGGTAAAAGGAAGTGGAATCCATTGTAAATGTTGCAAACAAAATGTACTGTAAGGAGATTTCACCTATGATTTACTCCTCACTTCTGCACCACGTAGTGAAAATGAGGAATATTGCACAGAGGTGACCTTTTGCACAAAAGTGCAAACTGAGGCGGTACGCTCTGTGCAATATACATGGAGACACAACAAGACCCTAATTGTGGTTGATGTTTGCAGAATATGTATAAATGGACCTGATAAATGAAAGTTTAAAAGTATAATTTATATGGTAGCATACGAGAAAAATAAGGGTATCAGATTCCTGTCTTTAGTTGTAGAATATGTTAATGGTTTGACAGTTAGAGATGGTGCATTTCTCAATGCTGTGTTCGGAGGTGGGTGGGGTGTGGGACAGGGGGGCTGGGCTCCCACCTCCAACAATCTGGCATGTGGAAAATTCAGAACTAACAGTAAGTTTATTTGTGGAGTAAAAAAGTGGAGTTCACGGCTGGCAGGACATCAAAGCAAGTGTATTGCCCTGGGATACCTGTCCCAGGTCTGAGCCCCTCTCTTGGACTACCAAGCTGAGGTCACAGGTGTGAGCAAAACAGCCTGTTAAAGGAAGTCCCTCATGAGATGTCTTTATACAGGTGTCATGACCACTGTCAGGGGCCACAAGCTGTGCCACAAGCAAGCCCCAACATTTACTCCGAGGGCCTCAAGACTTCTGCAAAAAGGCTCCTGGAGCCAGTCCTGGCGCATCTGGCACCAGGCTCATGTACTGTAAGGAGATACTTACCAGGCTTACTTTCAATTGACTACATGGGTCTTTAAATCCAACATGGAAGCAACCACACAGACTAGTTCCTAAGAACCAAGCCATGCGGTCCAGTGTTCTGGGTGTGGCAGGTCTGGAACTACTTTCCCTGGTACTACTTTACCTGGGCTATATAAACCACACCCTGACTGCAGAACACGCTTTGCGTTATTCTGCAACTAACAGCGTGACGCTCACTGCGTCCAGCTCCTGGTCTTCAGCATCTTCCTGTAGCCCTGCAAGAACAAGAACAAGAATTTTTTGTCTTACCTGAGAATACACCATCCAGCACTCAGAATCTCAAACGGGCTGCAATCTGTGGAAACCGAGAGAAGAAGAAACACCACTCACCTGTCAGTACTAGCTTAAGGACTTCCAGCGAACCGCTACCACAGCTGCTGCTCGAACATCGCGACCTGCAACACCGAGAAAAGAAGAAAACAATATTAGAACGTGCATGCTCCCAAAATATCGAATTCCGTCGGTCTCACCTGAATTCCGTCGCGCTACGCCGCGCTTCCATTCGGAGCCCCACAGCAACACCCTGCAAAGGAAAAGGAAACTATTCAGGTTTGCTTTCAATATTTAACAACCGCACAGCGCTTAACTTACCTTAACGGATTCCGGGGCCCAGTTTTTTCATCGCGCTCTCATCCACTCGCAGCACCACTGCGGCCTGTAAGGAGAAGAAGAAGAAAACACAGGTTAGCTTTAAAAGACAATAAAGGCGCGGCGCTCTGCGCTTTCTCTTACCTAAAAACATGCCTCTTCATCCGGCATGCCAGCAGCAAGACATTTGCACCTGAAAAGAAGGTGATAAAGACATTAACCAAGTCCCACCACAAACAGAACAAAGACTTGCAATTAACAAATCTACCTGCCTATCAGCAGATTCGGGGTCACAGCAGGCCTGGGCCCAAGGAAGGCGCAATGCACCAGTGAAGCAACTTGGGCAGCTCACCAACAAACGTCAAGCGCCCCTGCACAAGAAATGCAGGACGGATAGCTCACCCTACAAATAACTAAGGTGAGAAAGAACCAGTGGGAAGGGGATCGGTCATAGAGAGGTGGGATATTCACCCATTAGAGACAGTTATCACAAATCCTCCCTTCTGTAATTGCAGATTCATTATTCAGCACTGGGCAACTACGCATCCAGGGTTCCAGATCTCAGAGCCTTCCAGACGCCCCCGGGGATTTCAGGTGAGCGTAACAGGGCTGCACTAGCAGCCCGACTTGTGAGCTGTCAGTGAGGAAAGAAGGAAGATAAGACCAGTGAACAAAGATGTTATCAGTTGACACCCTGCAGAGTGGCACTGTAGCAGTGCCTGGTCCCTCAGAACCCATTGTAATGTGGCGATGCCCGGCTGAATGGCTGTCGAGTCACCAAAGGGAAGGGCATCTGGATTTCCCACCTGGGGTGATCACTCCAAGACAACTCAAAAATGCTGGAGGGCTTTTATTGAAATGGGTAATGCGCAATTACAGTTAATGTATTATTTAATGTTCCACTTAAAGTGGGCACCATCATGCTATTGGCCTGCAACAAGCACTCACTGCCCACTTTTATTTTTAGGCACATACTAATTCCTCTCCTCCATTATATCACCAGTGTGTTACCGTTCAGATGAGGAGTGAGACAATCATCCCTATGGCAAAGACACTGCCTTTCAACCTCGTCACTATGCCAAAGACTTTGAGAGAATCTGTTTTAACTATAAGGGGGAAGGGGGGACGAGAGAGAAAGAGAAAGAGGGAGAGAGAAAGAGAGAGAAAAAGAGAGAGCGAGAAGGTTGAAGCAAAAGCCACTGCCCCCTCCAGGTGCTTTGTACATATTTGCTTCATGGTTAGCTTCTTCTGGTTCATGGTTTTCCCGGTTTATGGAACAAGTTAGTTACCTGTAACTATTGTTCTTCAGCATGGGTCTGGCATGGATTCACATGGTCATGAATATTCACCGTCGGCAGGTTGGGAATCCTCAGTAAAAAGAAAAGGTCTCACTTTCACTTACAAACTGTATTTCTCCTCTAATCCAATCACTGCCCTTTGGGTCATACTGCCCCCATCCAATGACAGCCCTCTCCCTAAGCCCTTCCTCTGGCAGCCATCTTCAGATTTGGTAAGCATGTAAAGTGGCAGTATGTCCAAGAAGAGACGCAGAGGGGACGGGAGGGAGGGTTGGCATGATATGATATGGCATTTATAACGCGCCTATACACAAGTGTTTCCATGCCAGACCCATGCTGGAGAACAACAGTTATACGTAAGTAACTTGTTCCTTCTCCAGCATGGGGTCTGGAATGGATTCAAATGCTCAGGAAAAACGAATACACAGCAGTATAGCATTAAACAACCACGGGAGGTGGCAGGGCTCAACAGAAGCACTCAACTCTTATCTCTAAAACAGACTCACCTCAGAAGAACAGGTTGCGTAGCACTGCTTGGCAGAGACTAGACTCCTCCCTGGAATCCCTGTTGACGCAGTAGAACTTTGTGAAGGTGTGCATGGACCTCCATGTAGTAGCCCTGCAGATGTCCAGCAGGGGCTTACCAGTTAGGAAGGCTGTTGTCACAGCGATCGCTCTGGTGGAGTGGGCTCCCGGACAGCCAGGCAGCGATTTGGTTCGCCAACCGATGACAGTGCATGATGCAGCCAGAGAGCTACCTTGAGATGGAAGCACATGAGCCTCGTCAGAACCACGTTGATTGCCCACGGCGGGAGAAGAGCCTTCACCGGCGGGCAGAAGGAAAACGTCCTTTGTGGAATTCCTTGATGGGTCGATGGGACCAAAGTGAAGACCTTCCTGGAGACCTGGTGTAGCAGGAGATAGCCGCCATATGTACCTTGATCAAGGCATGTGCCAGTCGGCCCTTGGCTAAGGATAGCAAATATGGAAGGATCTGCAGGATGGGGCTTGAGCCCATGTAATGCGGACGTGACTTTGTGAAGTTCCCACTGTGATCCTGCTAGATCCTCGAAGCGGCTGTTCTACACAGCTTATATTTACATCGAAACACACCCCTGTGTGTGTGAAGCCAGCACCCACTTAGCCAACCTTCTCCCGACGAAAATCGGAGCCGGAGAACTGACTTATTAACATTGCAGTCAGAGCCCCCCCACGCTCCAAGATGGCGTCCGTCATAAAGCTACGCAGCTACTGAAGACCGACAGGCAGAGTGAAATCCGGCCGCCAGGTGTCTGCGGCTTGGGAGATAAGCCGTGGGACCCGGCAGAGTTGCCCGCTTTTGCCCATGCTATATATATTAGCCATGGACCCAATTGTGGCATACCTACCCAAGGAATATTTAGACACAGGCATTATGGTAGGTGGGAACAGACACCTGTCCTGCTGTACCTGTGTGAGCCACAACACAACCTACCTATGATCCTTGAGGTGCTTTTGCAGAGTTATCCGGAACCTCTTTCAGCAGACTGAAATCCAACCAATTACCGTTGGGCGGACTCTGAGACGAAAACGTGGCTGCTCTACCTGAATTGGGCCTCCCATGGGAGGTGAAATCCTTTAGATATCTGGGAATCAGGATCATTCATTCATTCATCCAAGGACAGGCATACACACAACACGCTCAGGGTGGTAGATGGCCTCAGGAAATCTATGCCTTTCTGGTGCCGGCTCCCACTGTCACTTATGGGTGGGGTGGCTATTGTCAAAATGATTGTCCTCCCTTGGTTACTTCACTGTTTCATTAATGTCCACTACTACATAGGAGCAGCCTTCGTTCGTCTCCTAGACTCATTGATCAGAGACTTTCTCTTTGGCTCAGGCTGCCATAAGCTGTCCCTTTCTGTGTTGTGCCCACCTTACAACCTTACAAGGACGGGGGGTGGGTGGTACAGCTGCTGAGGTTTGAGCTTTATTATCTGGCTGCTCAGTTGAGTTACATTTCACAATGGCTAGCTGATAGCCCTATGTCAGAATCGACACTGCTACGGCACCTGGTGTCAGTGGCCAAGCTATAAGAAATCCTGTGGCTCCTAGCAAACTGCATGGACTCCATGCCCCTGCTTGTCAGGCTGAGTAGACAGATCTGGTCCAGAGCTACAAAGGTGCTTAAGCGGATCCATCCCTACTACTCCCCTCATGTCCCAATAGTTGCACATATGTGCGCAAACAGACGACTTGGGTGTCTCTAGGCTCTGAGAGGAATGTGGCGTTTACACTTGGGTGGAGGTGTACGATGGAGTTAGATTCAGAGACATGGAAAATCAGAGTCAACTGGGCCTACCCAAGGGACAATTTTTGAGATACATGAGGGTAAGAGGAGCGGCGAAATGTAGATGGGAGGGCTGGCCAGAAGAGACACCATTCCTGACCTTGTCCTACTTACTGGAAGAGGGTTGGAGGCCTGTGTCCAGACTCTATTGCTGCCTGTTGGGCGGTTCCAGTCACAGAAATCCAGATATAAACTGGAGATGGAACGTGGACATGGGTTCCGTACTCAGGGACACTGAATGGGACCGGGTGCTGGGTTTCCCCAAACACTTATCGTGTAACGCCAGGTTTAGAGTACTGCAAATACATTTACTTCATCGCACATGTATGACGCCCAGTAGATTGGCCAAATTCAGTGACAACACACGACCCACTTGCCCCTGGTGCCATCAAGACAATGTGGACCTTATCCATATGTTTTGGAAATGTGTGAAGGCACAGGCATTCTGGTCCTGGATTGAACAGGCTTGCAAGGGAGCTGGGGTAATTAGATTTAACTGGTCCCTGAGAGAATGCCTGCTGGGGGCATACCTTAGGCAAAGTAAACAAACAGGTTGATAAATGTATGGATTTCGCTTGTATATTGGCGAAAGGACGAATTGTCTTGTCATGGAAATCCCCTGGGGGGCCCCCAATACAAGCTATGGTTTCGTGAATTTGGCACTTGGTGCGAAGCCGAAACAAGAGCCTGGACACTGGCACTGCGTCCTCACATCTTCGCAGCCTGTAAATTGTTAGTTTCTTCCATGTTCCACCCACGGACGATAAGCCACAGTGAATGCCCTCCACATCCATCTTACATTTTACTTTATGTTCCACGATAAATGACTTCATTTCTTGCCCTTCCAGCAGCCTCTGCCCACACCCGAATTCCAACCTTTGCACTTGATCAAGTTGTAATGCACATGTTACTGCACTGACACGAATATCTTGCTTCATCACCCTCACCTAGTGCCCAGACCTAAGTTTATGTATGGAACGTTTATGTTATCATGTTGGTTTGAACATGTATGTTCATTATGCTAAATGCCTTAGAAGGACCAATGCTGCTTATATAATCTTTCTACTCATAACTGTATTGTTTTTTTAATCACTCCGAGTTCAATTAACAAAATTTAAAAATAAATGGAAGGATCTGCAGGGCTGTGATCCGAGGGGTAATCTTCAGCGACCAGAGCCACATAGCGAAATGCTTACACTTGAGACCGTAGCACTTCAAAGTCGATGAGGCCCTGGCCTTGGCGAGGACCTACCTACAGTCCGCAGGCACCTTGTATCCTCCAAACTCTAGGGCTACAGGAGCCACGCGCTATGGTTGAGCGATCCTCGGTCGTGTTGCAGGACTGTGCCCCTTCTCTGGTAAGAAAATCCGGGACCGCTGGTAGCTTGATCGGAGGCGATGCCAAAAGGCTTAGAATTTCCGCATAACAAATCTGCCTCAGCCATGCCGGGGCGATGATCATCATCCTGCACCAACACAAGGTATTGCTGACTTGTAGCATGAGAGGCAACTGAGGAAACACGTACAGAAACAGGTCTTCCCACAGGAAGGAGAATGTGTCTCCCAGGCTCCTCGGTTGGTGGAATCTGCTGACAAACGTCTGGCATTTGGAGATTGCCGCTGTCGCAAACAGATCGATCTGGGGACTGCCCCACTTGGCGAAGGTGTGGTCCACCTGGTCCTGCCGAAATTCCCACTCGTGGCAGGAGCAAAATTCCCTGCTGAGGGAATATGCAATGGTGTTCTTGACTCACGCTAGGTGTAGAGGGACGAGGAACATTTCTTGTCCGACGGCTCAGCGTGACAATTTCTGCGCTTCCTAGGAGAGCGTCGGGGACCGAGTGCCCCCTTGTTTATTGATGTAGAACATTGTGTTGGTGTTGTCTGTGAAGATCCTCACCATCTTGCCCTTCAGAGACGGAAGGAATGACTTGAGGGCCCAGGAAAAATGCCCGTAGCTACAGGATGTTGATATGGAGATCCTTCTCCTCCAGTAGCCACAGGCCTCTGGCATGCAGACGTTTGGAGTGGGCTCCCCAGCCTTCCAAGGAAACGTCCGTTTGACAGATTCCTGAATGCAGGGTTCTGAAACCCTGGGCGATGTTGGAGCAGTTGTCCCACCACCTTATCACCCAACAGAATTTGTCGTCCCAGAGTGATCTTGTCTGCAAATTTTCCAGACACTTGTACCCAGCAAGCGTCCATTAACTCCTGAAGAGGTTGCATCTGTAACCTGCAGAGCTGGATAAGGTAGATGCAGGACCACATCATGCCGTGCAACGACTTGATGGTCCGCACTATGGCCGTCTTCATCGACAACAGCCCCTGCACCTTCCCCTGAATGGCCGCTACCCTGGGTGATGCTAGGGCGGACACTGTATGGAGTCTGGTGTCAAGCAGGACTATGGATAGTTGATGGAGAATCCCAGCTCAGTCAGCAGCCTGACGGCCGTCTCAGTGTGTCCGACGGCCGAATCTCGCGAGCAGGACCGGATGAGCCAGTCGTCGAGGTACGGCTAAACGTGAATCCCCCGTAGACGCAGATGGACCGCCACTGTTGCCAGGCACTTCGTGAACACTTTGGGGGCTGACTTCAAGCCGAAAGGTAGGGCCTTGAACTGGTAGTGCTGTCCCTGCACTAGGAAGCGTAGACACTTACGGCATTTCCTGTGAATGGGGATGTGGAAGTAGGCGTCCACCAGGTCCAGCAACGTCAAGAAATCCCCTCTCTCCAGTTGGCCGAGCATGTGCTGCAACGTGACCCTCCTGAATTTCTGAGACTTTAGGTACTTGTTCAGACCTTGCAGGTCTAGAATGGGCCTCCAGCCCCCCCCCCCCCCCCGTCTTCGTTCTTACTAAGAAGTATCTGGAGTAGACTCTGGAGCCCAGGAGTCACTGGGGAACCAGCTCTATCGCCCCTTTTCGTAGCATGGCCGTACTTCCACCAAGAGCTGAGGGTAGTGCTGCTCCTGATGAGCCACCAGAGAGATCCGCGGACACCTTTGCTGAAATTCCAAGGTATGTCCTGCACCCATCTGTCAGTGGTGAGCTTTTCCCACTCGCTGACTAACCTAGTCAGCCGCCTCCCACCGCGGTGCACGGGTGGGGGCCCGGCATTTTGGCTGGTTGAGGCTTGCTGCGGCACCGGCCCCCTGCGCTGCTGGAGACAACGCTGTCCTTCTCCCCCGTAGGCCAGGGGAACAGCCTCTGTGGGATTCCTGGGGTGTGGATCTGGAAGGATGACAGTACGAGGAGGAGAAACCTTTTGAAAACCTCCCCGACTTTCCTCTGGAGGAACAAAAGGAAGAGCAGTGCTGTTGGAGGGTTGCCAGGGCAAGGGCTGTATTAGGCACTTGGGTGTGGATTCCAGTACCCGGTACTTCTTCTCTAGCCTATCCCATTTGGCTGGAGTCATGCAAGGGTTCTTCAAGAGGGCTAGATCCTCCTCCCACACGTCATCCAGGAGGGGCACTACCATGATTGTCTTCCTCTTAGCCTCGAGCCTCTTGGACAGAAACCCCTCCTTCCTAGTTTCTTTGGGCACAAGCTCTAACAGCTCAGAGGCTCTGACAATCATGGAATGGAACGATCCCACCACGTCCAGTGAGGACGGCCCAGGCAGTGGGGACCCGCTGCCCGCTCTGACGATGTCGTCGTCCTTCATCGTGGCCGTATCCATCCCTGTACCTGTGTCTGGGTACGCTGAGGGAGATGCGACCCAACGCGGATGAGGAGGCTGAAATTAGGGCATCAGTTGGCGATTCCTTTTCTTTGTCTGCAGTTGGACGGGGAACTGGGGGACCATTGGAACAGGCCCTTGTGGCATCCTCTTCTGGATATCGACACCAAGGTGTGGAGGTTTGATAGGATGTCCAGAGAGACATCCATCCCTCGGCGAAACTGGCATGATCGGAACATTAGGCCCTGCGCCGTCATCACCGTTGTCGTCCTCTTCCACATCCTCATAGTCCGAGTGTAAGGACTCCGAACCCTCATCGTTCGTGTCCTCCTCTCTGGCGTGCCAGCAGACCATGTCAAAGTCACCACGGCGGCCTCGCATGAGGGAGGGATACCTTCAGCGCTGTGGGGGCTACCTTGTCAGGGTCAGCCCCTTTAGCGATCGAGAGAGCAGCATCAACCAGCTCTATCGTCGACGAAGACTTCCCTGTGACGCATGGGCCTTCTTGAGCAGCTCAGCCTTCTCCTCTGTCCGTGGCTTCTCGGGCTTCTCCCACAACTTAGCCTGGTTGGACGACTTTCTCTGGTAATGGAGGCGGGGGTGATATCAACTGCACCATGTCTGCCATGGGATGCGCTTCCGCGGTGACCTCGGTGGACCCGGACTTGCGGTGTGTGGCCTTAACATGGGCCCCCACGGATGAGGCACCCTCACAAGACTAAGAAGACCGCTCCTTGGAGCGACCGGCCTTGGGCGAGGCATGCCCCTGCTCGGAGCAGAGGCCTGGGCGTTCAGCCACGCTGCCAGTCTACTGTGCCTGTCCTTTGTCGTATTCATGGAGAATCTGCAACATTTCTCGCGATTTTCTTCCTTGTGGTCCGGATGCAGGTAGTAGAGGCATTTGTTACGCTCACCTGGCTCCCACAGGGGCGTCGATCTGAACTGGGATGACGGACTGGACTGGCCCACCTAGCTTCGTTTGCTTGGCCCGTAGGAATATTCTTCTGCAAATGGAGAAAGGGAATTAACCACCTGTGGAGTTGAGCGTTAACCCCCCCCATCCCCGCTGTTCTCCCCACTGATCACCTTTGGTGTCCCCTCTTATAGTCTCGCCTGATGGTTTGGAAAGATGAGCTCTCCATCCTGCATTGAGCGCAAGGGCGTGTAGATAACCAGTTGCTTCACTGGCTCGAAGGAATTGGTGAGTACCAGAACAATATTGACTCAGATTCCCGGCAAGACGCCGTAAGTATGTAGTTCTTAAGAGTTCAAATGTCTGACTTTCACTCTTGTCCGATTCCTTGCAGGTTGCAGCTTGACCCTAGCGAAGAGTTCCTCGTGGCAACCGGTAATATTCAGGTAAGGATTTGTATTATCCACCACAGTTCGATAAAATAATGTCAATATGTAACCTGTTGCTTTCTCCCTTATTCAGGCGCTGAGAGAAAGTATGAAGTCTCGAGGAATAATGCCTCCAGCAGTAAAATCAGGTAAGTCTATTGTGGTGAGGAGGTTTCCCCTTGTTTGTCCCTTTGTTTCACCTTGCTGTCCTTTTGTTTCCCCTTAGGGGCCGGGGTTCGGCAAGGATGCAGTGGAAGCTGCGCCGACCCGTGAAGAGGAATAGTACCCCCGGTGGTAAAATCAGGTAAGTCTATGCAGGGTAACTAATTTTGCCTCTGTGTATTCCCTTGGCTCACCTTGCTGTTTTTGTCTTCCCCTTAGGTGCCGGAGTGCGGCGGGAGCATGCAGAAGGATGCAGTGGAATGTGAAGATGCTGCGAAGGTCGGTGAGCTCAGCGCGGCGCTGCTGCAGGCAAGGCGACGCGCATAAAATAACTTCTTTCTTCCAGCTCGAAGGCGCAATGGATCGGGAATTCAGGTAAGGATCAAAGGTATTGCTCTTGTTCTAACCTTTTCTCCTTCTTTCTCCCTTTTTCTAGGAGCTCCGGACTCGAGGCGGGCGTGGCAGAAGACTGGATGCAGACTTGCAGGCACAGTGAGCGTTACGCTGCTGGATGTAGAATAACGCGAAGCATGTGCTGCTCTTCGGGCGTGGTTTAAATAGCCTCCAAAGTAGTCCCAGGTAAGTATTCCCCCCCAGCCCCAACCGAGTAAAAAATAGTCCTTAGGTAAAGTAGTCCCTTCCAAGCCTCCTTTGGCTTGGAGTTCTTGCAACATGGTCTGCATCAGGTGAGTTTGCAGCATGGTCTGCATCAGGTGAGTTTTAATCTATGATCCTTGCACCTATGGCACCAGGACTGACTCTCCATATGAGCCTGGCGCCATAGGCGCCAGGACTGCACCCAAATAACCCCTAGCAGGGATTGTTGGGCTTGCTTAGTATAACTTGATGCCTGTTTCCGGGGTTGCTGGACTTGGTCTGGGTCCCCGGGGGTAGGCATCATGACAGCATTGCAGGTGCTTGTCCTCCACAAACACATTTCGGAGCCCGCACTTGGTGCAGGACTTGAAGAGGGACCTTCCTTCTTTCTTCTACTCCATCATGGTCGGAGGACGTGAAGAAGCCAGATGGCCTTCTGGAAACTTTGACGATCTTCGCCCTTGAGGGACGCTGAAGTTCACCGACAAAGGACCACCGCTGTCTTCAGATGGAGAGAAGAGCACATAGCCTCTTTTGGAGAAAAAAAACGAAGGGACTCACCAGCTGTCTACTGTCCGTCAAGGGCTCATGCAGCCTAAAAAAATGGATTTGACATGTTCTGTACACAAAATCCAGAAGGGGACAGATTATGAAAATAAGATGTGAATGAGACTGCAGGGCAAAGATAACATTAGCAGGAGCAGTGAAATATGGACAAAATTAATGAACATTTGTTTAAAAATAATTAGTTTATCCCGGGACTAGGCCTCACGGTTTGTAAAAGTCTGCAGGGCTGCAGTGTGTTTCTGTATAAGGTAGCAAAACGTAGAGCAGCATGTTCTGACAGAAACCGCTGACAATGAAGAAAGAAAGGCTTTGGAGCATCCCTTGTATGGAAGGAGTAGAGTTTGGGATGGAGCCATGCCCATATCCAGTGACGTTAGTACAGCAAGTTAGGACTATATAAACCCCTGCCTGGGATCACTTTGGCAGGGGAAAGGAACGGAAGAGGGTCAGGAGAAGACCGTTCAGGCAGCAGAGTCCTTTGCTACTATCCTCTTTTTTGTAAGATTAAACTCGGTATCCTTGCAAAATAGACTTTTGGCCTCATTTCCCTAGAGGGGTGTATTTTTTCTGGTGCGAGTGTAATTAGGGACACCTTTACAACCTGCGTTCACCCAAACAGATCAATGGATGTGTTTTGACCAGTAGTTCATCTAATACCACAGGAACAAAACTACTATAATCATGAAGAGGGCACATTTATCTTTTAATGTGCATGAATGACTTGCAAAGAAGTATTTCTCACAAAAATAGTTCTGTTTTACAGTTGAACATATTTTTACTCGTTTATAAAATACTCCCATTGGGGACTGCACTCACATTTTTAATCCCTACAAAATCATTTTACTCCCAACTATCAAAAATAAGGAGTAACATACTCTGACTTCAAAATCTTATCTGGAGCACTGACTAACTGCTAACGTTTTCTGATCGGGGATGGATGGGAAGGGTGACGAGGAATCTGCGGGAGAAGAATCCATAGAAAGAACATTACAGTGAGTAATTTCTCCTTCAATGGCTTGCCTTTCTCCCGCACATTCCTCATCAGATAGACTCCCAAAGCAGTGGACAATGGAGGCGGGCAGAAGCTCACAGCAATAGGTTATGTAACATAACAGGTGGGCAGTCATAATTTCGAAAAAAAAAATGTCGACCGACAAAAATGTCTGTCGAAAAAAAAAATGTTGACTTTCATTTTTTTTAATTATATATTTATTTTAGGGGTTCGGGAGTTAAAAAAAAAGGGAAAAATTAAAAAAAAAAATTTAAAAAGGGGGGTTGGGGGGGAACCCCCCCATTTAAAAAAAAATGCATTGAAAAAAAAGTCGACATTTTTTTTTTCGACATTTTTTTCGAAATTTTGACTGTCGACGTTTTTGTTGTCGACATTATGACTATAAACCTATGTAACACTGCCCTACCAAAGTGTGTGTCAGCCCCACGGGTGACATCCAGGCTATAGTGCCTTGTAAAAGTATGGAGTGAGGACCAAGTTGCCACCTGGCAAGGGTCCCGAATTGGGACCCCCCCCTCTGCAAGGCTGTAGATACAGAGATCCCTCAGATCCATCGGGAAATGTTTGCTTGGTAACAGTTAGACCTCTTCTGGATAAGGAATAGGCCACAAATAACTATTCTGTCTTCCTATATTCCACTGTCCTTGCCACATAAAAACTTAAGGCCCTTTTGGGAACCAAACAATGAAAATGCTGCCCTTCCTTAGAGGGGAGCAGAGGTAAGTAGAATAAAAGGCAGATCTATAGCTTGCGAAATGTGAAATTCTGACACCACCTTTGGAAGAAACCCCAGCCTTACCTTAAGCAAAACCTTTTCGCGAAAGAACCGTTAAAATGGGGGTTTACCGCAATGAGCCTGCAACTCACTGACCCGCCTGGCGTTAGTAATGGCAACCAAGAAGGCCGTCCTCAGCGTAAGCAGACGCAAAGAACAATAGTGCAAGGGCTCAAAAGGGAGCCACCATCAGGAACGTGAAAACCAGATTCAAATCCCAATCTGGGATAACAAAAGGAACCGCCAGAAACTTATTCACAAGGCCCTTCAGAAATTGGCCCATAACCGGAATCGTAAAAAAGGAACTTTGATCCGAAGACCTCTTGAACACAGACAAAAAACCCAAATATCCTTGGACTGCGGTGACCTAAAGGCCTAAAGAGGCCAGTGACAGAAGGAACTCCATCACTGGAGGGAGCAAGAGATAGGGACAATCTCGCATTCCTTGCACCACACCTCAAATCTTCTCCACCTGCAGGCATACATGCATCTCGTAGATGATCTGCGTGCAGCCTGCAACACCTCGAGCACCTCCTCAGAGAGGTCCCAGTCATCATATCTAATCCTCTCAAGAGTCACGCATGTAGTTTGAGGGACTCGGGGTTCAGGTGGAGCACCCCCGACTGAGTTAGAAGATCCGGGCAACGAGGCAACCAGAGAAGTGGGCAGATGGTCAGATCCCATGTCCTCCTCACCCAATTCGGGGTGATCAAGATCATGGTGCTCGAAACCTCCTCAACCTCCTGAGAATCCAAGGAATGACAGGGATCGGAGGGAAGGCGTAGAGGAGAGGGAAGGTTGCAACTCCAGCCTGTTGATGGGCCACCTGGCTTCCATTACTGACCAAAGGCTGCTCACCTAGAAGTCCTCGCAGTGAGTGCCCCCAACTCTTCAGAAACGCATCGCATCCATGACCACTCGGGCCTGAGGCCACGGAGGTCAGAAGGGTTCCCCCCGCTAGTAAATTGGCCCATCAGTACAGGTTGTTGACCACTGACCTGAACACCCAGAGTAGGTCCTTGAGAGTTCCTTGAGAGTTCCGAGGTCTGACCTCGTAGGAGCCCTTATAAAGATCTAATTCGGAGGCTGGCCTCTGGCACTAGAAAAATGGAGGTGGAGGTAGGAAGCTGCTGGTAAGGTGGTGTTCTGGAACAGACTCACCCTCTGCGAAAAGCGGTTTACTCTCTTCTCGGGTGGGAAAGCCTTCCCTACCCGAGCGTCTAGGACTGCTCTGATCAATTGGAGCATTTGGGCTGGTGTTTTGTGGGACTTCTGCAAGTTCAGGGAGAAGACCCGCCTGTGGAGTAGTGAACAGGTGTACAGCTTGGTGAAGACCCTTGGTGCAGAGGTCAACCAAAAGAGGAGCACCTTGAACAGACAGTGCTTTTGATGCATCGGCACTTGAAAGTAGGCGTCCTGAAGATCTATGGACACCAGCCAGTCCTGTAACTCGAGAGCTTGGAGAATCTCTCTCAAGGTCACCATCCTGAATCTGTCTTTCCTCAAAAACTTGTTCAAGGCCCTGAGGTCCAAGATGGGACAGAGACCTCCTCCCTTCATGGGTACCAGGAAATACCGGGAATACCAGCCCGATCCTCTCTGCTCAGGCGGTACCTCGTCCACGGCACCCTTCAACAACAGGTCTCCCAGTTCTTCCGGTAGCTCCTGTTCCGGTTGGCATGGAGGTGGTGGGGGTCTGCACAAAGGTTTCTTTAAGAAGGGCAGACAATAACCCCACTGCACAAGCTGAAGGACACAGGCGTTGGAGGTAATCTCCCACCATTAAGGCCTATGCTCGGACAGCCATCCACCAACTGGAGAGTTGTGGGAGGGAAAAATCAAAGTGGCTTTGAGGAAGAAACCGCTGCTGCTGCTGCCTAGTGGCCTCCGGAAGCCCCCCTGCCCCTTCCGGAGTGCTAGAAAGGCTTCTGCCACTGCCTGATTTGCAGGAGCTATGCCTTCCTGTCGTAAAGAACCTAAACCCTGAAGCCCCTACCTCTAGAGGCAAAGCTGAAGGCAGGCTTGGCCGGCTACACAGCTAGGCACATCAATTTTGCAGAAAGCTTTGACTCCTAGAAACTCTCCAGGGGGGAAGTCAGTTTTTTGACCAAAGACGAATTCCCCGTCAAAGGGCATGTCCAGCAACCTAGTCTGGACATTTGGGTAAAAACACAAGTAGGCCTGTCTCTTAAGTGCAACGCTGATCCCATGGACCGGCCAATGCAGTCCGCCAGGTCCAGGCCAGTTTGCAGCGACTGCCTGGTGTTATACTTGATTTATGCTCGATTCAAAATGGCACGGGCGCGCAATGCATTCTGGGAGCGCTCGGAGCCATGTTGGATATTTACTTCACACCGCAGTGAAAGGCTGCACACATTTTGCTGAAGTGTTAGATTCACAGTGCTGAGACAAATATGCTTTTCCAAACCTGGTATGCAGTCAAGGCAATTTCTGCTGGGAAAGCTAACGTTGTTATGGCTTGCTACTGTTCTCCGTGGAGCGTGTTTTTAGACCAGGGAGGCCCTGCATTCCTTGAGGGGAGCTCTCGATTGACCCAGCTGGCAACCGACGGCTGTTCTTCAACTGCGCAGGTGCAATTTCCAGAATGTTTGAGAGTTAACTCCCCATTGTGGAATGTGTATATATGCGGAAACCCGGAGGGGGTCAGGTGAGACTTCAGCCAGAGAAGGACGCTTACGTCTGGCCTGTCTGTGAGCTGTGGTACTCTCGGCCTGGCTGACCCCGGGGTCTTCCAGCCACTTCTGGATGAGATGAGGACTTCTATTACGCTCATGGTGATGTATTCCCTTTTGACTTCTTTACTTCTTCTATGATCTACAACCTTACTATTTCTATGAGTTATTTCTATGTACTTGTAAGCTTTGAATAAATAGCCGTAAAGAGCTGATTTATCTTCTAAGAGTGCGTGGTTGTGAGTTATTGTGTCGGTCTGTTTTTTTTGGTACAGAGTAGCTGCTCTATAATTGCATTGATGATTTATGGGCGTTTTGTGCACTTTTCGGGGGAGAGCAGTACACCTGGCCACCTCCTTCCCATCGTCCACCAGCTGTACAAAGCCATCTCACAGCTCCCCTTGTACTGGGCTGCTTGTTCAACCGTCTTCCAAAAGAACAAAGGAATATTTAGCAAACCCCATGAAAAATTACTAGCCTTCCAGACCATGCTGCCAGAGGTGAAAATCTTTTTTTTGCCATGGCATCCAGCCTCTTGCTCTCCCTGTCAGGAGGCAGATTCGAGGTGAATGAAGCTGCCCTGGTGGAAACTGTGGCCGCCTGAACAACTAGTCCCTCCGGGGACAGGTGAGAGGACAATAAGGACAGGTTCCCTCCTGCCAGCCTGTACTTGCTAGTGAACATGGCGTTGAACAGGGTAATAGAGCAGAGCCTTTGCCACAAGGAGGCGAAAGGGTCTGCTATAGCCAGATTTAGTAGAATATGTTTCTCCGTAGTGGGACCTTCGTCCAAGATACGAGTTAGTTCATAGCCCTGGGCTGGTACTGCAGAAGCATTCAGCCCCAGTGTGTCGACCACTCTGTTTACCAGTGCTCCGAATTTGGCAAGGGCATGAGTATATGGCTGAGCTTGCTGCAACTCAACATGCAGGGATGTATCTAGCCCCCTGGCATCGTGCAATCCTTGTGCCAAGGCCAGGAGGTCTGCATGGTTATCAAAATAATCTACTCCACCAGTGCATGAATAGATAGGGTCACCCCCGAAAATTTGCGCCAAAGATCCAAAGAAATCAGACCGGGCAATTGGGACGAAGGATTGATCGTCGATAGTCATTGTGGAAGACTTATTCTACCATGTCGAAAGGGTGGCTGTTGGCGTCGGCCGAACTCTGGGCACCGAGGGCGTGTCGGGAGATAGAGTCTTCGAAGGCTGAACAGCCTTCTTCGGCGCCGGATGCCAATGGTGTCGGTATCCGTGCTTGAACGGGGTCATCGCTACCGAGTGCCGTTGAAGCCACTGCAGCCTGCTGTTTCAGGGGTGCACCTGCATCTACAGCTGCCTTTTCGAACATTGCAAGCATCTGTGACTTGAAGTTCTCCCATTCCTAACGAGTAGTCGGCCCCTCCGACGACTTACCTCATTCTGACGAGGAGCCAGAGTTGCGTCAGTGTCGGGGATGCCTGTTCTTTTTATGAGAGGGCGACGAAGAAGAATGGCTCCATGAGTGGGAACGCTTCTTCATATTGCGCCAATGTCTACTCTCCTTCGCAGGGGTAGGCCCCTCAGTTTCGGCCTCTGAGGACCGACCGGTCGACCGCACAGGTGACTTTTGATGGCAGTCGGCCCTCTGCAAGCTTGACTGACCCTCACACTTATATATACAACAAATTAATACAAAGCTTGGTTGACTTTCTTAAATACCACAAAATAGCATACGATGTTGAAATCAAAATGTATAACCAGTAATCCTTGTGGCCAGGGTTGGATTCCCTTCTCCTCGATCAAGTCAGGAATATTCAAAACTATTTCAAGAACATTCTGTATAGTAGCAAATTTCCATTCAATGTGTCATACAACGTCTTTTCATTCAATGTCTGCTTTCACTTGGCAAAGTGATTGTCTCTCTTCCAAAGGTTTGTTCGCAAATCCTGTTTAAGTTTTAACAACTTCCGGTCTAGAAAAACAACAGTCTTTTTCTTCCAAATACCTCATGCTTGAGATAACAGAAATCTCCTCCTCCAACCATAACTTCACAAATCAAAAGTAAGTGTTCTTTTCCCAAGTGGCCAATCACTTGTAAGCACCTCCTACTACCTCAAATGAAATTTAGTCAGGATGGTATCAACAAACAGTTACTGAAAATCAGCAGTAACGTGATGGAGTCAGCATTTCTTTTTCACCACAATCAAAGTACTTCAAATCACGTCTTGTGCCTGGTCCACTCGCCTGCCAGGACTACCTCCAATTGTTCCCTTTTCTGGTTTACTTGCCTGCCAGGATAAAAACTACTACTACAATTTTGTTCTCTCTGGCAATGCTGGTTCCAAATCCTCCACACGAACCGTAAATGAGGAGATTTTAACCAACAACTGCTTCTCTTGATATTCTTTTAACTTTCATCAGAAACTTTTACATTTTATCATAATTTATATTCCACATAATGATAATGGTTATATAACTTGTCTTTTGGTAATGCAGGTTACAGTTCTCTCCCCCTTGGTCTCTCATAGAAGGAGGGCTTTGCTCTTGCAGCCTTTGTTTTCTGGTTGTACAGCCTCTTGGCTGCATTCAATGCAGATAACAATTGTCTCCCACTTCACATCTCTTTCTGGGAGAGTTGTACCCAATTTGCCTTGGTATTTCCCTTCTGCTGATTTGACAATATGGGTTATAATAATCTAATTGGTATCCCTGTTTGGGGGGAGTTCTGCCCAATGTGTCTCTGACTTTGGCAATGCAGATTACAATGTTCCCCTATTTGGCACCCAACATTAGGAGAGTTGCGCCTAGTTCACCTTAATTCAATAGTTCAGTATTCAAAATAATTGTCATCAACTAGTGGTCTCCTTCGGAGTGCCCAGGGGTCACCCGTCTCAGGCCACCTCATCGATATACCTTGGCATCCCCTTCTGACTCGCCGGTGTTACCTCTTCTCTCTTTGGGACCTCTTCTGCTTCTGACAGCTCCTCTCGGTCTGCCGCCTTGCACGCCAACCTATGGAGCTCTCTCTCCGGTGTCAATGTAGCACCGGAGTAGCTCACAGCATGTTGGGAGCGTCTCTCCCAGACGGCATGGGTTTCTTCAATAACTCTTCCTGCTGCGTGTACTCTGCATGGTCACGTTGTCCCGAGCTCTGCTACGTCTACTTCACAGCGTTCAGCTGCTGCTGCTGCCACAACGCCATCAGCTTCTGCTTGTTTCTGCTGCTGCTTCTCTCGTACTTGAAAAGCCTTCAAGTTTTTAAAGGTCCCACTTAGGCGTACTGCATTAAAACAACTAGACCCCTCATACTATTACATTAACTCTGGGCCGCTCTTCCTCGTCTCAGTACTAATGTTCTTACTTGTTTTATTCTTAGTTAATCCAATCTGGGCTCACCAGTCAAAGTCTTTGATGATTCCCTGCCGGCCTGAACTGGCATGGTGGGTTTGATAGCCTTTCTCGGCTCTTTCGAGAGACCAGGAGGGGCCGGCCTTTGAAATAACATCCTTCATCTTTTGACAGATCTTTTCCCATACGGCCGCCGAGGCAGTCTTATCGGGAAAACGTACCTGTCTTTGATCAGGTGAGGAGTCGAGCAGCGAGGAGTGATGGGGTCTCTGCTTCGATTTTTTTCATGAAGTCGAGGATAAAGAATGACGCAAATCGCTCCTAAACCTTGACCGCTTACAATGCTTTCCAGCGATTTGTCCCCTGCAGAACTTCTACCTCTGATTTTCTCTGCGAAGGAGTAGAGGACGGAGATTTGAAAACCGACCGGCCCAGGGTGAGTTTCGACCTTCTCTCTTTTAGGGCCTGGCTGGTCATCGACTGGCAGGAGCAGCACTCAATGACTATGTGCTCCTTACCGAGGCACCAGAGACATTATGTACGGATCAGTGATCGACATGTTGTATTCACAGTCCACACATCTCTTTAAAAAAAAAGATTTGCATAGAAAGAATCGCTGAGGCGAGTAGAACCGTTCCAAGGGTGCTGTCCAGTGCATGCTATTTATACAATCAAAGACGTCACGACCGGATGCAAAACCATTGAGGGACATTGACTATGTTGCACAGCGCCCGTTGCTGTTGAAATATTTCCATGACTGCAAGCAGGATATCGGTATATCAAAGATGAGGGATCCGTGGTAGGACACAATCCATAAGAAGCATAATGCTCACCTCCATGTCTTTACTAGAATCAAGATTTCCAGCAAGTTATTATGGAAAATATTAATTATGAATCTTAAGAAATTGTCACCTCTAAGATTAACGATTCAACAAGAGTATGGGAGCCCCTCTACTGAGAAAGAACATAGTTCAAATAACCAGTTAAATTGAATTTCTTTCACTCAGGAGGGTCTACAACTACGCTTCAGCTCAATGCTAAACATGTTCGTTCTCAGTAGAGGGGCTCCCGCACCCTTGTTTAATTTGAAATGAATCTCAATGCAGTAGTGCTGAGTGAAAGTATGTATTGAGCTCCATGTAGCTGCTTTTCAAATACTGTCTAAAGGGACATTTGCAATTTGCAATGAAGGCCAGAGTGGCTCCTGTGCCTCTTGTGGAATGAGCCCTGGGCGTAAAAGGCAGTGTCTTATTTAATAGGGAATAGCACAGTTGTATACATCCACCTAGAGATGGCATTCTTTGAAATGCAGTGACCTTCTCTGCCTGTCGCTATGGAGACAAGCAGCTGATCTGTTTTTCCTTAGAGGTCTGGTCTTGTCTACGTAGTAGAGGACCGCTCTTCCTCACATCTAGTGTGTGGAGTTTTACCTCCGCTGAGCTGTTGGGTTCCTGCAAGAAAGCCGGTAGCTCAAATGACTAGTTTACAAGGAATTTAGGGGAGAACCTAGGGTGAGTATGTAAAACCAGCTTGTCTTTGTGTACAACAAAGAAAGGATCCTGCACTGACAATGCTTGAATTTCACTAACTCTTCTTATGGAGGTTATAGCCACTAAGAAGGCAGTTTTATAAGTCAGGTGCTTGAGACTAGACTTGTGCATAGGCTCAAAAGGGGGTCCCATGAGCTTAGCGAGTACCACATTGAGATCCCATCCTGGCGGCGGGTTAGAAATTGGAGGGTGGAGTCTCTTTACTCCTACCAGGAATGCTTTGATGACCGGTACTTTCCACCATGAGACCTTATTATGGGAAGTCGTGTAGGCTGATAAAGCCGTCAGGTGGACCTTTAGGGGGTTGAATACTAATCCTGCATCTAGCAAATGGGGCATATAAGTTAGAATGTGGGATGCAAGTACATTCTATGAGGTTAATTTGTTTCGACTGGCACCAAATTACGAATCTTCTCCATTTGTCAAAGTAACAGTGCCTAGTGTTTGGTTTTCTTGAATCTTTCAATATATCCATGCATCTCTGTGGCAGGTTGAGATGTCCGAACTCTACGACCTCAGGAACCATACTGCCATGTTCATTGAGTGAGGCTGTGTGTGCACTGTTAGTCCCCCGTGCTGAGTGAGTAGGTTGTACTTGCACAGGAGTTTGATGGGGTCGCACATTGCCAGTTTGCGCAGATGTGGATACCATGGCTGTCTTGCCCACATAGGAGCAACTAGGATAAGCGTCATCGGTTCCTGGTGGATCTTGTTCACCACTTTCCCCATGAGAGGTGTTAGGGGAAAAGCGTGAGCAAATTTCCCTGACCAGTTCATCCATAGGGCGTTCCCCTTGGAGCCTGGCTGGGGCAACCTGGATGAAAAGTCTGGGCTATTGACTGTTTTTGTAAGTGGCAAATAAGTCTATTGTGGGGAAACCCCATTGAGAGAAGGAACAAGTTACTTACCTGTAACTGTTGTTCTCCAGCATGGGTCTGGCATGGATTCACATGCTCATGAATATTCCCCGTCGTCAGGCTGGGAATCCTCGGTAAAGAAAAAATCAGTATCAGTTTTGTTTCTGATCTGACTTTCGTAGTAGTAACCAATCACTGACTTCTGCGTCATACTGACCGCAGCCAATGACTGCCTGCTCCCTAAGCCCCGCCTCTGGCAGCCATCCTCAGATTTGGTAGCACGTGAAGTGGCAGTATGACCAAGTGAAGAGCCGCAGAGGGGTAGGAGAGAGGGTTCGCATGTGAATTCATGCCAGACCCATGCTGGAGAACAACAGTTACAGGTAAGTAACTTGTTCCCTCTCCAGCATGGGGTCTGGCATGGATTCACATGCTCATGAATAAGAGAATACATAGCAGTACACACATGCACAACCACGTGAGGTGGCAACAGGCTCAACATTAAGCAATACAACTACTCAACTTTAAGTGTCTCTTACCTCCTCACCAGGCTCACCTTAGGCGAACAGGTTGCGCAGCACTGCTTGGCCGACCCTGGACTCCTCCCTGGAATCCCGGTCGACGCAGTAGAATTTCGTGAAGGTGTGCGTCGACCTCCACGTAGCAGCCCTGCAGATGTCCAGCAGGGGCACATCAGATAGGAACTCTGTGGTAGCTGCGATCGCTCTGGTGGAATGGGCTCTCGGACGGCCGGGCAGCAGTCGGTTTGCCAACCGATGACAGTACATGATACAGCCAGAGAGCCATCTGGAAATGGAAGCCTTTGAGAGCCTTCCCCTGATTGACAGGTCCAAAAGTTCACAAAAAGTTGTGACGTCTTCCGAAAGCTCTTCGTGCGGTCCACGTAGAACTTCAGCGCTCTAGCCACATCCAGCGAGTGCAAAGTCCTCTGCCGGCGACGAAGGCGACGGGAAGAAAACAGGCAACACCAAGGGTTCGTTGAGGTGGAAGTCCGACGGCACCTTGGGCATGAAGGAGGGGTGCGTCCTGAGCACTGTCGTGAAAAGTCAAGCACGGGGGCTTGCAGGAAAGGGCATGGATCTCTCCCACTCGTCGTGCGGAGGTGATGGCCACAAGGAACGCTGTTTTCCACGACAAGAACTTCAACGAAGCTGAGTGCAGAGGCTCGAACGGAGGTCCCATGAGCTTGGTCAGCACCACGTTGAGCTCCCACGCCGGGGCCGGCGCCTTCACCGGCGGGAACGATCTGAACAGTCACTTCGTGAATTCCTTCACCAGATGATGAGACCACAAGGACATCCGTCCCGTGGTTCTGGTATATCGGGAGATCGCAGCAAGATGAATCTTGATGGAAGCGTGCGCTAGTCCAGCCTTGGCCAGCATCAGTAGGTACGTCAGTACTTGCAGAGCCGTAATCAGTAGAGGGTTAATATTCTGTGCGTGGCACCAGACAGAGAACCTCTTCCATTTGTGTCCGTAGCATTTAAGAGTTGAGGGCGCCCTGGCCTTTGCAAGAACCTCTCTGCAGTCGGGTGGTATGTCGTAACCTCCAAACTCTAGCGCTACAGGAGCCAGGCCTGCAAGTTCAGCGACTTCGGATCGTAATGGAGGATGGCGCCTCCTTCCCTGGAGAGAAGATCCGCGTCCACTGGCAGCTTGATTGACGGGGACATTGACAAGTCCAGAAGGTCCGGGAACCATATCTGCCTCGGCCACGCGGGTGCGACGAGTATCATCCTGCACCGTGACCTCTTGAGCTGGTTGATGAGCCGGATCAGCAACGGCAAAGGAGGGAATGCGTAAAGAAATAAGCCCTCCCAGGGGAACGAGAAAGCATTGCCCATGCTCCTCGGCTGGGGAAACCTGCTGGCGAACCTCCGGCACTTGGAGTTCATCGCCGTCGCAAACAGATCGATCTGGGGTGTGCCCCAGCGTCGGAAGAGGCGGTCCACTAGATCCTGTCGTAGTTCCCACTCGTGGCACGAGCGCAGCTCTCTGCTGAGCGAGTCGGCGATGGTGTTTTTTATTCCTGCCAGATGAAACGGCACCAGAAACATCCCTTGGGCAACGGCCCAATGCCACAGATCCTGCGCCTCATTGGACAGGGCTGGGGATCTGGTACTGCCCTGCTTCCTGATGTAGAACATGGTGGTGGTGTTGTCGGTGAAGATCCTCACCACCTTGCCCTTGAGGGACGGAAGGAAGGACCCGAGGGCCCAAAACACTGCACGGAGCTCCAGGACGTTGATATGGAGGGATTTCTCTGTCGGAAGCCAAAGGCCTCTCGCGTGCAGATTTTCGGTGTGCGCTCCCCACCCTTCCAGGGAGGCATCCGTGGTCACTGTCTTCTGGTGGCCCGGGGACTGGAAGTCCATGCCCGCCGTCAGATGCGCCTGGGTGCCCCATCACCGGATCGCTCGCCGGAAACTCTCGTCGAGTGTGATCCTTTCCTCGAAGCTGCCCGTCGTCTGGACCCAGCGAGCATCCAGGAACTCCTGCAACGTGCGCATCCGAAGCCTGCACAGGCGGATGAGATAAATGCAAGAAGACATCATTCCGAGGAGGGATTTGATGGACCTCACCTTGGCCGCGTCCGCAACCAGCATCCGCTGCACCTTGCCCAAGATGGCCCTCGTTCTTTCCTCCGACGGCGAGGCCAGAAGCGCCACTGTGTCGAGTTTCGCTCCCAGAAACAGTGCGTCTTGCACGGACACCAGGTGGGACTTGGCGTAGTTTATGGACAATCCCAGGTCTGTGAGTAGTTGGACGGTCCTCACCGTGTGTTCCGCGGCGAGCTCCCTTGTCTTTGCTCGGATGAGCCAGTCGTCCAGGTAGGGGTAGACGTGGATCCCCTCTAGGCGCAGCCGCGCCGCCAACGGTGCAAGGCACTTGGTGAACACCCTGGGTGCCGACCTCAATCCGAAGGGAAGGGCTCTGAACTGGTAGTGCCACCCTTGGATCACGAATCTGAGAAACTTTCGGTGTCCCCCTAGGATGGGGATATGGAAGCAAGCATCCTCCAAATCCAACGACGACAGGAAATCGCCCTCCTCCAGCTGACCCAGGACGTGCTGGAGGGTGACCATCCGGAACTCCTGCGCCTTGATGAATTTGTTCAGTCGTCGTAGGTCCAGGATGGGACGCCATCCTCCTGTCTTCTTCCTCTGCACGAGGAAGTATCTTGAGTAAACTCCGGAGCCCCGAAGCTTCTTTGGCTTCCTGTGACGAAGAACGGCCCGCTTGACGGTAGGTGGAAAATCCGCCGCCGGAACCTTTGGAGGCACCCTGCTTGCCTCCGGTGCTCCGAAAGGGCGGCCATCGTTGCTGGAGAACACCAAGAGCCCGGGCCGTCTCCGTGTCTGCCTTGATGGCTTGCAGGGAATCGTCCACTGTTTTCCCAAACAGGTTGTTCCCGTCAAACGGCATGTCCAAAACTCTGGTCTGCATGTCCTGCCGGAAGTCCGTTGCCTTGAGCCATCCACGCAGTCTAAGGCACACGCCGTTGCCCAACTGGCGAAGCCAGTATCAGCGATGTCAGTCGCTACCGTAATGGCGTGGTCCGACGCCACTTCCCCTTCCTGCAAGATCTCTAGGGCCTCAGCCCTCTTGTCGTCCGGTAGGAAATCCAGCAGGGGGGGCGATCTTGTACCACAACTCCCTGTCGTAGCGTGCTACGATAGCCAAGGCGTTGGCAGCCTTAATCGTCGTCGCTGCCGATGAGTTGACTGCGTCCCATCGTGTCCAATTTCTTTCCCTCGCCGTCCGGGGGGGAAGTTGACGTGGAGGCCGATGCCCCCCCTGCTTTCTTCCTGGCCGCCGCGGAGACGACTGAGTCCGGGGTCGGCTGTGCTCGAAGGCACAAGATGGCCGCGTCCGGGACCCGGTACCTCTTCCCGTACCGATCCCTTCTCGCAGGCGTTGTGGATGGGTTCTTGAGGAGGGAGAGACCCTCATCCCAGATATCGTCTAGTAGAGGTACAGCGAGGACCGTCTTCCTCTTTGTCTCGCGCCGTTGATAAAGGAAGCCTTCCTTCTTCTTCTCTTCCGGGCAGAGCTGGAAAAGCTTGGATGCCCTGGCGATCATGGCATGAAACGATCCAATCTCGTCGGGCGGGGAAGCCCGGGGAGGAGGTGACGACAGAGGATCCTCGCCGTAAACTTTTTCGTCTGTACCCATCGCGGCCGTGTCTGTCCCCGTGTCATCCCCCCGGGTTGTGGACGGGGAGGAGGACTGAGACGGGCGCGATGGTTGAAAAGGAGGTGGAGGATGAATCCTTCTCTTAGGAGGAGGGCTCCCAGAAGGGCCCGGCTCCGGGTCCCCCGTCGGGAGCGGTTCCTCCGTCGGTGGTAACGGCAATCTCGTCCTTATCTCCGAGCATAAGGACTGTATAGCCAACAAAATGGCCGCCAAGTTGTCTTGCGGCACTGGTTGAGGGAGTTCCGACGGGTGGACAGGAACCTCGTCGGTACCCTCGACGTTCTCGTCGTCCCCCTCGTCGGGGTCCCTCCCGACGGGCTGGTCTCCCTCCACGCCAATGCCGTGGCTTAAGACTTCGATCAGCTCCTCTTCAGAGGTTGAGACCGAATCCATGATGGCCTCCTGCCCCCCCTTTTCTTCTCCGTCGGAGGTTTCACGGGGCTCCTGTCGATGGGCTTGAAAGAGGACACCCTCCGCGGTGGCAGGGAGACTCTGGGCCCCGAGGTTGCCTCCACTGGTGTAGCCTCCACAGGCTGAGCCAGGGCCGCCGCAACTGTCTCGATAGAGGCCTTGGCCGGGTGGATCAAGACTTTTGCCACCTTAGGTGCGCTCACCGCCTTCTCCTTAGGGGGGGGGGGTTCACCACCTCGCTCCCCCTCCGAATTGGCCTTCGAGCTCGACCGGGGCCTCTCCAGAAGCTTCGCCGGGTGCTCGGACTTCCTCTTACCCGAGCCAGAGCCTTGGCTGGTGGTTGATGACGCCGGGGAGGTTGCGCCCTGCCTGGCAACCGAAGAGCCCGACCGTTCGGCGCTCCCGGTGCCCGCGGACTCGCAGTGCTTGGCCTTCTGTTGGGCCCCCGTCGCCGGGGCGCCCTCGAAGGTCTTAGAAGACCGCTCAGACGACGACTTCTTTTTCTCGCCTGACGGGCTCTTCCCTTCCAGCCAGTTGACGAGACGCAGATGGCGGTCCTTCATGGTCCGCTCCGACATGTTCCCGCAAAACTCACAGACCTTCTCCACGTGCGTCTTGTCCTCATATGCAGGCAGTAGAGGCAAAGGGAGTGTTCGTCCTCCTTGAAGACATTCTGAAGCTGGCATGCAGGGCAGACCCTGAACAGCTTCCCGTGCGTCTAGCTTCCCTTCTCCTGGGCCATGTCCGAGATGGGCCTGAGAAAGTTTTGGAGTCCTCCAAAAGCGTGGCTCGACGAAATCTTCACCCTTGAGGGGCGTAGAAGAATCCGACACGGGTCCCCGTTGATCGGATATAGAAACGGTGGAGCTGGAGGCTCTTTTGACCGAAAAAGAGAGTAATTTTCCTATGAAAAAAGCGCGAAAATGCACTAAAGCTCGAGAGCAATAGCACGAGGATCCCAACACTTGAACGTGCGGTAAAAATCTGAGGATGGCTGCCAGAGGCGGGGCTTAGGAAGAGGGCAGTCATTGGCTGTGGTCAGTATGACGCAGAAGTCAGTGATTGGTTACTACTACGAAAGTCAGATCAGAAACGAAACTGATACTGATTTTTCCTTTACAGAGGATTTCCAGCCTGAAGACCGGGAATATTCATGAGCATGTGAATCCATGCCAGACCCCATGCTGGAGAAGAGGTGTTCTACGACTTCTTCGTGTAGACGCCACTCGTGTTCCTCTGGTAGGGGATCTCTGATCAATGAGTCTGCCAGAGAGTTGAGTTCCACTGGAACATGCTGTGACGACAGGAACATCTTCCGTTTGAGTGCCCATTTCCAAATTTGCTGCGCAAGTCTGGGCAGATTTGGAGAACTTGTGCCCCCTTGTTTGTTGATGTAAAACATCTCTGTAGTGTGGTCTGTCAAGATCTGCACAGATTGGTTCGTTAAATGGGATTTGAATGCCCGAAGGGCTTTGAATACTGCCAGAATCTCTAGCAGAATGATGTGGTTCTGAGCTGCAGTGCGAAACCACAGACCCTGAGCTGTGTGGTGATTGTAGTGAGCCCCCCCAACCCGCTAGAGAGGCGTCTGTCGTGACAATCGCCTGTATCTCTGGATCTTAGAAGGGTTTCTACTTCATTAGATTTTCCCTTGTCCACCAGCTAAGATTTTGTACAAGTGTTGGCAAAACGACCACTAGATCGTCCCACTGACCACTTGCCTGACACCACTGTTTCGCCAACCACTCCTGCATGGGTCGCATGCGCAGGCACGTATGAAGAACCAGGTAAATGCAAGATGCCATCATGCCTATTAAGCTTTGCGCACACTTATCTGGCGGCCGGCCTGATAATACGGTATTTGCAGTAACACATTTTGTACTCTTTCCTCTGACGGAAAGACAAACCCCTCTTGTGTGTTTAAAACAGCTCCTAGGAACTGTTTTGAAGTGCTTGGCACTAGGCTTGACTTTTTCTCGTTGATGGAGAAGCCCAATTGAAAGAGAAGGTCGATTGTTCTTTGAATTTTTTGTCTGCAAATTAAGGGGTACTCCCCTGTAATGAGCCAGTCGTCCAGGTAAGAGTACACTGGGATTGCCTCAGTGCGCAGGTTCACTGCCACCACCGCCAGTACCTTTGTGAATACCCTTGGAGCAGAGGCTATTCCTAAGGGCAGCACTTGAATTGGTAGTGCTGTTTCGCTATCTTGAAACGCAAGAATCTTCTGTGCGCTGGGAACATTGACATATGAAAATAAGCATCTTTCATATCCAGTGTTGCCATGTAATCCCCCTTTTTTAGTAGAGGGATTTCCTCTTGTAGCGTAGCCATACAGAACTTTTGTGGTTTGAGATACTTGTTTGCAGGGCGCAAATCTAATACTGGGTGCATTGTTAGATCTTTCTTTGGCACAAGGAAGTAAGTTGAATAAATACCCCTGTTTACCTGGTTGGCCGGGATGACTTTGATGACGTCCTTTATTAGAAGTGTGGCTATCTCCTCGAGAAGGATACGCTGGTGTTCTTCTGAGTGGATCTTTTATCGTGGGGGGTGGTCGTGGAGTCGTTGGAGGAGTTCTATACCGTATCCGCCTGCTACTGTGGAAAACACCCATCTGTCTGAGGCGATTCCCTCCCATGCATGGGTGAAGCTGGAAATGCGCCCTCTTAATGGAGAGGCATGGGAGGGCACCTGACGCTGAATGTCACTGCTTTTGAGGTGGTGTGCGACCTCGAGCGGGGTTGCCCCTCCCCAACCACGACCTGTGCGCTGTCCTCTAGGATAGCCCTGGGAGGACTGCCCTTTTATTTCCCCAGGAGGAGCCCTGGTTTTGACTGTAGTTGGATCCCCGTTGAGAACTTTGGCCACGAAAACGGCAAAAATTGCCATTACCCTTCTGGCATGGAGGCTTGTTGGTGAGTTGGCCCAATGATTTAAGCGCGTCATACTCATCCTTGGCTGTCTTACGGGCGTCTGACGGCCTTGCCGAAGAGCACATTGGGTTCAATAGGCATGTTTATTAGGGTGGCCCGCGTTTCTGGTCTGAAACCCGACTGGCGCAGCCACGCATGCCGTTTAATAACAGCACCCTGAGCAATGATTCTTCCGGCATTGTCCGCCGCGTCAAGGTTGATCTTAAGTAAACAGCTTGACACTGCCCTCCCTTCTGCAGCCACCTGTGCTAGCTGGGACTTCAGTGGCTCTGGGGCAGACGAAAGTAAAGCCAACACTTCCTCTCATTTGTGGCAGTTGTAACTGGCCAAAAGTGTTGCATTGTTTGCAATTCTGGTCTGATTAGCCGCAGAGGAAGTGACCTTTCTACCCATGGTGTAAATCTTTTTGCTTTCCTTGTTGGGTGGGGCCTCAGAGGAAGCAAGGGGGGTGCCCGCTCTTTTCCTAGTTGTAGTTATAACTAACGAATCCGGCTTCAGCTGCCCTCTAATATACAATGGGTCTGAAGGTGCAGGTTTAAATAGCTTTTCTACACGTGGGTTTACAGCCTGTGTAAGGTTAGGGGCTTCTAATGACGGTAGTATCCTGCACTGCACTGACTTCAGTAGAGGAATAAACTGCGCCACTGTTTTCTTGTCCCCAAGGATCTGTTCCACAAAGTCCTTATCCTCCTGTACCTCCTGGGTGTCAATTTGAAAGTGCTCAGCCGCCTTGGCTAGCATCTCATTAAGAAGGGTTGGTTATCAATAGGAGAATCAACAATTGTAGGGTCTTGATCAATAGGAGAGTCTATAGGGTACATGTTGGCCTCTGGCTCAGCCTCTTGGTCCTCATTATCCCCATAATAAGGGTCTGCTGTATCCTAATCATCGGACTGAGGGTCAGCTGCCTCTAAAATAGAGATCTTTGTGCTCTGATTCTGGGTCATAGAGTTATATGACTGTGCTTTGCAGTGGAACATCTGTATGAGACCTTTTAGAAGGGGGTTGAGTAGGTAGAGCAGAGACCTGTGACCCAGAGGGGGCTGAGGTGAGGGTAGTGGAGTGGAAACTCTGGAAGTATGCGGGGGCTTTTTCATAGAAATTGGCCATAAAGGTAATTCTCCTCATCACCCTGTCTAGGTCTTGTGAAGACCATTCTTTTGAACTTGGGATTACCAAAGGTGGTGAAGGAAGTCCTAAATCCTCATCTGTGGAAGGTATTACCTTAGATTTTTGTGAATCTTTATGAGATATGGGCCTAGTTTCTCTAGTTTTTTCCTTCCGAGGGTTTTTTCCCTAAGAGGGCTTTGATCCCTATGAGGTGTTTTTGAGGATTTCTTTCTGTGTTCTTTTCCCACTCCCTGGAGCCCAGAGCCGTGTGTATCTGACTTTTTGGTGCCTACTACCTGATCTGACGCTGAGCGTCGGATTTCAGAAGCGGGTAGGGCCGAGGCCTTGTCTGCGGACTATCGGCCCTCGGAGGGAGTTGTACGTGCGACACCCTTGGCGTCTTTCAACGGTTGGGCCTTGTCGTGCAGCGATCTCAAACGAGAGTGCCAGGGGGCAGGGACTCAACTGATCTTTCCATGGGTGTCGAACGTTGTCGATCGCTCGACCCATGTGTCGAGTCTCGACCTGGGGTTATGTGTTTAGTGGTAGATGTTTTTGTCGCAGCTCCGCTGCCGTGTGTTGTCCCTACAACAGTGCCGCCAGACTGTCCTCCGGGATCAGGGTCCTGCGCTTGGGTAGCTGAAGCTACCCCTCGCCTTCACCGTCCGAAACGGCAGCGTTGCCGCCATCCCTGAAAGCGCCTTCTTCCTCCATGGTCTCGAGCTACCTGGCATAGTGGGCCCAGCATTCTGTGGAGCGGTCCTTTAAAGTCTTGGGCTTGAAGAGCCTGCACGCTTGACAAGACGCCTCGACGTGGTCTTTTGGGAGACACAAGTTACACACTAAATGCTTATCGACCCTGGGAAATTTACGATTGCCCTTGGGGCAAAATTTAAATGGGGTCTTGTCCATAACTACAAACTATGGCAGCTGGGTGACAATAATGTAGGAAAAGGGGCATCCTAAAATGACTTCCCCCCTCTATCCCTAAAGTCTGGGATGAGGCCCGGGGTGGCCTTCCAAAGCCGAACGGTACGTCGCAGTGGTCTTTCGACAGGCAGTCTCTTTGTCTTCACCGGCGTGATGTTTCGATGGTTGGTGAGGTAAAGGATAGAAAGAGTGAACTATCGATAATTGAAATAAGTAAATGGCTTTATGCCGAAAGAGGAACTCCGCTATACGCGTCCGTCTAGAATGGTGGAAAAAAACTATCTGAGGGACCTCGACGCGTGAGGGATCATGGGTACAGTGGACGTCACACTAGGGATAGTATTACTGGCACGCCCTGTCGACGTCCCTTTTCGAGCTTCGAAAAAAACAACTAATACTCTACAGCTTCCACTAGATATCGGCCTATGCACAGCATGTGATCTAAGCACATTCCACAAGCCTCAGAAATATAAATACATTTTCCCACCGTCATAATTACTATAAAGATATTAAGTCTTTAGTTTGTTCAACGAAGGCACCTCGGCAATCTAAGCATGACAAAACCTGGGTATATGAGCAGTTTAACTTCTTCCAAGTGTGTGTTACGTATTGTCCAAACGGTGGGGCTGCTTCTTCCCATTAGTGAACCTGCTGATTTTAGATGTACTAATATTTATTGTCAAAAGATTAAATTCTACATATTTCCTAAATGCATATAATCTATCCTGCAGTCTGATTGGTGTATGATCTAGAAGAAGGATGTGGTTTGCATATGCCCCCCACAGCAGCGCTCTTTGGCTTCATTAGGACATCGCAAAATATTTGCTATATGTAGTTTAAACAGGGTGCAAAAATTCAAGTTGCAAGCTACTAGCCAGAAATAAAAAGTCATGTTCCACCTCAATTCTATACATAAACACAGTGCACCATTTTTTACTCGGCAAGAGTCAAATATCACTAGCCAATGGCTAGTTGCGAGTGCCAATTTCTTTCCTGGTTTAAAGCAGGGTTGTGCTGTGGTCCCCTGCTTATTTAAACCCCTTCAGATGGGTATATATTCCATGAATTGTACTTTTCCCCAATGCATTCCTATGGGGAAATTGTTCTCTCCCGATTTCTCTGAAGAAATCTCCCTCCCAGGTGCCTCGGAATGTTAGCATGTATGTGTGTTGTGACCAATCAAAACTGCAGAGTCAAACTTCCATTATTTGCCCAAAAGATTTTCTTACTGAATCACTTTAAGTCCTGTTTAAAATTTTAAATTGTGAGCATTCTTTTCCCATAATTCCCGTTGCTTTTATGCAAATCTCCAGAATTGGGTTCTATGAAGAGATCCTGTGCTGCATGACCTGACCTGGCGCCATGCCCCTCGGCTCTGCCTCTGATCCCCCACGGCGCCGCCCCTACAAGGAGGAGAGGGTTCCTCCAGTAATTAGGTTTACATTTCCAGCACTGGTCACAATTGAAGCATAATAAAGGATTACAGAGCAGTTAGTTGTAATTTAATTTTCTTACTCCAGGTCAGTTTATTTTTTTAGTAATTTATTGGGTATTTATAAGCACTAATACAGCAAAAAGGTGCATCAAGGTGCATCAAGACAAGACAAGGGAGGGGGAGGTACAGGGGAGAAAGAAAAAGTTCCTAAATCTTGAGACATTCAGACAAGTGCAGTAATAAAACGTGACGGGGGGGTGTTCGTTGTGATGTCACAAGTAGCCTGTAACAAGAACATTAATTCAAAGCACACAGATATTGCAGGCTGCAACTCTCCCAACGGTTCTGCAACCCTTATTTAAATTCTTACACAAACGGAACAAGACTCGAGCAACAAACGCCTCTACCCTGCCATTGAACATGTTGCAGCAGTTATCACAACTAAATAATTTAAAAAGGAACATTACTGCCAAATTATTGAGTCCCCGATAAAAATCAAGCACTCCTGCGTTTTCTGACAGTCGTGCTCAGAAGCAATGTCAACTGATTATGTTATGTTATGTTAAAGGTACCTATATAGCGCACCGTCACCAACGGGAATTGGTCCCCAGGCACTCTGACGGATCTGTAAACAGGAAGGACGGGTGGGGTTAGTCGGGAGGAGGGGACAGGAGAGTGGGAGAAGTGATGTGCTGTTGGCAGCTTCAGCTCGGTATACACCGAGTGCTGGGCTTTGGTGCTATTATCGGATCGGGGGAGACCTCCAGTGCTGTAGGTGATGTTTATGTGTTGTTGATGCCGTGTGGTAAAGTGCATGTGGATTGCTGGGAGAGAGATGGTTGTGTGGCCCTCACTCTGCCATGGGAACCCATTTAAATTGCCACTCCGAACACAGGAAAGTAAGGAAATTGGAAACAGTTTCCCTTTGGACGGCCCTTTGAAATACTGTACTGTGCAACTGATGTCAATTAATGCAAAGCAGAATTTTTCCCTGAGAGGATCTGGTTTTTGGAACCCATTAGCAAACGCTAAACATGTTTGGACAATAACTAGATTATTAAACCTCATGGTTCCAGAACAATAAAGCAATTACGCTGGAATGGGTGCTTTCTGAGTTGCCATTAATTGAATCAGGTCAATAGAATCAGTTGACCCGAACAGTAAGCAATCGCAGACTCTGGGCCCTTACCATTTAGCGTTCCGCCGCTGCCTCAACTGAAGTGGAAACGCTGGCAGTGTGCATCTGGCAAAGAGCGGGTTAAACGTGCCCACGAGCCAGTGTATGTATGTATATATATATATATACACACACACACACACACACACACAGCTTTAAGTGGGGGAAGAAATAGAGGGGGGCCCTCATTTGGGGGCGTGGCTTGTGTGAATGGTGTGGCCTAAAAAAAGTACGCAAACGGTAGGGTATGCATACAAATATACATACATAAATGTTATATATTTGTGTGCGTGCCTTGCTATGGTTCGTGTACTTTTAAAGCCATCGAGGTACACAAACCATGGTGGGGCACGTAAATAAATATATAAATGCAAGCATTTATATATTTGTGTGCGTACTGTGCTTTGGTTAGTGTACTATGCAAGCCATCTTTTCTAAACATAGAAATATGTAACATATTTCTATGTTCATGGAGGATGGCTTGAGAAGTGCCCAGTTCAATCCATCTTTTGTGAGGCTTTCCCGACGGTCAAAGCCCGAGGCGTCTTTGTTCTTCGGCAAAGCTTTGTGGAGGATGGCTTGAGTTGTGTACTTTTCAAGCCATCTTTTATAAAACTTTAAATATGTCAAGGAATCCCCAGGTTCGCGGAGGATTAAAGACGCCTCAGTGACCTGTGGAAACAAAGGGGCACTAACTTCTTCTGGTGACCCCTTGCACGAGGGGTCACCAGAGGAAGTTACAGTGACTGACAGAAGTGCCAGCCAGCCATAGTGTTGCTGTGGCTGGCTGGTACTTCTGTCTGTTTGCCTGACTTAATGGTGGGCACATCTCCTGTTGCGGCTGCGTAATGTGTCCCACCAATATTGGATCAGCCACACTTTTTGTAGACTGCGGGGCGCACGTACCTGTATATATATATATATATATATATAGTTGCCTCGTACCACAGTATAAGGCTTTCGGAGTGCACTCCAGAAAACGAACCCACGTAGTGATTCTACACTGGACCCAGAGTTACAAAAGACCAGCAGTTCTTCAAACGTCCAAAATATTCTTTTAATGAAATGCCATGGACAAAAGAGAAAGTGCGCGGACAACGATGCGTTTCGCGGCAAAGTAACCGCTCGATCACGTTAAGGGTGCTGAAACAAAAGAAGTACATTTAAACCTGTATATACTCTATGGTGTACATGGATAGAGCGCCCTGCACAATGATAGCCATTTGCTTGCACGAAATCCGCCATGTTTCAGTGTGTTTTAAACCCTAGTGGGTTACATAAAAAATATAGATCTGAAACACGTATGTTTCTGATGTCAAGAATACGCAGACAGGGGGCCAGTACGTTTCAAGGTGTTGGCTTGTCGCAGTCCTGGTTACTTAGCAATTAATATTCCTGCAATTCGAAAACGAATTACCGAAAGCTATGTTTCAATATAACTTGTATCATTTGTTGAAATTTCCATACATCAGATTATTTGTAGTCTAGGCTTTCTAGTTAAAGTGCAAGCGCCTTTAGGCTGCTTCTGCAATAAAACTTAATCCAACCTATCACTAATGCATTAAGGGCTACTTTTTACATATACCACATGTAAAGATGTATAAAGTGCAAGTGCCTATGTGCAAAATCGCAATAGTTAACCCCAATGGGTAGTGTGCAAATAGCAATATAGCAGCACAAGAATCCTATACAAAGGTGTATAAAGTGCTTAGTGCATTCATAGCCTTAGTGTTGGATCAACAAATTATATCCACGCTACCATGTGGATAATGATACAATAAAATACAAGACTGCGACAATGGATAAAACCCAAATTGGAAAAACACACCGAAAAATAATGATATACTGATCTTATGTGCATTAAAGGAGGGGGACAAGTTTAAAATCACTAGAATAGGATATAACCACAGGTTTAACTAGAGTTCCTAAATAACACAGCAATAAAGTTGCTCACCCTTCATAAGAAATAAGAAAGAAAATGTTTAAGATTAGATAGCTAGAGGTAAAGGGAATCTAAAATTCATTCAATTACTATCATTAAAATATTGAATTGATAGACTCTGAAACCTACAGGCTAGTGTGAGAAATAACGGTGGTGTGAACAAAAAATATAGCATAAAAAACCTGTGTGCAATTTAAATAAATAAAGTAATTCCCATAAATATCTGTCTGACTGATGGAACTACAAATTATGTTAAAAGTGTCCCAGAGAGTTTCAAAGAAATGCAAAGAATCGACACGGGAGGGTCTCAAAGTAAACACTCAAGACTAAGTACAATGTCTCCTCATCTTAAAGCAAGATAAAAAATACACAATACATAATACAAATGCAGATAGTTGGTTTAGGTCCCAAGAAAGGTATAAAGTTCCTCATCCAGGTCATGTCCCTTGGGTTTCTTAGTTTCTAAGTCCAAAATGTATTTTGTCTCAGTTTGTCTAAGGAGCAATTCTCGGTTTCCTCCTCTCGGTGCCTTTGGAATAACATGTATCCCAAAGTAGGCGAAGCCTTGAAGGGTGCCTCCATGTGTTTCCTGAAAGTGGAGAGCCGTCGGGTACGTAGGATCAATATTCTTGATGGCTCTTATGTGTTGCAGTATCCTCAGTTTTAATTTGCCAATAGTACTACCTACGTATCATTTGTCGCAAGAACAAGTGAGCACATCCACAACATACTCAGTTTCACAAGTGATATGAGATTTGATGATCATGTTTTTGTGTATATTGGATGGAGGTAGTTTTTGGTATTCTTGGCAAATTTGCACACCTTACATTTCATACACTTCTGGAAGCTGTCTGGTATTGCTCCGAGCCAATTTTGGCCTGTTGAGACAATTTTGGGACTCATAACTAGATACAAGATTATCCCGGAATGAGGCAGAGCGTCTAAAGGTGATGTTGATGTTGTTACCCAGAATGCCTCGCAAATGTTCATCTTGTTTCAATATATGCCAATGTTTATGCATTATATGACGTATATTGTTGGAAGCATTACTATACGTTAAAATTAATCTGGTGTCTCCTGTTCCCAAACTAGTAACTGTTGGGACTTTGGGCATCAACAAGATAGAGCGATCTTTTTCTCGTGCCTTGTTATACGCTCATTCCAGCACTTTCTTAGGATAGCCCCTTTGTAGGAACTTTAAGGCCATACTTCCACATTCATTGTCGAAGGTTTCAAGTTGGGAACAGTTATGTCTTATGCGAATAAATTCGCCATAAGGTATGCTCCACTTCAGAGCTGTGGGGTGGTTGGTTATGGCATGAAGTGGTACGTTTGAGCTAGTGGGTTTGCGGTACAGTTCTGTTACTAGTTCACCTTCTGCCACAATAACAAGAATATCTAAGTAGACGATAGCAGTCTTGCTATGGGACTCGGTGAACTGTAGATCAAATTCATTAATATTAAGTAATTTGACAAACTCCAACCATTCAATAGTAGACCCATCCCAGATGATAAACAGGTCATCTATGTAACGTAGCCAAAGTACAACCTTATCTGTCTTTTCAGCATTAATGGATGTCCAAACTTTAAACTTCTCCCACCAACCCATAGTGAGATTGGCATACGAAGGAGCAAACGTAGTTCCCATAGCTGTACCTTGCAACTGGGTGTAGAAGTTCTTATTAAACAAAAAGCTGTTATTTGTCAAGCATAGGTTGATCATTTCCAGAATCATCTTGCCATGTTCTAAATAGTTGAGTGATCTGGTTTTTAGAAAGTAATCACATGATTTAAGGCTATCTGTATGCTTGATGGATGTGTATAAAGAAACCACATCAAGTGTGGCTAGTATGCATGACTTTTTCCAAGGTATCCCATCAATTTTGTTGAGGAAGTCTTTAGTATCGCGTAGGTATGACGGTAAAGTGGTGACAAATTGAATTAGGGTTTCATCCACTAATTTTGATGTTTTCAAGTAGTGCATTACATTGCGTAACTATCGGCCTCCCTGGTGTTTTAGTTTTATTCTTATGCACCTTGGGTAGGAAATAAATAGTAGGCATCACCGGAAATTGCGGATGTAGGTATTTATACATGTCCTCATCGAGCAAGCCTTTCTCTTTCCATTTGGTGAGCAGATCAAAAAGTTTATTGTTCATCTCTGCTGTAGGATCTGTGGCCAATCGCTTGTAGCAGTCAATGTCCTTAAGTTGTCTATTGGCCTCGCAAATGTAATCTTGCCGATTCATAATGACTATGTTAGTGCCCTTGTCTGAGGGGTAAATAACACAGTCATCCATTCTGCGTAGATTAGACAAGATCTCCTGCTCACGACGAGTGAGATTATCTTTCATATTAATTTTCTTTTTCCTGAATTTTTTCAGGTTACTTATAACCAGGTCTTGAAAAGCCTCAACATGCCCTCCTGGGTTGAACATCGGATTGAAGCGTGATTGTAATTTAAGTTTACTTTTGCTGGGCCAATCAGTTTGTATGTTCATTAGTTCCCATTGTGGGTCACTAATGTCTTCATTGTCTTGCCATTCCGATTCGAGGTGGATGAGGTCACGTAATATATGTGAATCCTCAATTGTCACAGGGGCGTAACCACCCAGAGGCTCATCTTTTTTAGGTATGGGTGGATTGATGGCAAAAAACATTTTCAACTTGATTTTACGCATATATTTATCAAAGTCAATTCTGGTTTCAGCATAATTATATGGGGACGTATATATATATATATATATATATATATATATATATATATATATATATATATATATATATATATATTTTAGTCGGGGTCCCTACAGCAAGCATAACACTACCGCTGCGTTCAAAATAATGAATACAGTAACTCGCCCGCTGTCACGATCCCAGCACAGGAATACAGATCCCATTCAGAATCACTAGGGAGGCAAGGAACTTCATATCCATCAGTGAGTCAACAGTGGCTTCAAGCTTGGTGCTAGAGGCATTTACCTCACTCTTAGCATTGTACCCTCAACATGGCCGCCGCTAATTTCATAGATAACTCACAGTGCATTCTACACCTGTTGCAGAGGGAGCTACTTAAGCCCCGCCTCTGCCGAAGCTCTTGCTTCGTGTCTTCTCCGCTGACAGCGGGTAACGCTTCCAGTGATTGCCTGACAGAACCTGTCAATAGAACAAAACGAGTCAAAGATATTGGGCCTCATTACGAGCCTGTCGGTCCGGAAATAATGGTGGCGGTAAACCCGCCGCCACTGTCGTTTCTGGACAGACTGATCTCGAGTCCTGCAGGCGGAGGTGTCATTCCCGCCAGGTCTGACCTGTCGGATTTAACACCGCCCGCCTGCAGGCAGACGTGGAAACACCGGCACCATCACGAGATGGTGCCGGCGTTTCCATGGTCCCCATTCCCATTGAGTCCTACGGGACTCAATGGGAATGGGGATTTACCGAATTCCACCTCCAGAATTCCGGGAGACCGGGGTCGTAATGCCCTGGTAATTCCGGGAATCACGGAGGCGGAATGGTAATACGAGTCCAGCGATAATCGTGCCAGAAAAACCGGCAGGTTACCGCCGGACTCATAATGAGGCCCTCTAATTTCCACAGCAAAATCAACAGAATAGCATTAGAATTATAAAGACTTACCGAACCAAAGTTTTTCAAAGTATTTTCCTCAGTCCGCAGTAATATTCGTAGTCCCTGCATCTTCTGTCAGAAGCTCCGTCGCAGCCACAGCATTTCTTCTCTCAGCAGCTTTCGTCCGCGGTGGCAGTGTATTCTTACTAAAATGTTCCTCAGCAGTCTCCGCATCGTCTGAAGTTATTTTCTTCAACAGTTTCTCCGAAGACCTGCAAAACAAAAAGGTATTTAATGAATGAATGAACTTGTAAAAAGGAAAGAAAGAAGAAGTTGCATATGTGCTTAACTGAAGTCTCAGCAAGGCTTTTCTTCGCTGATTTCTTACCGCACTTGTTTCTGAAGGCAGCTATTACTCCGTTCTTTCGACGAACTGACGTAAATTAATGTTTTCTTAAAACAAGTATAGCTGCAGCCATACCACAGCCTCCGCCCTTGTTAGTGCACCGCGAACCTGCAAAAATTAAAAGGAAATTCTAGCAAGAGAGATCTCTCCAACGTAGGGACCATTCAGTATCTGATGAACTGTATATAATTATTATTTTCACCAAAAGACGTGCCCAAGATACCTTAGAAGAAGTTTTGGACATCATTCAGATAAAAATCTTTCGCCACCACGGCACCCTCAGACTAAGTCACCTACCCAACGTGCCCCTGTAGAATACAGGATGGAGAGCGCCACAAAATAAAAATACAGGTGAAAAGGGAGGGTTATTTCAAGGTACACTGTATCTCAGTTGTCAGTTTGTGAATGGGGATTACAATAGAGGTTTTGTTATAATTATTGTTTCCACAGAATCAGTGCCCAGACAACAGGTCCTCAGCTGAAAAGGCATTACGCTCCCGCGGAGACCTAAGGTAAGTGTTACACCCGCTGCCATACACCGCGCATGGCGTCTCCAGTGCTGATCAACACAAGAAATTGGGTCTTTAAAATAATTTTTACAGTTTCTGATGCCCATCAAATTGTAAGACAACCTAGCCACTCTGGGCTACTCCTGTTTTTGTTCCGATATCCTGTACAAACTGCAGCTGTGTGCATGTAGTTTGTGTTGGCATATGTTGCATCCTTGTTTAGAGCAGGACAGCTGGGAAGTTTTTGTCTTCTTAGTTTTTGTGTTCTTTTTTACAATGGCGGTCGTGGGCACGTTGCGATTGTTTGCAATTCCATAACTGGTGAATTTGCGTTACATTCTGTTGGGTTGCAACCATAACTTTCCTTTTGCCAAGTTTTTTCACTGTTGCGGATGCTGCCGATGGTGCCAATGTAAAAAAATCTGTCCAAAAAAAAAAACAATTTTCAAATGCAAAAAAAGATGTTACGGATGGTGCGGATGTTACGGAAGGTGCTGATTTTGCGGATGTTGAGGATTAAGGCAACACCTGTGCACCTCAATGTTACCAAATATCTGTATCCCCTATATATGCTACGTACCTGTATCCCCATATATATCTGTATCCCCTATATACCTCTATCCATCTTGTCGCTATACTTCTGTATGTCGCTATGTACGTCCCCACTGTCCTGCTCACATGCCTGGTCTCAGGCGCTTATACTGATAACCACCAAATCACACCACTACGCTTACTCTCTTCTATACACCATCATTCAACTAGAACACAGCTATACCCCTGATAACTCGTCCTAGCAGTTCACATGCAAATACGACCACACGAACCCCTCATCACCCTAATAAAACACAGCTAGCTGAAGCACATTCCGACTAGCATAGGCATTCCTCAGGCCTAACGCAGCCAGAAGCCAGTCTGGGTGTCCACCCACCAGACTGAACATATCCAACTGACTTCCTCAGCACCATACCTATCGCTAAGAAGCAGCTACCACCAGCTACACCCATATCCGGTGCACCCACGCACCATATGACACTCTCTCTCTCTATTGACTTGAACTACGGTTCCCGAGGGCGTTCAACTTACCAGCGCTTTGAGGTCAAACCAATGATATATAAGGTGATACATAAATGCCAAATAACATAACATAAAAAAAGTCTGTTGCACTGAGTATCTCACGCATTATTGTTTCCTAATCGAGCATCATAACGAGTGCAAAGAGATGGGCCTAATACGCACTTATATCAGCCAATTTAGCCATGTGATGATTAATTAACGCTTTCTATATCAGGGAAGAAAATCTGTTTCTACTCACGTCTGATAACACAATTTGTCTATAGTTGCAAGGCATAAAATAAGATTTGTCGCATAGCAATTTGCTATGCAATTCTGTAGGTTTGCTAATTAAATTAACATTTGTTTAGCAAAAATTGCTATTTAAATTACCCTGTTCAATGAAAACACAGCTTGTGCTGCATTCATCTCTTGCCCTCAGGGCTCGCTCTACACACTTTTCTCTGTGCAAGTTCAAAGGGGCTAATGGAGGGAGAGAGTGCAGCAGTAATTATCTCCTCCACTGTAAGTGGCAATGGCCTGTGTGGGAGTGATAGGCAAGATTTCCTTTTCCAAATAATTCTAAACTAGAAGTAAATAGAGAGGATACTTATATTAAGCTTACTACATCACGTCTGGCAAAGACCAGTAGGTGTCAACTTTTTTTTTTTTTTTTTAAAGACAGTCATGCAATTCCATTTCTAAAAATGTAAGCGGTTACACAATCCATAATGACAGCATTGCTACTGTAAAAGACTGCATTGCCTCTATTCTTTAGGTTAGTGTATCTAAATCTCATGGTGTCAACTATGCTTCATTTTGTTAGGGCAGATGCATCATATTGACTAGTGAACACTTCTGAAAATGTACATGATCACAAAGCCAAATCCTTTTGATGGCAAACCTAGTTCTATGACCTGCTGGTTGCATACATCTATACAACTGTACAACCCATGCGCTGATTCCATACTTCTTGACATTCTATCGTATCACCTTGTTGCTTTATACCAGCTACCCCGATAATGAGACGGCTACAAAACTACAATATTCTACCTAGTTTGGCCAGCTGCTTTGCCGTCCAATCTGCTTAGTCTCTTACTTTCTTTCCTTTTACATAATGACTACTCCAAGGTAATTAGATATTTTCACAAGTAGTGATTAATAGTTCCAACCAGTCTGTACATCTCCAGATCTACTGCAATACCATGCACTGTAGTAAGCCTCCAGAGCACGCTTTGCTCGGATTACGATTGCATTATATATTAGCACCTGCGCTAGACAGCTGGCCAAACTGTTTTCAGAGCCTTTTTTAACATTTATTTGTGTCCATTCATTTTTTTTCAAAACTTGATTTTTGGTCTTTTCAAAAGATAACAAATCAAATTACAAATCAAAACTGCGCCACGTGACCACTGATCACACACCCTCCCCCCACATTCTGAGCGTAAAGAGTTCATGGCAAGCATGCATGTGTGGTACAATTTGTATATAGTAGCTGTAGAACAAAGGGATTGTATGTCGAGAGTCTGAATTGGGGATAGTGCGGCGAAGTTCAGTCCGATGACGCCAACAGGTGACTGATGTAGGGCCCCCATATGTCTGGTGGTCGTGTATGTAAGGGAAAAGTTTTAATGAAACTCAAATCCATATCGCAGCAGTACGCTATGTCTTGTAGCCATCGTTGTGTTGTGGGAGGTTGTCCTTTTCCCCCCCAATCCATGGCTATGCGTCGTCGTGCCAATACTAGCAATACACCAGCTAATTTTCTCACTGAGGGTTGTAGGTTTCTGGTGCACCCCAGCATAGCCACTGTAGGACATTGTTCGAGTTGCTCTCCTATTATTGCAAAGTTTTGTCTTGCACCTCTCCCCAGAATTGACTAATTGTTGGGCACTCCAAGACCAGGTGTAGGAAATCCGCTGGTGTCACGCCACACTTTTCGCAAGCAGCTGTTATGGTCAGGCGTTGTCTGTGTAGTCTGGCTGGTGTATGGTATACTTGATAGACAAAGTTGAAGTGGATGAGTTTGTATCTCGAGTTTATGGACACCTTTTGCGTCTGCCATAATATATATACCCAATCTTCCTTGTCTATCGTGTCTGCAAGTGCTCTTTCCCCATCTCTATTTTAGGGCTGTCAACTGGTTTGCAGAGTTGGACAGTAGGTAATTGTAAATATTACATACCAGCCTACCCTCTCCTTATGCTTGAATCACACCGTGTAAGAGCTGCCATGTGGGTGGTTGAGTAGGAAATGAGGGGAACAGAGAACTAAGTTTGTCGGAGTCGGAAGTAGACAAAGATGTCTAAGGCAGAGTCGGCACCTCGTTCTCGTTACAGCGATGTTACTTTTATGTGCGATCCTTCTCCATATCACATGCGTGGTCTGTACCACATTTAGAGTTTTTTGGTGATTCTTGGAGTTCTCCTATGATGGCTGCTCGCATGAGGTTGGGAGTTATTAGGTCCCTTTCAATCTGGACATGTGGGCGGATGGACTGGGTGGCGTACCAATGACTCAGGAATTGTGTCTGCGCAGCCCAATAGTAGTATTCTAAATCGGGCATTGCTAAAACGCCTTTTGTGATCGGTTGGATGAGGATCACATGGACTACTCTTGCTGGTTTGCCTGCCCATATCAGTTCAAGCATTAGGCCACAAAGGAGTCTGAAGAAACCCTATGTCAGTAGCAATGGTATGTTTACAAACAAATATAGGAGTTTGGGCAATATAACCATTTTTACGATTGAAACTCAGCCCCATAGTGTGAGCAGGATGTCTCTCCACCTCAATATTTTGTTGCTAAGGGTCTCCATCACCTTTCCGTAGTTGTCGCGGAACAGGTCTTCATAATTTCTGGACATCATTACTCCCAGGTACCCGACGCCTGAGGACTCCCACTTGAACTCAAAAGTCTTCTCTGAATTTTACTGTTCACTGGGTTTGTGGGAACACAACTGATTTATTGTTTTTAATTTTTTGTCCAGAGAAAGCTTCGAACTCTAGTACCTCCCTCATTACTGGATTTAGGTTTGTCGCTGGGTCGCCGATAAAGAGGGCCACGTTAGCGTATAAGGACAGGATCAATTTGTGGGGCCATATGGTAAGACCTTTGTCCAAGAGTTTGGTTCTGAGGCTTGTGGCCAGTGGCTACATTGCAAGCGCAAACAGTAGGGCTGACAGACGACAGCCCTGCCTAGTTCCTCTTTTTAGTTCTATCGGTTCTGACTTAGTTTTCCCCAGTGTTATATTGGTCGAGGGTTGTTGATAGATGAGTGAGACTAGTCTTAAGAAATAGTTCCGAAGGCCTCATTTTATTAGGACTTCAAAGAGGTATGGCCACTCGACTGAGTTGAAGGCCATCTCTGCATCGAGCAGGACTGCCACTGCTTGTGCCGAGGGGTCTAACACTTCGATGATACCGAAGAGTCGACGGATGCCGAATGTAACGTTTCGTCCAGGTATGAATCTGGCCTGGTCTGCCAATACCAGTCCTGGCATCAAGGGGATTAGTCAGGATTTTAGCGAGGATTTTATTATCAACGTTTATTAGGAATATCGGTCTGTATGAGGTGCACTCCTCGGGGGAGGTTCCCTGGTTTGTGGAGTAGGATAATGTTGGCTTTGCGTAGTGTGGGGGTAGACATCCTTTTACCAGAGACTCTTCATATACTGTTAGTAGGATCGATGCAAGGGTTGAGGCAAGTGCTTTATAGAATTCTCCCGTCAGGCCATCAGGGCCTGGCGATTTAGTCCCTGGAAGTTCTTTTATTACTGCCAGGATCTCTTCAAGCGCGATCGGTCTGTTTAGGGACTCTCTTCATTCTCCCTCCACCCACTACAGTTCTATTTTGTCTAGGTCCTCCTGGAGGGCTTCTGGTTTATTCGGGGCTCTGGAACTGTGTAGGTCAAGGTAAAAGGCACAAAATCCTTCCACAATTTGCCTTCTGTTTAGACCAGTTCCCTTGAGGATCGCGGATGCATTCCACCTGTGAGGGTCGTCTGCCCGCCGCTAACACCCTTGCCAGGAGGGCTCCGGACTTCTGGCCCTTGCAGTACTGCAGTAATTTGGTGGCCTCGTGCCAGGAAGTCGGCATTACTTCTGAACTTATCTAGTTCTTCTCTGAGGAGAGCTAATGTGTGAGGGTCGTTAAGAGCAATGTAGTTCTGTTTGAACTCTTTTAGCCGGGTCTCGTTTTCCGCTAATTCCCTTCTGATGGTTTTCAGTATCCCACTCTCCTTGGCCATACATATCTCCCTGATATAGCATTTTAGTGTTTCCCACAGGGTCCCGTTCAATGTAACGGGCTCCTGATTAATGGTGAGAAAGGATTTAATCTTGTTTAGGAGCTCTTGAGCAAACACCGGGTCTTGAAGCACCAATGGTTTGAATCTCCTGTTGGGGCTTTGTTTTTTGTCATCTGCAGGTATGCATTCTAGGATGACTGGGGAGTGGTCGGAGAGTGTTCTTGGAAGAATCAGGCATTCGCCCCACTGAAAACCTCCCGCCCGGGACACCAAAAGATAATCTAGGCGTGAGCTAGTACGGTGAACCCAGGATTGAAAGGTGCACTCACGAGAGTCTTTATGGCTAAGTGTCCATACGTCGATCACGTTGTAGGCCACACACATTTCACGGACTTGGAGGCTTGTCTTGGTGGGTGTGTTAGTGGGTGACTGTGATTTGTCCCATGCGGGATCTAGTGTGGTATTCAGGCCGCCACCCCATATGATCGTGGCTGTGTCGACCCCCGCCAGGTGTGTCATCACACAGTTGAAGGTGTTGGTTCTGTCAGTGTTTGGACCGTATGTGTTTATCAGGACAACCTCAGTGTCTTCAGTACCCCATGGACCAGCAGTGATCTGCCCTCGTCATCCTGCGCCACTGACACCAACCTGAACTTGACATTCCTGCTAATCAGTATGGCTACCCCTATGGCATAGGATGAGAAGGAAGAGTAGTATCTGTGACATCCCCACGTAGAGACACACATCGACTCAGAGGATGGAAGAAGGTGAGGCTCTTGTATAAGAGTGATGTCTACATTATGTCTCTTAAGGTAGTGAGATATCTTCTGTGTTTTAGCTGGATTGTTCCCTCCTCTGATGTTCCACGTTGCTAACTTGAATGGTCAAGGGTTGTTTTATATGAACACAGGGTATGCTTGACAATCTTAGGTGCTGTTACGCTCACCTGGCTCCCACAGAGGCGTCGATCTGGACTGGACTGCTGCGGTCTCCACCAATGTGACGTGTAGGGCCGAGATGACGGATGGACTGGCCACCCTAGCTTCGTTTGCTTGGCCCGTAGGAATATTCTTCTGCAAGTGGAGAAAGGGAATTAACCACCCGTGGAGTTGAGCGTAAATCCCCCCCACCTCGCTGTTCTCCCCACTGATCACCTTGGATGTTCCCTCTTATAGTCTCACCTGATGATTTGAAAAGATGAGCTCTCCATCCTGCATTGAGCGCAGGGGCGTGTAGATAACCAGTTGCTTCACTGGCTCGAAGGAATAGGTGCGTTCCAGGACAATATTGACTCCGATATTCCTGGCAAGACAACGTAAGTATGTAGTTCGTAAGAGTTCAAATGCCTGACTTTCACTCTTGTCCTATTCCTTGCAGGTTGCAGCTTGACCCTACTGAAGAGTTCCTCATGGCAATCGGTAATGTTCTGGTAAGGATTTGTATTATCCAACACAGTTCGATAAAATAATGTCCATATGTAACCTGTTGCTTTCTCCCTTATTCAGGCGCTGAGAGAAAGTATGAAGTCTCGGGGAATAATGCCTTGTTTCACCTTGCTGTCCTTTTGTTTCCCCTTAGGGGCTGGGGTTCGGCTAGGATGCAGTGGAAGCTGCGCTGACCCGTGAAGAAGAATAGTACCCCCGGTGGTAAAATCAGGTAAGTCTATGGGGGGTATTCCTCTGTGTATTTCCTTGGCCCACCTTGCTGTTCTGGTCTTCTCCTTAGGTGCCTGAGTGCGGCGGTAACATGCAGGAGGATGCGGTGAAATGTGAAGATGCTGCGAAGGCCGGTGAGTTCAGTGCGGCGCTGCAGCAGGCGAGGCGACACACATAAAATAACTTCTTTCTTCCAGCTCGAAGGTGCGATGGATCAGGAATTCAGGTAAGGATCAAAGGTATTGCTCTTGTTCTAACCTTTTCTCCTTCTTTCTCCCCTTTTTCTAGGAGCTCCAAACTCGAGGCGGGCGTGGCAGATGACTGGATGCAGACTTGCAGGCATGGTGAGCGTTACGCTGCTAGATGCAGAATAACGCGAAGCGTGTGCTGCTCTTCGGGCGTGGTTTAAATAGCCTCCAAAGTAGTCCCAGGTAAGTATTCCTCCCCAGCCCCACCCGAGTAAAAAAAATAGTCCCTAGGTAAAATAGTCCCATCCAAGCCTCGTTTAACTTGGAGCTCTTTCAGCATGGTCTGCATCAGGTAAGTTTGCAGCATGGTCTGCATCAGGTAAATTTTAATCTATGAGCCTGGCGCCTATGGCGCCAGGATTGACCCTCCATATGAGCCTGGCACCATAGGTGCCAGGACTGCACCCAAATAGCCCCTAGCGGGGGTTGTTGGGCTTGCTTGGGGTAACTTGATGCCAGCTTCCGGCGTTGCTGGACTTGGTCTGGGTCCCCGGGGGTAGGCATCATGACAGGTGCTGCGTGTTAAGTATGTGCATGCTTCCTTTTTGTGTTGAGGTCTGATGGGGGGGCCTGTCGGCGGCGACGACCATGTCCACGGTTGGCGCAGTCCCTGAAACTGCACTAAACTCCCCTCCACGTCCCACCCCCGCGGGCAACCCCCAACCTGCCTATCCGATGTACACACCCCTTGGTCCAATAACGTTTTAACCGTGCTGCGCTCGGGGCGCTTGTGCCCAGCCAAACCCGCCAGTCCCATCCGGGCGTTATGCTTAGTTGTGCCTGCAAGTAATGCGTAGGTAGTTCAATCAGGTCTGTAATTGTTAGAGGTGAGCCGCTGAACCCCCCCCCTCATGTCAGTGACGTTTTATTGTATCCGCTGTGTGGGGTATGCAGCTTTATTGTGTTGGGTCCCCACATACCTTGAGGTTTCAGGTTGGTTCTCTTCTGTTTCGGTCGGCACCGTCTGGTCTCTGATTGTTGAGAGAGGGTTAACAGCCAATGTTGTCTAAATAGCTGCTGACTGCTTGAGGTGAATTGAAGAACTGCGTGTTACCGGCATGTTGTACACACAGTTTAGCAGGGAAGAGCATAGAGTATTGGATTTGGTTGTCTCTGAGGTGTCGAAGAAACATGGCTAAAGCCCTATGTCTGTGCTGGTGGGTGACTTGTGGATAGGCAGCTTGCAATTGCCCTAATTACTCTGAATACCACTTGGGTATGTCTTCATTCTTGTGCGAACAAGACCCTAATATTATTCTCAATGTCTGTAGTTGTAGCCTACCTGCATCCAGCTGTCCTTGAGGTTGCTGCGCAGGTGCTATACCTTACGGAGCAGCATATTGCAGCGCAATGTTGCGCACTGCATCAAAGTGTGTGGCTAGCAATTGGTAGTCAGCCTGCATATGTGGACCTCCACAGTTTGGATGAAACCGGGCCAAGAGTTCTAATGATAGATTGAGTGTAGCTAACGGGCCATGCTTTGCACCCGTTTGTGGGTAAACTAGATTACCTCCAAACCAGTTGACATGATTTGTATGTGTTAAAGCCAATTCAGGATACTGGTATGGGCGATACTGAATGTTGTCTAAATCTCCCCTCACTACGAGAGTTGCATATACATTATTTGTCCTGTTAGCTGCGGTCTTTAAGTAAGTAAAGAGCGATTCTGCTGGTAGGCCACCAAGGTGCGCTACTGCTACTGTGAAATGCACATTCACTGCATGCCAGTGCGCTGCTCTGAGCCAATCATATAGAGCCATTCTACAATGGATGGAAATATCGATTTTCTGGTGCGCCCATCTCCTGTACGTACTCTTAACCTTATTTTAAAAAAGCTTTTTAGAATTTTTTTTGCCCTGTCCTATCTAACTGGGTGTTAAAGATGGCGTCACTAGGGCGCAGCGTACCTGTTCGTCCGGAAGTCGGCTTAGTAGACAATGCCAGAATGCCAGAAGTTCTGTGGTGATGTGAGAGTGACACAAGGAACCAGCCCAACTCCCGTCCAAATGGATACTGGACTGGAGGTGAACCAGCTCCCGATGCCACAGGTTAGCTCACCCCTGATTAATGTGGCATCAGGACAGTGCAAGCACTGACAGGGGGAGCCTGATAGTCTTTGGCTAGAAGTTCTCTGCAGACAACTGGAGCAAGAAGAGTTGCAAGTCGAATCCAGGAGCAGGAATCCAGGAGGCAGCAGAATGCAAGGGAAGGCGGGAAGGCAAGGGAACCAAGGAGGACCAAGAACCCAGAGGAAGAACAGAGAACAACTGAGAAGGGGGGGAACCACCCCAGCAGGAAGGGAGCAAGGAGAAGGGAACCAGGGAGACCCCCTACCCGGGCAAGGAAGGGCAGGTCTATACAGAAGGGACTGGAAAGACCAGGCAGGACAGAGCGGAACTCAGGTCAAGGCAGGAGCAAAACAACGATCCGGTCAGACCTCCTTAAGTAGGGCCTCCCACACCCGGGAGGCTTGGAACGCAAGCCGTGCTGTTTCCCAGGTGCTGGGAGGCCCAAAGCGAGGCTTGGGCCGCAAACCGGCCGGGAGCCGAGAGCATCGTGTACCGCGCATGCGCGGAAAGCGGGAAGGGGTCGGCCGCGCATGCGCGGAACGGCACGCCCCGGGAACCCAGAAGAGCGCGGGAACCGGAGCGGCCGACCGCGTACGCGCGAGACCAAGCGTCCCGAAGATCCAGGAGCAACCGGTACCCAGGACCGCCCCGTACCCCCCCCAGGCGAAAGCGGGGGTAAACCCTCCAAGGCGTGGCAAGCCGCATCAGGTAAGTGGGCTGGAACAAGCCCGGGTTGGGCAGCGTGACAGTGGGACATGAGGTTATTTAATTAGTAATGCTCTGGTCCTCTCTATAACGTTGCATCTGTATGGGGTGCCACCTGACGTAATTGCCCCTTTAGGGCGTGATTTCTGCACCCCCCTCCCTCCACCCCAAAAAGGGCTGTGTGAAGTGGGCAGGGAATCAAAAGTCGTATTCTATGGCAAGGGATGCCCCTAGGAGTTTGATCCAACGCTAGGACTGTTTCTTTGATTGTTCGCACTCCTTGACATACTTGACATAAAACAGCCAGGAAAAATGTTTGTGTAGTTCGTTTGGACTCAGAGAGACATCATTATGAAGCATTACTTAGAAATATGAAGTTGACCCTTGAAGGTAGCAAGTTAATATATTTAATATCACTTCTGTTTTCTACCAGCTCTAATTTTCATTACATCTGCTATGGAAGCAGCAATTATAACATAGCATATTGCCAACCATGCAAAGAGAGTTAGTGCATAAGCTAAAAGCATGATTTACATTTAATACAGAACAAGTACAATTAATCATTTTGAGATACCAGCTTGAGCAACATAGAGTTTATGCTATGTTGGTCTATACTAAGCTATGGTATGATCGGGAGTGGTGTAACATAATAAAACACGCCTTTTGTTTCAGAAAATGCATACAGTTCGACTTCCACATTTAAAATCATGCTTTCAGGCCTCACTGGGCTGCATGCGAATTGACCACTACTTCTTGTCAATCGGGCTTGTTCGTGCCTCTGCTCAGGGACATGTGATGAATGTGTCTTCCCAGCCCCTACGATTTCTTCTGCTGCTCTATGTATTTGTTACCCCGTCAGTCTGTGCTTTTTATAGAATATGTGTGTCATTTCCAACACCTCGGCCATTAAACTGTAACGCTTAACACTACTCCTGTGCGTTTCTTCGTGTTGTTCACATGATGTACCCATGTCAAAATTAAGTGACAGTTGCTGTTTTTGAGTCTTGGCTGTTTCCCTTAGAGTGAGTGGGGCTTCTGCTCAGGGAAAGAGCAACGTGTGTCATTTGCTCCTAGGCCCCTTAAAACCACATTAAAGTCAAGGCGTTTCTGATGAGGTGAAAAGCTACACATGCTTTTGGACACTTTAACTGTACATGCGTATTCTGGTATCGTGCTTCCTGTCCTTGGCTTCTTATCTGATCTGCCAGTTTAAGACAGGGAGCTGCTATTCTGTGGTTAGAAAGAGAAAGCTACCATGTCCTGTTCATCTCCTTCTGCTAAAGTTAAGCAACAGGCTATGCGTTTGTTCTTCGTTGGTCACACGTTCGCTTGTATTAAACAGAACCCATATTATCTACAGCATGTGTCCATGTTTGTCTTTTGAAAGCAGCTCTTGCTTTGGGTGCAACCGTGTAAATTGTATTCAACACACATTAGTGGTCTCTCGCTGTTGCCATTACTGAAGTCGTCTGATCTGTGACTTAACCGTCTCATTAGTTCATTATCCATAATTCACAACACAGTGAAGGAACGGCAGGACGATTGGACTGCCAGCGAGAAGTCAGGGTACACTTGGATTTTGTCGCCGTCGCAGTGCAGCTCTCCTTTCTCTCTGGCGAGTTGCAGGATCGTATTGTGATCTTTGTAGGTTGAGTAGTCGTGCAATGATGGGCCGCTCCTGGGATTGGGCGGGTTGCGGGTAGCCGATGTGCCCTTTTGACCACAAAGAGGAGGGATAATGCGGTTTCTCCAAACAGCTCCCTACACACAGACTCGACACATTCTTCCATCTTCTGTGGAGTTTGTTTCTCTCTCACCCCCACAAGCCTCATGTTGTTGCAACGATTCCTCCCCTCTAAATCTTCATTCTTGGCTATCACAGCTCTCATGTGGGATTCTAGTGTGGTCACCCTAACTGTCCCCATTGCGCTTCCATCCTCCAGGTCCGACACGCTCTGTTCTGCTGTGTCTAGTCTATTCCTATGCTTGTCTAGTCGGTGTTGCAATTGATCGACTTTTGAGGACAGGGCATCTAGTTTCGAGTCCAGATGACCAATTCCAGCTTTAAGTTCTAATAGGATTTCTCAAATGTCAATGCCTGGATTTTGGGCAGCAGAGTTGTTTTGTTCCATCATTTTCTTCAGGGTCTCAGGTGATATCTGTGTCCCTGGGGTCTTGGTGGCAGATCCGGACTTGAAGTTGAGCTTCCTCTGAGACTTGTCCGATTTCCCCATGTGTGGTGCTTGCAATTGATGGGATTTAAGAGTCCTGGTCTGGGGAAATTATGTTCGGCTAGAGAGGAGAGCCGTCTTGATAAAGTTCTGAGCCAGGTGTCGGCAGTGTCCGGAGGTCGAGGTTTTTGTTACCTTGGCACTGGCACCCAGACGTGTTGTGCTAGTTTTATTTTGCCGGTAGTATGCAGTCAGAGGAGGCCTCCCTGAACTAGCAGCTTTTGTAATATCTTCGTCTCAGTTATTGTGCGCTGCAACCCTTCGTTTACAGGCAGTCCGTGTTTGGCTGTGGTTCCACACCTCGTCCTCTTCCCATGGAAGGACGGAGGGGGTTTGCTGTTTTCTTAGCGCTTTGCTTTCCCGGGAGGTGGTCCTTGCTCACACCGTAGTTTATTTGGGTGCTAGGTGCTAGATCGTTTGGGAAGGGTTAGGTTCCTCTCCCTTGGTTCTTCCCGCCTTTGTTTTGGGGGGCTGGTTTCGGGCGTATCCGTGGTGAGCAGCCGGGGGGGTGGGGGGCGCCGAGGCTGTGTACTTTGCTGGTTTGGAGGTATGAGTGGCTGAGTGTGAAGGCTTTGCATGCTTCTCGTGCTGTAGCGTGTTAGAGCCGTGGATGCCAGTTCCACTTGTCTTGCATTGGCCGCGTGGTAGCCTGCTGTATATTCTTTGGCCATGAGCGTTTGTCATTGAGTGTACGCATTATCATTTGACACCTTTATTCCTTAGTCTGTGTTTGGTCGGGGCGTGTGCGTCCCCATCACCTCTGCCAGGATCTCTGTATTACGGGAAGCAGGAGCCAGGAGCGGCCGGGTGTTTGCTGGCTTCTGTGGTGGATTCAGCCCTCTACTGCATTCTGTGCTGTGTTGCCCAAGTGCTACGGTCAGCTCGGTCTGTTTGGCGTGGGTCGCGCAGGGGAGGCAGAGCCCTGGTCTTGAAAGCAGGTTAGGTTTCATGGTCCGGTGGGTCATGGGGCATGCCCCTGACGCAGTCACCGCCCTTGGTCCGCTGATAGTTTCTTGTGGTAGGCACAGAAAAAGGCAATGGGAAGGGGCCGCTCCCCGCGCCCCATTCCGGCGTTAGTGGACGGGCTGCGGCCTCTCAGGAACTGTGGGTAGCAGGCCGGTATGTGTCCATGGAGCTCTGCTTGTGCTGAATGCTCACTCTGGCCGGAGGTGGTTGCACTCCTATGACGTTCGGGAGCTGCTGGTGTCTCGACCCCTCAGGCCCCGGAGCGGCGGGCGTCCACCTCGGTTTCCGTCATTGGAAATAGTACTCTGGGGTCCGAGGGAGATCGTGGGTTGTGGGGTCGGCAATGTCTGACCTCAGCACCGGCAGGCAGCCTGGTTCTGGTGGTCACAGCCGGCTCTCTTGCGTAGGATGACAAGTCAGCCTGGGCACTCAGTCGGGCCCCGGCCAGTCTCGATGGCGCTCCTCTCGTGCCCGCTCACTGTGATGGCGGGCTGCAGCATTGATGTTGCACGCCGCGGCTTTCAATTTCCGGTGGTTTACTGCAACGATGGTGGTTGAGCTGGAGCCCCGAGTGGGTGCTTATGCCTCTTACCCCAATGGCACTGTCTGGCTGCGGGGTGCTTAGGCAGCAGGATACTGTTTTTGGTGCCTTCGGGTCAGCTTTCCACTCTCCGCTGCAGTCACGGCTGCGTACGCGCACAGCACGTTGCAGCTCGGCTCCCATGTTGTGGGGGCCTTCTCCTCTGTTAGTTGACTCCGGACGGGTCGCACGGTCTCTAGGAGATTATCTGTGGAGTTCTTGTGTCGGCTAAGTCCCAGCAGGTGCAGTTTGGATAAGGATTTCGGGAGCTCGACGAGGAGCTCACGGTGGAGTGGCCATCTTGGTTGGGCTCACTTGCGCCCCCTATTTGTGTCCATTTATGCAGCTAACCTTTTACATTTTACAGACACTCATCTAGGGTTCGTAAAGTCTACTCGCCCACTGGCATAGTCAGGTAGATTTTTTGGAAAGGATACAATTTGCAGGGAATGTTTAAAATGTATATGTAACATTTACTGTCAATGTCAAATGTTTCACTGTGCATGCCTCTGGGTGGCAGCAGTGTGGCATAACAGTGGGTTTGTGGTGACATGCACCATTTTATAGAAAGCTAATTTACATGTTTTGTCATCCGTTGCAAGGGTTGAGTGCATTTCTCTTCGGTCAAATAGGTAAACTAAGTTACTCAACCTGCAGGTCGAGCAGAATTTTAAACAATTTGCAAGGCCTGACTAGTCTAAAAAATGTCTTACTTCAGCAGTACACCAAAACGCTGCCATTGTTGCTCATTTTATGTCTTGGGTACAAATAACTTCTGGTCACTGTAAAAATATTAGTACAACATCAATGCTAATCAAATGGGGTTGTTTGCTAATCAAGAAAACATTAATTAGCAATCTATGCTAATCCATTTTTTTAAACAAAGTTATGCCTCGAGTTGTTTGGATTGAAAGAAAGGTCCTTAATTCAGCCCATAACAGCCTTTTTTTGGGCATAACATGTGGGTCCATATTTGTTTGTCTGCAGTTGGCAATCAATCGATGCAGGACCCATATAAGGTGAACAATTTGACTTGTCCAGAATCTAACAGTAACTGAAATGGCACAAAGGAAGTGTGCCGGCAACTTTAGATCGATATGCGAGAAACAACAAAAATAAGCCTCCAGGTTCCTAACCAGTATAGTAATGTTCTGGAAATTCCAAGTCAGCCTATTGCTAGGCTATTGCTAGGCTGAATAACTACAAGATCTCCTAAAGCAAACTGCATAATTTCCCACAGATCTCATCATTAATGTTAGGTACTTATGATCATTACCATGAATAGGTGTCACTATCCTATCATTATACAAATGGTAAACTACAGAAGATGTAATCAATAATTGAACTTGTTGGACCATGAGACCACATGTGTTTAGGTGACATGCCACTTTGGATCTCCCTGGGTGTACCACTTAGAAGTCCCTTGGGGAAAGCTAGAACTCTATACAAAAAGGTTTACAGTCAGGAAATAAAATAAAAGTGGTGTCCTTTAGCAGATATTCTCTACCATTCAGTGCATCAGCTTTCCCCCATATATAAAAGTCCTTGCACCCTAGTCTAAGTATTGCAACAGTGCTCAAAAGAAATCCCATAATCCTATCCTTAAGAGGTCCTTAGTCTTCAGGCTGCCTTACTTCAATAACGGAGGTCCCAAAAGGTTGACCAACTCAAGAGTTCAAAACCTACTCTTCACAAGGCTATCCCTATACTAAGGTAACAATAAGGTATCAATTTCTTTTTCAGCTCACTCTAGGTTCCCCCTTTCCCCTCTCTGGTTTTGCCCCATGATCCTTCTCCAAAGCCTTCTCATAGGATCTTGGACTCTCTCTGTCACGTAAGAAACTGCACTCTAGGTCCCCGCAGTGGCCCCTTGGCTTCTTCAGCTTGATTCAATTCCTTGTTCCAATATGGGTTTGGATGTCAGGGTCGTCGGTCAGCCCTGACATTTCATTAATGGTTGGTCCGGTTTCTGGTTTGACCTTATATGACAGGTTTATTCCTTAGCTCTTTGGTCTAGACATTGGATTCTTTGCCTTCTTACTACATCTCCGATTAGTGACACGTGTCTTCATATCCACTAGGCTCCTCTCGAGCCTCTTCTGCCACCAGCAGGTTGCATAATAATCACTGTGGGGTCTCAGACAATTTGCGGTTGGTTTAACTAGCAAATCTGCCCTGGACACATGTGTCAGTTGCTGGTGCCCTAAAGCCTCCAGTACCCACAAGGACAAGTTGCAGAATATTAGACTTCCTTGCTTGACTTCTTGCTACAGGCTCTCCTACCTTGACACTTCTGCTTGAGAATAACTGTTTCTTCCAGAGCCTGGTTGTACTCCACCAATTAGCCTGTTTCATGCAATTTTCCTCTAGTTGGCTATGGCTCTGAGTGCCAGGGAGTGGGGACAGAAATATGCATCCCTCTAGATTCTCTATTTGGCAGGGCTTTGCTAGCCCTGTATTCCTCATCTGAATGGGGCTGTGTCTCCTCCCTCACTTTCCATAGGTTATTCCCGATTTGGTTTTGAATCCATAAATGTAGTTGGTTATTACCTTTCCGATAGTAACTTCCCCTCCTTAGTGCTTCATCAGTTTCAAGTTAATAGCGGTTAATAACTTGAGCGTTCCAAGTACCCCTAATTGGGCTTCAGGAGGAGTTAAACCCTAGCACGGTCGTCAGCACTATCTTTGAGGTATCCCAACCGTAGAACACACAATTTCACGGTTTCATGTCTTCCACGGTTGTCTGGTCCTGCTGTCTCTCGGGGTCTGTGGAAGCACTATGTGGTAAGGCTCTGTTTTTTTGGTCTCCACCCGGTAAGCCTCTTCAGCAATCTCAGGGAAATCCACAAGCACCATAACGGTGGACCTGGTACACTCTACTTCCAGGAGCATGCAGTGGGCTTCACATGTTCATAATTCCTAGGGAACAGGAGAGACTTGAGGGCCGTTACCAACCATGCCCTCTCCCAAAAGTGGTATTTAATGCTATAGTGAAAACATTTGAAAATCCATGACATGCTAGTGCCATCTTGTCCACCTGAAGTGAGCAATTAACCGGCCTGCCACAACAAAGTACTAAGTATTTATTTGTATTTATTTAGATTTATATAGCGCTTTAATCCAAAGTGCTTTCCATGAGGGACAAGCAATTACAACACGCAATAGATGACATTGAATCAAACCAGAAAACAGTACAAGGAACAATTTACATTATAGATGAGGTTAAGCGCATGTGGAGGGGGGCCAAAGTGAGAGAGGGGGGGGTTAGGAGGTGAAGGAGGAGCAGGCGGATTCAGTGGTGAGAGAGGAAGCTGAAAGATGCTAGGGGGTGAATGGAAGAGATAGGATTTTAGAGAACTGGGAAATGAGGGGTAGGATGTAATAGAGTGGACGGGGAGGCGAAGGCGGTTCCAATGGAAGGGAGCGAGAATTTGGAAGGATCGGAAGCGAGAAGGGGCACAGGGTGGAGGAAGAGGAGAGAGAAGGAAGAGATCCATAGAATGGAGAGAACAAGAAGGGGTGTAAAAGTGAGAAGGGAGGATAAATAGGGAGGGGCAAGACCATAGAGGGCTTTGAAAACTAGACAGAGGAAGTTAAATTTAAGCTAGGTGTGAAATGGGAGCCAACCTAGTGAGTCAAGGGAAGAGGAGATGGAGTCGTGAGGTGAGAGAAGGCAGATGGAGCGGATAGCAGATTGGTAGATGGTTTTGAGTAATTAGGATCCAGCTGGAACTATCCTCTTCAACATTGTGAACTTTTTTGGATTCATGAAACTACTGAACTTCTCATTACCCAGCAAACGATAGGGCAAGTATACAGGGCACTGCCCTGTGCAACATCAACAAGCATTGCACGGAAATCTGCTTTCAGAGCCTTTTTATCATATCTATTTAATTTATTTGTGTCCATTCATGCAGCTAACCTTTCCATTTTACAGTGACAATGATCTCACTACAGAGGTACACAGAAATGCTGTATTTTTGCTAATTATGTGTCTTGAGTACAAATACCTTCTGGTGACATTAATAATATTAGTGCAACAATGCTTACCAAATACTTTTGTTTGCTAATCAAGAAAACAAAATGAGCAAACTCTGCTAATCAATTTCTGAAAACTAATGTATGCCTTGCACAGTGCTAGGGTCATGTTTTTCGCAACTTAATCCGTGTAAATCAGAATGAGATGAATCAGAATTAGTGTAATATGAGCTTCCTTCCTTGTTATAACTATAAATCCGTGTAACAATTTGAATGTGCTAAAAAAGTTAAATGAAATACATGGGGAAACACATTTTGTCATACTCCACGCAAGCGATATAAACAAGGCAATGGCAAGATGGCTTAAGATGTTTAAGTGGATTAAGCACTATCTTTAGAGATGTACATGCAGTCTGAAGACGCAGGTTTGAACCCTGGGAGGTAAACTTAACCTCCTTTCAAGGTCAATGCTTTGATTAGCACATATTAGAACCGCATTTAGAAGAGGGAAGAACCAGACACGAAGCGCTAACATTAAAAAAAACTTTATCAATGTTACTGTTTGGGGGAACGTGGCTTAAAGGCCATGGAGTAGGACGTGTGCTCCGGAGCTGCTCCGATCAATCCTGCATGATCCTATAAAATCAATATGCCTGCAGAGGGTATTTACAACTTGCAAGACGCTATTGGGTCTATGATATCCTGGTGCCTACTGTGACGAAGTACAGAAATCTGAAGGGGCGCACACGGGCTACAACACGGTTTGCAAGTTTGTATCTGTACAGTGTTATAAGATCCAAAATGGCCGGCGCCATGAACAAAGGCTGCTGTGGCGGCCGAAAAGCTATGGGCCTGGGAACAACTGATCGCATTGAGCGGGGCGCTGAAAGCGGGCGCCTGGACATAGGAGGCGAGGCAACCGCTGAGCGCTCGCCTGCTGAGCTGGAGGAGCGGCGGGGCTCGAGGGGGAGCAAGCCGGACAGACCATGAGGAGAACGCAACCGCCCGCACGGGGCGTTAGGTGAGGACTGTCCACACTGGCTGGCTCGGACACCCACAGACGCTCCTGCAGCGGAACGGGGATACATGCACCTTGAAGCCCGGGGAGACAGAGCTGCGGACGCTCTCATAAGATGGAATACGTCGCTAAAGAAGGCCCGGCTACCAAACGAAGTGTGCAGAGAGCCTGTAGGCCTGAGCAGCCGCGGAGAATTGCAACACACACACACTCAGCTTACAGGCTGGAAATGAGCCCAAAGATGTACTATTACGCTAACGGAGCACCTCTCCACTATATCCACAAGAGAAAAAAGCTCCTGGTGCAGGGGGCCAAATCACAGGTGAAGGCCGTGGCAGTTTAATGCAGTGGCCATGAGTACCCCACTGAGAAAGCAAAGCCCCAAGGTGTGGAAGTGGAGGAGCTCAGTGGACACGCTATACGGAGTCAAGCAGTGCAACCATGAGGCAACAATCTACAGACCAACAGAGGGAAAAATGTACTAACCAAGCCCCACGTCCTTGTAAAACTGCATTTGTGGGCCCCCAGGCATTGAAGATGGGACAAGCCCCGTGATCTGAAATACTAGGACCCTCGCAGAACACCTAAAGCGACTGGAGGTGGTGACAGAGGTCGCAGACTTGCCCCCTACGGCCGAGGACTGAGACACAAAAAAGGAGAGCTCGCTCCACAGCGCAGCTCGAGAGTAGACCCCACAGACTGTATGGCCAGCGCCCAGGGATGCGAACCCCGTAGTGGCTCAGGCTGGACTGCTGGTATAGGCCACATAAAACACAACAAAGGTGGCGGATTGGAGAATGGCTGGCCCTGGCGAATCTGAGCAGCCCCAGCTAGGGGTCTGAATAGCCCACTAGCACGAGAAAGCTGAGTGAGAGCGGAAGGATATATACCTATGCCACCTGAAGAGACGACACACAGCGGCTGCGGCAACGGCACCATCCCGGCACGTGAGGGAAGGAGGCAAACACTCCTGAAGATGGGCAATAAAATACTGAAAAACAAGGGAAACAGCAGACGATGGATGAATATGCTAAATCTCCTCAGGCAGGGGAAGAGGGGAAACACAAAGGGCCACTGTTGCGCATGGACCAACAAATCCTAGATCCCATTGTTGATCTGAAAATGTCTGGAGAGAATAAGCTCGATCTGGCAGTGGCAGGGCTCAAGGCTTCGTTAGAATCCTAGATAGATACGGTCCAGATAGACTTCAATTTATTGCAATAAGATGTAAGGGCCTTGGCGGAGCGCACGACCGTGCTAGAGACAGAGGTGAAAGCAAACACGGGCACCTGCAAGACGAACGCCGCGGAGGTCCATATACTGAAACAACAGGTGCGGAAGTTGGAAGACAGAGAAGAAGGGCAGGCGTGCAGAAACAATGTGCAGATTATTGGACTGCCTGAAGGCGAAGAGGGCGCGGACCCGACCCACTATATTGAGACTAAGTTGCTGCAGGAGATCAAAAGGTGGGGCGCTCACCTAGGGATTCGCGGTCGAGAGGGCACACAGAGCACTAGGCCGCAGGAGCTCCCCTGAGGCCGATTATAGCAAAGATCTTAAATTATAGAGACAGAGAAAAGATCTTGGAACATTTCCGGAAAGGTGGAATAATACAAAGAGCGTCAGCGGCTATCACAGCATACCCTCATTACACCTTTATGGTACAGAGTAGGCGTTTGCACTACGGAACAATCAAGAGGAGGCTATGCGATGCGGGATACAGATACATGTTAATGTACCCAGCGAAGTTGAAGGTGTACCATAAACACAAGGCCTTTTTTTTCCGAAACTCCGGAGAGTGCGACAGAGTGGTTGGACGGCCAGAACTGCCTGGCGACTGCAGATGACCATGCAGAGAGCAAGGTGGATGAGTGACCCAGCAGATTCCGGAATAGGTTGTTCTACAGACATTTGGCCTTCGGACTTGAATATGGTACGGCAAGTAGCAGTGTTGGAGGGAACGGACGAGATGTGATGGTTACATGTGAAGAAAAGGTCATTGAGACACACCGAATGCCATATCGGGTTAGCAGCATGAGGAGACACACTATTACCCCCCCCCTGCCCATAGTTAGGTTAGATCGGATACTGCTAGTGCGGTATCCCTTGCTGGGCTCTTGAGTGGTATTGCCAGGATAGGGCCAGATGTGGGATAGCGCAAGATCTAGGGATGGAGCTGGGCACCAGTTGGGGTTAGTTGGGGAGGGTGGGAAGAGGGGAGTTGGGTTAGATTTAGTTGGGGTTGGGAGAGGGAGTTAAATGGAAAGAATGGGAGGAGTCGGCAATCACAACCCGGACCACTTCTGAGGAAAGAGGGAGGAGGAGTAGGCTACGGCTGATATGGGAGATCTGAGGATAGTGACCTGGTATGTGCGGGGGTTCAATAGTTATATTAAGAGAAACAAGATCATAATGTACCTGAACAGGCAGAAAATAGATATAGATATACAAGAAACACACCTGAACAAAGATAAACTGGAAGTGATTAAAAGGAAATGGATTGGGGATCACAATAGGAACAACATATACGGCGTGTGCCAGAGGGGTTATCACCTGGATAGCGCGGCCGATGGCAGGATGGTATTGCTGAAAGGGCTTTTTGGGAACAGGGAGATGAATATAATGAACATTTATGCCCCGAACAATGACACCGTGATATACTTCAGAAACTTGTACGCCAAGATCAGCTCATATATAGATGGAGCAGTGGGAAGAGATTTTAACTGCACACTGAACCCCAGGCTGGACAGATCCGATGAGAAAGTAACTAGGCTGAACCCGGCGGCGAAGTCCCTGGATACACTTGCACAGGACTTTCATATGATTGAGATATGGAGGCGGCTTCACCTACAACACAGAGGGTACTCACATTACTCAGCCCCACATAATTTACACAAAAGGTTAGACTACATTTTTTCAGACAGCACATAGATAGAGGAGATGAAAAGTGCGGAGTACAAGGCAGCAGTCCTATCGGACCATGCGCCGCTAGTCATGACGTGGAGGGTTTCCCCTCCCAGGCCGCAGATACCGACCTGGAAGCTTAGGGCTGAAGCGCTGAAAGATAACGCATTTAGAGAGGATTGGAGGAAGGTTATACAGGAATACTTTGAGCTCAATACGGGGAGTGTGAGAATGGCTGGCATGCTGTGGGAAGCGTTCAAGGTGGAAATGAGGGGAGAGGCGATCTCAAAGTCGAAAAGACTGCAAGGAGGCATAATGAAGGATCTGCAAAACATAGAAAGGGAGATCGACAATAAAATGCAAAGAGGGGCAGATTCCCCAGGGTAGAACCCATTGGGAAAGATAAAGGAACTTGAATTATAGATTATATATAAAAACACAGCATGCAGGAGGTGATAAGCCAGGCAAGAGTGAGGCTCCGGGACAGGCAATTCGAGAGATACACAGGGGAGATGGCTTGGTAGAGGACAATGAGTGCTTGAGTGAATGAGTGCTTCTATAAATACTGTCAAAAGTTATACGCTGATAAGATTGAAGAGGAAATTGATATATTGGAGACGCTGGAAGAGATCAACCTCCCTAAACTTGGGGAAAAGGATCAAGAGAGATTAGACGCACCCCTTACACTAGAAGAACTAGAAAATGTAATTCAGACACTTCCCACTAATAAAGCTCTGGGGGCTGACAGTCTCCCGAGCAAGTTTTAGAAAACGTATAAGGCTGACCTACTCCCACCGATGCTGGCGATGCTGAATGAACAAACCGAGTACTGATTGTAGATCTTATAGACCGCCATCAATGCTGAACCAGGATAGCAAGATCCTCACTGCAGTGATGGCAAACAGGCTGAAACCTATGATAAACTCCTTAGTACATCATGACCAAACGGGATACGTTCCCCGAAGGTGTATCTCGGACAACCTCAGGCGGCTACGTTATATTATAGACCAGACAGAGGGGAGCTCCCAGGAAGTAGCGATAGTCTCACTAGATGCGGCAAAAGCCTTTGACTCGGTTAAATGGCCATGGTTGATGGCAGTTCTAAAGGAATATGGAATGGGACCAGCATACTTGAGGTGGGCTAAACTATTGTACAGCGAACCGGTGGCGCGGGTCCGGACGGGTCCGATTATCTTAGAATGATGGACTCTGGGCAAAGGTACCAAGCAGGGTTGTCCCTGGTCCCCGATGCTATTCATCTTAGCACTGGAACATTTGGCGATATACTTAAGGCATCAATACAACGGGGTAGGTATTAGCACGGGAAGTGGACAGCACTTGATATCGCTATACGCTGATGAAATGCTGCTGTACCTGACATACCCAGAGGAAAACCTGCAGTATATACTAGAGGTAATGGAACGCTACGCAATATTGTCAGGTATAACGATTAACCCACGTAAATCCATATGGTTCCCCTAGGCAGATCTGTAGGAGTACCGCAACATGAGTTACCAGTAATGCAGATCGGGTGGGCAATTGACACCATTAGATACCTGGGGTGGACATACATCATAAGATTGAGGATGAACATAAAAACAACACAGAAAAAGCAGTTGAGAAGGTCGAACGTAGTATGGCATTCTGGGCGCAATTGCCTCTGACTATGATGGGCAGGTCGGCACTGCTTAAGCTGATAGTATTACACAGACTGCTACACAATTTCGCAAACGTCCCATATTTGATACCCAAACGGTTCGTTTTCCAGAGTATTTGCAGGGGGTTTACCTGGCACAATTCAAGGAACAAGATAGCCCTATGGAAATTGCAAAACCCGTATGATCAGGCAGGGATCAGATTGCCCAATTTCGAAGTGTACTAACTACCTGGCCAGCTCCAGTATGTGGCAAGATGGCCGTCCGAGGACACCACTCCAGAGTCCAGATTGCTAAGAATGGAGTGTATGCCCTATTATCTGAACGAGTGGATGTGGGTGGCAGACCCTCCAAAAAGAAGAAGGCCGGCATTGTTGGACTTGGGCAGGAAGATCTGGCACAGAGCCTACCAGGTGATGGGAAGCCCGCTGCCGTGCTCCTAGCAGGTGCCCCTAGTGACACTGAAGGGGGTAGGGGAACAACTGAGGAGGATCATTAGAGAACACTAGGAACCAGTAGGAGTAGCAACCATAGGAGATATATGGCAGGAGGAGGGGAGGATAGATTTTGAAAAACTGAGAAAATACAGGGTTACATGGTGGACAATATATTGCGTATGCTAGATTGGTGGCACAGGCGAAGAGTACGTGGTCAGAGGTACAACGGACCCAGCAGCCAAATGCTGCCATAGAAATGTTTCAGGCGGTGTCAGAGGGAGGCCATGAGAATTCCGGAATTTATGAAATAATGATGTCTAATGTCGGGAAGGAAGTGATGCTCATACAGTGAGATTGGGAAGAGGAAAGTGGGGAGACAATTAGCGATGGGTTATGGGCAAGGATGCAGAGATACCATAAGAAGGTGTCAAGAAATGCACTACCACAACAAATTCAGGTGTACATTACACACAGGGCATATATGACCCCCTAAAATAATTGCTTAATTTACAAATGCCACTATACAGAGATGCCCGAAATGTGGGGAAGTGGATGCTGGTATAACATGTTCTGGGCGTGCCCGGAGATAGCTAAATACTGGGAAGAAGTAGCAGGGACTCTCTGTGGGCGTGTATGGCAGGGAGATTTTCGAGACCGCGCAACTTAAGCATGTGAGCAAACTTAAAGATCTGGCCTACTTCCTTGCCAAGCACAAGATAGCTATGAGCTGGAAGGCGAGTGGGAGACCAAACGCAGAAGCCTGGTGGTGGGACCTCCTGAAATGGACAGATGTTGAAACAGTGGTGTGGAGGGAGGAGAAGAAGAGGGGGAGACACTTACAGTTTGGCAACATTTGGTCGCATCACTGTCAGGCTCTGGTTGGGAGTTAACTGAAACAGACAGCTCCTCCGATATTGTGGAAGACGAGATGAACACAATTTAAAGGAAGGTTGTTGTAGATTGTGGGACACTAAGGTGAGGGTGGGGTTTGGGTTAGGGGGGTAGTTGGGCAATGTTTTGTTAATTTTTGTATGCACCGGTTTAGGTGCTGTGTGTTGATTGTTTTGAAAATTAATAAAGACATAAAAAAAAAAAAAAGAAAATCAATGTTACTGTGTGACGTTTCTGTGACCCACTCAGTTACTGTGGAACAAGTACAAATTTTATTTAGTACTGAATGCAAACTCAAGATTCATTACTAGTGAGCCTGCTGTGGTGGAGGGAGGAATCCCATGACCTATGGCAAAACTGGTGATCCTAGGTCCTCCAGCTTACCCCTAACTCCATTCCCGAACTATCATCAACCACTTTTTTGCAAGCACAGAGTCTAAGCCAAATGCCATGAAGCCAAACACTAACCAAGTTTAAACATGCTTTAAGTTGTCTTGAGGATACCTCCTAGGCTATCTAGTAACACTATACCAACATATTCTCACATACACTGTACAGGAAGCCAAGTGATGCAAAAAAGTCTGTAGGCACACTTGCACATCATATAGAGATTGCTAAAGGAAAGACCACAGAGAGGCTCCACAGACGAGAGGGGCTGCCTCTGATGAAAAATCTGTTAACTGCAAAGTTTGAGTTCAGCCAGCCAATAAAGAACTAACCAAATGTTGATTCCTGGATACTACACTGGAAAAGGCATGCAGGAAGGCTCTGATGCAAATGATAAATGTAAGATCAGTACAACGACACAACCAATATCTGTTTTTACCCATAGGTAGTTCAAGACCGACACAAGGACAGATTCATTGCCCTGCATTGCCATTAGCCATGTGAAAATTATTCAGTTATCGATTACCGCATGACAGCTGCCCACACAAACAATTTCACTGGACCTTTTTTAGATGGGGTATAAAGTATCAGATCCTAGGCACTTAAGCTTTACTTTTTCCTTTAATAGTGGGTCAAAACAGGCTACATATCTGAAAAGGTATCTTAGTTTACCTATGATATATCAATTGTGTAACCTGCATATTATAGCTTCTGGTAATAAATTACCTGACAACAGATCAATTTTAAAAGAGAAAACTAACCCTTGCAAAAGGTGAAGAACTCAGACGATTCACAATGCAAGCAGACATTATTGCAGTTTTCTGACTGAACCAAAGACGCAGGACATGGACTACTTAGAACAACTCTACATTATGTAAGCAGCATAAGCCCTAGAAAAGTCAAAACACTACTTCAACAGGGAAGACTTAGTTGTGCGGATTGTTCAATGGTTCAAAGACGATTTGGCATTGTATATATCATAATGGATGCCAACAATTCAGACTTGTGACCATTGACTGCAAAGACACTCATACAGCACAGAAACATGATCTCATACCGGCTCATCAAATTATCTGGAGATAAATAAATCACCCTTCAGCGTACCCTTCAAAATCTATACAAAATTAGCAGAAAGTTTGTAGATACAAATGCACTTCTTGTAGCAAGACCAGAGCATATACTTGAATGTGTATGTTACCCAACATTCTTAAGCAGCCCACCACATTCTGAACATGGTCTCCTGGTCTCACTATGCACTCCATTTTTCATAGTACTCACTTTTTTTCTTCTCCAGCAGCTTCAAGCGGTTGATAACAAGTCGCAGGTTTACACGCAGTCTCTCGGCCTTAAATCCAGATCCCAGCATGATGACAGCCTTCTATCAGGAAGAGTGAAAATGTACGAATTACACACACAACTTTCATTTAGTGAAAGAAGCACTATCTTTGCTACGTCAAAAGGCAGACAAGCAGAGTAGAAGGCTTTAGTGACTGACTGAGTACATACTTAACACTTGGAGGAACATGCAGTAGAAGTCTAGCACAGCACAAGATGAATCTTGATTCATCACCGCTCTAACTCATCGTTTACTTCGTTCCTCCTAACCTCTTGGTCCAATACAAAATAAGAGCAATAAAGCAAGTATTGACAAAACTATGTAGTCGTTGGGTGAATACAATGTTCTGACATTTTCATGAATATCTGTAGGGAAGTAGAGTGGAATATGGCTATTACTATTACTGGTTTGTGAAATAAACCATCAAGTGAATGATTTTGGAGTGTGTAATAGAACACTAGACTTTTCAAGTGTCAAAGAAAAAGGTGCAAGAGAATGCAAACATCAAGCAGGCCACAGTAAGTGCTTGTCAAGCATTCCATTGAAATCAGCACTTTCTAAGTATCCCGTTAAGTGCAGTGCCTACCAGTGACTATAACTGTCAAGAACACTATAGAAAAAAAACATTACAAAAAAGGTATTGATCACACTGATCCGTGTCAGCAGGCACTCCCATTCCTGTGCCACAGATCACACGCATCATTGTGCCACATAGCAGGTCTATTATAGATATATTTCAGTGTGTTTAGTCTCTCAGAAAGCCAAACACCTACTGTACCTGAGGAAGTATATTCCATGTAACCTAGTGTGCTAGACAATGCTAATGTTAAAGGATATTTGTACCGTGCACTATCACCACCGGAGTGGTCCCTTGGCGCTCTGGCGGCTCTGAAAAAAAAAGGTGGGGGAGAGTTAGTGGGATGAGCTGGAGCAGTGCAAGAGAGCAGTGATGTGCTGTTGGCGGCCTCAGGCCGGAATTCCATTGGCTGGGCTTGGAGTGTTATACTGTCGAGGGACGTCATGTGCTGTTGTGCGGGTCTATGTGTGCTTTTGTTTTGTTGTTACAGTGTAGTGAAGTTTGTGCAGATTTTTGTGTTGTAGGTTTGTGGTTGTATTTGGTTAGAATTTGAGAGGTGTATGCAGAGAGTGAAGTTGTTAGTGGGTTGGTTAATTGGCATGGCTGTCTTGAAGCGAGGCACTAAATTTCCATGTTTCCAATTAGGTGGGGTGTGTGGGCGTCTCTGTGTCTACGTCCCGATCAGGGGCTGTACGACACTCACGGTCACTTTCCCATGTGACATCCATCGGTTCATTTGCCTAACCTTACCCAAGTTGGGTACCGGCCGCCCACGTGGCCCGTTTGTATGCGTGGCGGGAAGGCGCTCGTGCGTCCTTTGCAGTCTAGCCCAGAAAGCATTCCCAATCTAGTCTAGTAGGAGGGCAGAATCGGTAAGCCCGGGTTTACTCCCTCCATGTGATGGGGCTGCTCGGCATTCATCATCTTATTCGGTTGCTCATTCATGTTACCGCTCCTAGCCCCTTTGGAATGAAACACTTGCAATTATCTACAGGGGCGGAGTCTGCCTTAATGTAGATGGATCTTTTGATTACTGTCAGATTGTGCTATCTTAGAAGTACAGGTTCCTCGTTGTTTCAATATTTCATATGGCCCCTGTCACTTAGAGGCAAGTTTGTTTTCCGAGGTAGGCAAGAGGACCAATACTTTTTGTCCTATGGAAACCGATCTTAAATGTACCTTTTTGTCATAGGTGGACTTTTGTTGGATTTGGGACTTTTCCATACGAGTATAGACTAGATATCGAACAAGTCTCATGCGCTCTCGTAATCTGGTAGCAGTTTGTGAAAGGGGAATGGGCGCCTCTTCTCTTTCTTCCCAGGTCTCCCAGAGCATGTCCAGAAAATCTCTAGGTTCTCTACCATGAGGTAGTTCAAAAGGAGAGAATCCAGTGGATGCCCGAGGGGTTTTCCTTACTGCAAATAGTGCCCAGGTGATCATACGGTCCCAGTCCTTCCCATCCTTATCTACCAACTTTCTTAGAATCATTCTGAGTGTTTTGTTGAGTCTTTCCACCAATCAGTCTGTTTGGGGAAGTTCGTAAGGTGGTAATGTGGCACAGCTCCTTGACTTCACCCATGCGCTTACTCATAAAATTGGATCCTTGATCCGTCAGGATTTCCTTACGAAAGCCAATCCTGGAAAAATATGGTAGGAGATGCTTCATAATCTACTGGGTGGTGGTGTTCCGAATAGGGAATAACTCAGGGTATCTGGTCACGTAGTCGACAATCACGAGGACGTATTTGTTACCCATTCTAGACGTTTCTAAAAAGGTCCAATGATATCCATCTCAATTCTTGAGAAAGGGACTTCTATTATTGCTAAAGGATTTAGAGGGACAGGCAATGGGATGAGAGCATGGATACCTGGCTAGCACTTCCCACTGATGTGTGCCTGGGTCTTGGATTGTCCTAAGTGTCCCCCTTTCAAATGGGAATGCGCAATCTCTAGTACGATCTTCCGGTGGGTTATGGGGATTACTAACTTAGTTTTACGTATGCCTTCTGTGAATGTTTTTCTATTAAGCAATCCTTGCTTGAAGAAAAAAAGGACTTCCCTTCTCTACTCCCTCTCCTTCGGGAATTGCTTGCAAGAAAGCCTCAGCGATGGCTGGGTCATTTCGGTGGGTGAAGGCCAGGTCGGGAAAGATAAGCTCTTGGGAATCGCTGAGTCACATAATTGGCTTATTGCCTCACTAAACATGGCCATCTTTAAGCAATGTTCACCACCCCCTCACTTTTTCATCATTGAATCCTCACTGCAGCTACTCCACACCTCATAGAAATGTATAATAAGTGTGCTTTCTATAAGGCATCACTTACATTTCTATGCACTTATGGAGGCTCACCCTTGCTCGCCACGGCTAACTTGTGGTAACGGAGAGACAGATGCCGGTGAGCTAACATTGTCCACAAAACCGAGAGACAAGAAAATGTTTTTTCAGTATGGCAACTCGGACGGCATGGTGTAATATATTTCCTAATTCAGAAACATTCAAATAGGCTATATCCAAGTCCCCAGAAGTCTCTCTTATGGATATTGTCTAGAGGTAGTGGGTGGGTTTGAGGGTTGGTGGAGGGCTATCCATGTAGAAAGTATGACAGTATTTTGGGAGCAACAAGGTTACAGCATTCATTCCCCAAATTGGTCCCCCAGTCACAATAGGCAGCGATCGGGCGACCAACTTCTCTGGCCAGCTAATTTGGAGATATCTGCAAAGCTCTAAATGTCCTCCAGCACATACACTGTGCTGATCATCAAAGTGCAGTGGTATTGTAGACCGAAGAAACGGATATTAAAACAAGGCTCTCTGAAATTTGCCAGAACAGTGGCCTCACGTGAACAGAGGCATTTTATTTATTTAGGGATAGATATATATATATATATATATCTCACACCTAACCCGAGGGCATGTAGGTGCTTTTCTTACATGTGGAATCAAACATTAAATGTTGCAGTTATTTTCATAGTTCCATATTTACAGAGCTGTGGCATATACATTTCCTGGCAATAGATGACGCAGTTATTTACATAGCAATGGCATTTACAAATAATGGCAATAGGTAATACAGTTATTACAGGAGACAGGAAGGGTCTGCAAGCATTAATGAGTTTAGAGGTATAGGCTACCGCTGATTCAGTGGCATTCACTCGTTTACATAGTGTGAGTGACGAGTCCAGGTAGAAACAAAGGGTTTTTACTTCTTTGGACACTTATCTGGTTGCATCTATGTTGAAGGTTTTGAAGGTGTCGTTTAGTTTAGTAAGACGAAATAGTGATGCTATGAGGAGAAGTTCTGTCTTTTCGTCATTTAGGCATAGCCCATGTTAGGCCATACGGGCTTGGATGGTTAGATAGATAGCATTTGGCAGAGTCTACGTCATGGGAGCCTGTGATGGGGATGAGGATTTGGGGGTCATCTGCATAGTTAGTGTAGGTGACACCCTTGTCATCTAGCAGGTCAAAAAGAGGCTTTGTAAAAATGTTGTAGCGCATCAGTGAACCACAGGAACCCTGTGGTACACCACATTTGAGCGGGGTTCGTTGCGTTCTGAACTCGGGAGAAATATCTCTCATTGTTCTGTCAGTCAGGAAAGATTGTACTCATTGAGTGGGGTTAGGGGAGAAGTGGGCTGCAGAGGCTAGATGTTTGCATAGAACTTTGTGGTTAACAAAATCAAATGCAGCAGAGAGGTCGAGTAGCAGTAGTAAGGCTAATTTTCCTTTGTCTTTTAGATTATACATCTGAATTTTTAAATCCAGAATGGCTGTTTCCTTCCCATTTCTTGGGCAAAATCCCAGTTGTCAAAGACAAAGGAGATTGTTAAATTCCAGGTAATGTTCTATTGCCCCTTGACCTGCATCATATTTGCAACAATGCCAACTGTATGGGTTATCACCCCATGACCTTCTGAAAGGGTGACCCATGCATATGGCCACAACCTTTCCTCAAGCTCCTTGTGAAATGAACTTGAATCTTGACAAACCACATTTTGTACTATTGAAACACCCTTGTAAAGACCGTCAGATCTGTCAATTTCCATGTGAAGGAGGCCCTGCCTGAAATTTCTAATAAACCCCATACTTATACCCAGGTGGTGAGCACCATATGAAGTTCTCCTCACTAGCAAAACTGCAGTAAAGTGTCAGTGACATTCTTCGAGGAGGCTTGCCTCCTCGTGTAAGAAGAACAAGTTACTTGGGAACTGTAACGTTCTTTCGATTGGATGTTCCTCCCACATATTCCTCATCTTAGATATATCCTTACCTTCAGCTTTGCTGCTTCGGAAATTCTTTCTCTCTCCACCAGAGGGCGCTCCACTCGAGGCTGCAGCGTCTATGTCCCTCGGCGGCATCCGTTGAGTGCCGACGTCATCCGCTGTATAAATGCCTTGAGCGCACCCGTTGGCCTCAGTTCTGTTTTTTCGTATATTATAGCCAATGGATTGTAGTTAAAGGCGTGCCTCTTTTGACCCATGCCTTAAAAGAATTTAGAGTGTAAATCATGTAAACTGTACTGTGGGGTCAGTTGGGAGGGTCGATGAGGAATACGTGGGAGGAACATCCAATCGAAAGAATGTTACAGTTGGTAAGTAACTTGTTCTTCGAATGGATTGTGTCCTCCCACGTATTCCTCATCTTAGATAGACTCCCAAAGCAGTTTTGTATTGGAGGTGGGAGTACAGAAATGTTCTAGTCATGTACCGAATGAAGTACAGATTTAGCGAACAGAAGTCAAATCTAGAGCATAATGTTTTATATAAGTATGCATGGATGACCATGTGGCTGCTGCGCAAATATCTTGCACAGGGAAACCGCTTTGAAGTGCTGTCAAAGTTGCCATGCCCCTGGTAGAATAAGCCCTCAGCACATCTGGAGGTTCGTTCCCAGCCAATCTGTAACATTCAAAATGATCCATCTAGATAGTGTGTGCTTAGTTACATATAGTCCTAATTTGCGGCCAGTGTATCACACAAAAGGTTTATCACACCGACGTAGTTTTGCCAATCTTGAAATATAGAAACTAAGAGCTCTTCTAGGATCTAATCTATGTAGCCATTCCTCTTCCTTACTTGCGTGAGGAGGAGGGTAGAAAGTAGGCAGTGTTATTTTTTGTGACAGGTGAAAATCTGAAAATAAAATTGGCAAGAAAGAGGATTTTACTCTGAGGACTACTTTATCTTTATAAAAAATGGTGTGAGAAGGACCACTAGAAAGCGCCTGCAACTCATTTACCCTGCGGGCTGATGTCATTGCCACAAGAAGTATCATTTTTTAAAGTAAGGAGCCTTAATGGAAAATAATGTAAAGGCTCAAATCGAATGCATGTGAGGAACTATAGTAGCAAGTTTAAATCCCACACAGGAACTTGAAAAGGTATTGGAGGAAACACATTATTTAGACCTTTTAAGAATTGAGTTATTAAAAGGTATCTTAAAGTAAGATTCTTCCTCAGAGGAGCGCTTAAAAATGGATAGCGCTGCTAAATATCCTTTTATCGTACCAACCTGGAGCCCCAGATTAGCCAAGTGTAACAGAAAAGACAATATTGTGGGACTATTACATTGAAACGGGTCCACATTCTTTTCTCTGCACCAGTTACTGAACTTGTTCCAATGACACTGATACAGAGATTTGGTTGCTGGCCTCCTGGCCGAAAGTAAAATCTCCATTACGTCATCCGAAAGGTCTCAATCCTTTTATCTCAACCTCTCAGAAGCCATGCGTGAAGGTTGAGTGTGTTGACCAATGGATGGAGAACATGACCTTCTCTAGTGAGAGAAGATCCTCTCTTTTTAGATGACGTATTGGAGGGCAGATGGACATGTCCACAAGGTCCGGGTACCACGTTCTCCTGGCCCAATCCGGGGCAACTAGGATCATGGTTTTCCTGACCTTTCTCAACCTCCTGATTACTTGAGGGATCACAGGGACTGGAGGGAACGTATACAGAAGTGGAAACTCCCATTCCACCGCAAAAGCGTCCCCTAAAGCTCCTCTCGGGGGAAATTCCCTTGAGCAGTACAGGTCGCACTTCCGGTTGGCACCGGTCACGAACAGATCCACTTGAGGGGTTCCCCAAAAGGCGAAGATCTTTTGAAGGACTTCCTGAGATAGCTCCTACTCGTGGGAGACTGTGCTCTGCCTGCTCAGAGTGTCCGCCGCTGTGTTTTGCTCTCCAGCAAGTGACCCTACTCCTCCTCTCTTGTTGAGGTAGTACATGGCCACCGTTGTTGTCCGTCATTATCATGACATTCTTTCCCGTACAGAGGGCCGAAAAGCCTTCAGCGCTAGTCTGATTACCCTCAGCTCAAATAGGTTGATGTGTAGTTTGGACTCCGATGGAGACCAACGACCGCTGATTGTCAACTCGTTGGTGTGAGCTCCCCACCCCGTGAGTGAGGCGTCCGTTACTACGGTTATCTCCGGCCATGGTTGCCAAAAAGATTCTCCCCTGAGGATATGTTCTCTGCAAGCCCACCATTGCAGATCCTGTGCTACTTTGGTTGGAACTTGCAATAAATCTGACATTTCCCCTGAAAATGGAGACCATTGAGTCCTGAGAGCCCATTGAAGGGATCTCATCCTCAATCTGGCTTCTGGCACCAGAAAAATGCAGGATGCCACGAGACCGAGCAACCTAAGAAAATTGAAGGCCGGTAGATACTGGGCATTCTGGAATTGTATTACCATCTGCAGAATGTGGTGAGCTCTCTCTTCGGGAGACAAAGGTTTGCCCGAACAAGTATCCAGGACTGCTCTGATAAACTAAAGCTTCTGTGATGGTATCATTTTTGACTTTTTTAAATTCAGAGAAAATCCTAGTTTGTGAAGGAAGTGGCAAGTCTTGGACAGATGTTCCTGGGCTTGTTCTGGAGAATGTGCCCTGATCATCCAATCGTCCAGATAGGGGTAGACGTGAATCCCCCCTCTGCTGAGTCTCGCTGCCACTACCGCCATTAACTTGGTGAAATATCTGGGGGGGGGGGGTAGGTCAACCCGAATGGCAGAACTCAAAACTGAAAGTGAGAATTGCCAATCACAAACCTCAGGTACTTTCTGTGCTTGAGATGGATTGGCACATGAAAGTAAGCATCCTGAAGGTCCAATGATACCAACCAGTCCTGGAGTTGGAGATCCTGAAGGATCTGAGAAAGTGTGACCATCTTGAGCTTGTCCTTCCTGAGGAACTTGTTCAAGCTTCTCAAGTCCAAGATGGGTCTCAGTCCTCGGTCTTTCTTTGGAATGAGAAAATATGGGGAAAAGCAACCTTTGTTCCTCTCTGCTACATGTACATGTTCGATTGCACCTTTCTGTAGCAGGGTTAAAACTTCCTGCAACAGGAGCGGATCTGGATGTTAGACCGAGTTGTATCCCGGTGGGTGATTCTGAGGTTTCTTTTGAAAAGGAAGGCAGTAAGCTTGGGATACTGTTTCCAGTGCCCAAGTATCTGAAGTAATGCCCCGCCATTATTTCAGATGCTGTAAGATCCTGCCTCCCACCGGGGTCTTGAGGGTCAAAACCTCAGAGTGGTTTTGCGGCAGCTGCAGCAGCGGGCGAAGGGACAGATGCCGCTGCTGGGGGAAGGTCTAGCACCTTTTCCTTGCCCCCAAGGAATATTCTTTGACCTCTCTGACTGGCCTGTCCCCTCCCCTTTCCAAATGAGGAATAAAATCGAAAGGGACGACCCCTCCAGGAAGATGAGCCTGTGTAGGGGCATTGTTGAGGTTGCCTTATATCGGCACTGAGTGATTTTGCCGCCGCTTTGGAGGTCTGCAGCTTCTCCAAACTTTCATCCACCTTGCTGCCAAACAGCCTCGAGCCGTCAAATGTATGGTGCAAAACCTGACTTTCTTAGCCACGCAAATCAACGCAGCACCGTGCTAGATGCCATGGACCTACTGATACTGTCAGCTGTGTCCAAACCTGATTGGAGGCATTCCCCTGAAGCCTCCTATCCATCCCCATCACGTTCCTCACCTTCTAGGATGTGTTCAGCTGCAGCTGACATGCAGTCCCACAGGGTATATGTAAACCTTGCAAGTGTGCAAGTTAAATTTGTGGATTTTAAAGCCATGCTCCCTGACGTAAATTTCTTTCTGAACCATGCATCAACCTTTTAATCATCCCTATCAGGGGGAATTGTAGGGTATGCAGCATTTCTAGTAGAGGTAGCTGCATGAACTACCAGACTTTCTGGAGATGGGTGCTTACTTAAGTATTCTGGGTCTGAATTACAGGGTCTATATTTAGACACATATTTCTTATTTACTGCTGGAATAGTTTCAGGATTTTCCCATGCAGTATTAACCCTCCTTTGTATGGCTACATGAAAGGGAAGTATGGCGTCTTGCTGAGGTCCTCCTGAAAGGATGTCAGTCATGTCATCATCTTGATAGACAGGTGAATTTCTACCCCATCCCATGAATTCAGTAACTCTACTCATCAATTTCCTATAATGTGCATCAGCATGTTCTACTGGGTCAGGTTTTTCAAATTCATATTCTGGAGAAGTAGCCAGACCACTTGCTGACTGCAAGCACTCATATAGGTCTTGTATTTTATATTGAGGGTCAACTAACTCCTCAGGGACTGGCCTTGTACCAAATTTACCAGCAGGTGAAACCTCTTCCTCTGCTGATGACTCTCCTTCATATATGGAATGACATGGTCCTAAAAAAATCATGTCTGCTCTCTGGGTGAAAAACCTTTTCAGGTGGTATAGCTTTTAACATTGGCATGGGCGTGGACCTCAACAAAAGCGTTGATGTTGTAGCTACAACCTTCGATATTGTCGAGGTAGTTTTCGTCAATGCCGTTGAAGGAGTTGTCGAGACCATCGACACAGTCAAAGCAGCCTTCGATACCGTCGATTATACACTCGACGTAACCTTTTTAGGTGGGGTCATCGATGCCTTGTGCTCGACCGCCTTCCATAGAGGCTTCGAGGACGTTTTCGATAAGGACTTTGATGACGCATGAGAGTCTGACGCCATTTTCTTGACTTCTACCTCCGATTTTTGCACCGGTAGGCTTTTTCTATGAGGTGTCTGGGAAGAATCCCAGGGTGCCACCCTCACCAAATTTTTGTTGGATTTTCTTGTTTTAGATCTTCCCCTGTAATTTTTTTTGTGAGCAGGGGCATGGTCTTCGTCAGACGTTTTTGAGGGGGTCTGGGCCGGGTTCTCAAAAATATTTAACATAGATGCTCTGAATGCTTCCCATTTTCTAGGGGAGTCATGTCTCGATGGACATGTTATGACTTGCTCAGATGACTTCGAGGAAGAGGGAGACCGGTGTCGTCTTTTCTGAGGACGAAGAAGAGGACTTCCTGGATCTGCTCCTCGACCTAGATTTTTTATGACGTTTTACTGAAGACTCAGTCGAGTCTTTTTTCCCCTTCGAAGAAAACTTTGAGGATTCCTCCCCCACAGCCAGTTTACCTCTTCATTCTTTTAAGGCCTTATTGGTCATCGACTGACAAGAACCGCAGTCATCTATATGGTGATCGGAACCAAGGCACCAGAGGCAATTCCGATGAGGATCATCTCAGTGACATCTTTCTCCCACATTTCTGGCATTTCTTCAATACAGTTTTCGGTGTGGAATGGTTCAATGAAGATGACATTATCATACGAACTAAAGCGCTGTTTTATAACGATCCGAAGCAAAGCTAATGGAAAAACAGAACTGAGGCCAAAGGGCACGCTCGAGGCATTTATACAGCAGATGACGTCGGCGCTCGACAGATGCCGCCGAGGGACATCAACGCCACAGCCTCGAGTGGAGCGCCCTCTGGTGGAGAGAGAAAACATTTCCGAAGCAGCAAAGCTGAAGGTAAGGATAGATCTAAGATGAGGAATACGTGGGAGGACACAATCCATTTGAAGGTTCTGCCTCCGCCTGAAGCCCCAGAGACATCGTATCCATAGAGCTTACTGTCAAATATGCCTGCTAGCTTAGCAATGCCAAGTCACTCAGCCACATTTTAATCCATCTTGGCGCTAGCACATCAACCGTAACTCCTTCGCCTGTTTCTACGGATATTGTCAGGCTCCCAACATCAGTTACAACATCGACTTCAACTGATAATCTTCCCTTCTATACACTGGATTCACATGCTGTTTCAGAAAGGGAACATCTGCACAAACCTGCTGCTCGAAGCGTAGAGACAACACCTCACACAGGTATAATTGCCCTCACCAAAGACAGTCATTTGCTTGCATTTTGTAATTTCAACAAAGACACTAATTACACATAAACCGCACACACTCTTGCTGCTAACATTATGCTTTTTGAGGAAGGGACTCAGAAGAAGCTGCAAAGAGCTCATGTGCACTCATGCAAATTCTTTACCTCTCTGTACAACATAGTGCTTGGAATGTTTGTGTTGGTTATTGGAACTTAACGCTTGTGTATTTTCACAATTTCTCATAGTGCAGACAGAAGATAGCCCCCCGCTTAATCACTTGTGCACCCTGAAATCTACTACTGTGTGCGGGTAGCTCCATTATTCTTCATGAAGTTCGGGATGTATGCTGTCTGCCGTTTCCTCGAAGCTCTAAAGACCTGGTGTTGGTCAACAAGTTGTTCGTTGTGCACCTAAATGCAGACTGAGCAGGAAGTAACCTACAACATGACTTACTGTTGCCTCATTACCCTGCCCCAGTATTCATTGTAGACACTTTCAACGCCACTTAACACAAAACCACAAAAACCTGTGTTTACCCATGGATACAAAGCAAGAAAAGCCACCTGTATGACATCTAGCAATATGCAAGCATCCAGAAGCTAGACTGCTGGGTCTATGCACACCTTGCCCACATCCTCCAGTTTGGATTCCCAACGGCACCCATTTCCTATGATTGGGGTGGGGTGCATTTCTATTGATCTAAAGCTTGTGTCTAAGTCAGGAGAACCCAAGCCTTGTAGCGGCAACCAGTCCTTACAGAGTTTCACACGGCCACTGAACTTTCCTAAGCCTTCCAAACTTACAACACATGCTTCAATCCAATTAGCCTCTCCCACTACACGCTGCCTGTATTATGTAAACCAGAGCATGATATCAATGGGTAAAAGCAAACGTAGCTATACCCTGTCACTTGTGAAGAAAGTCACCATCAATGGTGTTCTTCTCTTGTTCCAAAAAGGTTTCGCTTTCACTGAATCAGCCTATTCCACATACCAAAGTACCAACTTCCTATGTAGAACCCTCTCTTACATCTAGCTCTCAATGAATTGGTCAGGATCCTGTTAGATGGGGTAATTCTTGCCTGCAATTAGTCACTTTAGCAAACTACCTGAACCCCCATGGCAAGAGACAATCGGAGTGGGAGGAGTTTGCTCAAGATATAGGTTATCTGATATTGGGAGTAGGCATCACATGAAAAGAGAAACTATATGGGTTGGTCCCATTATTAGAAAAAGGTTGTTGAAACCCTGCCCTAATGACCCATGAGCAAGTAGCATACCATTGTCTTACAAAATCATATAGTCCTCAACACTATTTTGTCCTCTCGGGCAGGAGCATGTGCCCGGATTGGTTTGGTTTTGAATGTTGCACTTATGTAACTGATTACTCTAGTAATAAAACAGATCTTTCACATATCCATATAACTGCTGCCACCCTACATAAAGAAAACCCAGACACTGGGTAGTCTCTGTTGGGATGGTTTACTTGATCAGGGGAGCGGGGAGGTAAAGTTGGGAGGGACAGGTTGCCACAATCCATTGTATCCGGATTCTATATAAAATTCTGTTTGAGGTTTATTATGTTTTCAGACTCGTGAAATAGTCACTCAATTGCAACTGTGTAAGAGTGTTCCAAACACTGAGAATTCATGCGAAATTAATGTTAATGAAGAGAGGGCAAGGATTGTTACATGGAAATGTCTATTTGGCACATTTGAGCTATCCAAGGCTATTTCTGAAAAGCCTCAAATTAGGGTTACTGTGAGGGAAAAACAGAATTTGAAGTACAATACAAGGTTTGCACTTATGGACTTGTTGTAAAAGCATTAGACCCAACTGGGCTGCACTCCATCTTGAACCATTACATATTTTTACATTTATCTGCAATTGCACAATCAGAAGTTAGACTGCTTCATGCCATGAATGTACGGAGGAACATGGAAGTAAACACCTGCCTGCTTTGCTAGTTTGCATGGAAGGGCTAGGAAAACACAGATTTGATTCCCTTGCCAAGCTTCCAGCGTACACATCTACTAACTGGATATTCGGCCCTGTATACCTGGGTGATATTAGAACACACAACAGAGTAAGTCGATTTGATGAGATCCTAGAAACATCAACTGCCTGTGTAATAAAACCTTTGCAACCATGAAAGATATAAAAGCTTGTTCAATCCTGAGGGAGGGGCTTGCTCATTTCTGGAACATTGGTCTCTGTCATGTTTTGAGATTGTCTGCTGAAGCACTGTTGAATAAAGTTTCTTCTTGTGCTGATCTGTCTGAAACCATTCTCTGCACTGATGTACATGTCAAGGCAATGGGGGTTTCTTTCCCTTGAACGGATACAAGTTAGCCATAAAGTGGGGCAGTGTGACAGAGGCTTGTCTTGATGATCGAAATAGGGGGCGGGGGGGAGCAACCAAGTTTGGGGGACTTCTTAAATTGTCTGACTTTTGGCTCTCCCAAATTCCTAAGCACATTCTTACAGGGAAAATCCAGTTCATCGCCTTCAATGAAGAAGCGCCCTTGCCAGGGCTTCCTCAACCATGAACTTGTCTCTAGGGGTGCAGTCTCTCAGAGGAGCTAGATCCGCTGGAAGAGACTGACCCAGATAAAGAGGAAGACCACCCGTCAACTGGATCTACATACCAGCCACTATCATCATTACCACACAAAACAGAGCAGGAGGGTATTCAGTGATGTTACCGAAATGATAATAACGAATACAATATTACTGAAGAAAATATAAAAGTAAATATAAAATGGGTGCGGGCAAAGGGTTAAACAGTGTGGTGGGTTCAGGGTCAGGTAATAAACATGGGGAAATGGAGGGTTTGGGGGCGCGACCCCATATAAAAAAAAATATAAATACAATCACCATTTTATTTTTTTCTGTAATATTTCGTTTGTTAGAAACCATTTCGGTAAGATCACATGGAATCAGCAGGAGCTGCCATTCCCACAGGTTTCCCTATCATCCCTTCTGACTTTCTTCATGGGCGCAGGAAGACTCCCTGTCTGAGGACTGTGGGTGGAGGGAGGGTGAGAACATGTTAATTGGAAGGAAAGATCCCAGTCATTGAGGCTGGTTCCCAAAAGTACTGGGACGAGGAAGAGGGATGTTGTGGTAATGAGGGTGAGCATCCAACAGCTTGCTCGGAATGTGGATTTATAATTGTTGGATCCAGCCTGGCTTCCGAGCCACCAGATTGGTTGCTTACCCCCTGCCCCAGGTGCCAATGGGTTGAGAATTTACCACGTAATCTTCATTACATCTAGTCACTTTGATCCTCACAACAGTCATAATGAGTGAATGCAATACACCCCCACCACCCAAACATTCTCCCAAAGAATGTACTACTCCCACCTTCTACTTTCCGTGTATGAGAGGGTTACTTAAATGACACTTAAAGGGTACTTAAATTCCCTTGGAATCTAAAACCTTCCAAACCAGACAATCCCATCTGAAGTGAACATAAAAAAGTCGGTAATGAATGGAACAAGAAGTTAGAAATTCCTCTGGTGGACAATTATGGCACACAATTGACAATTTACATATATTTTTTTCAAACTAAAAATAATTGCGGAGGAACTGTGCCAATAAATAAATAATGAGCTACAAATCATTGGAAACATTTTTTCCTTTATCATTTCTCAGATACAGTCAGTCAATAATGTCAGATTATAATAAGGCATTGTATCACATCATGATACACTACACTCCAAGATGGCGCACTTCTCAGTTGAGTAACATAACAGATGTCAATTACACATCAACCCTCACGGTTGCCCAGACAACGCCGCTTCTGTGATCTACATGAACAGTAAACACTCGCAAGCTCAACTCGAGACAAGAGGAAACTATTCCTACGGAACCGAGGAACCCCGAATCATCGCATTGCGTCTGAGGAGTTACAGCAGAGATTGGAACGTCTACACGCCAACAAGCGCAGCATACATGAAGATCTCAAGCTGCAGTGACACGTCGTACACCTAAAGCCACAAGTAAGTTGTCAAAATAAACAGAGAGCGTTAAAGTATGGCGATTGAATTTAAATTAGAAGCTAGCATTTAATAGCCAGATAACAATTTGCAATAATTTGCAGAGTTGAATCACTGATGCCAAAGTGTTGAAATTATTGAAACCACCACCAGAACTACAAATCTGCAGCGAACGACAATGTTACAAATGGAAGTCACGACCTTGAATATACCATTGCTGTGAAGACGGTGAGCGGAATTATATACTTTTACAAAACAGATGAATTAACCGTGCAGTGGGGCCCACCGCTTTCTTTTGAGCTACTGTATCCCACACACGGTTTTGTAATATATAGACTCATGTTAAGTTTTTGAAAAATATATTTCTCCATTAGGTATCAGCTTAACACACTGCTGAAATCTTGAAAATCTAATAGGACACTAGATTGCACAGAATCCTATCCTATTGGATACTTTAAAGCCACAGGTCAGTCCTCTGTTTTTTATAAAACAGAGATTTCATTATATAGAAATCCCAAATGAAAGCATAAGTCTTACACAAATTCACTTTATGTATTTATTTACAGGAAAGTCAAAGCTTGAAAACTGCACCTGAAGAAGGGCTAGTCCCGAAACGTGTTGTACATATGTTTTGTGACAATTTGAATTATATGCTTTTGGACAATGTTAATGAAATGAACCCTTGTGTTCTCACAAAGTAAAAATTGTTTATTTTCTAAATACCTAATGCATTCACTTTACCTACAAATATGTTCTGTTCTAATCAAAAAGTAAAATTTCTGAAGCATTTATTTAGAAAAAATACATGTATGTTATCTTGACGTAAAGTAACAAATTATTTGTTTCACTAAGGAATTTCTTTATTGCAATTACTGACTACGGTCAGACAAAAGAGTGCCCTGTGTTTGTCCACCAGGTTCGAGGTGGACCACTCCTTTTCCCACGTTGTTATGGTCTTGTAGCCGAGACCCACACAGGAGCACCTGAATGAGATTGAATCATATTATTTGACAAGAAATAGAGTTTTATGAACAAGTGTTATCAGTTAACAAAAGTGCACCTCTACACTGTATGTTTACTTAAAATCTGCCCCATATTTATCCCCAAATTAGAGGACAATCCCAAATCTGCTGCAACAGCTAGTGAAACTTTATTCAAATCAGATGAGAGGATCTATGGAGTAGCTGATCGAAGAACTGCAGATGCAAACTCTCTACCAGCTCAACCTGTTAAGTGGAGCCAATAATGGTGGAGGATTGCCCCCGCTGTAGTTCAAGTGACTTTGCAGGTGGCCCTGCAAATGTCCATAAAAGTTCCCTTTAGCCTCTGCCCAAGAGACCACCGAGGAGCCCGCAAGAGAATAAGCCAACGAGACATTGTTCTTCTACTATCGACTGATGGAGATGCAGCAAGCCTTCCTACCCCTTCCTCATCCACCAAAAGTGACAAATGGTTGTTAGGGGTTCGTAAATGAGCTGGGGGTGGGCAAGATAGGTCAACAGGACAGAGCAGATATTTAACATGGTCAGGAGTTTTCAATCTCCCTGAGAGGTCTACTGGAAGGGACGGGAGAACAATGTACTTGGACAGTTTAATGTGGAAACTACCTTAGGTCGAAAGGAAGAGCAACAACGAAGGAGGACTTCTTCAGGAGTGATAACCAGATAGTGACAGTGTGCGCTGGAGGCCACAAACTCACTAATATGCCCAGCTGATGCGATGGCTAACAGAAGGTTGGTCTTTAGGGTCAGATATTTAAGTTAGGGGCTCAAAAGGGGGCCTTGAACACTCTAGGATGGTCCTGTGGAGGAGTCAGAGCTTTGCTTTGCTGTTTCTCTCACAAGGGTTTAAGCTCTTAAGGAGCCTGATAATTAGGTCATCCGTAGGGGCAGGTGGAACCAGGGGGGCCCGCAAAGCTTGTATGGTAACCACTGAGCCCAAAGGGAGAAGTGAACCTGTAATCCCTCCTGAAGGAATTGGACAATGGCAGGTGGTCCATACAAAAAAAAGGATGTCATGTCCACAACATGCGACAAATGCCTTCTAAAGCAACACAAAGTAGACAGACATCTGGGCCTTGAACTGTTGGAGAGCTCCTCGCATACTCGCGAACTTGCGCATACCGGCGAAGTTGGCCAAGCAGCGCAAGCGTTTTGGAACACAGTCACCTAGCAGCGAGCGCTGCTCCTCTACTTGACTGCCACTGTGTTAGCGAAAGAGAAACACTGCAAAGGAGGCTGCCGGCCCGGAGCTCCAAGCGGGACCCGTGCTCATATCGCAGCACTTCTGGGGGCCTGCTCGGGAGCATCACAGTGACTCCTTGAGAGCGGTTTTGGCCCCATCCTTCGCAGAGGCAGAGCAGCATCGTGCATGCTTGCAGCAACGTTCACAAGGCGATTCGGAAGCCGGCAATTACAGCAGTCACTTGATGGCGCGCTACAGACTGTTTCACAAGATACACAGCAGAAATAAGCTGTGTAGCCTAGCAACCCCACCAAGCCCTTTGACAGCAATTTTTATATTGCAAGGAGGACACCATCCAGGCAAAAGGTAAACAAAGTGTGTGCAATAACTGCACTGCCAGAGCCATGCACCTGCAAGTTACTGTGGACGTGCACATCAGCCAGGTAGTTAAGGCAAAGGCACACAGCACCCCCTCCTCTTCAATATAACAGCAACATGTCTGAATTGAGTGGAGTGAAGAGGAGCAAGTAGAGAGCGATCTGGCAATCAATTGGTTGAAGCTGTGGCAGAAGGGGTCAGACCCCTCCAGGAAAGATTGTGTACCCTAGAGTGCATGCTGGGGAAGAAAACTATGGGCGCTAAGATCAAATCCTTACAGAGCTAAGACTACCACGGAAGCGAAAAGCCTTTCAGGCGAGTTCCAATGGCCGGAAGAGAAAGCACTCTTCTACTCCCCTGGGGCCAGAGTATGGTGGTGTATACCAAGCCCTAGAAGCTAATAATGCCTTTCAGATGCTCCGAGAAGCTTTCCTACAGCATTTAGCTGTGCCTAGTGTGACGGTTCAGTAATACTTGTGTTTTTCTCAGAATTGACAATTTTTTATTAAAAGAAAACAAAAGGTGAAAATAAATCCTGACTAAACCTACTTTATCAGGGAGTACCCTACCTAGTCTAAGAACTAAGGGGTCACTCCTAAAATAAGCACAACTGGCCCCCACACTAAACAATTAAACAATAAGGTAAATCGTATACAACATAAATGAGTCAATACCAAAAAAACTGTAATTCGGATGACCTTCCCCTTTCCTTGGTAATAAATCCCTTCCCCAGGATTGTTCAGAGTAAATTTCCCCAAATTTTCAAAACGAAAAGTAAAGTCTTGAGCCAATTCTTGTAGGTTCCAAATGAAACAAAAATAAAAATCACCAAACAAAAATCCACTGGTAACAGTTCTTCAGCTTTCTGTTGACAAGTTTCCCTTCCAATCCTAGCCAAGAAAAGCGCACCAAAAGGTAATCCTAGATATCCCCTTTCCAAGATGATTGATTTTGCCACAGTTCAAAGAATAAATGAATGTCTCCTCTTCTTCAACACCTTTCCAAGTAGTTATGACCTATGCAGTGTCTTTGGTATAATTGTCAGGATGCTTCTTCTTAGGGAGTTGCTTTCCTCTTGGCAACCACTCTTCTACTACTGAGAGAACAGAGTCCTTGACTCCACAGTGAGCTACTACTTCAACCACCTTAAATATAACAACCACAGTTCAGGTACTTCTGCTTCAACTTTGTACTTTACGATTGTTAGGCAATTTAAAGACAAGACTCTTTGACCTCCACAGGTAGGCAAAGCACTCTTCTTTCCAATGCTATAAAAAAAGGGCAGCCTCTTTGGTCTGTCTTACTGCCACCAGTATACACTGTGTTTGCTTCCAAACTGCCTTTCTCTCAGCCTCAGCATTACAGATTGTTGACTTAATCTTCTAAAAAAGCACCCAGCTCCTTCCCCAGCATTATTCACACCTTCTTGGTTCCCGTAGCTATCCTGAAGCTGTATTGCCACACTTCCAGCTGGGGATAACAATGTCACACTTGTTTCAGAGGACACTGGACCTTTAACAACTTTAGCCTCCTCAAAATTCAGGTGGATAGATTTCAAAAGGCTGGTTTCACTATAGAAAGGGTTTGCTTCTTGGCTTGGGTAATGCCCGTTCTTCTCGTCAGTTCAGTAACTTCAGAAGAGAAACTGATTTCGGTGCACGTGACCACTTTTTTAGGACGATCATTAACTTTAAAGAACCGTAAGTAATTGTATTACCCCTTTTTAAGACAGAGATATGCTCGGACTCCAGTCAGGAACTACAATTGTTCACACGCAACCTCTCTTTGATTTAATAAATCTTGTAACAATTTGTGAAACTCAGCTTTAGAACTCTGAGGGATTTGAAAAGTGTTCCCATTCTTACCTGCAGACACGCAACCCTCTGGTAACATTAAACAGTTTGCCAATAGTAAATGAAAGCTTTTCGTTATACATGAGCACTCAAACTTTATCAGAGGTGTGCGCAATTCATTTCCATTGTCCATAGGACTCTTCACAATGACAAACAGTTTCTACTCGCTCCCAGTCACTCTTACGCGAGTTAATATGGAGCTGGTAACAGTTAGCAGCAAGATTTTCAGAGTGAACATGAACACTGAGCCACACTCACCGGCTGCAGGAACACTGCTGTTGCGGGCTGATTCCACTTCCTGACTTCTTCCCCTTCGGCTACCACTTTAGGCACACTTGGGACCCACACCCCTCTGCAGCATGGGTGTCTCCGGTCCTGGCCTCGTCAACGGGGAGTCTCCTTCACTACTCTGTCCCCTCAGCGTGCTTCTTCACGCGGGCCTCGGGTTGCAGCATGATCACGGCTCTGCAATTACAGCGACTAGGTGTACCTGGGAAGACCTTCAATCTCGGCATGTCTCTCGAAGTGTAGCCACAGCAAGGCAGGGTTTGTACACACAGGACCCTCTCAGAAGTTGCAGGTGAAATCTTTTTCCCTCTTGTCGCAGTATTCCTTAAGTGAACACACTTCCTCATGAACTGCAAGCCTTGTTTGTGCTCTTCTACTTCTGCTACTACTGCCAGCTGTAAGTAAGGCATGGTAAGAGACACTAGTGGCCACAGTTCAAGGGTGTTTATTGAACTCCAAAAAGGGTTTGAACATCCTAAATCTACAGATGGGAACAAGCTACGACCAACAAATAATAATAACGCAGCCCTAGTGGTGGCTTGTAAAAATAAAAGGGCATATACTAATAAACCTATTGCCAATCCTTACCTCCAAGTACAAATAATGCTGGAAACAATGTTTTGCAAAAGAAAGAAGTGTCCAAGAAATTATATGTCAGGATATTCAGGCCGTTGGCCTCCCTTGCCCATGTTTTCAGCACGGGACAAGGCAGTACACTCAAGCTTAGCACAGTCTCTGGCTTCTCTAGCACGAGGGTACAGTCCAAACATTAGCATCAGGGCCTTCCATGACCAAGTCTCTTTGCCTTTCAAAGTCTCTTCTTTCAGAGGACTTGAAGCGGCAAACAAACAATACGTTATTTTCCTCCTAAGATTTCACAAGTATTCAATTTCTCAGGTGATTCACTATTAACCTCGGATCCCCCTCAGCCAGGCTCAGATCCCCGTCAACACAATGTTCAATTAGTTTCCCTCAGCCTGGCTCGGACTAATTCCAATTTAACTTTTCAACACAAACTTGCTTCAACCAAAAAGTTCACAGCTGATCTCCGTCCACTGGGCTTGGACAAACTTCATTTACTTTGTCATCAACTTTCATTGCGCTATTAACATCTAAGACTTTCGATTGTGCAGAGGGTTTTGCTTTACCCGTTGCAGGACCACTTTGATTCACAATTCTTCACATTCTTTCGCTTTTGCCACCTTTCAGTTGGATACCTTACAGAGACTTTTGAATGAGAACCCACGTGGTGCCGGACCACTCTGCCTAAGGTATCATATCTTGCCTTCTAAGTTCAAATCACTCATCTGTTGTTCAATTTTGCTTGGATTGATTATCACATAAGCTTCATACACTGTTCGCTTCAGCGTTCACTTTACAATGCCGCTGCTTGCAACCTTGGCTTCAACACAGACCGGTCTGGTATCAGTCTCCCCAACTCACCGGCTGTGCGGACTTCACTGGTGGTGCTTTGTTGTAGGAGCCAAGGACATTACCACGGCGGCAAGCGATTCTCCCCGCCTTGACTATCAACACGAGAGAGCCCCGGGTACCTCCGACATAATGCAAGATTCTTCAGCCTGGTTTACAACAGTTCCTTGTCGAAAAAGTGAATGTCCCTCCTTGCGATCTCCTCCTGTTTTACCGTCCTTCGCCTTGTCTTAAACTGCCATCGTGGAACTGCTGCTTCCTTGTGTGCTTTTCCTCGATCAGAGTGTGCTCTCCTGCTGCAGCTTTCATCTCGGTGGGGAAGTTTAATGGAAGTCAGGTGTGTTTGTAATGGTCAGTAATTGCCTGACCGTGCCTGACCGTTGTATTGGGACATGTTAGGTATACGGATCGAGTGTTAGGCTGTTTTCTCTTAGACAAGCTGTCTATGGGAAAGTGTTTGTGTTGGGAAAAGGGGGTGCAGGCGTTGAGTTCCTAAGTATTCTATCTGATTGAATGGGGTAAAGGTGTTACAGGGAAGGGGATACTGCGTCTCGCCATCAGGTGTCCCACTCCCATTCACCAAAGACCCCTGACCCAGGTGCTCCACCCGCACTAGTCCACCCCCAGGATTTGGATCCAAAGTGATGGCTGTGTCCTGGCCACCTGGATGACAGATCCTCGGGGACTAGCGGGTGAGACATCTTCAGGTTTCTCACACATCCTTCCTGCTCCAGCTTCATCTATCTTACCCCTCCTGCTTCAGCCTTTTATACCTCTTAGATGGGGCAATTGATTTCAGGTGTAGGTCATTATTGTCAATTGCCTGACACTCACAAAGGCTGTTAGGGCTACTTGTCTGTCCTTTATTTCTACATACCTCCTCTGCCATCTTCGTCTCAGTCTCTACTGGGACATGTAGTTCACTTTCTTAAAGTGAGGTTTTTCTAATTCTAGTGTATTTGTAAGGGTAAATCTAATTCCCTTATCACATTTAACAGAGGGTTTATAGGCTTTAATGTTATTAAAGGAGGAATGTGTAGAAAAGGCAACATTTCCGTCATTCCTTGTAGTATACCTGTGGTATTGAGGAGGGTATTTGTTTTTAGGGTTACAAAAGATTTGTTATTTTGGTAGAATAGGTTTGGGTGTTACATCGTTAGGTTTTTACCACCTTAGTTTTAACAGGAGGTCGAGAGATATGAAAATTGAAAGTAAGCCATAACCTCTTCAGGCATAGTGATAAAGTTATCCCTTTCAGAGGAAAAATGCTGCGTCTCATCCCACAGAATCTCCTAACTACGCTGGGCCCTGTCTCCACCAAGGTGATCCTCCCACAATACACCACCCCCAGGATTGGGATCAGGAAGTGTCTCCCCTCTTTAGACTTTAGGCAGAGTTTTAGTGAGGAATCCGCAAGATTCTTCACACTAGCCTCCCTACCCGCATCCGATGGTACGATATTATGGGCCTCACTGCAGAAGACACAGATGGAGATTTTGCGGATACCGGTGCATCCTCACAAGCAGAGGATGAAGTTCCTAAAGGAGGAGTCATTTCCTGCAGAAGGGCGAAAAAAAAGCCATGAAGGAAAATAACAGAGACCCCATATTCAGAAACTGCGGACATGTTTGACCCCGACATTAGGACCCAGGTCCTCGGACAGGCAGCCGTCACCTATAGTGCCGCTGCACATGTTACAGAGAATAAGAATACCCCTGGATAAAGTCACCAGGATGCGCATGAGAGTGGAATGCCCTAGGCCAGACTTAGCGGGCAAGGTCGCAGACGCTTCCGGGCCTGGTTCCCCGGGTGATAACATTAGTTACCAAAACGTCAAAAGATCTAAGGAAGAGGATGGACAGGTCCTGGAAGAGCTATCAAGAGAAGCTGTTGGACCTCACAGGACCAATAGCAAAGATTATGGATCTGGCAGAGCGCGCCAGGGATACAGGCAAACCTGTCAATCCAACACTCTTGCAAGCTGTATGTTTCCTGGTAAATGCTAATTGTGCGATCTCCTCTGAGAGACGCAGGGGTCTACTCCTAAAAATAGACTCAAAGTTGAGCAATATCGCCTCTTACGAGGCAGGCGATGTGGCACAATAGCTCCTGTTCGAGAGGCCTTCGGCAAGGACATGGGTCCGTTTGTAGGCACGTACTTCTCACTGGAAAAAGCCCAGGCATCCATTAAGAAAATATTCCCAGGCAGGGTTTGTGCCGGGAACGGTTACTATAGAGGTAGGGCGGCTGGTCGCTTCGCCTCATCCCGCAGACTTCCAGTATTGGGAGTCATGGCAGCAAGACTCCTTCCCAGCAAGAGGAAGAGACTTCATACGGCTCACAGGTAGAGGATCCGACAGAGTGCAAGGTGTAACACCAGGTAAGACAGAACCCCCTCAGTTTATCCACATGTTGAGGGGAGGGGGAGAGAGAGAGAATGATGCAGTGTTTGTGGAACTGGCGCAAGCGATGCATGGGTGTTACAGACGGTGCAGAGGTTTCAGTTAGAATTCCTCCAGACACCTACACAAATGTTATGGCCAGCCGCCATCCACATGTGCCAGGTAGAACAAGAGTTGCTGAAGAAGGAGTTCCCAGCTCAACGCAAAAGGGGCGAAAGAGCAGTGTCAGGGACGCGACGTGAGTTCATCACCAATATGTTCCAAGTGCACAGGAAAGAGAAGGTCCGACCAGTCAAACTTGAGGGACCTTAATGGGTGAGTCACTGACAGGCATTTCAAGATGGAGGGTATTCGCCTCCTGAGAGACATCCTAAGGAAAGACGACTGGTTGGCAAGGATAGACCTCAAATATGTGTACCGCTCCTTCCTGTCCTTCAGGTGGGCAGGACAACTCTGGCACTTCAGGACGCTGCCTTTCGGACTTTCGTCGGCCCCGTGGGCATTTACAAAACTGATGAGACCAGTTGCGGCGGCCATCAGAGAGAAAGGCATCAGGATTATAATTTACCTAGCGATATCCTGTTGCTAGCAGATGACAACCACACGCTAGAGTCACAGGCCCAGTGGATGAAAAATCTGACATTACTGGGGTTTCTAATCAATCACGAGAAGTCCGATATGTCCCCGACCCAGAGGATGGACTTCTGTGACTTTGTGGTAGACATGAAGAATGCCATGCTGGAGCTTCCAGAGAGGAAGATGAGGGATATCAAAAAGGAGATCAGAGCGTGTCTCGGAAAGGAAGCAATCTCCTTTCGGACTCTAGGGAGGATAGTAGGGCTGCCAGGACATTTTTCCAAGGCCTCTACATTACAGAGCACTCTAAAGGTTAAAGATTTGGCATTTGCATGACAGAATTGAAGTGCTGACTGCAGACTATGGAAGCATGGAACGGTCATGCCATCTTTGGAGATAGGACGGATCTAGTGATAGACAGAGACAGGAGGCAAATGGGCGCCCAAGGAACTAAATCTTCATATAAATTGTCTATAGAACTCTTACCTGGGACCTTCGCAATCAAAACTTTTAAGAAAGACAAAGCAAACTGCTGTATTCTCTTTTTTTGAAAATCTATTTTTATTAAGTTTTGTATATGTAGTACGACATTACATAGCATGTGTAAGCATGAGTTAACAAACAACCAATCGTAACACCCCACCTCCTCCTCCCCCCTGTGCCTCCCCCTCCCCCTACAGTTCAAATTCTCGTTAGTTGCTTGTTGCTTGTTTGACAGACTTTCCTGAGACAGTAGTATCGTTACACAGTGCACTTTGCGCGCCGAGGTCATGGGTCCAACTGGGAGAAGTTCATAATCAGGTCGGTGTGCAATGGTCCAGCGCCACTGGGAGAAGACCCCGGGCCCAGGCGCAGGGCGTTAAGTTGGTCGGCCATATTTGTCAAAAAAGGGGAGCCAGATTTCCTCAATGTTGGACTTGGACTCATCAAGTAGGTGTGTGAGAAACTCCATGTCATATATGGCCCGCACCTTGGTCACCCACGTTTTTTCCCCCGGCATTTCCGGTCTTTCCATTTTTGTGCAAAGCAGCATCTGGCTGCCACCAACATGATTTGGAGCATATGGTCTTGAGTGCCCTCCTGACCTTCCCCAATGTCGATTCCAAAGAGGAGGATGTCATGATCTCTGCTTCCAAAAGATCAGGACTTGCCCGACTCCCGTGGAAGCAGACCCATAACCCCGGTTCCGAGTGCCAGCCAGTCCCAATTGGGACCTTTTGGACCCTGTCCTGGCGCCAGTGGCACCAGGCTCATAAAGATGCCCAGTCCCAGCGCTGGAAGCGCCGGGCTCATAATGCTTGGGTGGACTTACCTGCAGCAGACCATGCTGCTTACTTACCTGCCAGTTGAACCCCTGATCCTCTTCTGTTTGGGACTACTTTTCCTGTTGGGTGGGGCAGGAGCCACTCCCTAGGTTCAGAACACTGGAACTCTTCTGGAAAGCAGGAACTCTTTTCTTATCTAGGCGTGGCTGTGGAAGGAGACACCTAAGCACTACAGGAGGCTATTTAAACCACACCCGATGGATGAATCTTGCTTTGCATTATTCTGCATTCTCTGCAGCAGAACGCACATCGTGTCTTCTGCTTCTGATCCTGGGCCTAAGGGAACAAAGGCTTACCATCCTGGAATCCAGTCTTCAGCAGCACCTGTAAAGACAGTCTTCAGCAGCACCTGTAAAGACAAAGAAAGAACAGGTTAGCACTACGGTCTTCAGTGGCAGCGCATCTCTTACCAGGTCCATCGGCTGTCACCAACGCCTCGCGCTGCATTCCGGCATCTGAAAGACAAAAGCTTACCAGCTCTTCGCACGCTCCGGAGGCCTTCGGCGCTGCATCCCGCATCTGAAAGACAAAAGAAGGTGCGTTTAAAGACATTGGGCAACTTTATTACTCACGTGCCATTACTCCTTCCCACGCCGAATCCAGTGGGTATTCCAGCACCCTTCAGCTTCTCTAAAGCTCCGAACTTGTACCTGCAAGATAAAAGGGACAGTTAGTGCGCATCGTGAAGCAGGCTACAAGCGCTTACTTACGTGCTTCCAGGCGCTTCTATTCCTCACGCGGGTTCGATCCTCAACTCTCATCAGCCCGCCATCCGTCATCGCCGGAACCCTGCAAAACAAGAGAGATCATTACAAAAGACTTTTAAGACATTTGAAGTGCCCAGAACTTACCGTTCGTGCAGTTAACGACGGACAGCAGTCCTCTGAGGTCAAGAGGCCTGCACCCTTATCCAGTGAAGAAACTGGTTACGGCACCCTGCCCCGAGGCAGATGGAGAGCTCGGCGTTCACTTACCTAAGGTGAGGGTGTTAACCTTTGGGGTTCTACAGGAGAAGAGAAAGGGAAGAGGAGAGAGGCACCCAATAACCCCAGTTCATTAATCCCATATTTTCTATCTGCAGACATCTTACTCTTCGAGTCAGACATACAGTGCACAGAGGTCCAGCCCAAAGAGCCAACCGTGTGTTACACATCACCTTTGAAGATACGGCATTCACCCAGTCAAGACCGGCGCCTCTGCGGGAATCAGGTGAGCGTTACAGAGGAGCCAAGGGCAGGGAGACCGCTCAACCCCGTCCACCCCTTTGATCCAGGCGAGTACCTTTTCCCAATAGTTTTGGACCACTGGGCATCCCCACCACATGTGGATATAGTCCCCCCTCTCAGTCCTACATTTCCAGCAGTGTGGGTCATATCCTGGTTTTATCCTAGCAATCCTCTGTGGGGGGTAGTGCCATCGGTGTAGTATCTTGAGGGCTTGATGGCGATATTGGAGGGAGGCCGTGGATCGGTTGGCCCGCCTGCACATCTCCGCCCATCTTTCATCATCAATCTCCTCTCCTAGGTCCCTGCCCCACTGTGTGCGTGCCGGTGGAGGATCCCTGGGGACAGAGAACAGGAAGAGTTTGTAAAGGTGAGATATTATCCCCTTGGAACCCCTCGCAGACAGGAGAAGCTTTTCGAACTCCGTGAGATCCCTCCTGAGGGTGTCGCCCCAGGATGGCTCGGTGAGGACACCCTTAAACTGGAGGTAGCGAAAGGGGGACAGGGTGCCAATTCCCAGAGCCTCCTCGAGATCACTTAAGGGTAGGAAAGAACCCTTCACCCACAGATGGCCGGTCCTACTAAGGCCTGCCTCAAACCACGACTGATACGCCGCTGGTTCTGCTATTTTGGTCTGGAAGGGAGGGGCCCAAATGCAGCTCAACGGGGACGGCCACGTCGTGAGCCACCGATAGTAACCGCTCTCTCCCCACAGGGACCACAGCACCTTCAAGATTGGATGATTCAGGACGCTTCTGGGGATCTTTTTCCTTGGGACCCAAAGCCATTCCTCTATTGTGACCGGGGCAAGGGGCCCGTTATCCATGGCAACCCATTGTTTTTTCGTATCTGGGGAGAAGTGATCGACCAAAAACCTCAGTTCAGAAGCTCTGTGATACGTTTCCAGGTCAGGATACCCCACTCCCCCATCTTCCTTAGCCCTAGTCAACACTTCGTAGGAAATCCTATGCTTTTTGCCTGACCAGAGGAAGTTGAGCAGGACTCGCTTCGTTTCTATAAAAAAAAGTCTTGGGGATTATCACCGGGAGCATTTGGAAGAGAAATAAAAACTTTGGGAGGAGAACCATTTTTATGAGGTTAAGGCGCGCCATCCAGGAGAGCCCCGCTCCCGTCCACCTCTCCACATCTCTTCTGATTGCGGACCAGAGGGGGGGGAAGTTAGCTGTGTACAGTTCCTCAAGGTCACGGGTAATCTGCACTCCCAAGTACCGGAATCCCTCTTCAGTCCGTCTAAAGGGGAGCCCTTTCACAAAGGCCATCTCCGGATCTGACAGGTTCCCACCCATAAATGCCATTGACTTATCCAGATTGACTTTATAACCCGATAGCTCCCCATAGCGTGAGAGGCCCTGTAATAACCGGGGGACTGTTTGGGACGGTCTGGTGACGTAGAGTAGGGCGTCGTCCGCGAAGAGGCAGATTTTGCATTGCATGTCTCCCATCTGTACTCCCCTAATAGCCTCGTCATTGCGGACTGAGATTGCCCATGGTTCCATTACTAGTGCATAAATTAGCGGGGACAGGGGACATCCCTGCCTTGTACCACGTTGGAGGGGGAACTCACTCGATTCTGTCCCGTTTGCCACCACTCTAGCCGAGGGGGAAGAGTAAAGCGCGGCCATCCACCCCAGCCACCTAGGACCCATCCCCAGGGATGCGAAAACCTCCCCCATGAAAGCCCAGCTGACCCTGTCGAAGGCTTTCTCCGCATCGAGAGCCAGTAAAAGAGCCCCCTCGTCCCGGACCCCCACTGTGGCAAGTATATGGAGTGTCTTCCGTATGTTGTCAGAGCCCTGCCTGTTGAGGACGAATCCCACTTGGTCAGGGTGTATCAGGCGTGGAAGGCAGTTCTCAAGTCTGGAGGCCAAGATTCTGGTAAAAATCTTGGCATCTAAGTTAAGGAGTGAGCTGGGTCTATAGGACTCACATTCTGTCTGGTTTTTACCGGACTTGGGTATGACTGTGATGAGGGCTTGCAGAAACGTCGGTGGAATTGAGTTTCGGCTCCTAATCTGATTGAACAGTTTGGCCAAGGGCTTCACCAAGATCGATTGGGTCTGCTTATAGAAATCAGCCGTGTAGCTGTCCCCCCCCAGTGCCTTTCCTGCCTTCAGTCTCTTAATGGCGCTCTCCACCTCTTCCTCTGAAGTCTCCCCCTCAACGGCCCCTAGGTCTTCGTCGGATAGCTTGGGGAGGCGGTGTTCCGCCAAGTAGGCTGAGATATCTTCCAGTGATTCGCCTGCTTGCCTGGAATAAAATTTGCTGTAATAGTCAGCAAAGCAGTCCGCTATTCCCTCCCGGACCCTGTGAGTCCTACCTTCCCCATCGCTAAGCCGGGCAACCCCCCTTTCCACCCTGCAGCCCCGGGACCTTTGTGCCAAAAGAGTTCCCCACCCTGTCTCCCCGTTCATAGTATCTTTGCTCGGTGTACCGCATTTTCTTAATAACCTACCCCATAAGAACCGTGTGTAGCTCTTGTCTTTTGCCCTGCATCTCCTCCAGAAGTGCCTCTCTGCCTATCCCGGGAGCGCCCAGTCTGGCCCGCAAGACCCCCAACTCCGCCCGGAGCTTGCCCTCAATCAGGCCCCTTTCCAGTTTACGCCTCGAGCCCTCTGCTATGAGGAGACCCCTAAAAGTGGCTTTTCCAGCTTCCCATACTGTGAACATGTCAGTCTCACCATTGTCATTCGTCTCAAAGTAAGCCGACATTTCTCGTTTCATAAAGTCTAAGAAGCGTGTCGTTGCACCGCCAACGGGTGGATCTTGGGGCGACAGGCAATGACCAGTCAGCCACAAGCAATTCGTGGTCCGACCACGTTATGGCCTCCACCCTCGGCCGTTTAACCACCCCGTCTCCCTCTTCGGAGATTAGCATGAGATCAATTCTAGTGTAGGTACAATGTGGGGGAGAGAAAAAGGTGTAACCTCCCTGACCCGGGTATGCCTTGCGCCAGACGTCCACCCAGTAATGGTCCCTTAGGAGGGCCTGCAGGGCCAGATTATCCTTGGAGATCCCCTTTGGCACCCCTCCCTTGGCAGACCACCAGTCCAGACGGGGGTCAGCTATCAGGTTGAAATCCCCGCCTAGTATCATGGCCCCTTCTGCCCATTCATCCATGACACTAAAGATCCGAGTGAGGAACTGCACTTGACCCGAATTGGGCGCGTATAAGGTGGCCAGGGTGATGAGTTGTCCCTCGCAGAACCCCTTGACGCCTAAGAATCGGCCCCCAAAGCCTCTCTTGGTTTCTACCCCCGTGAGGTGGAACGCTCTTCCCAGGAGAATACCTACCCCCTCTTTCTTGGAGTTTGCACGTGAGGCCCAGTAGTTGGAACCAATATCCTTCCCCTTAATTCTGGATTCCCTTCCCCGTTTGTAATGCGTTTCTAGTAGGAAGAGGACTGTTAGATGTTGTTTTCGGAACATATTGCTCGTAAGGGAACTCTTATTTTGGGAGTTAAGACCCTTGACGTTCAGCGTGCCTATCCTTCCTTCAACCATTATCATCTTTTAGGTTGTGCACCGTGAACCCCTCGTAACATCTGCGTTCAGAGCCCGCAGCCAAGCAAGTATCTGTGATTTGAACTGGTTCCCCCCCCCCTTCCTCCCTATCTCTTTCGCTGGTCATTCCACCCCCGCACCCCCAAGCCCAAGCCTCCCCCTTTGCCCCCTCCCCCACGCCCCCTTCCCTTGTAATGCAAGGCGTTCGTCCACGTCCCCCAACAAGTGTCGGGGTTGGTCAACGAACCACCAAGGACTCTAACCCCAGCCCCGGGATTTTTTGTATTAGGGAATCTCAAATCTTAAAATCAATGTAGGTCAACCCCCCCCAAATCCTCGGTGCAAATGACCGAGGTGGAATTCTGGAACCGTGAACCCCCGCTTCAGCCTGTAAACACCAAACTCAGACTTTCTGCGTGGGTCACCACAACAAAACAACTAACATTTAACAAAGTTCTGCCCGCCCTCCAAAGCAGCAGGCCACATGCCGCGCTAAAGCTGCGCCCAGGTGTGTCCCCTCCGGGCCCCAGGACCCCTTACTGCCAGATCCTGGAACTGATGCTCATTGTAGGATTTCCTCGACCTCCGGAAGGGCGATGCTGTTATGGCTTCGGGTGGTCCTCAGAGGTCATTGACGGGTGCCTGGTTTTCCGAAATTTCCGAGCCCTCTTGACTTTAGTTTTGCCGCTAAGCTGTCCGAGTCTGTCGGGGCTCCTCGGGGGGTCCCGGGCTCTTCCTTCATTGCCATTTGAGTGGCCCACCTGGTCGCCAACCAGGTCGTCCGTGGCCCTTTGAATGTCTTCCTCAGACACTAAGCGATGTTTCTCCCCCAGCCACTCAAATTCCAAATAGAAGGGGTGGCCCCAGCGGTAATGGACCCCCTTTCCCTGAAGCCATCTTGTGAGATTTCCACATTTCCTTCTCATACGCAGGGTGAGAGCTGATAGGTCCTGAAAGGTGGACACCCTGGAGTCACCGTATTGAATATTGCCAAGGTTCCTCGCTTTCTCCAGAATTTTAGCTTTGCCCTTGTAATAGTGCAGCCGGGCCAGGACCGAACGCGGGCCACTGCCCCCTCCTCCTGCCCGATGGACCCTGTCAAACTGAATCGCACCTTCGGCGTCTGCTCCCAAGACAATCCTTACAATGTCATGTACTTTGCCCTCAAGGCCTTGTATGGTTTCTCCCTCGGCCTCTACTAAACCAAAAATACGCAGGTTATTTCTTCTCTCCCTGTTTTCCATATCGTCCACCTTGAGTCGGAGTTCTTCTTCGCTTCTTTCCATGTCCCGGAATCTGATCTCCATTTGGGTCTCAAGGAGGGTTGTGGAGAGCGGATTGTTTTCGACTCCCTCCATTCGATCTTCCAAGGTGGTGACTTTAGTTGTGAGGTCTGCCAATTTGGCACCCATGTCCGTCCTTATCCCGCGGATCTCCTCCAGAATCTTTTGGATATTGTTCTGGATAGCGCCCAAGTCTGGGGGCGGGGTGGAGGGGCCCCCGGTCGCCATAATGTTCTCGCTGGCCACAAATTGGTATTTCGACAGGTTTTCTTTCCAGCTCATGGGAGGTTTGTTTTGGCCACCTGCTAATGGCCGGTGACGGGGTAGCGCGTTTTCCGTGGTCGCCCCTGTACGTGTCCGGCTTGTCTGGATCCGTTAGTTACCCCTGTGGTGGTGATTCCCGGATTTTGCGGCTCGGGGGCTCTGGATCACAGGTGCCCCTGGATGCCCCCCTCTAGTGACCGTGGGGGAGGGGTGCGTATTGGGGGGGGCGCGCTCCCGCGTCGGCCCCCGGGCACCCAGGCCCCCGGGTCGAGGGGTACTCACTGTGCGGTGATGGCCTCTTGGTGGCCTGTAGGTCCGCTCAATGTGGAGAGGGGGCGGGCGTCCAGTTTCCAGGGCCTCGACACTGTTCTTTACCCGATTCCGGGGTCCCGGGATCACCCCCGGTAGCGGCCCGGTGGGATCGGAGGAGGGGAGGTCGGGGGGCATGCTCCTGTGTCGGCCCCCCGGCGATGATGCTGCTCTGTGGGCCGGTGACCCTCTCTGATTCCGGCCTAACCCGCGTCTCTTTTCACCTGGCTCCGGGGTTTTGGGATCACTCCAGGTCGCGGCCCGTCATGATGGGGGAAAGTGGGGGGTCGGGGGGTACACTCCCCCGTCGGTCCCCCGGTGACTTTGCCGTTCCGTGGTCCGTTGGCCCTCTCTGATTCAGACCTCTTCTGCGTTGGGCTGCGTCATTCGCACTCTGCCCGATCCGTGCCCAGTATCGAGGGCCGGGGCGGGAAGCCCCGATGCGCTGCAGGTGTACGGCCTTGGGGTCTTCCTCTGTGCAGCGCCGCGTCCTTCTCACCCTCGGATTCCTTACTCCCACAGAGGCACGGGATCTGTGGCCTCCTTCAGTGCGCCGCGCCGAGCCGCGGGGGAGGGGCCGCGGGAACTTCCAGGCCCGTAGAACTCGGCCCAGGGGTGTTGAATCGGGACCGGAGTTGGATGCAGTGGGGGGCCACAGGTTCCCGCAGTGTATGGTGGGGGTCTCGCAGCTCGTGGGACCCTTGTTCCGTACTAGCACCGTCGTTCACCCGGGGCTGGGTACGGAGCTCGAAGCTCAGGCGACCATCCTGCCTGCGCCCCCTGGTGGCCTCGGTCCAACTGCTGTATTCTCTTGATGATGGACAACACCTCGGCAGTTGGGTAAATAAACCAACTATGGGGTACAAGATCCAAGCGGCTCGCAGAACTAGCAAAAGACTTGTGGTATTACTGCCTGCGGACAGGGATATCAGTCACGGGGACTATCTGCTGGGAGCGGTCAACAGGGTAGCAGATTGGAATTCCTGGTATCTAACAAACACCAGTGACTGAATGCTCGACAGGGGAGTGTTCAAGCAATTCAATCAGTTATGGGGCCTGATACAGGTAGACCTCTTTGCATCCACGCTGAGCGCTCAACCTTGCGGTTTCTTCAGCGGGACGCTAAATCAGCGTGCTCCAGGGATGGACACGTTCCTGCAAGGATGCGGTGGAGCCTTGCAATACACATTTCCCCCCTTTGTGATGTTGAGCAGAGTTCTAGCAAAGATTTGCAGAGAGAAGGGAGAGGTAGTAGTGGTAGCGCCAGTGTGGAAGTTGCACGCCTTGTTTCCAGTTCTGATGGAACTTTCAGCAGATTTCCCACAAATTCTTCCGCAGAGGCAAGACCTTCTCACGGACCAAACTGGGATGAGTCACCTACTGAGAGCGAGGGATAGCCCGCAGCGTGTCAGGAGAAGATGGGTGATGCCTGGCACTTCGAGCCAAACTGCCCAGCTCATCACAGATTTGTGGGTGACCTCCACTCACAGGAGCTATGATTCTGCGTGGAAGAAGTGGGAGGACTGGTCGAGGGGACACATTCTACATCCATTTATGTCCCTATAGTTCAGTGCTGAATTTCCTAGCCTCCCTCTAAGTGGATATGAAAGTTTTCAGGACTCTACTGGTGTACAGGTGCGCTATATTGGCAGGACAGGAGACAGTGCACAGTGCACCAGTAGGTAACCAGCCGGCGGTGTTCTGACTCAGGAAAGGAGTGAGGATTAGGGCTCCCCAAGTATTCATATTTGTGGGTAATGAATTTCTTACTGAGATTGCCCGCAAATAGAGATCTGTCAATCACACAACTTTTGAAAAAAAGTAAGCGATGTTTCTGTGTCTGGTCTCCTGTAGAAGAATTTCCGACGTTAAGGCATTCAAGGTGGATAGAAAAAAATATGATCCAGACAGCGTTACCTTTACTTTAACCAAGAGCAGCATGACTAATTTCTTGCATTTCATATCCATACTTACCGGGTGAGCCTCCGTTATGCGTACTGTCCTGCATCCAGGAGTATGACCTCAGAACAGCTGAGGTCAGACCTTTGGGAGTTATGCAGCTGCTCATATCACACAGAAAGCCATATAAGGCGGTGGTACCTGCCATGATAGCGCAATGAGTCCTGATGAAATACCTGAGGGTATCTCCCTTCCCACTCCTGGGGGATCTTCCAAACAGGTTGCCAGGGGAGGGACATGGCTTTTGGATCCCAACACTGGGGGCGGACAAGCGAGGGAGCATCACCTGGTTGGAGGGTCCATTGGGATTGGGGAGGGATTACCTGAGGGCGAGACATGCCATTCCCCCCCTTTCAGATGACCCCCTACCCAATGTTTCCTCAGCGTACTGTAAGTCAGATCCCTGGTTTCCACAATGCTTCTCCCGACAGAACAATATCTCGACGGAACAACTACGCTAAAGGGAACTTTACCATTTCTATGAATGTCCCTCTAATAAGGCCAGTGTGAAAAAACAAAGGATGTTTCACAACCTAATCCCTGGGGATCCCGTACTCAGGTGGCCAGGGAAAGACCATTGCTTGCTGATCCCGACCCTGGGGGTGGACAAGCGAGGGAGGATCACCTGGGTAGGGGGTCCTCAGGGAGTGGGGGGAGAAGCACCTAATGGTGAGACATGGTTTTCCCCTTTTTCCACAACCCATCTAACCCCGCTTATTTTATGGGAAACTACAGCTCCCATAATTACTCCCCACTTCACATTGACAACACTACTGAGCCAAGGAAGACGAGGAATGATACCAGCAAGATTGCCTCTACTGCCTTGCAATGGCTGTGTCCCTTTAATGAGACCAGGCAGAGTCAAGCACGTAATCCTAACTATACACACCTGCCACTTGATATAACTCCCTGGCAGGATAAAAGGTGGCGTGCACAGGACACTGAGCTAGGCTGTGTACGAGAAGGAGCAGCTCCTTTGGAGCTGATGCGAACCAGGCTATGGAAGTCGGAAGGCCAAGGGGCTGATCGGCAACTGCGAAGTACTAGAGAGACAGGTGAGATTTCCACACTTTCGGGAAGCCGTAATCGTTCCAAGATTGAAACCGGGAAAGTAAAACCTTCAAGATACTTCAAAGCAGCCCACTACTCTCCCGGGTGAACGAGAGAGTTGGGGTGGAGCAGAGAAGGAGTTGGTAACGGCCTTGAATGATACATGAAAGAAGCAAAGAGTGAAGCCCAATTAACACAACCGGTGAGTTATCGAAGGCAACAAAAGCTAAGTTTGTGTTAAAAGCAAAAGTAACTGTAACCAAAAGTTGATGGTTGCGCGCGTTTCTATAAAACGTGTAATGAAAAGGACAATTGCTGAGTGATGAAGAAAGTATACAAAGTAACAGTGGTCCTGCGAGGCCGAATCGCACATTCAAAAGTCTCTGTGAAATGTTCTGAGTTAAAATGTATTGAGAGGGAATCGAGAGCAAGCACAAGAAAGTAACTGCAATCCCGAGTGAAAGTTGAATAAGTGAAAAGCAAAGTATGTGAACTCTGAATATACTGAGATGGCAAAGGACATGAACTTTGAAAGAGGCCAATAGGGCAAAGTCAAGAGAATAAGAAACTCCAAATACCAAGAAGTATTGATGTTGCATGTGAACTTTGAAAGAGGCCAAGAGGACAAAGTAAGGAGAATAAGAAACTACAAGTAGCAAGAAGCATTGAGAGATGAGGAAGATTGTTAATTGTTTAAAGAGAGGTTGAAGTGGTAATGCAAGGGTCTATGTAAAATCCTTGCAGTTTCGAAAGTCTTCAACAGTGAAAGATACAAAGATAAAACGTGGGGAAGGGAATCCCCCACAAAGAGACAGGCTTGAACCCGGAAGAGGGAAGCCTGTGTCGAATTGTGGCAAAGTAAAAGTCAAGGGGAAAATCTGTGTGTTTATGAGAAGGCGGACAAAGCTTAAGGAACTGATTGAACTAATAAAAGTTTGAAGCCCAAATTTGAACTGTTGAATTGTGCCAGTAATCCAAAGTGTGCAATACCGATAAAACTGTGCCATCCACCTATCCTTTTTAAGAAACTCTCGAGACCCTGTGCTGCTGAATGTGGGAAGGGAGTTGTGTCACGCTTTCCACTGCACACCCTCTCCCTGCTTACCCCGCACGCCCGACCCCTGCCAAACACCATCAGGGGATCTCGCATGTGCATTCTGGCAGTCGGAGACTGCATCCCTCACCCGCAATACCAGGACACACTTTGGACCAGGGGTTTATCGACCTTCCCATCGCTGGCAATTACAATGGAGACTCCCGCTGGCAGCCCGCAACAATCCACATCGTTTACGGAGGACCTCGCGTCACGTGAGGGGGCCAACACGATCACGCATCACGTGAGGGGGCTAGCACGGCAAAGAGTCACGTAGCGTCAACGCTCCCGCATCATGTGACGCGCATCACGTGACAGCCCAAAGCATCACGTGTCTTTCCCGATGATTCAAAAGGCGTCCAGGAACACGGAAGCGTTGCTTCACAGCTGATCTCTGTCAGTACTGTACGGCTTTTGTTCCCTTGTTTTGAACCTTGCTACTACGACCTCAGATTTTTGCTACGACCTCGGATTTGTTTCTGGATTGCTCTGTCTACCCCCTGGCACCTTGAACTTGGCTTTGCACACTACTACAACCTCGGATTTGTTTCTGGATTGCTCTGTCTACCCCCTGGCACTTTGAACCTTGGCTTTGCACATTGTTACGACCTCGGATTACGAATTGGACTGCCTTACGATTTAGTTTTGATTTGGTACTTTGGCCACTGGCTCGCCTGGTTGCACAACCCAGACTGCCCCAAACCACGTTGTGCGCCCATCTACAGAGTCTCGAACACCCCCCTGACCCTCTGCTATTGGAAGTTCATCAAGCCCCGTCCCGGGCCCCACTATCCTTTCCAACAGGGTGACACTTCCTATAATCTTAGGTAAGCGGTGTTCTGTTTTTCTTGCTGGGTATTCCTTGTATTACACGCACATTGTTTGATAACCACTCGTTGCCTTACAGCGTTCAAGGGGTCCTTCTGGCAGCTCCCGGTTCCAGACCTGACGGCTCACAAAAACATCCTGTGGCCTCAAAGACCACACAGGCACTGAATATCTCGTCGTCTGTGTGGTACTTGGGGACGAAGGCATTATTAAACTTCACGACCATCAAGAACAACTTCATAAGTTGTTACCCAAGCCATTCTGACACTTCTTTTAAGACACTATGTTTTCCTTTTGAATTCCCTTAACACATTCTTTATTTGAGAAGGAGGGTAAGGTTAGGTTTTTTGGTATAGGCCTTTTTATTTTGACTAGACTGACTTGGACTTGTTTGCTATTTATTTAATGGTTGAGACTACTCCCATTCTAGAGTTAGGGCCAATTAGGAGTTCTACCAACCCAACCAAATATCAAAATAAAGGTTTACAAAACGTGTATCTATTGTGCCTGTGTATAGTATTGATACCATGTCTTCCTTACACCAGGCAGGGTCAGGCATTTAACACCTGAATCCAATTGAGAACCAAACTAAGCATAAAAAGTGGAACCCAGACTCGTTTAAGGTGAACAAGCAGGAGTGCGAGAACAGGAAGCCAGGAAGGCAAGAGCGAGTCAGAGAAGGCGAGCGAGCAAGATGGCAAGCAGCTGAACAGAGGCTAATGAGAACCAGGCTCGCGACAGCGGGAAACCTGGATGCTTCAAAGCTGCAGGCTAAAGCAGGAGAAAGCGAGGCAAGGGAGCCATGTCTCCAAGAAGCCGAAAGGGTTAATCAAAAGGAAGCTGCGAAGCTGGTTAATCACTCAGAACTAGGTACCAAGAGATTGCTTGTTTCCCTGTGACAGCGAGGCCGCCCAAGGAGGTCTGAGGGGCATGCTGGAGAAACCTTAACCTCAGATAAAAGAATCATGAAGGACGCATTGAAGAAAGTAGAACTGGTGAGTTCAAATTGATGCGAGAGCCCGGTTTGTAAAGACGCAAGTGATTATTAAATTGCAAGCAGCAGTATGCGTACAAGCAAGACTCGTTGAAGGAAAGCTCTGATTGTTTGAACTGTGATGAAACAAAGTAACAGAGTGGTCCTGTGGAATACTGCATTGTCAAAAGTCTCTGTGAAATGTAAAAGCTAGCCAAAGTATCCCTGAGGTGAAAAGCGTGTTAAACAAAGTTATTTTAAAAAAAAAAAACAATTATTAGTTTTACAAAAAGAAACAACCAAAACAAACCCAACAGTGCACATAATAGATCAAACACAATCATAAGGTGGCCACTGTTCTCCCTTTAACCTCCCCCTTAAATCGAGCTTACTCTCCCTCGCTCCCCGCCCTAGTTTCTTCTATAGGTTCTTGCTCCTCTGTATCCTGGGAGGAGTCTCGGTCGCTTGAGCCAGCCTGGGTAGACTCATACAGTGTGGCTACTAGGTGTCTCCCGGCCATCAGAGTTTCCGTTTCCCCCTCTTCCCCCCTAGTGGCCGCCTCATACCATACCACCGTTTCCTCCTCTGCCCATTTCTGGAGATCATGCCACCACCACACTTCAATATTGGGTCTGTGACATGCCTTCCAGCCCATGGCGATTCTTCGGTTGGCCAGTACGTAGGCCAGGCCCTTATGTTTGCTCAAGTGTCTCAGGTCGCGACGTCTTGCAAAACCTCCCAGCATGCATGCCCATACAGATTCTACATCTAGCCGGATTCCTTTCTCTGTTAGACGGTGGGTGACTTCTCCCCAGAATTTCCCAATTTCCGGGCAGGGCCAGAACATGTTATCATCCCGGCATTCACCTCCCCGCATTTGGGGCATGTTTGCGTTTCTGTACACTCAAATCTGGCGATCCTCTGGGGGGTCATATATGCTCTATGAGTTACGTATAGTTGGATTTGGTGCAACCACACGTTCCTGAACACTTTTTTGTGGTACCTCTGAGCCCTCTCCCATAGCCCATCCTGCATGGGCATCCCGGCTTCTTCCTCCCAATCCCGTTTTAGCTGGGTCACCTCCTTTGCCACCGTGGACATTAGAAGTTCGCAAATTTGGGAGACCTTGTGTCCCCCTGCTGAGACATCATAGATTGTTTCTATAGCCTTGTCAGGTTGCTCCTTCAACACTGTTCCAGGCCATAATTCTCTCACCCGCCGTACCACTCTAGTGTAAGTAATATATTGCCCTGGGTGTAACCCTGTTTCGTCAACTAGTACATTGCATTTCGTTATCTTTCCTTCTTGCACAGGTCCCCCAATGTTCAATTCCCACCAGTTCCCAATGTTTATGAATCGTCTTTCTCAGTTGCTCATCCACTCCCTCCAATGCTACTAGCGGCACCTGCGAAGAGCACGGGGTCGGGTTCCCCATGGCCTGACAATCCTTATGCCATACCCTCCACCCCAGTTCCAACAGCCTCGGTCATACCTTTAGTTCCCATTTAGGCACCTATGTTAATTCTTTCAGAAAGAACGGAGCACACTCAGACCTCAACCATCTGGACTTTGCTGTGAGGTCCTCAGGCAGCCACTTTGCTACAGTTGGTTGGCCAGGTGGTACATCTCGAAATTAGGCAATTTTATGCCCCCTCTTTCGTACGTGTTCTGCAGTTTCCACAAGGCTATCCTATTCCTAGTATTGTGCCAGATGAATGGAGATCATATAGGGCATGTTCACAAAAAAGTGTAGCAGCCTGGGCAATACAACCATCTTTAGCAGCTCCACCCTCCCTACCATGGCCAAGAGGAGTTTCTCCCAGAATCTCATGCTTTTCTCCACGTTTGCCACGGCCCTCTCTGTGTTGTATGTATGTTCATCTTCAACCTCATGATAAATATCAATACCCAGGTATCTGAAGGTTCTTAGCTCCCACGGTATCTGCAAACTGGTTGGTTCTCCAGGGGGATATCTTTCTTTCTACCCAGGGGGAACCAGCTCGATTTTTGGGAATGACTGCGATGCCGGAGAGCGACACAAAACTCTCCATTACTTCTAGGATGTATTGCAGGTTTTCCCCTAGATATCTTCGGTATAGCAGTATATCATCCACATATAATGATATTAAATTCGGTCCTCCCTTCGTGTCGACTCCTACCACTTTGTATTGTTGTCTGAGATATATCGCCAGGGGTTCCAACGCGAGAATGTATAGCATCGGGGACCAAAGGCAACCCCGTCTGGTACCCCTACTGAGTTGCCACTTGTCAGAGATAGCTGCGCCCGTCTTAACTCTGGCCAATGGCGCGCTGTACAGCAGTTTTACCCATTTTAGATACCCGGGCCCTATTCCATATTCTTTTAAGGCAGCCATCAGCCAAGGCCATCTGACTGAGTCAAAGGCCTTTACAGCATCTAACGAGACAATGGCTACTTCTTGCGTATCCCCCTGTGTTTGTTCTGTGATGCGGTGGAGTCTTCTGAGGTTGTCGGATATGCTTCCATGAGGCACGTATCCAGTCTGGCCTGGATGTATGAGCTTGCCTATGACCCGTCTCAATCTGTTTGCCATTGCAGCCGTGAGAATCTTGCTATCTTGGTTTAGCATAGATAGCAGTCTATACGACCCACACTCCGTGCTAGGCTTATTGGGTTTGAGAAGCGGGATAATGATTGCCTCTCTCAGGGGTTCCGATAATCTGCCTGATTCTAGCACCTCATTCAGCATGACCAGTAGTGGAGGGAGCACTTCTGTCTTATACATTTTGTAGAACTCACTGGGGAGTCCGTCGGCGTCCGGGGCTTTACTGGTAGGTAATTGCTTCACCGCTGTTTCTAGTTCTTCCAGTGTGAGTGGGGCATCTAGGTTCTCTCTCTCTTCAGCGCTCACCTTAGGTAAACCTATGTCTTCTAATGTGTCCACTATCTCGTTCCATTACTCCCCTTCCATGTCTCCATACAATTGTTAGTAAAATTTAAGGAACCCATCATTCACTCCCTCTTGGGTTTCTAGTATTTGCCCATTTTCCCCTCTTATCGCTCTGATAGCTGATCTGGGCGCCTCGTTTTTGTAAAGCCATGCCAGCAGCCTCCCCGGCTTGTCCCCGCCCCCGCATGTTGCCTTTCCACATATTTTTTATAATTTAAGTTGCATAGTCTCTCCCAGTGGTCCCCGCACTCTTGCTGTAGTTTGCTCATGGCTTTAGCGGCCTCCGGGAGCTGTTCCCATTATTCATGATTGCTTCTATTTTGGCCTCGGCTTTCTGTAGTTCCCGGGTTATACCTCCCTTGAGCCCTCTGGCTTTAGATATGGCCTATCCCCTTACCACCACCTTAAATGCCTCCCACAGAGTGCCTGCCGATTCTACACTTCTGGCGTTTTTTTCAAAGTATAAAATAATCTCTTCCCTCAGATCCTCTCTGAACGCGGTGTCTTTCAGTGCCTCAGCCCTGAGTCGCCAGGTAGGGATCTTCGCTCTAGGGGGTAGGTATTGCCATGTTAGGATCAGTGGAGAGTGGTCCGAGAGGACCCTCGCTTTGTATTCTGACTGCACTATCTCCCCAGCCATCTCTGAAGCAACGAACATGTAATCTAGCCGTGTGTAGAGGTTTTGTGGGGCCGAATAATGGCTCTTGTGCGGGTGGTGTAGCCTCCATATGTCTTTAAGCTGAAGTTCTCCCAGCAGGGTCTTCAAGGTCCTAGCAGCTGGAGTGGGTTTGGCTAGTTTCCCATCTGATCTATCTGCCCCTGGATCTATTGTGCAATTAAAGTCCCCACCCCATATAACCACGCCCCCCAGGTAAGAGCTAACTTTACTATACAGGGTCTTGAAATAGGCTACCGTTTCTTGGTTGGGGGCATATGTGTTAATAATGCACACCTCTCTATTTTCTGTCAGTCCTCTTATTGCCACCATCCTCCCGTCGGATTCCACTTTGGCTTGTGTTAACTGAAAGGGTCCATGGGGTGCCATCCAAGTGATTACCCACCTATCATATGCTGAATATGGGTGGTCCCATTCCATTTTCCCCGTATCACCTCCCGTTTGTCTTTTATGAGGCAAGTTTCCTGTAAAAGGGCAATATCTATCTATCTTCTCAAGTACATCAATCTGATTTCTTTTCAGTTAACTGTTGAGCCCCCTGACATTCCAGGTCACTATCTTGATGTCTCCCATCTTTAGCCGTACCCTGTGGCACCCCTTTCTTCTGTCGTTTTTCATATCATGCGCAGTAGCGCGTGGGTGTAAGCTCGTTCCCCAACAATTTTCACTGCAATCTCCCCAACTCATGTTCCGCCCCCCACCCTTCCCAGCCCCAACTGTTGCCAAGCTCCATCCCTGGATCTCAGGCGTCCTCGCATTTGGTCCTGTCCTGACTACGCCGGTACTAGGAGCCCAGCAGGGGTTACTGCACTACTGGTAACCTGACTAACCTATCTAATGGGGTGTGAGCACGAGTTCTCTGTACCTCCCGTAGCTGTGCTACATCATGTTCTGCCAGCCCTACTTCTGCATCACAGGTCTATAATCAAGTCCCAATGTCATAGTTTATACAGCACCTCTGAATCTGGAACCAATACTTCACATGTCCGTGCCGCTCTCCTTCTGATCTAATGTTTCCACCGGACAGTTCTGTGCATCCAGCCACTCCATCGCATCTTACGGGGTCTCAAAAAACATAGCTCGATTCCTGTGGAATACCTTCAGCTTTGCCGGGTAAATTAGCATGTATTTGTAGCCTGCGTCACGCAATCTCCTCTTCACTGTTCGGAAATTGAGTCATCGCCTTTGCACCTGGAATGTGTAGTCTGGGTACGCCGTGATGGATGCGGATGCCCTTTGTATCGTTCCTCCTTTACAGAAGTATTCCAGGAGCCTTTCTCAGTCCCGGTAATTAAGTATCTTGGCAATGATCGGCCTCGGGGGAGCTCCTGGCGGGGGCCTCCTTGATAGGGCTCTATGTGCCCTCTCTACCGCAAATACTTGGGTGAGTGCCCCTCCTATTTCTTGCAGCAGCATGGTCTCAATATAATCAGTGGGGTTCGATCCTACCTCCCCTTCCGGGAGTCCCACGATAAGTATATTGTTCCTTCGTGCACGTCCTTCGGCCTCCTCAGCCCCGTTTTCCAGGTTGCTCACTTGTTGCCGCAGTACGTGGATTTCCGAGGCGTGCGCTGTGCAGGCAGCTGTATTCGATTTTACTTCTTTTTCTAGTTCGCCTGTGCGTTCCGCTATTGTCCTTACATCTTGTCTCAATAAGTTAACGTTCACTTGCACTGCATCAATTTTGAACTCCAGTGACTCTGAGTGTGGTCATTGCTGCCTCCGGTTTCATTTCCCATGCCACTTTCAAGTCTGCAATAGCCTCTAGAATCTGCTGCTCGCCACGTACTGGTGATGTGTCCCTCTGCATACTCCGCTCCTTGTTTCTGGCTCCCTCCGTTGTTCGTGGGGTTTTTGTAAAGTCCTCCATTGTGGATTGCTTCCCCTTTGTCTTGGTTAGCTTAGATGCCATCGCGATATGTCCAGGCGTCGCAGCCCAAGGCAGCCAGGGCCAAAGTATCTGATACGTGTACACGTGCCCGCCCCCCTGGTGTTAAGTCCGTTTGGGGCAGTGTGTACTATGTTAGGGGCGCAGTGCTTTTTCTTAGGTGTTAAATGCTTAGATGGTCATTTCCGTTTTGTTTCAAGAGTCCTCTGCCTTCTGTCCTCGCTCAGTCTTAGGCTGTCCCGTGCCGCTTATTTCTTCGGGGCGGGGGCAGGGGGTGGAGATGGGAGGGATTCTCTCCTTGCCCATGTCCATGATTACTTCCTTGCCTACTGTACAGCGACTATGTTGTTGAGCCCAGTCTTGCTGTTATAGTGTGGTGCGCCACGGGAACTCCATAGGTTATGTCTCTTTTTTATGACACCATGCCTGATTTGCAAGTATTACCCCTTCTCCCCAGCGCTATGGGTCCCTTGTACCTCTGCGCTTGATGTGTTCACAGGCCTCCCTGTGCAGACTGCCTTGTTGTTGGCCAGGACTCTGGCTGGTCATTAATGGAAGTGAAAGCCGTTGGGAAAGGCTACTGAAAAGAATATTGAGTGAAGCAGGATCCCGAGGGGGATCAGATTAAACAGAACTGAATGTGTAATTGAACTGACAAGCAACTGCAACTTGTCGTGGTGCTAGGAAAGACTGATCAAGGAAAAGAAATACAATAACCAGAATTCAACAGTGTTTGAGTGGTCAAGCATTGGAGTGGTCATGCACAGGAATGATAAGGCTATGCCGTTTCAAAAGTCTTCGACATGAGCCACGTGGTGAAAGCAGGAAGATTTGGCAAGGGAACCCTGCATATGAAGATGATGCTATGTTGTAATATGAATTGCTAAAGAAGTGAAAGTAACAAATAAAGAGGATCTAAGTTCCAGTGAGGAGGGCATGAACTTCCACCTAAGAACATTTTTAAAACAGAACTGTGTTATATTGAGGAGCATTGAAACAGGCCAGGGAAGCCAGAGGAAGAGAACATTGTTAAAGCAGAACTGTGTTTTATTGGAGAGCGTAGAATCAGGCGAGGGCACCCGAGAGAGGTACATACAGTGTACTGGATAAGAAAACTATTGAGCTGTCTTTTTGTGAACTGTTTCAGACGAACTGAACTTTTGAAGATCCCAAGTGACTTAAACTTGAGAAAGGGAGTTAAGAAGAAGCTCCTTGGTCATCCCGATATTCTTTTGAGACACTTACATACTTTATTTGAAACCCTACACATTGTTAAGTTTGAGAGTGAGGGTAAGCATTGGTTTGACACAGACAGCTTCTTTAATTTTGACAGACTGACTTTTGGACTATTCTTTCTTCTTTATTTCTATGGTCGAGACAACTCCCATTTAGAAATAGGGCTAGACGGGCATTTTTCACACCCCATTATTTTAAATAAAGATTTTCAAAATGCGTACCCTTGTCTCTGCGTCTAACTCTGAGCACCATGCCTGTCTCAAAGTTCCCAAAGTCATGCATGAAGCGGGTATTGATTTGTCAATATTCGGTGTTCAATCAATTAGGGGAGTGACGACGTCTAAAGCATTCACCGCAGGCCCAGTGTTAGGCAGAATCCTGTGCAGTTCCCTTGGGGAACACTGCAAAAAGATTAAGACTACAGGAGTAAGCAGTAAACCCAAATGGTAGCAGTCTGTACCACCCAGATTTACCTGGTAGCTGTGGCTGAGCAGTCAGACTTCTCTCAAGAAGAGTTAGGCAGTATACAGATGATACATAATAGGGCTAAAAACACAGTAGAGCAAGTAAACACTGACCAGAGCTTACTATCAAAAGTATATAATTATTTAACACACACTTTAGAAAATACACTAGCACTATTAATCAAAGCAAGTTCAAAACACAATCAGAAAAGTATACACACCTCCCTTAAGAATTATTAGACAAGTCTAAGTCAAGACACCACTTTTTGTCAAAACAGGGGTGAGCGCGTAACTTAGATGGCACTCCAATAATTAAATAAAAGGGAGAGAAAAAGGCAGGTCATAAAAATAAAACAGTTCCCAACACTTTTAAGGGACCAAAACAAGTTAGTGAAGGCAGAGACTACTGTAGAGCCAAAGGTCATAGGCCAGGCCCACTTTAAATGGAGCAAGGTGAAATGTGCCCAAGATCACACAGTTGAGAAATGCATTCAAGTCTTTGTAGAATTGTTCAAAAAAGGTTGGGTTGGTTCAAAAGGTAAAGTTAGAAGGTCTGGAGGCCAACCCAGTTGGAAAGCCAAGGATTTAAGGGTCACCTTTAGCAATCCGTAGAAAGGGAGGCCAGGTGGAACACAGTACCTTTAAAGTTGAGGAAGCTCCAGCGATGGCAGTTGTTCTTGGCAGCGGGTGCAGTTCGTGGTTTCGACCAGGGGAAGAGATCTCGTTGAGGAGGAAACTTGGAGTCGTTGCACTGCTCAGGGAAGAGACCAGCCACAGAGTTTGTCGGTTAAAAGGTGCGTTCCTGGTATTCACGGTCACAGTGGTGAAGCTTGGCTATCCGGCCGCCGGGGTGCTTGGCACGGGCGATTCGACCAAGAGACGTCCTGGAAGGCGAAATGGCGAACTGGTTGATCCCACCAGCTAAGAGGAAGAAGACTCTTCCAGCAGAAGATCTCTTGCATCGGGAAAGTGGCAAGGTTGTTGCAGCAGGGCTCCACCGGTGGTGTCGTTGTTGCAGATGGCTCAGCTTCTCCCCTCTTCGGATTTCTTAGGTCCTGTGGCGACTTCTGAAGTTTCAGTCCCAAAAGCCCTGCTTTTATGCAGAAAAACCCCCATTCAACAGCCTAGCTGTCACTCATGCATGCTAAGTGGTGAGCTGGGCAGCTCACCACTGGGCCAATCAGAACAGAATGCGACTTGAGTTGCTAAGGCAACGCAGTCCAGGGTGTCAATTCCCCCACCCACAGATCCTGTGGAACCCAGACAGAGTGGCACCAGTTGTAGGGCTTCTGTGGAGAAGCCCACCAAAAAGTGGAACAAAGGGCCCGACCTTGGTTGGAGTAACAGAGACGGACACGAATGACATTTTAGAAAAGAGTTCTGGCAAAAAAAAACAACCGGGGATTTAATATTAAATAATAAACCAGTGGTATCTTTAACATTGCACCAAAAAGTGGTGCGTTTAAAATCAATGGGAAAATCCCATAGGAAATATTCCGGTGGAATATTTTGCGTGGTAACCACTGCCACCAGCCAGAAACTCGACAAAGGGGTCTGGACAGTGCCCCCTTGGAAACAGACCCGGGGGCAATCGAATTAACCCCTTCCAGTACTTCTACAATATGATGGTTTGTACTGGTTCTGTTCACAATTTTGAACTAGTAAAGTCAATGGAGACTTTACATGCCCTGGGAGACAGTAGTCAGTCCCAGGATATGGAGTCTATGTTTGGGGGTGACTATGACACCGTTGTGTTACTGCACTGGGGGTGCTGTGTAACACACACACTCAAAACAGATGATACCCTATGGAGTAAAAGACCCCATAGCCCATAAGCACACAAAAATAGCATACTTACATCACAGAGGTCTCCCACCCGGGACAGCGATCCAGCTTGATGCACTTATACACTTTTCTAAGGGGACAAGTGGCAGCACGTGAATTAAGGTCGGACGTCCTATCTATGACCACGCACAACGGTTACGTTGTATGTCCATCTGACCCATTTCAGTTAGTTACCCTGCCAAACACAAGCCCGTCTTTTTTCAGTATTCCTGCAAGATTCTTCCCAGGAGCACTGAGGACCTCCATAAATTATATAGTGGAGATTTGCACTGGAAGACATCTTCGACCAGACGTTATCCCCGGGCTAGACAACACTCGAGCTCTAGCCCCATCCTGAAGAAGGTCGACTAAGATATGGCTACATAGAAAAGCCCATGTACCACGACCGTAATATATGTAGATGGTGTTCAAATAAGCCTAGCACTATTTGACTTAATACATACTTACAGTTGACACAGGTGTTAGACAATCATTTACTGAGAGGTGTTTTAGGGTTTTGAATAACCTATGTTGTATATAGAAGTGTGCATTGATTGTGTATGAATGATAGTTTGAATGTACGGTGGTATGAATAGGAAGATGTGCAAGGTATAATGAATTCAAGCATGTGTCTGAATTTATATGCTTCGAGAGAAAATTGTGTTACAGATTATTAATTTGATGGAATAAAAAACAGTTTTCTGATATTCGAGATCAATCCGTTTTATAATTTGTTTCCAATCTCACTCACCAAGGTCCATTGTGCCATTTTTGTATTACTTACCTGGAGGACCTTTGGGATTACAGGTACCTTTATAATAAACTTGATTCTATTAAAGACACAGAGGCAAGCATTATTTTCCGCCCGACGTACACACTTCACTGAGCATGTGTTGTGGTTGAGGCTGGTGTTCCAGTGCATACTCCCTCCCTGATTTTTACATTTCTGTTTATGGAGGCGATGACCAAAAGAACAACTTAAGTAAGTGGTTCAGATGGCAAGGAGTGTGTGCAAGCCCAGTTCAGCAAGGATCAGCATTCCGTTTATCGATTGGGCCAGAGGAGTTCTTTCTAGGCTGGTGTGGAGTTTGTGTGTTCTATGTGATGCCGGAAATGCATTGGCGGGACAGGGCCTCCCGGTCCTTGTCCTGTAGTCCTTTTTCATTTGTGTTCTGTATTGTTTTCTGTCCAGGAGTCCATGTGGGACTCCTGGCAGTGCAGCTCTTCCTGTTTTTGGTTTGGTGTACAGACCCATGGGATACCCTTATGGCACCCATGGGTTGGGGGTACAACCCTGTGCACCAGTGTATGTTTTTGGGCACCTGTGTGTGGCCCACAGAGCAGGGTATTGGCTGGTGGCAGCTCCATGCTGAATTTGACAGATGCTTCGAGTATCCTCCATTTTAGGATGCCCAGGCCCTGCCATGGGAATCAGTTGATTACTGATAGGAAACAAGATGGCCCCTGTGGCCTCTTGCTTTCTATTGCCCGTTACCTTGTTTCCCCAAAGTCCTGGGAAGCCCTGACACTGTCCCTTCCCCTGACTGGCTGTTGGGTGGAAGTTCCATATATGGTGTTGTTGTGAAGTCCAGGCCAGACTGGCTGGAGCCTTCCCAGTGACTGTATGTTGTGGGTACACCCTGTGGGTGGGACCTGGGTGAATGGAGTGTGTGACCAATACGCACTTCTTGTTGTCGATGTCTAGTATCTGGTGTTTGGCACAATGACTGAGAATGCAGTGTGTAGCGTTGAATGGCTGGGTACTTGTCCCAATACACATTCCTTGTTGGGAGGAGGAGGAGAATGGCCTGAATGCACTGTATGACTGATTTGCTGACTGACTGCTGAATGCCCTTCTGAGTGATTGGTTGCTTGAGTGTGACCCAGCAGAACGAATGGGAGATCAAATAGTATATCTGGGGGCCTCTCACTGCTAGAATTAGTTCAGAAGCTGGAGTTGAAACTGACATTGAAACTGAAGCTGAATCTCGAAGCCAAGCCTGAAGAAGAAGGTTAACTGCTGTCTCCCTTTGCCAAAATCCGAAAGCCGCCAAGCCGTCGAGACTGATCCAAGAGAGGACCTGGTTAGGCGCCCTCTTCCCATGCTCCGAGGGACCATTGAGCACTGCTAACCTTCTGCGAAGCTCCTTGAAGTCAGACCCTTGACAGGCTGCCGACTGGAGACTGGGACCGCCGCGGAGAACGAAGACAAGCACCGGACCTTCCGTCCACCGTCATCGACAAGTGTTCGCAGGTTTGCTATAACCGCTGGAGGCCCGTCGAAGCCGTGTGGCCCAGAAGAGGGGGCCACTTCACACCATGCCATCGACGACTGGAGCTGCACGCTCCTTTGCCTAAGATGTTTGATTCACGGACACGCTCGTCTGCACCACAGCCCGCCTTATTCTGCCGGAGAAGGCCAGGCTGTCGACACGCCGAGGAGCATCCGCCAGTGGGTTTCCCGCCACCCAACGACCGTAGAGACGCCGGACGACTTGCCGCCCTTGCTGGGCCACAGTTCTTCACAATCTCTTTGTGGTCCTGAACTATCGACATCGAGGTGCCCAGCACGCCTCTTCCTTGCAGGACGTCTTCGCTCCATCGTCGACTAGCACCGCTGGGACCAAAGCTGCCGCCACAACGCCGAGTTCACTTTCTTTGAGGGATCTCGACGATCCGTGGCTTCTGCTTTAAAGGGAGCCGCTCAAGAAGGATCCGTCGATGACTCGTCATCGAACTCTGCTATTCCAGGTACATTGGGGTGGTAGAAACATTATAGAAGGAAATAAGACTTATTGAGCAATATATGGACTGGGCTTGTAGTACATCTTTATTTTACAGGTTGCCCAGGTGGGGGGGATCGCCACACAGAACTGTGTCTAACGGTAGGGCCCAGTATTCTGCCAATTGTTCTTACCAACTGCTTTCCTCCTATGTCTATTGTTGGTTACCTTTATTAATTGATTTGTGTGACATTTGACCAGAGTACAGTTGATGCACTTTAATGAAATCTGATAATTGTGGTACCACTGAGAACTGTATATATTTGCCATTAGAGATTAACTAAGCACAAAGTGAGTTATTGTGATTGTGTATATAACCTTGAACCTTAATTATACAAAAACTGTTTTAACTAATACAGTGTGTGGACATTCCTTTGTGGGTGCTTGGGGACTACACTGTACTTAAGAAGCAGCATGCATCACCTCCTGAGAAGCTAGGCCTCGATTGCTCGTCCATTGCTACCAACAATAGAGAATTTTGGCTGGGGTCCTCTGTGCCTCTCCTCTACCATATCGAGATCAAAAGTACAGACACCACCCTCCAGTCTTTACAGTCTACTAAAGACATGAAGTGCAAGGATCAGGTCAGCCAACCAAAGGAGAGGAAGGGACCCAGGCAGGAAACAACTTGAGGGCTACCAGGACAGGAAGTGGTGACAAAACTACAAAACTGGAGAGGATGTTGGGAACTCGAGTTCTAAAAAAATAAAAAATGTATTTTGATGTTTGGTTTTTACAAAGTTAAAGTGGTGAAACTACTGTAATCTTGGGTAATCTTCATGACTAGATGCTGTACATCTGGAGACCCATTAGGGATCTGTTCAACAACCCAATTCAAACTAACATCTAGCCAGGTCAGCAAGCCCCCACAAGGTCTTCCTGTCAGCCCTTTATGTGCCCTAACACTAAAGGACGTATACCCCGGAAAGTCAACCTGGTCCATATCCCAGGTTTCCTGGAGACAGATGACATTAGACCCTTCAATGAACTTACACCAGTAGCTGGCCACTAGATGCTTTTTACCTTAGCGATATCGCAGAAAAGTAAATTAAGAGTAGATCTGGGCAATTGTCCAGGGGTACTAGCCACTGAAGGTAGTCAGTTTACCCCTTTAAGCCCCTCCATTTCCTGACTCTCTTGGTTAAAACAAGTAATTTGGAACATGTCTTGACGGGTGTTAATTAACTGGAGTCCTCCCTGCCTGACAAAATTGAATGCATGGGTGCTGCACCCCTGCGCAAGGGATAGTGGGTCTAAGTTCAATTGTGGACCAGGGCAGAGGGTAGACCCTCATTCTATTGATAATCCCTGCACAAGCTCCTATCCCTTCGGCAACACTTGTATATAGTCATAGGAACTGTTGGGCATCTTATGTCAAGAGCAATTAAGGATGCCATTTTGTACAATTGAGAGACAACTCTTTTATGGCAAATCCAGTGCAACATCTTTCTATATTCCCATAAGGTTTTCTTTAGATTAGATAGGAAAATTAACGTTAAAATTCAGAATCTCTGTGGCAAGGATGTTCCCTGATTTTACACAGTAGGAATTAACTTATGCCAAGTTTATGCCTGCTTAAGGGCTCCTGGTTCTCGTAAGATCCCTTTGCCAAACTGGGAACATTATGCATTACTACAAAGATGTTCATGATCCCACGTCCTATATGCCTCCTCTTAGGGTCAAATCTACCAGACCACCTCACCTGATTCGTTAGGTGGTGGCAGCCTCTGGGTCGCCAAGGTCCCCTTGGTGTGGGAACAAAAGGTTAAGCAAGTAAGCACCGCTGTAACAGCGCCACAATGGCCCAGGGCCGCTTTGTGAGCTTTATAAATGTAGGAAATAAAATAAAATTATGTACAAAGGGCCAATGTACTACAATAACAGGAGTTTTAGTTTCAACATGTTTTCTGAGAATGTCAGTAATTGGTTCGGCCCACTTCATATTGTCCTTGGCAATCGCAGCTTCTGCATTTGGAGCATTATAGTCATGCACTTGGGTTTTTCCACCATCATGTACAAGAATTACATCATCGCTGGCTCCTCACCCATCGTTCGCCAGATTGTTTGGATGTTAGTCAATACAGGGGTACACAAATGCTTGTTGTGAAGGTCTCCCACAATTATCTTTAACTGACTTACACAAGCCTTGAGTTCTTCATTTCAGCCACGAAATCAAATGGAATTAAATGCTTCAGAGCATTTGCATTGCAAACCCATAATATCCCCTTTGGCCTTCTTCACCTTAGCCTTACTCAACATACACCGTCTTATTTTTGGAAACTGTTTCCTTGGGTACTAATCCAAGGCTTCACTAGGAACTTGCTCCTTACCCTTGAACTGCGATTCCGGGGCCCATCTTAATAATTATGTTCTTGATCCACATCAGCTAAATTGCAAAAATCTATTCATGGTAGGGATTGAAGGCGAGATCAATAGTAGACCGTCTACAGGGGATTCAAAGTCCTTCAATGGATTGCTAGATAAGGATGTTTCTAGAGGGTAATAACTGCTTCTACGGTGATAACCCCACTCGCAATGTTCTCACAATACTTGATAACACCTGGCATAGTAGAGTTGCCCAAGTTCACAATTCCCACTGCTAGAATGTTGTTTTTGCCCCCCTCTTGATCTGCCCTTTAATTTATCTCAAACGTCCAGGGATTATTTTAGTAACCCAACTGCTTTTTCCCAAAGGGAGTTTTATTCCCCCTGAGTTTTTCAGTGTCAGGGCCCACTTCCAATATTCCAAGGAAATGTGCTTCTGTGTCTTCGGCAATACAGTTGGATTTGGGGAGTTTCTTTACAAGAATGTTTCCCCCACCTACAATGTCTGTTAATAAGTATTTTATCTCTATGATTAACACATTGACCTCACTAGTAGCTGGAACATATTTAAAACTTGTTTTGAACCATTTCCTGGCAGTGGTTCTGCAGTGGCCTTCATTTTAGACATGATGGGATAATTGTCAAGTACTTAGTCACAATTATGAAGGGTTTACCAACAAATAAAGTATTAACAATGGGCAAGGGCTATCAAAGGACTCAAAATAAAAGCAATTACCACATTTAAAAGGATAATATCAAATTGGTACTATAATTGCTATATAGAATTGCTATTGCTAATTTCTATACATAAAAACGCCATTAAGTGCACCAAAACAATACCTCTGACAAAACAGGATAACAACAGCATATGTGTGCGTCAATGTAGGTCACTGCAAAACTGCAATGTAATGCAAAAGTGCAGTAACGCATGGTAATAATGTGCTGGGATGGGATCACAGATTAAAATAGAATAATAAAACTATAAATCACAGGCGTAGGAGCAAGAGCACCCGACTGGTGTGGGAGGGCGACACCCAAAATCCAACTCCCCAACCTTTGCTCCCTGCGAAAATCTGTGCCCCAGCAGTTAATTAGCAAAATAAAGTTCAAATTTTACTTATTGATTGCCGGTTAGTAACCTGATATAAAAGAGTACGTTCCAATCTGCTGCTCGCCTTCAATCTAATTTCCAGGTAGGTTCCCAGTTGTCCACAATCTACTGACGGGCAGCCAAATTAGAATTCCATATCCGTGTCCATGTCAGATAAGCGACAATGTTGTCGTTAGGCGAATCGGCAAATAGATTAGAAGGAAGAGTTATACAAATATAGCGTTGATAATAAGAAGGACTCTACTCTCCAATCTCACTCCATCCAGGAGGAACTACAAAACCTCCTTCAGCCCTGTTCAGTGTGCCAAAATCACACTGAAAACTGCCCCAGGGAACCCCCACTTATAATGAAACACCCTGACAAAATCCTCTGGTAGCAGAAATTATCTAAAACAACTTATGTGTGGTTGAGTGATTGCCAGTCAGTTTTGCAGTCAAATATGCAGTTGTTAGCCTCCGCCCAGCAAAAGCAGTTGACAAAAGAAGGTAATGACACTTACTTACTTAGCTAGTGCAGTCACTTATTACTTGCTAATATGACACAAACTACAGAAAGACACGCTGTAACGTCCTATAACATCTTCTGCCAGACTCTGTATTAAGATTAAACTTTTCACAGCTAAGTAAATCCCGGCAATAGTGCCAACACATACCGAACAACCCCAAAGAATAGGGGTGCCCTTTGCGCTGGCATCTCCAAGGTGGCTGAAGTGGAAAGGGGTTTGTTTATTGATTTATATAGCGCACCAAACCCAAAAGTATCTGGGCGCATTACAAAGTGTTACAAGTATACTTTAGCACGAGTTACAGTAGTTATAGTTCATATCTACCCATTGAGAACGAAATCAAATCAGTTGGCCGCCATCTGCCATTTTACTTCAATTCAGAGGAGTGGACTGCAGTAGGAATCTCGTTGTCTTGGGTGGCAGGGTTGACCTGGGCTTTTTGAGGCAGGGCTCTTTGCTTCCTCCTGAAGCAGGGTTGAGCTGCAGAAACTTTCAGATTAGACCTGATGGTCCCAGAGCCACCTGTCCTGTATCTGGCAGGTATGGTGCCTTGTTTCTTTCGCAGGGTCCCTGAATGCTTCTCTTCCTTGTGTACTCATCTTTCTGACCGCATATATTCTGTTTCTTGGGCTGGTTTGTCTTATCCACTTCTACATGGTGTTCGTCAAGGTTATGTACTAGGTCCTCTTCTTTTCTCTTTGTATACCATTCCTTTGTCTGACCTTATCTCTTCATTTTATCTTTTTTGTCATTTCTATGTGGATGACCCCCAAATTATTTTCTTAATTCTCTTCTTCACTTCACAACACTGTTTCATTTGTCTACTCTCTGTCAAGTCTTGGATGGCCTTTCAATTTTTACATTTTAATCTCAAAACAGGTCATTTTCTTTCCTCCATCTACTCCCTCTTCTGTTTCTCCTCCATCTGGTCTTTTTCCACCTTCTCTTCTTCCATTTTCTTCCTCTGCTCGAAATCTTCGTGTCATCTTTGACCCCTCTCTTTCCTTTTCCCTACGTATTTCTAACACTGCTCGTTTCCATCTCTTTAATCTTCATCATACTCATACTTTTCTTTCATTTCAGGCCACTAAAACTTTGATTTAACTGTTTTCTCATGCTTAAATTACTGTTTTGTCCTTTTCCTAGGTTTTCCTAAATCCACCTCACTCCTTTGCTTTCTGTTATTAATGCAATTCGACTCCTTTTTCAGTTACCTTTTCGTTACTTTGTTACTCCTTCCCTTTGTACTGCTTCTTTACTCTTTTGATCTTTACCTTAGGTTTAATTTTTTGTGTTTTGCCTAAAAGGCTCTCTAAGGCCTTGCTCCCTCTGATCTTTTTTTTTTACTGTATTGTATTTATTGTGTTTATATAGCTCTTTCATCCAAAGCGCTTTACATTATAACAACAGAATACATAGAGCATTATAACAGTAGAAGCAATTTACAATCATGAATCGAACCAATAAAAACAGTAAGTAGAGCAATTAAGCTGTGAGGGAAGAGGGAAGGGGTGAGAAAGGGAAGGAGGAGGGAAAAACAGAAGGGGTATAAGTGTGAAAATGAGGGAGGATAAGGGGAAGGGGCGGGAAGAGAGGATCATAGGGAATATTCGAGGGAAGGGGAGAGAATGAGAGGTGGGGAAGGTTCCATGGCAGGAAATGGAGAAGGAGAGATTTCAGGGAAGTGCGGAAGGAGGAAAAGGTAGGTATAGAGCGGATTGAGGGAGGTAAGGAGTTCCAGTGCAGGGGGCCTAGGAGCTGAAAGGAGCGGAAATGGGAGGAGGCACATGGGGAAGGAGGGACGGCGAGAAGGAAGTGGTCGGCTGAACGAAGGGAGCAGGAGGGAGTGTAGAAAGAGAGGAGAGATAAGGGGGAGCCAGATCATGGAGAGATTTAAAGACTAGACAGAGGAAATTAAATTTAAGTTGGGAGTGAAAAGTAAGCCTGCAAAGGGAGGAGAGAGAATAAGAAATGGAGTCATGCGGGGCAAGGAGACAGAGGATACAGACGGCTGAGTGGTAGATAGATTTGTGGGGAGCAAGATGAGAAGCGGGTAGTCCAAAGAGTAGGGAGGAGCAATAGAAGAGGCGAGGCGAGAGAAGGTAAGGGAGGAGATTAAAAGTTTTGTAGCATGGAAGGTGAGAGAGGAGCGGACTTTGCGAATATTGAAGAGGTGGTAGCGACAGGCGCGAGAGGTAAAAGAAATATGGCGGGAAAAGGAGAGGGAAGAGTCAAAGTGAATGCCTAGATTGCGAGCGTGGGTAGAGATAGGAAGATTAGAGGGGGGAAAGTGAATGAAAGGTGGAGAAGAGGGAGGGGGAAGAGTATTGGAGGGAAAGAATAAGACTTCAGTCTTATCAGTATTGAGAGAAAGAAAGCGGGATGACATCCAGTTTTTAATGGCAGTAAGACAGGAAGAGAGTTTAAGGTGGAGGTCAGACTCTTCTCGCCCTCTTCATTCTCAATCTCTTTTTCTTCTCTGTTCCTAAACCACCCTGTGCCTCCTCCAGATTTTGTTCTTTTTCACTTCTTGCACATAAGCATTGAAATGCTCTTCCTCTTTCTATTCGGGCTTCTGCATATTATACATTTTAATTCTCAATTAAAATCTCATCTTCTTTCTCTTTCCTCCGCTTAGTTCTTCTTGCACATTTTAGTCATTATCATTTTTATTGTACCGTTGCAATTAAATTTGTACAGTGCTTTGGCGAAAAGCACTTAATAAAGTATAACAAAGTTACTCACTGTAGTGACTATCTTACTCCTAGTCCATAATCCCCTTTCCTCCATACTTTTGGGATATTCCGTCCAGTGGACGGGATCGGAGCACTTTTGTAAAAAAGCATCAAATTGAAAAATGTGTCCTTCTCTTTTAACACGGGGTACCTCACGCGGCCATAACCCCACCCTCCTGAGCTCTGCCCCGCTCATCGTCCTTCAGTCCTTTTCTATCACCAGGTCTGAGACCTTTAAGCAATAATAGAGGATACTTATTAGAGGGGACGGCAGGCGGGCGTATGGAGAAAAGGGGACTATGGACTAGGAGTAAGATAGTCACTACGGTGAGTAACTGTTCTACTCCTACATTTCCTCCATACCTTTGGGAGATTACCAAGCACTCCTTACAGGAAATACGGGTAGATGGAACCTCCTTACTGAAAAAGGTTTTAAGAACAGCCTGGCCGAATTGAGCATTGGCTCTGGAGCCCAGGTCTAAGCAGTAATGCTTACCAAAAGCTGGTGGGAAAGCCCATGATGCTGCTTTGGCAACGTTTCAATGTGCTTACAGAGCGACCACTAGATAGGAGGCAATGAGGGGAAAGCATAAGCTTTCATGTTGACCCACAGGCTGCAACGAGGACCACCTCTGGCGTGCCACATTGCTGGAAAAAGTCGGAGATGATATTGCTGTACATCTCACATTGGTAACCTATGCCAACTGGCGACTGAATTAAACTGCGGTCACATTGAGGTGACCCGGGATGTGTGGAGCTTGGAGCCAAACAACATACTGGATGGCCCAGCCCGAATTTGTATCACAAGATCCACAAGGAGAGGAGAGTCTGTGTCGCCCTGCTTGTTGATGTAAAACCTCGCTTTAAGAGAGGTATTCAAAATGGCCGCCATGGCCCGTGGAGTTTGGGCCGCCATTATAACACACCAGGGGCGAACTGCGTCGCAGGAGCAAGTGAAGCAATGGTCTCCCTAAGGGAGTCAGGGGCCTTGCGTGCCATACTAGCCTTGAAACAAGGAACCTCTTCAGTGCCGGTACTGGCAGATCTAGGGTGTTACTCGACACCTCAGGGGCTTCCTCAGAATTAGCCTCTAGTGGAGGATCCTCGGCAGAGCCAGTACTGGAAGGTCTGTGGTACGTGACCGGCTTCTTTCGCCCCCTCAACAGAACTGGTAGCACCACGGCCGGGCACGCGGAAAGGCTTAGGGCTATACAGTACAGCCAGGACCCTCGATGAGGGACTCTCAATTCTGTTGGTGACATCTAGCCCCAAGCAGGGGAACCTCTGGTTTAACCCTGGTCTTACAGCCACCTCGAGAGGAGCCTCGAGCCAAGACTCGGTACAGTTAGCTCCAGATGGAGAAGCCTCAGGGCGAACCCTGACATCCAAAGCCACAGCAGAAATGGGGTCAGCCTTAGCCCCAAATGGGGAATCTTGGAAGAAGATCCAGTATTGGGAGACTGCTGCGGGGCCCCTCAGAGGAGTTTATGGCGGGGCTACCAAAAGGGGCTTCAGAACGGCATGCACAGCGACCCTGAAACCCCCTGATCCCAGAGAAGGGCAGAGTCTGAGACCCTAACCTCTGTGTACAAGGGGCCTTAGCTGAAGCTGTCGCCAGGACCAACAAACGGGTACTTGTTGTCCACATAGCGTGGAAAAAACTGCTTGGCCTCAAAAGGAATGCTCCCAGCACCAGTCGATATTAAAAGTTGGTGTAAGGGAGTTATCCAAAATGGCTGCCACGGACCAAAGAGGCTGGGCCGCCATTTAGTCAACACCTTCAGAGAACTGCGTCATAGGAGAAATGAGGCAACTGTCCCCTCGGGGGGGGGGGGGTCAGAGGACTTAAGAAACGTTAGCCTTGAAACAAGGATCCTCGGCCGAGCCGGTTCTGGCAGATCTAGGGTGTTTAGTGGACATCCTAGGAACTGACCCAGAATTAGCCTCCAATGGAGGAACCTCGGCAGAGCCAGTACTAGAAGGCCTGCTGCTGATCACCTTGTTTGCCACTCGACAGAATCGGTACCACCACAACCCCGAGCGTGGGACGGTTGAGGAATGTATCTTACCGACAGAACCCTCAGAGGATCCCTCGTACTGTATTTAGAGGAACCTTGGGCTTTAACCCGGGACATATAGCTATCGCTACCTCAAGAGGGGCCTCGGGCTGTGGCTCGGTGTGACAAGCACCAGAAACTGAAACCTCAGGGCGTACCCCGGTATCAGTGTGGAACGCTCCAGAAATGGAGACCTCAGGGCGAACCCTGGTATCCAGAGCTCGCCAAAGACGAACTGAGCTGAACCTTAGCACCCAAATGGTGAACCTCGGAACCACGTCCGGTTTTGGCAGGTCCTCTGAGGGACCCTCAGAAAGCACTCTGGTGCGCCTATTAAGCCCTTGAGGCACCTCAGGGGAATCCCTGGTAACAGAGCTATACAAGCCACTCTGGTCATGGAATGCCCTCACAGAGCGGAGCTGCTCATCGCCGTCCTCATCCGCATTAGGCTCATCCCAACGAGGCAGGAACAGAACACTAGTCCTCCACTCCTACCGCCTCCGGTTTTAAAAGAAAAACCGAATCGGAGCGGCCGGGGTGGAACAGGAGTGAAAAGACGCTTGAAATACGTCCTCATAGGGTCAGAGTGCACGAGCATCTGAAACTTCCCCAAAAAAAAACTCATCCTCAGCCGAGGGCTTAGGTGTCGAAGAGGAAGAAACCGCTCGTAAGGGGCATACCCCCTGAACACAAGGAGGATGGTGCCTTAGGCGCCAGGCTCATAGAAGAGGATATGTGTTTAAGTGCTTGGGTGCACACTTACCTGATGCAGACCTTGCTGCTTCATCCAGGCCCTCTTGAGGCCTGAATGGGACTACTTTACCTGTAGGACTACTTCACCACCCGGGTGTGGTCGGGGAAGGATACATACCTGATTGGTGGAAGGATACATACCAGGAACTTCTTCCAAGGCTATTTAAACCCCACTCGAACAGCCACACGTGCTTCGCATTGTTCTGCACCTAGCAGCTGGACGCTCACCGTGTCAGCTCCTGCATCCTGACTTCAGCCACGCCTGCCAGCACCCTGGAACACCTGCAAGGGGAGAAAGGAAGAGAATAGGAGAAGAAAAGCCCTTACCTGCTAAATCTGCATCCCGGAGTCATTTCTCCAACGGCCCTGAAAAGGAAGACATCATTTTAAAGGCATTTTGTTTCGATCGCTGCAGCGCTGCATTTTACTCACCTTTGCAAGGCGCTTCCATCTTCAGCAGCGATCTTCCGGATTCAGCTACGCCCCGGCGCCTAGAGGAAAAAAAAGACAAGAACAAAGGTGAGAGGGAGAAAAGGAATAAGGAAAGCTCAGTTTCCTTTTAAGTCTTACCTGTTGGATTATTCCCACTGCATTTTGGGTCCTGCCGCTTCCTGGCATCTCCGGACCCCGGCCCCTATGGGGAAAAAAGACAAAGACATTGAATAAGCGAATGCAAAGACATTACCTGAGCGCTCATCCAGAACTGTTTCACTTCGGGTCGGCGCCATATCTCCGGCACTCCGAACCCCGGCCCCTAAGGGGAAAAAGACATAAGCATTAGCACTTACTGCAATTAGACAACAAACATTATTATTAAGCTTGAACTTTTGAACAGAATTTTTACAGCGCCTTACCTGAACAGTCAAGCTTACCTGAACTCCCATCAATCCTCAATCCAGTGAAGTAACTGGGTTTCAACGCGCCCCTGCATCAGAAGCAGGATGGAGAGCTCATCCTTCCAAACCCTAAGGTGAGGCTTCACGGGGAATCGTGGAGGAGGTATCGTGGAGGGTTGGAAGGGAGTGGGAGGCTTGAGCATTGTTCCACAGTTGGTAATACTCCCTTTTCACGCACAGGAGGGTATCCAATGAGCCAGGGAAGCCAGAATAGAGGGGCCCTTCCTGTCCATCTTCAGAGTTCTGCGCCTTCGACGCCGCGCCTCCGTGTGAACCAGGTGAGCGTTACAGAAAACCCACTTGCGAAGAACAAAGAATCGTGATTGCGTGCGAAAATTTCAAGTTCTTGTAGAATTAGAGAAGCAAATATTTTCGCAGCAACATCAATGATCGCTATAGGACGATAATTATTTGGGTCTTCAATTGAGCCTTTTTTATGTAAGGGGATGATAATTGAAGTAAGCCAAGACTCCGGTATCCTTTAGTATTTGAATATCTCTTGGAAAATCGTAAGAAAAATAGGGGCCCAGAATAAAGGATCATCCTTTATTAAGCAAGGCGGGAGTCCATCAGGACCTGCGCATTTAGAGCTTTTTAATTTCTGGATAGCCTCAAGTATGTCATTCTTTCCCCAAGGACAGACATTAGGAAGTAGATGGCAATCAGGTGGAGTATCAAGCACACTGAAATTTTCTGGGAGAGCATGTTTGGCGAGAAAAAAAGAAGTCCAGGTTGCACTATCAATGCCAGAGACAAACTCACGCGATGGTTCTTTGTCTAGAGATCTTATCGTATTCCATATGTCTTTAGTCTTGCGATTGCAAAGAAGAGTTACTATTTTTTGATTTTGAAGCAGTTTGTTAGCATCATGAATCTCCTTTACTGCTTTTTTATATGAAAATAGAACCTTTTTTTTAGCGCAAAATACTCGGCATTGAAGCACAACGTAGACTTCTTTAACATCCGTATGCAAGCATTTTTCTTACTTTTTAAAACTGCTATTTTAGCACAAAAGTCATCTCTGTTATATTCACAAGAGAGTTGCTCAGACTTACGAAAAACACCCTTCGCCAAATGTGTGGCAATCATTTCACAATTCCATTTTAGGATTGCAGAATTAAACATACCATTTTGTGCTTTGTCTTTCCAGAGGTCTCTATTGACAATGAATGTGAAATCTCTGCATGTAGCAGGAGACCAGTTGATTGAGGCACCTGGTCTGTGACTTTGAATTAGTGCTAACTGAGCTAATGGAGGACACAAGGTAAAATAGTTCTGAATTGAGGTAGTGATCATCACATGATCGCCCATATCAGTCCTAAGGGTATTTGTTTTAGTCATAGAACGAGAAAGTCCATTTGAGGCAAACATGTGATCGATCCATGAACTTGCATTACCCCTTTTCCAAGTGACATTACAATGAGTATCTGTGTGGTCAATTAAGTGTATATTCCAGGTTTTGAGGAATTTACACCAAATCTTTCCTTTTAGACTAGAGGCATGGTGATGGTGTGAGTAGGAACTCTTAGAGATGCCATGGTATCCCATATGGGAATTAAAATCTCCTCCGATAAGGATTTCTGCATGTGGAGCTTTGCAGAGTGCACGATTAAGAGCATCACCTAAGATCTCAAACGCTTTTTCAATTAGGAGTTGAGCGGGATTCCAATAAAGGGAGACCAACAATAGATTTTCAATCGTTTTAACCAAGAAGGAAATATCCAACATGATGAACATATCCGATTCATATATATTATTGATGGTAAAGTTTAAACGGGTGTCAATCAAGATCGCAATGCCACCAGTAGGTCTCCCTTTCATCCCTTTTTTAGCATGGTGGGAATAGGTTTTATAGCCGTCAAATTGGATGTCTTTCGTGGCCATAGACTCCTGAATAAATAGAATGTTAGGTAAGATTTTATGTTCTGCCGCTCTTCTCCATTTCAGTAAATTAAGTAGCCCACAGCAGTTCCACAACACAATGGTAAGGTCATGACTTTATGAAGAGGCTGTAGATGTACTTATATTGACAGCAGACTTTATGAGAGGCTCCAGCCATTTAAGCCCATTTAGGGCATTAGTCAAGGCAGAAAGTTGTTCCGACATGTTTTTGTTCGATGCATTATCTACAGATGGAGAATCTGTAGAGTCACTGTTTAGTTTCGGAGGAGGTGGTTGGTATTCCAGAAAGTCCATAGCAATTTTTATTTGTGGAAAACCAACCATAACCAGACCAAGGATCGAAAGATCACTTTGGTAATCCCACATTAGCTTAGCAATTATGGGAGAAGACACTTTAGACAGCATCCTGTTGTTATTCGTATTAGGCAATCTAATCCACTCTATGTCATTTGTGACCAAATTTCTGAGTGGAGGAATTTTATATAGGGCGTTCATGAGGAACGATCTGTTAATGCGAGCTGTCCCATTGATTTTGACGTCACTGATCCATCCAATGGTATTTTTCATTTCCGAGGGGATATTCTGGAATTGGTGGATGGTTTGATTCTCTTCTACCTCATTAGGGCACTCTTGTTGGAAAGCCTCGTCAGCGCTTTCTTTCCATTCTTCGGGCAAGTCACCCCCTGCATGGAAATTTGTTATTCTAGGTTCAGTCCTTGTTAGACCATCTTGATCTTGTTGTATGATTGCTTCTGGAAGGGTGTTTTTAGCGAGGGTAGATACTGTAGAAACAGATATGGATTGACTAGGACCCTTCGTCTGCAGAACCTTTTCAATCAATTGACCTTGCTTAAAGTGAATATCTATGCAAGAGCTTTCATCTTTGGGGATTGATTCTAGTAGTATGGCAATTTTTTCTAAGACTTCTTTGCTATGCATTGTTTTTGAATGTTTTTATTCTTCAATCACAGTGGTCGCAGTCTCTCCAAAACTATTCTCTTTACTTTTGAATGTAGTGTTTCTAGTGAACCCATCCAATTTTTTTGATGAAATATCGGTAAAAAATGAAGTTAAATGGGGTTGAACCATCAGCTCAGGCTGCACCTTAGATTCGATTTCCTTATGAGTTTTTCCTTTCATGTCAGCCACTTCCATATTAGAACGTTTCACGAGCTGCTTCTGTATTTTTTTTTTTTGAGAAACCAGTTGATTCAGAGCAATCTCATGAGTAGGAGATGGTTTCAGTTGCAAGGCATTTTTGCTCTCCTCATTTAACTCTTTTAAGTTTAATTTTTGTTCTGGAGAGCTCACCAAAATTGCACCTAAATTAGTGCTTATGGATTCTTTATTTCCACAAGAGAGTTCTTTAGACAAATCATGCATTTTTTTCTCAGCTTTGAGGGAGATTCCTTTATTTTTGTGACGTCTTTTTAACGCTTTTAAATGATTTTTCTTGGATCTTCGTGACGTGTAATAGAACTTTGCTTGAGATTCCGCGCTTTCTTGATGTTCTTCTTTGGCCGTGGCGTTATCCATTAAATCAATCAAAATCGTAGGACTGTCCGGTGCAGATTCTACCAAGTTTTTACTGTCATTGGGTGTTTGATCCTCTTTTAGCATGTCTAGTATATTATTTTTGGAGTTCATGTGGACCAAGATGTTCTCGACTTGTATCAGTCTTTCATGTTGCAGTTTAGCAACTTCCAGATAATCAATTTTATCAGATTCCGACGATGACTCCTTGTCCTCTTCTTTTTCTACTTTTTCAACCTTGCACTGCAATATTTGTACAAAAGTCACTGGTACACCGTTTAATAGCATTGGTTCATCAGAGGTTTGTGTACCCATTTGTTTTTTTTCAACCTGCGGGATGTTGATTTCTGCAGCATCCTTCACTTTGCAGTTCATGGGATATCCCTGCCATGCTTCTTGCGCCATGATGTAACCGTCAATTTTGGTGATGTGGGAAGTGTTGTTTAACATTTCCCTTTGTAACTCTTGCAATAGAAGATGCGAGTATTCATGACCACGATTCAACAAGTTTAAAATTTTCATGAAGATAGGTAGATCATTGATTTTTTGTTCAAAGCAGTCCTCCTCAATAGTTTCTTGAGTCTGTGGCATGACGGGCACATTGGAAAGGTTAAACACAGGAACCGAAGTAGTCTTCTGCTCTAATAGTGGGCTTTGTATGAGTGGATTAGACACGGATCTCTTTGAAGGCGAACTGGTGGACGGAAATTGTACATCAATCTTCTCTGTGATGTTTCCTGAGTCTGTACACTGATAATTGGACTCTTTAATGTTGGATTTGTAAAAGTGTACGTGCTCCATCCGCATGCCTGGAGTAGACACTGGAGTGGAGGGGCCGAGTGATAAACGCACTCTTTTGTCTAAGTCTGACATAATTACAGGTGCAAGCATAGAAATATCAGAAATTGGTAAATATCTATTGTCATGGATGTCAGCAATTATATTTTGTATGTTACAGGTGTGTTCCTCTGTATCAAAGGGATCATTGGTTATGTTATCGTTTGCTTTTTTTAACGAACATACTTCATCAGACCCAACGGGTACAATTTGTTTTTCAGACATAGAGTCTACTTCATCAAATGGTTTCAACACATCGTCTTGATTTGACATAGAAAGAAACGATTGTTTACCATTAAGTGAGGTTACAGGGCTAAATTTTTTCTTTTTATTTACATTTTTTGGAGAGTCGGCGGAGGGAAGGGTTTGATAGGAACACTCCCTCCTCTTTTTCCCATTTCTTAAAGCCAAATCCATAATGCAACGGTAATTGGCACAACGAACTCTAGAAGTTCTTATAAATCACACAGAACAAGAAAAATTAACCACGTGGCTTAAGCAGGAAGAAAAATCAATTTCCTACCACAAGTTCACTACTGGATAAAGGAGAGAGCCAGTCCCCGCAAGCCGCACAGAGCACAGCGAACAGCAAACAGTACTCGTGGTACTCGCTAGGTGCGCAGCGCGGGTGCGCAGGGGCAGCTGTTTATGAATGATACAGGAAGAGACGCGGCCAGGCAAGGGGCAGGCACTCTAAAATATGTAAACACAAACAAAGGAAGTAAATAGTCAGAAAAAACAATACAACACAAATAGTCAAAGCGCCGCTCAGGCGCGGCGTAGAGAAGGCACTAAGTATACGTTATAACGTTCTTAGAACGTTCTTATAACTAAACGCCCCTTTGGGCGTAGTGCGGAGAGGGCACCAATTAAATAAGTGCAGCGTCACGGGCAAGCCCAATGTGGGAAACACAAGTCTTTAGAGACACCTTTAAACTTCCTGTGAAAGGTCAGACAGGCAAAGTGTTGCCGCAAAAGACGTCCTCCCGGCGAAATTCAGGCAGCTTTGACACGATGTGCAGAGGGAAAACAAACAGCCGGTCCTCACAGCAAACAGTACTCGTGGTACTCGTGGTACTCGCTAGGTGCGCAGCCCGGGTGCGCAGGAGCAGCTGTTTATGAATGATACAGGAAGAGGCGCGGCCAGGCAAGGGGCAGGCACTATCAAAGAGGAAAACGAGGATTCGATGAAGGAAATTGTTGGTTCTGGTTTCCTCTGTCAGCTTGTGTCCAGGTCCGGCTGTTTTAAACTTCATGTCACTCTTGATCTTTTGCAGAGCGGGTCATGTGCCAATCAACAGAAACCAAGAAAGGGGGAAGGAAAAAACTACTTCTCTAAACCAAGTTTGTTTTTCTGGTATTTAGTGGTAGGGCCAGTTAGATGAGGATAGGTTTGGACAGAGAACTAGTTTGGTTTGTGTGTCATCCTGACAAGCACTGTTTTTTTGTTTTGTACAATAGGGAACCTCCACCATAGCAAAGGGCCCAGGTGAGGACAAGTTTAATAATGCCAAGACTTGCACCCAAAGTGTCCAGTTGTCTGCCTCCTATCTCCGACTTACCACAGACCCCAGTAAGGAGAGGGTCGGGTGAGACTGTGCCTGTGTGCAGGGCAAGTGACACCAGTGTGAAAGAAGGCACCATCCCCAACTTCCTTAGAAGACTAAGCAGGGCTAGAACAGTGACAGTTAGAAGACCCTTAGGCAGACAGTCTTCACCTAAGGGAAGGCACCTTAAGTACAAGACCAAGAAATACGGAAGATGGGGTTACCGAGTCCTAGTAGTAACCATTATTGCGGATGCCTAGGCTGTGGTAGCCCAAGGGAGATTTGAGAGAGGGTGCGATAGAGGGGACAGCCCGAGTGCCAGCATTCCCCCGATTCCCCAATGGCACTGCAGTCCTGAGAGTCCTTCAACAAACCTGTTATCAAATAAACGCCCTTGAAGCAGCAGAAGGTGTCACTAATTACTTGTAGTAAAAATACCACATAGGACATTAAAGATGAAAAAGTTGCAAAACATCATCCCGGGGATTATGAAGGTACATTGTCTGGTCTTGAAAGATCTCCAAAACGCATACTAACACACCTCCATCTTCAGACACCACTAGCGCTTTGAGATTCACTGTGTGCAGGTATCATTACCGGTTTAGAGTGCTTCCCTTTTCCTTCTATGGACAAAGTTATTGGGTCCCCTAGTGGCATCCCTCCATCTGCCGATCCTAGACAACTGGCTAGTCAGGGGTAGGAGGACTGTGCTAATTCACCTGCACACGGTTTTCCAAGCTCTGATCAGATGGGGCGGCCTGATAAACCTTTTTAAGTCTACAATGACACCATCCTAGAATTTTCAATTTATTGGGGCTCAGATTTTGCACGAAGAAGGGGTAGGTTTCGGCTACCCGGCGACAGAGCCTGCAGACTCCAGCAATTGCTCAACATTCTCAACAGGAATTGGGTGACATCCAGAGAGATTTTGACTCTTCAGGGCCACATGCAAATACACAATAAATAAATAAATGTCCTCTTGTATATTCGTGGTTCCGTGGGTATCATTGCATTTGAGACCTTTGATACAACACGTTCTCTCTCATTGGAACCCTGAATCCCAGAATTACATCACGATTCCAATCACAGAACCCCTTAGAAAGGATCTCCGCTGGTGGAACTCCTGTATTCTCCGACAAAGTGGGGTGAGCATGTCCCCTACAAAACACATCACATTTACCAAAGACGTCAGCAGTCAGGGCTAGGGGGCCACTCTTCTAGGACAGTGTCATCAGGAAAGGTGGACTCAGGAGGAGCTCAGTCACTCCTCAAATGGGAAGGAGCTGGAATACCCTGGTATTCTTTGAGGGACTGGTCCGAGATTAGGAAGTCATAGTGAGAACAGACAATACCACAAACCTCTTCTATATGAATCGTCAAGGGGGAAAAATATCTCAGTCCTTGGGAAACCTAGCAATTTCTAATGGCCACTGGGCGCAGTCCTGCCTGTCTTCACTGTAAGCAATCCATATCAGGGGAAAAGACCATTGGACGGAGGACAGCATCAGCAGGGTATTTCCACTGTTGGGGGGAAATGGCCTGCGGCGGTCAGTGTTCCAGGACATTTACAGGAAGTTTGTGGTGCCTTGAACAGACCTCTTTACCTCCCCACAGAATGGCAAAGTGCCCAGGTTTTGCTCCAGATTCTCAACAGAAGAGGCATGCTGAGGTGGACCACCCTACTCATGGACTGGCAGAAAACCCTGGTCTATGCCTTTCCTCTCTTCGCTGATACCTATAAAGCCATGGGTCATTAGGAAGATCCAGGAGAGCCCGTCAAAATTTTGGAAGTTCCCTATTGGCCCAGGTGGGGGTGGTGCCTGTTATTTCTAGATCTTCAGACGGAACCCCTTTGGGTACAGTCCAGGTGGCCATCCTCTCTGAAGGAGGGAGGGTTCCCTTTCCCCACCATTCCGCTCATTCCATGAGAGTTTGCAAATTGAGAGGAGGGGAAGTAGCAGAAGCAGTCCAGAAGATTTGACAGGTTCCCATGCAAAAAATCCTATGACTGCCACTGGGCACATTTTATTGCCTGGGTTGGCAGGCAGAAACTCCTGAAACAGCAATGTGGGCTCCATTAGGTTTTACAGTTCCTCCATGAGGGGGCAGAGAAGCGCAGGCTCTCCGAGTTAATTGGTCACCTCTTCCCAAAATTCCTTAAAAGTTTATTGCTTTGCAGACCAGTGGAACCATATGCAACTCTCCTTGGGATTTGCCTCTAGTCCTAGACATGTTAAAAAGGCGCCCCTTAAGCCCACTGATCTCAAGTGGTTGACCCTGAAAGTGACATTTCTGGTGGCAATCAGGTCAGCCAGAAGGTTTGGGGAGAAGGGGGAGGGAGTGGGTTCTTATTTGCAGACCTGGAGCATTGATCCCTAAAGGGTGAAGCCTTGCATTGCCCAAAGTAAAACGTGCAGTATTACAATAACTCGAACGTACGCAGGTCATTAGAAAGACAATTTGCTTGTCACCTTTGAACCATTATTAGATGGATGAAATCACTGATTCTAATGGCTTACAACAACTCGTACCAGAGTCCTAGGGGCAGAGTACAGGGACTGTCTGGGTTCTGCTATTGGATATTGGCAGAGCTACAACCTGAGCCAGCACCAACACATTTTAAAAAAAAACACTACCAATTGAATGTAGAGGGGTCACAATCAACATCCTTTGGTTTTGGTATGGGGGCGCTGAGATCTGTGTCACGTTGAGTTGACTATTTTATTCATTGTCTTCGGTCTTTGGAATTCACAAAAAAAAAATGGTGATGAGGAGGTTGAGCATTGGATAGAGTCTGTTTGGTTATTTCCGTATAGACCCCTTCCCCATTGACCTAAGCTTTGGCACATCTCAATTGCAAGTACTGGTATGAGGAAGATGGACGTGGAGGTAATGCCTGGATTACTTAATGATTATTGCTTATCCAGACCGAAAACCTTGACTTCTTGGCCATTACTGAATCCTGGCTTCATGCCGCTTCTGGCCCTGCCCCCATGCTAGCCATTCCCAAGGAATACACCATATTAAGATCTGACATAAGTTAAGCACGGGGAGGAGGCATAGCCCTTATTGTCAAATCTAATCTCTCTATCAAATTAACTCCATCCCTTGACATCAAATCATGTGAAAGTCTCATAGCTAAGTTATCTGTTAAAGCTCAGACTCTCACTATCCACCCGATATATAGTCCTCCGGGCCCCATGGGCACCTTTGAGGAGGATATATGTACTATTCTGTCCAATAACTTTAAACACTCCTCCAAAGTCATCCTACTAGGGGACTTTAACCTAGGCTTCAATGACCTTAAAGACTCACATGCAACTAGCGTTGCCAACATTTTGACGGAACTTGGCCTCACCCAAAGAGGGCTCCACCCTACACACAATAAGTGTAGAATACTTGACTGGGTGGCAGATTACAACTGTAACGTTGATATCTCGTCAACCTCCCCCCGGATCTGGACAGACCATCACCTTGTGGCTTTCTCGCTGGCAACTAAAAGACAAACCTCCATTCCCACACAGATGGCCCCGTCCATTCCAACAAGGAACAAAAAGAACATTACCTTGGACAATCTACTTCCTCTGATTCTCCCTAAACTTAACTCTTTGCCAGAGAACCTGAGCCCTGAGGCCGGAGGCCTTCGTGAACGAGTACAACAAAACTATGTCCACTTCACTTGACTCAATCGCACCACTTAAAATGAGACAAATTAAACCGAAACCTCACCTCAACTCCTGGTACACACCACACCTCAAAAAATTATGCACTAAAAAAAGACAATACGAGGTATCATGGAGACTGCTACCCTCAGATGAAAATAAAAATCAACCTTAGCAATATAACTGCTCTCTATAAGTGAAAAACTGTTGGCCAAACGTGAAACCTACAACACCAGCATATCCCAAGCCAATTCAAGTACAAAGGAACTCTTGGTTATCCTGAAAGAGCTAGAAGCCCCAACCCAAATGCCAGACAACTGTGTAAAAGATAAATCCTGGTGCTCTAACATACAGCAAGCACTTGCCAACATAGTTACCAATTTACAAGATAAAATTGCCAAGAAAAAAGCCTCACTTACGATAACTCCCCCTCGCAAAATCTCTTCCACACCTCCCAAAAATACCACATGTCCCCCTCGCTCTAAGTTCTCTAAAGTCTCCATCATCGAGACTGAAAAATTTATTCTATCGCTCAAACCATCCAATTGCCAGGGAGATCAATGCCCTGCCCAACTGATAAAAGATGCAGCTAGAGACCTGGCTCCCTTTATCTCAAAACGTATCAGTGCTTCATTTTCCACAGGATCTATACCAAGTAACCTCAAAGAATCTTGGGTGCTTCCCTTACTCAAAAAACAGAGCTAGACCCTGCAACATCCACTAATTACCGAGCGATCACAACAGTGCCATTTCTTTTGAAAATCATAGACTAGATGGGATACTCACAAATACAGAAACACATGGAATCCTACCACCTGCTAGGAGCCCACCAGTCTAGTTTTCAGCCCCAGCATGGAACTGAAACAGCTTTAATAGACCTAAAGGCCCACATTGACGAGCTTAGGGACAAAGGGAAACCAGCCCTACTCCTCCTCTTGGACCCATCAGCTGCGTTCGACCTTGTGGACCACAAGGTCCTTTGCCACCACTTGGACTCGGCTGCTCATTTCTCTGAAGAAGCTATAGTATGGATACAATCCTTTCTCAATAACATTACTATGAGGGTGTTCTCCCCCACTGCAGCTGCAGACCCCATCACCTGCGGAGTGCCCCAGGGTTCATGTGTCTCTCGCACGTTATACCACATTTTCACGAAGCTCCTTTTCGATGATCTGGACTATCTTGGTATCACCTACACTAATTATGCAGATGATACTCAGATTCTCCTACCACTTACTGGGGATTATGACTAGGATTTGGCCTTGGTGAACAGTGTGTATCTCATTATCCAGGCATGGGTGGCCACCCATGGACTATGCCTGAATGATAAGACGGAGATTATCATCCTGGGCACCGCCTCTACTCTCAAAAAACTGGGTCCTAGTTACGCTACCTTTAACATTGATAATAACCTTATCACCGCCACCAAGGAGTTGAACACGCTGGGGGTCTATTTGGACTCCACCCTCAACTTTAATAAGCAGGTTAATGCGATGGCCTCTGCCAATACATATACTTGCAAATTGATCCGAGCAGGTAAACCCTTCCTCTCCAACAATAGCTGCATCATCCTGGCTCGAGCACTCATTCTGTCGAAGCTCGATTATTGTAATGCCCTATACATCGGCGCTAACAAGGCAAATATCAAGAGAATCCAGCTCCTCCAGAATAATGCTCTTAAAGCAGCACTTGGAATTTCGAGGAGAGAGCACATCTCCGAAACTAGAAAAACCCATGACTGGAACAACTCTTGAAAAAAATCCAGTTAAAAGTTGCATCACTCACCTATAAATGTCTAAACAATGCTGCACCTCGCTATCTAATAGAGAGACTCACCAAAATAATTCCTACAAGACCTACCAGATCATCCAGCACAAACTGCCTCTCAGTCCCAAATGGGGACAGAGTTTTCAGATCAAAGTGACTCAACTTTGGAATTCATTACCCCCCCCCTCCTTTGCGAGAGAATCAACCCTACCTTAAATTCGGTCAGAACCTTATAAGGTGGCTCAAAGACTCTGACAAGTAAGGTCTTGCCCTGACCATACACATGACCGATCCTGAACAACATGTATGTATATAGTTTGTATGTATATAATTAGCTTGCTATGTAACTAAATTGTATTCTGTATGTGATTTTCATTATGTATAACTAAGCTGTAAGTAATCCTATGCAATGTGTAACTAAACTGTAAGTAATCTTATGCAATGCGCCCTGATACCCAAGGGTCTGGAGCGCAAAACAAGTAATAAAACAAACAAACCAACAAATACTCTTCCTTGTCCCATTACGGATGTCCCACCTCTTTCTCCCCAGAGGTGGAAAAGGTGGGAAATTTGGTTTGAAACTGGGGCATCGTGGGTAGGGACTAGGGAAGAAATTGTGCATCCTAAGGAAGGGCAGAGCCAGTAGAAAAGGAAAAAAAGGTTCCTGGTAGGGCAGAGTCTATCAAAAGTAAGTACTGGGACGAGGAAGATTAAGACCAACAGAAATTAAGATTGCTAGTAAGTAATCCGCGCATTTCCAACAATAAACAAAGAGGTGTTACGTTTTTAACTCCTCAGTGGGAACCCCGTGTACTTTACTGCCAAAGCGATGTTATATACCACATTACTACAGGCATCCTCTGAACATTCTGAGGGGAGGAGCCACCACAGTCCGGTCCAATACATTTTATTGCAGGATCCGACCATCTCGATTTTTTTAAAGCACTTCCCCTGTGACGAAGCATGAAAACTCCGAGACTGTGGGACAATTTGACGGGAGTCTCCAGCGTCCCTACCATTAGAGCCTTGGGCTGCGCGTCAAGGCAGATTGCTGCCCTCTGCCCTTCAACTTCCGCATATTCACAGGGCTGCCCAAACTAGTTGCTTATTACGTCACTGTTCTAAGCTCTCTTCATCTCCAAGTATGCCCAACGCCGTTCCTGCAACAACCCCTCAATGTAGGGTGCCACGCGATTTTTAGGCTCATGTTGACGGTGAACGTTTCATCTTCAAAGAAGAAACAGACCACAAACGGAGTTCAATTAGGTTCAGATTCCTCTCCTGTCAAACCATCTTCGTCAAAAGCAGTCTTTCTCTCCATTTACTTTAAAGTACACACCCTCGAAGAGCATTTGACTTCAACCTTCTGAGGAATGTAAAAGGGTTGGAGGGATGGCAGCTAGATATTTTTAAAAGCAGCAACGCGGCTATACCTAGCAATCTTAAAATACAACTGCACACTAAGATTGAAAAGTACAGTTTCTGTAAGGAAGGTTCTGGGTCTATATTTAGGCCAAGATCTCACCGTATACAAGCCGTAAATGCAATCCTTAGAACTACAAGCTGCCCTTTTTCTCCCGACTCTCTAGACACTTCCTGATTCCTTGGAATCGTGGCTTCTACATCACTCATTCCCCGCCCCAAACAGGTCGGGTTACAGGCTGTTTGTATTATTCATTCGGTTGCAGCCAGTGAAGCGAAAATCTGCCATCGCTGCCTTTCAGAACTTCACCCTACCAGAAAAAGTGGTTATCACTTACCTTATAGGGCAAGTGTGGTAGTCGTATGCTGTACATTTCTAATGAACATTAAGAACAGATTCTGCATACAACCTATACACTTCGGCTTGTGTGGAAAGTCACAGCGCAATGGGACCAATCACAGTTCAGCCTCTTAAAGAGACAGGGCAAACAAGCGTTCCTTACAGCTGCAGAAGGAGACGGGCATGTTAACTGTAAGCCTGCCCTGCAAGCTGTTAGGCAGAATTATATGCACTACCCTTTGGGAACACCACACACAATTAGGACTACAAGTGACAGTACAAATTCACCTTTGGTACAAGCCTGTACTACACAGTAAAGTGGTAGCGATGGCTGAGCAGGCAGACATTTCTCAAGAGCAAGTGAGCAGTATCAATAGTTACACAAAGGACAGCAATTACTATGATTCAAACAAATGCTGACTCAAGGTTTCTGAGTAAAAGAATATACATGTATACACATCACTTGTAAAACATTTCACTAAATTAAAGCAGTTGAAAAATCACACTCTTAATACACCACACCACTCCCAAAAGATTCTGGTTAAGTTAAGCTCAAAATGAAATGTGAGCAAAATGGCACTCCAATAATTTAAAAGGGAGGGAACGACGAAGTTAGATAAAAATTGAGCAGCACCAACCGGTGAGAAAGCAGGGCAATTTAGAAAGAGGAACTACAATGATGGAATCAAATCAAAAAAGGCTTAGGGCCAAAGTCAACAGGACAAAAGTATTTTGCTCAAGATCACACAGTTCACGGTAGTTCGCGGTTAACTCTTTGCCAAGAGTTCCGGACGAAATTGGTCGGCAGAAAAGTTAGTTTAAAGAGTAGAGAAGGACAAGCCCTCGGATTGGCGAAAGGTTTCACAAACCTTCACCACGGCTAGACGGATTTGCACAGTACCTTTAAATGGAGAAGAAGCTGTAGCTGAGGCAGGCGTTCCTGGCAGGTCCTGCAGGCTCACGGTTCCGAAAGCGACTGTCGGACTGACATGAAGTAGGAAGACTGGAGGGTCCTGCACTGCTCAGGGAAGAAACCAGCAGCAGAGCAAAGCAGCCAATAAAAGGTGCGCTCCTTAAAACCCAAGCAGGGTCCGACCTTCCTGGCCATCCGGTTCACTGTAGCTCTGTACAGCAAATTCGACCAGGGGAGGGAGTCCTGGCTTGCAGTTTTGGCGAACTGGTTGGTCCCACCAGCTCAGGGGAAGAAGATTCCTGGAAGATCTTCTCTGTCGTTGGAGTCTGAAGATTCGGGCGGTTCAGTTGTTGTAGGGGTCCTCTTCTGTCAGCTCCTCTTCGGGTCTCTCGTTCCAGTGGCGACTCTGCCTTTCCAGCCCCAGAGACCTGCTTTTTATGCAGTTTTCCCCATTCACACAGCCTGGCTGTCAATCACACAGCAGGGTGGCTGTCCTGGCGGGACAGCCACCTAGCCAATCAAACAGGAATGCAACTTGGGGTACCAAGGGAACCCATGGCAGGGGTCCTAAAACCCCTCCCACACATCCTGCCTACCCAGACTTTCAGGCGCCTGAGGAGGGCTTCTGTGCAGAAGCCGGCGAAAGGACGGTGAACAAAGGGACCAAACCTGGTTTCGCGCAGAGTAAAACGCGAGAAAGACATTTTCAAAAAGAAATGGCGAATAAACCCAGCCGGAACTGTATAAAAACGTATATGGTCTAGCAGGTTTAAGTTTGAGGCTACCAAGATAGCCTAAAACAATACCAAGGTTATTTAAGATAACCACGGTAGGAAAAATAGGGTAGTTACCACTGCCACCAGCCAAGTCTTGATGAAGATGAAAAGGGAGCGAAACAATGCTCCAAGAGAAACAGACAAAAAGGGATAAGTATTAACCCTTTCCAGTACTCTATGTAAGATAGTTTGTACTGGGTCTGTGGATTAAAAGAGACTAATAAAGTTAATGGCAACTTTACATGTTCTGGGAGACAGTAGTCAGTCCCAGAAAATGGAGTCAGAGTTGGGAAGTCTAAAAGACAACTCAGTGCCACTGCACTGAAGGTGCTGTGTAACACACAGTAAAAAGATGATGCCTGTGGAGTAGGTGAGGTTCCACTGTGTATGAACAGAAGAAAATGTTAAACAAACACAGCAAAACACACGTAAGAGTGGGAAAAAAGGCTCACACTCTTACCAGCTGAAAAAAATAAATCCTAGAAATCCAGCAAAGCTGCTGAGGGACTTAGAAGGTAAGGGAAATTAGCCATTCTGGAGAATTCTCCCTAACACGAGCCAACTGTAATTTGAAAAGCATTACCTCCATGTCCCTCTTCCTCGTTCCAGTACTTACACGTGAGGCGTCCCACCTCCTTCAGGAATGCTTTATTTTTAAACTCCATTGGTCCAGCCCCCTTGCTAAGAGATATCGGCAGTGGCCACCCAACTGTTATGGGGCAAGGGTAAGGCCAGCTCCATCTTCCATGCTTGCTGGACATAAGACGCAGGAGTTGGTGTTCGAACTGCCACACAGCCGGTCTTCTTCTTGCTGATGGATTTTATCCATCAGCTGTTATTGTTTGGATACGAGGCTCAAGCCTCATTACTCCATCTTCTCAGGTGGAGTAAGTGGGTTAGGATTCTTCATGGTCTGTGTGGACTTGTCACAGTAGGGCTGTTTTCACAGGGTCTTCGCCGTGTTGGGCCGCAGGTAGCAGTCGAAGGGTTTGCAGTGGTGGCTGTGAGTCTTCTGATCAGAGGGTTCGGGTTCTATCTGAAGACTCTTCTGGTGTCGCTCATGGCAAGTCATCCATGCTGGGGAGGCATACGTCAGGGTAAGTCTGATGATTGCCTTGTAGACGTCGATCTTTGTCTGGAACGGCATGGACTTGGTCTTCGGGGAGCCGTGCAGCCCTTTTATAAGTCTAATGACATCATGTGCCACTTGTCTTTGTACATGTGACACAGGACAAGCCTTGGGAGGGGTCCAGAAATTACATCCCATGTCAAGTATATAGTAAACAAAAATTACATGATGCAACATTAACATATGTATGGCCCCTACATTTAAGTTACATAGGATTGCTTTGCTGGCATACAAACACATTAGAGATGGGGGGTTTGTCCATAGAAAGGTAAGACTCAACAGTCACGTACATTTTAAAACTGCACCTGTGGGACATTGTTCATGCCACACACTAGAGAACCACTTTATTAGTGTAAGCAGACGATACACCACTGATGCGCCCTTTTACTGAGTCGGAATTAAACCTGCAGGCAGTTCGCAGGATCGCAGCTTCAGGCTGGCCCCTCACTGTGTCCACTTTAAGTGTTCCACCCATCTGCAGGAACACAGTTTCATTAAAGAACATTTCAGTCACTGGGCCAGATGCAGTATTAGCGATAGTTCTTTCGTTACTCGCCAGAGAAAAGTTCGATGGGTTAATGGGCGGATGTTAACAGGCTGACGTTAGGTTGCGTTCACAGACCGCATTCACTACCTTCCAGACGCCAACTGTGTTTGTCTCAGGTGGCAACAGCTGCATCGAGTCTCTCCCCCAGGAAGAAGCCTGGTGTTGGCCGTTGTGAAGATGGATTTCTGAACTCTGACCTGATTGGCCTATTGCCTAGTTTCTTGGAACAGGTTAAGCTTCTGGACAAACCAGACCAATCATGGTAGCATTGGCAGCGGTCAAGACTAGGTCTCAGGAGGGGTGAGTGTGATCTAAAGTCCACAATGAGCACACACAGTAAACACCACCACAAATGACTCTCAGTCAGGTGTATATATCAAAAATTCATATACATTTATTAAAGGCCTTTTAACTCAAACACAAGATGAAACCACAGCAATATTAACAATACTAACACAACACTATACTAGGAATCATATATACAGTATATTGGCCTAAGGGAATATTGAACAAGTAGGAACCACAACCTGTAACAGAAGAGGGTCCGACAGTGCAAATATACTTTAGGCACATCAAGAGTCTCAACCCTAACTAATAGGCAGTCCAATCGCTACGAAGTGTGGAGCTATATGCTCAAAAGTACGTTCAGTGCGGCAGCGCTGGATCGTGCGTTAAGGACAACATGTCTCTTCAAAGGGCTGTAGTGTCTCAGGAAGGGGGAGTAAGGCGATGGAGAATAGAGTTCCACTAATCGAGGAGGGTCTCCACAAGGGCGCAGAGCTATTTCCAGGAATCAGGAATAGGATGGTAGTTCAGACTATGCCTACAAAGGTGAGCGGCCCTTGGGGGACAATCATGCGTAAAGGTCTATGGATGCGCCAGGGGCCTCTGGTTAGTGTTGCAAATACTCACCGACCCTCGACGCAGTCCGGACCAAACTTCGCCAGTCAAGAGCGTAGGCTCGGGTTCAAGTAGACTCTCCTAATTCCATACCATACTGGGCCCAGTCATGCCAGCACACCAGACATCCTGGCACGCAGGATGTGTACTGGAACTAGACAGCTCCAGCCGCCATCCCGGGTGCACATACACAAGTCATGCAGAAGCCGCAGAAGCTTCGGTTTGCGCAAGGGTCTGCATGACCAAATAAGGAATTTCCTGGGTCTGCTCGACCTGGGGAAGGCAAAGGAACAAAATGGCCAAAGAACATAACACAGGACCTTGTGGCATGGCCATTTTAGGCACTGGCAACTGTCCTAGGCCAAACACAGTAAACATAGTTTGGACCATTGAAAAAGAGTCAAAAATGCATTAAAAGTAATTGCTGCCACCAGCTCTGTCCTGCACAAACTTGTACATTCACCAAAACTCCTTTGAGGGTGTCTAGGGCCTTAAAAATGAAAAAAGAGAGACCCCAGCGCATTGTACTGGAAGGTACATTGTGCACTGATAATGTTGCCAAGAAATGGCAACAAAGTGAAAGACTAAGGGAAACAAAGTCTCCCAATACGGACAGTCTGAAGGGCATGTCAGTTTCCCCTTAACAAGATGAGCAAAAGCCCAGCGGAGTACAGCAGAAAGCTAGGATCCACTGGTAAAAGTCAGGCTAGGATGGCCAGACAAAAGCAAAAAGTTGGGGGTGGCTCACAACTGGGGGCAAAATGACCCATAAATGGAAATCTTCCTAACAACCGCCTCCATTTCCCTCCCCCAGGCGGGCTCTGTTTAATGCGGCAACACGCAAAGTTCATCAATGCGACATTATTCTTCTCCTCCCCCTGAGCCAAAGCCAATTTATTGTATGCTGTGCCCCCGCCTCGCTCATAGGATCGGCGGCTTCAAACTGCTGTTCCTCCAGCTGGTACTTCACCTGGTGTGGCAGCTGCTCTGCCATCCCTCATTACCAGCTCCTGCGGCAGTGGAAGCCACTTCTCAGTCTCTGGCGGGTTCTGCTTCCCGCTGCTCCTCCAGTGTTGTGCGTCCTCGCCAGCGGTCGACAGGACTGCCCCTGTTGTGTAGAGGATGGTGCGACTCCAGCGCTGGGCGCCCGCGGGACCTCATCAGCCACGATGGTCGTCAGACATGGTCCGACATGGAACAAGAGAGCTCCGAATGGCGGGCACTCTCGATGTGTGCACCGGCATCGCCGGGCCAAACACAAGTTCTGTTAGACCTCGTCGGCATTGTTATGGGGCACCGGGTAAGGCCGACCCCCTCCTGCATACTTGCTGGGCGCAGGCGTAGGCGTAGTGAGTTGGTGTACTAACTGCTGCATGGAGAGCCGTGCAGCCCTTTTATTAATCTAATGACATCATGTTCCACATGTCTTTGTACACGTGACACGCACGGCACAAGCCTTGGGCGGGTCCAGACATTACACCGGCTGGCCACAGTTCTTTCCTGCCCTGGACAGGAGCTACCCTTCGTGGGAAGTCTTCACGTTCTCTTGCTGGACTTGATGGGGGCACTGTTTCCGGAGCCTGAGGCGGGTCCTGCTGCAGAGAGCTCCAACGGGTCCTCCTCCAGCGTGCACTCCGGGTCCGCAGTAAAGGTCCGGGTCCCCGCTCCCGGCCGTGCGGTGCCATGTTGCTGCGGACACAGCGGCCGTGGTAAGCTCGGGCCTTTTATCTGTAGTCTGCAGTGCCGAGGCTGGATACCGCAAAGAGGATTAGGCTACAGGAATTTGGTGTGGCCTGTGGGTCCTCGGTCTGTGGTGAGTTGTGGGGGGGCCAGGGCGACTCGCCCGCTCCAGAGGTTCCTGTGGGGGTTGAAATGGAGACAGTTGACTCCGAGGCTGTCTCCATGGGGCCCCCTCGATTTCTGCACTTTTCTTCTGTATTTATTCACTCCCTGCCACAGGGGAGGGTGTTCTTGTGGTGTTGGCTCCTGGTCAGGGTCTATCATACTCATCTGCACGGGGATGCATACAGAAAAGAGGAAGCACATGATGCGTTCCTGTTCTTCATTGCAGTCCTCCCCTGAGCGGCCTCCTAAACTTAGGGCTGAATGGTCAGTGTAACAGTCAGGAAAACGACCAAGAACGTCAACCATCCCTTAGAGTGGCAGAGAAGGTGGTTCCCCAGCAACCCAGAGCAACCTGAACCACACCTGCTTGGGGTGTGGTGGGGCCAGGAGAATACTCTGTATATACGGGCAGGCAGGGAGAGGAATGAATGGAGAAACGCCGTTGGGGAAGACACAGCCAAAGTGCGGCCCTGTAAGGAAAGAACTTTGCCCAGTAGAGAGGAACATACGGCTGATAGCTGCCGGTCGGCTGAAACCAGAGTGAAAGGTTTGCCACCGGCCATGGAATCTAATGGACATCCGGACCCGCGAGACGGGCATGCGAGGGCCGGAACGCCACGTTGCTGCAAAGGAGCAGAGACGCGGGCATTCGGCTGTTACTGCCATCAGGAGGACCCGGGCCGCGGAACCACGTTTAACGAAACGCTGTACTGCTGAAAGGCAGCAGTTCCACTAACGCTCGGTGAGCAAGGGGGGCCACAGGAACAGCCAGAAACTCCTGAGAACCCCAAACACAAACCAACAAAAGCATATATACAACAATCCACTTACCTGTTCTATGGGGACCCGAACAGGGCGGTGGAAATGGTAGAAGCTGGGGAAAGATTCAGGACGCCATGCTTCAAGGGAAAAAGGGGCGGGGCTTGGGAGAGCTTATATAACATTGAGAAGGAAGTGAGTCCTGATTGGCCTGTCAAGCTCTGCATATATAAAGACACAGCTATTAGGAGAGAGGGTGTTCACTCTTGGTTTTGTTGCAGAACCAACCAGACAGGGAGACAGGAGCTGCTGAAGGCTGGTGGGCGTATGAGGACTAGAAGGAGAAGACTTGCCAGAGGTCCTTACTGCATTCCCTGCAAAGAAGCAGGAAAAGAACACTGCATAACCACAGAAGGAGAAAAGAAGAAATACTTGCAGTGAACCGGACTTGTTTTTTTTTCTCCACAGTTGTAAGTCTGAATAAAGACCAATTTTTCTTTTAACAACACCGCCTGACTGTCTCCTTGTCACAGTCAGAAAAACAGCTCTTGTAAGTTTTTAGGAACGCGCTACTAGAAGAAAAAGCAAAATGCTGCATGGGGAGGGTCCAGACTTGCCCTCCGCCATCCAGTCCTTCCTCCTTCTCTCATTGTGATTCTTCAGACTCCCCGACCTCCAGAAATGAGGAGCTAAAGGGGAAATACTTGGATAAGGAGTCAGTGGAGTCTATGCTTATCCAGGTGGCACACTACATGGGCTTTGCCTCATCATATCCTGGCATTGCCCCTACGTAGTGTAACTCTAGGGCTCCTCCTCCTCAGTTTAAGAAAGACCTGAAGACTGGCCAACCTCTTTTGACTGAAATTAAGGAGGAACTCTTAAGCAACTTGGAAGGAACCGGACCAAATTGCCGTCCACTGTTTTCTGTCTAAGCAGTACCCTCTTCAGAGTAAAGAGAAGCTCCGGCCTCAGTCAGTGAGAGTAGATGGTATTTTTCCAAGCCTGGTGGATCGCTCTCCCATGGCCCCGGAGGAAGCCATTAAGCATGGGACTGACAAAGGCGGAAGGGCCCTTGCGGAAAGCTTATGCTGGGGCACTCTGGTTTTTATGCTCCGGTACATATTCCGCTTATACTGCCGAGATGGTGGTTAATGGCCTGCGGACTGTTTCGCAGGCCGTGCAAGATGGATCGACCCTATGCCCCACATCCAGACAGTCGGCTCACAGCTGGAATGCTTGCTGGACACGGTTTCTGTGGTTGCTGGGCACCGGCATTTGCATGTTCGGGACTGGCAGACTGACTCACACCAGAAGACCGTTGCCCTGAAGGTCCCCTTTGATGGGCATATTCTCTTTGGGGACTCTTTGGAAGAGAAAGTCCACAAGGGGTTCCGTGCAGATAAGCATGTGGGGCAGGTACATAAAAAGCCCTACTCACAGAAAGCGGCCAAGTTTAAATCTTGGACCCCCAGCTAGGCTGCTTGTTGAACCGGACGTGAGAGATCCAGGCGGATTCTTAAGGGCAACCGGCCATCCCCTGGCCACAAACGGCTGAAGTCCATAAGCCAGGCGGATTGGGGGGCGTCTTCAAGGGTTCTGGAGAGTTTGTACTCTGTTCTCCAAAGATCTATGGGCCAACCGATCTGTGTGGTGGGGCTGCTGCCTGGAGTTCAGTTCCATCCCAGCGCTCTTGGGGACTGTTAGTGTAACGCTTACCTGGACTCTGCGAGAGAGTAATGCCTTCTCAGCCAGTGGATCTGTTACTTGGGCACCTTTAGGATTCCTTTTCTGTGTAAACAACAATAGAACTACTATAATATCTATGTTATGAGAAGTTACTTTATAACTGTGTACTTTTGGTAATCCCTCTCTTTTCATCTGTGTGTAAGTTTTGTGGAGCTCTCCATCCTGTTATTCTTCAGGGGTGCGTTGGAATGAAGAAACTCAAAACTTGGAAAGCTGAGGTGTTCAATAAACTCTTGTTTTATAATGTCTTGCTTTTCAAGAATTGTCTTTTGTAAGTCTTTGGAGATAATAATATAGTTTGTTTGATTTTGAATAGTGCCTACATTGGAGAGATCTCTTTCTCTAATAGTTTCCCTTATTCCTGCAGGTTCTCAGAATTCAGGAAAAAGGTTAATGGCTGCGGAATGACTGCGACATTACTCGGAATGAAGAAACGTTTAACAAACGTACGTTCGTCTATAAGGAGTAATTGCAGCCTTCCGGGCAGAGCGCAGTAATAACTAATTGGTGAAAACTCAAAGAAACTTCAGTTACGTAACTTTATTTAAACTTCTTTTTTATTTCTATTAAGTTCGTTTGTTAATTAAATACCCTATTGTTTGCAGGTTTCTGGAAAGCTGAGGAAGAAATACCTTCGGAAGATGCAGAGGCTGCTGAGGAAAACTTCTAAATGAAGGTTCGGCGACCGCGAACGAAGACTGCTGCTTGAAGATGCTGCGGCTGTGAGAGAACGTCCAACAGAAGATGTTGCGGCTACAAACAAAACAGCTGACTGAAGAAACACTTCAGAAATACTTTGGTTCGGTAAGTCTTTACTGCAACTATGGAATTCTGTTTTTTCTGTGAAAATGTATGTCTCTGTTATTTTGTCAGGTTCTTTGAGGAGCGACGCCGGTAGCGTTACCCGCTGTCAGCAGAGCAGATGCGAAGTGAGCGCTTCAGCGGTGGCAGGGCTTAAGTAGCTCCCTCTGCAATAGGCACAGAATGAGCTGCACGTTACCTATGGACCTGGCGGCGGCCCCGTTTAGTTTATGAGACCACTGTAAGCACTATGAAAGACTATGGGAGCACATGCTATGAATGGTAGAAATGCCATTTGTGCCAGGCTTGTACCCACTTTTGAGCTGCTGACTGATGTGATATCCCTTGCTTCTCCTGCATGCCTGAATGGGAACTTTGCTCATGTACTGGGATCATGACAGTAAGGACGCGGCTGCCCAGGAACTTGGTGAAGAGGTCGGCCATGCGAGTGGTACTGTGGAGCTCCTCAGGAAGCGGGTGGTGTCTCTGGTCCCTCGCCGCGAGAGGGGACAGGGCAATATTCCATAGTCTTCTTGGTCCCCAAGCAATGGGGGAAGTTTCGTCTCATCATCGATCTGAAAAAGCTGAATTGTCATCCACCACTTCAAGATGGAATGTTTGCAGCGGGTGAGCCCCCTGGTCCAGACACTGGAAATAGGTGTCCTGGAGATCGAGAGATGCCAGTCCTCATTCCCATCTGGGGTCCTCATCAATGCTTCCTCCGTTGCTCAGTGGAGGGGTTGCATTATCAGTTCTGTGCTCTTCCCCTCGGGATGAAGTCAGCACCCAGGCTTTTTAGGAAAGTCTTGGGTCCTGTAATGGACATCCTACATCAGAAGATCCAGGTCTTCCCATCTGGACGACTGACAGCTGAAGGCATCCTGCTCCTCAAGCCTTCAGGTCCACCAGCGGCCGACTTGCCGGGTTCTCCAGGAGTTGGGGTTTTTGATCAAACTGTAACTAGTCCCATCTGTCACCGTACCAGGATCACCAGTTCATTGGTGTCCGTTTTGGACTGGGAGGGACAGGTTTCGGTTGCCAGAAGACAGGGCTGGTAACCTGGTGAAGACTCTTTGGTCTCTACTGATCATGGTTGAAGGACTCTGCGAGGGAGTTTCTCAGGTCTTTTGGACACATGGCATCCTGCTTATTCCTGGTGCCTTCGGCCCGTCTTCATTTGCGTCCTCTCTCGGATCATCTGCACCTGTATTGGAGGGATTCTGACTTAGACTTTGGTCACCTTCTCTGTGTGCTCCCTTCCCCGAGGAGGATCTCGAGGTGGTGGTTGAGGCCGGGAACTCTCCTGAAGGGCTTTCCCCTCTCCCAGACCTGGTTGACCACTCTTACCACCAACACAAGCCAGAGGGGCTGAGGGCAGTCCTGGGGGGGATCGGTCCTGTCAGGGGAAATGGAGGCATCTCGCTCATCCAACTGACAAGAGATGGCAGCCGTCTTTCAGGGCTTTTGGTCTTCCCTGAGGGGCGGGCTGGGTGGTGCAGACAGACAACACCATGTCTGTGTCCTACATCAACAGATGGAGGGGGTTGTGGGGGTTTGCCGGCACGAGTCATTGGGAGCCCAGGCAAATTCCCTGGGGTTCTGGGTGGAACAGCACCTCTTGTCCCTCAAGGCGGTGCACATCAGGGTTGGGCACAACGCAGTGGCAGACGGGTTTAGCAGGTTATTTCCAGGCACTAGGTGTTGCAGAAGGCGATCTCCCGTATCTCTGCTTGAGGTGGGGGGGTCCTTGGTTGGATCCCCCCTCCTCACCTCCCTTCCAGTCGTCTCTGGCGGCCCAATTCAGCTCCTGGTTTCCTTGTCTTGTGGTGTGGGGTGGTGGATGCGTTGTCCTTCCTCTTGGCCCCATGGTCTCCTTTATGCCTTCCCTCCTCTGCCCCTGCTCCCCAGGGCCTTTGTCAAGATCAGGGACTCTACTGTGGTGGTGATTCTGGTCGCTCCCATCTGACTGGACACCCCGGTGCTTCCTGCTCAGGGGTTCTCATGGGGGGCTTGGAAGTTGAAAGGAACAAGCTGCAGGCCAGGGGGCTCTCCATAGGGGTGGTAGCCTCTATTCAGGGGGACCCGCAGCCATCCACAGTGAAGTTGTACTCTAGGCACTGGTGTTTCAGGGCTGTTGCGCTAAGCATGGGTCCAGTGGGGCTGCCTGCTCTCTTGCAGAGATGTTTCAGTTCTTACAGCACAGCTTTGACCTGGGTCTGGCTGTGACCTCCTTGCGGGCCCAGTGGGCTGCTGTCAGGGTTTTTCGGGGATCCTCTGGGTGGAGGGGGGGTTGGGTGAGGACTGCACTCTGGTTTCTCGGCTCCTGAAGGGGTTTTCCTTGCTTTGTCCTGTGGTAGTTTCGGGCTTGCCTCATTGTGGTGCTCAAGGCCCTACAGGCACACCCTTTTGAGCCTCTGGAAGATGTCCCTTTCATGATTCTCACTATCGAAACTGCCTTTCTGGTGGCTATCACATTTGCATCTCATTTTCCTGGTGTGTATGGTTCTTGCCCATTCAGCTTGCCGCCTTTGGTACACCCCACACGCAAGTACAGGAACAAGGAAGAGGGACATGGAGGTAATGTAGGAATTACTTACCAGTAATCTTCATTACTCCTACTCCTTCTGTATTCCTGCCTCTCCCTCCCCACTTGGCTCAATGGGGCATCCCCGCATTATGTTCACATAGCCGCCCCATTTCAGCCTTGGTGGAGGGGGAACACACTCGACAAAGAAGGATGTTCGGCCATGGGGCTCAGCAAAAGACAAGAGATAGCTGGGGTTTTAAAGGGAAGAGATGTGGCACAGTGAGAGAATGGACAAGACAGGAAGCAGTGGAGTTCAACATGGAACTTAGCGAGAAACAGAAGTTTTCCCGAGACCTTACAGTAGTCAATGTACGTTCCAAAGATCTCTTTATCTTCCCTTGGTTCACCGGTTGGTAGCAGTGGCTGAGCATTAAGGGTCTAGTTCTTATAAGGGGAGTGAAGCAAACAGCACACAAGGTAACTAACAGCATGCCATCTCGTAAGGGTGGGATAGCCTACGTTTTGTTGATTTTTAATAAAATGGCATTCATAATTTTGTGTTTGAAAGTTAGAACTGCTATGTATCTGGCTCCGACTGTCCCCTGACATCCCCAGCAACTGCCCTGCAATGTCAGAAAGGCAGGCTCAAAGGTGACATGTGTACTCCTAAACACAGCTACTGGACTCAAAGTTGAAACAGACCGAGATGGCTTTTCAAACGTCAACACCTATGGTTCAAAATAATATAACTGTGTACTCCAGCATCATGGTGTCAGTGTATTATCTAAATATAAGCCATGCTTGGTGTTGAAATGGAGACTATTGAGATTACACAATCATACTGCCAAAAGCATTTGATATAAGTTATTGTCAGCTTGATGAGAAATGACTGTCATGAATGGACTTGGTGTCCATCAAGCGGTCTGACATCTCTGTACCCATAATGCGTCCGGCCCGTAAGCCCTCTCTTTTTTTTTAAATTTGAATTTGTATTAATTTTTCCAACAAGTGCCGAACAATACATGTTAATTTCACATTTCAGAATAGTAAGGAGTGCTTGTAATAACCTTAAGGTGGACATGAAGTGAAAAAAGACAACAAGAAAAATAACAGTTGCATAAGCGATCGGCTGACACTTGTCCCCTGGCACCCACCCTCTCCCCTCCCTCCCCTGATACAGCTCCAATAAAGATAAAACTAAACCCAGTTGAACAGAATATGAGGGGCTTCATTCTGCACCGTTCAGATTAAATGTTTGTGTAAGGCTTGGATCACTTTCTTTCAAAATATCTACGCTCTAATGTGAGCCTGCCGAGTGCATGGGGCGATTTTCTATATAATCCTTGTTATTCACATTGGTATGTTGTATCACTTGGTCTTATGGTGTCCCAATATGCTGAGTAGAATTCTAGGAAGGGCAGCCATATCATGTTTATGTTCTTTTTAGATTCTTGGACTGCTGCAGTGAGGCTTTCCATTTCATAGCTGGCATGTGCTTTGCTTACCCATTCACTCTTTGTGGGAAGGGAGGGGGATTTCCACTTTATCGTTAAGCAGACCTTCGCCGCTAGCATTAGATTACGGGGCATATGTGTGAGAGTCACATTGGAATCTTCTTTGTCCGATTCGACTCCAAACAGGACCAAAATTGGGGTTAGGTTTCTGGGTATCCCATCTATGGCTTGTATCCACCCCAGGACTTCCTTCCAATACGTCTGCACCTCACGACAGTCACACCACTGATGCCAATAGTCACATATTTTACCGCAACCTCTCCAGCAGAGGGGAGATGTGCCGGGGAACATCTTGGACAACCTTTGGGGGGTGTAGTGCCACCTGACCAGCAGACGTGCATTGTGCCTTTTATATTGCACTGAAATGGACGACGCCCATACTGCTTTGTAAATGGATTCCCAGACTTCCGGCTGATCTGCGAGGCCCAGCTCTGGCTCCCACTTGGTTTTGGACGGGGGGGCGTTTCAAGTGCCCTTTCATAATCAGGGCTTTATACATCCGTGCGATGAGACCCTTCGTTGTTTGGGGGATGCTTAGTATCTGCTCGAATGGGGTGAGGGGGCGCTTTAATGATGTACCCCACTTAGCATCATTTAGAGCACTTCGTAGCTGTAAGTACAACATGGGGGTAACCTTGTTGCCTTGCAATGGTTCTTGTGCTTCTTCATAAGTAATGAATGTACCCTTTTTCCACAACTAAACCGCTCATGTTAGTCCCGCTTTGAACCACGGTTGAAGTGTTGCACCTCGGCTATGAGATCGCGAATGGGGGGAGCCCAAATAAAGGTAAGGGGAGAAGGCCAGTTAGTAACTCCCCTCATTGCCCAGGAGGGACGCCACAGGGACCACAAAACTTTCAGAATTGGGTGCTCGCGTATTCTGCGGGTCATTGCCGATGGTGGGACCCACAACCATTCCCCCAGAGTGACAGGTGCAAAGATATAATTTTCTATGGCCACCCATTGTTTTTCAGGGTTTTCCCGGAGATGATCTGATAGTACTCGGAGCTGAGATGCTTTATACTACTCCTCTAAGTCTGGATATCCCATGGCGCCTGACTCTTTAGGTTGAATCATAGTGGAATATGGAATTCTAGGTTTCTTGTCGGCCCATAGGTATTTCAGGAGTGTACGTTTGACCTCGGCCATAAATGATTCTGGTACGATTATGGGGAGGGATTGAAACAGGAATAAAAATCTCAGTAGGACATTAATTTTTATGGAAGTGAAGCGGGCAGCCCAGGTCAATGGTAACTCAATGGTCCATCTATTTACGTCGGCTTGGATAGCCTTCCACAGAGGGACGTAGTTTGCTTCAAATAGTCCTGTCAAGGGGACCGTTATGTTTACACCCAAATATCTAACGGAGTGGGGTTGCACTAGGAATCCCCAGTCCGTCTTTAACTGCTCCAAGGAGTCGGTGTCGGACTTTAAGGGGACTGCTATAGTTTTCTGTAGATTGGCTCGGAAGCCAGAAAGGGCCCTGTATCGAATTAGTTCCTGAAATAAGGCAGGTACAGACTCTGTTGGTTGGGTGAGGTATAGTAAAATGTCATCTGCAAACACAACCAATTTATACTCTTTGCCCCCTCGAGGAATACCATGAATCAAGGGGCTTGCTCTTATGGCCTGGGCAAATGGTTCAATTACTAAAGCGTATATTAGGGGGGATAACGGGCAGCCCTGCCTCGTGCCTCGCGTAAGTGTGAATGGAGATGAGGCGATTCCGTTGATTGATACTTTAGCTTGGGCTGTGTGATATAGTGCTCCCGCCCCCTGGGTCCATGTTCCCCAGAGCCGGCCCATTTCAATACTGCCCGCAGGAAAGGCCATTCAACACGGTCAAACGCCTTCTCTGCATAGATCGATAACAGAAGAGGGCCCTCTCCAGCCTCTCGAAGTGTTGCCATGAGATCTAGGGTCTTCCTGATGTTATCTGCCCCCCGTCTTCCCCTTACATACCTTACCTGATCAGAATGAACCTGTTGGGGTAGGACCAGGGCTAAACGTGCCGCCAAAATGCTAGAGTAAATATTTGCATCTACATTTATGAGGGAAATTGGGCGATATGATGAGCATTCTAGGGGATCTTTGCTCTCTTTTGGAATAACGACAATCGTGGATTCGGTGAATGATTTGGGGCTTGACCCGTATCCAGGATCAAGTTAAATAATTTGGTGATAAAGGGGGTTAGGGTGCTGCAGTTGATTTATAGAAGGCGGGTGTGTAGCCGTCCTGTCCCGGCGTTGAGCCTGCTTTTAGGTTGGAAATTGCTCCCTGAACTTCTAGGGTGGTAATCGGGCCGTTTAACATTTCAAGGTGTTCTTCAGTTATTGATGGTCGAGGTAGCGCGGACAGATATCCATCTACAGCTGGCGAATGCTCGTCTCCCTCTGTTGTGTACAGTTCTGAATAGAACCTTGCGAACCGGCACACTATGTCTTGCGGGCATATGAGGGGGGGAACCTGATTCATCGTTAATCTTGTGGACTGCTCGGTCTGCTCTTTGTTTTCTTAAATGATCTGCCAGCATTGTGTGGGCCTTATCCCCTTTTTCAAAGAACTTCTGCTTAAGATACTTAAGCTGCGTTAGCGCTTTGCCCTGCCATAGGTCTCTCAGTTCTCCCCTGAGCCCCTTAATTTGATTTATCAGGTTTTCATTGTGGGTTGGGTGAAGCATCAGGGTTCTCTCTAGGGAGGATATCTCTGTTGTTAATTTCCCCTCTCTTAGTTGCCTAAGCCTTTTCTTAGCTGCTCCCTCTGCTGTTAAGAGTCCCCCCCGATCATGCCCTTCCCTGCCTCCCAGACTGTGTTTAGTGGCATTCCATCTACATCATTGGTTTCGAAGTAACTGGTGATGGCTTCTGCAAGAGTCTCCTTGAATATTGGGTATCTACACAAGAAGTCATTACAAATCCACCTCCGCTCAGGTTTAGGCAAGGGGCCTAGGTCGAGGTCCACCGTGCATAGGTCATGGTCTGACCAAGCAACTACTTCTATAGTCGATCCCAGGATGGCGCGTTCCTCTTCGGCCCCAAGTAACAAGTAGTCTATTCTTGAGAAGGTCTGATGTGGGGGGGGGAGAAAAAAGTAAAGGATCTACACTCTGGGTGTGCAATGCGCCAAGAGTCAATCAAGTGATGTTCTTTCAACTGGCTCAGAAATCTATTACCTTGGAGATGGCTGGGGGGGGTTGTTATTCCGCACCACTGAGTGCCAATCCCTCTCTCGTTCCGCTGCCACATTGAAATCTCCTCCGCAAATCAGGGTGCCCTCCTGCCAGTCCTCTAGAAAGTCAAACAATGGTTCAAAAAAACTGGATTGGCCTTGGTTTGGGGCATAAGCAGAGCAGAGTGTTACCATGCATGTTCTCAGCCTTCCTTTTAGGACTATTAATCTGCCCTGTGCATCTCTGTGTACGTGCTCTATTTGTAGGCCTAAGGATTTTTTATTCAAGATTCCCACCCCCCCTTTCTTCCGGGGGCCTGAAGCCCACAATGTATTCCCCATATCTTTACCAACAATTTTACGCTCTTCCCCCTGGGTATACTTTGTTTCCTGCACAAATAATACATCCAATCTGGACTGCTTGAACTGACGTGCCAACATAGACCTTTTTTGCGGCGAATTGAGGCCCTTCACATTTAGGGATCCAAAGACCACTCCGTAAGATCTAGCCATAATGATCAATTTGAATCTCGTGTCTCGCCCCACTTCTCCGCAGTCCGTGTGGGGGCAGTACTTCCCACCCTTTGTTAAGAATATTACCATGCTTTAGTGATCCCTGCCTTTGCAAACTGTTGTAGTACATCAACATTTCTGTTCTGTAGGATTGCTTGTTTCAACCTCACCCCATCCCTCCCCCCCTTGCGAGATGCTACCAGGAGCATCTCTTTAGAGAAAGAAAAATGAGACGCCCTTAACTTAGAAGGGCCACACTAATGAGACCCCTCCCCAGTGCATTTGCATTTTTCAACATGTATACTTTCGCAGAAACAACTCGTGCGATGTGCCTAGTGCCATCATCGCTTTGTATTGCATTACGTACTTAATTCCGGTAAAACATTTAACCATTTAACCTTTGGCGTGGTGTGCCAAGAAACTGAAGCCGATGTGTCATAGAGAGGCCTCGGGGGCTACTATGCCCGAGAGTTCCGTGTGTACTCCTCAGGGAGTATTTAGTTTCTTGTACTTCCATTTAGATTGTGCTCGTCCGCGTAGTGGAGGTTTTGGTGCAGATTCACGTATTGGGCCCGTTGGTTCTCTCCGGGACTCAGAGTTCACGCCTGCCCCCGTTTTCTGGAAGTGCTTTAGGGCTCGTTCAACTTCCTTTACTGAAGTTAACCTAAATTCCTCGCCATCATATTCGAAGGAAAGTGAGAAGGGGTGCCCGCATCGATAGCGCACTCCCCTTTCTTGCAACTAACCCGTAAGGGGTCGGCATCCTCTTCTTTTGGCCAAGGTCACTGCGGATACGTCTTGAAACAGTTAAACCTTTGAGCCCTCAAAGTCTATTGTGTCTTTGTTTCTTGCTTTCAATAGAATGTCTTGCCTTTGTGTGTAATAGTGGCATTTTATGAGGACTGAACGTGGGCCTCGCAGTGGACCACCGGCTCTGTGCACTCTGTCGAATTACAATGCGGGGGGCTCTCACCGTCATACAGGGATAGAATTAGGGATTTTATTTTGTCTTCCAGACTGGACAGGGTTTACCCCTGCGCTTCTTCCAGGCCCATGATCCTAATGTTGGATCTCCACTCCCGGTTTTCCAGGTCTTCCATCTTAGACTCCACATCCCGTTCTTTTTGCTCCAGGTCCAAGAGCCGAGCCTCGTACTGCATAGTTGTAATATCCCCTGATTGCTGGTTACTCTCAACGGCATCCAGCCGGTCTTCTACTTTGGCCATCTTCGACTTCAGGTCAGTGACACGTTTGTGAGACTTGTCTCTCCAAGGAGGAGGCGGATGTTGGATTTTGTGGCGCTGTCAAGGTCATTGCCGGGTATCTCTGAGGTGCTTTGTACATCGTTCTGTTCCATTGCCACGTTTGAGCGACTGAACTTCCGCAGAGTCGCTAGGGTGCTTGGATCCAGCTTGCACGAAGGTGGGAGCAGCTGTTTGTTGTCACCTTAAGAGGAGCCGTGTACGGGCGGTGGTGAGCCAATTGGTGCGCCCCAATGCGACCGGATTGCTTAAGACTTTGATGGCACAACAGGCACCTTCCCCTCTGGCCCTCTGAGTGCACCCCTTCCTTCTATTTGGGTGTCTGCCCGTTCCGGTGAATGCCCTCGAAGTGAAATTCTGGCGTGCGACCAGGATGCTTTTATGCTAATGGGGGGGGTCATGCTGTAGGTCCGTCCCTTAGGCGCTCAGTGATTAAGGGAGGCCTTTCGGCGTGGTGATCCCTCTCCACCCTTCCTCTGGCTTATGCGCACCTCACTGCTTCGTTCTTACCTGCGCAATCCACCTTGGCACGGCAGAGAGGGGGCTGGGAGAAAGGTGCTGCTGCAGATTATGACTGCCTTTGGATTAGTCTGCTGTGGGGGCATGCGTGGTCGTGGGGCAGACGTTACCACCAGCGTTTGCTTCAGGCCACAAAATGAAAAGTCATGCGAGCATACGGATCTGCCTCTTTAGCACCCAACAAGAAAAATGGCCCCTGGATCGCGTGGGTTCCTGCACGCCTATGCTTTGCTGCGGGCTTCAAGCATACCGTTCCCCGTGTGCCCTTGCTCATAAATATTGTATGCGACAGATGCTGATTTCTTTGCTCCCCCATGGGGCGGCTGACTTGCTCTAGCTCCGGCTCGGTTGGGGGGAACGTAAGTGAGATCTTCAGCAGGCCTTCAGCAACCCTCCCATTGCACGCTTTTGCTTAATGACTTCCCTCCACGCTCCTTACCGGCTGTCTTCGCGCACCTTTACAATGCGGCTAGTATGCGGCGCTTGTCCCTAGGTTCCGCCGCCAGTCCCAGCTTGCACGGGGGGGGGGGGGGGGGGGTTGTCTGCTCCGTGGCTCCGTTCGCATCAGGAATCCGCCATCTTGAAAGTGAAGAACTGGCTCCCGGCGTTCCCTGTCCCAGGCTGTGTTTCTCTGGAAGTAGACCCCGTCTCTACATCAAGCTTCGTTTATGGCATCTCGAGGTGTTCACACTCGATATTCTTCGCCTTGCGCCTTGAATATTATTTTCCACGCATTATCTGCACTGGAGAGAGAGACACTGGCGTAGGCTGCCGTCATGTCTGAGCCCCCTGGTGGTCTCTCAGGCTTCTCTTTCATCCCAGTGAGGAGGGTTGACACCTTTGTCCAAAACACGCACCCTCCCCGGCAGGTCCCCGAGGAACTAGGGCTTCAAAGACAGTCCTTATAGCCACCTCACACAAGGGTGCTCATTAATGGAGGCCTTTTGATGTAGGCAGACTGAGGCGGGTGGTGGAGTTTTACAGTAGCCCAGAGGAGAGGTTCAGGCCATAGAGGGTCTTACCATCTTTGATTTAGATGGAACTCCTACCCAAACTGCTTGTTCCCCTCCCCACTTACTGGAGACAAAAAGCACTATGGGTAGGACATCAACAGGTAAAGCACACTTGTTACAACAACCGGGACTGAAAGGTCAGCAGGTTTTTTCGCTGGACAAATGTGCTGCAGAATTCTCACTATATAAAGGGACGGAGGAACCCTCCCCTTAACATTCTAAAAGGAGGATTCATTAGGGACTCTATTGGGTGTACAGTCTGCGCCAAAGTCCTTAAATCCATAGAGACGAAGACCACTCCAAAGAAGAGGAAAGCTCTTCTCTCTATCCATCCCAAAGAACAAGTTACTTACCAACTGGTAACGTTCTTTCGACTGGATGTTCCGCCAATGCATTCCACATCTTTGGCATGTAATGTCCACAGCTGTGCACTTCGGAAACTTTTTCAGCAGAGGGCGTCCTGCATCAATGGCATCGGGTCCATGTCCCTCGAGGGCCTCCATAGAGGACGACATCACAGGATGTTATAAATAGGACGCATGGCGCCCGTAGCCCCAGTTTACGTTTATTCCTCCAGAACGTGTGACACAAGTCTGATGCCTGCTGGACTGCATTTAGCCTTGCGGAAACGGAAGCTGCAATCGCAGAGGAAATTCTCCTGAGGGGCAGGATGGGAGGGCGATGTGGAATGCGTTGTAGGAACATCCAGTCGAAAGAATGTTACCAGTTGCTAAGTAACTTGTTCTTCGAATGGATTGTGTCCTCCAACGCATTCCACATCTTTTGACAGACTCCCAAAGCAGTACCAGTAAATGGAGGAGGGAAAATAATTTAGAATACCCAATTAGATTGCGGAATAAAGAAACGCCTTCCCAAAGGCCATATCCTGACCATGGATTGTATCCAGGGAATAATGTTTTACAAAGTATGAATTGAAGCCCAAGTAGCGGCACCACAAATATTCCTAATAGGAACACCCCGCTGGAAGGCAGTGGAAGTAGCCACGCCCCTAGTGGAATGAGCTCTCAACCCTTCAGGAGGGTCTTTACCCGCCAACCGGTAACACTCGTAATGGTAAGGATAATCCACCTGGACAAGGTCTGTTTGGTAACAGCCTGGCCCAATCTGTGTCCAGATTATCCTACAAAGGGTTGATTGTCCACTCTGACACTGGACAACCTAGAAATGTAAAAGATAAGAGCTCTCCAAGGATCTAACCGATGGAAACACTCCTCTTCCTTACCAGGATGAGGAGGAGGAGGGTAGAAAGATAGAAGCGACTCAAATGATATTCAGACACTACCTTAGGTAAAAAAGGACGCACTCGCAGTAAAACCCTGTCCTTGTGAAACACAGTAAAGGGTGGCTTAGCTGAAAGAGCCTGCAATTCACTCACTCTGCGAGCGGAAGTAACCGCAACCAAGAACACAGTCTTGAAGGACAGTAATCTCAAAGGACAAGAGTTCAAACGGAGCACCCATGGGAAATCTCAAAACCAAATTTAAATCCCAAACAGGTTCCTGAAAAGGGGACAGCGGGAATACATTAGTCAGTCCTTTAAGAAACTGAGAAATCAAAGGAATCTTAAAGTAAGAACATTGCTCAGACAAGCACTAAAGATAGACAGCGCCGCCAGGAAACCTTTAAATGGTACCCACTTGAAGGCCCCTGTGGGCCAAAGAAAGCAAGAAAGACAAAACCATAGGAATGGAGCACTGAAAAGGATCAACACTGTGATCCCTGCACCAGTCGCAGAACTTACGCCAATGGCAATGGTACAGGGATTTCGTTGCAGGCCGCCTGGCCAAAAGCAACACCTCCATCACGTCATCCGGGAGGTCCAAATCCTTATACCTCAACCTTTCAAATACCAAGCATGAAGGTTGAGAGTCTTGACCTCGGGATGGAGAATCTGACCCCCACACCCCCTCCCTCGCACGAGAGCAGATCCTCTCGGTGGGGAAGACGGCGTGGAGGGCAGATGGACATTTCCAGAAGGTCCGGGTACCAGGCTCTCCTGGCCCAATCCGGAGCAATGAGGATCATGTGGGAACCGAACCTCCGTAACCTCCGCAAAAACTTGGAATGACGGGGACTGGAGGAAACGCATACAGCAGTGAGAATGACCAATCCACCACGAACGCGTCTCCTAAGGCTCCTCTTGGACGAAATTCCCTTGAGCAGAACCTCTCGCACTTCCGGTTGACACTGGTGGCGAAGAGATCCACTTGTGGGGTTCCCCAAAGGACGAAGATCTCCTGAAGGACTTCCTGAGCCAACTCCCACTCGTGAGAAACTGTCCTCTGACTGCTCAGAGCATCCGCCGCCACGTTTTCGTCGCCGGCAAGATGAACTGCTGAGATCGAAATTTCCTGCTGGATGGCCTAGAACCAGAGCTGCATTGCCTCTCTGCACAACGGGAGTGACCCTGCACCCCCTTTTTTGTTGAGTAATGCATGGCCACTGTGTTGTCCGTCATGACCAGGACACTCTTTCCCCATACAGAGGGCAGAAAAGCCTTCAGGGCTAGCCAGATGGCTCTCAGCTCTAACAGACTGATGTGGAGTCTGGACTCCAATGGAGACCAGCGACTGCTGGCGGGCAAGCTGTTGGCATGAGCGCCCCATCCTGTGAGGGAAGCGTCCATCACTACAGTCACCTCAGGCCACGGTTGCCAAAACGGTTCCCCCTTCATCAGGTTCCCTTCGTTCACCCACCACAGAAGGTCCTGGGGGACCGAGCGTGAGATCGGAACAGGATCTGTCAAATTGCCAGAGAACTGTGACCACTGCATCTTGAGGGCCCATTGCAGGGACCTCGTCCGTAGCCTGGCCACTGGCAACAGAAAAATGCAGGAAGCCATGAGGCCGAGCAACCTTAAGAACTCGAAAGCCGGGAGACTCTGGGCATGTTGAAACTTGTCCACCATCTGCACAATGTGATGAGCCCTTACCTTGGGAGGCTAACACATTCACAAGGACGTAACCAACACTAATATATATATATATATATATATATATATATACACACACACACACTGGAGCTGTTGGGAACGTGTCAGGTGCGACTTCTTTAAATTCAAGGAGAAGCCCAGCCTGTGGAGGGTGTGGCAGGTGACACAGAGATGATCCAAAGCTGGCTCGGTAGAGCACGCCTGGATCAGCCAGTCGTCCAGGTAGGGGTAGACGTGAATCTCCCCCTCGCCTGAGGTACGCTGCCACCACCACCATGAGCTTGGTGAAGACCCTTGGGCGGAGGTCAATCCAAATGGCAGGACCCGAAACTGAAAGTGCGTGTCGCCAGCCGCAAACCTCAGGTACTTCCTGTGCGCGGGATGGATCGGCACATGGAAGTATGCATCCTTGAGGTCCAGAGACACCAACCAATCCTGAAGTTGAAGGGCCTGGAAGACTTGAGAAAGAGTGACCATCTTGAACTTGTCCTTCCTGAGAAGTTTGTTCAACCAACGCAAATCCATGATGTGTCTCAATCCCCAGTCTTTCTTTGGGATCAAAAAATAAGGGGAATATCAACCCTTGTTCCTCTCTGCTACATTTGTAAACAAAGGGGTGCCTGGTCAAACCCTGGTCCTCCAGGCTAATAGCAATAGCAAAATAAACACAATGGACCAGTAGGATAGGGAATGGTGCACGTTTCACATTTATCTTTTTATAAAAACCAATAAATGTCACTCATTAAATTCATATTCATTTTATTATCATAAACATCTATAAAAAATGATCATCATTAAAAAACACAAATCACAAAATACTTATTCCACAATTCAACTCACTCTCAATCATTCCTGCCAATCATTCTTCATTTCCTTTTAAAAATCTAAATCACACGTAACTCGTTAACCCCATTGGTCAACAAATCATCTATTTCTATATATAAATGTCCTCCACTTCAGTGGCAGATGGTACTATCTGTGTTTCAACAGTTACACACAGTATATAGTCTACGTATGTTTTGGTTGACTATTGGGACATCACAAATTGGTCCTCTTGATGATGCAACATTCTCCAGGACTGTAAAAGGGAATTTGTATCATTCCCCTATAACCACGTAGGGCGAGTTTCACCACTCGCAAAAGGCGAACAACAGCGTCTTAATGATTTCAAAGTGTCATATCATTAATCAAAAGTAGGGGGCTTCTTCTAGGCCTGATTGGTATTCAGCACTGGGACGTCAGGTCGTAGCATGCCTATTGAATATCATCTTATTGTGCAGTGTCAACAGACAGAATCTCTTGATAGAATTTCAAGGACAAAGGCATCTGTGTATGGGGTGCCTCCTCTAGGTTAACTAGTCTGCATCCACGGGTGTCCTCCTGTGCAGTTCTCCGTATTGTCCTGCATACGCTCCTTGTTAGTGCAACTGCCGAGCATGCTAGAGAGCTCATCCGAAAAGCAAAGAGTAGTGCATATCCGGTAGAGACAAGAGAAATCATAGCTTCAGAACATAAGTGCTACTGCCCCGGGGTTTGAAGTTCTGTACATTAATTCCCACATAATTAAGATTGACAAAGATAGAAATCTCCTGGACTGATAACATACTGCATACCTGCAGGAAGACAAAGATCAAGCTCAGTCATGATGTAAGAACATAAGTACTACGAGGACTCGGTTTGGATTCTTGGGCATCAGTTTCCAGATAAATAGGAATAAACCTCTCCTGGTTTGAGAACGTAGCGCATACCTGGTGGAAGTGAATCAGTAAGCCTAGTCATAGCGTAAGAGCACAAGTGCTGCTGTGCCACGAGTTAGGAGTCTTGGGCATCACATTTCTAGACTGGTTTAGGGTAGCACAATCAACGTGTTGGCGCATGAGAACAACCAGTCGTTTGTTGCCGAGCATTTTAGGGGGCCAGCAGGTTCATAGCTTTGAATTTAATTGATCACTTGAGCCAGCGTCGGTGTCCCGGTTGTTCTTGCCTGCCCGTATTGATGTGGTAAAACCATGTATTCTTGGCTCTGTCGAATGTGGGGAGGCACTGAGTTTCACAGTGTTGGCGCTTGGGTCGAGTAGGCAGACCCTCTGATCCTGGCTGAATTTTAGGCGGGAACTACTACAAGGGCTGTGCTTGACCTTAGAGTGCGGGCTGGGAGTTAAGGCATGATCTTTTCTTGTAGGTATTTGGGGCCTGCTTTGTACACCGCTTGGTTAGAAATGCACAGGATTTTGTAGGTGGCCCTTCGTCCATTTGGGAGCCAGTGTAGGGTACGTAGAGCAGGTGAGATGTGTGTCACGGCTGTGCCACTGGTGCACCAATTGCCACCCATTGTGGACTACTTGGTACTCATTCATCTACATAATCCTGGACAATACCTATTCATGTTTTTGTCTTTACTTTTCGTCTGCAAGACTTTGGAGCTTCTCAATTTAATTTCACAAACTACATGTCCCATAATGCACCCAGTGGCAGTTCCCATTTCCTGGCTATTCCTATGCAGCAGTCTTAGAACTACAATCCCCAGAAGCCTTAGAGCTCAGTGCTGCTTTCACTTTCCTATGACCAGAGAGGGAGGAGGCCAATTACCTTCATGTGTGCTGCTCCAGGTGCTGCTACCTGGCCTGCTTCAGCACAGGGAAGGTCAGTATTTAAGCAGCTGCCTGCAGGAGCACAAGTCTCTTGCATTGAGCTCGCTTCCAGCCCTTTGTTGTCTTGATCCTTGGATTTCTGATGTGTACGGTTTCCAGAACCTGCACCTGTTCCAGAGCCCTGTGTTCCCTACCTTGCAGCCGTGCTATTCTGCCTTCACTTCCCTGCCGTTTGCCATGCACCTCTGTGCTTCCTGTACAGCAGCCCTGCTCCCCTGCTTGCAGTCCTCTGTTCCCAGTCTACAGTCCCTTGCTCTCTACCACCAAACCAATTATCTTGTTGCGTGCCTGCAGTTCCTTGTGATGTGCCCATTGCCCGTTACCTGTCTTTGGCTTCCTTGAATCTTCAGTCCAGACCTTATCCCACTTCAGAGCAACAGTTTCCTTGTTATCAGTATTTAGTCCTGCCCTTGTTATCCTACTTCAGAGCTACAGTTTCCTTGTGATCAGTCTGCAGTTTCCAGTCTCCTTACCCCTGTACTCGGATTCCAGTTTCCTTCTTTCTTCCAGTTCTCTGTCCTGAACCTTGCTCACTTTGACTTCCTTTTTGCCCTGGGTATTTCTGTTACAGTTCTTGTCTTCACATGTGCCTTGTGTAATTCCTTTGTTCAGAATTTGGGTGCTGGGTTTCAGGCAGGCAATCTCTGCCCCTTTCCTTTGTCGTGTTTCAGTTTTGTACATTCTGTCATTGTTAACGGTGTACTGGTTCCTGTTTCAGGAGGCAGTCATTGTTCAGTTCCTTCTGGACCCGTACAGGCTTCAGTCTTGTGCGTACTGTTTCCTTGTTCGTGCCTTAGTGTCCAGACAGACACCCACTGCTGCTGCCCGTTTCCATGAACATTCAGAATGGGGCCCTGTAATAGTAACCTGCTCAGAAGGCTAGAGTTTCCCTGGTTCTGTGGAACTCTCTTCCCCCTATTCTGCATACGCCCCAAGAGGGAACATAACATGTTTATTTTTTTTTTAAACTTCTGTTTATTGGCAGGTGGTCAAGACAGGTACAGTACATTTATCGTGTAAATGAGAACAAAAGCGGGAACAGTATTACAACGTCCATATACATTGCTACCATGCTAACGACAGGTTTACATTGCAGTAGGGCAGACACACATCAGAAAAAGCAGATTTATACTCCTATGGCGCGTGTCGGGAGGAGTCAAGTGATGCCGGGGAGGGGGCTAATGCCTGTTCGGCACAGTCCTTGCTGTTGAGGTAGCTACGGAATTCAGTCCACACATTTGCAGGTCGGGATGAAGCTGGCAGGGTGCCGATGTACTCCTCCTCGCATGTTTGTACCCACGTAAGGGCGTTCAGCCACATGCCAAGGGTGGGGGGAGTGCGGCGCTTCCAGCATTGTAATATGCATCGTTTGGCAACCATAACACTGACATTCAGGAACCTCGACATTTTCATCACATCATCCCCCGTCCACATACCAAACAGCAAGGTCAGCGGGTCCATCTCGACCGGGGCATCTATTATCTCAGTAAGCGCCTGTGTCACCTCCCTCCAGAACCTGCGCAGCGCCACACAGGACCAGAACATGTGGGCGTGATCTGCTACGTTCGATTCGCATTTCGGGCATTTATGTGTCGAGCTAAGCGTAAATTTTGCCACTCTGTACGGGGTGTAGTAGAGTCTGTTGAGTAGCTTGTATTGGATGCAGCGGAACCTAGCGCTGAGGGATACCTTTCGCGTGTGTGCACACATCTTTCCCCACATCGCATCGGTAATCTCCGTTTCGAGCTCTCTGGCCCACACCTCCCGTGGCGCCGGAGAGGCATTCTCTATTTTCCCCATCTGCATTTTATACAGGGAGGATACTATGCCCCTACAGCCTGCGGAGTTCGCGATGTATTGGAGTTCAGGTGAGTCAGGGGGTTCCTCAGGAAAGGAGGGCCACATTGTCCGTACCGCTGCCCTCAGTCTATAGTACTGTAATAGGTCGAGTGCGGAGCCGGAGTGCCCGGGTCGCAGTGTTAGCGGTGTAATGAATGAGCCTTCATGGTACAGGTCAGTCAGGGCGCGGTACCCCAGGCTCTCCCAACGCTGGGAGAGGTGTTGGTCATGCGTGGGGGTTAGGCCAGGGAATTGCCATAAGGGAAGCCACTTATAGTATGGGCGCCGTGTCGGACTGGGGGAGAGTATATTGTTCCATGCTCTAATCGTGGATGCTACCGGGTCCCATGGGGCATCCGCGCGGTAACCATGGTGCAGTAGCAGGGTCATGATGTGGATGCCATCTCCCGCCATTCTTTCCAACCTGACATGTGGGGGTGGGTTGGGGTGTGTGTACCAATGGGTAGCATGCTGGGCCTGCGCTGCGTTCCAGTAGAAAGCTAAGTCGGGGGCAGTAAAGCCACCCTTCTCGTACGGGAGGGTCATGTGTTGCCACTTCTTGCGGACCGCCCCCGAGTGCCAGAGGAACTGGGCGAACGACGCATGGAGCCTCTTAAAGTACTGCTTGCCGGGCCAGATCGGCACATTTACAAATATATAGAGTAGCTTGGGTACCGCGATCATTTTTATGAGGGAGAGTCTCCCAGCGAGGGACAGAGGGAGGTTGCGCCACCTGAGCATCTTGGTTTCAATGAGCAGCGCCGCTGCTTCATAGTTATCCGCCAGCAGGGAGACCCTCGCCCTTGACACCTGAACCCCGAGATATTTAATCCCGGACGGGGACCAGCGCAGCGGGAACTCGCAGGTCGGCTGCTGGGTTGTCATGGTGAGAGGGAAAATTTCGGATTTTGAGTAGTTAATAGTGAAGCCTGAATAGGTGCCTATTTTTGTTATGTCTCGGATGATAGGGTCCAGGTGTGTGGAGGGTTGTCTGACGTAGAGGAGGACATCGTCCGCGTACAGCGAGATGATTTCCGGTGTGTCTAGCAGGCGGACGCCCTTGTTAGTGTGACGGTTCCTGACATGATCGGCCATAGGTTCGATGGCGAGTGCAAAAAGGATGGGGGAGAATGGGCAGCCTTGTCGGGTGCCCCTATGCAGCGCGAAGGGGGGAGAGGGGACGGAGTTGACTAGTACCCTTGCCGACGGGCCCGTGTATAACAGCTGTATGTAGGCGATCATGTTCGGCCCAATTCCCATTTTCTCCAAGACGGCCCACAAGTATTGCCACGAGACCATATCGAACGCCTTTTGGGCGTCCAGTGTGACTGCCACAGCGTCCGCTTTCGGGTCAATTCTCGACATCACGTTGAATAAGCGCCGGATGTTGAGTGCTGTAGAGCGGCCTGGGACAAATCCACTCTGGTCGGCGTGGACCAAGTGGGGCATAAGTGGGAGGAATCTGTTGGCGATTACTTTGGCAAAGATCTTCATATCAGTATTAATGAGGGATAGGGGTCTATAGGAGCCACATTCGTCTGGGGGTTTCCCTGGTTTGGGGAGAACAGTGATTAGTGCTTCTCTTAGGGAGGGGGGGAGGGAGTGTGAGCGGAGTGATTCGGTCCAGACCTTGTGTAGTGGTGGCGCTAGTATGGCCACATGCTCCTGGTAAAACTCAGCAGTGAGTCCATCGGGGCCAGGGGCTTTGCCCTTGGGGAGATCTGAGATCACCTGGACTATCTCTTCTAGTGAGAACGGGGCGTCTAGGAGTTCCCTGGTATCCTGGGAGATCAGGGTCATAGGGATGGATTCCAACAGGTCGTCTAGGTCACGGGTCGTGTGCTCTGGCTGGGGACCGTACAGGGTGGCATAAAAGTTGGCGAAAGTGTCAAGGATAGCTTGGTCTGCCCAATGTCTGGACCCATTATTATCGATAATGCTATCTATGCGAGTCCCACCTCTCTCGGCCCGGGCCAGCCTGGCCAGAGTTCTGCCAGGTCTGTCTCCCTCGCCATATCTGCGGGCGGCTGCGGGGCGGGTATGGTATCTCACTTCGCTGAGGGCATGTGATTCAAATAGTTCCAGTTCCGTCCTAATTTTCGCTAAGGTGGCAGGCACTGGCTCGGAAGCATAATCCCGCTCCAGTGTTTTGAGTTTAGATTCGGAGCGACTTAAGGCTTGTCTTATGGACTTGAGGACGCCCGCTTCTTTGGCAATGCACATTCCTCTGATGTAGACTTTGAAGGCCTCCCAGCGGGTCCCTGCGGACGTGTCGGAGGCCTTGTTGGTTTCGAAGAATAGGTTTATGTCAGCCAGTATTTCTGCTCTAAAAACGATGTCTGATAGGGCGTCGGACTTAAAGCGCCAAGCGGGGCGGGCCCCTGCAGTGAAACCCAACTGGATCTGGAGCAGCACGGGGGAATGATCGGAGAGTGTGCGCGCTAGGATCTTGACTTCGGATACCCTACCCATCCGACTGCTCGACAGGAGGAATATGTCTATTCTTGAGGAGCTATCGTGTACTGTGGAGTAAAAGGTGTAGTCCCTTTCCTGGGGGTGGAGTGTTCTCCATACATCATATAGTTTCAGTGAGCTCATGTGGGTCAGCAGCCGCTTGGCCGCTCGGGCTACCGGTCTCTTGGCTGTGGTTGTCCTGTCTAGGGTTGTGTCGAGAATGAGATTCATGTCGCCCCCCCACACAATGGGAACCTCAACATATTTCATGAGAATGCCGTGCAGCGTGTCCATGAAGTCGGGAGAATCAATGTTGGGAGCGTACGAGTTTACCAGCAGGCATTCTTCGCCAGCCAATGAGCAGTGTAGGATCACAAACCTGCCCTCGGGATCAATATGGGATGTGTGAAGCGTGAATCTAATTGATTTGTGAATGAGAGTGAGGACGCCTCTGGAATGAGTGGAGTACTGGGTATAGTACCTGTTGGGGCCCCAGGACTGTGCGAGGTTTGAAGCCAGGAGTTTCTTGGCATGAGTCTCCTGTAGCAGGAGTACCTTGACTCCATGCCTTTGCGCATAGGCCGTAATTCTGCGAGATTTGGTGAAGTTGGTCAGCCCCCTTACATTCCATGTCAGTATTCTAATAGCCATGTTAATGAGCTAAGGGACATCCCAGCTGTGTATTCTCATTTTGAGCCTGAAATGGAGCTCTGTGGTGCAGCAGGCCTGCCGCCCTGTCGCACCGGTCTCGACCGACCCGCCTTTTTTAGAACAACAAACCCCAACTTTCCCACCCCCCACCCTCACTGCCCAGCGGTACCCAGCAGTGTATAAGCAACCACCCTGAAGCGAAACTGCGTGCCATCCCCAACTCGGCAACGCCTGGAAGGGAGCCCAACGGGGGCTCGAACACAATTTAACTGCCATCAACGGCCTTGCAGCTGCAGTGGGGGCTGCTGCTGCCGTCAAGCACACCCATAGTGAAACTTTAAGTGAATGTCAGCTTATATATTCTTACCAGCATCATTAGACAATTTGAGTGGAGGTTACAGATAGCGGATGATCGCAATTTACAGTATAGCACGGACGACGTGGAGTCTATCGTGGGTCTGTGGGCTGCGATGCGGCCCAACCCTGGGGCAGTGGCCTGTGTTGGTCGTGGAAGCATGTAGTAGCCACAGCAGGGCCTCGTCTACCACCCAGGGTCAGGGAAGGAGCCCAGAACTCGCAGCGTCAGTCGCCATCCATCTGTTCCTCAGGCGGGTCCACCAGGGGGACCTGAGCCTCGATGAACTTGACGGCCTCGTCAGGGACCGTGAAGAAATAGCTCTTGTTGCGGTGGATGAATTTCAGGCGAGCCGGGAAAAGCATAGAGTATTCGACTTTTCTGTCTCTCAACATCTTCTTGACCCCGCTGAACCGGCGTCTCTCCATCTGAACTCCCACCGAAAAATCAGGGAAAATTCTGATGACTTGGGATTCCAACCGCAGTTCACCCCTTTCTCTGGCCAATCGGAGGATGAGGTCCCTGTCTTTATAGCCGAGTAGTTTAGCGATGATGGGCCTGGGAAAGTCACCGGGCCTGGGGCGGGCCGCCAGGGAGCGGTGTGCTCTTTCAACAGTGAAGAACGGGGATAGCTCAGGGTTGCCCAGGAGGTCTTTGATGAGCTGCTCAACCGCGGTCTGCATGCGGCCCTTGAGTGCGGATTCGGGAACCCCCACTATTCGGATGTTGTTTCGCCGTGATCTCGATTCGAGGTCGTCGTTTTTGGCCTTGACCTGTTTCATGTCGCGGACGAGTTCTGAGACCGTGGTCTGGAGGGTGTGGATATGGTCCTCGTTGGTCCCTATCCGCTGTTCTGTTTCCGTGAGCCTGGACCCATGTTGGTCAATTTGGGCGCGTAGGGAGGCGACATTAGCATTAATATCGTCTAGCTTTTCATGGAAGGAAGCAAAGTTTTTGGCCATGGACTCCATCATGGTAGTAAGGTCAGGTTGTGGGGGGTCCGGGAGTGCATCGCCATCCTCTTGTGTCGCGGAGGGGGACGCCTGGTCAGCCCTGTGGGCTGGTTTGGTAAATTTGTCCATAGCCCCCGTTTTATTGGCGCCCCGCGCCCTACTGGACATTGTTGTGGCGGGGGGTCTACAGCGGCTCCGGCCTGGTTGAAGACGGGCAACGGTCGTGGAGTCGGCGGATGAGGCAAGGGCAGGACCGTGCGCCCGTCAGATGGGGGGGGGGGCAACAGAGTGGCCACCGAGGTGGTGTGGGTTGGTAAGGGGGAGTGCGTGGTCACGGGCGGTGAAGTTCCGGCAGGGCCCCACGTGTCCTATGCAGCTGCCAGGCGCCAGGCCAGGCCCAGAACCCAAGGCGGAGATGGCAGGTGGGGCCCGGGCCCAGTAGTAAGTGAGGGGGACCCCCTAGCGGGGTTGACACTGGTCCCCTCCAGGAGGGGTCGGAGAGGACAGCACCCACCTCAAGGCCGCCAGGAGTGCTGTGTCCGGCGTCCGCCCGCAGCTGCAGCAGTGTTCTGAGGCGGTCCGCGTGGCAGGCTCGGGGAAGAAGGGGGGCCCGACAGCGGTGTCCCCAGGATGCAGCTCATAGCCCCTTCAGCTGTCAGCGCCCGGCTCTCTCTCCAGCCCCGGGAGGCAGCGGGTCGGCGCTCCGTCTGGCGCGGGGCCCGGCGGGCGTCACGAGCCGCGGCCGTGTGGAGCCTCACGCGGCCAAAGCGGGGCCGGTCTCCCTCGCGGAGGCCTCTCCTCGGCGGCGGCAGCAGGCAGTGGTGCGGGAGGAGCGAGAACCGCGGCTCCTCCCGATCTTGTGTAGTTAGTTCGGCCTCACTCTCCAGCCCCCGGCGGCAGCGGGTCGGCGCTCTGTCTGGCGCAGGGACCAGCGGCCGCCGCAAGCCACGGCCGTACGGAGCCTCACGCGGCCAAGGCGGGGCCGGTCTCCCTCGCGGAGGCCTCTCCGCGGCGGCGGCAGCTGGCAGTGGCGCGGGAGGAGCTCCTCCCAATCCTGTGTAGTCAGGTCGGCCTCCGGGGCAGCGGGCTCGCAATCCGCGGCGTCTCCGTTTTCCTCCGGCGGAGATCGGCCCGCAGGGGATCCGGGAGGCCCCAGAAGGCCTCAGGCTGCAGAAGTTCGGGTCCCGGGCTCCGTTTCGCCTCGGGGTTGCAGGAGCGTGTAGCTGGCAGCGCCGCTAGTCGAATCGCTAGCTTTCCGTGTGGCAGCGGACCGGATTCGTGCTGGTGCAGCAAGGATTGGGTGTGCTGTGACGGAGCTCCGGCACTAAGCGGCCATCTTGCTTGGCTGCTCAACAGCGCCCCCATAACATGTTTATTTTACTTGCACTCCCTGCCCTTTTCTGTTCATTGCCTTTGTTGCCTATCCTTTCTTTTCTGCAGGACTCCTTACACTCCTGCTTCTTGTGTACTTCTCTCCCTTTGGATTTGTGGGCAATCTCTACCCGCAAACCCTTCCGACAATGTGATCCCTTCATCCCAGTGCAAGAAGTAGTCTGGCAGCCGGGTTTTGGACTCTGTGGTTTCTTCAGTTGATAGGGTGGTGCACACTCAGGTAGAGAGAGTTAGCATAGTCCAGTCTAGACATGACAATTGACATAATTTGCTGCCAGTCTATTGGGTTTGATGGGGTAAGGGAAGATGTGCTTCAGAAGCTTAAGGTCGAAGTGACAGGATTTGGATACGTTGTTAATGTGGTGAGACAGAGTTAGGTCAGAGTGAACTGTGCAGCCAAGGTTTTTGACAGTGGTGGAGGTGGGGTGGGGGAAGGGGTGGAGTGCCGAGGGATGGTGACCAGGGAGACTGTTGCAGGAATCGAGCTGTTTTGCCACACACCATGATCTGTGTTTTCCCTAGGTTCAGAAGGAGATGGTTACTCGTCTTCCAGAGGTCAAGGTCTGGAAAACATGCTGCTAGGTCAGGCGAGGATCAGTCTATGAGAGCATGCTCAGGATAATTTGTGCGTTATCGGCGTAGTTATAGCGGATGAGGTTGTATGAGTGGATGATCCTGGGCTGAGGAGCCAAGGTTGAAGAGAAGGGGTGAGAGGCAGGAACCTTGGGGTACTCCAGTTCTCATTGGGTGTGCAGTGGAGGAGAAAGGGGGAGATTGGCGGTTTGCTGTACAAGTGAGGAATGAGGATATCCAGTTGAGCGTCGAATCTCAGATTCCCAGAGTGTAGTCTGTCAAGGAGGATTGTGTGGTTAACAGTGTCAAACGCTGCTCAAAGTTCAAGAATAATAAGTGCTGCACATCCTACTAAGCCTGCAGTGACTTTGAGGTCATCCCAGATAGAGATCAGTGTGGTTTCTGTTCTGTGGTGCGGACGGAAACCTGATTGTGCAGGGTCTAGGAGGTTGTTGGATTCCACAAAACAGTTGAGCTGTGAGTATGATGTGCGGTCTATGAGCCTTGCCAAGAATCGGGTGTTGGAAATTGGCATTTAGTAAATAGTTTGGAGAGGGTTGAGGGATACTTTCTTTAGAAGGGGTTTGACATGCGCAGTTTTGAAGGGTTCTGGGAAGTTGCCAGAGGTAAGGGAGTCATTAAGGTTGGAACTCGCCAGTTCTCCTGCACATGTGAAGGTGAAGATTTCTTTGAGGAGAGAGGCGGGTCAATGGATGAGCCGGAGGGCCAGCTGTTGGATATTAGTTTGACAAACTCCTCGCTCAAGATAGGGTTGAAAGAGCAAAACAAAGGGGTGTCGGAGGGCAGGAGGGTTAATTCTAGCAGGTGGGCAGTGAGGTTGGAAAGTTTGGCGTTGAGGGCGGCTGTCTTGTGGAAGTGTTCAGAGAGGGAGTTACAGAGCGTTTGCGAGGAGGTGGTCAGGGCAGAGGTGCAGGAAGGGTTCAGGAATTCTGTGGAGGTTTTTGCTGCTGCTGCTCTTTTATTGTAATTGGCTTTTCTGGCCTTTCAGATCCCTGTTGTAGTTCCGATGATGGTGGGCGAACAATAATTTGCTTTGAAGTGTTCTGGAGACTCATCATGTGCGCTCGCTCGAGCGGTTTTGGGTTTTTAATGCCTTCAGGTGGGGGGCAAACAACTTGGGGGTTGATCCTTTGCAGGAGGGAGCGGAGCTGGAGGGGGTGAGGGAGTTGTTTAGCCAGGATCAAAGAGCTCAATGGGTAAGGGTCCATCTGTGGCTGGGAGTGTGGGGAGGGCATAGCAGTGCTTCAGCCCAGCCAGGTAGTACCTTGACCTGGGTTCAGTACTACAACTGAGATTGATGGAGGAAACCTTGAGAGGCAGGTGGTGTGCAGAGAGAGAAAGGTATGGCTGAGTGGTCTGTCCAGATGGGGAGGTTAGGGGTGGGTGTGGAAATTAGGTTAGGGGAACTGAAAATGGCATCACGGGTGTGGCTGCAGTGTGGGTGGGTGCTGTGATAAGCTGGGTAAGGTTAAGTGCCTCTAGACTGTTGACCTGGGGTTGAGTCATGTTGTTGGGCACGTCAAACCAGATACTGAAGTCCCCCAGTAGGGTGCGTGCTGGGTGGTGAACTAATGTGGCTGCTAGGAAGTCGCATAGGCTGTTGGCGAAATGTCTGTCGTATCCAGGGGGTGGCTGTAGATGAGTAGGAAGCTGTACCAGAGAAACGGGCAGCAGAGAGAATTTGACTAAAGGGATTCACAGTTAGCTGTACAGGGCTGTGTTTCAGGGAGGATGATGGAAATGTGTGGTTTGTGGAGGATGGCTACTCTGCTCCCTCGAGGGAATCTGTTGTGGGTGATGAGCGAGTAGTCGGGTGGGAATGCTTTGTGTGCGATTGGTTTGAAATTGTCATCAAACCATGTTTCAGTGATGAAAATTAGATCAGGATTGTCGGAGGTTAGGAGGTCATAGATGCTATGTTTGTTTTTGGCCACAGAGCGGGCACTGAAAAAGAGGCAGGAGACTGTGGGAGGTTGTGGGGGTGGTGCTTTCCCAGGTATCTGGAGCTGGCAGGACTGGGATGGTCAGGGTGGCCAGTGGGATGGTGTTCTCCCCACTGGTCACTGGGAAGGATGTTGCGATCGATTGGACTGGGTCGTCGGTTTGACTGGAGGGGCGGAGTTGGTCAGGGGGACGGATTCTGTTGGTGGGAGCGGAGAGTGGGTGGTGGTGGATAAGAGGCAGGAAGATGGCGGGCAGTTGCAGGCCTTCGTGAGAGGACTGGTGTGGGATCGGAGGTTGGTGGAGATGTTTAGGGGAGCTGGGGTGTTAGTTTAGGTTTGGTTCCTGGAGGAACGGTGAAGTGGTGGTGATGTGGGTGGGTGGAGATGGCGGGGAGAAAAGTTGTGTTCAAAGAGGGAACTGGGAGGTATGGGTAACAGAGGGGCGTGGTGAAGGGGCTGGGAAAGGTGAGGTCAGTAGATCGAAGCAGAGTTGAGCGCAAAGGATGGTCTATGGGTGCTAGAGGTGTGTGCAAGAGGGTAGGTGGTCGAGGGGCCATGTTTGTGGGGAGAGGCATGGATGGGGCAAGTGAAGTGGATGTTAGGCTGATCGTGCTGGTAGGGGTAGTAGTGGGGAGCAGTGGGAGTGGGCTTTGGCTGTCACAGCACCGCTAGTATTTCTTGGAGGTTGGGTTGAAGAGTGTGTGGGACGGGTCAGAAATACAAGGGAAAGTCGGTATAAGGTTAGGGGTGGAGGGGGCAAAGGGGGGGGTTGGGATGAGTGTTTGATGAAGTGTGGTGCGCGGAGGTACTTGGGGGTTCCGACTGTGGAGGCGAGGGATGGGTGCGGGTGTACTAAGTGGAGGGCGAGTTCCTGAAAGTTGGTGCAAGGATTGTGCTTTTGGTGGGTGGGGATGCAGGGGGGCGGTCATGTTTTTCTAAACGCCAGAGGGCTCCTCTGGTCTGACAGTTGGACGCTGTGTGCTGTGGATGGGGGTAGGTCTTCCGGCCAGGTAGACAGGATGGGAAGGTGGGAGATGGAGAGGGGGTGGGCAGAGGTAGCTGAGAAACGGGCATGGTTAGGGTGTTTCTGGGTGCGCCAGAGAGCTCCTCTGGTCTGGGATTTGGAAGCTGCGCTGTGTGTAGAAGTAGGTGGGCAGGGCTGACTGCGTGCCACAGCTGCAGGCTATGTATGCAGTCTTGGTGGAGCTGCTGTTGGATCTGGTGTACAATGGGGTCCGGGAGGCTCGTTGGCCATGGGGGCTGCAGTGTCCGGCCGCCATCACTTGCACCTCCAGGATTAGCATTCTGATGGGCATTTAAAGGCGGTGGCACTAAAAATCACTTCTGAAGGAGAGGTGCTGTTTGGTGGCTCCATGGAAGGCCGTGCGCATTGTGTGTTTAAGGCTGACAAGCACTGCAGGCATTCGGACAGTAAGACCCAGAAGGTGGGGGGGGGGGGTACTTCAGGGGTACAACACGTCCAAAAGGGGGATATCAGAAACCCACAGTTGTCCTAAATTGTTTCTTAAATCCGGCACGCCCTTTGCTCTGGCAACAGCGCAGCAATCCTAATGCCAGATGGGTGGGGATCAGACTCAGTTAGCTCCTGGATGTGTCATCTGGGTGAACAGTATTGTTCAGTTGGGGTACAAGATATAGTTTGCCTCTCTTCCATCATGCTTTAGGGCATTGACCACTCCTGTCCCCAGGGGGACCAACAATGCTCTGGCCAGAATGCAGGGGATTCTGGACTTGTGCACCAAGGTGGCGATTCTGGAGGTTCTACTGAAGAGCACTCCCGCCTTCTACTCCATTATATTTGTTGTTCCAAAACCAAATGGCAAGTTTAGGTTAGTCACGGACCTTAAGGGAGCGAGTGTGTTTGTACGGTACAGACCCCGCACTTCAAGATGGACAGTCTGCGAAAGATTATCTCAATGACTGAGGAGATTGACTTTGTGGTGTCCCTGAATCTTCAGGACGCTTACTTTCATGTGCTCATTCAGAGGTCCCATCAGAAACATTGGAGGTTTCTGTTAAAGGGCAGGCACTTCCAGGTCAGGGCTCTTCCATTCCGCCTAAAGACTGCTCCCAGGGTCTTTACATAGGTGTTAGACTCGGTGGTGGCTCTCCTTCACAACAAGGGGTGGGGGGCAGGGGGTAGCATACAGGTTTTTCCTTAACTGGATGATCGGTTGGTCAAGGCATCCTCCAGGGATCTGTTGGTGGAGCACGTGGGAATAATGTGCACGGAGCTGCAGGATCTGGGTTCCTGCTCAATCTGGCGAAGTCTCGCTAGGAGCCATTCGAGAATTTTCAGTACATGAGGATCCAATTTAGGATGGTGCAAGGGCATATGTTGCTGCAGCTGGATCAGGCGGTCAGCCTACTGCATCTTTTGGGAGTCTTGCTAGCCAGGGACGGTATTATTGCCAGCGAAGTGCTCTAAGGTGCAGGAGCACATGGCAGAGTGTATGTTTGTCTTTCCATGGGCAAGACTTTACATGCATCAGTTGGTGTCTCACTTTTACTGATGCAGTAGGATGGACTCTCGGGCTAACGAGTCACATTTCGCCGTTTCCACAGAGCTGAGGGTTTAGCTTTGGTGGTGGAGGGACATGGCCAGTCTTCGGCAAGCATTTCCGCTGGCTTAACCCTTGCCGAACATGATTACTGACGCCAGTGGCCACAGATGGGGAGCAGAGTTGGGGACCCAAAGAGTTCATGGGTGTTGGATGGCTGTGCTGACCTCTAATTCATCCAATTGGATGGAGCTGGTGCCAATTTTCCTGGGTCTTCAAACGTTTTCTCTCTAGATCCTGCGGTTAGCGGTTCTGGTGTGGACAGACAATATGTCAACCTGTTGGGCGGTACGCAAACTTCTTGTCTCTGCAGACGATCACATCAGGAGGGCAGACAACATACAAACCAACAGTCTTAGCAGGGTGTTCCATTCCTCCTGGTTAGTGTTGTGCCAGTATGTGTTTCATCTGATATGCAGGAAGTTCAGTTGTGCCAGTGCTGGATCTGGTTGACTTTCCACAAGGTGCCAAACTGTCCCGGTTCTGCTCCAGGTTGACTTCTCCGGAGACTTGTGGAGTGGATGCCATGACATTGTCCTGACTGGAGGGGCTTCTCCTCCGTTACCTCTGCTTCCCAAGGTACTGATCAAGATCCAGAACTCTGGGTCGGAGGTCATTCTGGTGGCACCTGTGTTGCCAAGATGCTCCTGCTATGCTTGACCTGGCGCTCACTCCGGGATAGTATCTGCCATCTTCCCAGTGCCCCCTCAGAACCGGTGTTGGAGATTGAGAGGCAGGGGTTGCGTAGGCAGGGTTTGACACTGCCAGGCTGCTCTGGCAGTACAATCCTCAAACTCTAAGCATTGTTGGAACCTTGCACTGTGGTGCGCCATGAAGTCTATACAGGCAGTGAACTGCTCTGTGACAATGAATTTCCAATTCATGCAAGAAGGCTGGGAAATGGGCTTGGATATGTCCTCTCTATGAGCTCACATTTAGGAAGCCTTAGATTTGGAGTATTGAATGAGAGCTACTTGTCACTCAGCTCTGGTTTCCTGCGGACCAGGCTCATATTGTATGCAGGGATGCCTCGTGGGATGTTTCTTTGGTGTTGCATAGAGGACTCTCTGTTTGAACCAGTGAACATCAAGTTTCTCACTTGGAAAGCTGTGTTTCTGGTGGCTAGTACCTCAGCCCGCAGGTTGGGGTGTTAGCGTTCAGCTCCTTTCCGGTGGGTCTAGGTGCTTTCGATTATTCCCTGGTGTGACCTGGGATTTCTTGGGAAGGTTCTCTCCAAGTTTCACAAGGCGCAGAACATTGCGCTTCCATACTTTTACCCAATCCCACTTCTCTGGAAGAGGAGCAGTGCCACAAGTTGGATATCAAAAGTTCAGTCTTGATGTACCTGTACAGGACTGCGTCCATTTGACAGTTTGCTTCTTACGTTTGTGGGTCTGAAGCCAGGCGTGAGGGCGACTGTCCCTACTATTAGCTGATGGATGTGTCAGCCAATTGTAATGGCCCATTGAGTGGCTCAGGTTTCATTGCAGCTTTTATTCACAATCACTCAACTATAGGCTTAGCAGAATCATGGACTGCGGCCAGGGAGTACCTATTGGGGACATTTGAAGGGCAGCGACCCAGGCAAACTGGAAAACGTATCGCCTCAACTTGCGCAAGCAGGGGTCAACCTCTTTTGGGGAGAGAGTGTGGAGCGCTGTTATACATGTTCAAGGGTGATTTGCTGTGTATCTGGTAATAAATTGGTGCTGGAACTGCACTCTGGTTGGTCTGTGTTTTCTTCATGGACCATTTTTCCCAGCTGTATTTGTTATGCCTCATAAGTACGGGGAAGAGGGAGGTGGAAGTAATGTGCTGATTACTTACTTACTGGCAATTTGTATTACTCTGTAAGGGTGCAAAAGTAGGAGACTGACACACAGGTGGTATGTTTTTGGTTAGAGACTATTGTTAAAAACCAAAAGGAAAACTTTTAAAAAAACGAACTATTTCTAAGAGTGGTTTCCTCTCCCTCAAATAAACAAAGGATTCTGAGCCATTGGCGGTGATCCTGCTAGACGCACTGTCGTGGTCTGGTTTCCGATGGAGCCCAACATGGGAGGATAAAGTATCTCTCTACACAGATGACCTTCTGGTCTACCTGGGCGATCCGGCAAGCTCATGTCCCATAGTTACACAGATATTGATAAACTACGGCGCCTTTAGTGGCCTGAGAGTGAATTGGGCCAAATCAGTACTTTTCCCAGTTAATTGTATACCGCCCGAAGGCTCCCCATATAAAATCGAACTGAGCCAATTCCGATACCTGGGCATTCTGATCTCAAACAGACTACAAGACTATGTGATCCGGAACCTACATCCAATAGTGAAGCACTTCGCACAGGACGTGGGCCACTGGGAGTCACTACCACTGACACTATTAGGAAGACCAGCACTCTTCAAAATGCTCACCCTTCCCCGTTTCTTATATATATTACAAAATGCCCCCATACACATCCCCACAGTGGAGTTTCACAAAATAGATAAGATAATATGGAAATTACTATCAGGAGGTAAACACCCGAGGATAGCTCTAAGCACCCTCCACTGATCAGTATGGGAGGGAGGGATAGGGCTCCCAAACATTCAATTATACTACTGGGCGACCCAGATGGCGACGGTGAATGATATATTACATGGTAACCCGGAATTACCGCACATACAGGCCGACCCCAATCGAAAGCCTTTATAAAACCGGAAGCCGTCCCCCCGCCTGCACAATAACAGCCCACATAGCCCAAGTCTGGAGGGAAACACACAGACACATTGGTTGGGAAAACAAAATCACCCCTGTGCAACCTCTTTGGAACAATGCCTACCTCACAGAACTCAACAAACTGCCAAAATGGCCAAACTGGGAAACAGCGGGAATATTGACTATCCAGCAAATGATCAAAGAGGACAAAATCATACCTTTTGCAGAACTATCGGCAACTCATGGTCTTCCATCAACTGAAAACTATCACTACACACAGCTATTTCATGAGATCACTAAGCAAATGACAAGATTAGTGGACCTGCCAGAATGTACACCAATAGAAAGGAACATAGTCGTAGACAGCATGGAAACCAAAATCACATCTACTATGTACAATGAATCTCCTCCTTTGCCACGAAAGAGATGTCGGGTTTGAAATCAAAATGGAAGAGGGATGTGGGCCCGATACTGCCAGAGGAATGGATAGCAACCTTAATGTACCCCAGAGAGACTGCAATATCAGCTAGGATTCGACTCATACAACTGAAAATACTGCACAGAATATACTACCCCCGAGTGGCACTATATAACTGGGGCAAAGTCAGCGACGCCAAATGCCTACGCTGTAAACGGGAAGAGGGGACCTTCTACCACATCCTATGGCAAATCACATGGATACAGCACTTCTGGGGAAAGTTTTGTGAAAGATTGTCAAGGTCATAGGTTGGCCAGTCCCAAACAAGCCAAGACTCCTTCTCTTGGAAACTGAAGAGGAAGGAGAAATTACCCGTTTCGAAAAGCTCCTTCTCTCAACGACCACATGGCTCGCAAAAAGAAACACTGCACAACTATGGGGATCAGAGATTGCCCCTCAATATGACCAATGGACAGCAGACGTAGATGCCTGCATGCTAATGGAGCATCAAGTCTATCAAGCAAGGGGATGCCCGAGGAAAGCAGACAAAATATGGCAGAAATGGGAACAGACTATGCAAAGGTAGTAACAATCAATCCAAGCGACCATGGTATTTAAAACTGTAAAACATGAAAAAGACCCAATCCGGGAGCTGTCATAAGACGTCAAATAAGTGTCATTGTACCCAAACTGTATATAGTGTCGAACTACAATGCCTGGCTGCTTGTTTTATTGGAAGTAAGTTATGTGCATGTATTGTACGTTATTGTTTTGTAGCAACAAAATACAATAAAATATGTTATAAAAAAAAATAAACAAAGGGTTCTGTCAGGCGGTCTTGACAAAGTAAGTGGTCCACCGTCATGTCAGAAACCAATTTCCTTCCCTTGCATTCTAAATCAAGACAAAGGATGATCTTCTCAGTTCAGAAGGATGACACTCTCCTCTGCATGATTTCCCCCCCCCCTTTTCAGTTATAGGAAAAATGAAATGTTTTTCTTCAAGGGTAGAACATCAAAACAAAGTCTCAACATGTTCCTTGGACTGACTCTGTCAGCGTACTAGGAAAACAAAGTATTTTATCTTCACAATATTCAAAAACTCCTGGGAGAATGTTTGCCTTGCCTGGGTCTTTCTCTGGTGTCTTAGAATGCCAAGAGAATGATGAATCCCTTCCCCTGGTCTTAAGACTTTCGTTCACCACCAACCTGGTTTTCCACTTGGCCATGTATTGCCCTTACAATGCATCCAAAACTGTGCCGTGGGTAATGATTGCTTTCCCTTGTTTTGCTCTTAAGTCTTAAAATCAACCTGGCTTCCTTTTCTGTCAGACACTGTAACTATTAAGAGTGATGAGGACACTTGAGAGGGTGTGGGTCCCAGACTGGCAGATACAGTCCACCTGGTATACTCTTCTGCCAGGCACTGTAACTATGAAGATTTGCCTTTTTGGGTGTGAGCCCCAGACTCGCACTTTCTTCTCACCACATTAAGTCCACCTGGTATACTCCCCGCTGGGTACGGAAACTATGTTGATTAACTTGGGGGCTTTCAGATCCCTTTATATTCTCTGAGTTAGGGTTCCATACCTCTGATTCTCATTTCCCTCCAGGTTCCCTGTTTTTACACCATTGCCTTGGGCCCCTTTCTCCTCACTTCGCACTTGTGTGTCTTTATGGTTCGCCATGCTCACAGGGCTTCGATGATGCTTCTGGCCCGCTTCAGTGTTTCCCGGTCAGTGGTCCCCTTTGGCTTTCGGCGGCTCCACAAGGGAAATTCCCTTCTGGCGATCCTGCTTCCTTCTCTGCAAAGTCGCCGACCCAGCAGGACACCAGGAGCTGCTTCCTCCTCCTTTGTGGAGCAGTCCCTTGACTCGGGACCCTCCTTGTGGCAACATGCACCCTTCGCAGCATCCTGGACTGCCTTCTCTACAGCGCTTCATTCTCTGGACTCCTGGTTCCTCCAGGGAGAACCAGGGAGAGCTCCACATAAGTCTGAGGCCTGCCTCAGTTTTTATACACCGATCAAGTCCGTATTCACTAGACTGCTCACTTTGGTTCTGCGCGGTACTCCGTGCCTCCTTTTTTCCGAGTACTAAATGAACCAGTCTCCCAAGAACTAACAGAGTCCATCCTTAGGAAGGGGAACTCCATTTGGGGTGACTGTTCTTCGTCCCAGTACTTCCCACACTGGAAGTATAAGGGAAACACATGGGAGCAGTGGGAATGGTACTGGTATGGGTTAGTGAGGATGGTGGGCTAGGGCAAGGCGGGCAGTGCGGATACCATGTTCTGCCCAAGTTGTCACTAATCCATAAGGGCAAACCGACCCTTGAGATTCACCCGCCGAGTACCACCTCAGGGGGATATCAGGTAGCGGCCTCACCTCTCTGGCCTCCTGGGAAGGGGCTCCCCCTAAGGGAGAAGTGATGACAACCAGGTATTCGTTACAACTCCTAGTCCTACCCTTCCCTCTCACAATATGCAGTTGCAACCAGCCTCTCACATCCTTGTGCGGTGTGAAAAACAGCCATGGTGTGTTGGGGGTATGAACTAACAAGTTGTGGGGGTTGGGAGTTATGCTCTCAGTGAAGAGGGGAACTAACAAGTTGTGGGGGTTGGGAGTTATGCTCTCAGTGAAGAGGGGTGAGGGCATATATGGTAGATGGAATGGATTTCTGAAGTGGAGGTTGGGACATGGGTGAGCACATTTTTAGCCAGCGAAGTGAGAAGTGTAGAATCTGTACTGGAATCCGCTTGAGCCCGTTCTGCAAATTCAGCATTACAGTTCTGAAGCCAATGAAATTTGGCACAGTTTGGCGCAGAGCATGGTGTTTCGTTCCCATGTAGGTTTTGTGTAGCACGACCATAAACTTCGCACGGGTCTTTTCTTCGATCTGTGCTAGTTTCGTACAGGTATTTCCAAACCGCGCTAGTTTTGCAAATTGTCAACTATGCACGTTTTTTTCAATTTGCACTAGGCTCGCAGAGCGACACGAGAAACTTTGCGCGTGTCTTCGATTTGTGCTAGGTTCGTGACACGAGAAACCTTGTACGGGTCTTCGATCCATGCTAGGTTTGTGACACAAACTTTGTGCGGGTCCTTCCCCCCCAAAACCCCCATCTATACTAGTTTTGTGCAGCGGCACGATACCCTGCTACCCTTTGTACAAATATCAGCGCATGTACCTCACTCCGCTATGCCTGCTGTGGCTACGTCCACATCCTCCACCTGTTCTCCTGGGCCTCCAGGCTCTAATAGACTGTGATTGGAGGTACTCCACGTTGGTCCCTTCCACCGCGGTGTGTGCCGACTGGTTCCCCTATTTTACTTGAGTGCCCTGGGACTCGTGGACCCCCTGCATTGCCTGCTCCATCGCTGCCGGGCCTCGGGCGCCCCGTTTGCCTCTTAGGAGCTACATTTACTGTGTAAGAGTACCTTGGCTGCCCTGCCTTTCGACACAAGGAGTAATCTTCCCAAGTCACTCAATTACAGCGGTGCCCACAGCCACTACTCTCTCCACCCTGGCTACGATGCACCGATCCCTGGCCCTTGGCCCTCGGCCCTCGCTCAGGATTATCGGTGAGACCTGCACTGGTGGCCTCACTCACCGGCTACTTTGTGACCCCTCTTGGTCCTCGATCCAGCAAGCAACGGTGACCAGAAACCCTGTGGCCTGCCACAGCGCTCCCGACGCCCTGGGCCTACCCTTCTCCTGGCATCATGACCAAGGGTACTGGAAAGAAGCAAAGCTCGATCAACATATTTAGAAAGTCCTCGGCGGGGCCGGAGAGGGAGGCGTCTGGTCAGGAACCATCCAATTCATCAGCATCAGACCCGGCAGAGTCTCAAAAAATAATGGAATACATATGGGAGGGGTTCACCACTCTCCACAGCAAGCTTGACGATATGAACGGCACTCTATCCTCCATCAAGGCCCACATAGAAAGGACCGACGGTCTTCTTACCGAGATCGAGACACGAGTGGGCACCGCTGAGGATAACCTAAGCTCCCTCACGGCAGAGGTCTCCGCACTCTCTGGCCGAGTCACTGAGGTTAGAAAAAGAACGAGGACCTTGAATCTCACTCGAGGCGTAACAACATCGGCATTATCGGAGTACCCGAAGATGGCATACAGGAACCTGTGGAGGACTATGTTGAGCGCATGCTATTACAATTGATGGACTCTCCAAAGCTCTCCCCTCAGTTTGCAATGGACGAGCCCATTGTGCCCTCATGGCAAAACCCAAACCGGGCGCATCACCAAGACCCATTGTAGCTAGAGTCCTAAATTTCCATGACCGTGACGCCCTCCTTAGAGCGGCGAGAGCCAAGGGAGAACTACTTCTGGGTGCTGCCAGGATCCACCTATACCCAGACTTCTCGGTGGCGGTCCAACGGGAACGTAAAACCTTCCTGGCGGTGAAAAGGAGGCTGCGAGACCTGCAGGTCAAATACACCATGCTGTCCCTGCCAAATTGAGAATCGAACACTCTAACCGGGTGTACTTTTTCACAATCCAAGGAGGAGGCCTCCAGATTCCTCGATGAATACTTCCCTGGCTGAATCTCGTTTGCAACACATATTGTTACTGCTATGTTCCTTAATTGTTTGTTTATGGTCTGGGACTTCGACTCACTATAGTAGCTCCTAGTTGTTGAATGAGTGCTGGAAGGGGCCGCTCCCTACCTATGTGTCCTGGTTACCCACAACATGCATGTCCTGGTCCTTAGATTGCCCTCAAGCCCTGAGGGAGCCCCTCGGTCTCAACGCTGAACGCTTCTCCAATTAAATCCCCCTCAGCGGCGTTCACCTAACATTGGTATGGTGCCCTTCAAATTATTGCTAACAACAGCCACTACTCTGTTGGGGTCCTCATTGCCACGGTAATGGCCTTGGCCGATTGTGTTCTGCAAGTGATACTCTCTGGCCCCAGAAATGTGCAATTAACAAATTAACGCATGGCCTCACAACCTTAGAGTAGACCTCTGGGCCCGCTGCTAAGCCCTCTCTAGTCTAACTCCCGTCTCCAGCGCTCATTCACTTCTACAATGTCCATTTAATATGTGTTGTTAAACCCGTATACTGTCATGATCTGGTTGATTGGGAGGCTGCTCCTCCCAATCTTGACCAATCTGTTGTTGCTATTGTGCGACCGGGTCTCGTCCACCTGGGTAGGGCCCTGCCCGGGTAGCGCCCGATACCATTACTAGGCACCATGTTCATCCTTACATTGCCTTCCGGTCCGGAGCAATGCCGCCAGGCCAGTTCACAGGCCCCCCGGGCATTGATGCCATTGGTTTGGATTTGGTTGTTTGGGTATGGGGTTATCATTCCTCTGTTTGGGGGAGGGATGTGAGAGGGGGTGGGTACTGTTGGGTTTTATGTTAAAAAAGGCTTGGTATTCACGGAAGAGGTGGTGCATGGGGCAGTATGGATCTGACGCTGTTGCAGGTCTAATCACTCGATGAACCGACCATGGGGGTTACCACCCTATTCACCCGCAACTGCTAATAAACACCCCTAATCTGCTGAAGGAGGACACCTTGACATTCATGAGCTGGAATGTGCGACGCCTAGGAAACTATAAGGAAATGAGACAATTACAGCTTCAGGCCAAACGACACAGGGCCAAAATCCTGTTCTTGCAAGAAACACATGCCTGCACCGAGTTCTGTGAGAAATTCGCCAAAATGTGGGGCCCTCAAAGATACTACACTAATTACTCCACCCAAAGCTGTGGGGTTATGACCCTAATTCATAGGAGCCTAAGGTTTAATCCCATAGCTACACTGATCAACCCCCAGGGCAGCTATGTTCTACTCCATGGTACCCTACAAAATAACGAGGTGGTCCTGTTAAAAATCTATGGCCCTAATATCGATGATCCGGAATTCTATTTACACCTCATGTCCCTCCTTGACAGTTTCCCGCTGTTACCAATCCTCTGGGGAGGTGATTTTAACACGATATTCGACGTGGACCTGGACAGATCCGGCTCCAGACCCCGCCAACTCTCCAAGGCTGCCTACACTACTTTATTATCTCTCCCCTGACTGGCCCCGGTGGATGCATGGAGGCTTCTCAACCCCGACTCGCGCTCCTACTCCTTTTACTCTTCGGTGCACGACGTCTACTCCCGAATTGACAGATGGCTAGTGTCTGACATTCTGGTAAGAAATATATCCCGCTTAACGATCTTGCCCAGAACTCTCTCTGATCATTCACCAGTGACTATTACCCTGTGGTGGGGCCCGGATCGCGACCGAACCACACGCTGGAGAATGAAACCTCATTCCCTTCTCGACCCTGTCTTCAGCTTCGAGCTTGAGACGACAATCGAGCAGTTTTTTTAGTTCAATACCAACACAGTGTCTCCGCAGGCCACCCTTTGGGAGTCTTCAAAGCCTATATTAGAGGTATCGCCCTGTCCAAAGAAAATGGCATTCTTAAAACAATTTGCAAAGATATTGCCGAGAGTGAGGCTATGCTGTCTGCACTGGAAGACCAATGCTCGTTACATCAAACCCCTGAAATCCTAGCATCAATCGGTACGGAACTCGACACCTTCCGCTCTCTTGCGGACCGTGAACTGAGGTTTCTGGACAGCCCGGGCCTTGCGAGGAAATACGGCGAGGGCGAACGCCCAGGCCGCCTCCTGGCCAGGCTCCTCCGCTGAGAGTTTGGCGCCCCGCCCATCTCTGGAATTGAAAGACCTGATGGCACCCTGGCCATGACACTGCAAGATATAAACTCCAAATTTCTTTCCTTCTACGAATCCCTATATGCTAATGCAGACAGTGTCCTTACATTGGAGATTGACTCCTATTTAGATAATCTTCCTCTCTTGATCCTTTCCCCCGAGACCATCGGCTCCCTTGAGAATCCATTTACCCCCGAGGAATTCTCAGCCGCTATAGACTCACTCTCCTCAGGCAAATCCCCAGACTCATACGGCATTCCCGTTGAATTCTACAAACAATTTAAATCTCTCCTGCTCCCTCGCTTAATGGCCCTATGGGAGGAATCAGTGGGAACAGGTCAGTTCCCCCCTTCGCTCCAAGAAGCCACCATAACTGTTTTGCTAAAACCCGGTAAACCCCCCACTAAATGCGGCTCCTACCACCCACTTTCACTTATCAACGGGGACGTCAAAATCTATGCCAAACTGCTAGCCCTACGCCTTGTCCCCTACATGCCACATATTATTCACCCTGATCAAGCGGGATTTATCCTGGGACGCTCCACCTCCTTGAACTTGAACATCCTCGAACACCCTATCACTCCATCCCCAATGAGATGTCTTTTCCATGACTTCCCCGAACTCAGCCGAGGCTCCAGGAAACTGGCCGGCCTCTGTATGCTACTTGCAGAACGTTCCATCTTACTCTGCTGGCTCCGGCCTACCACACCTACCCATGCAAAGTGGCTCAGGGCGGTCACTTGGGCCTCAGACACCGAAGAATCCTGGGCTGCACAACAGTCTGCCCACTCAAGACCTAGGGATATCTGGTTAAAGTTTCGTTCCTACTAACTCTGCTTCAGTTCCTGCATCTCCAGCTCTCTCCCCACACCATTCTTACTCCTCCCCCTACATTGTCTCCCTTCCAGCCCCACTCCAGCCTCGGATAAACTCCTTATGTGTGTGAACCGGTTCTTGTATTGGCTTTATACGTCTGTAATGCCTGCAATGCTCTGATTGTATATGCCTTGTATGTAACTTGCCTGTTCTTGTGTCTCCAAGCTAAATAAATAAAAGTTTTTAAAAAAGAAAACTCTTTGTTCCTGATGCTTTTAGGATGACCTACTGATCACGTCAAGAGATTGCATGTTTGTCCCTGATGATTCTAGGATGACCTGAATATTACTTCAAGAGCATTGCCATGAAACATGTTTGTTCTTGATGATTTGGGGATGACTTACTGATTACTTCAGAACATCAGAGTTTGTAGGATGATATGCGGACCAATACAGATTTTCTGCTTTTGCTTAGTTGCATTTATGCTGAATGATCCCCCACTGTGGCAAGTGTAAAGCTTGAGACTATGTTGAGCCAAAGTGGAAGCCAGAGGCTTAAACATAGCATGCACCCGTGAGAATCCTTTGCCATCCCAGTCAAAAGCAGGCACCCATCACCCTCTCAATCCCCAATGTGGCATGGATAAAGCCTGAGACTATGTTGGGCCAAAGTGGAAGAAAGAGGCCTAAACATAGCATGCACCCACTGGGTGAGAATCCTTTGCCATCCCAGTCAAAAGCAGGAACCCAGCACCCTCACAATCAATACATTTCCATGCTGACTTGTTAGGTAAGAATTGATGTTGTCCCACTGTTTGAGACTACACAACGCTTATCTGCTTGGTATTAGGTAAGCCCACCTTTTGGTATAGGGTTGAACTACAAAGGTTGGCAGTGTGACTGAGCAGCCAGGCCTATCTCAAGAGGGATAACTGTGAGCTGTAGAGCTGTACAAATGAAATCTGTAAATACAAGTAGCCAAGTAACACTTACACTCAAGGTTTCAGTTATAAATAGTTATTTATTTAATTAACATCATTTTTTAAATAAGCGTTCTTTAGAAAGGCAATTCATGTAACAATGTAAATATACTTTTAAATTACTTTTCAGAATCTGAGCAAGTTAGTGGATAATCTCTGGATATGCTTCATACACAATTGCTACACCGTGGGGTGACTTCAATCACAAGGACAGTAATGGCATTTATATATCACACTAGTTATCATTTGCAGATTCTGAGGTTGCAGAAAGGAAAGGTTTAAGGAAGGAAAAAGGTTAAACAGGTTCTCAGTATACATGAGGACAACTAAATCTTCCAATGAAATCTAGACAAGCCTTTCCCAGCAGTAACAGTCTAAGACAAGTTACCACCTATGAGGGACAAACCATATCAGAGTCAGTGGGCTAGAAGAGTCTGCAGGGACCCAGGACAACCAAAGTCAATTTGAAACAGTCTATGGAGCTGAGGCACTTCTTAGAATCAAATGTCTTGCACAAAGTTACAGAGTTTGTTAGAAAATCACTTGTATGGTCACACGCTGTAAAACCAGAGTTGGAATCAACTCTGAAGTAAGCCACTGCAATTCCCAACTGAGTAAAACAAGGCCACAAGACAGTGAGGCAAGTACCCCAAGTCTAAACAGTACCTCCGGTTTGAAGAAGAGTGGTCCAGTTGGCTTCTGCCCTGCTACAGCGTAGCAGACCCAGTGTTCCTGAGCCTTAGTCGTGGGGACAAGAGGGAGGGCATCTGTAGCGCTCCTTGGGTTGGAACTTCGAAGGTCGTTGGCGGCTACGGGGTCTTCTCGGTTCAGCGGCACTTTGCGGTTTCAGCGTTTAGTAAACAGCACTGTTGCGGATCTCTTGTAACGGTTGGGCTTCCTTCACTCCCAGGGACTGGTGAGAGGACTCTAGCTCTGGTCGTCCTACTTCTGGAGGGTCCTTAGGAGACTCCTGGAGCTTCTAGCCAGATTTCAGACATTTCACTCGACTACAGATTACTCAACCCCTGGCACTTGGTTCTTGCAGTAATGAAGAAGTACAGCCAGACAGGGAAGATGGTCCCACTAACCCAAGGCGAGAAGTCCATTCCGGAGCTTCTCTGTCTGAAAAGGGAGTTTCAGCACAGCAGCAGGGCTTCACTGGGCAATTCAATGGTCCAGGAGGATGCAGCAAGCTTTGTTCACGGTTTCTTCGTCGGGTGTTTCTCCCAGTGGTCGACTCTGCCTCTAGTCCCAAAACCCTCACCTTTTAAGCAGGTTTCTCCCATTCATGCACAGCCTAGGCTGTCAATCACACATCAGGGTTGCTGTCCTGAAAGGACAGCCAGCCAGCCATTCAGGACTGGTTGCATTCAGGCATTCCTAGAGACAAAGGACAGGGGAGTTTCGGGACCCTCTCTCACATCCTGTCCTTCCAGACACACTGGAGCCAGAGGCAGGATTTAGGGCTGAAGTGCACCAAAGGCAAGACAAACAAAGGGCTTCAATCTGTTTGACGCACAGAGTAAAACCCAAGAAAGACCCCACAAACAGAAAATGGCAAAAAAAGAAGACAGGGGCCGTTTTGATAAAATGGTCACCCCTGTGTGCTATACTGCAGCTGAGGGTTCAGCCTACGGTAGAAAAGCACAATGGTAGGAAAAAATTAAACCACTGCCACTAGTCATTTAAAAGTAGGGAGGGCAACATACAAATGTTACATGAGAATGTAGGAAAAGGGGCGTCTAGGTAACCCTCCAGCACTCCACATAAAATGGTGTGTCCTGGACCCACTGTAAAGACTGCAGGGGGGGTCTGTACTTCTGCTCTGTATATGGTAGAGGGGAGGCACAGAGGACCCCAGCCAAGATTCTCTATTATTGGTAACGTAGTCGAGCAATGAAGGCCTAGCTTCTCAGGAGGTGATGCAGGCTAGTTCATAAGTACAGGGTAGTCCCCAAGCCCCCACAAAGGAATGTCCACACACTGTATTAGTTAAAACACAGTCTTCATATAATTAAGTTCAAGGTTAAATACAATCACAATAACTCACTTTGTGCTTAGTTAATCTATAATGGCAAATATATACAATTCTAAGTGGTACTACAATTATTATTAGATTCCATTAAAGTGCATCAACTGTACTCTGGTTAAATGTCACACAAATCACTTAATAAAAAGGTAACCAACAATAGACATAGGAGGAAAGCAGTTGGTTAGAACAATTGACAATACTGGCCCCTACCACTAGACACAGTTCTGTGTGGAGATCCCCCACCCGGGCAACCTGTAAAGTAAAGATATCTCACAAGCCCAGTCCATGTATTGTTCTAGAAGTCTTATTTCCTTCTAAGATAGGTCTACAACCCCAATGTACCTGGAATAGCAGAGTTCATCGTCTGGTCGTCGACGGATCCTTCTCGAGCGGCTCCCTTTAAGGCAGGAGCCGCAGATCATCGAGATCCCGTGAGGAAAAGGGTTGAACGACGATGAGGCAGTGGCAGCTTTGTTCCTAGCGGAGCTCATCGACGACGGAGTGTTGGCGTCCTGTAAGGAAGAGGCGTGCGGGGCACCTCGATGATGATAGTTCAGGACCGCAAAGAGATTGTGAAGAACTGTGGCCCAGCAAGGGCGTTGAGTCGTCCGGCGTCTGTACAGTCAGGTGGCGAAAAACCCACTGGCAAATGCGTCTACAGCCTCGACTTTTTCTGGTGGGACAAATCGGTCGACGGTGCAGGTGAGAGCGTCCTTGGATCAAACGTTACTTAGTTACTTAGGCAAAGGGAGCACGGCAACAGTGGTCAGTGACAGTGATGAACAACAGTGTCCGGGCACTTATCCTTGTGATTCTGCGGCGGTCCCCGTCTCTAGTCGGCAGCCTGTCGCAGGTCTGTCTACCAGGGAGCTTTGGCAAAGATCAGTTGGTGCACGATGGTCCCTCGTAGCTCGGGAAGAGGGCGCCTAACTAGGTCCTCTCTGGGTCAGTCCTTGGAGGCACAGCAGCTTTCAGATCGACGAAGTAGAGCAGCGGTAAGACTTCTCTTCCAGTAGGGCTTCAAGGTTAAGCTTCAGTCTCAACTCCAGTTTCTCTTCAGCTTCTGAACACGAACTCTAGCAGTGAGAGGCCCCCAGATATACTAGTTGATCTCCCATTCATTCTGCTGGGTCACACTCTGGCAACCAATCGGTCAGAAGGGCATTCATGCAGGCAGGCAGCCAGCCAATCAGGTGCATAGTGCATTCAAGCCATTCACTTCCCTCCAGACACTCACAACAAGTTATGTGAATTGGGACAAGTACCCAGCCATTCAACACTCCACCTTGCATTCATACCAGTTTCGGGCAGGGCTGTCTCAGTCATTGTGCCGAACACCAGAAACTAGACACCCACAACAAGAAGTGCGTATTGGTCACACACTCCATTCACCCAAGTCCCACCCACAGGGTGTACCCACAACATACAGTCACTGGGAAGGCTCCAGCCAGTCTGGCCTGGACTTCACAACAACACCATATATGGAACTTCCACCCAACAATCAGTCAGGGGGAAGGGACAGAGCCAGGGCTTCCCATGACTTTGGGAAAACAAGGTAACAGGCAATAGAAAGCAAGCGGCCACAGAGGCCATCGTGTTTCCTATCAGGAATCAAATCAACTGATTCCAATGCCAGGGCCTGGGTATCCCAAAATGGAGGATAAGAGCACCTGTCAAATTCTACACGGAGGTGCCACTAGCCCATACCCTGCTTTGTGGGCCACACAAAAGGTGCCCAAGAACATACACTAGGGGCACAGGGTTCCACCCCCACCCACGGGTGTCATAAGGGTATCCCATGGGTCTGTACACCAAGCCAAAAACAGGAAGAGCTGCACTGCCAGGAATCCCACATGGACACTAGGGCAGAAACAATACAGAACACAAATGAAAAAGGACAAGGACAGGGAGGCCCTGTCCCTCCAATGCATTTCCAGCGTCACACCCACAATGAGAAAAAGTAAAGTCATTTTCACTTTACTATTCTTGGAAACAGTAGTTCACACAAGAAAAGATATTTTAAACCTTATGAGAAATCTATAGATTTTCTCAGTGACACTGCACTGAAGTTGATGTGTGTCACCATGCAAAAAGTAGATGCATATGGAGTTTGTCAGACTCCCAAAACAGTGAAAACACATAATCCAAAAGGTCAAAACACATGATGCAGTGGGAAAAGGGTCTCACTCGCTCCAGGGTTAAAATTAAAAAAAGTCCTACAGTCCAGCAAAAGAGCTGGGGGTCTCTAAGGTTGAAGGGAATTAGCACAGAAATGAGAGTTCTCCCTAACATGACTGCACCAATATATGCCAGTATTCATATGCACTCCTTCACACAATATTCACGTTTGCTTTGCGCAAAATCCAATAATCAAGAACCATAACGAAAAGTACCTCCAGGATAAAAAAAATCAAAAGAAAAGAATCCAAAAAAGAAAGAAGCAATAAACAAACGGAACCACAAAGTCCCATCAACTACCCACAACCTACCAAATACAAGCAACAACAAACCACAAACAGCAAAGACTAAACCCAAAAGACCATGAAAAACACCAATCGAAAGAGGACGCCCTCTAAGGAACACAACCCACGCATCATGCCTCGCCACAAGAAAGACTAAGAAGCCAGAAGAGACAACAGAAATAATAAGAAATCACAAACCACTCGGGACCAGCATGATCCCACAACCCCAAAAAACTCGACAAACATCTGAGATGGCCCAAGAAGACATACAAATAACAGAGCAAAGACAGACTAATGCTCGCTACCTGTCCACATACGACAACGTGGTAAACAAAAACAGCACACCAACAATGAACCGACAGCCAACAAGCTTCACAAATACAGACCCAACCAGGACTCCAAACGGATGACAACTAATAAACCATCCCAACCCGGTCTCCACCATGGACAATACCCCAACCAGAACAAAGAACAAATTGGAAACCATCACACTCACTCTACACCCCCTATATCACCAAGACTGGAACAACAGAGGGGTAGCTACCCTATTTACTGCCCGGAAACAAACAACCCCGCCATAAACCTTATCGGTCTACTCGACAAAGAGACTGACCAACAAAGAACCACCCCACCTGTTAAGATGGATTTCTGAACTCTGTCCTGGAGGGGCAGAGGTTCAGAAGGCCAGCCTAGTTTCTTGGAACAGGGTAACCTCTGGACAAGCCATACCAATCAGGGTAGCGATCGCGGCGGTCAAGACTAGGGCTCAAGAGGGGTGAGGGTGACTGAAAGCCCGCAATGAGCACACAAAGCAAGGACACTTACAAATTACTCCAAGCAGGTGTTATATTAAAAATATAGACACATTTATTACAAGGCCTTTGTAACATTGACCGTAGCGAGAAATCACAATAAAACTCAAGTAAACCAACTCAATATATATACAAATACAAACGAGTCTAACGAGTTAGACGCACGAAATGTGTAGACCACCTAGATGGGGAGGAAAACAGGCAGTGCGAATAATAATTAGACCCAGTCCGCCTTCAGAGGCACCTAACTAAAAGGAAGTCCAAGCCCTACGAAGAGTGGAGCCTTGAGCTCAAAAGTCCCTGCACACGCTGGTGCCAACGGGCAAAAGGGGAGTCTCTTTGAGGGAATCAGGCAGTTTAGTTCGATGAACAAATGAAGATGAACAGAGCTCCGCGACTCAAGCGCAGCCTCCACTGTGGGCAGAAGCAGAGCGTGAGTACGGAAAGGCGTGCTGTTAGACACAGCGGGGAAAAGCTATGGGCTCCTGCAGGAGGGCGACCAGTTCCTAGCGATGCTACTCACCGGTCCCCGATGCAGGCAGACCCAGGCTTCTCCGCGTCAGTTTCAATGCTGGCAGGTTCAGATACGAGCAGGGGACGTCTCAGCGTCGTGTAGATTCCGCAGCAGCAGAAGTTAGAGTTGAGGATGTCCCAAACGCAGTGAACCCGCACAGTTTGTTACCACAGCAGGGCAACGGAGCGGCCGTGTGTATTTCAGCCCAATGTACACTACTCACTTCAGACCTGGGAACGCCAAGTGTACGAATCGTGTGAGAGTGACAAGGACTCATAATACAACACAACCTGACGGCGGTTACAGAGCAAGACTCCTGGGTAGGCTGGTCAGTCTGATGGATGGCCCAGAGACACTTCCGAAGGCTTACGTGCAGGAGATGGTGAAGATGCCGAGAATAGTTGTTCCCACTATTCCAAGGGGTCGAAGTACCAGTACAGGCCTTCTCGATCGATCAGAGGTAGAAAGGGTTTCACAAAGCGACAGCAATGCAGAAGAGCAGTCCTTCAGCGGGTCACCAGCGATTCCTCAGTTCAGCCTCGTAGTTGCAGGATACTTGGCTCCTGTATTCCTTCGTTCGTGAGAACTCAGGAGATCGACATGGTAGTGGTGTTTCCAGCCCCCTCTTATCCATGGTTCCCTTTGCGCCAAAACGGAAGGGACCCAATGGGAGATCTGCTTACAAAACACTCACACCATACGTGGACCTATCACGGACCACGGATGTCCCAGGCATTCACGACACACTAGACTCTCTGGCACCCAGGATGTGTATTGGGACCAGACATCCCAGCCCACATCCTGGAGCACCCACAAGACCTGTAGAAGCCCGCGAAAGCATCTGTGTTTCGCGGGAAAGTACATGGCCAAATAAGGAAGGCCCCGGGTCGGCTTGACCTGGGGAAGGTGAAGGGGGCAAGACGGTCAGCGGACAGGACAAAGAGCCTCGTGGTCTGGCCATTTTGGGAGCCAGGCCACCATTTTGGGCTAAGCGCGAGAAACGCGCTTAAACGCCAAAAGGAGCTCAAAAACACAAAGAAACGATCGTTGCCACCAGTCCCGTCCATGATTCACTTGCACCGTTCATTAACAATCCAAAGAGAGTATCTAGGGCCTGTAGAAGACTAGAGACCCAAGAGAGAAGTAACTTAGCTTACAGTGCCCTCTTGTGTCATGTTGCGCGAAAGCTGCAACATGATAAAAGAACTACGGAAAACGTTTCCCGGTACTGACTGTCTTAAGGGCATGTCAGTTTCCCCGTAAGAATGGAGCGAAAGCCCAGAGGAGTGCGGCAGAAGACTGCACTTCGCTGGCAAAGTCTAGATCCTGGTGAAAACAACAGCAAAATCCTTAGGGGTTGCCACATGGAAGGAAAACTACCCACAATTAAGAAATCTTTCCTAACACCACCCAAAAGACTCAACTGGGAAAAACCCACCTGGAACAGAAACCCAACCAACAACACACCGGTCAGAACAAGCAACACTAACAACAACACAAAAGGGAAATCCAGCAAACTACACTGCAGCCTCCTCAACATTAGATCCATGGCAAAACACTCAACAGAAACCAATGACCTAAGCGAAGGGGGCACAGATGTGCTCTTCCTTACAGAAACCTGGCTATCAGACGACCATCGCGAACGAAGCAATATCCAACAATTATAAATGAATACACACCAACAAAGAAAACGAAGAGGAGGTGGAATCGCAATTATACACAAAAAACACTCCTGAGCATCTCGAATCATCACAACCAACGCAAAAGACTATGAATCCCTCCTAATCAAGATACAACTCAACGACCAATCCAACATAGTATTACTACTGACCTACAGACCATCTTCTTACAACCCCAACTTTGCAACAAAACTAGCAGACAAGGACGCCATGCTATCAACCCACCACAACAACCTAGGAGAAAGAGATCCCACTGATACAAACATAGATACAACAGAAGACACACTCAACAATTGGATCACCACGGCCATTGACCAATTAGTACCAGCTAAAACATTCAAAGCAACACCATAAAAAGTGGCAGCAAAATGGTTCACAGAAGAACTGAAAAAACACCAAAAAAACAACCGCAAAATGGAAACAACTGGAGAGAACAATACACCAGACAAGACTAAATAAAATACAAAAGACAACTCAAACTGTGCAAAGCAAGTCCTCAAAGCAAAAAAAAAAAAAAAAACACATACTACTACGCCACAAGAATCGCCAAACAATTCACAGAAAGAACTCCATCACCCCTACACAAACACTTTGTGAAAGTCACACCAGAGCAGGGTCTGTGTAGTAGCTGCACAGCAGGTACTGCATCTGCGAGCATCGCAGAGCCTGAACCATAACGTAAATGAGCTTCTATAGAGTGTCTATCATACCTGCCTAACCTCTGGATTTTTCCCGGAGGCTCAGGAATTTTAACAATTTCTCTGGGTCTCCGGGAAAGATCCTGGAATCTCAGGGATTTTGGTGGGGGACAGCTTTCACAGATTGCTTTTTTTTTTTGTTATGCCACCGCGGCTCCCTGCCCAAGTGTGGCTTTGTCTCTGCAGCAATGACTGTAATGTTTCCGCCACATTGGCAAAAAGAATGCAGGTGAAGCAAAATAACGCGCGTTTATTTTGCTTCACCTTTCATTTCACTTTTTTGCCGACTTTCAGTGCTCAATGCAAACGCGCGTTTCTTTTGCTTTCGTTCTTTCTGCCCAGGTTAGGGTGGACTCATCCCCATTGAACCACAGCCATCAGCTTTGCAGGCAGGACAACTCACCACTGCACTACATAACCTGATGAAAAACAACTACGATGAAATGTCCAATTTCGGTACTGCAAAATTCAAGGAAAACCTTTGTGTTGATTCTTGGAGTTTATATGTGCACATTTTAACGTGTTGACTTTATGGAAGGCGAATGCCTTTTGTTCTATGCAACGTGGGTGGTTGTGAAAAGGCAATTTAATGAAATGTACATATTTCAATTTGAACTGCAAATTTCTGACGTCACATCACATTACAAAGTTTACCTTTTTGACATGTGGGCGGAGTCATGCGAAAACGGGCGGAGTTGTGTGACTGTGGGCGGGGCATACATCTCAGGAATTTTGACTTTCAAATGTAGGCAGGTATGGTGTCTATGCCAACAACAGGCTGCCCCGTGTAATTTCAAAACCATATGTTTAGAAAATCACGCACTTCCAATATTTAATTTAAACAAGTGATAAGTACAATACAGGGACTTACAGCTTCAACGTGCATTCCTAGATGTTACAAAAGGGCTCCTCTTAACAATATAACAGCAAAGGGGTGAGAACGTCTAAGTTAATGGCTGCTAAAAGAAATGCATATAAAATTCACTACAAGAGCTGGATCGCATGCACTCACCTGACGCTGCCTGGAAACTGGATATGAGCGTTTCGTAAAGGGTAGGGTCTAGTTCCCACTCGAGAAACGGACAATAGCAAGGCCCTCCTCCACTTCATCACGTGGGCTGCACTGCATCACGTGGGCTTCAACGTCCGCTTCATCACGTGGCTGCTCTGCATCACGTGGTTTTGAGCGTTCACGTCTTCATCATTTTTGCACGCGCTGGAAGGCAAGGCTGTGCGAGAGCGATTCCTCCTTTGCAAAGCACATTTCATGTCGTTGATTGTTATTTGGTTTCTGCTAAGTCTTAAAGTTTTCTTTTGCTTATTATTATTTTAATGCAGAGCGCCAATATTGGGAAGGGAGTATTTCTGTGTATTGTGGTGGTCTATAATGTGCATCAGGTGTGAGATTTACTCAAAATAAAGGTGGATTCCATTTACTCAAAATAAAGGCGGATTCCGGGTTTTTTTCTCGTTATTTCAGTGTATTTTTGGGATATGTAACGTGCATCACAGGGGTGAGGCAATATTGGGGAAGGGGTAGTGTGTATTTTTGGGGTTTGTAATGTGCATTGGTTGAGATTTACTTAAAGTACAGGTGGATTCAGTTCGTTTTGGGGTTTTCTCATGCAGATGTGTGACTTGTGTTTTATGGAGTGGGGATGGGCACAGTGCGTCCCTCCTTTCCCATACTTGCCAACCCTACAGATTTAGGCAGTAGGCTACAGCTTTTTAAGCAGTCCTACCACCTACAGATTTGTGTGACAGATCCTACTGCTTTTCACAGTGGGAGGTAATTTATGTGACTTTAAAGCAGGCTGCAGGACAAATACACTGACCTGACAGCTACGTGATTCTGTCCTGTACTCTTGCCAGTACAACCCTTACGTGAACCACCAGTGAAGGCAAGTGGCAGAGCATAACACCATCATATAGCATCTGCCTATCAGACTGAGAGGGGTATCTGTCTCCATGGCATTCAGTGTTCAACTTGCACTGCAGGAATACATATCTATTCCCCAGGCTGCTGCTGCTAGAGAGCAGTGGCAAACGTTGCCTACCAGCTCTGTGTGATTACCTTCTGTGTAATTGCATTTGGTGTTAACTTACCATTTAGAATGATACATTTTTAACATTTGAACATCTTTCCATGTTGTGCTGTTTGATGGGTTGTGTATTTTAGAATACTTCAATGGTGCCAACAATGTATGTTTTGTATTTTCTTGTGATGTCATTGTTATGCAAATTATTATTTTTGAAACTTGAAAAATCCTACATCTTTTTGGTCACAGAATGTTGGCAAGTATGCTTTCCCAATGGGACTTCCACTGTACCAGCGAACAGTTATCCTCCGGCTGGAGGGGGTTGGAGAATTTGGTATGTGTAGCAGCTGGTATATGGGTCTTATGCAGACCGACGCATTTGGGTACGAATTTTTAGCATAACTGTTCAGTTATTTATTTATTCTGCACGGGGGTCGATTTGGCATTCCCCGGGGAGGGGATTTTTCATTTACCCCTTTGCAATGTGTGGAAGAGAAGGCTAAACGGAGGCTTTGTATTGCTTTCATTATCAATCACACATTTAAAGTCCCTACGAGACCCAATAGCATTGTGTGTTTGTTTAAAAGTTTGCAGATACTTTCTGAAATGCCTTTACGGGTTACGTCGTCATGACGTTTTCACATGGGACGTCTAAGTGCGTAGGTAGGAAGAGGATTACTGAGGAAGGAGCGATCCATGCCGTGCACGGGTAGGTATTTATTTTTTATTGCGCATTATTCATCACAGAGAAGTGCCAGGTATATTTAATAATGATCTTTTTATTTATATTGCGCTCATACACAGGTGTTTCAGAGCGCGGCAAGGGAGGGGAAAGGGGGAGAACAAAACCCTGATGGGTTTGTTTTTCCTATTTTGATTTTAGTTGCACTCCTATTTTGATTTTAGTTGCACCAATAGCAGATCTTTGTGTGTCTTCTTGGCTGGTATCCCCACCCACCCCCAAAGAGAAGTGGCTTATGGCCGTGCCGCACACGCCGAGAGAATTTCAGGGCAGATTCGGCTGGCAGCAGCAGGTCGGGTTGTACCGCCATCTTCACCCTTGTCCAGTGTTGGAAATTGAAAAAATTTGGTGGGGGGGGGTCCCACAAGGGCCGGAGTGGGGGTGGAGTTGAGGGGCGTGCCCAAAGAGGCGGGGTTTGGGGGCGGAGCTGGCAGTTGACCTCCGATCAAAGGAAATGTCCTAAATAATAGTTTAAAACAACGCAATTTCTTTCATACCGCTTCTTTTCCAAACTATATATCAATTCCACTTTAAACCACTTCCCTGGCACTGGCAATGAGTTACTTCACTATGCGAATAATAGTTTTGACCAGTGTTGCTGAGTAAATATTCTTTAAAATGCACAATTTGCATCCCATTTTATAAAAACTCCTCGTTGGGTACTATTCAAACAGGGTCAGAAAAGGAATGAATTGCCATTTACAACTATGGGCCACTTTTTTATTGGTGCCCGAGACAATTTTATGGCCAGTCCGACCGCACATGTACACGGTAGCAAACCATACCAGCCATCTGTGCACCTAAACTACCAACAGCAATGTTAGTGTAAACTGTGATCTGAGCTCATACAGAGGATTAGTTTAAGCAGACTGTGACAGAATCATTAAGAAGAGCAATTACTCTAGCTAATGGTGAAAAAGCAGATAATCTGTGGGGAAATCCTGGTTTAAACCGAGGGATTGTCCTGCAACCTCATTCTTAAAACCTGCTGATTTCTGTTCGCCATAAACAACGTTTATTTTTACTTGAACCACACCTGGCACAGCTCCTGCAGCTCCCCTCTGAAAGCAGTTGGGTGGCTGCATCGTGGGGGATAGTTTCAATGGTAATGGGGGTATTTATTCATGCAATGTTTGAAGGCTACCTGTGTATATATTTTTTTTAATGCAATGTTTGTTGGATACAAGTATCCGACAAACATTGCATAAATAAATGAATAATCCGGGTCCATGTATCCGACAAACATTGCATAAATAAACTGGGTCGTGGCTGGGGACTGTAACTTCCTCTGGTGACCCTGTGCACCCTGCACAGGGTCACCAGAGGAAGTTAGTTTTTCCTGCAGCTGTGACCTGTATCAAAGTCCTGCTGTGTACACGTAGGGGGGCGGAGCCATCAGAGGGCTCATGGCAGCAATGAGCTGCTCCGCCCCCCTACTGCGTTTTGCCGCGAGCGCTTTCTTTTTCTTTCTTTTCCAAAGTAACCCATCGCAGAGCATGGATTTTGGGTTTGCGGCGACTGACTCTGGCCGGATCCGGCAATACATCTGGTGCCGGATCTCTGATCCGACGAGAGCCGGCCCCATGACCAGCGCTGCCGTTATCTGCGCAACACAGCTTTCACTGTTAAAACGGTAATGAGCTCACTACAAGGGCATGCAGTTCCCTTGGTATGATTTCTGTAACTTTACTGCCTTTACGAGGTGAGGGGTTCTGAACATTGCAGGGAGATGTGCCTGATTTTACCGCTCAGTGCTGCCAGGCAGTGCATTGGGCTGTACCGGCCAGGGTCTGTACCACAATATGTCTTTCTTGACCCGCACCCCCATATTTCTTTCTTTCTGTATAGGGCCGATTTCCTTCATTTCCCTGTGACTTCCTTGATTTACCTGCGTTGTCTCACGGACTAGGTGCCTGCTGCTTTGCTAGTATACAGTGAAAATGCAAACTCCTATGTATTTGTTACACCCCGACATTCGCCTCATCACACTTCCTGGTGTCTGCCCCATGTCCCCCCCCGGCCTCCCGCGTTAACAAGGACAGTTGGGGAGCTCTATGTAAAGCCAGAAAGAGGAACAAGAAAGTGGTTGCTCTTCATAAGGGGCTACGGCGCTGTCATGCACCATTTTTCTCACGGTGGCAGCTGCCATGGAGAATAGCTGCAATAAACTACATTTCCCAGAAAACCTGACATGGGTTGTAGTTTCCGGCATTAATACGGGAGCCTCGTTTTCGATTATGTTCCACCTCCTTGTTGTATTTAACCTACGGCGGTCTTCAGAACACCGCTTCTGTTTATAGTTGCAGCTGGCATTTCTCTGAAGTGCTACTTTCTGTGCCTTAATTCCGGAAGTCTCCAGTTTTCTCCGTGTACCGACCTTGCCTGCACACAGACTCCTAAATCTTGATTCTGCCTTGGTTTTGTTTGCTGACCGCTCGTGTATCGGACCCTTTGCCTGTTCCTGGATTGTGATTTGGTTTTGTTTGCTGTCCGCTCGTGTACCAGACCTTTTGCCTGCTCCTGGATCCCTGGTTTATGACTTTGCTACAGTTGCTTCCTGTATGAATACCATCTCTCACTTGTCCACTGACTCTTGAGCCCATTCCTCTGAGTGTTTGCCTTCTCCTGGGGAATAACACTGGTAAGGCCAATTCTTCATTTTGGAATCCTGTTTTTTCATCGAACTGTTACCCCATCTTTGGATTACTTTGTTTCATTTCTAAAGTGCATTTTGGAACGCTCTGCTGTGCTGCACCATCCCGAAACCAGTGCGACCCTTGTTCCGTCCGGGGATAGCTATCGTACTAACCTTCCTTCTTTTTTGTTTTATACTTTCGTTGTTGCCCAGGATTCTTTGCACTATTCTCACCTCCACCAGTGGTAAAGTATTATTCCTTGATTACCATCATTGGGCATTTTTCACATTTAACTGGTACCTAAAGTCTCTTCTGCTTTATAGGTTGCTCCAGGCCCTTTTTTTTATGGCATAAGGGGAACTTACTCAGGTACTCTATTAAGGGTAATGGTTTTGGGGAAAGCCAGGGTTGATTCCGCTAGAATATTCATCTCTTGTCTTTTCTTTACAGCTGGGTCCGTGGCGGTGTGTTCTCCCCGCTCTTTTGATTGATCGGTCCCCTTGTCTGTACAGTTCAGCAGGTGGTCATATCAGTTTAAAGAGTTCATTCCCTCACAGGGAGGAGGCTCGGGTGGAGGCTCCAACCCGTGCTCTTCAAGCAAATACCCAGCACAAGAGGACCGGTCTGTTTTTTACGCACTCCCCATACCGGTGAGTAACAGTAGTCTTGCCAGCAAGATAACAATGAGTATTTAGCCCTAACAAATAGCCATACTGTAGGCAGAGGTCTTCAATCTGTGGGGCGTGTGATCCAGGACAGCGAGAAAAGAGAAAATACATGCTCAGTCAGTGCAACGTGATGAGGGTGCTGGAAATAAATGCAGCCTGGACATGCACTTTCCTGAATTCGGATTGCGTGTCCAAGCTGCATTGTTGCTTCCTGCTGGTGATGCCAGCGTCTTATTGCCTGGTAAGGGATGCCGCTTCTCGGCTCAGACTGCCACACCACAGTTGGAGGGAGTGCCGGGAAACAAGCCTTTCAGGCCTTTGTCGGTCCCTCTGCTTCCCTCTCCCCCTTTGGACCCACGAAGACTAACGCACGAGGAAAGGTGAGCAAGGGGGCTCGATCACTGCAATGCTGGTTCCCCCTGCGCCCTTCTCCCTCTGTGCCCCCACCTTGCTTGGCCATGGGGGAAGAAGAGGCGAGCGGCGACGGAAGCACACATTGCCAGTGCTGTATGATATCCAGCTCCCCCACAGCAGATTGCTGGCTCTCCAGCAATCTGCCGTGGGGTAACCAGATATCGTACAACACCGGTCCCCCCTGCTTTGGCTGTCCCTGTGCCTCTGCAACCCTGTGGTCCATGGGACAGCGCTGGCTGGGTCTGAGATCAGGCCTCAGATGTCTGGCCAGATCTCGGGACCTGGCCTGCCTCAGCCATGACCAGGCTTTATCAAGCCCCCAGCTTTGCAGAGGGAAGCTGGGGGCTCGGTGACCTAATCTAAGCAGTGCTCGTTTCCCCAGCCATTTTTTCTGTCCTGAAAGGGACACCACGGAAATCAATGGGCCATGAACATCACAGTGGCGGGGAGGGGTGTGGTCACTGTTGAAAGCAGGCATTCTACATGCTGGACACATTATTGTTCAAATGTGCGTTTTACACATTCAAAGGAAAAAATTCCATTCCAAACTCAAAAACGCTGCTGAAACTTGCGTTCATTATACAATACAATTTGTGTGCCCCTTGCTTTGTGTTTTATCACAGGTTATATTTGTAAAGATGTTATGTTTACAAATAAATGCTTCCATTTTTCTAACAGCAGTTATTAGGAAATTAAACTGGGTTCATGGGTGCCAAACGGAGGCAGAAATACCCCAACCCATCCCTTGGCCAAACACATTTCATAGCACTTCCTTTTTTTATAACTGCAAAAAGCCATATTGATTAACAAGTTTGGCATTTTTTTTTGTTTTTATTGTTTTGGTTAAATTCAACCTTAAACACAGTCTCAGCACACAGATTTGGGGATTGGTCCGGCAGACATCACGGAATGCCAGCTTCCAGCTGGTCCAGTTTAATATTCTACACAGGACGTATGTGACCCCGGTCGGGCTTCGGGCAATGAACAGGGAGCAGTCAGAGGTGTGGTGTGGTACAGGCAGGGTTCTGGCATATGGCATGGGAGTGCAGGATAAGTGTGGAGTACTGGAGCAAGGTTGTTAAGGGGTGAATGGGCTGTTGGAGACCAGATGGGAACGGAGTCCGGAAATTTGTTTATGGGGTAAACTCCCAGAGGGGTGGTGGGGGAGGCATAAGTTACAGAACCGGATGGGCCAATTTTTACTGATGTTGGCGAAACGCCAAATGGCTATAGCTTGGAAGAGTCCACAAGGCCCGGCAGTAAACGTGGTGGGCGGATGCCCAGAGGTGGGGCATGGCAGAATTAACGATTATCCAGAAGGCAGCAGCTGAAATGGAAGGGGAGGGCCTGTCGATACATTGGACTCAATTCCTGAATGACTTGTCAAAGGACAATGATCTACGGCTGCCGTGAAAAGTGACCAAGGAGGGGAGTGGAACGTGGGTATAAGGGTTAAGGGGGAGGACATGGATTGAGGAAGTGGGAGGGGAGCTCTCTGCGTTTTAAAACCAGCTTCGAGCATGGTGGACTGCACAAGGTGATTTAAGGAAGGCATGGTGGCCTGGAGGATATGACCTGGACTCTGGGAGAGGGGGGGATGGGGGAGAAGGGTAATTTCTGGGGCTGTGGTTTTGATGTTGTTATAAAAGCTCAATAGAAAGTCTCAATGGGAGTATTGGGGGGCCCAACAAGGCTGAAACACATGTATGGGGTTGCTGTTGGTACTCTTGTTCAGAGAGGAATTGCCATAGCATTTCGGTGCTGGACTGCCCATGTGGGCGGGACAAAGACTGATATGCAAATGGGTATTTCCCTTCTGTGAAAAGTACAGTGAGCAAAAAGCGTGTGCTGCAAACTCTCATCTCAAAACAGGTTATCATGTCATGTTCTTTCTGGAGAGGAGCGCCTGCTACCTTTTTAAAAAAAATATTTGCAAGGAACTTGGGGTTGGTCACCCTGAGTTACCTGGGGGCAACCAGACGTGGACTCCCTGCTCACTGTGCTCAGAGAGGCACAGCTGCACCTCACTGACGAGGCCCAACAAGGCTGAAACACGTGTATGGGGTTGCTGTTGGTACTCTTGTTCAGAGAGGAATTGCCATAGCATTTCGGTGCTGGACTGCCCATGTAAGCGGGACAAAGACTGATATGCAAAAGGGTATTTCCCATCTGTGAAAGGTACAGTAAGCAAAAAGCGTGTGCTGCAAACTCTCATCTCAGAACAGATTATCATGCCATGTTCTTTCTGGAGAGGAGCGCCTGCTACCTTTTTTAAAAAAAATACTTCCTGCTAAGGTGTGATATTGACTTTTTGTTCCCCCAGTAAAGATCACTTTGGTCATGGATTCTGTCACTGCATACCCTCATATTTCCTGTACATGTTGCTGTCTGCAAGGTGGGGCTTTCTATGGTTGATATTTACATTTAAGATACTGAAACATGTGTTTGTCTTTTAAAGTACACACACAAAAGGACTGCAGCATTTTAGGTACAAGAGCTCTGCAGTTAAGAACGTAGTGCCTCTCCAAAACACACACCTCTAAATTTGCAAACAAATGCAACTAATTAAAGCCACAATGGGTGGAAGTCTTGGAGAAAGTTAACCAAGCACCAAGAGACGCTTCACTCATAAATCGGGACACATCAGGCAGGAACATCCATAGCAAGCCAACTATACATTTATGGTTTTGGGTACAGACCTGGTTCACAAATACTTGGCACATACTAAATTTACATATTTTATTTCTTCTTTTAGACAATAGCTCAAATCATCATGGCACTCTTTGATTCAGACAATTCTCTGTGCATTTGAAAGGATGGGGAATTTGAGCTTTTGCAATTCCTGGTGAAGTTAATTGGAAATTGGTGATAGAGCGTATCGATGAAAGTAGAAGAGAAATAGGTGGCGCTGTTGATCAGCCCAAGATGGCTGCCTAGTCTTTGAGCTCCGCGGGGCTCTGGCCGAAATCCGCCATCAACTGCGGTATTATGTATCCTCGCAACCTAATACTTCTTGGATCCACTTGGGCGACCTTTCTGCATGTGCCACAGCAATCCCGGCCTGAAACGGTCCCGGGAACCAGACGAATCGGGCGTCTCTGCCGGCTGGCAGCCTCCTGACTGGGCCTCCGCACGTGCCCTGCTCCCGCCTCCTCATCCCTGCCGGATCTCGCGGAGGCCGGCGGTGAATGCTGGGCGCGGGACTCGCGGCCCCTGATCACTGCCCGGGGCCCTCCGACTCGCAGCCTACACTAGTCCCCCCTGTGGAGTGAATCTGACATTGCCTGTGGCCTCCCTCCTGGAGTACGCTGTAACGCGGGCGGCCACTGCAGGGGCCTGCGCTGGAGCGCGCCCCCACTCTTCATCGACACACCAGCTCCGCGGCGCCCGCCTTGCGCCCCTCCTGTGAGGGGGACTCTGCCATCGGCTCCGGCCGCCCCTCCCTGGGGCACACCACCGCACCGGCGATCACCGTGGGGGGCCTGCGCTGGTGCGCCCCCACCCCTCTTCCCCACAACGCCCCATACCCCCCGGGATAACTCCACTGCTCTCCCTCGTGGCGGTGCTGGGGCCCTGTCCTCACTGAGCTGCGGGGTGACTGGGCAGGAGCCTGGTTGCCCACCCGATATCTGCAGCTCCCGATCCGGACACCGAAGCCCAGGTGAGGAGCGGGGGGATCCGAGCCGAGTCACTTGTGGCCTACATCACCTAGTCTTGCCGCCTAAGAGGCCCGGAGCCCAGGCCTATGCTCTGGAAAGGGGCGCCGCGCCCGGATCACCTACGCCGGAGGGGGCCTCTGTAGACCCTGGCTGCTGGACACGCCGGCGCCTCCTTGCTTGGAGCTCCTGACCATACCTGGGTTTCCCCCCTTGAGCAGCTCAGTGTTTGGCTCCCATTAACATTCTACTGCCACAGGCGCATGCCTCATCGGAAATTCTACCGGCTATGCCCAACAAATCCAGAGGGAATTCGAAAGGGGGAGCCATGGACAAATTTACCAAATCTGTCCCGAGGTCGGAATCCGCCCATACATCATCCTTACAGGAGGAACCAGATCCGGTCCCTCATCCCCTTGCAACTGCCCCCGATCTAACTACACTCATGGAAACCATGGCTAAAAACTTTGCCTCATTCCACGAGAAACTGGATGACATTAACGCCAATGTGGCCTCCCTGAAGACACGCGTGGACCAAGCGACCACCAGAATCTCCGACACGGAGAGCAGAATTTCGACAAACGAAGATGACATTTTAGCCTTTCAGAACACGGTCACCTCCCTATCCCGTGACATGAAAAGTGTGAAAGCTAAGTGCGACGGCTTGGAATCGAGCTCTCGCAGAAATAACCTGCGAATCATCGGTGTTCCCGAAAACGCCCTGAAAGGGCGCATGCAAGACGCCATTGATACATTGCTCAAAGATCTCCTCGGCAATCCGGCCCTCTCGCCCTACTTTACGGTGGAGCGCGCCCATCGGGCCCTCTCACCGCGCTCCAAACCAGGGGACACTCCAAGGCCCATCATCGCCAGAATTTTAAACTACCACGATAGAGACCTTATCCTGCGCCTAGCACGTGAGAAGGGCGAGCTACGCTTTGAGGCCATTACCATTAGGATTTTCCCTGACTTTTCAATAGCTGTACAGCAGGAGAGGCGCCAATTCCTCTGGGTCAAGAAGTTGCTCAGGGAGCACAATGTCCCATACGCCATTTTGTTCCCCGCTCGTCTTAAAATCACATACAGTGGCAAATTATTTTTCTTCGCTGTGCCTGACGAGGCGGTGAAATTTATTGAAGCACACATCCCTCTCCATGATCCAGATGGTGGACACGCCGAAGGAGACTGACCCAACGTGCCGCGTCCTAATGGGACCTGATTAACATATCTAGCAAAAAACCCTTTTCCTCGTCAGTGTACATGTGTAACTAGCAATAATCTACTGCAAGCTCACCACGCTTGGCCCCATCTATGGCCCTCTGGCCCCTGGCTCACCGCTGGTACTTTGGACACTGATCTCTGTGCGCCTTCAGTGCTTGGAACTGAACATGACTACTTAGTACTCCTCGGTTCCCATCCTACGTTCAATGACCAGCTGACCCTGGGACCTGACACAAGATCCGCTTACCGCAGAACCTACACCAGACGGCTGTTGCTGTCCTACATGATGCTTAAGCGGCTGTCCTCACGGCAACAGCACACCCCACTGCAATGGCAATGTTAATGTTTGATTGGGTGTTTTCGATGGCTGGTCCCAGTTGGGCCATGGTGGGGGCACATCCCCGTTGGATGTTGTCCCTCGTCATCCTCTGTTTCACCAGCTTTGGGGGGAGGGGGACTGCACTGCAAGTTGGGGGTGGGCAGTGAGGGTGGGTGGGATTTGTTGGGGAATGGAAAAGTGTTATGGTAAAAGGTGGAGGCGGATTGGCAGACCGCATCGCATTGGGGCATCCGCATCGGAGGGGACTTTGTCTCGCATCTGGTTTACAACAACAGTGGTGGGATGTACATTAGACTTCTGTGCTGCCTATAACCGCAATGTCTAGCGACCCGCAGGGATTGAGCAACCTTGTTGGGGTTCTGGAGGTTGTGGCACATGTCGATAGGCATGGGCGCAAATGCTACCTGTGCAAGAAACGCACCCTATGGGCTCTCCAGTTAAGTGTATCTTATTTAGATCATTAGAATGCCTCTAACTATAATGTCCTGGAATGTTCGGGGCCTAAGCAACTATACCAAGGGTCGCAAGATTATGGCATATGCCAGCAGGCACGGATGCAAAATTCTGCTCCTACAGGAGACACACTCCACGGGCCCACTGGCTAGGAGCATTGCGCCAACCTGGGGGCCTCACAGATATTTCACTTCATACTCCACTCGTGCCAGAGGAGTGGTGACATTGATCCATATGTCACTCAAGTTTGTTCTCCACAGGAGCTACATAGACCCGGAGGGGAAATACATAGGGCCTCATTACAACCCAGGCGCAAAGCGAAAAACGATGGCGGTAAAGGATTACCGCCATCGTTTTCCACTAGGTCCGATTAAGACCCGTGACCGTTAACTACGATGCCATTAGAGGCATCGTAGTTAACGCTGCCGCTAACTGCACCAAGGACGCGTGCACGCGACCCCCCACACCGTAATTACCGGCATGGCGGAAAGGTACCCGAATGCCGACCCAAGTGGACATGCACCTAACGCCATCACCCAGCCCGTTAAGTACCTTACCGCCATGCCGGTAATTACGCCATCGCGAACCAACCATAAAGGGCCTTGTGCAGTGAATCCAGCTGCCACAGGTGCACAGAATCAGCACAGGTGGAGGCAATACAGACTAAGGAAGTACAAAAAGAGCACACCCAACCCCTTCCCAGACCCAGTCACACTCCACAATGATACCAATAGGACTAGCAATGTTGGGGCTGGAGGACCTGATAGCAATGCAAGTGCTACAACTACAACAACAACAACAACAACAGGCTGTACAGAGAAGACGCAGGAGGAGAAGGAGGGCAAGGCAGGCCCAGCAAGGCCAATCAGCACAGCCAGTACCAACACGCAGGCAGCCCACAATCCAACGCAACAGAGCCAGTCCATTCAACCTCACTGCTGAGCAGATCCACACCCTGTACCGTTTGGACCGGGACACCATCACCGCCATCGTGGACATGACGCACAACGACATTGTCAGCAAGATAGAAACACCAACTGCCATCCCACCCCTACTGAAGGTAGTGTCTGTACTCCACTTCCTGGCCACAGGCACCTACCAGCACACAGTGGGGCACTTGCATGGTATTTCACAACCATTATTCTCACGTACACTGATCCAAGTGCTCGATGCCCTCCTCAAGCACACAGACGACCACATCTCATTACCACGGTCTGCCCAGGAGATTGCAAACACCAAAGTGGGTTTCCATGCACTAGCCGGCATACCTGGTTGCATTGGTATCGACTGCACCCATGTGGAATTGGTGGCCCCACATGCCATGGAGGTACCGTACCGCAACCGTAAACAATTTCACTCAATCAACGTGCAGATGGTCTGTGACTCCAACAGGATCCTCACACATTGTTGTGCCCGATTCCCCGGATCAACCCATGATTCAATGGTCCTGAGGAACTCCACAATACCACGTTACATGGAGCGACATGCAGGCCCAAGATCCTGGCTACTCGGTGAGTCTCACGTCATGACCTTGGTATGGCAGAAAGGGGGGGAGGGGAATGATGCATACTCCACCTGGCAGAAAGGGGGGGGGAATGATGCATATTCCACCTGGCAGAAAGGGGGGGGGTGATGCATACTCCACCTGGCAGAAAGGGGGGGAATGATGCATACTCCACCTGGCAGAAAGGGGGGGGAATGATGCATACTCCACCTGGCAGAAAGGGGGGGGGGGGATGATGCATACTCCACCTGGCAGAAAGGGGGGGGAATGATGCATACTCCACCTGGCAGAAAGGGGGGGGGAATGATGCATATTCCACCTGGCAGAAAGGGGGTGGGGGGAATAATGCATACTCCACCTGGCAGAAAGGGGGGGGGAATGATGCATACTCCACCTGGCAGAAAGGGGGGGGGGATGATGATGCATTCTCCACCTTGCAGAAAGGGGGGGGAATGATGCATACTCCACCTGGCAGAAAGGGGGGGGGAATGATGCATACTCCACCTGGCAGAAAGGAGGGGGAATGATGCATACTCCACCTGGCAGAAAGGGGGGAGGGAATGATGCATACTCCACCTGGCTGTGACTATCAGAGACGATCATACCCTAAAGGAGCACTAATGTAATCTCACACCTGTAGACATTATGCCTGACTGAAGCAGCCCCACCATGTCAAAGAAGGTGTGTTCCAACCATGACACAACCATCTGCTAGTGCATTGTACCAATTTGGACCATTGACTCCAACGAAATGCACCTACATGCACGTCACTATACACCATCTACTGAAAGGCCTGTCCCACATAACAGCGCACAAAGGAGGCACATGACGGACAGAAACACCACAACACCACAGCACAGACAGCAAGGCCCACTAAATGTCCCTATCAACATCCGGATAGTTCACTGGGGTCATAATGATGCAGACAGCAATGTAGCAATCATGTGAGCATTGACATCACAGGACACGTGCCAGGTCACCTAAACATACGGCATGGACGGACACAGTGGATGGGCACTCACAAGGCACTCGACCACCCTGCATACATGGTTTGTTGGCATGCAAAACTGTCCATGAGAGCCATGGACATATACCGTTTGCATAGCGTGAATCCATCAGCGCAACTGAAAGTGGTCCAAAGTAACAGTTCAATGTGCATGTTGGCACGTCATGTTCAGAATTAGATGTAATGACTGACACATACATTGTTTCCTACATACAGGTGATGCTGGCTATCCCCTGAAGAGGTGGCTCCTTACACCAGTCCGGAACCCACAGAACCAGCATGAGGCGGACTTCAACCGTGCCCATGCACGTACCCGTGTGGTGATTGAGCAGGCATTTGGCCTACTGAAGGCACGGTTTCGCTGCCTCAGCAGGTCTGGCGGGGCACTCCTGTACTGCCATGAGAAGGTTGCAAAGATTGTCATGGCATGTGTAATGCTACACAATATGTGTGTCAGACGGAATGTTCCACTGCCCCCTGACGCAGAACTGCAACCACCTGACGATGTGGATGATGAGGGTGGGGATGGGGCAGCACCTCAAGGAGGCAGCGATGCACAGGAGGGCCGTGAAATGCGTCAGAATATCATTGACCAATGCTTCTAGCACACACGGCTGGTGTGTGTAACATGGAGATGGCACTTGGGGCACTGTGTGTGTCTGGGATATGCACACTGTGGACTGTACACCAATAAAGCACACATACGCAATGAGCAATGTCCACACATTTGATATGTGCAAATCAAAAAAGTGTATTATCAATGTGCATAGGTCTGAAACACCCTATCCCCTCTCCCCCTCCCCCCTGAACTCCCCAACACACCCAATCCCCCCTCCCCCTCCCCCCTGAACTCCCCAACACACCCAATCCCCCCTCCCTCTCCCCCCTGAACTCCCCAACACACCCAATCCCTCCTCCCCCTCCCCCCTGAACTCCCTGCAAAGGTGTGACGGTGCCCGTGGTGAAGGGCTGGGTAATGTTCCATTGGTGCACTGGACGGCCACTATTGGCAGCCCCCTCTCCCGGCACCTGGGGCCCCCCTGCCTGTGCTCCTCAGGTTCCTGGATGACCTGCGGACTGGGCTGGCTGGGGCAGAACTTGCTACGGAGGAGGTGCTGTCCTGCTCGCTACGCCGTGTGTCCATGATTATCTGTCTGAGTTCACTTATCATATTCCGCACCACGGCTAGTTCTGTACAAATGTCCTTGCTTGCTGATTGGATGGCTGCCTTGATGTTCTCAGCACATCTCTCCATGCCTGCACTTGCGCCTCCACAATCAGCAACATGCTGCATCAGTAGTGAGGACAATTGTTGTTGCCTCGTTGATATTTCGTCCAGCGATTGCTGGAAATCAGGGGCAATGGAGTTTGCAATTGCCGGCCCAATTGGACTACTCCCCTCCTCCCCTACTCCCACTGTGCTGGGAGTGGCTGGCCATGTATCTCCAAGGGATAGCCCCTGTGTGTCGTCTCCGTGCAGGCTACATGGGGACAGGTGTGGGGAGTGAAGGTGGGCGTTGGGGGAACCTTCAGTGTCATCCTCCATATTCCCCACGTCGCTGTCGGAGCATGCTGCGACGGCAGCAGTCTCCCCAATGGTACTGCTCCCCGCAGACACATTGCCCTCAGTGGGCAGCAGTTGTTGTGTGTCTTCCGTGGGTGCTATCATGGCCCTTTCGTCGGGGGTCATTGCTGCCTTGGGCTGTCTTTCAACAGGGATTTTGGCCTGGTGTGGTTTGGGCATGGGTCCAGCAGAGGTGGAGGGTTGTTGTGCTCTTCCCTCTGTCCTGGGCTTCTTGGCTGGGGTGGTGCCACTCTCGTCCCTGCCGGTGTCCGATTGTGAGCCTGTGGTGGAGCAGAGGAGGGAATGTGTTATTGATGGGTCAGCGAACATTGAGCAGGCATGAAGATTGCCATGGTTTTGAAGGATAGATGGTGGACTTTGTAGGCTGTGACATACAGGTTGTCTCCCTTTTGGGTGGGTTGAGCATGCAGAAATGTGTGTGTCTGCTGTGGAGTGTGCATGCTGCATGTGTGCAGGGTGTGGGTCTCCTGCTGATGTGTTGTGTTTCCCGTATGGGGCGACATTGTGATTCCAATGTAAGTGTAATTCAGGGTGTTTTGCATGGCTGAATTGGAGGCACCTACCTGTGTCTCCTGATGTCGGGGCTCCTCTCTCCATTCCACCAACGCCCTCAATGCACTCTATGCCAATCGTCGAGGCACAAATCTCCTCCCATGGCTGCATCTTGATTGGGGAGTCTGCACCCCCGCCAGTTGCCAGGCCCAGGTTTCGATTGGCTGACAGTATGCTCCTTACTCAGAGCCGGAGGTCATCCCACCTTTTGCGGCACTGTTTGGAGGTGCGTGGGGTGGTACCTACGGCACTGACCCGTTGTGCCACAAGTTCCCATATTTCCTTTTTGCGGGCTATGGCTGCTCTTGTCATTTCTGGCGAGAAGACGATGTCCGCCTTTTCCTGCAGCGTTTCTGCCAACATCGTTAGTTCTTCCCGACTAAAGCGGTCCTGCCGCTGCCGATCGCAGGCTTTCTTCAGAACTTTGGGCATGTTTAGGTGGGGAAATGGGTGAGTAATGGGTTTTACAAGGTCTGAGGGTCAGATGTGGTGTGGGTGGGTAGGATGGCAATGGATTGTGTTTTCAAAGATGGCAGCCGTGCTCTTTCCCGTTCCGCCGCGATGATGCTACTTCCGGTTCCGCTTATTTACGGTGACCGCTAATTACGGTGATCGCTAATTACGGTCACCGCAATGATGGGTGTCGGTAGTGCACCTTGCGCGGCGTACGATGCTGGTAAGGGCCGTTTTGGGGTCATTTACGCCATGGCGTAGTTTACATTACCGGCATGGCGTAATGCTCGTGCATGATGGGTCGTAATGTGCCGCACTTTACGGCATCGGACCAAGGCGTAAACACTAATTACGCCATGCCGGTAATGTTGGATACTTACCGCCTGAGTTGTAATGAGGGCCATAGTGTTGTACTGCGCCATTGCCAAGAGTGATTATTTGCTGGTGAATACCTATGGCCCCAATGTTGACTCTCCCGAGTTTGTTGATCAGGTGGTATCCATATTACTAGGGTACATGGGGGTGCAGATCATCTGGGGTGGGGATATGAACTTCATCCTTGATACCATGATGGACAGGACTAACACAGCCCCCAAGCCCCTGCCCGGCGCAGCGCGTAGACTCCTGACTCATTGCGCAACACTCGACATTCATGATGTATGGAGGACATTACATCCGCAAGCGTGGGAGTACACCTACTCATCAGTTCTTCCAGGATCGATCTGTTCCTACTGTCCGGCCCTTTGCTGGGGCGGGTGGCGGAAACATGCATACTTGCACGCACACTGTCTGACTACTCGCCGATTGCGTTATCCCTAGAACTAGGAATTCCGGCTCCCACCATCAATACATGGCGCTTCAAATCAGCCGCTCTGCAAGACATTGTGTTTAGGGCGGGCATCCTTGCTGACATTCAGTCGTACTTTGAGCACAATCTGCCAGAGTCCACCACCCTGGGGGTCCGCTGGGACGCCTTCAAGGCCTTCATCAGGGGGGCGTCCATATCTAGGGAATCAGGAGTCCTTAAAACCATAAGAGCTACCCTAGCCCGCACTGAAACTAAATTAAGGGACCTGGAGCGAGCCCACCCGGCCTCCATTGACCGGGAGTACTCTCCCAGATCAGCGAGGAGCTCAAGATTGTCAACAGGCGGCACGGAAATACGGCGAGGGTGACAGACCAGGCAAAACACTGGCCGCTCTAGCAAGGGGGGAGTAGGGTCAATCCCAAATTACTTGTGTTAAGGACAGTCAGGGGGCGATACAGTGGTCTGATCAGCATATCCTGGAGGTCTTCACAGGCTTCTACTCTGATTTATACTCTCAGCCCCCCAACATGGTGACTCCCAGATGCGGGAACTCCTGGAACAGATTCCCACCACCATCGTTTCCCCCCGCTACAAGAGACCAGCTAGACTCCCCCGTTACATTGGATGAAATAGTGGAGGCTATCTCTAGTCTCCCAAGAGGAAAGGCGCCGGGCCCCGATGGGCTGACAGCTAAGTTCTATCAGGAACATGTGGCTATACTAGCCCCTGAATTGCTCGGGGTGTGGAACGAGTCTCTCTGGCTGGGATCCCTTCCCCCGACATTACGCGAGGCCGTTATTACGGTTCTGCTCAAGCCTGGCAAACCTGCTGATGAGTGTGGATCATATCGGCCCCTTTCACTTTTGAACCTGGATACAAAAATCTTTGCCAAGGTGATCGCCAATCGCTTCCTACATGTTATGCCATATATGGTGCACGACGACCAGTCGGGTTTTGTGCCCAGGAGATCCACATCACATAATATCAGGAGGTTGCTGTCATGATCACAGCAAAGTATCCTAGAGTTACCCTAAAAAAGAATTGGACACTTGCCTATCACAGTTGGATGGTGGGTCAGCATTACAGGGTTGAGAACAGGTCGCAGTAATCACTTCCTGACTCCTTAACATGGTTGCTCTGTTTGTTCCCGGGCGGTTCAGTGTAGGTCTAGTGTTTTGCACTCCTGAGATACTTAAGCCCCTTCCAGCGTGTGAACCGGGCTTTGCGTCGTGGTTTTCAGACTAACGCTTACCTCAGTCCAGCTCTCCGTTTATCCTTTAAATATTTAGTTTTCCCAGTTCGTCCACCGTTACATTGTAGCCATGTTTCACAGTTCTTTCCTCGTTCGCTGAGGAATTCTTTTGAAAAAAATACTTTCCTGTCACGGTGTGTGCCTATTGCCATTTAGGTTTGGAATTTAGTCAGTTGGCAGCATTTTCAGCGTTGCCTTGGGAAGTTCTGCACGTTGTAGCAGTTCCTCAATTAATCGCTGCACAGTAATTTCTCTGCGTTTTCCTGTCACAGCTGTTGTGTGTGCGGTTGAGGAACGCTCCGCGCTCTGGACGAACTTCGCCTTTCAGCGGTCACAGCAAGTACATTTCTTTCCTCAGGAGTTGTGCAGCAGTAGTTCATGTGTAGCCTCGTTGGCGTTGGGTTTTGAACATTGCACACAATAGCGAATCTTGTTTCATTTTCTGCTTTACATAACTAGTCAAGTTTTTGTGCCTTTGTTAATATTGTGTCATGGTTAAAAAACGTTTCGTTAACATTGCGATACCATTAGTGTTGCATCCTTTTCATTAGCAGCACATTTTTTCCTTTCCTCCTTCCCTTCCTCTTGGGTTTATTTTCCAGTCACAACACTGCAGGTTTCTCCTAGCTTATCGTGTCACCAGTCACTGGGGAGGTGTGGGAAATTTACCTTTTCAAGCTAATACTTTTGTTCCTGCCTACGCTCTCATCTACTTAGTGGGGCTAGAGTTCACTCTCCTTTTCTGTCTCACCTCTACACTGAGAATTCTTCAGGACATGAGCCCCTGCACAGATGCAGGATGGAGAGCCCACTACAAAAGTAAATTTGGTAAGATAATTCTCTGAGGAAGGCAAGCCTGGTGGAGATAGCACTACATTTAGGTTTATTGCTAATTTAGTAAATGCTTGTGTTTTATTAGAAAAAGGCTCTCACAGAAGAAGTGTAGATTGAGGAACATCGCAATCAGAGAAGAGTACTAGACTTGTTCCTTGTGTGCTCCTGCAGAGTTAAGGTAAGCATTACAGAACGCAAAGCCGTGCTGAAATATACTCTGCCCGAGCACCATGGGAACTCCAGAGGTGGACCAGTTGGTTCAATTATTGGGGGAATTAAGAGCAGAGGTTCATGCTGCCCGTTCTGAGACTAACGCTCTGAGAAAAGAGTTGGTGGGGAATAGGGAAAGAACAGACGAATTAGCCCGCCAACTTTTACAAACGCAGGCTGGGCAGGTTCCCTTGCCCGTGGGTAATCCGCAAGCATCAGCTCCCATTGCTCCTACAGTGCCTGTTCAAGTGGTGGTTCCAGGAAATATTCTCTTGGCCCCTCCAGAGTGTTTCACGGGGGACCCAAAAAGGTTTGCAGTGTTTTTGAATCAATGCAGGTTACATTTTCTATGTAGGCCAGGAGTTTTTCCCAATGATCAATCCAAGGTGGGGTTTGTGTTATCTTACCTGGGGGGATATGCAGCTGACTGGTCCATACCCCTTGTCAACCGAGATGATCCTGTGTTGAGAAATTTTCAGGAGTTTCAAAGAGAACTGGAAAAACGTTTCGCTCTTCACACCAGAGGACAAGCCTTATATAATGAATTGCTATCTCTTCGACAGGGCTCTCAAGATTTGCTGGCTTATGTGGCTACCTTTAATAGGTTGGTGGCTGAAACCAATTGGCCTTCGGAAAAAAGAACCACCTTGTTTTATCGTGGATTGAGGAGTGAGTTGAAGGACGTTTTAGCACAGGTGGTGAATCCGCCAGAGGGAATTACTGAATTCATAGACTTGACCATGCAGCTAGATCATCGCCTGCAAGATAGAAGAATTGATAGTGCTCGTCCTGAAGGTAGAGCATATTTTGTTCGCTCCAGGCAATCGGTGGGGAAATTGTCGTCAGAGGCTCTTCCTGAACCCATGCAGTTGGGGGGCATTCGGGGTCCTATATCCCAGGCTGAAAGAGATAAGAGGCGCCAGCAGCAACTGTGTTTATACTGCGGGAAGGCTGGCCACTTTTTGAAGGACTGTCCTGTGAAGCCGTCGAGAAGACCTTTGGGAGGAATCTAACAGGAAAAGAAAGATCAGAGTCCGGAAAACCCAAGTGCCCGACAAGCATAGAGGTCAGCTTGTCGAGCGTGAGGAAGGTTTCTGTGACCTCACACTTCGTGTTTCCAATCGTCCTGTATAGTCAGAAATTGCCCATGAAACGATTTGCATTGAATGCTTTTATAGACAGTGGAGCAATTGGCAACTACATGGATTCAAACTTGGCGAGCAAGCTGGAATTTTCTTTAACGAAGAAATTGGAAGCTGAGAATGTTTCCGGGGTGGATGGCACTCCCTTAGTGTCAGGCCCTGTAACACAGAGCACCAACGATCTAATTATGCTCTGCCAGGGGGACACGAGGAAGGGATTTCCTTTGACCTTATTCAGGCACCACAGTTTCAAATCATCTTGGGAATTCCTTGGTTGGAGAAGCACAATCCCGCTATCGACTGTTGTGCAAGAACCTTGACCTTCTGTTCGGAGTGCAACCAGACTTGTAAAATTTTACAGGATTCTGTGAATTCGGAAATACCTAAGAACACTACTGAGGTCACCTTAGGGCTTCTTGGTTCTCTGCCACCTGAGTATCGGAAGTTTCAGAATGTTTTTCAAGAAGAGAAGCAAGCGGAGATCTTACCACCGCACAGACCTTATGATTGCCAAATTGATTTAGTTCCAGGTGCGGAGCTTCCTTGCAATCGTATTTATGTACTAACGGAAAAGGAGAACTCTCATTTGAGAACCTATCTTGACCATTATTTGGCAAATGGATTCATCAGACCATCAAAGTCTCCAGCAGCTTCACCTCTGTTCTTTGTGCCAAAAAAAGAAGGGAAATTGAGAACATGTATAGATTATCGGGCCTTGAATCATATCACAGTCAAAAACCGTTACCCTCTGCCTCTCATTTCCACATTACTGGACCAAATGAAAAGAGCTCACATTTTCACTAAACCTGATCTCCGAGGAGCATATCATCTCATCCGAATAAAAGAAGGAGATGAATCGAAGACGGCCTTCCGCACCCGCTACGGACTATTTGAATACCAGGTGATGCCCTTTGACCTATGTAATGCGCCAGCGGCCTTTCAAGCCTTCATGAATGACATCTTCCGCGAACTCTTGCACATTTGTGTGGTGGTCTATGTTGATGACATTTTGATCTTCTCAGCTAACCCTCGTGAGCATGTGGATCATGTGTCGGCAGTTCTTCAAATACTTCAAGAACACTCCTTGTATGTAAAATTGGAGAAGTGTCAGTTCCATGTTCCCGAGGTCGAGTTTTTGGGATTCGTATTGTCATCACTAGGTGTAAAAATGGACAATAGGAAGGTTGATGCCATTCTGTCTTGGTCAGCTCCCACATCAATCAAGGGAGTTCAAAGTTTTTTGGGATTCGCAAACTTTTATCGAAGATTTGTGTCAGATTTTTCTCAACTTGTTTATCCCATCACGTCCTTGCTTCGAAAGAATAAAACCTTTGTTTGGACTATAGAGGCTGAAGAGGCATTCCGAAAATTGAAGGAGAGATTTACTACTGCTCGAGTTTTACAACATCCTAGACCTGATCTTCCTTTTTGGTCGAAACTGATGCATCAAGTGTGGCTATGGGTGTGGTTCTGTCCCAGCGCGATCCAGCCTCTCAAGAGCTTCATCCTGTGGCCTTCTGGTCCAAAAAGTTTTCTCCGGCAGAGCTCAATTATACTGTCACTGACAAGGAGCTGTTGGCTATAAAATGTGCATTGAAGGAATCGAGACACCATCTGCTTGGGGCCAGGCATACAGTCACCATTTTCACGGACCATCGGAATTTGCAGTATTTACGTTCTGCTAAAGCGCAATCTGCCCGACAACTAACATGGGCCCTATTCTTTGCAGAGTATGACTTTGTTATCACCTTTCGCCCTGGAATTCGTAATGGTAAGGCTGATGTTTTGTCCAGAATTGGCAAGGAAGAAGAAGCTTGCATTGCATCCACCCCTGGGGAAATAATTGCTGGCGAGAGAGTGTTGGGAGTCATGAACACCACAATTCTGTTGTTTGAAGGAGTTAGAAATGAAATCAAAGCAAGCATGAGTCCAACGGAATTGCAGGAATGGAAATCGGCAAGCAAGTATGGTGAGGTGTTGGATGGTTTACCATTTTATCAAGGACGTTTGTATTTACCAACCTGTAAATTACAAGAGCAAGTGATAAAAAGTTATCATAGTGCCTTGTTGGAAGGTCATCCTGGAGTCACCAAAACCTTGGATAAGGTCAAGAGATCTTATTGGTGGCCGACCAGGCGAAAAGATGTTATTCAATTCATCAAGACTTGTGGAATTTGCGCTCAGAACAAATCTCAGAAGACAAAACCGGCTGGTTTTCTCAAACCCTTGGAAGTGCCAGCCTTTCTTTGGCACACCCTCTCTTTGGACTTCATCACCGATCTACCCAAGAGTAATGGATTTGACACCATATTGGTGGTGGTCGATCTTTTCTCAAAGATGGCGCATTTTGTGGCCCTGAAAGGAGTTCCATCGGCAACAGTCTTGGCAAAAAGCTTTTTGGAAAATATTGTAAGGCTACATGGCTTTCCTTCTGTTGCGATCTCTGATAGGGGAAGCCAGTTTGTTTCAAAATTCTGGAGTAAAGGTTGTAAATTGGCCAAGATTGATGTGCGCCTATCCACCAGTTACCACCCCCAAACGGATGGACAAAATGAGCGCACAAATCAAACGTTAGAACAGTACCTCAGGTGTATGCTTCACCAAACAGAAGATTCTTGGTCTGAAATCTTATGGATAGCGGAATATGCTTACAACAATTCTGTTCATTCTTCCACGGGTTTGAGTTCATTTTTCATCACTTATGGCCGGCATCCTCGAACCTCAGTTTATGATCCACCAGAAGCTTTGGAAATGCCAGCAGTAGAGACTTTGCATAATAGTATAGTCACAGCAATCAAAAAAGCAAAAGATCAGTTGTTGTTGGCAAAAACCACTCAGAAAATGTTTGCAGATCTCAGACGAATGGAAGCTCCAAAATACAAGGTGGGGGATGCAGTTTGGTTAGCAACCAAGGATCTGGCTTTAAAAGGAGCTCGTAAGTTCCTTCCAAGATTTTTGGGTCCTTACAAGATCGAAAAAATCATCAACCCAGTGGCCATGAAGCTAAATCTCTCAGAAAATCTGAAAATACACCCTGTGTTCCATGTGTCGTTGTTGAAGGCTGTTAATCCTCATACCCGAGTCCAAAAGCCTCCAGCCCCAATTCTGGTGGAAGATGATCAGCCTGAGTTTGAGGTTAGGGCTATACTGGATTCCAAGGTGGTTCGAAATAAGCTGCATTATTTGGAGGATTGGAAGGGTTATGGGCCACAGGATAGATCTTGGGAACCCGTTGAGAACATTTATGCACCCAAATTAATAAGGGCCTTCCATCAGAACTACCCAAGCAAACCTGGAAAGGGGAGTTCCCACCTAGGGGGGATCTTGGGGGGGGGGGAATACTGTCATGATCACAGCAAAGTATCCTAGAGTTACCCTAAAAAAGAATTGGACACTTGCCTATCACAGTTGGATGGTGGGTCAGCATTACAGGGTTGAGAACAGGTCGCAGTAAATCACTTCCTGACTCCTTAACATGGTTGCTCTGTTTGTTCCCGGGTGGTTCAGTGTAGGTCTAGTGTTTTGCACTCCTGAGATACTTAAGCCCCTCCCAGCGTGTGAACCGGGCTTTGCGTCGTGGTTTTCAGACTAACGCTTACCTCAGTCCAGCTCTCCGTTTATCCTTTGAATATTTAGTTTTCCCAGTTCGTCCACTGTTACATTGTAGCCATATGTTTCACAGTTCTTTCCTCGTTCGCTGAGGAATTCTTTTGAAAAAATACTTTCCTGTCACGGTGTGTGCCTATTGCCATTTAGGTTTGGAATTTAGTCAGTCGGCAGCATTTTCAGCGTTGCCTTGGGAAGTTTTGCGTGTTCCTCAATTAATCGCTGCACAGTAATTTCTCTGCATTTTCCTGTCACAGCTGTTGTGTGTGCGGTTGAGGAACGCTCCGCGCTCTGGACGAACTTCGCCTTTCAGCGGTCACAGCAAGTACATTTTTTTCCTAAGGAGTTGTGCAGCAGTAGTTCATGTGTAGCCTCGTTGGCGTTGGGTTTTGAACATTGCACACTATAGCGAATCTTGTTGCATTTTCTGCTTTACATAACTAGTCAAGTTTTTGTGCCTTTGTTAATATTGTGTCATGGTTAAAAAACATTTAGTTAACATTGCAATACCATTAGTGTTGCATCCTTTTCATTAGCAGCACATTTTTTCCTTTCCTCCTTCCCTTCCTCTTGGGTTTATTTTCCAGTCACAACACTGCAGGTTTCTCCTAGCTTATCGTGTCACCAGTCACTGGGGAGGTGTGGAAAATTTAACTTTTCAAGCTAATACTTTTGTTCCTGCCTACGCTCTCATCTACTTAGTGGGGCTAGAGTTCACTCTTCTTTTCTGTCTCACCTCCTGAGAATTCTTCAGGACATGAGCCCCTGCACAGATGCAGGATGGAGAGCCCACTACAAAAGTAAATTTGGTAAGCTAATTCTCTGAGGAAGGCAAGCTTGGTGGAGATAGCACTACATTTAGGTTTATTGCTAATTTAGGAAATGCTTGTGTTTTATTAGAAAAAGGCTCTCACAGAAGAAGTGTAGATTGAGGAACATCGCAATCAGAGAAGAGTACTAGACTGGTTCCTTGTGTGCTCCTGCAGAGTTAAGGTAAGCGTTTAAGCTCCTTAACGTCCTGGCATGAATCAATCAGGAGGTGAGTGCAGTTGCGGTCACCCTGGATGCCCAGAAGGCATTTGATATGGTGTCTTGGAGGTACATGTGGTTGGTCCTGGAGACCATGGGCATTGGGCCTAGGATGATTGCATATATCAAACTGCTGTACACCTCTCCGGTTGCCAGGGTCCGAGTCAACTCTCAAACGTCCGCCTTGTTCCCTCTCTTCAGAGGCACCCGCCAGGGATGCCCGTTCTCCCCGATCCTGTTCGCACTGGCCATTGAGCCTATGGCGGACTTTATCAGGGCGCACCACTCACGCAAAGGGATACGGCTACAGGGTACCCCCAAAATTATTTCACTTTATGCAGATGATGTATTACTGTTCGTCAGAAACCCAGACCTCCATCTCGACCCTATTCTGCGCGACATCACTCGTATCGGTACATACTCTGGATTCACCATCAATTATGCCAAATCCGAACTCTTCCCCCTCACGGGCTCCACGATTCAACCTGCCACAGAGTACCCGCTACGTTGGTCTCCCGACGGGATTAAATATCTGGGAGTCCAGGTGTCCTTGACCAAAGAAGCTCTCTTAACTAACAACTACCTGGCTGCGGCAGAACTGGCGGAGTCCAAGATAGTGCGCAGGCGCTCTCTCCCGTTGTCATTGGCAGGTAGATTATCACTGGTTAAAATGATTTTACTCCCCAAACTGCTGTACACATTCACGAATGTCCCCATATGGCCCGGCAAGAAGTACTTTGCTGATCTACACAAGCTGTGCGCTCAGTTCCTGTGGCATTCTGGTGCGGTGCGGAAAAAATGGGCTGCCATGACTCTTCCCTACGAGAAAGGCGGGTTTACTGCTCCTGACCTGATGCGGTACTGGATCGCCGCGCAGGCGCAGTTTGCCATCTACTGGTACCCTGGGCCTCCCCCTTGCCCGCATGTCAAGCTAGAGGCCCTTGCAGCTTCTGGCACCAATATGATGACCTTGATCCTACATCAACAATATTAACCAGACTCGCCCATAGACCCAGTCCAAACCACCATATCGGCTTGGAGGCAGATATTTGCTGCGGGTGTGGAGGAACGCCCAAACTACAAGTGGCTCCCCACCTGGCAGTTCCCCGGATTAGAACCTACAAACGACATGGCCTTGGCACGACATTGGCGGTCCCTGGGCTAACTGACCCTAACCGACTTTTACCCGGATGGGCTATTCATTACACCACAGACCTGGAAACCGGGTCACTCGGGATCACCAATGGAACTGCTGCAATATTACAGACTCCGCGCTGCATTCCACGACACATGGCCTGAGTTTCCCCACGAGCCCCCTGACTCCCCTGGGATTTTGTACATCGCCAACTTGGGTGGGGCCCGCAGGGTGGTATCATCACTATACAAACTCCTTCTCACAACTGCTACACCGCAACTCTCTAGGGTGCGGGATGACTGGGCCTCCGAACTGGAGGTAGAACTCACGGACCAGCTGTGGGGGAAAATGTGCTCTCACACTAATAGGGTCTCCCTGAATTTCCGATACCGCACCATACAGTATAAACTGTTGAACAGGCTCTACTACACCCCGCGCAGGCTCTCCAAGTTCGCCCGCTCCGACCCACGGCTATGTCCTCGCTGTGGCGCGGAAGATGCAGGCCACTTACACATGTTCTGGGAAATCCTGAAAACTTTGTCTGAAATCTGTGATACTGTCATCCAGCCTGACCCGCTGGGTGTACTGTTTGGGGGTTGGGGGGTTGAGGGAGCCAGAGGGGCTGCTAAATTCTTAAACGTGTGCTGTGTAATTGCCAAAAAATGTATCTTACAGGACTGGGAGCGCTCTGCCCCTACTACCTTCCGGAAATGGCTGAACTTGTTGACCTGGTCTCGGAACTGCGAGGAGGAATACATTAGCACCCTCCCGGCACGGTCCCGACCTAAAAACATTTGGACTGCCTTTAATAGTTACCTGAATGGCCTTGATGCCGGCTCCTCGATGGATAATTCACCGTACTTATTGCTACTGCGTGCCTTGTTACTTGATGCTATATAGTGCTGCGATCTCCATGTTATTACTTCTCACTATTCATATGTGCCACTGAACTCGGTTAAAATATCCAGATTGTCTCTGTATAGCTGCTCCGATGTGTGTGTATGTCATCTGCCTCTGCCAACAAAAAAAAAAGTTTAAAAAAAAAAAGTAGAAGAGAAATATGTGAAGAAAAGGATTTCAAGGAGTCATGCTTTTCTAGTTAGGTAAGCAATGTATATATTTTTTTGTTCATCTATTTGATGTTTGGGGGAGGAGGTGGTATGTACATCTGACGTCCCTATGTGGAGTCGTTCCCCTTTTTCACACATACAGATGAATGCTACACAACGCCCACCTCATTTACAGCATCTCTTTCCACTAGAGTAACTATAGATGGTCTACTGATTTTTCTTATGCTACTGACAAAGCGGTATGGGTTGAACGCCCTCAGGGACCGTAGTCCAGGTCAGAGTATGTGTGCAGCTAGGACAGAGAATGGATTGCTATTGGCGAATCACACTCTACCTCCTTAAAGTTAGGTATACAGTCTTTTAGAATGAAAGTAAAACAATATTATCAGGGTATTCATCTGTAGGTGAATTTATTCCCATAAAGTCAGCCGACACATGTTTCGACCTTAGCCGTCTTCAAGGCCTTGAAATTGAACACTTGGTATGGTGACCAGGTTTGGAAGTTGATAGTGAAACTATCTTGAAACAATTTTCTGATAGATTGAAGGGTTGAGTCCCGAGAGACCTGTCAATGGCTGGCGCGGTGTGCTAAAACTCTTTAGTGGTGCTTGGACATCTTGGATTGGATCCCCAAATCGAAATTCCTAAACTTAGCTTTTTTGATTTTTTTTACCTTAGATGCAATCCTGAAAAATGTAGTGCACGGGTTGGGGACGTAATCTAGGATGTCCAAGGTAAAGCGCGATTCGCAAATGCCAATCCGTTTTCTGTCCTATTCATTCAAGTTCTTTATGCGTTGACCTTGTGGAATTGGTCACGCAGCTCGCCACTATTTATAAATTATAGTGGTCATGGCGCACTCTCAAGGGTATGTACCCATACACATTTTTATGTGTGCAACCTACACTGAGTTGTGGGTAGCTGCATGGGGAGGGAGGGAAAGCACCAAGGAGAGCAAGAATAAGCAGAACTCCAAGGGGGCGGATAGGGTCACGCTTAAGGGGAGTCACCCCAGTGTACAGCTCAGGCAAAATGTTTGTTGTATTGGTAGTCACATTATGAAGTTTCAACTTGCCATTTTCATACCCGCAGCCAAGAAACAGTTTTAAGACACAGGAAACATTTGATGAAATAACGAAAATCTATAATTGAGGCTTTAAAAAGAAAGGTAGAGGAGAAAAAGTGAAAAAAAGAGAATTATATTGTAAAAGCTGATGGGTGAAAACTGACTATTCCAAAATGTATTAATGAATGTTCACAAACGCTGGAAAACCTTTTTGGCAGGGATGGCTAGTGTTCTTCATTCCTCCTACATTCCTTCCTCAGAACCTGCCTCTTACTTCACTTGAACAATTGATAGAGACAGCACTAAATCAGCAGATGTGTTAAATCTTAACTTCTCTGTTACTAAATCTGTTACTTCTCAATGCAGTGGTGATCAACAAGTTAGATATCATTAAGGTCTCACCTTGGCAGACAGACAAATACCAAATGGAAAAGCCAATGCCGAATATGAAAAGCTCCCCCGACCGGCGTGCCCCTCCCTACCCGGAATGAAATAACCCGAGGGAAAGGACACGACCTTCAGGGAAACCCTCTGGGGAAGAAAACCCTGGTTGGATTTGGAAGCCGGTGAATCAGGATAGTCGTGCAGATGGTGTTCATCAATGACTGAAGTGGAACTGGATGCGGGAAGGCTTCTTCTGGTGACAGAGAAACAAAGGAGTTGAGAAGAGACTTCTTGAGAGAGAAAGGGATAGCACTGAATTGTAGAGCAATACAGGAAGGATTCCCTAACCTCTTGTCATGACCCTAATTAAGTATTAGAGGCGAATTCTTGGAGACTGGAACCGGAGTGAAATGGGAGACGAGATCTCTAAAGCAGACAGAAGGGTAAGTAAGAGTGAACTGGGAGAAGTAAATCTCTAACGATCAATAGAAGAAACTCATTCTAGCCTGTTTCGAGAGAGAATCATTACCCGGAAGGACGATGAGAAGCGAAAAGGGTGAGGAGGCTCTCGATGGTCTGAGGCAAGCAATCGAAGTGTTTGGGCGAAGATGAAAACCCGCTGAGGAGATCTGAAATAAGCGGAAGCACAGAGTTAGAGATACAAGGTAAGAGAGAGGTTCAGAAAGGGAAGGCAAATAGTAAACCACCTAGTCGCGAACTCACGGAGCGCCTTCAACAACAGTAGCGACGCGAAGAACAGTCGATCTCCGTTCAGTATATGGAATCACGTGAGTGATCCTCGGCGTCTCTTGCGGACGTGCAGAGACTGAAACTCTGCTCTCCGCCCAGGCAGTACAATGGTCCTCCATCTTGGACGTACACAATCTAATTGAACCTCATAAGCGGCTCCGGGACCAATATGTGTAACAGTATGCCCCCTTCTCCTGGGGGGCGACCCCGGCTTCCCCGGATGTAGTTGGAAAAAACGCTGTACCAGTCGGGGTGCGTGAACCTCAGAAGCAGGTTCCCAAGTTCTTTCTGCGGGAGAGTACCCCTTCCAATCCACAAGAAATTGTAATCGACCCCTTCGATATCGGGAATCACAGATGCTGGCTACCTCAAATTCAGGCCCTGTATCAGTTGAGACAGGGGGTGGTGGAACCATACCCAACCGATGAAAATGATCTTGCATTGTCAATTTGTCTGAGATAAATGAAACACAGGATGTATCCGAGACCACGAAGGGGGAAGTGCAAGCTTAACTGCAGCAGAACCCACCAAGGATACCACTTTAAAAGGTCCAAAGAATCTAGGAGAAAGTTTAGATGGAACTAAATGATGTGGCAGGAACCGAGATGCAAACCAAACTGAATCTCCTATAGTTAGTGCCGGGGCGTCTCGGCGATGGCAATCCGCCTTCCTCTTGGCCCGGTCTTGAGCAGCTTGCAGTGATATTCTAGCGAGTCTATGACCTTCATGAATGTCAGAGATAAGGCTAGCCACCCCAGGGCAGCTGGAAGGAGAAGTGGTAACTGAGTTAACAAATGAAAGGTGATATCACTAAGAACAATGAAAAGGACTGGTGTGAAGGGCGGAGTGTCTGGCATTATTATAGGCAAACTCCGCAAATGGTAGTAATTCCACCCAATTGTCTTGAGCCGCTGATACAAAGCATCGCAAGTAACCCTCCAGGGTTTGATACAGGCGTTCAGTCTGCCCGTTAGTCTGGGGATGATAGCCCAAACTGAGGGCTCGTTTAATTCCTAAGGTATGACAGACCTTTTGCCAAAAAGAAGAAGTGTATTGAGGACCCCGGTCCGATACAACAGTATCCGGGAGGCCGTGACGGGAAAAAAATTCTGAGAGAAAGATCTTGGCCATCTGTTCCGCTCCAGGTAGTTTGATCAATGGTGTAAAATGAGCCAATTTAGTGAAGTAGTCTATAGTGACCATAATGGTGGTTTTGTTAACAGAAGGAGGAAGTTCTACTATAAAATCCGTAGAGATTATTTGCCAAGGTCTATCTGGGATAGGCATCCGTGCTAATACTCCCAAGGGTTGCAGTCGTGGGATCTTGGATTGAGAGCACACGGTACATGCTGCTACATAATCTTGAACATCAGATCTGATATCTGGCCACCAGAAATGACGTTGAATTAAATCCAACGTGGATTGAAAGCCTTGATGACCCGCCGCCCGAGAGTCGTGGCACATTTGTAAAACTTCTTGTTGTAGCTCAGGTGTAGGGTCCAGGACTTGAGGCCCGTGAAAAAAGTAGTGGTTTTCCTTGGTGAGATGATGGGTAGTAGCGATTCTTTCGCAAAGTGACTTGTTTAAAGTGGAAGCGGATCTTAACTCCTGCAGAAAGTCAGTAATAACAGCGATAAACCTATCTATGGGAAACAATCTTTCTGAACAGAACCGAGAAGTAGGTGAGTCTTTACGGGGAAGGGCATCCGCCCTTAAGTTGTGTTTTCCAGGAAGGAAGGTGAATTCTATCCGGAGCCGAAGGAAGAAGTATGCTCAGCGGGCTTGTCGACTGTTGTTAGTGTGAGCATTTTGTAATACTCTGAGATTCTGATGGTCAGTACGGACCTCCACCAGGAACGGTGAACCCAACAATAAGTGCCTCCATTCTTCGAAAGCTTACTTTACAGCTAATAGCTCTTTCTCAAGAACTGAATAATTCTGTTCTGAAGCATTGAAGGTTTTCAAAAGGTAAGCCACTGGTCTTTCATCTCCCTGATCCGTGCGTTGTAGTAACACTGCGCCCAAAGCATGTTGAGACGCATCTGTCTCTACAATAAATTGCTTGGTCTGGTTGGGAATGGTCAAGATGGAAGCAGATGTAAACATTGTCTTTAAGGTTTTGAATGCTTTTTGTGCTGATTCATCCCAGGAATATGGGACCCCTTTTTTCAGGAGTCGGGTTATAGGCAAGATGATCTCCGAAAAGCAGGGAATACATTTCCTATAAAAATTTGCGAACCCTAAGAATTGTTGGATTTCCTTAATACTGGATGGAGTAGGCCATTCTAATACGGCTGATACTTTTTTAGGATCCATGGATATGCCTTGAGCCGACAAAACAAACCCTAAATAAGTCACTTGGTCCTGATGAAATTCACACTTCGTTGCTTTGCAGTATAGATAATTGGACTGAAGACGTTCTAGTGCGGTGTTCAAATGTTTAATGTGGTCTTCTCTGTTAGATGAATATACTAAAATATCATCTAAGTATATGATGACGAAATGGAACAGAATATCTGCAAATAGATGGTCCATAAACCGTTGGAACACGGCTGGTGCATTTACTAATCCAAACAGCATTACATGGTATTCATAATGTCCAAAGGGCATCCGAAAGGCTGTTTTCCACTCATCTCTGGGGGCGATACGAATGAGATGATACACCCCTCGGAGGTCTAGTTTAGTATAGAAAGAGGTCCCCCGGACCGCTTCGAGGATGTCAGGAATTAAAGGCGTGGAATATTTGTCTGCTATGGTGGTTTTATTAAGGCCCCGAAAGTCTGAGTTCATCAGAGCCCTTAAAGAAGAGGGAAGCACCCGCTGGGGAAACAGATTCTGTAATGAGCCCATTTCGTAGGTTGGATTGGAGGTATTCCTTTAGAACAGCCTTTTCACTCTGAGATAGTACATACATCCTTCCAAAAGGAATAGGTCGGTCTGGAAGTAGATCAATGTGACAATCGTCTCTCCTGTGAGGAGGTAGGGTAGGAAATTCCGGATTGGCGAATACAGATTGAAACTTCTTATGGCATTCAGGGATGACCTCTAACCGGTTAATGGTAGGCACAGTAGGGGAGTTAGAGAGCTCCGTCGGAATATGGATGCCAACCAACTCATGGGACAGACAGTGATGTACACAATATTCAGACCTGTGAAAAAGAGTCCCAGCTGTCCAGTTGAAAAGGGGGTTATGAACCCTTAACCAAGGACGACCCAGAATAACCGGAAAGTGGGCAGCTTTGATAAGGTCAAAAACTAAGATCTCTTTGTGTGCAGCAATCATGCAAGTGACTGGTTCGGTCTGTTCTCGGATGGGACCGGAACTCAAAGGGCTTCCGTCTACTCCTTGGATGGGAGTAATGATTGTCTTGGGTATACGGGCTATCCCATGATCTGTGGCCCATTTATCGTCCAGGAAATTTCCTGCGGCACCGCAATCGATTAACGCGGGTATGCCTTGTAAGATTTGGTCAGGTAATACGATGGTCAAAGAAACGATAACCATGGTCTGAGTGGTTGAAGAAGTCTCTAGGTTCAAACTCATTCTCTTTGGGGGACCTGATTTATACACTCCTACTGCTGTTCCCCCTATGGTAGGGTTTTGGAGTTTCCCGGACCTGAAACTTGAGTACGACGAGGAGGAACAATATGGCAATCCCGAAATATGTGAGAGGAGGATCCACAATACATGCACAAGCCCAGTGATTTTCGTCTCTCTCTCTCTCTTTCTCTCTCTCTCTCTCTCTCTCTCATTAGCTGATAGAGGCCCTCTCACTGAATCTATGGGCTCCTCGGCAGGGACTTGTTTACTGGTAACTGTAGGATATTCGGTATGAGGTCGAATCCATTTATTCTTCCTCTTTTCATGAGAGCGTTCTTGTAAGCGATATTCTATTTGCATGGTAAAGGTGATCATGTCTGCTAGATTAGCCGCGGACGAGGGACCTTAGACACTTTGTCTTTGAGCTCATCAGATAGTCCTCGTCTAAACAAAGTAAGGAGTCCATCATCTGGCCAACCTGTCTCTGAAGATAACTGTTTGAATTGTGTAATATATGCCAAGAGATCCTTACTGCCCTGTTTAAGATCAAGAAGTCTCTCTTGAGTAGCTACGGAAATTTCTTGTCTGCTAAACATTGATTTTAAACTATTCGTAAAGTCTGGGTAGGAATCTAGAATCACATTGTTTGATGTTACTAATGGGGTGGCCCAGGCTAAAGCTGGCCCGGAAAGATGGGAAACCACAAAACCCACTTTATCCTTTTCAGTTGGAAAAAAGCGGGATTTAAATGTAAATTGAACAGTGCAGCTGTCAAGAAACTCCTTAAGTTTATGCGGGTCACCGTCAAACTTGCCCGTATGTAATGTAGATGGGGGTGTATCTGAAAATGCCCGGGCAACTTGCTGTCGCAGTTGGGCATTGTCCTACTTGAGGCACTGCATAACCCGAGGGAAAGGACACGACCGTCAGGGAAACCCTCTGGGGAAGAAAACCCTGGTTAGATTTAGAAGCCGGTGAATCAGGATAGTCGTGCAGATGGTGTTCATCAATGACTGAAGTGGAACTGGATGCGGGAAGGCTTCTTCTAGTGACAGAGAAACAAAGGAGTTGAGAAGAGACTTCTTGAGAGAGAAAGGGATAGCACTGAATTGTAGAGCAATACAGGAAGGATTCTAACATGCTGATCTGTGAAACTGAAGATGCAAGTGCTCTTGTGTGTAGAACTATTATAGTTGATCTGGTGAATTTGTAGGTTGGTGCCAATTTGTAAATGGTACATGTTTTTGTGCTATTGGATTTCTATTGGGGGTCAGCGAATGTTTTCTTGGGTGTGGTGAATGGTCGAACTAATTGCGAGCTGCTCATAGTGATATTGGGTGAAGTGATCAGCAGTCTTGTCATGCAGGTAGACCTTTAACGGATTCTGTTTAGATCACTGAAAGTGTTTATTTTAGTGCAGTGATTTGTAATTGTGGGACTTTATTGGGTGTGATGCCATTTTAGTTAGAGGTGAGATTTTAAATGAGGGAGTTTAGAGGTTAGTTCGTGACATTGTGGGGTGGATTTGTAGTTTCGTATACTAAATCAGCAAACCTTAGTTAATGACATTTTGAGTGCTCTAGCAAAGATGGCAAGTAACGTCTGCAAATTCCATGTTTTCCAGTACACTATCCATAAGTCTAACCCTATAGTAATACCACCCATCTTACACACAAGGAATCAAAACCCTTTCCCTACATCGTTTGAAAGCAACATCCTCCTGAAGTTGTCTGCAATAATCGTCACAATTTCAAATCCATCCTAAAGTTGTCACAGGGTCATCCTGGAGCAATCCCCCACCTATCCTGAAGTTGTCATGGGGCCATCCTGGAGTAATCCCCCACCTATCCTGAAGTTGTTATGGGGGTCATCCTGGAGTAATCAGAACTCCTCTTGGAGTAGTTTCTGTCATAACTCTAGAGTCATCTCATTTGAATATTTCAGCCTATACACATACTTGAGGATGGTTTCAGATGATCTCCCTGAACTAGCCATGGATGACTCTAGGATGGAGTCACCTGATGACTCAAGAATGATTCCAGGAAGATCTTCCTTTTTGACTTGGGATGAGAAACTTTGCACAGTTTTTTCAAACAGTGCTAGGTTCGCACAGGAGCACAGGAAACTCTGTGCTGCTCTAAAGCACCGTGCAGCGGCACAACAAACTTCACATGGCTCATTTTGATGCACAGGGGTGCCAGAGCGGATCGAAATCTTACAGATTTGGCTTCAGCAGCTGGGGTAACAGAATTTTGCCGTACCCTAGTTGGCACCCCACAAATACTGTGACCATGAAGAGTAGCATTAGGAGGAATGAAAATCACCAGTAAGTAACAGGCTCATTTCCCTACGACCAGTGCTGGAACTGGGAAAAATGTACTCTGGGAACACTCTCCTCGTGCGTGGTGTGGGGGGACGGTCAGGTCGAAGGGTGTGGCCCAAGGTCAGGTCACAGCTCTCCGTGGAAACTAAGGCTAGGACATTTGCATAAAAGCAAAGAGCATTTTGAGAGCATAGGAATAACCACAATTTTAAATGCGATACATTTCTGTCATAACCCTTTTGAGAGAACAATGGAAGTTAAACTCTGTTCTTTTCATTGGTCACAATATTCAACCTAATTAAAAGAAAAGTCTCAGTAAATTGCAGGACATATATACCAATTTCCACATTCTCAACAGTATGTGAAGCATTGGCTGTTTCAGTCTCCCATACCTTGTCTTCTGAAGCACGAGCTGCGCTTTCAGATCTCAACTTGACATGCCCTTGGACCTACCCCTGCAAGGCAATTCCTGCCAGAGCTCCGTTCCACCCTACCTTATTAAAAAAACACTTGCACACATTATTGGCACAATGTTTTCAGGAATGTCAAGCACTCCTATAGATATCCTGCTTGTCAACTGGGACTTCTCATTACCTAGTCTAGACTGAGATGAATCTCACATACTAGCAGAACAGAATACACCATCACCACACAAAACCTCTCTCTACCGGCGACAGTAACTAAACATACCAGAATGGAACTTCTTCCGCTTATCTTCACTTCATTACAGCCGGGCCGGTGTTCTCACATGCAAAATGGCGCCCACTAGATCTCATCCGCTATTGCAGTGGCCAAAGATGCCACACATGCCTTTTGGAGACCTAACGAACTATCCGTAGTCTAGAACCCGCCGTATCTTGAAGCTAGGGACGACACGAGAGCAGCACGTAGCCCGCCAGTAGATGACAGACATTACAGACTATTTGTTTCCCCTGGCATACCGCGAAAATCCCTTTGTTTACGGTGACAAATTGAAAGTGGGTGTCTTTGTTTGAGGGTCGACCCGCCTCCGTTGGGCTGTCAACCGAGATCCACCTACAGTTGCTCCTCCGTGTAGATTAACCCTGTAGGTGACTGCTAAGAAAGAGCCATCCGCCATATCATTATAAATTAACGTTTCCCAAACCAAACATTTGTAATGTTATGCAATGTGCCTTTAACGGATAATATCTTCAATGATGTATTCCAAATGCGCACACACCTACTCTAAAACAACTGCCCGCAGTTTAAGCCAATACCACCTAAAACTAGCTTCTTTGTATCAAAAAAGAATTGCACTATTTGATAATTTACTGTATAAATTGATTTTTATTTCTAATTGATCGAATCCGTCCATGTATTCGTGATTCCACTGTAGGAGTCATTCTGTCTCGATCAAGAAAGCACTTTTATTGTTATTGGTAAAGCCGCGGAACTGGCGGCTGCCAATTTTTGCGTACGGCACAGACAGACAACGCATTATAAGGGATTTTCCACATCACATCACTTGTGGTGGGTGGCATCAACTGAAGATACAGATTTTCAATACTAAGGTAGTAGAAAGTCATGATTCTATTAACCCCTTATGTGCCAAGGACAAGCTATCTCGTCCTTGGCACTGGGGAGGTAATCCCAAGGACGAGATACCTCGTCCTTGGCACTTAAGGGGTTAAAGACACAGGGGAAGGATTATGCTCATCTGAACTCCTCCACCAGCCAATAAAAAAACACATTACAACTATAAACAAACGTTCAAAAGACTACAATTGCTATGAATTAAGCACATTTTCTAGTTTGTTGATAATTGGTTGATGATTCCACCCGACTTTACATATCCAACCATAGTCCATTATAATATCCCTTGACTTCCTTCTTTCATCCTCTTTCTGTAGCTGATCCATAACTGAAACTTGCGTCCCAACCAGTTAACGCCTGAACTTCCCCAAAAATATCTCCTAGTTATCTCCTAGTTTTCACAATCCTGAAACTTTGGGATCTGCACCTGCCACAACATAAACAGTACTATTGAAACCCACCACTGATTAGGTGGCAGTCGCCGAAATACAAATCAGACCTGTAATCAATGCTTCAACATAATCTTTTTTTTTAATATAGTTTATTTATAGTTTTAAAAAACAGAATACATATCAAAAAACAGTAATAAACATATATACACAAACTGACCGTGAAAATACATTGATAAATTGAGATAAATCAAGCACAAGTAAAACATATTCAAACTAGCCCCTTTCCCCCCCTCAGGCACCACTCCCCTGCCACCCCCAAACATCAAACATCTTCGTGGACCTAGTACATATCTAAGAATTTCCCCAAAATGTTATCATAAATCTTTATTTTCCTCTGTCTTTTGTAAACTTTATTTTCCATATCTGTCAGTTTATACATTTCCTCAAATCAATCTTCCAATTGTGGAGCAACTCGTGACTTATATCTGAGATATTGTCAAAATATCCAACATTCCATCACATCCAAGTATCATTATCTTGAAATCAAGGTCAATATATTCTTCAAGAACACTCAAACAAACACCACATACTTCAGACCAGAAATCACGCACATGTGCGCAATCCCAAAGCATGTGCTCCAGAGTTCCAACCTCACCTGAACAACCCCAACATTTGCACGAATCAGACATGCCTCTTTTCTCCAATCTTTCCGGGCTCCAATAAACCCGATTAAGCATTTTGATTTGCCTGGACCGCTCACAAAGACTTATTGAACATAGATTCACATTTGGGAACATATTCTGCCATGTCTCTGATGAGATAACAATGCCCAATCTTTTACTTCATTCTTCCGGCAAGCTGACATTTTCATTGCATTTCGCAACAATTTGTTTATATACTCGACTAGCAATTGACCCTTCGCCGGACTCTCTCTTGGCAGTAAAGATATATATGTTCACATCATCACACCCCTCAACTTTTCCGATGATTTTTTTAACCTCCTATAATCTACATCAGAAAAATTATTAATGGCCCACTTCACCTTCAAATCTGAACCAGCAATCCAACCACCGTCCTTCCAAATATCTCCAATCCAATACACCCCACTTATAAACTATTCAGACCAAAACAACAATTTCCTTTTTCCTTGATTTTGGGATTAAACCAAATAGAAGCATTAGGGGCTTTAAGCGTGTCTGCACTTAACTTAACAAATAAATTCTGCCATGTTTCACGTAAGAAATCTGTCAAAGGAGTTATCTTTCCACATGAATTCTTCGTTGTCGAGACCGCCCTTGGAGCTAGTGGGCCAGTAAAAGTTGCTTCCGCACTTGTCCAGTCATCCGGCGGATCTTTCAGGAAAGGCACAATAAACTGACTAGAGAATGCTAGGTGGTATGCACGAAAATTGGGGATTCCCAGTCCTCCTTTGTTCACTGGAAGTTGGAATTTCCAGAATTTAAGTCTTGGTGGTTTCTGACCCCAAATAAACAATTGAATCAAACGGTCTATCTCTTTCCAGAAATGAGGGTTAATCTTTAAAGGAAGCATGCTGAGAATATAGTTTATTTTCGGGGCTGCTGTCATCTTTAAAGCATTTACTTTTCCCCATAGAGACAGACTCAACTGAGACCATCTTTCCAATGATGTCTTTAAATCTTTGCAAGTATCATTAATATTTTCTTTCACCTTGTCACTGACCAGTGGTGTCACCCATATACCTAGATACCGTCATCTTTCTGCACACCATGTGAAGCCCCATGCAGTGATAGTAGCCTTAAATGTGTAATTTAAAGGCATTACCTCTGACCTGGATCTATTAATTTTGTACCCATCAGCCTTATTAAAATTCCATAAAGATATCCATCAACACAAGTAGTGAACCTTCTAGATCTCGAAAAACCAACAAGAGATCATCTGCATAAAACCATATTTTTTTTCGACACCTTGAAAGCCAACTCCTTTCAATCCCAGCTCCGATCTAAGTGCAATCACCAGAGGCTCAATTGCTAACTCAAATAATAGCGGACATAAAGGGCATTGCTGCCTAGTTCCTCTCTCTAACTTAAAAGGATCTGATCTCAAACCATTTGTTCTGACATCTGCCGTTGGAAGGGCATATAATAGAGCTATCCACGAGATGTAGCCTTCTCCAAGATTAATTTCACGTAAGACCGAGAAAAGATAGGTCCAGTTTACTCTATCAAACGCCTTCTCTGCGTCTAAAAAGAAGACTGCCATACCTTCCAAAGACTCATGAGCCTGTGGCATTTTCAGCATCAATTTACGAATATTACTTGAAGTCCTTCGACTTTTAACAAAGTCAGATTGATTTTCATTTATCAAAGATGGCATTAGATGTTCAATTCTTATAGCCATTGTTTTTGCAAAAATGTTGTTATCCGTATTACTAAGACTTATAGGGCGGTAACTGGAGGGAAAATTCTGGTCTTTACCCTTTTTCAGGAACACAGAAATTGTAGCATGATTAGTAGTAGAAGGGAGAATGCCCTCCCTTTTTGACTGTAGGAACATATCCTTCATCAATTCTAGTGCAGGGTCTGGAAGTATTCTGTAGAATTCTACCGGTAAGCCGTCCGGTCCCAGTGATTTTCCTGTGTTCAATTTGGTAATTACATTTCTAAGTTCTTCTATAGAAATATCTCTCTCAAATAACATTCTATCCTCATCAGAAATTTTAGGAATCAGGAGTCCTTGCATAAAGGAAGCAGCAGATCCTGTTATGTCCGGTTCATTTTGGTACAGTTCAGAGTAATATTTATTGAAGACATCATTAATTTCTCTTGGATTAAAAGTGACTACACCATTGGAGCCATTGATAGACGTGATCGCACTGTCTGAGTACTGCTGACAAAGCCTGTATGCAAGCCACCGATCATATTTCTCAACCCGTTCAAAGTATGAACACTTAATTCTATATAGTTCTTACTCAGCCCTCTCTCTGATAATTTCATTCAACTCTTTTTTTTCTCAAACTTTCTTAAAGGCATGGTCTAGTAAAATTGTGTATTGTCCCTACGGGTCGGCCATGTTTTTTTAAGGCTAAGTGGCTCGATTTTAGAAAACTTTCCTATGGACCTTACCCGAGTTTTCATCCATTAAACGCACGCGAAAACAGGCACCAGGGAGCCGCCATTTTGTGATAATCCTATCACTTGCCGCATCGCCCTGGCTGACCTGCTTCTGCGGCACTAAATCAATTCCCCCGCCCCTGAGCCTGTCATCAGCAGACTCGTACCGCCCATTTCCCAACGCCAAAGCACGTCTTGTGTCAACATTCGCTGCGCTTCAGCTAATGACGTGTCGCCATGGAAATGGCAGGACGCCTCTTTCCTCAATAAGTATAAACAGACCGTTTCACAACACACAGCAGCAGATTTTCGATTCCATTCCTCTCTCTGTGTTACTTAGAGTATTTTGTGACTCGTTTCTGTGCTCTGGTCAGCTACCTTCGCCGCTTGTAGCCCGTGTGAACACCTGTACCATCTCGGTAAATTATTTTACTTTGTTTACCACACAATGGCTACAATAATGCCCTACATGTACGAGCCCGAGTATACCGAGAAGGAACTACTGGAAAGGGAAGCACGCGAAAACGATGGGGATTCGGACGGCAGTTGGCAGGACGAATCAACAGATGAAGAGCCTGGGCCTAGTCGCATGGACGGCGTCTCCACCTGGTGTACATGCAATCGGTGCAAGCTAATGCCAACCGAGGAGGAGAACTGCTGCTGCCGAGAAAACTCGGGATGCCTGGCCTACATTTCGGAAGGCGAGCCACGACCGCAATGCTTCACCGAGATGCCAGACTTCAGGGCAGCCTGCCTCACACGGGCCGTGTTGAGAATAATGATGGTGCTTATGCATGAACTTCGCGCAACTGTTCGTCCTCGTAATCCGAGTAACGAGTAAGAATACTCTGCTTGTCATGCCACTCCTATTTCATGTTCTTCTACTATATCTAAAATTACATCTACATATCATTGTAACGCATGTAAGTCGTTCAATAGTGTGCATTGTCTAGATAGCATTTGTCCGTGCAGAATGCCATTAGTTACAAGAATTGTCATTGACAACAAACGTTTATTAAACTTATCTTGGTCATTTAAAAACAGTTTGTTTCATTCCTTTTCACAGGTGGTGCAGGCTGGTGGCCTATCGTTCCTTTACATGGTGGCTCCACGGGAGGCTTGGACACCGCGTTCAAAGAGTGATACCCGCCTGTGCCGTTCGTGCCATTAGAGAAACGTTCTCGAGTGACAGCGGTCTGACCTGTATAATCTTTAAAGTCTTGTATTTTTGTGTCATGAAAATAAGATACATAATAAAACACCACATATATTTTAACAACGGTTGTTTCGATTTTTTAAATGAATCAAGTGTGTCTCCATTCAAGGATGGACGTCAGACATCTGTGCTCCGAATGGGTGAAGGTCTGGTCGCTGTGAAGCAGGGTGGTCACTATCTACCTAAGCTAACATAACATATTCTTGATAATGCATGCACTAAATAACACTTGTTCAAAGTCTTTCAGTAGGTTATGTCTCTATAAAAGTCACACATATATCTATACTAACAATTACCATTGGATTATACAGGCCTTAGGGTCTTGACCACTATAATACAACGGTTGAAGTGTGGGTCTGTGCTCACAAGAATCTCCGGTATGTGGCATTTGTTATTGATAAGCAACGATATACTATCAAAGGCGGTTCGCGCCAGAGGATGAGCGCTGGCATGGGGGGCTGTCAGGGGCGCGAAAGGCCAAGGTGCCAAACTGCATGTACACTTCAAAAGGTATCCCATGCCAAGGGGCCATCGGTCGCATGGCCTTCTCAGACCCAGTGTCTCCAGCCAGGCCTCCCCTTGAAGCAGGCCGCCCCCCTGCAATCCACATAAGTGTGTCTCCATTCAGCAGTCTTCCTGTGCCTTATCTGCACGCCCCAGGCCCATCCATCCCACCCCCTCTATCAAAGTTGGTTCGCACCCGGGGATGCGCGCTGTCAGGGGCGCGAAAGGCCAAGGTGCCAAACTGCATGTACAGTTCAAAAGGTATCCCATGCCAAGGGGCCATTGCTCACATGGCCTCCTCAGACCCCGTGTCTCCAGCCAGGCCTCCCCTTGAAGCAGGCCGCCCCCCTGCAATCCACATAAGTGTGTCTCCATTCAGCAGTCTTCCTGTGCCTTATCTGCACGCCCCAGGCCCATCCATCCCACCCCCTCTATCAAAGGCGGTTCGCACCCGGGGATGCGTGCTGTCAGGGGCGCGAAAGGCCAAGGTGCCAAACTGCATGTACACTTCAAAAGGTATCCCATGCCAAGGGGCCATTGCTCACATGGCCTCCTCAGACCCGGTGTCTCCAGCCAGGCCTCCCCTTGAAGCAGGCCGCCCCCCTGCAATCCACATAAGTGTGTCTCCATTCAGCAGTCTTCCTGTGCCTTATCTGCACTCCCCAGGCCCATCCATCCCACCCCCTCTATCAAAGGCGGTTCACACCCGAGGATGAGCGCTGTCAGGGGCGCGGAAGGCCAGGGTGCCAAACTGCATGTACACTTCAAAAGGTACCCCACGCCAAGGGGCCATCGGTCACATGGCCTCCTCAGACCCTGTGTCTCCAGCCAGGCCTCCCCTTGAAGCAGGCCGCCCCCCTGCAATCCACATAAGTGTGTCTCCATTCAGCAGTCTTCCTGTGCCTTATCTGCACGCCCCAGGCCCATCCATCCCACCCCCTCTATCAAAGGCGGTTTGCACCCGGTGATGCGCACTGTCAGGGGCGCGAAAGGCCAAGGTGCCAAACTGCATGCACACTTCAAAAGGTATCCCATGCCAAGGGGCCATTGCTCACATGGCCTCCTCAGACCCCGTGTCTCCAGCCAGGCCTCCCCTTGAAGCAGGCTGCCCCCCTGCAATCCACATAAGTGCGTCTCCATTCAGCAGTCTTCCTGTGCCTTATCTGCACGCCCCAGGCCCATCCATCTCACCCCCTCTATCAAAGGCGGTTCGCACCCGGGGATGCGCGCTGTCAGGGGCGCGAAAGGCCAAGGTGCCAAACTGCATGTACACTTCAAAAGGTATCCCATGCCAAGGGGCCATTGCTCACATGGCCTCCTCAGACCCCATGTCTCCAGCCAGGCCTCCCCTTGAAGCAGGCTGCCCCCCTGCAATCCACATAAGTGTGTCTCCATTCAGCAGTCTTCCTTTGCCTTATCTGCACGCCCCAGGCCCATCCATCCCACCCCCTCTATCAAAGGCGGTTCGCACCCGGGGATGCGGGCTGTCAGGGGCGCGAAAGGCCAAGGTTCCAAACTGCATGTACACTTCAAAAGGTATCCCACACCCAGGGGCCATTTCTCACATGGCCTCCTCAGACCCTGTGCCTCCAGCCAGGCCTCCCCTTCAAGCAGGCCGCCCCCCTAAGACCACGACATACATACGTCATTCATTCACAAACACACCCCTGTTTCTAATACTTTATAAACCACTTGATATGTCTCATGAGAACATCTTTGTGCTTTGCAAGTCAACTCCTGAACCTTCTACCTGAGAAGCACTGAGATCTATGCTAATCTGCTCGTCATCGTGCTATCTGTGACCGCTTCGAGCAAACCCGTCAGTGTGCTACCTGTGGCCATCTACCTGTTCTCCTGCAACTTACTGCTCGGCCTGCTGAATCCAACTGTTTGTTGGACAAGGTAAGGCCATGTATCCTAGTCATATTTCGTAGATTTTTAAATTTCTATCTATTTGCGAATAGAGTACACTATAGTGCTATGTTCATTGGTCTCATTGCTATTGACTTGAGTTTCCATTGCTATGCTATCAATAGATCTATTTATTTTCATCTGTGTCTATTGTCATCGAATTGCATCCTTCGGGGGTCCAGTCTATAATGTATAATGTAAGCATGTTTCCTTCTCGTGCAAGAGAGAACATCCAAGGGACGAGTCACATGTTCAGATTTTAGTCACATCATTTATACATTTCTGCAATTTATGCAAATACTAAGCCGCACATAATGAACTGGTATAGTTCCTGCGACCAAAACAAACCTTGCATTGATCATTGTATGATTCATTTACTTTTGTATCAAATCTTTATTCTTGAAGATTGTATAATAATGTCGATATTTACTTTTCAGATTTATCAACAATGCCTGCCTGTTCGATTAGCGGTTGCCCTTCGAAGACCCATGCGATATCTGAAGGCACTACAATGCATGTATTCCCGAAAACTGTTGATCGAAATAAGAGAATGGGTCAGACATTGCGGATATCCACTGGATGAGCTGGAAAGTAGAGTCCAACAAGTCTTACAGGACAAGAGGGGTGATCGATACCCATCTGCAGCCGGCACTTTTCCTTGGACATGTACACAACATCTTGGGTAACAAAGAAGAATAAACGGCGAACGACACGGAAATTGCTCGAAAACGCTATTCCCACTCTATTCGTTCACATTCCACCACCGGTGAGTCAAGTGTCCGGATTTAGCTTCAGGCCTTGCGGTAGTGTGTAGGTAGCCAAATGGATTAATTGATATTGTAGGTGTTCTATCCCTTGTAATAATTTCGATATTGATATGAGTGTACAGTTTTTTGAATAATGACATTTATCAGTATATTCTTTTTCGATTTCATAACCCACAAACGTAATGTATATATATGGGAACAGGGAACTGTGCATTATCAATCATTCATTTACCTTTACAACTTCTTGACTATCCCCTGAATCTGAAGCAAGAACATTCTACATGCTTGACGTGGTCGCAGTTATCAACCACTTCTAGCGCGTATCAGGTAATCTTACTAGGCTAATCTGCTACAGACTTGTTTTATGCATGTCAAGTAATAGTTTTATTCTATCGTGCAATTATTTTACCGAATGTTTGGTTAGTGCTTTCCAATTGATATACACCTTAGTTATCGTCCACTGGTGTTTGTTTTCAGTTATAATTAGTGTTATCCATACTAATGCAAGTACTGTCTTTCAGGGAGATGCTAAAGCGTCCGCCACATCTACAACATTTCTAGATGTTCTTCACCAGCAGGAGGTATGGATACTGACAGCTCCATCGACCGTCATCATCAGAGCTGGAATTCTTGTCGTTTGATTGTTCTACACAATGTTTCATTCGTGGTTAGCCGTTGATATGTACCTGTGCTGTCGACCCCAGGTGTGTGTTATGTTTTCACTATTGTAATCCTCACTAATGCAAGTACTATGTTTCAGGCAGTTGATGGAGTGTCAACCCCTGCACTTGATGCAGAGCCTGACATTCAAGTAATTCCAGGGGAAGTGGAAGCGGGATCATGCGTATACGAATCGGCGCAACAGCTTTCGGAAGTGTGCACTACATTTGCAACATCCATAGATATTCTTCAGCAGCACGAGGTATGGATACTGACAGCTCCATCATGCGTGATCATATAACGTGATTCCATTTGCTATACTTTCTTCCCTATTAACGCAAGTGCTGTGTTTCAGGGAGATGACGAAGCTTCCACTACAATCACAACATCCAATTTAGATGATGCAGATGTAAATAAATCAGAGAAATAAGTCGATGAAATGTGATCATATTTAGATTTTCCTTGATTCTTTTAGACAATGCATCATTTGTGGTTATCTCTTTATATGTACCTGTGCGTTCGACCCCAAGTGTGTGTTATGTTTCCAATATTGAAAACCATACTAATGCAAGTACTGTGTTTCAGGGAGACGACGGAGCTTCCACTACAATCACAACATCCCATTTTGATGATGTAGATGTAAAGGAATCGGAGAAATAAGTCGATGAAATCTGCATACTTATATTTTCCTTGATTGTTTTAGACAATGCATCATTTGTGGTTATCTCTTTATATGTACCTGTGCGTTCGACCCCAAGTGTGTGTTATGTTTCCAATATTGAAAACCATACTAATGCAAGTACTGTGTTTCAGGGAGACGACGGAGCTTCCACTACAATCACAACATCCCATTTTGATGATGCAGATGTAAAGGAATCGGAGAAATAAGTCGATGAAATCTGCATACTTATATTTTCCTTGATTGTTTTAGACAATGCATCATTTGTGGTTATCTCTTTATATGTACCTGTGCGTTCGACCCCAAGTGTGTGTTATGTTTCCAATATTGAAAACCATACTAATGCAAGTACTGTGTTTCAGGGAGACGACGGAGCTTCCACTACAATCACAACATCCCATTTTGATGATGCAGATGTAAAGGAATCGGAGAAATAAGTCGATGAAATCTGCATACTTATATTTTCCTTGATTGTTTTAGACAATGGATCATTTGTGGTTATCTCTTTATATGTACCTGTGCCGTCGACCCCAAGTGTGTGTTATGTTTCCAATATTGAAAACCATACTAATGCAAGTACTGTGTTTCAGGGAGATGCGGATGCCTCCTCTCCAATACAACCATTCATGGCAGTCCATGCAGAGCCAGAGGTATGGATACTGACAGCTCCATCGTAATAGATCATCACTGGTCGAATACTTGTCGTTTGATTGTTGCACACAATGTTTAAATTGTGTTTGGCTATTGAGATCTACCTGTGTGTTCGTCCTCACGTGTGTTTTATGCTAACAATATTTTGATACATAGTAATGAAAGTACTATGTTTCAGGGAGACGATGGAGCCTCATTCCGTGCTGTCTATGCGGATACAGAAAATATAGTCGTTGCAGCGCAAGAGGGAGGGAGGACATGCGGAAACGAATCAAAGCTACAGTGTGCAGATGTTGAAGGTTGAGTCAAAAAAGTTGCAAACAAAAAAAAACAAAAAAAGGTTAGTTACAAACAGTTCATAATTTTTAAAAAATGTTTGTGCTGGGGACTATTTTATGTTTTTTTCCAGTCAATTGGACTACACTTTATCTTGTGTTTAAACTGAACATCCCTTTTCCAATCTCTCCTCCAGTTACCCGTGGGTGTCAGAACTATACATACACAGACAGTGAAGCGAATGAGAGATGTTGCTTGCCAGACCATGTAGACTATGGAGGAACTATTAATTGAGGCGAGCCGTGTTCAGGCTCGAGATGCTCATGTCCAATGGCCAAAACATGAATTAACTGTGTTTGGAGACTACAGCAAAGTTGCATTGGACCATTGCTACAGTGCGACCGCACCACCACAAGAAGATGTTATTGAATGTATTGAAGATAGCTCTGAAGTAGTTGCAGATCAATTCACACAATCTACACCCGCCAAAAATTTGCCACCCAAAAACCTGTCGACATTGTTGTGTTCTCCCATCAATGTTGAAGTAATAGATGTCGAAATGACAGAGAATGAACCAGCCGCAGCATCCATAGACGCATCAGAACTTGATATCAGCGATATTACTTTCCAATGTGTTGAAATCTCCACAACCTCACAAGCCGAAACAACGTTGACGCAGGATGACAGTCTAATGAAAGAGAGCAAATACATTGTATTCGACAGTTGTTTGATGGAAATTATAAGTATGCTGAAATGTGTGCATTCCATTAGAGGGAAAGTATGTGGGAAGCCGTTGATTAATGTGACTCGTCAAATAAAAGGCAGTAATGTCAAAATAAATGCCGCCTGTAGATTAAATCATAGGTTCTCATGGTCTGCACAACCGATGCTGGGGAAACTGCCAGCAGGCAATCTACTGTGTGCAGCTGCATCACTTTTTAGTGGCTCCAGTTTTAGAAAGTTAGAGGCTTTCTTTCAGTTTGTGGGACTCCATTTAATTTCTAAAGCGCTGTACTACATATACCAACATGATTATCTGTTTCCGGCCATTAGTGATGCTTGGAAAATTGAACAATTGTCTCTAGCAAGTACATTCGAAGGCAAACGATTCAGGCTAGCTGGCGATGGACAGTACGACAGCCCTGGATTTTCTGCCTAGTACTGCACCTACCACTTTCAGGACATGGGGCCTCATTACGACTCAGGCGGTAAGGGTTTTACGGCGGCGTAAACAGCGCCGACCCTTACCGCCTGAGTACGAGGTCCCTTAGCGCCATGGCGGATTTAACACCTGCTTTTAGCAGGTGTTAAAATCCATGGCGCTAAGGGACCATGGAGTTAATTATGCCACCGTAATTTACGGTGGCGTAATTAACGCCTTCCCCACTCCCATTATGCCCTATGGGGCAAAATGGGAATGGGGAAGGGAAAATGGGGATTTACCGCCCCGCCAAGGTTGGAATGGGGCGGTAAGTCCGCCTACCACCATGGCGTAAACATAGTTTACGCCATGGTGGTAAAGTCACGGCCCAGGCGGTAACTTACCGCCTGGGTCGTAATGAGGCCCATGGATAGTATGAAAATTGTGAGTTTGGTGGTCGTGAAGGTAACACAATGTACATCCTCAGTGGCCATGGAGAAACTAGGATTTATAAAATCAGTGGAATAGCTACAATCAAGGGGAATGCACATCGACCTCATAGCCACGGACAGACATGTTTCAATTGCCAAGACAATGAGAGAGCAGTTCCTACATATTAATCATCAATTTGACGTATGGCATCTTGCTAAATCAATCAGTAAGAAAATCTCAGCTGCAGGAAAAAAAAAAGGTTTTGAAAGTATTTTGCAGTGGTCCCATTCTATCACCAACCATCTTTGGTGGAGCTCAAAAACTTGTGAAGGGTCAGTGGAAATACTACTTGAAAAATGGCGGTCACTGATACACCACTGTACCAACGTTCACCGCTGGACAGCAAATCAACATTTCCACCAATGTGAACATGGCCCTTTGTCCCCAGAGGAGGCACGGAAGAAGAAGTGGTTGATTCCATCTTCACCGACACACAAAGCCATTGAGAAGATTGTTTTTCGACAAAACTCTATCAAGAGATTTGAGAGGACTGACAGAATTCTGTCACACAGGAGATTTGGAGGTGTTCCACAATATGTGCCTAAAGTACAGGCCAAAGCGCTTGCATTTTAGCTTTCGGGGCATGAAACATCGCACTCTACTAGCGGTCTTGGCCCATAACAGCAATGTCGGACGTGAACAATCTAGGACTAGGGGTAAAGTAAGGATGCCTCGCTACACCAAGGTGTTTTCAAAACGAAGTAAGCAATGGGTGATCAAACCAGTCTATGATGAAATGCAGTTCGACTTTGTGAAAGGCCTTATTGTTGCTGTGTTAGAGAAGCACAGATATGGAATTTTGGACGTTTCTGTGCAGAGCAGTGATCCATTGCCATCGAACATTGTGACTGTGCCATGCCCACCCGAAGCACAGCTGGTTGTGAAGTACAAATCCCAGTTTAAATAATTGCAATACGATTGTCTTTTTGTAAATAAATGTTATTGTACAGTGTACCTGTAACCCTAACCCCTACCTTGACCATCATGGGTGGCGAACAAGCTGGGTGTCATCTTTGAATTCTCTCTATTCAGCTCATATATGTGTATGTATATATTTTTCTCATGTCTCATCTCATGTAAATGTAAATGTTGCGCACTGTTAACGGAGGGGAGGCTTGCGTATTGAAAATAATAAAACAAACAAACAAACAATAAATCTCACTTTTAACTCAACTCCTGTGGTACACTTTCCCTGACCTTCCGCCAAAAATTAAATGTCTCAATTTGGGCTGCAAAGCTCGCAGACAACGGGGCCAAAATTGGGGCACTTAGAACGCGCCAAGCGGGCCGTGGCATTTGGGAGAGAAGCCAGTTCGCATTTGCACATTGAGGCACACTACATAGAGGGATTCTAAACTTCAAGTTCTCACAGATGCCTATTGTACGTGATGTTGCAAATAAAGAATGCGAAGGACAGCGGCTTTGATTTTCAGCTCGCGCCCAGATGAGGCCCACAAGTCGCACTGGAAGTATAAGGGTCTATTGTTTTTTGACCTTGAGACAGGGACCATGCCGAAAGAACTACATTTGAAGGGGGTGCGCAATAACGTAAGAGACGATAAGGCAGAAAATTCAGAAACTAGACCGAGTTTCATTTTAGTTCAGCATACAAAAAATCGTTGTCAAGAGCACGGTCCGTTTTACAGACTACATTACGAAGAGACACAATGGAAATTTCAAATATAATGTAAGTAAATCTTTACACGGTTTTATACTGGAATGAAGATTTAATGAATGGATGCATGAATAAATGAATGAATGAAGAGCTAGGAAAAGCAAGGAAAACGTGTTCGTAGTGGGCACATGGGCATGCAGGTCCACTGGTCTCACCGATCTCGGTCCTTGGCCCAGCCACTTTTCCCTGCACTGCCTACCTGCACTACGGGACTGTCTCTGTATCCTTCAGCCCCTTCTCCAGGCATTTACCTTGCACTTGCCACCAGCTGGCCCTATTATTTAATTTGTATTCAACTAACCATGTACATCACTTTTATCCCCCCTTCCCCCTTCCCCATGCGCGATCAGAAAGACACCTGGCCTAGTAGGATCGTTGTCTGTCTGCCCTTGTTCCCCACCTGCCTCGTCGCGCCTTGAAACACTTGAGTATAGGCGCGTTACAAATGCCATATCATATATCATATCATTCCTCACGCATGTAGACTAACTGTCGTTTATCATTGTGTGTTGGCCTCGATTTATTTCGTTACTTTTCGCATTGATTTTAGAGCCGAACATACTCCATTGAACTATCCTTGCAAGCAAATAGTTTCTGATCGGCTGTAATAAATAAAATGAGTAATATTAATGAAGATCGGCTGGCGAGACTAATTATAATTTTTTTGTTTTCATAACAGGTATTTGCTCCACTTCTGCTACTGCCATCGGTTTGAGCCACCAGCAGACGGTTTCTTCGTGAGACACCTGCAGCTTCGTGTGAACAACTGGAGCACACTGACAATTTTATGGGATGATCGCAAAGGGCCCACATGCCCTTACGCTGTTCTAGTGGCTAGAAGCAACATATCAACCTTTACGATGGACTAGTGCCTAGTTGATGGAACAGCCTTGCAGTTCACCGTGCTTCCAAAGTGCTTCTTTTAACGAAAAGCAACACCCTGTGTACCATTGCGGATACAGATAAAAGAAAATAAATGGCTTTCGGAGTTCATATGGCAATGGCTGAATATTCTCTAAACATTTAATGTCAAATAAATGTACTTTACCAAATGTACCGTGTTGCTGTTTGATTTTAAAGTACAGTTTCATATTCCGAATTGTGGCGCGCTGTGTTGTGAGATGGTCTGTGTTGGTTTCCGGGTTCTGTGTGGAGTCGCGTAGAAGACGACTGGGCACGTTTGCCTACGCAGCACAGTAACGTCACGGAGAGAGGCGGGGAATATGAATGTTTGGATAATGTCAGGCTCAGGGGCGGGGGAATTGATTTAGTGCCGCAGAAGCAGGTCAGCCAGGGCGATGCGGCAAGTGATAGGATTATCACAAAATGGCAGCTCCCTGGTGCCTGTTTTCGCGTGCGTTTAATGGATGAAAACTCGGGTAAGGTCCATAGGGAAGTTTTCTAAAATCGAGTCACTTAGGCTTAAAAAAACATGGCCGACCCGTAGGGACAATAAAAAATGTTACTAGACCATGCCTTTAACTCTCTCCTTATCAATACAGCCTTGGTCATTCATCAGCTGACGTGAATGTCTTTAATTCGCCTTTCTAAGCCAATCCACACTCTTTCCAACTTCTTCCTCTTCCCACTGGATAAACCCAAAACCACACCTCTCATTGTGCACTTAAAAGCTTCCCAGAGGGTTTTGGTGCTCAGCGCCTGAGTGTGATTTTCTATTACAAATTGATTTGCCTCCGATATAATCTTTTAAAGTATTTCTTCATCATTTAAGATAGAAGTATTCATTCTCCAAGATTTGCAAAGCTCAAAGTCCAATTTCAGATTCATCGACACTGGTTCATGATCTGTCACCATAATGTTTCCGATTTTGCCAGATCCGTAATTTTCTGTCATCCTCCCACCAGGGAGCTGTCATGAACCACAGAATGCACCCCTTTTGGATTTAATGGTCCTTATCACAACGGGGCTTGCACTACTTGATACTTCCAACATGGCCGTCTAACGTGGAACGCCTTCCTCTGTCTTACGTCAGACGTAGCGTATTTTACAAATAGGCCGCGCCCCCGCGGTCCCGCACGTCTCAATGCTATTGCAAGCAGCGACTAGACGTGTGCTCCGTAGTTCGCTACTCTGTTATCCTTGTTCCTGGTCCTCCTAATTCCATTCCCATTCCCCTCTTCCTTCTTCCTTGTTTCCTGGACTCGTGCACCGTGTGCGTATCTTTTTTGTTCCTGGATCCGTGAGAATCTGAATCCCGGAACTCTGAACGCACGCTGGAGTCAGAAGAGGCTCGCGCTGGCTTATACTAGACCAGGTCCGTGCGTAAGAAGACACCGCCCAGAAAATCCTGCAAGGATCGCTCCCAGGTGGGAAAGGGGGAATTCCGTGACAGTTTGAGACACCAAACGACCGAACTTGAAGTCGACATGGAAGCAGCTGTTCAGGATCTCATGCGTGGCATGCAAGAACTAACAACCGAGGTACACAATTTAAAAGCGGAAAACGCTGCTCTCAAACAATTAGTCTATCCCGTGATTCTGCCACAAAAGAAAGTGTATTGCTGGGTGGTATTGTTGACAAATACGATGGGTTGGCAAAAACCCTTTGTGGATTCCTTGATTCTTGTTTGGTTCACTTTACTTTTAAGCCCTACTACTTTTCAACTCCCAGGGCTAAGGTGGGCTTCATAATTTCACACCTTTCCGGAAATGCTCTAACCTGGGCTAGGCCCTTAGTCAATTCCGGTGATACCCTCCTGGATGACTACGACGGTTTCAAACAAGCCCTTAAAACCATGTTTGACCGCCCAGAGCAGGTCTATATTGCCCAGGAGCGGCTGCTAGACTTTCAACAGGGATCCCAGGATATGCTTACGTATGTAACCCGATTCAAGCAATTGGCCAAGGAAGCTGACTGGTCTCCTGAAGCAAGTTTTACTCGGTTCAGAAGGGGACTGAATGAGGAGATCAAAGATGAGTTGGCCAGAGTGGCTCGCCCAAGCTCATTCCAGGCTCTTATGGACCTTGCCATGCAAATAGATTTTCGTATCCAGGAAAGAAAGGCAGAGAAGAAGAAATTCAAAGTAACCCCCCCCCCCGAAGGTATCCTTCGAGACTACCTCCAAAACTGACAATAATCCAGGATCAGCTACTGAACCAGAACCTATGCAGATAGGAGCCTTCTGTGGACCCATATCCCCGCAAGAGAGGATGAGAAGGATTCATACGGGGTAATGCATGTACTGTGCCTCGGATAAACACCTGGTTAGAGAATGTCCTCTAGCCCCTCCTCGGCATTCGGGAAACGCCAGCTCCCAATCCTAGATGGAGTAAGGCTTCGGGGGAGAGATGTTTGCTCCACGTCTATTCCATCCTTGAACTCTCCTGGACAAAACAGCCTAGTGATTTTACAGGCCCTCATATCGCCATCCAAGAATAAGACCTACTCCATTTTGGCCTTGGTTGACTGCGGAGCTATGGGAGTATTCATTGATCAAGATTGGGCTTTTAGTCTCCACATTCCATACGAGACTCGAAGTACCATGCAACCGGTGGAAGCGATCGATGGAAGACCCCTCACTTCAGGACCCATAAGCTTGCAGACTAAAGAGATCCAGCTTTCAATAAACCATCACCAAGAGCTGATCAGATTTGACATCATTAAGTCTGCTCATTACCCCATGGTCCTGGGTATGCCCTGGTTACAGAAACATAGGGCCTCATTCCGAGATTGGAGGTAGTCATGGCGCTATTTGCGCCATGACTGCCTCCAATAACGGTACCGGCACCGGTCTCGTTCAATGGGGACTTACCGGTGTAGTCCGACCTTTGCGGGACCGGTAAGTCCCCATTGAAAAAAACATTCCCCATTCCCATTTGAGCCCCCATAGGGCTCAATGGGAAGGGGGAAGGCACTAATAACGGTACCGCAAATTGCGGTACCGTTATTGGCTCTGAATTCCCTTAACAGGTACCGTCCATAACGCCTGGTAAAACCAGGCGTTAATTGAGGGACCTGCTAAGGGAACTCGTAGTAGGGTGGTAAGGGATTACCGGCACCGGTCTCCTTACCGATTCCCGGTATCCCTTACCGCCCTACTCGTAATGAGGCCCATAATCCTTATATTAACTGGGCAGCAGGATCCTTATTTCTCGGATATGAGTTTTGTATATCTCACTGTCTATTCCTGGCATCCTCCTTGACACCTTCCAAAGAACCATCAATAGATCATCAAGTACCACTCATGGGCCCTCATTACACGGAAGGCGGTAAGGGTTAACGGCCACCGGTAATGGTACCGGTGACCGTTAACCCTTACCACCTTACTACGAGGTCCCTTTGCGGGTTGGTACTTTAACGCCTGCTTTTTAGCAGGCGTTAAAAACCAACCCGCAAAGGGACCAGGGTGCTAATTACGGTACCGCAATTTGCAGTACCATAATTAGCACCTTCCCCATTCCCATTATGCCCTATGGGGCAAAAATGGGAATGGGGAAGGGCAATGGGGGAAGGGGGAATTACCGCCCCACCAACCTTGGAACAGGGCGGTAATTCCCCTTTCCTCCAAGGCGGTGCCGGTATTTTACCGGCATGGACCAAGGTGCTAATAGCACCTTGGTCCACGGCCTACCGTGTAATGAGGCCCATGGTGTCCAATATCGTACAGGTTCCAAAGGCCTATCAGAGTTATGCTGATGTGTCTTCAACTGCTATAGTCCAGGCTCTACCTCCTCACAGACCTGAAGACTGCGCTATAGACACAGAACCTTCAGCAGTGACTCCCTTTGGGAGGATGTTCATCCTATCCGAACCTGAAAAAAAGGCCCTCCGAGAATACTTGGATACCAACCTTGAAAATGGCACCATAAGACCATCGAAATCCCCAGCTGGAGCCTTGTTGTTCTTTGTTCCCAAAAAGGACACCAAGGAGCTTAGACCTTGCCTCGATTATCATGGATTAAATCAATGCACCCTCAAGGACCGCTACCCCTTACCCTTGATCTCGGATATCCTGGAAGCGGTGAAAGGAGCTGTAATCTTCACGAAACTGGATCTCAGGGGTGCCTATCATCTGATTCGTATCAGGGAAGGAGACGAATCGAAAACAGCGTTTAGAACACCCTTTGGACACTTCGAATATCTGTTCATGCCCTTTGGACTTGCTAATGCCCCTGCCGTCTTTGAACGTTTCATGGATAGGGTGTTCTCTGATATGCTGTTCCTCTTCGTCATCGTCTACCTGGACGATATCCTGATCTACTCCAAGGACCTTCTACAGCATGAAAGCATGTAAAAGCAGTATTACAACGACTATGTGAACATAGACTCCTAGCCAAACCAGAGAAATGCCTGTTTCACGTCACCTCTGTTCATTACCTAGGATTTGTCCTTAGTCCAGAAGGAATTGGTATGGATCATTCGAAGGTACAGGCCATACTATCTTGGCCGGCTCCCACTTCCGTGAAACAAGTTCAATCATTCCTGGGGCTTGCCAATTTCTACCGGAAGTTCATACCCACGTTTTCTGAGATTGTTCAGCCGATCATTGCACTTTTGAAGAAAGGCACTCCCTTTCTCTGGTCTACACCTCAAGACAAAGCATTCAAACGTTTAAAGACAGAGTTTACTCAAGCCCCCATCCTAGCCCAACCCGACATTAATCAGCCATTCCTAGTGGGGACGGATGGCTCTAACTACGTCATAGGAGCAGTTTTGAAGCGAGAATTCGAGGACAAGATGGAACACCCCATTGCTTACCTTTCACGAACCCTGACTCCCAGTGAGACACATTATTCCGTCCTGGAAAAGGAACTATTAGCCATCCGCCAAGCCTTCACCGAATGGCGACACCTAATCCTGGGAGCGAGACATCCAGTCCAGGTCCACACGGACCATTGGAATCTTCAAGTTCTACAATCCTTGGAGTGTAGGAACAGCCGTCAGGCCCGTTGGGCCTTCTTCTTTGCCCAGTACCAGTTCCACATCAGTCATGTCCCTGGACCACAAAACATAATTGCTGACGCCTTATCTCGACGTCCTGACTACGAAACTATTGAAGATCGGACCTATCCCAAGATGTTTCACCATACGATTTTTGTAGCTCAAGCAGTCAGTCTCCTGGAAGAAATTCGGATGCAAACCCAATCCTCTGAGCTCTGGAAGGATATCTCAAGGAAAAATCAATGGAATCTGAGAACCAGGGATGGATATTTGTTCAAGGATAATGCTCTAGTCATCCCCACACAGAAATTACAACAAAGGATAATAAACCTCTGCCACAATACCTTTCATTCCGGACATCGTGGCATCACCAACACCCTCCGTCTTATACAAAGACAATTTTGATGGCCTAGAATGAAGACTGACGTACAACTGTACATCCAAGCCTGTTCTATTTGTAGTCAGAACAAACACGATAACAAGAGACCGGCAGGTCCCCTACTGCAACCTACACTACCAACAAGACCATGGGAATTCATCGCTACAGACTTCATTGTGGAATTGTCACCTTCCGGGGGATACACGACTATCATGGTTACCATTGACTTGTTCACTCATATGGCTCATTTTACACCCCTGTATAAACTACCATCCTCATCAGAACTCGCTGGAATCTTCCTGGAACACATTTTCCGCCTTCATGGACTCCCTTCCAAGATCATATCAGACCGAGGACCTCAATACGTCTCACAATTCTGGAAACATCTCTGTCGCATTCTAGGAATCCAACAAGCTCTCTCATCAGGTTATCATCCACAAACCAACGGAGCTACGGAACGTGTAAACCAGACTCTGGAACAATACCTTCGTTGTTTCTCCACCAAGGTTCAGGATGACTGGTCGCTCCTAATACCTCTGGCTGAGTTCGCATACAACAATTCCGATCACTCAGCAATTAAGACCAGCCCCTTTTATTGCAGTCAGGGATTCCATCCATCAGTGTTACCCTCTGTTCTTCCACATCCCACACCAGTTCCTACCGTCGACTCCTGGATGGAAACACTCATCAATGTACACAAGGAAGCCAAAGAACATTTAGAGGAAGCCAGCATACATATTAAGCGATATGCAGATTCTAAAAGAAGACCAGGGCCTTCTTATGCAGTTGGTGATCAAGTCTGGTTGTCCTCGAAGCTTCTACCCCGACATTTACGACCAAACAAATAGGCCCCCCGGTACTATGGTCCATTTTCCATGAAGGAAATCATAAATCCAGTCTCATACCGGCTCAAGCTACCCGACTCCTGGAAGAAAATTCACCCAGTTTTTCACACTTCTTTATTAAAACCCTACATCCGATCCTCCCGGAAATCTTGCAGACCCCCTCCTGTGGTGGTGGACGACCAAGTGGAATATGAAGTGTCCCGAATATGCGATTCCAGGTATAAACGGGGTCAGCTTCATTACCTGGTTGAATGGAAAGGATATCCTCCAAGTGAAAGAACCTGGGAACCAATTTCTAATCTGAACACCCCTCGATTGCTCAGAAGATACCATCTCATACACCGGGCAAACCCGGTGGAACGGGTCTCCGGAGGAGGCATGCTGTCATGAACCACAGAATGCGCCCCTTTTGGACTTCATGGTCCTTATCACAATGGGGCTTGCACTCCTTGATACTTCCAACATGGCCGTCTAAGGTGGAACGCCTTACTCTGTCTTACGTCAGACGTAGAGTATTTTACAAATAGGCCGCACCCCTGCGGTCCCGCGCGTCTCAATGCTATTGCAAGCAGCGACTAGACGTAGTTCGCTACTCTGTTATCCTTGTTCCTGGACCTCCTAATTCCATTCCCATTCCCCTCTTCCTTCTTCCTTGTTTCCTGGACTCGTGCACCATGTACGCACCTTCTTCGTTCCTGGATCCCTGAGAATCTGAATTCCGGAACTCTGAATGCACGCTGGAATCAGAAGAGGCTCGCGCTGGCTTATACTAGACCAGGTCCGTGCGTAAGAAGACACCACCCAAGAAATCCTGCAAGGATCGCTCCCAGGTGAGAAAGGGGGAATTCTGTGACAGGAGCAGCATATCTAGGTGAGAATAAGTGGCATGTGAACCTGTGTAAAAACTAAATTCTTTTGAATCTGGATTTTCCAAACGCCAACAATCTTTTAAGTTGTGTTCCTCCATCAGAGCTCGTAGAGAAAAACAATGACTATCAGTTTTCCTAACCAGTCAAGTCCCAATCCTGTCCAACTATGAATTCATCACTGTATTAAAGTCACCACCTAAAATAATATTTGGAATACCCAAATCCTGAATTATCTGAGAAACTTTCCTAAAGGACAGACCATTGTCAATCGTTGGGGCATAGACATTACATAGAATTATCCTCACACCTTGTATCTCCGCTAATAAAGCAATAATTCTTCCTTCTTTATCAGAAAATTACTTTAGAACCTGTATTGGAGCATTCTTCCGAATCAGGATGACCACCCCTCTAGATCGAGAAGAATTACAAGATCCATAGGCCTTCCCAACCCATGTTTTCTGTAGGGCGCTCACCTCTCCCTTTAGAATGTGAGTCTCTGGCAAGAAGCAAATGTCACTCTTCATGTCATCGAGACAATGAAAAACCTTCTTTCTTTTGATCTGGTTATTAATTCCATTAACATTCCAAGTTATGACAGTCAGTTCAGTTCCTGACATGTTAGTCGTCCTCTGATTGAAATTCAAACACATATAAATAAGCACTAGTCCCAAAAAGATACCAAACAAAAAATACAAAATACCCCTTCCCACCCTCTTAAGAAAACGTTGGAATCCAACACAACCTAGGTACTCAACAACCCATGTCCCAGGCATCCCTCCCAATTAAAAAGAACCCATACTATCAAATATGATAGTTAAAAATTCAAAAAATACAATTATAAGGCTAGCACATGAACATTAATCTTCTGAAATACAAATCTGAAAACACACATCCTTAACTTATAAGAAGAAAAGCCTAGATACAATATTACCATACAAATTATCATTCCTCCTCAGTTTCATGCTCTTAGCAGTCTCAGACATCATAGCCACTCCGGATAATAGGTCTCAAGACTCAACAGCCACTACACTATTAACAGATGTACAATGAAGTCTAGTGGCAATTTTGGGCAGATCAAGAACACATTAGCGTGGATCCACATTCAACCAACCCCTTTGCTCCACTTTCAAGTCAGTAGGACTTTGTCTTAGTCTTACTTCAAGCCTTCATCCCGAACAATGAAAACATAAGTCCCCACCGACCTCATTAGTTTAATATCTACACTGAAACAGCATGTAGTGTCAAATAGTGAGAACAACTGCATCATGCCCCTCACCTCACATAACATTAATTCTATTTCATTTGCAGAGCTAAAGAGCCCACCTTATGGTCATTCCACTTAACCACATACTTTGCCGTCCACTCATAACCCATCAAAGATCCCATTGTCACTTCATCATCACCATTCATCATCTCCATCTTTGAAGCATACCAATCAAATATATGTAATATTATAGTAGAGTTTGTACCGAAATTCAATACTAAATCTAAGGTTAAGCCTATGTATTTCTGGTAGTAATGGTAGTAGTAAATCCCTGACATTACCTATGTTTCTTAATTATACATTTAACTTATATCTAAAGAAGTAGCTGTCAAATATCAAGAAACAAGGAATGTATGAAACCAAAAAACTTTCAAACTCCTCCCGCAGTAATTTCAAACAAACCCAGATTTTCTCATTAACTGGACCATAATATCTACATAATATCTAGGATGGTGTTAACATGTTAGACCTAAGCTGTGTAAAGCAGTGTATCAAAATACAAATGCCATTTAGTAATATCAGAGACCTATAATTCTAGAAGATAAACAAAAGCAAGCAATTTCAGTCTGATAAACCTTTTAACTCAGATCAAAGTGTCAATTATACAGCTGTGGCATTTATGTAGAGCAGCGCCTAAATTAAAAGAATGTATCAGATTTAGCCCTTTATCCCTCGCAGCTCGAATGTATCAGCCTTCACAGTATACTTGCACCGTTTGCACCTACTAATATCAATTGCTAGTTAATACTTCTGCTTTAGTGCTGAGTATGTACCCCTGCCCTGCCTCAACAAAAATCCAGATTGTTAATATACCATACCATTGCTTGATTGAGTATACACTCAACCCAGACTACTAAATTTAACCAGGACCTGACAGGAACGAGTCATTGATCACCAAGTTGACAGTAGTTCACATAAAAGTAAGTGCTGGAGCATACATGTGAAACCAGTAGTCATCCTGTTAGTACTTTGAGTTGTTTTAAGAGAAACACATTTGGATTTAGAAATAAATAAATAAATAAAAACTGGCCCGGCAATGGAAGTACACTATTACGAAGTTGTAACCAGAGGAAAATACGTTTGAAAAGGCCTCTTTGGCTATAGTAAGTACCAGATAAAGAACAAACTATACCAGAAATATAAAATATGTTCTCAAATTAAATATCAATAAAAGCAACAAGTGAATGCACTCAAATATATCCTCCTCCACCCAACAAAAACATCCCCATTTTATCCAGATCCCTACATACATATTTTAAAAATTAGTTGCATAGTTTAAGAGATACGAGAAAACACAACATTAGGATTCCTTAGAGTTACAATACCGGAGGCTGCACAGAAATGTCAATGTCCTTATAACGTTTAACCAGAGGAAAATACGTTTGAAAAGGCCTCTTTGGCTATAGTAAGTACCAGATAAAGAACAAACTATACCAGAAATATAAAATATGTTCTCAAATTAAATATCAATAAAAGCAACAAGTGAATGCACTCAAATATATCCTCCTCCACCCAACAAAAACATCCCCATTTTATCCAGATCCCTACATACATATTTTAAAAATTAGTTTCATAGCTTAAGAGATACGAGAAAACACAACATTAGGATTCCTTAGAGTTACAATACCGGAGGCTGCACAGAAATGTCAATGTCCTTATAACGTTCGTGGCATGGCAAGCCTCGTCTTCTATGCTTAACCTCATATTTGGCATGCTGATTATTGCTCTGGTCAGCTTCACATACAGGCAGGTGTAATGAGCCGTCCAATCCTTTACAAGTACACCCTGCCATTCTCGTCGTAGTTCAGGTGTGTCCAATGGTGATACGTTGAAGCTCCCACCTTGACGTTCACGCTTGAAACACATTAATTCGCATCACTATTGCTTTCGGTAACTTTACCGGGTTTGCACAGGGTGGTGTTCCGAAGCCGTTGTTAAGGTGAGTATCACAAGAGTGCTGCGTACCTGTTGGTTTGGTTGCAGGTCTTGAAGTAGCAGCCAGACTGACAACTGTTTCCAGACGAGCGTATGACACGGGGTACCGGCCTTTCCTCAACCCAAGATATGTACCGGGTGGAAGATGGACCGACTCCCAAAGTCACGGTGCGCTCTCTCCTGATTTTCGTGACGTCAGGACAGTGCAAGTTCTGGCAGGAGAGGCGTGTGTACTGCAGTTCTCCACTTGATGAAGATTACCAGAAGATGAAGTGTTGGAGGAGCAGGTCCACGAAGTAATGAAACAGATGCTGAGAATGACTGATGATCCAATGCAGACCAGAAGGTAGCAGGCGAGGAGATGGCTGATGCAGGCAAGAAGGTAGCAGGTGTAAAGATGGCAGACCAGACTGAGGCACACAAACAAGAGTCCAGGAGGGTTCAGTACTGAACAGTGGAGGTAACACAGGCAGGAGGATATGGAAACTGTCCCAGGCTACGGGAAAATTGCTAGTGGCAGGAAAGGGAAACCACAGGGCGAGACAGATAGGCAGACCAAGGGAAGCCAACCCAGGGACAGTAGAACCAAAACGGCAGGGGAGGAAGGCAGCCCCGGGAAGGAGCCCCAGGTACGGAGGAAGTGATGGCCCAGGGATGACCCACAACAAATGGAAGGAGCAGGACCGAGGAGCAGGTAAACCAGGCAAAGGACGAGGACACAGGACCAGGAAGAGGAACAGAAGGCTCGGAACACTGAGCGGAGCGAGCAACACGATCCGGAACAAACCGCATTGAGACGCAATTTGTTCCCGATCTCCGCTCCCTTTATGGGCCGTCAGCACCCGAGAGGCTTGAGACGTAAGCCATCTCGTTGCCGGGTGCTGACGAGCCCGGAACGAGGCTTGGAGAGCAAGCCTTTAAAGTGGCAAGGGCCCAGCCTATTGTGCATGCGCGGCAACGCGGTCGTCCGCGCATGCGCAGAGGCATGTCAACACGGACCCTCGACACCCTCTGAGTGGCGGATCCCCAGGCGCGGAAGTGTGGGTAGATCCGCCAAGAAGGAGTAGTAGAGTGAACAGGCACGGAGAATCCTGGTCTCCAGGTAAGTGGCATGACACTATGACCCCTCCCAGAAAGACCTGGGGCCCCAGGTTTCCAAGGAAACCGACGATAGAACTCACGGACAAGGCGGGGAGCGTGCACATGCCCGTACGGTTCCCAAGTGCGATCACAAGCCGGGTACCCCTTCCAGTCCACTAAAAAGTGAAGCACCCCCCTACGGAAGCAAGAATCACAAATTTCCTGAACCTCGAATTCGGGAACACCCTGCACCAGAACCGAAGCTGGACGGGGACAAGAACGACCATAATCATCGTTGACATAGGGCAACAAAAGGGAGACGTGAAAAATCGGCGTGCACACGCCAAGAATGGGGTAGCTGAAGGCGAAAAGCCACAGATGACAAGCGCTTGGTTACCCTAAACGGACCAAAATAACGGGGAGCCAATTTAACAGGCAGGTTACGAATTGGCAGGTTCTTAGAGGACAACCAAACCCTGTCACCCACCTGGAAATCAGGTTCCATAATCCTCCTCCTGTCAGCCTGTGTCTTCATACGCTCCCATGCCTCAATCAAGGTCTTGCGTGCCAGCTCATGTTGCCTCTGTATGGTCGTTATTAATTCATCAGTGGAAGGAACTGCACTAGGAAGCACAGAACGAAAAGGAATCAACTTCGGGTGTAGGCCTGCAGGACAGTAGAACGGACTGAATCCCGTAGAGGCGTGGACAGAATTGTTGTAAGAGACTTCAGCAAGATCCAGACAAGCCTTCCAGTTAGACTGAGTAGCGTTGGCAAAGCAACGAAGATAATCTTCCAAAGTCTGATTAGTTCTTTCGGTAAGGCCATTGAATTGTGGGTGGTAACCAGAGCTCAATGCCCTACGAATGCCAAGATGGCCACACACTTTGCTCCAAAAAGAAGAAAGGAACTGAGACCCTGATCGGAAATGATCTTTTCCGGTAATCCATGTAACCGATACACTTCGTGAAAGAAAGTGAAAGCCATCTGGGAGGCAGTGGGAATCTTGGCGAACTGAATGAAATGGGCATATTTTGTGAAACAATCCACTACAACCATTATGCAGGTATATCGAGGCAGATCAACAATGAAGTCGGTGGCGATTGTGTGCCAAGGATAGGGTGCTAATTCCGTAGGCAAAAGCAATCCCAAAGGCCGCCTCCTGGGAGCCTTGGACTGGGCGCAAACTGGGCAACTCTCTATGTATGTCTTGATCTCCCTAGCCCAACCAGGCCACCAAAACAGTTCTTGCGTAGCTCTAATTCCTCGATGCCCCCCGATAGGTGAATCATGGAATCCCTGCAATATGCCGTCGCAAATGGATCCTTTGGGAATGTACAGTCTTTTCTGAAAGAAAAGGAGACCCTCACGTTCAGTCACAGATGTTCGTTGAAGTAGAGCTGTCCGTTCTGGATCTGTTCGGGTCTCATTCGAAATAGACTGCAAATGGGGAGACAGTGTCAACAAGAAATGGTTTGGCGAAATCAAAGGCCGATCCAGACTGGGGTCTCCTGCCTCCTTTTCCAGGGATCGAGACAAGGCATCTGCTTTCAGATTAGAAGCACTAGGGACATACGTAATGTGAAACACATATGGGGAGAAAAAGAAGGCCCACCGGGCTTGCCGAGGCGTATGACATTGCAAAGAGCGTAGGTACTGCAGATTTCGATGGTCAGTACGTACCTCCACAAAAAAACGACCGCCAAGTAAATGATGCCTCCATTCTTTAAATGCAGTCTTTATGGCCAACAGTTCCCTCTCAATAACCGCATAATTTCTCTCACTAGGAGTTAGTTTACGTGAGAAGTAGGCTGCTGGATGTTCGATGGATGTCTCAGGATCTCTTTGCAGAAGAACAGCCCCTACAGCGAAATCCGAAGGGTCTGCCTCCACGATGTAAGGTAACTCATCTTGCGGATGACGCAATATAGGAGCGGTACTGAAGGCCGTCTTTAGGGAGTTGAAAGCCCGAGTAGCATGAGAATCCCATTTATACGCAATCTTGCTACTGGTCAACCTTGTGAGTGGTGCTGTAACATGAGAAAAGTGCAGAATAAAACGCCTATAAAAATTGGCAAATCCCAAAAAGCGCTGTAGAGACTTTACGTCATGAGGCTGTTTCCATTCTTGGATTGCTTGAATATTCTTGGGATCTATATCCCAAGAATTCCATTCAAGGTTGATGAAAGGAAAATTTTTCAGCTTGGCAAACAATTGATTTTGTGGCAAGCGACGAAGAACCTCACGTACATGTCTTATGTGTTCCTCTAAAGAACAGGAGAAAATCAAAATGTCGTCCAAATAAACCCAGACCGAAATGCCTATCAGATCACTGAAGATATTATCCATGAACCGCTGGAAAACAGCTGGGGCATTGCACAAACCAAAGGGCATAACCCTTTACTCATAATGCCCAAAAGGCATTTTGAATGCTGTTTTCCATTCGTCCCCATTCTTAATTTGAACCAAATGATAGGCTCCTCATAAGTCAAGCTTGGTGAAAATCTGGGCGGTGTGTAGAGTCTCCAGGATACTGCGAATCAACGGCAATGGATATCGGTCCTTTGTGGTAATATCGTTCAATAGCCGGTAATCAACACAGGGTCGTAAAGTCCCTTCCTTCTTCTTAACAAAAAACAAAGGGAATCCTGTGAGTGACTTCGAAGGCACGATGTATCCCTTTCTTAAGCATTTAGACAAATAGTCCTGTAGCACTTGCCTCTCGACCTGGGTTAGGGCATACAATTTCCCATGAGGAATCTCAAACCTGCTATCAAATCTATGGCACAATCAAAAGAACGATGAGGTGGCAAAGGTATATCCCCAGGCTCAGAGAATACATGTTCAAAGTCGGCATAAACTTGTGGAACTTGAGATATGGAACAAAGACCAGACATCATGCCGAGGGATTCCAAAGAAGTCGAAGTAACTTGGGTCAGAGCTGGCAGACTGCAATTCTGGGAACAAAAGGCGGAGGAAAATGACAGAGTGTGAGTCTCCCAATTGATGACTGGATGGTGACGTTGAAGCCAAGGTAATCCCAAAACCACTTTATATGTAGGAGACTTGATCACATCTAAGGCAATATTCTCCTTGAGTTCAGCAATCCGGAGTGACAATCCCACAGTGTGCAAACGGACGGGTCCGGAAGACAAAGGTGTTCCATCGATGACCTCTACCGGTAAAGCTATGTGTCTGGAAAGAAGCGGTATCTTGTTGATGGTAGTAAATGCTTTATCGATGTAATTACCTGAAGCCCCACTATCCAGCAACCCGTAGACTTCCAGAAGTTTGTCAGACAATTGTAACTGGATCTTCAAGGTCATTAAGATGGCTGGTTGCATGGGGTAGAGCACAGAACAAGAGGTGGAAAGGTCTGAAAAAGGAGTTGGACCTGTCGTTGCCCTTCCATTACACAACAGGTCCTCTAGTTTTCCGCCTTCTTCTTTTGAGGAGGTAAAGGACATGTACCCAGAAAATGCCCAGCAGCCCCACGATAAAGGCACAGACGTAAAGTTCTTATTCGTCTTTTCTCCTCTTCCGATAAAGGACCCCTCATGGCTCCTAATTGCATAGGCTCAGTTCCAGGATCTGTGGAACCAAACGATCCGGTAGGTACACTGGTCATTCTGGGGCTTAACCTCTCGAATCAACGTCTTTCTGCCCTTTGTTCTGCTAATCTTTGGTCAATCCGGAGCACCTGTTCAATAAGGCGTTGAAAGGTCTCTGGCTCAGGAATGTGAAGCAACTCATCCTTATACTCCTCTCTCAGGCCCTGGCGAAACAGAGTTTTCTGGGTGATTTCTGTCCATTGCGAGTCGGTTGCCAATTGGCGGAAACGACTTATGTATGATATTATGTCAGCGTTTCCCTGTTTAATATCCATCAATTGGCTCTGTGCTGCTGAGGCCAGGTTGGGTGTTTGAAAGACCTCCAGGAATGCCTTCTTAAAGGCTACAAAATCTTTCAATATGGGGCTATTGGTAGCCACCAAAGGTGTTACCCAGGCGAGAACATTTCCTGTTAAATTACCCAAGATGTATCCAATCTTGGCCTTGTCGTTGTTGAAATGAGTTGATCTAAAAAGGAAATGGATCCGACAATGATTACAGAATTCCGCCACTCGCCGCGGATCCCCATCGAACTTGATTGGAGTGGTATGGGCTAATGTACCTTCAGTTTATGAGGCACTCATTGCCCCCTGTGTTACCATTTGGCGTAATGCTTGGTTCTCCTGGTGTAGCGCAGTCATCTCTGCTCTGAGAGCTCGTAGCTCATTTTGCAATTCTTGATCGTCCTCCATCTCCAAGTCAGAAGGCAGGCGTCTCAATCTGTTAAGGTGAGTATCACGAGAGTGCTGCGTACCTGTTGGTTTGGTTGCAGGTCTTGAAGTAGCAGCCAGACAGACAACTGTTTCCAGACGAGCGTATGACACGGGGTACCAGCCTTTCCTCAACCCAAGATAGGTACTGGGTGGAAGATGGACCAACTCCCAACGTTACGGTGCGCTCTCTCCTGATTTTCGTGACGTCAGGACAGTGCAAGCACTGGCAGGAGAGGCGTGTGTACTGCAGTTCTCCACTTGATGAAGATTACCAGAAGGTGAAGTGTTGGAGGAGCAAGTCCACGAAGTAATGAAACAGATGCTGAGAATGACTGAAGATCCAATGCAGACCAGAAGGTAGCAGGCGAGGAGATGGCTGATGCAGGCAAAAAGGTAGCAGGTGTAAAGATGGCAGACCAAACTGAGGCACACAAACAAGAGTCCAGGAGGGTTCAGTACTGAGCAGGGGAGGTAACACAGGCAGGAGGATATGGAAACTGATCCAGGCTACGGGAAACTGGCTACTGGCAGGAAAGGGGAACCACAGGGCGAGACCAATAGGCAGACCAAGGGAAGCCAACCCAGGGACAGTAGGACCAAATCGGTAGGGAAGGAAGGCAGCCCCGGGGAAGGAGCCCCAGGTACGGAGGAAGTGATGCCCAGGGAGGACCCACAACAAATGGAAGGAGCAGGACCGAGGAGCAGGAAAACCAGGCAAAGGACGAGGACACAGGAACAGAAGGCTCGGAACACCGAGCGGAGCGAGCAACACGATCCGGAACAAACCACGTTGAGACACGATTTGTTCTCGATCTCCGCTCTCTTTATGGGCCGTCAGCACCCGAGAGGCTTGAGACACAAGGCGTCTCGTTGCCGGGTGCTGACGAGTCCGGAACGAGGCTTGGAGAGCAAGCCTTTAAAGTGGCGAGGGCCCAGTCTACTGCGCATGTGCGGAAATGCGAACGCAGTCATCTGCGCGTGCGCAGAGGCATGTCAACACGGATCCTCTACACCCTCCGAGCGGCGGATCCCCAGGCGCGGAAGCATGGGTAGATCCGCCAAGAAGGAGTAGGGTGAACAGGCGCGCAGAATCCCGGTCTCCAGGTAAGTGGCCTGACAGCCGTCAGAAAAGCATCGACGTGCACGCACATCAGCTGACTGGTTATGAGGGCAAGGTCCTTTATTCAAAAATGAGTCTTCACCTTATTTAGGTAAAACGAAGCAGTCAAGCAGTGTTTACAATCGAAAACCGGACGTTTAACCGTACAGATGAACGGGCGCCATCTTTGGCAATATTGGTCAAATAAGTAAAAATATTAAATATTAAACATTTCAAAAATATGATAATAACAAATATCTCCATAAACAAAGAAGAAAAAAATGTAACTTAAAAAAATATGTAAAAGTATAAAACACAGAAATCTAAACAGTCAGGAAATTTGATCTTCACAGAGCTTTTCTAGCCAAAGTGTGGCTTCCTTTGGGCCAGAGGCGACCTTATCCCCATCTGGCAGAGCAAGAGTCATAGAATTGTATTTATTTAGAAATACCTTAATCTGCAAAATCTTAGCCAAGTCCTTTGCAGTTTAAATGATTTCTGTACTGTTAGAAACTCATTTGGGTAATCTGGGTAGACAAAGATCGGTTTCCCTCCAAAATTGGTTGCGCCTTTAATCCTTGTAGCATTCAAAATGATTTCTCTTGACCTGGAGAGCACGAAAGCCACAAAAATATGTCTGGGTTTGGAGCTAGTGAACTTTCCAACCCGATACATGTGATCAATATCAGCTTCACCTAAGGATTCTAAAGCAAAGTAGTCCTTGAATATTTGCAGGATCAAGGGTAGTAACTTCGCATTACCAGGATCAGAGTTTTCTTCAATCCCAATCAGTCTGATATTCTTGCTTCTCAGTTTCAAGTTCATTTCCATACGTCTCTTTCTCCCTGTGCAGATCTCCAATGCTGACCGAGGTTTTCTCCAAATCAGTGACTGTAATATCCAGATGAGACACTTTAGAGTTCATTTCAGCCATGGTAATCTTGACTTCATTGACATAATGATAATGATGTGTTATTTATACAGTGCTTTAATCCAAAGTGCTTTACAGCGCACATATTTACATACAATATCACCCAACCGAAATTGGTACTCATTTATCGACCTCTGAAGGATGAAATTGGCCTTGCCGGCATTCAAACCTGCGACCTGCAGATCACGTTCAGATTGCAGCAGCGAGCGCTCAACCCGCTGAGCTATTTTACCGGCGACGTCCTGCGCAACATGCATTAGTATTTTATAAACATCCTGCGTGCTAGGGTTTTCCTCCATTTCAAAGAGCTGCTTCTGCTTCTTTGGAATTGGATTATCTGGTTCCTGAATTTTTTTCTTGCAGTTCATAATCTGCAATGAAATATCTTCAGGGAGAGGGCCCAGGAGCTGCAGGATCAGGCTGCTACTTCAGAGACCAACATTCCGGAATCCCCTGCTTCAACATAATCTGAGTTCTTCATTCAAGAATAGACATTCTCTCTTGCGATTTGTAGGGTGGAATAATCCTTCGCCTCTTTGTCTTTAATAGAATGACTTTCTATTACTTTAGTATTGAAAATCTGTATTCTCAATTCAGTTCATAGGCTTTATTTTTTCGACAAAAGTCATAAAAGCAACACTACATATATTCATCATAGACACTCTATACACCAATATACCCTAAAATCACACGATGTCAAGACCCGGAGGCTCGGAGTATGCTAGTTTAAAGCTTACTCACCACTTGGTCAATTGGATGAAAATAGAAATTCTTAAAAGACAACTCATTCGACCAGTTGGCTGCCTTCAAAATAACTTCCGGGCGTGCCCCTATTCTGAATGCTGTGGAGGCCATAGCACCCTTAATCGAGTGCGCTCCATGTTGTACATCGATGCCAGCTTAATTGATACACCATTTTACCCATCTTGCCAGGGTAGCAGTAGACAACGCTGTAAAAGGTTTCCTCACAGCTATTAATAACTGGGATTCCCCTGCGGGTCTAAAGTGCGCTGACATATTCTCATATGCCTTCAGACATCTGACCAGACATAGTTTAGGAAGATCCGGAAATACTGCGTAATAAACTGACTTGATCCCTGTCTTCGTCCTTGTTGTTATAAAAAAGATAGCACCTGTTGACGAAAATGACTTTCTGTCCACCTCGAGAGCCCTCACATCCAACACCCTCCTGCATGAAATCAAGCAGAGTAGGGTGGTCAGTTTTGTCCATAGCGCCTTACCGGAGAGGTTTTCATTGTCTGGCCATACCTCAAACAACCTCAGCACCTCGCACAGACGTGAATATTTTGGAGCTGGTGGCTTCATGCTTTTTATCCCTTGGATTTACCTACACACAATAGGGAGTTACCTTATAGGGTTACCCTCCACCCTCTCATGTACAGCAGAAATTGCAGAACGATATGTGCTGATTGTTCGGTATGCCCTGCCTTGAGCCACCTGGTTGGCCAAAAAATTCACAACATGTATTACATCTGTTCGAACGGGATCGTTTTTGGATCCAGTTCCTGGGGGTGGAGTAGTGGGGGAGGATCACATGGATGAGGAGCTCTCTGGGAGTTGAAGTGGGACATCGGAGGGTGAGACGCGATATCCCCTTCCCAAGAACACCTTTTCCCCATCCTACCATGTAGGATAACTAGGAATTCAAACCCCCCCCCATTCCAACACAAACTTTTTCTCATGGACAGTTCACCGTGAGTGACAACGGACTAACACCAGAGCTGTATACCTGACATGTCCCAACACCATGGACAGGCAAGGTCAGACAATTACGGATTATTACACACACCTGACTTCCATTACACTTCCCCACACAGATAAAAGGCAGAGCATGAAAGCACACTCTGAGCGAGGCAAACCACACAAGGAAACAGCAGTTCCAAGATAGCAGTTTAATACAAGAGAGAGGACGGTGAGACCAGAGACAGTCGCAAGGAAGAAAGCACCCGTGACCCCTAAAGACCGTTACTTTCGTGAACCTTGGAAAGTAAGAAACTGAAGACCAGGAACGAAGGCTGATCAAATCAGCACAGTGTGGCGGAGATACCCGGGGCTCTCTCGCGTCGATAACCAAGGCGGGGAGGAGCGATTGCCGCTGTGGTACTGTCCTTGGCTCCTACAACAAAGCGGCATCTGAAAAGACAGCACAGCCAGTGAGTCAGAGAGACTGATACCAAACCAGCTTGTATTTTGAACCAAGGTTACAAGCAGGAACATTGTACAAAGAGAACAGTGTATGAGGCGTTTGCAATGAACGACGCAGATATGAGTGAAAACCAAAAGGAGTAATTGAACGTTATAATTGAACTTAGGAGAGCAGGAAAAGATACCATACACCGGGGGTGTCCAGCGCCACGTGGGTGCTCATTCGAAAGGCTCTGTTAGGTATCCAACTGATGCTTAGTCTGAGAAAATGAATATTGAGATTAAAGTGATCATGCAATGGGTCAAACTAAACCCTGTGCACATTCGAAAGTCTTCGATAGTTTAAAGTACATCACAATTTGTCCGAGCCTGGCTGAGGGAGACTAATCGAGTGAAAGAGAGGGATCTGAGCCCGGCCGAGGGGGGATCGTGGGTGAACTGTGAGTCACCCGACAAAGAATTATCTGAACATACTTGGAAAATGATCTGAGCCTGGCTGAGGGGGATCCAGGGTGAATAATCAAATTGAATTCCAGAAAAGGAAAATAACATTTAATTGTTGTTTTTGTCTACTAGACCCTCTGAGTCAAGAGACTTGCAAGAAGTAAAGAGACTTGAACACAGAAGGTAATGGACTGTAAAGGTGGATCTGTATCCTCGTGCCGCATAAGCCAGAGTGTGCCCTTTGCTTGAGTGAACTGCCTTCTCCTGTGCTGAAAAAGTGTGGAAGGAACGCAAACGGTCCAAACATCCTGACTTTTCATTTTGTGAACACTTCTTTCTTTTTCATGAACATCACCCCACGTTATTTGTAAATTAGTAGTAAGGATTGGCAATATATTTTTTATATAGGCCCTTTTATGTTGACAAGACTCCACTACTACTGCATTATTATTATTTGATGGTTGTAGCTAGCTCGCATCTATAGATTTTTGATTAGACAGGCGTTTATCATACCCTTGTGAAGGTTTAATAAACACCCTTGAACTGTGGCCACTTGTGTCTGTCTTACTGTTGATACCATGCCTTCCTTACACTGCCCTCTTTCTAATACAAAAAATGTGTAAAGGGAATGTGTAATGCAAAAAGGAAAATCAGTGTTCCAAAGAAATGTCAGTATGGCTGAGCAAACTCCTGAACCCACGTTTTGTAGCATGGGGTAAGGTGGCACACTTGGATCTTGCAACCTACTCTGGCTTCAAACACAAGAATGCAGTTTGTTTCGTGGACGAGTGCCCACTTGGCCTTCCACGAAGAGTCACTAATTTATCTGTTGGACCTCTTGGCCTTCTCTCACTCCAGCCCAGGTCACCATTTTGCTTATAATACAGTACAACAAAAGTTTGCTTCCTTCTGGTTACCACAATTCAGTACCGATTTCCCTCTGCCGGGCTCAAACCTTTCAATCACAATTTATAGGGGTTTCCTTCCCCAAGCTTCAATCACACTTTCATAGGCTTCCCTCCATCGTGCTCAAGCCTCCTTTCACTTTCCTTGCACTGTCAAAGACTTTCGAAATGGCAAGGCTTTTTCTCTTTCCTCAGCATGACCACTTTATCCCTCCTTTCCTCCAACGTCACTTTTTCTCTCCTACACCAACGCCTCTTGGTAAATGTAGTTCGAGCACAGCACTTATTTCGAAGTTCAAAGATATCTCTCACATCCAGGCTTCCCTCTGCCAGATCAAACCTAACAGTTCAAAGTTATCTCTCATATGCAGGCTTCCCTCTGCCGGGATCAAACCTAACAACAGTTCAAATCTTGCATCAGTTTCTTTCTCTTCCCGCTGCTTCTACGGATTCAGACATTTCACAGAGACTTTCGATTGGGCAATCTTCTTTCGCCGGACCACTCTGTTACTTTGTATGTTTAATTTACAGTTCCATACAATGCTTTGCTTTCTCTCGCTTCTTATCGGCACACGCGCATCCTTCATTCGTCGGATATTGTTGCCATCAAGTTTCATTTAACACAGACCAGACTTTCATTGCTTTCATCAACTCACAAGCTGTGTTAATTCATTTTTGTCTTTCGCGGCTTTGATCCGGAAGTCAAGGCTGATACCACAACTGCTGCTGCACCTCCCCAACTCTGCCGTTCACCCGGGAGGGTGGCTGGTATCCTTGAAACACAAAATATGTTTGTCTCTTCTCTCTAGCTGGACTTCTTTGTGCAACCCTCAAGACCATTCGGGGGTAACAATCTCTCACAGGGCATCCAAGGTTTCTCCGTACCTTGGTTCTGTCCCTCGGCCTGTCGCTCTGCTCTGCCTGGTTTGCCGTCGCACTGGAAGAACTGCTCCTTCTCATGCACCACCTACCTCAGAGTGTGTCTCAGTGTTCTACCTTTTAACCATGCAGGGAGAGCTAATAGGTACCAGATGTATGTAATTAAGATCAAGTGCCTGATCTTATTAGATGGACATGTCCAATGTAATGCATGGGTGGTACTCCTTTCAGCCTCAGACATCCTCTTACTCGGCTCAGTGTTTTTGTAGGAGAGGGGGTGGGGGATCTGGGAACATGGAATATCCTATAAAATAGGATGGTACAGGAGTATTGGAAAGGGGGGATATCAAGTCTCACCATCAGGCGTTCCTCCCCCTCTCCAAAGACCCTGCACCCAAGTGATCCTCCAGCACTTGTCTAACCCCAGGGTCTGGATGCAAAGGCGATGGCCGTACCCTGGCCACCTGAGTAAGGGATCCCCAGGGTCTGGGCAGTGAAACACCCACTGTTTTTTCATAACCGTGAATGAGCCCGAAAGCAAATCAAGGCAGTTGATATGGAAGGCTAGCTCCTCCTCTGACCATCTCCCTCCTGTCATCAAATCACTGCATCAGGCTCCCCAACCCCACAGGCTGGTGTCCGACTCTATAATGAGGTCTAGGGACGATCCAAATATCACCCTCCCATTCCAGGCCTCCATGTCGTGATACCACCACTCTAATTCCGTCCTCACCTCTTCGAAATGTATTTATTTATTCAAATTTGTAAAGCACACAATAGCCCTTGGGCATCATGGCACTTGTTAGATACATAGCTTAGTTACATATACATGATGATACATATAGTTACAGTAAATGTGATATTTTACATATTTACATGTGATGTTTTACATATTTACAGATATGGTTACAGATTACTGTGCAAGGAGTTGGGTCTTGAGTGTCCTACGAAATGCCAGGAGTGAGTTTTCTGCTCTAATGTCTATGGGTAGTGCATTCCAGTGTTTGGCAGCAATATATGGGAAGCCTAACCCACCGGCTTTGGCTCTTTTAATACGTGGGATGTGGAGTTGGTTGGAGTATTGTGTCCTGGTGGGGCGTGTGGAAGAGGACTTGGAGATAGTCTCAGATAGGTATGAGGGTGCAGATAGTGTGAGGCATTTGTGTGTGAGGGTGAGGATTTTGAAAGTGATGCATTTTTTGACCGGGAGCCAGTGAGCTGATTGTCTAGCCTGGGAGATGCGTTCCCTTCTTGGGATGCTTAGGGCAGCACAGAGAGCATTGTTTTGCGTGACTTGAAGCCTGTTTAGGTTTTTATTGGATGTGCCTGCCTGGCATTACAAAAGTCTAGTTTTGCACCAATGCTTGCTCTGGCTATTGATAGGCAATTGGGTTTGGATAGGTAAGGTTTTATGGCATTTATTAGTTTGGTGGTGTGTGCAGAGGAGGAGGTGATGGGGCTAACCTGTCTGGTCATGGTTAGTGAGGAGTCTAAGTATACACCCAGCGTCTTGACTGCTGTAGCTACAGGGATCATGGAGTTGTCAATGGTAAAGTTGGCATATAATTTGTCAAGCTTGGTTAGGGTGTTCTTTTGGCCTAGTATCATGATCTCCGTCTTTTCCCCATTGAGGTAGAGGCCATTTACCGCCATCCAAGCCTGGACGGTGGAGTAGATCGCGTGGAATGCCTTGGCATCTTTGTAGTATGATCCAGAGAGGGGTAGAAGTACTTGAGTATCGTCAGCATAATTTGTATACGCGATACCAAGTGAGTCCAGCTTGTCGAAGAGGGGCTTCGTGAACAAGTTGTATAATGTGGGCGCTGTGCAGGATCCCTGAGGGACTCCGCAGTGGATTGTGGTAGGTTTAGCGTTTGCTATATCCGAGAAGACCTTCATGGCTCTTCCTTCGAGGAAGGAGGTGACCCAGAGAGCTGCTTCTTTGGAGAAGTTAGCTGAATGTGTGAGGTGAGATGTGAGAGTCTTGTGGTCAACCAGATCGAAAGCGGCTGAGAGATCTAAGAGCAGCAGCAAGGCATGCTTGCCTTTCTCCATGATTTGGGTGATCTGATTCTTTAGAACCACCAGGGTTGTTTCAGGAGGAATGGCACCATGGTTATTGGTCTGTAGTTATTAGGTTGTAGAGGGTCGAGAGTCGGCTTTTTTAGGGGTGGCCGGACCCAGGCCTCTTTGAGGCTGGCTGGGATAATGCCTTTTTTGAAAGACGCATTGATGAAGGCCGTGAATAGCGGGGCGAGGCAGTCTGCGCAGTCCTTGATGAGCTTAGGTGGGCATATGTCCCCTTTACAGGGAGAGGGTTTGTTGTTTTTGAGGAGGTCTAGAACTTCTTGTTCAGTGATATCCCTGAATGAGAATACAAGTCTGGTGGAGATGGTTCAGTCGGGAGTTGTGATGGTAGATTTTGTCCCTATTTGTTGTGGCAGAGCTTTGCAGTGGTCTTCAATTTTCTTTTGGAGGAGGTCTACTTTGTGTAACATGGCTGTTTGGATGCTTGTACACCATGCTTCATCTTTGACTATGTCGTCGGGTGTGCTGGGAGGGGAAATAAGCTTGTTGAAGATGGAGAAGATCTCTCTGGAGTGTGATTTATCATTGGAGATGCGTGTGTTGAAAGCGTTAGCTTTGGCTGAGGTGATGGCTCCTTTGTATTGGTGGGAGATTAGGTTGAACTCGTTTTTGGCATTGACACTAGGATTGGTTTGCCAGTTTTTCAGTGCTACTCTTTTGCATGTGCGCAGTGACTGAAGTTCTTCAGTGAACCATGAATTTGTGTGTAACTATTTCTTATCTTTTTTTTCTTCGAGGGGTGCTATCTCGTTAATTGCTTTAGTGATATTTTCCATGTAGATGTTAGCTAGGGTGGTGGGGTCTTTGGCGAAGGGGTGCAAGTTCAGGGATGTTTAGGTAAGGGCGTAGGTTGTCCTCAGTGAGCTTTTTAGAGCTTCTCACTTGCGCTGCGGTAGCAGGGGTGAGGGTTTTGGTGCTTTTGGTGATGGGTATAGTGAATTTGATACAGTTGTGATCGGTTCAAGGCAGGGTGTTGGTGGCGGTGATGGTTGAGAGGCAGTTATGCTCCGCAATCCAATCTACGATGCAGCCTTTGGAGTGAGCGGGACTTAATACTTTTTGGGTGAAGCCCAAGTCATTTAGTTCTTTAGTGAGGGTATCAGCGTTTTTGTCTTTCTCATCATTAAATCCTAAATTGAGGTCTCCTAATAGGAGGGTCTTGGTGGTGCTTGAAGCAGAGAAATGGGCACTCTTTGCTCATAAGCTAGCCCCTGCCTCAGGTGTTCTATTTTCAAGCGTTGCAAAGCTCGATAATGGAGGGGGCTTGAAGAAATGGCTTGGATGGATGATGATAGACGGCCTACTAGCCTGGCTTGTCCCCTCAGGGATATCAAATCCTCACCATCATGGCCTTTATCTCCTTCTTGATATAGTTCACCTTCTCTAGGGGTAATCTTAAGTTCCCTATTCTATGTCCACAATGAATCCCAAGCATTCCATTTACTGGGCCGGAATGAGCACTTCTCCCAGTTGATCAGAAACCCCAACCGTTGAAACAAGTCGGTCGTGGTCCTCATCTGTTCCACAAGCAGTTCCTTGCCATGGCACATTAAACATGCGTCACCCAGGGTTATAATCAATCTGATGCCTTGTTCCCTGAGATGTCCCACCACTGGTTTCATCCGTTCGGCAAAGCACCAAGTAGCCGAAGCTAGCCCGAATGGGAAGCTCATAAACTCCCATCTCTGTCCCCTCCATAGAAATTGGAGTAGATAACGCAAATTCTGAATTATGGGAACTCTCAGGTAAGAATCGTGGAGGTCTACTCGTGCTAGCCAGTCCCCTCTCTGGAATATGTCCCTGAGCAGATGGATTCCCTCCGTCTTGAAATGTCTGTATATCAGAAAGGCATCCAGCGCCCTGAGGTTTATTACTGGTCTGACCCTGCGCCTGCCTCTTACTGGTCGTGTCCGGAGAGGACACAGTTAACTGTTCAGTGCTAAGCCTTGTCACGAAGGCAAAGCCCAATGAAAGTGGGGAGAGCGTGCATGCACAGCAGGGGTTTTGCCACATATCACAGCCGTTTGTAAGAGAAAGGAGAATAAAGAAGACTTGTTCCCTCAGCCAGCGCCCGTGTATTATTTACTGTGCATTTCACCCACTGTACGCACATAACAGGGGCCAGCCCGTTATGAGTCAGGGAGGAAAGGAAAACTGGTGACGAGGATGGGATTTATGGCCTGTCCTGTTCCTCCCAATAAGTACTTCCAGTGACCCCTTTTGTTTGGAGAGCTGCTGAGCCAGTAGCTGAGTTATTGTTTACAAAATTAATGAGGAGTCACCCCGCGAATGTGATGCGCCCAGAGATGAGGCATCAGATGATGAAGGGCCCAGCGCAGCTGCATTTCGCCGCCCAGGCCCGTTTGATATGCGAGACCATCAGGCTCTGGACCAAAGGTGATAACGATGGCTCAGAAGGTTTGAAAATTACTTGGCTGCACATGAGAGCGCTCCAGACAAGTTTGTTAGGAGGCTGCTCCTTAATCTGGTAGGAGACTAAGTGGAGGTCCTCATTCCCACTTCCCCACCTGGGGAAGTAAAAACATAAAAGAGACTTAAAGAAGCATTAAGAATGTATTTTGACCCGCAGAGAAATATCGACCACGAGAGGCACACGTTTAATTACGGCAAGCCAAATGAATAGGGAGTCGATGGGCACCTTCGCAACCTGGTTACCCAGACTAGTAGCCCATTCATTGCGAATTTCACAAATTTGCAAATGAAGAGGCCATCAGATTACGAATCATAGGAGGATGCCTCTCGTCCACTTTCAGAAAGAAATTGCTCCGTGAACCTCTTCCCCTTGCCACCATTCTACAAATAGCACGACAAGAACAGAAGCGAGAGCAGTAGCGCAAATAGAAACTGGAAAAGGGTTGGCGAGAAAACATGCATACCAAGTCAGACAAGGCGGAATAAGCATGCAAGGCATAAATCCACCTGCATGAAGGTACGGGAAAACAGGAAGATGTTACAGGTGTGGCCTACCATTTCTGCACAATGAAAGGGTAAGACATCCCGCAGTTGGACACGGGTGCCCAAATTGTGGAAGAGAAAATCACATGGCGAGTGTGTGCAACGCGCTGCCAAATCGCATGCAGGAAACCTGAATCGAGCATGCGCACGTCAGGGCCCAGAAGAGATGCGGATGTGAGAAGAAATTTGGTGAGTTCGACAAGTCACAGCGGGATCTCAGTCGCCCCCACCATCCCAAGAAAGAAGCCAATGAGACTATGCATACACGATGACTGACGTAGTGACTGCTCCAGAAGGCGACATCAACATTAAGGTGGCTCAACATCCAGCCAAGTTTGTCATTGATACTGAAGCCACTTTAAATTTCATGTGCATATCTGAATTCCGTAAAATGGTGCATCCGCCCACGTTGACGCCGTCCGTGCTCAAGGTATTTCAGTGGGCTGCAAAAGGACCTGTTCGAATTCATGGAAAGATCATTATGGAGTTAAGCTACAAAGGGCGGCTCGCAATGATGGAAATGCACGTACTGCAAGGGGAAGTACCGGGAAGCAATCTCCTGGGGAGACTGACAGCTGTGGAAATGGGAATTGCTGCCGTAACATATGCCATGAGATATGAGGTGCCGATCAGAGAGCGATTTCCAGAATTATTCAGAGGAATCGGATGTTTGAGAGGGAAACCAGTAACTGTTCACATTGACGGCTTAGTTGTCCCAATTGCCTAACATCCCGTAAAGATATCGATCCATTTGCAACCCCAAGTGGAGCAAGAAATCAGGTGTCTGCTAAAAGAAGACATAGTAGAACCAGCCTGTGGTCCCACTCCTTTGATTTCACATGTGGTGGCCGTGCCCAAACAAGTTTAATTTGACAAAATACATCTATGCGTAGACGAGAGGCAAGCAAACAAAGGCATTGAGCGTGAGAGGCATCCAGGCATGCATCTGGATGACATGATCAGCTTGCTGAATGGGGCCATAATATTCACCAAATTGGACCTGTACAAAGGATATCATCAGATCAAACCCGACGAACAATCACGATAAATAACGACTTTTGCAACTCATAAAGGATTATTTTGCTACAAATTACTCCATTTCGGAATATCATCGGAAGCTGAGATCCTCTAGGAGAGCATCAGGAGAGTGATTCGTCTTAATTACAGTGACGACATTTTGGTTTTTAGGAAGGACAGGGAGCAACATGACCGAGCTCTAAACGAGGTGTGCATGGCGTTATCCTAAGCAGGGTTGACATTAAATCCAGAGAAGTGTGCATTTCACAAACAGAATCTCAAATTATTTGTACATGTGTTCCCCAGGAATAATGAGCCCCGACGCAGGAAAGAAGGAGGCCATCACTGATATCTCGCCTCCACAAGTGAGGGGTGCGTTCATTCTTGGGCATGGCCGGTTACTGCAGCCGGTACCTGAAGGACTTTGCCACCATCAGTGCCCCCTGAGGGAACTCACAAACAAGGCAAGGAGTTTCAATGGAATCACCACTGTGAAGAAGCATTCATACACATCAAAGGGGGAAGTGGATTGGCAGAATGCATGGCCTATTTTGACCCAACCATATGTACCGAGCTAACGGTTGATGCCGGCCCATTGAGGTTGGGCGCCATTCTGGCCCAGCACAGTCCGCGAGCGATTGTTGCATATGCCTACAAGAGCCTCTTGGACTTGCAGTAGTCTGGGCCTGTGTACAGTTTCAGATGTTCCTGCTAGGAAAGTCATTTACAATTGTCAGGGATCATCAGGCATTGACCACCACATATAAAAATCCAAAATGCAAAATGCCCCCCAGAATTGAGCGGTTCGGACTATGACTACAGAACTTCAACTTTTCAATCATCCACAAGCCCGAGAGAGAATACAACCCAGCAGATTTTGTAACGTCACCCCCTTCCGAAGCAGAGGAGTGAGACATTGATAGCTGAGGTGTACATCAACTTTCTCACTCAGCAAGGTCCACCAAAAACGCTCACAATGAGCATGGTATGGGAACACACCCTCACAGATAGAACACTACAGAGAGTGAGAGAAAAAATCATGTCTCGGACCTAGAGAGAGTAGGACGTGGAGAGTCGATGAGTGAGCAAGAAAGACATGCCAGCCTTCAAAAATCTGCAGCAGCTGGTATTGACTGCTTAGAACATCATAATGCGAGGGAGTCGCATGATCATACCAGCAGATCTAGGGCATTAAGTGGATGACCTAGCACACGAGGGCCATCAAAGCATGGTTGTCACCAAGAGACAGATAAGGGACACCATGTGGTTTTACAGGATCGATGCCATGGTAGAAGAACGTGCCACCTGTGTCGGTGCATGAACAGAACAAAGCCCGCCGAGCCATTGAGGATGTCTGAAATGGCGGATGCCCCGTAGAAGCACTTGGCCGTTGACACTTTGGATGCAGAAAGTAGTGCACTATCGCTATTGAATTACCCAGGACTGCCTTCTCCTCACCAGCTAACAGTTCAACTATCACTATGCATTCCATGTATACTGCACTAATGCACTGTCGCTTTTGAATTACCTAGGACTACCTTCACCAGCTAACAGCTCAATTATCACTGTGTAATCCAGATATACTGTATTAGTGTATTGCCTCTATCGCATTACCTAGAACTGCCCACCTTCTCCCCAGTTATCTGATCAACCTAGTTACCATCTCAGTACCCAACTCGCTTTTCCTCCCGACCTAAGCCTACACTGCCAGCCACACATCCAGTAGCTTGGTAGCCTTCTACTATGGCCTCTCTAAGAGGAGCGACTCTGGCAATGGCCACCTTCCTCCCTCTACTTCACAACATCTCACCTCTGAATTGCAGCAACACGACCACTCTACCTCACCCTGATCCCCTGACACCAGCAGAATGGATCACTAGATTCGCCTCCCCTCCCACACCACTTATCGCATGCCCCACGCACTCAAGAAATGCACGTTTAGGCTCCTGAGTTAACATACCTATGGATTTCAGACTGGACGCAGCCTACCCTACACACTTGAGAAATGCCAGACTTAGTGATCGCACCAGCCTGAGGCTCAAGCCCCCTAGGATGGTCACCCAACTGACAAAGAACCGCACACGGCAGACGATTCACACCGAATCCCCTATTCACCATGTCTGCGCCACATCTGACCACTCCTCACCTATGAACATCTCAGCACCTACCTCCACTTCCATTAAAGGAAGACTTATCAATACTCGCTCCTTGGTAGCTCATGCCCCAGACGTGGCAGATCTAATCACCACAAACCATTTAGACTTCCTGGCGGTTACAGAAACTTGGCTCCACCAAGCAGCTGGCCCTACATTAGTCATAGCCATCGCTGAAAACTATAACATCATCCGGGCGGATAGAAAAAACGGAATCGGGGGTGGAGTGGCTCTTATCGCTAAATCTGACCTGAACATTAGAGAAGTCTCCAATACTACCTTACCCTCAGCCAAACTTCCTTTCCTCAAACTACCATTATCTAATACCCAAACCATTCTCATACACCTTATTTACAGACCTCCGGGCGCTCTGTCCACCTTCGAGGAGGACAGCTCCCTTTTACTTACAACTAATACCAAACCAGATTCACAAATTATTATCATGGGCGATTTTAATCTGGGACTCAACGACCCGAATGACACTAATGCCACCTCTCTTAATGTCACTATAACTCATTCAGGTCTAACACAACATATCAACAAGCCCACACATACCAAAGGGAGATCATTGGATTGGCTAGCTGATGCCAATTGTAACCTTTCCCTGACTGACATCATTCCTTGTGCTTGGACAGACCACCACTTCATCACCCTTTCGCTACCGAGAAATGCACCTAAAACGGCCCTGCCTACCAGGACACCACAAATAACATCTAGGAATAATCACAATATTACCATAGATAACCTTAGACCTCTCCTAATGCCCATTACCAAGACTAACCTCCCCATACGGAATGTCAACCCGACTGCCCTTGTAGACCTCTATAACAACACCATGGAACAAGCCCTCAATCAGATAGCTCCTCTCAAACTTAGAAAGGCCAAACCAATTGCCCATAAGACTAAATGGCTCTCAGCAGAACTCAAGGTCCTCCGCAACATTAAAAGAGCTCGGAAACCAACTGGAGAAAAGCTCTGTCACTCTTATCCAAAGATAAATTCTCAACGGCAACCTGCACTTACAAAAATGCTATTTTAAATGTGAAGAAAGAGATTTATAACTTGAGAATACATAGTGCCAAATCTGGCACTAAAGAGTTATTCTCCATACTAAGAGAGCTCGAATCACCAATGCCACCCACTGAGGACTGCATCAAACACAAAGTCTGGTGCAACAATATCCAACAAGCTCTATCAAATAAAATAGCCCTCCTACAAGCTAAAATAGATTCTAAAAAAGCTAGCCTTGCCTCCAAAGACTACTTCAGCATTAAAAAGAGCCCAGCCACTCCCAACTGCCCTCCCTTCCACTTCTTCCCAGTCACTGAGGACGAAGTTGTAAAGATAATTGCCAGCCTTAAACCATCCAATTGCAAAGGCGACCTGTGCCCTGCCTCAGTCATCAAGAACGGAGCCAAAGATCTAGCCCCACTCATTACCTCTCTGATCAATTCCTCATTCGAGATATTCAGCCGTGCCCAACAACCTCAAAGAAGCTTGGGTCCTTCCCCTCCTTAAAAAACCCAAACTAGACCCTAATATTCCCACAAACTATAGACCCATCACGACTGTCCCTTTTCTCCTCAAAATACTGGACAGAGGGGCATACCTCCAAAAACAACAACATTTGGAAGACAATAACCTCCTAGGCCTGCGACAATCTGGCTTTAAACCAAGGCACGGGACCGAAACGGCCCTCCTGGATCTAAAAATCCAAATGGATGAAGCCAAAGACGAGGGCAATCTGGCCATATTGCTCCTGTTGGATCTATCCGCAGCCTTCAACCTATTTGACCACCAAATACTCACGCGACACCTCTCTTCAGCTGCTGCATTCTCACAGAATGCCACCAATTCGATTAGGTCATTCTTGTCTGGTAGGTCGATTAGGGTCTTTGCTCCTTCAGCTGCTGCTGACCCTGTCCCAATCCAATGTGGAGTACCACAAGCTTCCTTTATTTCACCCATGATTTACAACATCTTCACTAAGCTCCTTTTTGACCGCCTTGATGAACTGGGTGTCACCTACATTAATTATGCGGATGACACTCAGGTCCTCATCACACTCACTGGGTGCTATGAGAGAGATGTTGCAAAACTCAACGAAATCTACCTCGAAATTCAAGCATGGATGGCCACCCACAGCCTCTGCCTAAACGATGACAAGATGGAATTGCTCATCGTAAGATCTCAAGCCCGCCTTAACTAATTGGACACTAGGAACCAATCATTTACTATTGATGGCAACATCATAAAAGTCTCTAAAGAGGTAAAAACACTAAGGGTGTACCTTGACTCCACCCTATCGCTCAAAAAACAAATAAACGCCACCATCTCAACTACCACCTATACTAATAAACTCATTAATGCCTGCAGGCCATTTTTATCTACCCCAAGCTGCCTCACCTTATCTAGAGCTTTGATACTATCCAAACTAGACTACTGTAATACACTCTTCCTCTGCACTTCTACAAAAAATCTGAATAGACTCCACATTCTACAAAACAACGCCCTAAAATGTGCTCTCAACCTTCCGCGCAAGGCCCATATCTCCACTGCCAGCAAGGAAGTCCACAGGCTCCCCATCCGGGACAGAATTAAATTAAGATTGTTGGTCATCAAACACAAATGCCTCTCACTAACCGCCCCATGCTACTTGTCTTACAAATTCTCCAGATATAACAGATCCAGACCTACCGGAACACTGTATTTACACCAACTGAACAGCCCTAAATTCAATCTAAAAACAGCAGGAGGGTCTAGTTTCCCCGTATTCGCTGCAAAATGTTGGAACACACTCCCCATCACTAACAGATCTGAAGATTCCTTCTGCCCCTTCAGAGCCATGGTGAAAACCTGGCTCACTGATCAATGATATGATTCCTACTCAATCCATGCTCACCCACTATGCAGCAGTCCCACCCTATCCCGCACTTTTTAACTTATCTCATACTTGAATTGGACCACAGTGTAACCCGGTCCTTACTTTACCTACTGTACTTGCCGTAGGAAAACCTCTGTATTCACACATGTGCCACTTACTGTATGTATCTTATGCACCTTTATGCACCCTTCACGTGCAAACTGTATGTAACCATGCTGTAACTATGTTGTAACCATGCTGTTCCCAAGATGAATGCGCCCAGCTACCTGAGGGTTTGGCTGCGCTTTATAAATAAACAAACTAAAGTACTGGTTGGTGATGATGGACGAATTCTCTCGGTTTCCTCTCGTACAAATGATTAATTCTACCGCACTTGCACTGTCATGCGTGAGCTGGACAACATGTTCTCTGCGTGAGGTGTTCCCGAAGTTCTCAAGTCAGATAATGGACCAGCGTTCAGCAGTCTATAATTTGCAAGTTTCATGAACCACATGAACATCCGAAGATAACACTGCTTTGACCTCAGGCTAATCGAATGGGGGAGATGTTTATAGGGAGTCTCAAGAAGGTGCTCCAGCAGAATGAAATGAGCAGGGTATCGCTGAACCAAGCAGTATGCAGCATGCTCTGAGATTACAGGAACTCACTACACGGGATGACGGGGAAACGTCCTTCCAAACTTGTGTTCCAGAGAAAGGTTAGAACCAGACTTCCTCATCGAGAGGAGCCCAGGGAAAGTGACCTCATGGCACTGCAGAGAGAAGACGCTGCCAAGAAGCATGAAAGGAAGACGTACGCAGATGAGGAGAGAAGGGCCCTAGCATCCACACTACAGGCAGGAGACAGGGTGCTCGTGCGACACATGCAAGAGAAAAAAGTGTAAATTCGACCCAGCCCACCTGGTGATCTCTTAGATAAAGGGGTCAATGGTCACCACTCGATCTCCAGGGTGTGTGATTACACACAAAAAAATATAGCAGTTAAAGCTACATCGTGAAGGAAAAGATGAAAAGACTGTACAGGAGAGCGAGTTGGAAAAGGAGCAGGACGAGTCAAGAGGAGAAACTAAAGGGGCATAAGGGCAGAGCCAGAACTGGAGATGCATGTAAGACCCCAGCGGTGCACCAAGAGACCAGTACGATTGATCGAAGAGATCTAAGATGAACTGTGAGTAGAGTGGATTTGTTTACCCATGAGGGGAAGATGTTGTGTCTGGAGAGGACACAGTTAACTGTTCAGGGCGAAACCTTGTCACGAAGGCAGAGCCCAATGAGAGTGGGGAGAGCGCGCATGGTCAGCAGGTGTTTTGCTGCGTATCACGACAGTGTGTAAGAGAAAGGAGAATAAAGAAGACATGTTCCTTCAACCGGAGCCCATGTATTATTTACTGGCCATTTCACACACTGCATGCACACAACAGGGAGTGCCCCTTATGAGTCAGGGAGGACAGGAAATCACTAAAAACATGTGGTTTAGGGAACCTCCCTGCACCGCTGCTGCTGGTGCCATGGCGTTCTTTTGCCACAGATTTCCTATCCCTCTGTCTAATAGAATTTCGTCTTCCCTGGTAAGGTTAATCGGTCTCGGCGGATATGCCTATACCGGTTCTTGTAAAAACTCTAACCGGAAACCCTGTATCATTTCCAATACCCATGCGTGTCCAGTTACCTCTCTCCATCTGTGTAAACACTGTGCAACTCTCCCCCTCACAGTTGGGATATTTGCACTTAGCGTACATTCTAGCAATATTGGCACAGCTCTTAACTGTGTTTTTGTGCTATTGCTTGCCATTGGATCTCCAGCCTCTGCGTCTACCCCTTCCTCTCGATGGAAAGAAGGGGTTGACTTGGCGGTCCTCTTGCTCTCTCCATTGCATTCTGTTTCCAGAGGGCCTATATGCCGCATATCCGTGGCCCGAGCAGCCCCTGTCTCTGCCAGCCTTATCGAAAAAACTCTCCTACCAAAGGTCTTTTTATGGTAGGCCTGCGCCTTGTTGAGTGTAGTGTAGGTATTTGTGAATTTGCCCGTGCCCTTGATGAAAGTCTCTCCAAATAACTGTCCTTTGGCTGCCGCCAATGCTTCAAATGGGGCCAGCTCGCCTAGCTTTGAGTCAATTTTCTCTAGGATAAACCGTCTTCTCTCTGTCACTATGGCGCTATTGGCATTACCCAATAAACATATTGCTCTCTGCGCCCAGCCTGCCACCACTTTGGGGTCTATCGACTCCTTTTGCTTGTCCTCCTCTGCAAGCTGCTATAGCTTTGTGATTGGTCAAACCACATCCAGTAGCTTGTCTTGGCATGCCCTCCAGGACCTGTCTATGCCGCTTTTAATGTCCTTGCCGTACCTCCCCATGAAGGTCAACATCCGTACATCAATTTCGGGGGTCTCTGCCACCCCTTCTGGCACCCTAGGCCTGGGACAGTCTGCCTGCACCTTATTTCTGGCTTCCTTGCTTAATGGAGCCCTCAGCCTCTTCTTTAGCTGGGCTGTAATGTTGCTTGGTGGTTCCCACTCTGAAGACCTTGGGTGGATTAATGCATCAGGGTCAAATTCTTCCCCTTGTGCCTTATCAGCTGATGCCCTGCTTCTCTTGCTCCTGTGCCTCCTGACACTGCTAGAGGAAGAGTCCTCTGACTTATGCGAGCTCCTGACAGATGACTCACCGCTACTCTGCCAGCTCTCATCTGTGGACTCATTGGAGCTTTCCTTGCCATATCTGCTTCATGACCTTGCCCTTCTCTTGCCACTATGCTTTTTGTGTGGCGTACCCAGAGGGACCGAGGGGGGGGTCTGGGTACTGCGTGCTTTGTGGGTCTTTTTCTTCCCCCTTTTCCTCTATGTGCCTCTCTCCTCAATTACTCCATACCCTAGGAGAAGGCCAAGAGGTCCTTCATAATGCCCATGCTGCTTTGTGATGGGCCTCTACCAGCACTTAGTGCCCTCCTAACCGCCTGACTCATTCTGACACCACTAACGTGTGGGCCCTCTGAGTCCTCGTTTGAATATTCTCTGCTCATAGCTCTTAGCTTGCTCAGTTCAGGAATGATAAATATGCAGTTCTCTTGGGATGCCCCCGTTAATTGCTTTTATTCACAGCTAGTCAGGTCAATGGGCTCGCTTACAAAGAGATTTACTTGGGACTGTGCCCGTCAACCACGGAGCTGCTCCTGGGCTGGTGACCCTGTGGAGCTGCTAACAGTTTGCCTTGGGACTGGGACCTTATTAACAAACCTTGTAACATTGCTGCCTTCACAGCTGCTGCCTCCGGTGTGGTCCTGCTACCAGCAGGTAGCGCTTATTATCTGTTCTGATCAGCAGCGAACTCCCTGTCACTGCGCAGCACTCTCGTGTTATCAAGGAATCCTCACTTTGCATATAAGCCAGAATCCAACACTGTCAGTTTCCTGCCGGTTGGGGAAACTAACGCTCCTTTCACCTGACAAAGTTTGCATGGGCGCCGGAACATCTGGAAGTCCTGTCACGTCCCGCAGCGACTTCCGTGAGACTACTGCCTCCTGCTGCCAGAAATGGACATTGGGCCTCTGAAGGCCCTGTTGCGTCCCGAAAACAATTGTGGATGTGCTCCACCAAGCCTAAAACACGTCGCAGCACGCTGCACACTGTTACACACACACCCAGTATAGCATTGTAACACACACACACCCACTGAATTCCATTAAAGATAGTAAATTAAGGTTCACTTATCTGTTGCTCAAACAGCAAAGAAAGAGGATGAAAAAAGGAAGTCAAGGGATATTATAATGGATATGTAAAGCCAGGTATAATCATCAACCAATTATTAACAAACTACAAAATGTGCTTAATTAATGGGAATTGTAGTCTTTTGAACATTTGTTTATGGTTGTAATGTGTTTTTTTATTGGCTGCTCGAGAAGTAAAGAGTTGAGCCGAGCATAATCCGAGCCTCCGCGTATTGACATAGAATTTATCAGCTAAGATTTTGTTAGAAGTAAGATAGTATTTGTGGCGTGGCCCCTTTAAGGGCAAGCACGCGACGGAGTGACGTTCACTCCGTCGCGTGCCATATAAATAAAGGGGCGTCGCCCGGCGGCAGCAGAGCCACCGGGGAGCCCACACGAACAGCATCGGTCTCCGTGTGTCTCTGTGTACACGGGGGTGGAGGGCTCACGGGGGCGGCGGGATCGCCCGCTAACAATGGCGACGAGGTCGGATCCATCCCTGGGACAGGTGGCAACATTCTCGCATTGCGCAGATGATCGCGTGTGAGCGCATCCGTAAATGTTGGCCGCGGAGAGGGGAGAGACACGCGTGGCCGGCGGCCATTTTGTCGACAAGGCCTCGGAAACTCGCGGCTTCGTAACGAAGCATCCGTGAGAGATCCGGACCCAATTTTTGGAGATTCCAGTGGCGGACAGTCACTGCTTGCAACACGTGCTGGTGGAATGCAAGTCATTTGCATTTTCACTGTTTTTCATCCGAGTTTAAGGGTGGAGCTACCTGGAGGCCTACTGGATGCACACTGGGGCCTACCCTGCTCAATTTTTGGATTCTTCCATCCTACACCGGCTGAAGTCTGGAACCTGGTAGTCCTACATTTGCCTGGAAAATACTCGAACCTGGACATCATCTGAATCACCTGAGGGGCTGGAATCCTCATCAAGGTACTGGGTGTGTGTGGTGTCTAAGTTGCGGCCCCATCACGGGGTGCCTGTGCGCTATTCACCATGGATCAAGGTGCCGCGGCCGCCGGGGCCCAACAGCAGGCTGCTGCTCCAGCCCAACCCCTGCCTGCCCTTCCACCAAGACCATTGCAGAGACCTCCCGGTACCCTACAGCCAATGCCAGAGTTTGATGTCACGGGCACGCCATCAAGCCTAGGACAGAGATGGAAGATGTGGATGGACAGGCTCGAAATGTACTTTAGGGCCACGATGGAGACAAGTGACGACAGTAAGTTGGCCACTCTCCTATATTCTGCAGGCCCTGCTGTGCATGAGATCTTCTTGTCCTTGCAACCGGCGGATGGGTCTTTTAATGCCGCCAAAACTGCGCTCCACAATCACTTCCTGCCCATGGCCAATGTGGATTACGAACGTTTCCTAATGGGCAACACCAGACAGAAAGATGACGAGACTTTGGATGTGTTTTATGGGCGGCTGCGCAGGCTGGCGGCACCTTGTGCTTGGAATGACCCTGAGGATATGATTCGCAACCACCTCATTCAGGGCTGTTCCTCTGGTAAGCTGAGGCGTCAAATCCTGCGTGAGCCTGGTATAACACTACCCCGCATCCTAGAACTGGGGAGGTGCCACGAGGTGTCGGAGCTGCGGGCATCAAGGATGGAAGCGGGTGTGCGCCCTGGTAGGGTGGAAGAGGTATGCGCAGTCGGAAGAGGTCGCGGATCAAGACGCCCCATGAATACTCAAGGTCCACGGCCCCAAGTGGCGCAGTCCTCGTGCCTAAAGTGTGGATATGACCTCCCGCACCCAGCAGATTGTCCAGCAGCGGGAGTGAAGTGTGGACGATGTGGGGGCACAGACCATTTTGCAAGAGTGTGCAGATCGACGGTCCCGAAAATGGTCCCCAGGGGACCTGTCCGGGCTGGCTCTTTCCGCCCCCAGAGAACATCCAACGTTGCCCAGGTGGATCAGGCCGACGATGGACCCCCTCTAGAAGGTGAGGAGGAAGAAGAAGATGAAGAGAATGTCTTCTTCGTGTCATGCATAAAAATGCTGAAATCGCATTCCAAGAGACAGCCCAGATGTGACGTGCTGGTCAATGGAGATTCAGTACCCATGTTGGTGGACACGGGGGCGTCCGTGAACGTGATGGCCAGGCAACACTATGATGCCATGCAGGCACCACCACCGCTGGCGGTACCGAGAGCGCGCATATTCACATTTGGAGGCAACCATCCAATCCCACTGGATGGCGTGTTTGTGGCTGACACTCAATATGGCAACTCAGGCATTCGGGCAAGGTTTTACGTCACGCCGGTGAGCACCAACACGCTCCTCTGCTGCGCAGCTGCTGAAGCTTTGGGGATTGTGACATTCGCATACAACGTGTATCTGGACGACATCCAGGAGCTCCTGGAGAAGCACACATCCCTTTTTGAAGGCATTGGACAGTTGGTGGGGGAACCAGTCCGCTTGCACATTGATGAGTCCATACAACCTGTGGCTCTGAAACACCGGCGCATACCATTTCACCTCAGAGATCTGGTAGACCAGGAATTGGACAACCTTGTCCAGCTTGACATTATTGAGAAGGTGGAAGGCCCCACTCCCTGGGTCTCACCCATTGTCGTTGCACGAAAGCCCAAACAACCAGATGCAGTAAGGATTTGTGTCGACATGCGCCTGCCCAACAAGGCGATCAAAAGAGAGAGACACCTAACCCCCACCATGGACGACATCATTGCGGAATTACAGGGGGCGAGGTTCTTCTCCAAGCTGGACTTGAGGGCAGGGTATCATCAGGTGGTTCTGCACCCTGAGTCCCGATACATCACCACCTTCACCACCCATCGGGGCCTGTATCGGTATAAGAGGCTGAGTTTTGGGGTGTCCTCTGCAGCGGAAGTCTTTCAAAATATCATAAGAGGGGCATTAGCAGATCTGGATGGGGTCATCAACATCAGTGACGACATCTTAGTACACTCCAAATCTGAGGCAGAACATATGGCCCGCCTTGCAAAGACATTTGAGCGCCTTCGTCTTTTGGGACTTACCTTACACAAGGAGAAATGCGAATTCCTCAGGACAACAATTGAGTTCTTTGGGTTCGTGTTTAAGGCAGATGGGGTGTCACCCGATCCCCGGAAGGTAAAGGACATTAGAGAGGCCCGCCCACCTGAAAATGTCGCTGAGGTGAGGAGCTTTTTGGGCATGGTCACTTATTGTGGCCGCTTCATTAGGAATCTAGCGTCCCGCTCTGAGCCTCTAAGATCTTTAACAAAGAAAGACTCTGTGTGGCAGTGGGGGCCCCTCGAGCAGGCGGCATTTGATGACATCCGGGGTGCCCTAGCGGCAGAGGACACCATGGCGTTCTTTGACCCTAGCCTGCAGACGGAAATCATCGTGGACGCCAGTCCCTATGGTCTGGGGGCGGTTCTCACTCAAGTGGGGCGCGAGCAGGAAGTTCGGCCAATAGCCTATGCGAGCAAGGCACTCTCGGATACTGAACAACGCTACTCGCAAATCGAGAGGGAGGCCCTGGCAGTATTGTGGGGTTGCAGGCATTTTCGCCTATACATTTTAGGGCGTCCTGTGACTGTTATCACTGACCACAAACCACTGCTACCCATCATGGCGGGCTCCTCCTCCAGACCACCAGTAAGGATAGAGCGCTGGATGCTTGCCCTGCTTGAATACGGCGTGTCGCTGGTGTATCGGCCTGGGGTAAGCAACGCTGCAGACTATCTGTCACGTCACCCATGTGGGGATGCATGGGCGTCTGTGTCCGCGGAGGAGGCTGATGAATACATTCGTCTCGTCGTTGAGTCTGCCACCCCCAACTCCGTGCAGGTGGAAGAGCTGGAGCTGGCATCGAAGGATGACGAGTGCTTCGCCATTATCAGACTGGCCATGCAACAAGGTGCGTGGAAGACGGTGCTGGAAGCGCTTGACCGTCGAACATGCGAAGCCAGAGTGGCACTGGAACAGCTCTGGAAGGTGCGGGAAGAGCTTGCATTCTCGGAAACGGGACTCCTGCTGAGAGGCGACAGAATAGTGGTGCCACAGACGAAGATCCCACAGATAATCGCTCTCGCCCACCAGGGCCACCAAGGGGCGCCCAAAACAAAGGCTAGGCTTCGCCAGAAGGTGTGGTTCCCGGAGCTAGAGCGGAGGGTAGAAGAGTTTGTGGCCTCGTGTCTGTGGTGTCAGGCCGCATCCCCAGCCCAGCGGGATCCATCCATTGAGACAATGCCTAGGGGAACCAAGCCATGGGAAGTAGTGCATGCGGACTTCGGCTCTACATCTAGAGGGACGCACTTCCTGGTGATGGTCGACGAGTGGTCGCGATACCCGGAGGTGGAATTTGTAGAGTCGCTGGCGTTTGGTGACGTGGTGATCGCCGTGGAAAAGATCTTCGCCACCCATGGCCTTCCATCGGTTGTGTGCACTGACAATGGAGCACCGTATCAAGGGGAGAGTTTTGCTGAACTTTTAAAGAACTATGGCATTCAGCACAGGAAGGTCACACCCCTCTGGCCCCGGGCAAACGGGGAGGCCGAGCGCATGATGCGCACCCTTAACAAGGTGTTCCGGATCGCCCAAGGCAAGGGTGAATGTCTGCAGAGGGCCCTGTATGTGTTCCTACGGGGATACAGAACCACCCCCCATTCATCGACGGGGGTAGCACCGGCGGAGGCCCTCTTCCAGAGGTGCCCCCGGGATGTCGTACCTGAGGTAGGGGCCCGAGAGCCCGCCATCATTGACAATGAGCAGGTGGAGGAAGATCGGCTGGCAAGAACTCGGGCGGAGAACATGAGAAGAGGACTGAGGCCGCCCGACATTGCCCCAGGGGATGAGGTATTAGTGAGGAACCGTCATCCGCAGGGCAAGCTCTCCCTCACATATGAGCCCGCCCCCCTGGATGTTGTAGCGGTGAAGGGGTCTATGGTGACTGCATCAGATGGGACATCGTCGGTGACCAGAAATGCCAGTTTCTTTAGGAGACTGGGTGAACCAGGAGCGAATCGAGGAGAGGCTGGCGAAGAACTACCCGACGAGAGTGGAGGAGATGTCCCCACCATGGACTCGCCTGTTCGCGGAAGAACCGACTCAAGTACTCCGGTAAGGGACAGTGGCAGGAGGTACCCCCTGAGAACAGGGCGTGGGAAACCTGCCCACATGAGTGACTATGTGACGGACTGATCTGGGGTCATGATGGCGATGGGTCGCCGGACCGTGTGAAGGCACCGCTGGGGGATCCAGGGTGGTTGCTAATAAATGGGGGATTCCTAATGTGCATGCTGTGAAGTAGTGATTAGTAAGTTTTGAGTGCTGTAGATAGTAGAACGATTGTATCCTCCTTTGTGTTTGTTGTTATGGAAAAGGAGGAGTGTGGCGTGGCCCCTTTAAGGGCAAGCACGCGACGGAGTGACGTTCACTCCGTCGCGTGCCATATAAATAAAGGGGCGTCGCCCGGCGGCAGCAGAGCCACCGGGGAGCCCACACGAACAGCATCGGTCTCCGTGTGTCTCTGTGTACACGGGGGTGGAGGGCTCACGGGGGCGGCGGGATCGCCCGCTAACAGTATTATTAATTTTTGTACTCTAGAAATCTCAAAACACATTATGCTTTCTTTCATATGTTAACCAACATATATTGAGAGGATCCTATAATGTCCCGGTTACTTAACAGTAAGCTTCATTACTCCTAGTCCTACTCTTCCTTGTCACAGTACTTGTGAGGTTCCCCGACCTTCATCTCAGAAATCCATTCCATCTTTTAAATAACACTCATACCTGCCCCATCGCTCCAGAGAGCGTACACTACTCCCGCACCCCCACAACATGTTAGTTGCAATACCTCCTAACACATCATGGAAGGTTTTCATGTCGCACCAGGACCGACGAGGAGTGCTGTAAGTACTGTGACAAGGAAGAGTATGACTAGGAGTAATTAAGATTACCAGTAAGTAATCAGGTCATTACCTCCACGTCCCTCTTCCTTGTCCCAGTACATACTTGCACATACATGCCAACCCTCCCGATTTTCCGGTAAAGAATATTGTTATATTGCTATTTTTGACTGTCTCCCGCCTAAAATATCAATAAACTCAATGCATTACAACAGGGAAATTTCATTCTCCAGATTTTCATGCACAAATCTCACTCCATGGCGATCCAACACTTTGGCATGCATGCTTGCGAGGCATACCAAAGACAGCGGTGAGACATTGATCCATGAGCACAATAAAGACTAGATAGTGTGCAGTTGCAACACCCCACCATCAACGTTATTCCAAAACACTGCAATAAATCACCCGTGAGTTGAGGTCCCAGCGATCGTCAACCCCTCTGCACAGGAGGAAGAACTTCGCATATGCAAATTGAGGTGATCGTGTCTGGTGAACGTATGAGGGTCGTCTCAGGTAGCCCCCATGCAGATCTCCTGAATCAGCACTCTCCTTGCTTCCATGCAAGATGCCAACATGCTTCTAGTAGAGCGACCCTGAACAGAAGCCAGCAAAGAGACCAGCGTCCCAGAATAGGCTAAGGCATAGCCTGCCGAATCCACCGGCTAAGCATTGGCACTGATGCCTTCAGGCCAGGCTTCGGCCCCCGAAATGTCACAAACAGACTGTTTGACTGTAGAAAGGATGCCGTTCTGTCCAGGTGGCCCAACCTTTTCACGTCCAATTTATGCCACCGCTCCTCCTCAGAAGAGGTGGGATTAGGAAAAAAGGTTGGAAGTACAATATCTTGAGCCTGATGGAACTTCCAAATGACTTTAGGAATGAAACTCGGATCGCATCTGAGAACCAGGGAATTCAAGAGAACCCGCAAGAACAGACCATGCAGAACAAAACTACAATCTCACCCAGCCGCCTTGCCAAGGTAATGGATGCCAAGATTAATGTCTGCCATGTGAGAAACTTGATATCAATGGACTCCACTGGTTGAAATGGAGAGTCCTGTAAAGCATGCAAAACCAAGGGAAGGTCCCAAGAAGGGACACCAGTGCACATTATGGGTTTAGACCAAAGGAAACATTTCAACAGCCAGGAGACCCACAGCTGACACCTGGAACTGAGAACCCAGGGTAACCCTAAAGCACAGATCGTCACCCCCTGGGTCCTAAGAGACGACACCGGCATACCCAGGTCTGAGCCACCCTGTAGAAACTGCAAAATCAAAGGTACAGAACAGTCCAGGGCCCTTACAGACTTCCTAGCACACTACCGTGAGGAGGTCTTCCAATGTACCTCAAACACCTTCAGTATCAAGGGACCCCGGATTTCTGAATCGCCATTGCTAATTGCGGATTTAAGCCTTGTCTGCTCAGACCGTGCCTATCAACTTCCAACCCCCCGAATTCGGAATTTGAGAGGCAGAAGGACCCAGCCCCATCCAGAGCAGGCACGGGAGCGAGAGTAGAAACCATCCCGGCGCCACAGCTAGGACGAGAAGAAGAGGGTACCAAGAGCGCCTTGGCCACACTGGCCTCACCAGAACTGTGATGATCGGGGGGCCGCCGGTGTCATGCGGGCCCCAATGGCGTATATGCCCTGCGCGCAGCAACGCCGCGCAGGAACAGATACGGAGGCGTCTGCTCGTTCCGGCGCTCCGGCTCCAACTGCCGGGCGCCGCCTTTATTATCAACTACGCATGCGCGGCGTACACGCCGCGCATGCGCATACTGTGTACTACGTACACAACATCCCTCCTTTTCCCCCCAAACAACAAACCATCAAACATGGGGCCAACGTGGCTCAAACATTGTATACTTAACAGACTTTTGTTGCTCAGGTCGCTGAGTCCATGATAAAGTCTTGGAACCTTTGTGGAGGGCGGCGCCCCTCTCTGCGGGGGTACCTGGGCGGTCCCCGTTCGACATTCTCTGGCTCCGCAGGGTCTCCGGGCGTGTCGACGTCCTCTGGTGGTGCTTCTGCCGCCTGCCTTTGGCCAGGGTCCAGTTCTTCTTCAGAGGTTACTGGTCCTATACGTTTGAAGAAGGACACATTTCTGGTCACTGTCCCACACGCGTTCGCCGCTGTGACCATGGATCCCTTGACGTGGGTAACACCCATCGGGTGTGTTTCATATGTCATTGAGAGCTTCCCCTCTGGCCTCCTGTTTCGGACCAGGACGGTGTCTCCTACCGCTATTTCTTTTTCCGGCAGCCTCCGCCTCACTGTCTCCTTTTCGTTCCTCGCGGCCCTGTCCGCTGCCACCTGTGTGTCATCAATCACCCCCGGGCGTCGCTCTCCCGCTTCCGGTATCAGCCCTCTGGGTAAGGGCTTGAATAGTGCTTCGGCGGGCGCGATTCCGGTGGACTGATGTGGGGTGGACCGGTACTCACGGAGGAATTCGATCAGATTATGGCGCAGGTCTTCCCCTCCATTGACGGAGATGCGAAAAATTTTGTTAAGGGTCCGCATGAACCGTTCAACCTCTCCATTGGCTCTTGGCCACAGTGGGGTCACTTTACGGTGTTTGATGCCTCGTTCTGCGCAGTATCTGGCGAAACGCTGCCCTTGGAATGGAGCGCCATTGTCTGAACAGATCTCGAGCGGGAAGCCGTGGGTGGCGAAGATTTTGTCCATGGCCAGGATGGTGTGATCGCTGGCGGTGGATTCTACTAGCTCCACCTCCGGGTACCTTGACCACTGGTCTGTTACCACTACGAAGTGTAGGCCTCTGCCGGTCGAGCCGAAGTCTGCGTGGACAGTACCCCACGGCACGTCGCTCCGTGGCATGGCTTGGATGGGCGGGCTCTTTTCTGCCGGACTCGCGGCTTGGCAAGGGATGCATGCCTTTACGAACTCGGTCACTCGGTGTTCCAGGTCGGGGAACCAGACTTTCAGCCTCAGGCGCGCCTTCATCTTGGCCATGCCTTGATGTCCTGTGTGGGCTAGCTGGAGAACCCTTGTGACCAGGGATCTGGGGATCACGATCTGGTCACCTCGTAGCAGTAGGCCGTCCGTGGACACTGAGAGCTCGTGTCGAGCCTTCCACAACAGTTGCAGGTCCCTCTGCGTCTCTGGGTGTCTTCTGGCGTTGTTCAGGAGGACGTCTCGCCATTCCCCTGTGGCAACCGCTCTTTTCACTCGCAAGAATGCTTCGTCAGAGTTCGAGTCATCTGCAATGTTCTCCCTCGACAGGGCCACTGGCAGGGCTGACTCGACGACGAGATGCACAGCGTCCGCCGCGTCAGATAGCTCTACCGGATTCTGGGCGTCCCTCGTGCCGGGGTGGCGGGACAGGTAGTCTGCGGGGTTGTGGGTGCCCGGGCGGTACACCAGCTTGACGCTGTATTCGATGAGCGATAGCATCCATCTTTCGATCCTGGGAGGCGGCTTTGAGGAGGTGCCTGACAGGATGGGAATCAGGGGTTTATGGTCAGTGACCACGACGACGGGTTTGCCGAGGATATATATCCTGAAGTGTTTGCATCCCCACAGGATGGCAAGGGCCTCTCTCTCGATTTGCGAGTAGCGCCTTTCCGTGTCGGTGAGGGCCTTGCTAGCGTAGGCAATGGGTCTCATCGCTCCTAGTTCGTCGGCCTGCATGAGGACTGCCCCTAGACCTACGGGGCTGGCGTCAACCACGATCTCTGATTCCCGGCTGGGGTGGAAGTAGGCCATCGTCTCCTGCTCTGACAGGGCCTCTTTGATGGCATTGAATGATCTTTGTTCTGCGCTGTCCATTGCCACGGTACGTCATTCCTGGTGAGTGCTCTCAATGGTTCTGATAGGGAGGCTAGGTCTTTGATGAATCTGCCACAGTAATTGACCATCCCCAGGAAGCTCCGAACTTCTGCAGGAGATGTGGGCGGAGGCGCATCTCTTATGTCTTTTACCTTGCCGGGGTCAGGTGAAATGCCGTTCGCATGGAAGGTGAACCCAAAGAATTCCAGCCGATCTTTCAGGAATTCGCATTTTTCCTGGTGTAGTGTAAGACCTACCGCCTGGAGTCTCGGCCCTTCTACCCGTTCGATGATGTCTCGGTCCATTAGCTGTTGCAGTTCCGCCTCCACTTGTGCCCTCAGGTGAAATGGAATTCGGCGGTGCTTGAGGGCTGTCGGCCTTACGGATTTGTCGATGTGCAAGCGAATGGGGTCCGCGTTCAGCTTGCCGATACCCTTGAAGAGACTCGCGAACTTGTGTAGCATGCTCTTAAGATCTGCATGGTATACCCCAAATGTGAAATGCACGATGTCGAGCGCTTCTGACGCCGCACAGTTTAGCAGCGAATGGGGGCTGACGTCGGTGACGAAGAATCTTGCCATGATGGAGTTCTGTCCATGCGATACTGGGGCAATAAATGCACCTTGGATGGGTAAGGGGGTGTCGCCACCGAATGCATATATCCTCGCTGTTGATGTCGACAGTTCTGGTGGGCCTGGCAGGGCTACGTAGTGTTTGGTGGCTAGCACGCAGACTGAAGCCCCGGTGTCGATGAGGATGGGGGTGGGAGTGCCCTTGATGTCGACGGTGCATTTGGGTTGGCGTTTTGTGCTGGAACATCTCGCGATGCTGGAGATGAAGAAGACTTCTTCCTCTTCCTCCTCTTCTTCTTCTGCGAGATCTAGGTCTTGCAGGCCTTGATCAATGGAGGAGATGCCTCTCACTCTGCGGGAACTGCTTCGCCCCACTCTCTCCGGTCCTCTCGTCGTTGTGACAGGGGCAGCCGCACGGCACGTTCTGGCAAAGTGACCCGGTATACCGCACCGGGCGCATGTTCTTGACTTGGCTGGGCAGTCACCGCTGTGGGGGAGGTCATACCCACAGTTCGAGCACGATGGGGCGGTGCTTGGAGCGGACGCGGTGTCGGGCTTTCTCGGCGCCCACCTTGACCTGTTCGCAGCCGACCGTCCTACTGCAAATGCGTCTTCGTTGTGCCCTGGTCGCGAGGCAGCGTCCATTTTCGCGCCTCTGGCCTCTGCTAGTTCGTGTGCTCTGCCCAGGTCCAGGATCTGCTGGAGGGTTAGGCCAGGCTCCCTCAACACTTGCCTCCGAAGTTTACTGGAGCTGCACCCCTGCAGTAATTGGTTGCGGACCATCTCCTCTTCGTCGGCCCATCTGCACGAGGTCGCCAGGTGTCTCAGGCGGGCGCAGTATTTGTCCAGGGGTTCATCGTCTAACTGTTTCTCAGCGCCCATGACGAACCTGTCAAAATCCACATTGGCCATGGGTAAGAAATGGTCTTTAAGTGCCTGCTTGACGGCGTCATAGGTGACCACGGGGATGGTCAGGGAGTCATAGATCTTGTGGACTTCTGCGCCTGCTGAATAGATCATGGTCGAAACCTTTTCATCATCGTCGTTAACCCCTGCTGCCCTGAAGAACATGTCCAGTCTTTTAACCCACAGCAGCCACCTTGGTCCTAGCTTGGAAGGGGGTCCAGTGGCATCAAACTCTGGCATGGGGGCTAGGGAGCTGCGGGCTCTGCTGGGAATCGGGGCTGCGGCACCCTCATCGTCTGCGCCGTCGCCCATTTTCTTTTGCTAGGTACTCACAGGTGGTAGATGTGGCCTTGTGGTAGTGGTGGGAGCGAAATCCTCTTCTTTCTTCTTGTGTGCCACAGCCTTGCACCAGCAAGACTGTGGGTGTTCCAAAAATAGTTATTTATTTATTTATTCTTTTTTTTCCTCTCTGCTAGCGCCGTCGGCGAGTGGCGCACGAGCACCCTGTTGGGCCGCAACCACGGTCGCCGCACGTGACGGGGAGCGGATCGAAGAAAAAAAAAAAAAATGGCCGCCGGTGCGTCGTTAGTCCGTGACGCGGCGGGCTTAACACAGCGTTGCAGCCGGGCACGGGAGTGGGCCGTGGCTCATCCTCGTCGCCAGTGTGATGATCGGGGGGCCGCCGGTGTCATGCGGGCCCCAATGGCGTATATGCCCTGCGCGCAGCAACGCCGCGCAGGAACAGATACGGAGGCGTCTGCTCGTTCCGGCGCTCCGGCTCCAACTGCCGGGCGCCGCCTTTATTATCAACTACGCATGCGCGGCGTACACGCCGCGCATGCGCATACTGTGTACTACGTACACAACAAGAACTACCTCTGACTCAGAGTCCTGAATCTTCAGCAGCACATTGGGAAGCAGCAGGTTTGAAGGAAATGCATAAAGAAGCCCCTGTGGCTAGTCTAGTGTCAAGGCATTCACTCCCCAAGCCTGGAGATGGGAACCTGGAGCAAAACCAGGGCAGGTGAGCATCCGTTGACAATGCAAACAGATCCAGCATCGGCAACTCAAACCTCCGACAGATTAGGCGAAACACTGACCTGCATAAGATCCAATTGGATGATGGAAAAATCCTACTCAGGCCATCGGCCTGGACGTTGTCCACACCCCTGACATAAACGACTCAAAAACAGCAGTTTGCTCCCCACCCAGCATCCCAACCAGAATGTTAAAGATTCCAGTTGATGAGACTTTGTACCACCCTGTGGATTGACATACGCTGACGTATTGTCCGTCCAGACCAGAACAGCAGACCCCCGGATGGCATGGGAAAAAATTATTAGAGCTAGGAATATCGCTGCCAGCTCCCTTCCATTGGACGGTTGTGAAGCCTGCATCAGAGTGCAGTGCCCCTGAGCATTTTGAGCGCCAAACACTGCCCCCCCACCCGGTACCACTGGTGTCACTAGTAACAAGGTTCGGTAAGGGGTGAACTGGTATCCAGTCATTCTTACGAATGTCAAAGTTTCAAATGGCAAACTTTCGCATTTTTTTTTTGTTGAAGTGCCATTCCTTTGAATGACCATTTCGTTGAAAAAAATGTGAAGGTGCCATCGACATGTAATGGTAAGTATTAGTGCAGGGCTGGGGCCAGGGTTAGGGTTTGGGTTGGGGCTTGCGTTAGTTTAGGGGTTAAATTAGGGTTAGGGCTAGGGTTAGGGTTTGGGGTTAGGGTTGGGGTTAGGATTGGGGCTAGGGTTAGTTTAAGTGTTAAAATAGGGTTGGGGCATGGGTTAGTTTAAGTGTTACAATAGGGTTAGGGATGGGGTTTGGGTTAGTTTAAGGGTTACATTAGGGTTCGTGTTAGGGTTGGGGCCAGGGCTAGGGTTAGGGCTTGGGTTAGGGTTGGGGGTGGCATGGTGGTTGTGGGGGTTGGGTGGGGGACCCCCCCCAATATACACAAAAACTTTAAAACCTTACAAGGGACTGGGAAGTGCTGAAATTTCAGCACTGGACAGCTCCATTGAACGTTTTAACGTTACAAAAAAAGCATCGAAATGCTACTTTTAACATGTAAAAGTGCATTTCTATTGAACCCAGTCCATGTCTATTGTCGACTGATTGGTTTCGATAGAAATGCATTTTTGCATGTTAAATATAGCTTGTCAAAGCTTTTTTTTTTAAACTTTGTTTTCGAAGGTTTGGTGTTTCGAAACGTTTTTTCAAAAGAATCACTATAAACCAGGTGAACCAACAGAAAACCCTGTAACAGAGTGCCCAAATCCATCCACCACTGGAGCTGAACCCTAAGAAGAATGGCAATCTATGACTTGTACACCTAGAAATTCATCCTCCAAGAGCCGTGTAAGTGAGACACCAGCTGACGCATGTGCCCACGGGACCACAAAGACGCACGCTGCCAGGCGACCCTGTACCTGGAGAACTTCCAAGGCCATAACCCAGTCCTTGCTCAGCAGAAGCCCCAAAAGATGCTCCAGACAGACTGCCCGGTCCATCAGCAGCAAAACCCGCCCCTGTGTGGTCCAGACATGGGCCCCTATTTATTGTAGATCCTGAGAAGGTTCCAAACAAGATTTGCCCCCAATTGATCAGGAACCCCAGAGATTTCAACACACCACAGATGACGGTTACCTGCTCCAAATAACCAACAGTCTCCTGTTTCCAGACATTTTCAACAACAAAGGCACCAACTATCACAAATAAGATTTCAAATTCTAGAAGTCATCAATACCACCAATTTAAGAATAAGTCCTAGCAAATTAAATGAGCAGAGGGAGGACTACTGGGTTGACTTGATATAGTTTCGCCTAATGGTTTGAATGAGGAATTAGATGCATTCTGCTATTTATAATCCTCTACCTTGATTAAATCATCGCACAAGACATATACAATATTGATGACAGTATTGAGGATGACTTTGGTTGTAAATATCATGTGCACTCCACTGACATAGGGGCAACATGATTGTCCCCCAGATGCAAACCACCAGTATGTATGTATATATATGTATGTATGTATGTATGTATGTATATATATATATATATATGTATATATATATATATATATATATGTACCTTACATGTATTATACTGTTGGAGGTATGGCATTGCAGTTAAGTGCTGTAGGCCTCCAGAGACCTGTGCCCTCGCCTGGGCCATATTGTCAGCTGCATGTTTTCTTTTTGGCCCCCGTCCCCCACCGATTGCGCTCTCCTCTCCCCGTCCCTCTGCCGTAGTCACTTCCCTGTTTGCCCTCCCTCCGCCCATTCCGCCACCCTCCCCTGATTGGTCATTTCCGCTTGGGCCTAGTGCCTTTGTTCTCCTACCTGCACGCTACTTTTTTCGGCGTTGCAGGTAAGTTCTGTAGGTCTCCAGAGACATGTGCCACATTGCCAGCTGCTTGTTTATTTTTGGCCCGCCACCCCACTGATTGCACTCTCCTCTCCCCGTCCCTCTGTCGTAGTCACATCCCTGTTTCCCTCCCTCCTCCCACCTCCTTTGATTGGTTACCGGAAACCCACTTAGATCACACTCCCAGGACAGCCTCCGTGGTGAAGGACCTGAGGTAAAGGACATCTGCTCCATAAGAAGCAGCTCCAGACTCTGTTGGCCCGTGTTAGCCTGTGGTGCAGGGGCGTTGCTAGGGGGGGGCCAAGGGGGCTATAGCCCCTGATCTTTTGGTTGTAGCCCCGGATAGAATCTCAGGAGCTACAGCCAAAAGACTAGCTAGCCCCCACTCCCAACAGTTCCAACATCAGCGTAGCCCCAGGTCTTTTCCAGACCTAGCAACTCCCCTGCTGTGGTGTCTGCAGCCTTCAACTAGCAGTGACTGACAGGGTAGGAAACCAGCAGTTGATGCTCCTCTGTAAACTGTCCAAACTCATCGAAAATCTTCTAGCCCCACCTGTTGAGTCCTATCACAGTTAGATTCAGCCGCTAGCCAAATAGTGCTTTTACGTAGTTTGCCCACCACAGCCATATTTTGCATCTAGTTAGCCTGTAGCTCTTAGCCATATATTGCTCAAAGAGAGATTATCCAAACGAGAGATATATTGTTCTCAGATAGCCCAAAACCAAACAATGGTTTCAGTATATAGCAGCCTCTCACATCTAGCCTGACTGTCCAAGACAACCTGACTGAGACAGACAGCCGCCTATCCGAATTGGTCTGACTGACCCAACTAGCACTATTCAGGAATTTAAAACTGAGTCCCTCTGATTACCAACTGCCTTTGTGTTGCTGTTACTACTGCTATTGGATTTACTGCTGCCCCCGTGTTAGGCCCTTTCTCCCTGTATCCGGGTGCCTCAAATCTAGGTGTTTTAATTTAATGCCTGCCATTCTGCGAAGCCTAGGTCTCTCCCCCGCTGTCTGGGTGTCTCAAATCTAGATGTGTTAATTACTGCCTGCCATTCTGTGAAACCTAGACCTTTCTCCTGTTGACTAGGTGTTTCAAATCTAGGTGTTTTTATTACTGCCTGCCAGTCTCTGAAAGCTAGGCATTTCTCCCTTTATCTAGGTGTCTCAAATTCTAGGGGTGTTAATTACTGCCTGCCATTCTTTGAAACCTAGGCCTTTCTCCCGTTGTCTAGGTATATCAAATCTAGGTGTGTTAATTACTGCCTGCCATTCTGTGAAACCTAGGCCTTTCTCCATTATCTAGGTGACTCAAATCTAGATGTGTTAATTACTGCATACCAATATTTGAAACCTAGGCCTCCTCTCGTTGTATAGGTGTTTGATTACTGCCTGCCATTCAGTGAAACTTAGGCCTGTCTCCCGTTGTCTAGGTGTCTCAAATTGTTACTGCCTGCCATTCTGTGAAAGCTAGGCCTTTCACCTGTAGTCTAGGTGTCTCAAATCGTTACTGCCTGCCATTCTGTGAAAGCTTGGCCTTTCACCCGTTGTCTAGGTGTTTAATTAATGCATGCCATTCAGTGAAACCTAGGCCTTTTGCACGTTATCTAGGTGTCTCAAATGTAGGGGTTTTAATTACTGCCTGCCATTCTGTGAAACCTAGGCCTTTCTCCCGTTATATAGGTGTCTCAAATCTAGATGTGTTAATGACTGCCTGCCAGTCTGTGAAACCTAGGCCTTTCTCCTGTTATCTAGGTGTCTCAAATCTTGATGTGTTAAATACTGCTTGCCATTATGTGAAACCTAGGCCTCTCTCCTGTTGTCTAGGTGTTTTAATTACGGCCTGCCTTTCTGTGAAACCTAGGCCTTATCCCATTGTCTAGGTGTTTAATTACTGCCTGCCATTCAGTGAAACCTATGCCTTTCTCTCGTTGTCTAGGTGTCTCAAAAATAGGTGTTTTAATTACTGCCTGCCATTCTGCGAAACCTAGGCCATTTTCCCGTTGTCTAGGTGTTTCAAATCTAGGGCTTTTAATTACTGCGTGCCATTCTGTGAAACCTAGGCCTTTATATAGGTGTCTCAAATCTAGATGTGTTAATTACTGCCTGTCAGTCTGTGAAACCTAGGCTTTTTTCCCATTATCTAGGTGTCTCAAATCTTGATGTGTTAAATATTGCTTGCCATTATGTGAAACCTAGGCCTCTCTCCCGTTGTCTCGGTGTTTTAATTACTGCCTGCCATTCTGTGAAACCTAGGCCTTAACCCGTTGCCTAGGGGTTTTAATTATTGCATGCCATTCAGTGAAACCTAGGCCTTTTCCCCATTATCTAGGTGTCTCAAATCTAGATGTGTTAATTACTGCCTGCCGTTATGGGAACCTAGGTCTCTCTCCCGTTGTCTAGGTGTTTTAATTACTGGCTGCCGTTAGGCGAAACCTAGGCCGTTCTAGCGTTGTCTAGGTGTTTCAAATCTAGGGTTTTTAATGACTGCCTGCCATTCTGCGAAACCTAGGCCTTTCTCCCATTGTCTAGGTGTCTCAAATCCAGGTGTTTCAAATCAAGGTGTTTTAATTACTGCCTGCCATTCATTGAAACCTTGGCCTCCCTCCCGTTATCTAGGTTTCTCAAATCTAATTGTTTAATTACTGCCTGCCTTTCTGCAAAGCCCAGGCGGTTCTCCTTCATATAGGAGTCAGGAATCGAGATGTTTAATTATTGCTTGGCATTTCTTGAAACCTAGATCCCTCTCTCCACCCTCTGAAATCTTAAAGTACTGTCTCATTGTAAACCACCTGTGAAACCTAGACTCCCCATTATCTTATCATCTCAAACCTCTGGGTATTCTATCAGTACCAGGCATAATTGAGTCCTAGCCCCATCACCCCCGACACCCTAGAAAACCCAGCAGCCACTAAAAGCTAGTAAATACAACCAGAATCACTACCCTAGCTAACCTGCACCCCATAACCTACCGCGTCACATGTCCAACGTCTAGTACTCCCTTACTCCCTTGGACAGTGCTCCCATAAAAATATGAACACCCTAACCCAACCAACTGAGCAGACAGTCACCCTCAGAGAGCACCCAGGCATCGCAACCTAAGAGGATAAAACTCAACATTATCCTAGCACAAGGGACGAAAGGTGGGCAACCGGCACTGTAAACTCAATATCCAGACCAACTCCTACCACCGAGGACCCAAAATGCCCCGAAGCAGAATTGCATGCCAACAACGAGAGCAGGAACATGGAACAACTAATATGGATACACAAACTCAACTGCCTCGAGTAGAGGCCACCTTAAATACAGAACAAAACACGCCAAATAATAAAATCCACATAACAAACATCGTAAGAGAAAAATCTATATACCTTATACCGTACCTCGCAACACCCGCAGAACCTCAATACTTCAACAACACTGACACCTCCAGTCAGGCAAAGAATTCCCCCAAACAATGGAAAAAAGACAGGAGGACTCACGAAGAGAATGGGATGATACCAATCCCCTTACTCCATATATCACAAGAACAAAAGGGCACTACCAATATCCATATCAAACTACAGGAGATGATGAAGCAGTAGAAGTCAACAACCCAACTATCAATCGAACAGACTGATTCAATGATAAAGTAGCCTCCACGGAAGCTCAACCAACCGGCGTCAACACAGAAGCACCCCAATTGAACACTCACAAATCAAAACAGGGAACAACAAATAAACCGAAACATACCAAAACTATCCACTGCAATCTAATCAATGCAAGGTCAATGTCCAAACCCAAACATGCCACCGAAATCTACAACCTCCTATTTGACGGAGGCATTGACATCCTATTCGTAACTGAAACATGGCTAGATGACAACTACAAGATCACTCTCAACAACTGCCTACCTGATAACTTCAAATGCGTGCAAGCAAACAGAAAAACCAAAAGAGGTGGAGGATTGGCAATAATCCACAAGGAACACCTGGAAGTTAAACTGGAAGACCCATTAAAATTGATAACAGCGAATCTCTATAATCCTTTGCCTATCAACAAACCCCAGAACAAACCTGAAATTTATACTTGTATACAGACCACCAACTTACGATGCAACCTTTGTAGATGGCTTCCCGGAAGCAATCACCAATCTAGCCATCGAGCACAATCACCTGATTATCCTCTGTGACTTCAACATCTGGTTTGATGAAGAAAACACAACCACTCAACAATCTCTAGCCAGCCAATTAGCAACAATGAAACGACATCAACTAGTCAAAGGAGCAACCCATGTAGTAGGACATACACTAGACGCTATCTTCGCCAACAAAAAGCTCATTACCACAGTGCCACCAAGTCAGATCCTCTGAAGTGACTACCTCATCATTCCCTTTGTAATCACACTGGCCACACCAATAATCAAGCCACCGATCATCATGAAAAGAAACTGGAGAACCATCAAAAACTGCAACTTAACTGAACTACTGGAAATCAGCAAACCGCAAGCAACAATTATGGACGAAGCTGACCTGGACAAAAGAATAGAACTAGTTCACAACTGGATCACGACAACAATAGACGAGATCGCCAAAGAAAAAACCTTTTGACCCATCGCGCAAAGAGCAACAGCAAAATGGTTTACCCCACTACTCAGCGTCATGAAAAGGAAAAACTGAAAACTTGAACTAGAATGTAGGATCAAATATGGCTGTGAAAAGAAATTCAAATTCCAACAACATACCTGCAAAAAGAAAATTTTATGACAAGAGAATCTTCAAAGCATCAAACAACCAAAAATAACTCTTTAAAATCATAAACGAAATAAAAAACCTACCTGGCTGCAACAACACTCCAATACCATCGAAGAAACTATGCAATGACCTTGCAGACCCTTTCAAAAACAAAATCATGACAATCCAGCAGACTATGCAACCACAATATACAACTCACCCACCCCTACGAGGAACGCCCAAATAAACTTTGAAGCTTCCCCCAAATATCAGTGGAGACATTCATCAAACTGGTAAACAATAGCAATAAAACGGGTTCACCCACAGATCCCTGCCCCTCAAACATATACAAATCAATCCTCTCACAAGGAACACCCATGGGCTACTACAGAAACGTCTTCAACCAATCAATCTCAATGAGGAAAGTGCCACAATCCTTCAAATCAGCATACATCAAGCCGCTCCTCAAAAATACAGCAGGAAACATGGAGGACCTTTCCAACTACAGACCTATCTCCAACATCCTGTACCTAGCTAAACTGCTGGAAACATACATATATAGAACAACCCAAGAATTCATAGAAAAGCACTGCCTATTAGACCAGGCACAAGTAGGCACTAGACCAATGAGAGATACGAAAACATCACTTCTCTCAATCTGGGATGATCTAAAGGCAAATGTAGACTCGGACAATAGTACTGCTTTGATACTCCTAGACCTCTCCACAGCATTTGACACAGTTAACCACAACATCCTCATCATGAGATTGGCAGAAACCATATGGGACAAAACTTTCAAATCCAACCCAAGAGAACCCTCATGCGCAGTACCACAAGGATCCTTCTCCCCGATATTATTCAACATCTACCTGTCTCAACTAATCAAGATCATTAAAAGACATCGCCTCACCTGTTACAACTACGCTGACAACACACAAATAGTCTACAAAATACAAGATACACAAGAAGAAAACACTACATTAGAGAGCTGCCTTTGTGAAATCTACAACTGGATGTATTCGAACTACATCAAACTCAACCCAGGCAAAACAGAAATAATGATCATCACAAAAAATGGAAGAAACAATCACTACATCCCCTGGCCAACAGAACTTGGTTCAACCCCAGCCCCATCGCCGATTGTAATGAACCTGGGAGTCCTGATGGACAACAAACTTACTCTAGAGCAACAAGTAAACGCTCTAATCAAAAAATGCTTCTTTCTCCTGCGAGCAGTAAAAAGGATCCTACCATTCCTGTCATTCGCTAACAAAACTCTCGCCGTCATCGCTCTCGTCGTGTCCAGAGTAGACTACACCAATAGCCTATATCTGGGCATGCCAGAATGACTTCTAAAAATTATTTTAAAAAAACTGTAACGCATACAAAATGCAGCAGCCAGACTGCTCCTCAAATTATCTCGAAGAGAACACATCACAGCAGTGCTGAAAATGCTACACTTGTTATCAATAATACAATGAATCAAGTTCAAATCAATGTGCATAACGCACAGAATAATCCACGGCCAAGGCGTTGAGTTCCTGAGAGATAAAATAAACGTACACCGCCCAACAAGGCCACTGAGATCCAGCAGCGACATCCGCTTGGAACCAAAACCATACAACAAAAGAAAATTCGGAGGATCCTCTTTCTCTCACCTCACCCCAAAAACCTGGAACGAGCTACCAAAGAACATATGTAACACAAGAGAAGTCCTCCTATTCAGAAAACTCCTCAAATAGTTGTTCTCCACGCCATAACTAGAAAGAATGCATATGGAGGCACATACACAGTTGAAACAATGTTGAGAGAGGAAACTGATCCACCATATCTCCCTAAGCTACCGCCTTTCAAATGAAGTACGAAAAGAACAATCTACGGCATATCACCTTACCAATTAAAGATAGATAAGCTAGAGTCATACCAAAGAATGATCACAGAGAGATCAGGTGGAAGGGTAAGGATGATATGTCAATAACACATTGGCCTACAAAGTAAACACAGGCAGCAATGGATCACTGACAGGAAATAGATAGGAAGTGTGTGGTAGGAGGGGTCGCGGAACCCCCCATCCATTCCGAGCCATGCACTCTTCCTGGTTGTATTTTGGTGTGGCTGCTCTGGGCACAGGGCCCAAGCCACAGGGAGCAGGCCTGCAGCTCTCCCCTTGAGACGCGCACAGCGAGCAAGCTACTCCCCCCACCTCCTCCCCTTTCTCATCTATGCAGAAGTCAGGTTCTCGAGGGAGACTGGCCGCACGAATGAAACAAACTTCATACTGTATCTTCTGCTTCCCGTCTTAACTCAGTGACCCAGCCGCGGCCCTGCTCAAGGCCTGGCTGCAGAAAGTCGTTTGTCTCTATAAACCTGCCCCCAACATGTAGATCCAGCCAGAAACGTCTTTATGGGAGGGCAAAAGGGGCACTTGTCCCAGGCCCCCACATTGGAAGTGGGCCCCACAAGCCTGCTGTATCTAACCAAGTAACTTACATTGTTCATCAGACTTAAAAGGCACCTTTTATGGCATGCTGCTAAGACTCTAAGATTATTTTGTATTTGTTGTGTACAGGCACATTCTGCTCTGATTTCTGTGTTCACTGTGGCATTCATAGTTTGTGCAAGTCACTGCAGCACAACTCCTGTAGCATTCCTCCCGTAGTGGAAGGGGTTATAGAGAGAAGACACTGGACCAGACATCGCAGGCCTCTGGCAAGCATATTTTTCTTATTTGACACAAAAAATGTGTTGTCCTTTTGTACAATTCAAAGGTTTTGTTGTTCTCAGTGTGCCATCTTTAACTCGTTCCTGTTAGCTTCTAATCGTCATCCACTAGCTATGCTATGGTATCTGTATCTTTCTCCTTGCTTTCAATTGGTATCCCGTATGCATGCACGAGCACTTTTGCCTTCTTTTAGGCACCTAATTGGAGCCATCTGTCTATTCTGGATTATGTGCACCTTTTTCATACGATCTGTGTTCTGCATTTAGACTATGGCCGCTCTACCTTCCTCGTGCCTGGTATTGATGAAAAGTGTGCTCTACCTATGCTAGAAAACAAGTACCCTTGTAGTTGACTTCTAATGTTGGCCTTGAAATGCTACTTGTTTTTAATTCAGATTACAGCAAGCATTAACAGGGTAGTGGGACAGAAAGGGAGAACCCATGATTATTTTGATCGCTGCAAAGCAGCACATCAAGCTATGGGTTGTGAGTACGATGAGGTGTGCACGACCAGATATTTTGGATCTTTTAATTCCTTTGGTTCAGTGGAGGGGGGCCCCAAAGGTGTCTGTGCCCCGATCCCCAAAAGTGTTTAAGATGGCCCTGGATCCAGCCCATAAAGAACCCTAACCCCATGTCCTTTGAACATGCCTGAATAACTGATAGCGACCCTCGAGTGTGTAGTGTTTGCCCACGCTTCAATATGTGAAAGTAAATTCCCTTTTAAAACAAATCATTCAGGAATGGGTTGTTCATGAGCTGCTTAGCCGCATGTGGAGCACCAAGAGAATTGTAGTAAATTTCAGCATGTAGGTCTGTTGTGCGAGACATGTATAAATGTACTAATGCCACCAAGATCCATTTGTAGAAGTGTGAAATATAAATGGAGTGCATCATGATATATATATATATATATATTAGATGTGTGATAGAAATAGACTATAGTAATGAAACACACAGGCCAATATAAAACTGCACATGTGAGCACAAAGCTACCTCATCTGAGTTCAATGTAAATACATGCGTGGAATCGTGTAACAATGACCAAGTATTCATATGCCATGAACGGCATAATTCCACTATGATGAATGTGTGTTAAGGCTTACATGTAAAGAAGTTATGTAAAGAGTCCTGTCTCCTCATGCAACACAGGGTTACAACTTGAACGGGTCCAACTCCCCTCCCCTCAGCCCACCATGCCAAGATGGACCAAACATGGTGTCAGAAGTACCCCAAGATCCTTCTGGAGAAAATGGAAGATTCACCATCCTCGTTATGCTCAGTGGAATCCAAGATAGCGATTAGTCAGTTCCATTTCCATCAACTATTGTTACCGGTATAGTCTTCCATCCAAGATGGAGGTGTAGAATCGGATTCCTTCACTTCTATATATCTCAGTGGGGAAAGACGGGTAGTCGCGTTGCTACTCTGTCTTTCCCGATTTAGCATTGCTCCTGCTCTCTTACGCGTTTGCAGTCGGCCTGGAATTCTACTTCTTTTCGTATTATTTCAGACCAGAACTTTTCCATTCTTCCTTACCCTTTCCTTCTGTCCTCTCATCTGCACTATTGTTTATTCCGTGTCTATTTCCAACTTCTGGCTCCCTTGCACTATTGTTCGCTCTAGTCTGCCCTTTCCGCCTCCCTTCCTTTCTTCACCGTACCTTCGCGGCTTAACTTCTCCTCCCTTTGCCGCCTCCGCGGCAGGCTTGTATATCGCAGCATCTGCCAGCTACTTGCTCCTTCCTTCGCCGTCCTTCCACGGTATTCCTTTCTTTGTTTACTTTCCTTGCTTATCTCACTCTTCCTGACTTCGCCACACTCCTGTGGCTCCCTTTCCTCTTCTTACGGTCAACCCCTGACCAGTACCTTCCCTGTTGCTTACCTTTTCTGTCCTCTTTCTTTGTTCCCGCTCCTCGCTCTTTTACAGCGCAGGCACGGGATTGGTATTGCCTTGTGCCTCTATCACCTTCTGTTCCCGAAAGGTCGCTCCGCCCATTGCTGCTACTTGGATTATAGTACATCTTCACATCTTCCAGCCCAAGTGGATCACAAATTGAACTGGACCATTCTTCACCAGACTCTACCATACCATCTGGGTTTTATTCCCCAAGAGGGTTTCCCAGGGGGCGGCCCCCTGGGTTGCACAGAGCCCAGTTACCTGGTCTCTGGACGGCTGGGGGGACACTCCTCTATTTTCATCTCAGAAGTCAAGAACCAGGAAGACTTGTGAGTACCCTGCCTTTCCAAAGTTATTGTGAAGAGAAGTGGTACGATATGATATGATATGATAAGGCATTTGTAACGCGCCTATACACAAGTGTTTCAAGGCGCGACGAGACATGGAGGGGGGTCAAGGGGAAGACAGACAACGATCCTACTAGGCCAGGTGTCATTCAGATTGCGCAAGTGCAGGGGTAGGGGGAAGGGAGAGGTGCATGGGGAAGGGGAGGGGGGAAGTGCAGTACAAGGTAAGTAGAATAAATAAATAAAAGGGCCAGCTGGTGGCAAGTGCAAGGTAAGTGCAGAACAAGTGCTGGGAAGGGGGGGCTGTAGGGATACAGAGACAGTCCCGCAGTGCAGGGGTTGCCAGGGAGGCAGTGCAAGTGGAGAGTGGCTGGGCCCAGGACCGAGGTCGGTGAGAGTGGCCCAGTTGCAGATTCAGTGCAGTTTCAGTGAAGAATTAGCAGGGGAGAGGGAGAGAGAAAGCAGAAGCAAAGAGGAAGGTTTTGAGGTGCTTCCGGAACCTGAGATGGTTCTCCTCAAGTTTCAGGGGGGCAAGAAGGCTGTTCCAGAGGGAGGCCATTGCCGCGGAGAGAGATCTACCCCCAGCTAGGTGCTTCGAGAAGCGGCTGACCCTGAGGGAGTTGGAGACGGATGAGCGAAGGGCTCGGGAAGGAAGATATTTAGGAAGAGAGAGTTGAAGGTATTTAGGCCCTAGGTCCCAGAAGGCCTTGTGGACAATGCAGAGGTTTTGAACTTTATCCTCGCAGCCACTGGGAGCCAGTGTAGAGATTTCAGTCCTGGAGAGATACGGTCCCTGGGCTTGAGGCCAAGGACAAGTCTCGCAGTTCTGTTCTGGATGAGTTGCAGAGGGCGGAGTGTGGAGGCAGGCAGATTAAGATAGAGGCTGTTACAGTAGTCCAGCTTTGAGAGAACCAGGGCTCGGGAGACAGTGAGCTTCTGGGGGAAGGAGAGGAAGGGAAGAATACCTCTGAGGAGGTGCAGCTGGTAGTGTGACTTCTTAGAGACATCAGATATATGAGGAGAGAAGGAGAGTGTGGAGTCGAAGATAACCCCAAGGTTTTTTGCCTTGCAGGTAGGAGCAGGAAGAGGGCCAAGAGAGGCCGGCCAGAGAGCTGCAGGGAAGGAGGGAGTGGGTGTGCCGATGAGCAGAATCTCAGTCTTACTGGCATTAAGGCAGAGGTCATTGGTGGCACACCATTCCTGGATAGCAGACAGACAGTCAGAGATGAGGGAGGGAGAGGAGGAGGCCGAGGGTAGCCTGAAAATGAGCTGGGTATCGTCCGCATAGCACTGAAAGTTGGGGCAGAGAGCAGCGATGCGGTGGGCAAGGAGTGCCAGATACTGGTTGAACAGCCAGGGGGAGAGATTAGATCTCTGGGGGACACCACAGGTGGAGAAAAAGATGTCAGAGAGGAAGGACCCAAGTTGGACCTGGGAGGGTCGATTGGAGAGGAAAGAGGTCAGCCACGCCAGAGCCTGACCAGTTATACCCAGGTTATCACGGAGACGGTTGAGCAGGATGGCATCGTTGACAGTGTCAAAGGCAGAAGAGAGATCGAGCAGAATGAGAACACACGGAGTGTTGGAGTCGATGTTCAAGAGCAGTTCCTCACGGATGTTCAGGAGAGCAGTTTCCGTGCTTCTGGCAGCTCTGAAGCCAGATTGATGGCCATGAAGACTGCCAACAGATTCAGCATGGAGGTTAAGCTGGGAGATGGCCAGTTTCTCCAGGAGCTTGCCCAGGAAGGGAGTGATGGAGATTGGGCGATAGTTAGCTGGGCAGGAGGGGTCAGAAGAGGGTTTCTTAAGAAGAGGGTGCACAAGGGAGTGCTTAAGGGGGGATGGGAAGACTCCAGAGGCGAAAGAGTGGTTGTAAAAGTCAGCCAGGGCAGGAGCCAGGGAGTCAATGTGGTCCTTGATAGTTTTGGAGGAACAGGGGTGAACCTGTTTAGACGAGACTTTCATAGATCGGACTTGTCTGGAAACCTCGTCAGCAGAAAAAAGGGGAAAGGCAGAGAAGGAGGGAGGAGGGGTGGCTGCAGAAGGGCCAGAGGAAGAGCCGGGCAGAGAGGGAGGGAGGTGGTAGGAGGAGAGTGAGGATAGGATCTCCTGAGTTTTAGAGATGAGGTGAGAGGCCAGTGCAGTGAAGAGGGCCTGGGAGGGGACAGGAGAGGTAGAGACTGCAGCAGGGTTGGCAAGCTCCTTGCAGATTTTAAAGAGTTCGGCCGAGTTGTTAGATGCCGCAGAGATGCGGGCTTGGGTAAGGGCTCTCTTCTTGGTGAGAACGGAGAGACGGTATTGCCTTTGGAGCAGGCGGCAGGCCAGTTTGTCAGAGGATGAACATGAAGCACGCCATTTTCTCTCTGCCACCCTGCACTTGCGTTTTAGGGTGACGAGATCCGAGTCATACCAGGAGTTACATTTGGCTTTGGGCTTCAGGCGGATTGTCATGACAGGGGCAAGGATATCAAGAGTATCAGATATAGCAGAGTGGAGCATGGAGAGGGCTGTGTCAGGGTGGGAGTCAGCCGAGGGGGAGGGGGGTTGAGAAGGTGGCTGCGAAAGCCTCAACTGACATGGCTTCATGGGTCGGATGACCAAGAAGGTGGGGTGGCAGTGGTGAGGGTGGCTTTACGAGATATAAGAGATAGCAACGCCTAAAAAAGAAGAATAAAATGGATCAGCAAATTCAACAACTCGTGGCTGCAGTCCAAAACCTCAATACAGAGGTACAGACACTTCGCAATGAAAACACAGTGCTCCGATAGATGATCACCTCCAGAACGGAAATACCTCCTGGATCCCTACCCATGGGTAAATATGAAGGCAATCCTAAGAGATTAAAAGAATCCATGGACTCCTGTACTGTGCAATTCACCCTAAAACCAGCATTTTTTCCCACAGACCGTTCTAAGGTTAGCTTTATGATATCTAACCAGTCTGGTAGCCCTCTCGCATGGCCTACTCCGCTGGTAACCACGAATAATCAACTTTTGGACACATTAGCTGGTTTCACCAACAGTTTACAGGCTATGTTTGGACGCAGGGAATTAGTGATCACAGCCCAAGAAAATATCCTTGACCTAAAACAAGGAAACATGGAAACATGGAACTGTTGGCTTTCATCACACAATTTAAGCAATTGGCTACAGAAACAGCCTGGTCTGACAATGCACTTCTCACCATATTCCGAAGAAATCTTAATGAGGAGTTGAAGGACGAACTATAAAGAGTACCCCGTCCTCACAATCTTGCCGAGATGATCACTCTCGTCCTACAAATGGACTACAGAATCCAAGAAAGAAACCGTGAAAAAAGGAAAGGACATGCCAGGATCACTCCGGTAGTTTCAAAGACCGAAGGAATCAAGACATCCCGACTAATGGAGGATGAACCTATGCAAGTAGGAATAACCAGAGGACCTCTTACCCCTGAAGAGAGGAATCAGAGACGTTCCTTATGGTTGTGTATGTATTATGGATCGGACAAACATGTACTTAAAGACTGTGACCTGGTACCTCCACGACGTTCGGGAAATGCCTCCACCCGTTCATGAAGGGAACCGTGAACGGGTCCATTGTGAAGAGTTCCCTGGATTGCATTACAAGTTCTCCACAGATGGTGATACTATCTGTCACCCTCCAATTTCAAGACATTTCTATCGAAAGGATTCCTGCACTTGTGGATTGTGGTGCTGCTGGCCTCTCTATGGACATCGAGTCAGGTACTAAAAACAAAATACCTCGAATGACCAAGGCTACTGCAGTACCGGTAGAAGGTGTAGATGGTACCCCGTTGACTTCAGGGCGCATCAAGGAAAAAACATCGGTACTTACGATGAAGATATCTAATCATGAAGAAGAGACTACTTTTGACCTAATAAAAGCAGCACACTACCCTCTTATATTGGGAATCCCATGGCTTACCAAACATAATCCGTATATCAATTGGAAGGCTGGAACATTATTTTTGGGATCAGAATTCTGTATTACCTCCTGCCTGGAGCAATGGGAGTACATTCCACGTTACACAGTGAAAGTTCCTCTATTAATCCACATTCAATACTGAACCTTAACCTATTACCTGAATTCTATTAGGAATATCATAAAGTGTTCTCTAATGAAGAATTCAAGGAGTTGCCTTCCCATAGAGGTGATGATTGTTCAATAGAATTGTTACCAAATACCCAGATTCCCTTTGGAAGGATGTATACATTATCTGCTCCAGAAAAAGAAGCTCTACGACAGTACTTACAGACCAACTTGCAGCACAGACTCATAACCGAATCCAAAAGCCCAGCAGGGGCTTCCTTATTTTTAATACCAAAAAAAGATTGCAAAGAGCTGAGGCCCTGTATCGATTACAGGGGTCTAAACAAAGTAACACCATAAGGACCGATACCCTCTCCCTCTTATTCAGGATATCCTTGAAGCGGTGGGAGGGGCCTCTATATTTACTAAACTGGACTTACGAGGAGCGTATCATTTAGTCAGGATCAAGAGTGGCGATGAATGGAAAACCGCCTTTCGCACGCCCTTCGGGCATTACGAATACCGCATGATGCCCTTCGGACTGGCTAATGCTCCTTCAATTTTTCAAAGATTCGTGGATCCTATATTCTCAGATTTGTTGTTACACTCTTTAATCGTCTATTTAGACGATATCCTTATATTTTCTAAGAATCTGCAGGGACACATCAAACATGTAGCTGAAGTACTACATCGTCTTCATGTCAATCATCTATTCACTAAATTAGAAAAATGCTCTTTTCATCAAACAAACATCCCATATTTAGGATTCATCCTCTCGGCTGAAGGAGCCGCAATGGACCCCAGAAAAGTCCAAGCCATTCTACAATGGCAGCCTCTGAAAGGGGTAAAAGACATACAACGATTTGTGGGTTTTTCAAATTTCGATCAGAAATTCATCCTAAACTTTTCTAAGGTCATAAAACCTCTGACCACACTGCTACAAAAAGGAAAAAAATGTATTTGGTCTGCAGATACCCAACAAGTGTTTGATACTCTCAAAAAAGCCTTCTCCTCTGCTCCCATATTAAGATTACCCGATCAGACGAAACCTTTAATCTTAGAAACTGATGCTTCTCAATCGGCTATCGCAGGAGTACTCAAACAAGCTTCCTTGGCAGGTATTGAACATCCTATTGGCTATATGTCAAAAACCCTTTCCTCTGCGGAACAAAACTATACAGTGTTAGAAAAAGAATTGTTAGCAATCAAGAAGGCCAGTCAATAGTGGAGACACCTTTTGATTGGAGCCAAATACCCCATCACTATACGAACGGATCAAAAAAATTTGAAGGTACTATAGAATTTTGAGTGTCAGAATAGTCGACAAGCCCGATCGGCTTACTTCTTTTCCTCTTACGATTTTGTTCTCACCCATATTCCCGGAACATATAATCAACTGACCGATGCGCTATCACGCAGTCTCCAGGAAGAGGAAACACAAATATCAGAAAAAACCTGCCACAAGCCACATTTGTTTTCTTTGTCTCCACTTTTCTTCAAGAGGTCAAGAGGCAAAGGCAAGGGATAAGCAATACAGACATTCAAAAATATCAACTCAAGGAAGAAGAAGGATTGTTTTACCACGATGCAAAACTATATGTACCTTCAATGAATCTTAGAAAACAGGTACTATATATGTGCCATGACCACAAAGTTGACGGTCACTGTGGTATAACTAACACTTATGAATTAATCAGATGTCATTTTTGGTGGCCATCACTACTGGGGGACGTCAAAGATTATGTTTCATCCTGTACAATATGTCTCCAAGAAAAAACACCAAGACAGTTACCTGTTGGGAAGCTCGTACAACCCACCTTGCCCAAACATCCTTGGGAAAAGATTTCTACCGACTTTATTGTAGAACTTCCTCTGTCAAATGTAAACACCACCATCATGGTAATCATTGACTTGTTGACAAAAATGGCCCACTTTATTCCCATGGCGAAACTTCCAAGTGCAGCTCAAATGGCTTCTTGCTTTTTACAAACCATTTTTCGTCTGCATGGTTTACCCAGGAGTATTCTCTCTGACAGAGGACCACAATACATATCCGCCTTCTGGAAGAATCTATGCCATTCCTTAGGTATCCAACGAGACCTTACTTCAGGTTATCATCCTCAATCTAATGGGCAGACTGAAAGACTCAACCAATCATTGCAGCAGTATCTCAGGTGTTTTACCTCAGCGGCCTAAGACAACTGGAGCACCCTACTCCCATACGCTGAATTCGCCTACAACAATTCTCTACATTCTGCAATAAAGATGACTCCTTTTTTTGTTCCTATGAATTGCATCCTTCAATATTTCCTACAGCAGCCCCTAAGCCTACACATTCTCCTGCCGTGGGTACTCTGGTTTCTGACCTCCAAGCAGGACACAATCTAGCCCTTAAGACTCTGAAAGATACCAGGCAAAGAACTAAGCTGCAAGCAGACAAGAGAAGATCACAAGAACCGACACACCATCAAGGTGATCTCATATGGCTCTCATCCAAATACCTTTCCAAGAGATCGATACCCTCTAAACTGTCTCCCAAATACTTTGGCTCTTTTCAAGTTGTCAAGGCTATCGGAGATGTGGCATACCGGATTCAATTACCTACATATTGGTCCCGTCTCTATAACATATTTCATGTGTCCCAAATGAAAAAACACACTCCCGAGAGGTTTCAAAGGCAAGTGACAGCAAGACCTCTGGACACTCCCAACGGGCCTGAATACGAAGTGGCAGCCATCGCTGACTCCAGATACCCCAAAGGATCCTTACAGTATCTCATTGATTGGAAAGGATATGGCCCTTCCGATCGAACCTAGGAACCTGCTTCTGCAGTACATGCACCATCATTGGTGCATAAATTCCATAGATTCCATCCATGGAAACCTGCTCCTCCACCCCACGGGGGGGGGCATACTGTCAGAGGTACCCCCAGATCCTTCTGGAGAACATGGAAGATTCACCATCCTTGTTATGCTCAGTGGAATCCAAGATGGCGATTACTCAGTTCCATTTCCATCAACTACTGTTACCGGTATAGTCTTCCATCCAAGATGGAGGTGTAGAATCGGATTCCTTCACTTCTATATATCTCAGTGGGGAAAGACGGGTAGTCGCGTTGCTACTCCGTCTTTCCCGACTTAGCATTGCTCCTGCTCTCCTACGCGTTTGTAGTCCGCCTGGAATTCTACTTCTTTTTGTATTATTTCAGACCAGAACTTTTCCGATATTCCTTACCCTTTTCTTCTGTCCTCCCATCTGCACTATTGTTTATTCCGTGTCTATTTACAACTTCTGGCTCCCTTGCACTATTCTTCGCTCTAGTCTGCCTTTTCCGCCTCCCTTCCTTTCTTCACCGTACCTTCGCGGCTTTAACTTCTCCTCCCTTTGCCGCCTCCGTGGCAGGCTTGTATATCGCAGCATCTGCCAGCTACTTGCTCCTTCCTTCGCCGTCCTTCCACAGTATTCCTTTCTTTGTTTACTTTCCTTACTTATCTCACTCTTCCTGATTTCGCCACACTCCTGTGGCTCCCTTTCCTCTTCTTACGGTCAACCCCTGACCGGTACCTTCCCTGTTGCTTACCTTTTCTGTCCTCTTTTTTTGCTCCCGCTCCTCGCTCTTTTACAGCGCAGGCACAGGATTGGTATTACCTTGTACCTCTATTACCTTCTGTTCCCGAAAGGTCGCTCCGCCCATTGCTGCCACTTGGATTATATTACATCTTCACATCTTCCAGCCCAAGTGGATCACAAATTGAACTGGACCATTCTTCACCGGACTCTACCATACCATCTGGGTTTTATTCCCCAAGAGGGTTTCCCAGGGGGCGGCCCCTTGGGTTGCACAGAGCCCAGTTACCTGATCTCAGGATGGCTGGGGGGGGCGCTCCTCTATTTTCATCGCAGAAGTCAAGAACCAGGAAGACTTGTGAGTACCCTGCCTTTCCAAAGTTATTGTGAAGAGAAGTGGTACGAGATATAAGACATGGTATTTTATCGTAGTAAAACTGCACGTGTGAGCACAAAGCTACCTCATCTGAGTTCAATGTAAATACATGCGTGGAATCGTGTAATAATGACTAAGTATTCATATGCCATGAACGGTATAATTCCACTATGATGAATGTGTGTTAAAGCTTACATGTAAGGAAGTTATGTAAAGAGTCCTGTCTCCTCGTGCAACACAGGGTTGCATCTTGAACGGGTCCAACTCCCCTCCCCTCAGCCTACCATGCCAAGATGGACCAAACATGGTATATAACAGTGGTTAGATAAACTGACCCTTGCCTCGTAATAAAGCCTGCTAACACTATGATATATATTGCCTGTGACCTGGCGTTGTATCTGTGATACACACTCCATTCCTGTGCCCCATTTGAAGTACCAGATGAGCATTCCAAGTGAAAGTTTTATTTTAACCTATGAGCCTCAGAACAATGTATCTTAAGGTGCAACAACATGTTGTTAACCTATTCATCAATAAATCTAACACCAGGCCCGTCGAAGAACCCTTAACCTCTAACCTGGGATAAATAACCTGAATTTATGTATTAAATTCTTTCTTGATATTATATTAATGATTTGAGGATTTGCAGGACATAATGATTCGTAGTTGTCAGATGAGTGAGTATATGTGGCCACAAGGGCAAATGTTAGCAATTGTTAGATAAGTCAACATGTGTCACTCTGAGAGCTGTCCGGTACAGCATACCAGCCCGATGAGCCCAGATGACAGATTGACCCGAGAAGCGTCATCACAGCGTCGCATGAGCCTCCACCAATCGCCAAGCACAGACACTATGGAGCCTATACGTGCCAACCCTTAGCAACCAATCCCAGCTTTTCATGTGCCCCCTAGGCCTCCCGTCACAGATGACGAAATCTTGCATTAAAACTGAACTGTAGCATGTTTTCGGCAGAGTGCTCTCAGAGTTTGCAAAGTAGATTCTGCTTACCCTCTTTTAGATAAAAGATTTTTGCTATCACACGCACTTGGTCCTAGTCTCATTCCCTTCGGGGGTTGTCCTATTCGACTCTTATTGGGAGAGTTTGAGTGCATTTTGGGGACTTCTCACTTTCATTGGTGACCCCGACGCGATAGCATTCTTTTTGTTCCTTTTGGCACGAGACGTCCCCGTCACGGCTTGGAGCGCGCCCCCTCAAGAGCTACCCGCCAACGGCAACTGGTACACCTAGACATGCACACGCAGTAGGGCGAGAGGGTACGAGATCCCCCTTTACAAAACCCACCGTACCACTCGCCGGAACAGGGCGTGGTCTTTGAGTTTGGGGCGGCGCCCTGACCGATCGGGTCCGGAGGGTCTCAGATCAAGACGAACACGTGAGTATCAAGTGCGGGTGATATCAAAAGTGTGAACAAGGGAAGTAGAGTTAGGGGTCACATTAAGAGGCTTGGGAAAGATAAAAATCAGTAGGGGCGTATAAGAAGGGAGGTCAGAAGCCATGAGGAGGAATTTTTGGGTCTGTTCTATATTATATTCTATTCTCCTCCTATCGCATATGGCCATTAGGACAGTGACGGACGTAAAAGATGAAAAGAGGATAAGGGGGATCCTATCTCTGTTGGGGGGTAGAAGGCGGCACCGCATAGTACTATCTCAACTAGTACAGGATAGATAGATATATATATATATATACATATATATACAAGGCCAAAAAACTACGGGAAAAAGAAATCAGAAAACTGCTCCAATTACAAGAAAAATGATACTTCAACTAGCAATTCGGAGCAAACCCCTGTTGTCCAACTGGCAACGCAAAAGAAGAGTAAAACTTCCTCTCGGATGAACACCTGATAAACATCTCTCAACATATCGACTCCGCTCACTCACCCTCGGCATTGACGAGGGACAACAAGTACAACCGATAAAAGCCAAAGGGTCGTCTGCGACACCATCCTGCCAGGCCCAACATCGAACTAATGAAGATGAAGCTTCTCTGCCCTTCTTCACCCTGGAAGACCGAAGGATAAATTCACAAATGACTCAAAAAAAAGAGACGTCACCTATCCATCCTAGCTTCAGATCAGTCACTTTCTCAAATAGGAGGCTTTCCGCAACACCAACCAGCAAAAGGCCGAAAGGTCATCAGTCTCCACACCGGAAGAGCGGAGACCGGCGGCCAGATTGTAACATAACGACAAGAGACCGACGCAGTCCGAGACGAGATAACAACGAAAAAAACAAAAATGAAGAAAATCAGCTCGACCGTGGAAAATATTACAACTCCAAAACCGAGAAATACCATAAGAAGTCACGCAAATTGAAGACGAAACCAATAAAACTGGCACAACATGCGAAAAATAAGGATGACATAATTCTTAACAGAAGGGGCATACTGACCCTATTTGGATTCATTCCAGCCCTTCGCTGGATTAAATCCGAAGATCTGGAAATTGTTGACCCATACCACTCAAAACAAAGAGCCAAAGCTCTGTCAAACATATCTTCTACGAGAGTGAAAAAGGAAATATATCGCGCAAAAGACAACCTGTTAAGTTTCGGCTATATTCTGGAAGAACAAAGCTGTCAACTGGAAAACAAACGCCAAGAAAGTGTCAAGGTAAAATGCGTGCCCCAGGACAACAACCAAGGCAAAGAAACAGCAAGTTCACGTAAAAGAGGCGCTCATGACCACAGTGCAAAAGATAGGAAAAATCACGAGAACCCAGCAAAAAATATGGACGGCACTCAGGAATCAATGTTGTCCCAAGGCTTGAGGGTAAGAACTCACACGACAGATGGAAGAGATAAAAGTAGAATTTCTTACGCTGATATCGTCAAATCGAAAAACGATTCAGAAAATCAACAGGCCAGGGTGCTGCTCCCAAGAACAACCATAGAAAAAGTAAGGTCCTTGCCAAAGTCCCAAACAACAAACAAACTTCAGGGCCTTTGGGCTTGGCTCCCGAAAACCTTGACACAAGCCAGAAAGTAGCAATGCACAGGTCGGCCCCAAAGACCAAACAAGGACTTGTCAGCCATCCGCAAACCAATTTCTCTACATTTTTGCTCATGGAACAGCTGAGGTCACCTCCATCTGACGACCTCCGGGGAAGCCAAATTGGCCTCCTTCGATATCATCTGTCTTCAAGAGACACGGCTATGTAAAACTCCAGTTCTGGACGGGTACGAGACCATCCTAGCGCCCGCCAACAAAGGTCCCTTGGGCTGTCCAACTTCAGGTCTCCTCACAGCGTGCCGACAGGGAATCGGCCTGAAGATCAAGACCACTATACAATCAAACCTCTCAATCCAGGCAACGCTCGTAGATCAGGATGAGCATAAGAATTCCAGGATGGCGCAAATTGCACTTGTGAACACATACTGGAATCCGACGGCCATAAACGAAAAAACACCTTCTTAAAGGCATGGTCTAGTAAAAATGTTTATTGTACCTACGGGTCTGCCATGTTTTTTTAAGCCTAAGTGGCTCGATTTTAGAAAAGTTTCCTATGGACCTTAGCCGAGTTTTCGTCCATTAAACGCACGCGAAAACAGGCACCAGGGAGCTGCCATTTTGTGATAATCCTATCACTTGCCGCATCGTCCTGGCTGACCTGCTTCTGCGGCACTAAATCAAATCCCCCGCCCGTGAGCCTGACATTATCAAAACATTCATATTCCCCGCCTCTCTCCGTGACGTTTCTGTGCTGCGTAGGCAAACGCGCCCAGTCGTCTTCTACGCGACTCCACACAGAACCCGGAAACCAACACAGACCATCTCACAACACAGCGCGCCACAATTCGGAATATGAAACTGTACTTTAAAATCAAACAGCAACACGGTACATTTGGTAAAGTACATTTATTTGACATTAAATGTTTAGAGAATATTCAGCAATTGCCATATGAACTCCGAAAGCCATTTATTTTCTTTATCTGTATCAGCAAATCCGTAAAAGTTTATATTGAGTCACGCGCTGTTCCTTTATGGTACACAGGGTGTTGGTTTTCGTTAAAAGAAGCACTTTGGAAGCACGGTGAACCGCAAGGCTGTTCCATCAACTAGGCACTAGTCCATCGTAAAGGTTGATATGTTGCTTGTAGCCACTAGTACAGCGTAAGGGCATGTGGGCCCTTAGCGATCGTCCCATAAAATTGTCAGTGTGCTCCAGTTGTTCACACGAAGCTGCAGGTGTCTGTTGAAAAAACCATCTGCCGGTGTCTCAAACCGATGACAGTAGCAGAACGGGATCAAATACCTGTTATGAAAACAAAAAAATGATTTTATTTATTACGGCCGATCAGAAACTATTTGCTTGCAAGGATAGTTTAATGGAGTATGTTTGGCTCTAAAATCAATACGAAAAGTAACGAAATAAATCGAGGCCAACACACAATGAGAAACGACAGTTTGTCTACATGCGTGTGGAATGATATGATATATGATATGGCATTTGTAACGCGCCTATACACAAGTGTTTCAAGGCGTGACGAGGCAGGGGGGAACAAGGGCAGACAGACAACGATCCTACTAGGCCAGGTGTCTTTCAGATAGCGCAAGGGGAAGGGGAGAGGGGGGTAAAAGTGCTGTACATGGTTAGTAGAATACAAGATAAATAATAGGGCCAGCTGCTGGCAAGTGCAAGGTAAATGCCAGGAGAAGGGGCTGAAGGATACAGAGACAGTCCCGTAGTGCAGGTAGGCAGTGCAGGGAAAAGTGGCTGGGCCAAGGACCGAGATCGGTGAGACCTGTGGACCTGCATGCCCATGTGCCCACTACGAACACGTTTTCCTTGCTTCTCCTAGCTCTTCATTCATTCATTTATTCATGCATCCATTCATTAATTCTTCATTCCGGTATAAACGCGTCTAAAGATTTACTCACATTATATTTGAAATTTCCATTGTGTCTCTGCGTAATGCAGTCTGTAAATCCGACCGTGCTCTTGACAACGATTTTTCGTATACTGAACTAAAATGAAACTCGGTCTAGTTTCTGAATTTTCTGCCTTATCGTCTCTTACGTTATTGCGCACCCCCTTCAAATGAAGTTCTTTCGGCATGGCCCCTGTCTCAAGGTCAAAAAACAATAGAACCTTATACTTCCAGTGCGACTTGTGGGCCTCTTCTGGGCGCAAGCTGAAAATCAAAGCCGCTGTCCTTCGCATTCTTTATTTGCAACATCCCGTAATAAAGGCATCTGTGAGAACTTGAAGTTTAGAATCCCTCTATGTAGTGCGCCACAATGTGCAAATGCGAACTGGCTTCTCTCCCAAATGCTACGGCCCGCTTGGCCCCCAATTTTGTCCCCGTTGTCTGCGAGCTTTGCAGCCCCAAAGAATCATAACTATGGAGACATTTAATTTTTGGCGGAAGGTCAGGGAAAGTATAAAGTACCACAGGAGTTGAGTTAAAAGTGAGATTTATTGTTTGTTTGTTTGTTTTATTATTTGCAATACGCAAGCCTCCCCTCCGTTAACAGTGCGCAACAGTGCGCAGCATTTACATTTACATGAGATGAGACATGAGAAAAATATATACATACACATATATGAGGTGAATAGAGAGAATTCAAAGATGACACCCAGCTTGTTCGCCACCCATGATGGTGAAGGTAGGGGTTAGGGTTACAGGTACACTGTACAATAAAATTTATTTACAAAAAGACAATCGTATTGCAATTATTTAAACCGGATTTGTACTTCACAACCAGCTCTGCTTCGGGTGGACATGGCACAGTTGCAATGTTCGGTGGCAATGGACCACTGCTCTGCACAGAAACGTCCAAAATTCCATATCTGTGCTTCTCTAACACAGCAACAATAAGGCCTTTCACAAAGTCGAACTGCATTTCATCATAGACTGGTTTGATCACCCATTGCTTACTTCGTTTTGAAAACACCTTAGTGTAGCGAGGCATCCTTATTTTACCCCTAGTCCTAGATTGTTCACGTCCGACATTGCTGTTATGGGCCAAGACCGCTAGTAGAGTGTGATGTTTCATGCCCCGAAAGCTAAAATGCAAGCACTTTGGCCTGTACTTTAGGCACATATTGTGGAACACCTCCAAACCTCCTGTGTGACAGAATTCTGTCAGTCCTCTCAAATCTCTTGATAGAGTTTTGTCGAAAACAATCTTCTCAATGGCTTTGTGTGTCAGTGAAGATAGAATCAACCACTTCTTCTTCCTTGCCTCCTCTGGGGACAAAGGGTCATGTTCACATTGGTTGAAATGTAGGTTTTCTGACCAGCGGTGAACGTTGGTACAGTGGTGCATCAGTGACCGCCATTTTTCAAATAGTATTTCCACTGACCCTTCACAAGTTTTTGAGCTCCACCAAAGATGGTTGGTGATAGACTGGGACCACTGCAAAATACTTTCAAAACCTTTTTTTTTCCTGCAGCCGAGATTTTCTTACTGATTGATTTAGCAAGATGCCATACGTCAAACTGATGATTAATAAGCGGGAACTGCTCTCTCATTGTCTTGGCAATTGAAACGTGTCTGTCCGTGGCTATGAGGTCGATGTGCATTCCCCTTGATTGTAGATATTCCACTGATTTTATAAATCCTAGTTTCTCCATGGCCACTGAGGATGTACATTGGGTTACCTGCATGACCACCAAACTCACAATTTTCTTACTATCCATGTCCTGAAAGTGGTAGGTGCAGTACTTGGCAGAAAATCCAGGGCTGTCGCACTGTCCATCGCCGGCTAGCCTGAAACGTTTCCCTTCGAATGTACTTGCTAGAGACAATTGTTCAATTTTCCAAGCATCACTAATGGCCGGAAACAGATAATCACGTTGGTATATGTAGTACAGTGATTTAGAAATTAAATGGAGTCCCACAAACTGAAAGAAAGCCTCTAACTTTCTAAAACTGAAGCCACTAAAAAGTGATGCAGCTGCACACAGTAGATTGCCTGCTGGCATTTTCCCCAGCATCGTTTGTGCAGACCATGAGAACCTATGATTTAATCTACAGGCGGCATTTATTTTGACGTTACTGCCTTTTATTTGACGAGTCACATTAATCAATGGCTTCCCACATACTTTCCCTCTAACGGAATGCACACATTTCAGCATACTTATAATATCATCAAACAACTGTTGAATACAATGTATTTGCTCTCTTTCATTAGACTGTCATTTTGCGTCAACGTTGTTTCGGCCTGTGACGTTGCGGAGATTTCAACACATTGGAAAGTAATATCGCTGATATCAAGTTCTGATGCGTCTATGGATGCTGCGGCTGGTTCATTCTCTGTCATTTCGACATCTGTTGCTTCAACATTGATGGGAGAACACAACAATGTCGACAGGTTTTTGGGTGGCAATTTTTTGGCAGGTGTAGATTGTGTGAATTGATCTGCAACTACTTCAGAGCTATCTTCAATACATTCAATATCATCTTCTTGTGGTGGTGCGGTCGCACTGTAGCAATGGTCCAATGCAACTTTGCTGTATTCTCCAAACACAGTTAATTCATGTTCTGGCCATTGGACATGAGCATCTCGAGCCTGAACACGCCTCGCCTCAATTAATAGTTCCTCCATAGTGTACATGTTCTGGCAAGCAACATCTCTCATTCGCTTCACTGTCTGTGTATGTATAGTTCTGACACCCACGGGAAACTAGAGGAGAGATTGGAAAAGGGATGTTCAGTTTAAACACAAGATAAAGTGTAGTCCAATTGACTGGAAAAAAACATAAAATAGTCCCCAGCACAAACATTTTTTTAAAGTTATGAACTGTTTGTAACTAACCTTTTTTTGTTTTTTTTTCTTTGCAACTTTTTTGACTCGACCTTCAACTTCTGCACGCTGTAGCTCCGATTCGTTTCCGCATGTCCTCCCTTCCTCTTGCACTGCAACGACTATATTTTCTGTATCCGCATAGACAGCACGGAATGAGGCTCCATCGTCTCCCTGAAACATAGTACTTTCATTACTATGTATCAAAATATTGTTAGCATAAAACACACGTGAGGACGAACACACAGGTACATCTCAATAGCAAAACATGATTTAAACATTGTGTGCAACAATCAAACGACAAGTATTCGTCCTGTGATGACCTATTTCGATGGAACTGTCAGTGGAGAGGAGGCATCAGCATCTCCCTGAAACACAGTACTTGCATTAGTATGGTTTTCAATATTGGAAACATAACACACACTTGGGGTCGACGGCACAGGTACATATAAAGAGATAACCACAAATGATGCATTGTCTAAAACAATCAAGGAAAATATAAATATGCAGATTTCATCGACTTATTTCTCCGATTCCTTTACATCTGCATCATCAAAATGGGATGTTGTGATTGTAGTGGAAGCTCTGTCATCTCCCTGAAACACAGTGCTTGCATTAGTATGGTTTTCAATATTGGAAACATAACACACACTTTGGGTGGAACGCACAGGTACATATAAAGAGATAACCACAAATGATGCATTGTCTAAAAGAATCAAGGAAAATCTAAATATGATCACATTTCATCGACTTATTTCTCCGATTTATTTACATCTGCATCATCTAAATGGGATGTTGTGATTGTAGTGGAAGCTCCGTCGTCTCCCTGAAACACAGCACTTGCGTTAATAGGGAAGAAAGTATAGCAAATGGAATCACGTTATATGATCACGCATGATGGAGCTGTCAGTATCCATACCTCGTGCTGCTGAAGAATATCTATGGATGTTGCAAATGTAGTGCGCACTTCCGAAAGCTGTTGCGCCGATTCGTATACGCATGGTCCTGCTTCCACTTCCCCTGGAATTACTTGAATGTCAGGCTCTGCATCAAGTGCAGGGGTTGACGCTCCATCAACTGCCTGAAACATAGTACTTGCATTAGTGAGGATTACAATAGTGAAAACATAACACACACCTGGGGTCGACAGCACAGGTACATATCAACGGCTAACCACGAATTAAACATTGTGTAGAACAATCAAACGACAAGAATTCCAGCTCTGATGATGACGCTCGATGGAGCTGTCAGTATCCATACCTCCTGCTGGTGAAGAACATCTAGAAATGTTGTAGATGTGGCGGACGCTTCAGCATCTCCATGAAAGACAGTACTTACATTAGTATGGATAACACTAATTATAACTGAAAACAAACACCAGTGGACAATAACTAAGGTGTATGTCAATTGGAAAGCACTAACCAAACATTCGGTAAAATAATTACACGATAGAATAAAACTATTACTTGACATGCATAAAACAAGTCTGTAGCGGATTAGCCTAGTAAGATTACCTGATACGCGCTAGAAGTGGTTGATAACTGCGACCACGTCAAGGATGTAGAATGTTCTTGCTTCAGATTCAAGGGATAGTCAAGAAGTTGTAAAGGTAAATTAATTATTGATAATGAAATGCCAATATTAAAAATAGCCATGTAAGGCGACAGAATACTTGAAAAATGCTCAATACAGCACAGTTCCCTGTTCCCATATATACACATTTCGTTTGTGGGTTATGAAATCGAAAAAGAATATATTGATAAATGTCATTATTCAAAAAGCTATACACTCATATCAATATCGAAATTATTACAAGGGATAGAACACCTACAATATCAATTAATCCATTCGGCTACCTACACACTACCGCAAGGCCTAAAGCTAAATCCGGACACTTGACTCACCGGTGGCGGAATGTGGACGAATAGAGTGGGAATAGCGTTTTCGAGCAATTTCCGTGTCGTTTGCCGTTTATTCTTCACAAGATGCTGTGTACATGTCCAAGGAAAAGTGCCGGCTGCAGATGCGTTATCGATCACACCTCTTGTCCTGTAAGACTTGTTGGACTCTACTTTCCAGCTCATCCAGTGGATATCCGCAATGTCTGACCCATTCTCTTATTCGATCAACAGTTCTCGGGAATACATGCATTGTAGTGCCTTCAGATTTCGCATGGGTCTTCGAAGGGCAACCGCTAATCGAACAGGCAGGCATTGTTGATAAATCTGAAAAGTAAATATCGACATTATTAAACAATCTTCATGAATAAAGATTTGATATAAAAGTAAATGAATCATACAATGATCAATGCAAGGTTTGTTTTGGTCGCAGGAACTATACCAGTTCATTATGTGCGGCTTAGTATTTGCATAAATTGCAGAAATGTATAAATGATGTGACTAAAATCTGAACATGTGACTCGTCCCTTGGATGTTCTCTCTTGCACGAGAAGGAAACATGCTTACATTATAGACTGGACCCCCGAAGGATGCAATTCGATGACAATAGACACAGATGAAAATAAATAGATCTATTGATAGCATAGCAATGGAAACTCAAGTCAATAGCAATGAGACCAATGAACATAGCACTATTGTGTACTCTACTCGCAAATAGATAGAAATTTAAAAATCTGCGAAATGTGACTAGGATACATGGCCTTACCTTGACCAACAAACAGTTGGATTCAGCAAGCAGAGCAGTATGTTGCAGGAGAATAGGTGGGTGGCCACAGGTAGCACACTGATAGGTTTGCTCTAAGCGGTCACAGAAGTTCACGGATAGCACGACGACGAGCAGATTAGCGTAGATCTCAGTGGTTGCCAGGTAGCACGTTCAGGAGTTGACTTGCAAAGCACAAAGATGTTCTCATGAGACATATCAAGTGTTTATAAAGTATTAGAAACAGGGGTGTGTTTGTGAATGAATGACGTATGTATGTCGTGTTGTTAGCGGGGCGGCCTGCTTGAAGGGGAGGCCTGGCTGGAGACACGGGGTCTGAGGAGGTCATGTGACCGATGGCCCCTTGGCGTGGGATACCTTTTGAAGTGTACATGTAGTTTGGCACCTTGGCCTTTCGCGCCCCTGACAGCGCGCATCCACTGGTGCGAACCGCCTTTGATAGAGGGTGGGTGGGATGGAGGGGCCTGGGGCGTGCAGATAAGGCACAGGAAGACTGTGAATGGAGACACACTTATGTGGATTGCAGGGGGGCGGCCTGTTTCAAGGGATGGCCTGGCTGGAGACACGGGGTCTGAGGAGGCCATGTGACCGATGGCCCCTTGGCGTGGGGCACCTTTTGAAGTGTACATGTTGTTTGCCACCTTGGCCGTTCGCGCCCCAGACAGCCCCACATGCCAGCGCTCATCCACGGGCACGAACTGCCTTTGATAGTATATTGTTGCTTATCAATAACAAATGCCACATACCGGAGATTCTTGTGAGCACAGACCCACACTTCAACCGGTGTATTATAGTGGTCAAGACCCTTAACGTAAGGCCTGTATAAGCCAATGGTAATTGTTAGTATAGATATATGTGTGACTTTTATAGAGACATAACCTACTGAAAGACTTTGAACAAGTGTTATTTAGTGCATGCATTATCGAGAATATTTTATGTTAGCTTAGATAGATAGTGACCACCCTGCTTGACAGGGACCAGACCTTCACACATTCGGAGCACAGATGTCTGTCGTCCATCCTTGAATGGAGACACACTTGATTCATTTAAAAAATCGAAACAACCGTTGTTAAAATATATATGGTGTTTTATTTTGTATCTTATTTTCATGACACAAAAATACAAGACTTTAAAGATTATATAGGTCAGGTTGCAGCACAGCGAGAGAAAATCCCCTGTACTGACCGCTGTCACTCGGGAACGTTTCTCTTATGGCACGAACAGCACATGCGGGTATCACTCTTCGAATGCGGTGTCCAAGCCTCCCGTGGAGCCACCATGTAAAGGAACGATAGGCCACCAGCCTGTACCACCTGTGAAAAGGAATGAAACAAACGGTTTTTAAATGACCAAGATAAGTTTAATAAACGTTTGTTGTCAATGACAATTCTTATAACTAATGGCATTCTGCACGGACAAATGCTATCTAGACAATGCACACTATTGAACGACTTTCATGCGTTACTATGATATGAATATATCATTTTGGATATAGTAGAAGAACATGAAATAGGAGTGGCATGATAAGCAGAGTATACTTACTCGTTACTCGGATTACGAGGACGAACAGTTGCGCGAAGTTCGTGCATACGCACCATCATTATTCTCAACACGGCCCGTGTGAGGCAGGCTGCCCTGAAGTCTGGCAGCTCGGTGATGCATTGCAGTCGTGTCTCGCCTTTCGAAATGTAGGCCAGGCATCCCGAGTTTTCTCGGCAGCAGCAGTTCTCGTCCTCGGTTGGCATTAGCTTGCACCGATTGCATGTGCACCAGGTGGAGACGCCGTCCATGCGACTAGGCCCAGGCTCTTCATCTGTTGAATCGTCCTCCCAACTGCCGTCCAAATCCCCATCGTTTTCGCATGCTTCCCTTTCCAGTAGTTCCTCCTCGGTATACTCGGGCTCGTACATGTAGGGCATTATTGTAGCCATTGTGTGGTAAACAAAGTAAAATAATTTACAGAGATGGTACAGGTGTTCACACGGGCTACAAGCGGCGAAGGTAGCTGACCAGAGCACAGAAACGAGTCACAGAATACTCAAAGTAACACAGAGAGAGGAATGGAATCGAAAATCTGCTGCTGTGTGTTGGGAAACTGTCTGTTTATACTTATTGAGGAAAGAGGCGTCCTGCCATTTCCATGGCGACACGTCATTAGCTGAGGCGCAGCGAATGTTGACATGAGACGTGCTTTGGCGTTGGGAAATGGGCGGTACGAGTCTGCTGATGTCAGGCTCAGGGGCGGGGGATTTCATTTAGTGCCGCAGAAGCAGGTCAGCCAGGGCGATGCAGCAAGTGATAGGATTATCACAAAATGGCAGCTCCCTGGTGCCTGTTTTCACGTGCGTTTAATGGACGAAAACTCGGGTAAGGTCCATATTAAAGTTTTCTAAAATCGAGCCACTTAGGCTTAAAAAAACATGGCCGACCCGTAGGGACAATAAAAAATGTTACTAGACCACGCCTTTAACTATGATGGAAGAAACAATAGATGAGATCCAATCTACACATCAGGCCACATTCATCATAATTTGCGGCGACCTAAACGCCCATTGTTATGAACTTTCCACCAAGAGGGGACAAAAAACATCTTCCAGTCCAGCGGCGGAAAGAGGACGACAGTGGTCATCTTTAATGGCTTCAAGGAGATTATTAAATCTCGATACAACATTTCCAAAAAAGGACCGCCTCCCCACTTGGGAGCAAAGACCGCTACAAGCTACAATCGACTACATCTTTGTTTCACGCAACCTTCTGGAAAAAACAACGGACTTTGAAGTCATCAAAACTAAAAACAGTGATCATAACCACCTAGCAATGTCTCTATCAAACAGTTTCAAGCCACCAACCCTATACATCTTAAGGGTAGAACCAAACATCCGGGGTAACCGCTTGAAACTAACGGCGGAGGCAGTCAGGAAATTGACCACTCAATATACATTGGATGAGGACCAACAAGAAAACGAAGAAAACTTGGATTATGTACCTCTCCTAGTTCAGCTCAAAGTGAAAAATAAAGTCCAGTCTTCTGCCGTCAACACCCCTAAACATTCATATGATGCCGCTCTAGTTGAAAAACATAGAGAATTCCGAAGGACGAAAAGAAGGCTCAGGAAATTCCCACAAAATAAAGAAGAACTAACAATCGCAAGAAAAACATATCGAAATTGGGCAAAAAATCATCGGCACCAACTTTACCAGCGGGACGCTGAAAACATGTTAAAGGCAATATGTGGGAACAAAGTGTAGGAGTTCTGGTCACTGCTAAAAGCAACCACACCCTCGAATAAAAACTTGATTCTAAATTGCATTGGAGAACAAAAATGGAGCCTTCACTTCACCTCCCTTTTCCAACCGCCAACAACTCTGGAACTACCCCTAAGAACTCTTGACGACTCCAACTGGCTTGCTTTGGATGACCAAAGCGAAATCTTTGACCAATTTAAAAAACTGAAAAACTCTCGAGCGGCAGGGCCGGACGGGATATCAACCATCGAGCTGAAAAAAAATCCTGCAGAATGGACGGTCCTCATTAAGGAAATCTTCAAGAATCTATTCCGCCATCATGGACAAAAGCAATTATCGTCCCGATCTACAAAAAGGGCGACATCATGGATCCATCAAACAATCGCCCTATAGCCCTCCTGGATTGCATAGGAAAAGTCTTTGGGAGCTTGCTCTTCAAAAGATTTCAATCTTGGACAAAAAAGGCGCCATGTAACGACATCTTCCAAACAGGCTTCAAAAGATATGTGGGCACGTCTGCAAATATATTAACACTCAGCACCCTAAAAGGTAAGGTACTCGAGGGCAAACCACAAATCTTTGTGGCGTTTATCGACCTTTCCCAGGCTTTTGACCTAGTGGACAGGTCTCGACTTTGGGAAAAACTGGAGGGTTGGAGTTGCCCACAAGAAATCTTGCAGCCGATAAAAGCCCTACACACGGATACTACCCTCGGTGCGAATGTCACAGCAAAGAAATCTTTCGGCAGAAATACCCACTGGAAGAGGGGTTAAACAAGGCTGCCCCCTAGCCCCAGCTCTGTTCTTAGCATACATTGGAGACTATAAAGAAACTGAAGACCTCACACGATCATTTCCACCTTCTTTGGATACCACCAAAATTAGCCGCCTTTTGTATGCGGATGATCTTATCCTATTCGACCAGACTCAGATTGGTCTACAAAGGCAGCCAAACAATTTACTCCGTTACTCTACAGAAAACAATCTGAAAGTCAACAAAGAAAAAACAAAAATCCTGATCCTCGAAGAACTGAAGAATATAAATGGCACCTAGAGGACACTGAGATTGAAAAGGTCACGGAGTACAAATACTTTGGAGTGGTAATTGACAGCTCGAAACAAGAATCTGCTACTCAACTTCACCTCCAACAGAAAATAAAAAGCTGGCAGCGCAAGGAAAGGCGACAGACACGAAGTTTGGAAGATTTTCAACTATTCCAATCATCGAATTTTATAAGAAAAGAGTCTTCCCTTCAATCACTTACGGCGCGGAGGCATTACCCTTGATCCCGAAAAAAATGTGGCCAAAGCTGGAAGGGCAGTTTTGGAAGGCGGTCCTTTCCCTTCCAAAATCAACGGCGATCGCAGCAATACGCCGGGAACTTAGCCTTCTATCCCTTACGGCAACAGTTAACATCAATACACTATGCCTCTACCGAAAATGTATCATGGGTGAAAGCGCAAAATCTATGGTCTTTTAAACAACGAAATACAAGCAGACAAGGTAAAAATGTTATCAGCTTGGAAATCGGATAATAAGGCGTTATTATCTACGGTTGCATGCTCTGAAGAAGACCTCATCTCTAATCCAGAAAAAGTGACAAAGAAACTGAAAGAGTTGGACTGGATTCTTACACAAGATCTAGCTACAAAAAACAAACTGCTGCACCAACTTTCTCAATCGTTCTGCAAATGAAACAATCCAATGAACTATCTAAAAAAATTCCCCAGCAGGTCGGCATGCAACTTCCTGTTAAGAGCACGATTAAACATATTGGAGACAAATGAAATCCGCAGCATTAGAGGCCTTTCAGAAACAAGCAAGTGTTGTTTATGTGATTCTGAAACAGAAACAATTTGTCACCTGCTGCTGTCATGTCCAAGCAACCAGCAACTAAGAGCTACGTAACTGGAACATCTTTTACTGGAAGAACGGGGGTGGGACGAAGAAAAATGGTGGCACAGACTAATAGGAGGCGATCGCACAACCTGGCTCCTGGCAACAGTAAAAATTCTTGAACAGACAATGAATTCTTTGACTTGACCAGAGTCCCGCCCTGCTAAGACGTGTCCTGCACATATGCAGCATTTTGTAAAATTTCAAATTTGAAATATATACAAATAAAAAAAGAAAGAAAGAAGATATATATATATATATATATATATATATATATATATATATATATATATATATATATATGGAGAAATAGGTGAAAACATAAGGGTCTCAAAGAGAGGCTCGGAGTAGTATTCAGAAATGCTTTTTTCCTACTTTTTCTTCCTCTTCCTTCCCACCTGGGTGACAAAACGGTGTAGGGAGAAACTCTTTAAAGGTGCCGGGGTGTTAGGAAGAGATGCAAACAGAGAACAAGGGTATTAAGTAGTGCAAGGGCAAAAGGAGGAAAGGGAGGGAGAGTTTATGCTGTTTGTGCTATCTGTTGCATGCGCTATGTTTTATGTTCCAAGGTATTGTTTTTGTTTGTCGAATACTAACTAGAATGTTTTAAAATGTTTTGAAGTAGATTTGTGCATTGACATGGGTTGTAAGCATTGAGGGTTGAAAAAACGAGTTTAAAACCTGCTCATTAATATAGTGTGCTGGGTGTAACAGAGGTATGAAATTGATAAGAGGGTTCCCCTGCCTGTTGAAATAGTCACGTCTTAATAGAATGGGTGCAGACACACCTTTGGCTCATATTTGCAAGACGCTGCCAGGGTATGCAAACGAGATTATGAAGTACCATGACCAGTGGGTGACTAAATTGAAAGGGGAGGGTTTACCCCAGGTATGGCCCTAAGGAGGGTCACTTGATAAGGCGGTACTTGACACAGTTGCCACATGTCTGTTTATTAAATATAAAGGAAAGCAATTACAGAACAGGAGGGAAATATTAGAGTTGTGGAGACTTTTTGAGGAAGCCCCCCAGGTAAAAGTTGAGCGTATGCTGCATCTCCCCTGACAACAACTGGCAGTGAAGGGCCCATGGAGCAAAAAGAGAATAAATCAGAGGCTACACGTTTATACCCCTTATTAACGAAGCCAGTGCCTGCAGAGGGTTATAGCGACCCAATATACGTAGCGCAATCCACATCACCATCCACACCTAAGCCATCTGCCACAGCAACACCCCCATATGAAAGCGAAGGAATGACAGGTCAGGTGAGTACCCCCAATATAGATAGAGAAATTTACACAAGACTTCGATTTGCGACTAACAATGGCCCGAATAGAACTGTCCTGTCTAAGGGACATATGTGAGCAAGGGGGGCTGCCTACCCCCAGGGCAGAACAAGGTGCGACACCCCGACCGAGTGAAGGGGCAGCAGAAGATGGGTGGAAAAAGGGAGAAATACTATTCCGAATCAATGACACCCCCACAATAATAATAGAAATAACTACAGCTGGAAGTGAGCGGGAGGCCGAAGAAGGGGGGATGGCATCAAACAAGGAAGAAGAATACTGGTGTAACCTAGAGGAACAGGAAGAGGAGGAAAGAAGGTTGGGGACTGCTACAGATGGGGCCTCATTTGGGGAAGGGTTATCCTCTATGGAAGAATGGAGAGAGAGGCTAAGGAACAGAACAGGGCGCATGGCGGTAGTAAGCAAAAAAGGTGAGTACAAGAAAGGGAGGAAAGAATTTACAGCTACCACTAATTCACAGTGCCAGTAAGTGGATATATGCATTTGAAAAGCACACGGCTGGTGTGCCCTTGGCAGTGGGGGATGTTAAAAGCTTGCTGGTATCTGCAGTTAGGGACCAAGCAAACAGGGCATGGGGCGAAGGCAGGTTTTCCTGTGGTAACATTGGACTGTGACCGCCACGATGGGGCCACGTTTAACACAGTACGAGGGAGAGTGTGGGACGCCCTAAGAGAAACATTTCCAGACACTCCAGATTTACAGTCTGTGATGCAGTGTACAATGGGAGATGAGGAAGATGCGATGTCTTTCATTCTCCGGGTGCAGGATATGTGGAAAGCAGAAACGGGCACTGCCTGGGACCAGTCGACTTCCCTGTTTTATTTTATCATAAGAAGAGGACTCCCAAAGGAAGTGCAGAAAGCCCTCGACAAAATAGCTGGGATAGAAGCCAAGGGGTGGCCAGAAATTTAAAGCATAATATTACACCATTGCAAAACGATCAAAGAGAAAGAAAAGGAGATAGCTCAGCGCCGGCTGGCAGACGAGGCTAAATTAGTCCAAAGCAAACTTTTGAAGGTCAGCGCAGTAGTAGCAACTAATACACCAGAAAGAGAAGTGGAGGAGGAAGAAGGGCAAATGGTAAGAACCAGTGCGGATGGCAGCAAACTGGACAGGTAATAACCAAGACTCATGGCCAGGAGAAAATCAGTACGAGGGGCCACAGTGGCCAGTTAGAGGCAGCCGAGGTGGTAGAGGGGGGCTAAGAGGATCAAGGGGAGGGGGTTTTGGGTATAGAGGACCAGGAGGAGGAGGAGGACAAGGGGAATGTTGGAATTGCGGGAAGTGGGGACATTTCATGAGGGAGTGTCGGAGTAGGCCCACTAACGCATATTCAAATGAGCAGCAGTATCGACACCCCCATCCTGGGAGCCCATATGGATTACCGATGGAAGGAAATAGAAGGGAAGATCAGTCTGAGCCCAGGTACATGAATGAGCACCAAATGCCCCCAGAGTACACTGCACAACACGCACCGCAGCACCCACAGTGTCATGAGCGCACAGCCCCACCCCCGGAAACCCATATGCTACTACAGCGAACGGAGCACCTACACCATGCAGAGAGACAGCGGTGGTGTCGGGTAATATTTTCGACACTGACGAACACCCGAGGTATTCGGCATATGACAGCCCACAGGGAGCACTTGCGTGTCCAGTACTGTCGATGACCCTTAACGCAGCAGAGGAACCACTGGTAGGGGCGGCGATAGGAAACAAACAGTTCATCTTCATGGTGGATTCGGGAGCGGACAAATCGTGCCTAAGAGAAGTTAGGTTTCCGCTTTCTAATCAGACAATGGAAATGCAAGTGTTCTCTGGGGCGGTGGTCGAGGTTCCATACACTGAAGAATTAGACATAACAGTGGGGGGGCAGCTGTACGCGCACCCCTACTGTACTATGAGGACTCACCCATTAATTTGCTGGGAAGGGATCTCCTCAGCAAGCTTAACATGACCATGGCCCTCATTAGGACCCTGGCGGATTTTTTCCGCCATCGACGGACTTTTCCGCCATGGCGTAAAGTCCGTTTACGCCATGGCGGATGGTGGACTTACCGCCCCATTCCGAGGTCGGCGGGGCGGTAAGTCCCCATTGACCCATTTACCCTTCCCCATTCCCATTTCGGCCCCATAGGGTATAATGGGAGTGGGGAAGGAGTTAATTACGCCACCGTAAATTACGGTGGCGTAATTAACACCAAGGTCCCATAGCGCCATGGATTTTTACGCCCGCAAAAAGCGGGCGGAAAAATGACCATGGCGCTCTGGGAACTCGGAATTGGCGGTAAGGGGTCGGCGCAGCTAACGCTAGCGTAAACCCCTTACCGCCAGGGTCCTAATGAGGGCCCATATCTTTTACTGAGAGAGGAATAGTGTGCTCTACACCAGGAATATGTGCAATAACAGCCATGTTAGTGATACACACTCAAGCAAACTTCCCACAAACACGCGGCATACCAGTAGATCCAGACATGTTCATACAAGGGCTGAAAATATTAGCAAAAGTGGTTCCTGAATTGAGAAAGAAGGAATAGAGAGTACCCTCAGAGTTTATTTTCCGTCCGATCATAGACCCAGAAATAGTGCCAGGATCAACAGTGTCTCTAGACATACATGCAGTACAGGTGTCATCACAGAGAATAACAGTGATTGCTATGGACATGCAGGGATGCCAGTGGAGAACAGTACTATCGGTGCTAATATGGATCTGTATGATTTAACAGATGAGGAACTCTTTACAGACTCAGATGCTGACAGGGAAACAATGATGGAAATAGCAACCCCCTGCGACATAATGATTCAAAGCAGACAAGTACCACTACCCCTCATAGCGGTTGTTAAAGCCCCACCAGCATATTTCGAGGAAGACATGTCCCGAGTACCAGAGAAGTTGTGGACCACAGGTCCACATGATGTAGGGCTACTACACGAAGTAACACCTGTAAAGATAAAACTGAAGCCTGGGGCCATTTTGCCCCGGGTAAAACAGTACCCTATATCTAGAGAAGCAAAAGAAGGAATAAAGGACGCAATATATGCACTGATGGTGCAGGGGATAATTGTGCCATCAAAATCACCCTGCAACACTTGCATTTGCCCAATTAAAAAAGCGAAGGGAGGGGCTTGGAGGATGATTCAGGATCTACACCCCCTTAATGACGTAATACAGAAGGAATTTCCTCTCGTCCCAAATCCTGCTTCAATACTATGCAGCATCCCAACACATGCCACATACTGTCAGGTGAGGACAAAGGCAGTGAATATCGCAAAGGAAATGTGCACAAGATCACACAGTGAATAGCTTTGAGTCAAACAACATGCACACAGGAACCAAGATTCATGTATACTAAAACCCAGGAGTGCAAATAGAGTGTGACACCAATACAAATATATGAAAAGGGATATGGGGTACGCACTTGGAAGCTCCTTATGATTACAAGGAAAATCTCCTTACCCACAATTGCTGTTAAAGGTACTGACAGCGCTAAGCCCACGTAGAGGGCAAGCAACGACAGGATCTGTGAGCTAACACTCTTGATGGTATTGAATAAGGGAACTTAAAAACAGTACTCATGAGGATAAGAAATACCACTTGAAGGTCAGCAAAGCCCACGAACCTTGTTGATCAAACAGGGACCCAGAAACGCTATAACAGCAATGGGAGGATAACTAAATACATAAGACTCAAGACAAGGGGCAAGTAGAAATAGTGATTACAGAATAGTGAGGAAAATATAGGCATTCACACAGGAGCTAGCTACACCAGCACACCACACCTAATAATCAATGGGAAATAAATGCAGACGTGCAAGGGAAAACCAGTAATGGATTCCAAGAGAAAGTAAAGGAACAGGAGCAGAGAAAACGAAATTACAAAGGCAAACCTCTCCTACCCATCCAAGGAAAAGGGCAGGAAGCTAAATCTATAAAGAGAAAGACTAAAGCATTAAGGTTTACAGCAGCAAAGGGCAAAGTCAAAGAAATATAGAACACAGGCCAACTGGGCTGCACCAATAAGGAAAACAATGACAAATGCTGCCTGCAAACAGAGGAAGACAGAAAGGGAATATAGGAAGCAGAAATCACAATTAAGCACATTAAATTCGAAATCCAGGGATAAGGAACAAGAAATAGAAACTAGGAACTAGGCTCAAAGCTAAGAACCAGGAACAAGGGACTAGTCACAAACACGAACACTGCATCAATGACCAGCGCTGGACTGAATCAAACTGAGGCTTTTAAAGCTGCTTAACGAGCACACGCCTCAGGTGTGCTGCTTGCTGCACCTGCAGCCACAGATGTTGCCTATCACCCACCCAACCTTGTCCTGCAAGGGTGGAGATGAAGCAGTGGGCCAGGAATTCTGGGAAGCATAGTCATTTGAGTAATGCAGCATGATGGCTGCCAGAAAACCTGGAATGGATCCGGAAGGGACTTAGCTTGGAAAATAAGGATTTATGCTCCCACTTCATCACAGCACTGTAGTATAAGGTTTGGAAGGAAAGTCCAGTAGGGAATAAACCCTAAATCATGCCCCCAAGTGGTAGGAACGGGAGTTAAGGAGCGAATCGTGACAGTATACCCCCTCCCACAGCCGTCTTCTGGTGCCCGCCACCCGCACGAGGCATCTTCTTTCCATGATCAGAGTGCTTTTTCTTTGGAGGTGGCACTGATGGAAATGGTGGCCTGTGGGCCAAGACAGATGGACTGGAATGCGTAGAATCAGGCTGCAGTCTAGAAGAGTCATAGGCAGGCTTCTAGTGAGGAAGATAATCATGGGTCGAAGAAAGGCATGAAGGTCTTGCAGGATCTGATGCAGTGTTGGAAGGCCCAGGAAACTCAGTCACTGGGAGCGGACACTTATAAGTCTTTGAGGAGGAAGGCAGGCTAGTGCAACATGCATTAGGCAATGGTAGGTGCTCTGTTAGCCTTTCTGCCGAGAGCGGACATGCAGGAGGTGAGGGCATTGCAGGCATGCTGGCAAAAGTCTCAAACTCTGATGCTGCATATTCAGGAGGCTCTGATGCTAAAGTCAAGCAGTTGGGAGAATCGTCTTGTGTAAAAGGCAGGCATTCTGGTGATCCCCCTGAAGCATAAGAAGGGTAGGCTGGACGTTCATCGGCAGTAAATGGTTGGCATTCAGGAGGAATCTCTGGAGCAGAAGAAAATGCAGCAGGATCTGACGATGTAGACAGGTATACCTCTGATATTGGCAGCAAGGCTAAGCAGGATACAGGTGTCTCATGTACTGAAGCCAAACTAACAGTAGGCTCTGGGACTGAAGACATGCACTTAGGATGGACTGCCGGAGGATCTATGACTGAAGAATGATCTGCTGGATGAGTCACTGTAGCTGAAGACAGGCATGCCAGAGGAAACTTTGAGGCTGAAGGCATGCAAGCTGGAGCAATCTCGGTAGCTGAAGGCAAACATGTCAAGGTGTTTGGGACTGACCACGTGCATGGTGGAGGCTCTTGAGTAAATGTGTCACGTCCCTCGGGGCTCCCGGTATCACCCAAGTCCCTCCCCAAACCTCCAGTCCCCATACCTCCACTCCTCCCCGTCCTCTTGCCCGGATCCGGGACCCACGAGTGCTCTCCTCGACTCCGTGTGCCAGGGCCGGTGTGTCAGCAGACCACCCGCTCACGAAGACGCCCACTCCATTGGCGTATTCCGTGGCGGTTGCGAGATTGGCCTCGTTTCCCACTTCCGCATCACGTGACCAACACCTCCCGCTCACGTATTACTAAAGCACGATCACGTGATGCGGGTGCGGGTCACGTGACCGGAAGATATTTGTAGCGCCAGTATTTAAACACCCGCATCATAGCACTCGGTGCTTCACAGCTGTTTTTCTTGGACACTGTTTGGTGCTTCGTTCGTTCATGTTTGGATCTTGTGGAAACTGAACTCGGATTGCATTACGGACTGTTATTGGATTTCCCTGACTTCTGGCTTTTGGATATTTGGAACTCTTGTTACGGATCATGGACTGCTTTTTGGACTTCTACTTGCTACATACCATGTTTTTGGATTTCCTTGCCTGGATTCTAACTGCAGGTGGGCCCGGCACACCCATCTCCACCTATCCTCCTGATCTCACTGTTCTGTGCCGGGAACGAGACACTGGTGGGTCCCGGAACCCCTTCCATAGGTTCAGACGAATCTCCGCTGTCACTCATTGGTAAAACCGTTCCACTTCTTTGTTGTTTGGTTTGTGGGTGTTATTTTGGCTTGATACTTAACTGGTGATTTTATTGCAGTGGTCCAGGGGTTCCCAGAAGTCTGCGGCTCCGGAAGAACATCTCCCACCTGTGGCCTCAAAGGTTGTACAGAGAGTGATTTGGACTCTCTCTGTGCGGCACTTGTGGACAGAGGTCTCTTCTGCCTACACGACAATCAAGACACAACAAAATGGCAGACATGGCAGCGGTTCATTGATTGCAGACAGGTGTGCCAAGGATGACTGCAGAGCTGTGGACTGGATCATAGAAGAGTCAATGGTTGTAGGGGGACAGACTGAAGTCTCAGAAGTCGACAGACACATTTGTGGTTCAGGAATAGAAGGCACCTTTAGGGCAGTAGACTCCTTGGCACCAGTAACCAAAGACTGAGCTGTACCCTTGCAGTCCCTTTCCTTAGTGGATGAGTCTCTTTCTTTGTAGAAGTCAAAATCAACTAGAGGAATCACCATAGTAAAGTCTCTGTTAATCAGGATTTTGTCAATTGTCCATTCATCTGTCTTAGCTTCTGAAAGTGGCAGATTAACAATCAACAGTCCAGGAATCGCCTTCCGGGTTTTTGGTTCTGTATACTGTGAAATGAGTCCATCAGAACATGAAATATGTACTGTCTCTGACTGTTCGTTGTGACCAAAATTGGCAGAAGGAAGAGTGAACACAGAGGTAGCGTCGTTTTCCACATCAGGTTGAACATCTACTTCAGTTTCATCAGCTGGATCCAGAGCAGAGCCTAAGCCTACTGTAGTGACTGAATATGTGTATGCCACCATTGTGGATTGTGTTTGGAAATCAGAAGCTTGCATGTGTGCTAGCTCAGGATTATGACAAGCTGCTACACTGGAAATCTTAGGTAAAGGAGTGGCTAGTAAATCTTCAGCTAACTGCAATCCCTGACTAACGGCAGGACAATTGTCAGAAACTGTGCCCTGATTAAGAGCTGTGCTAGAAGAAAGATTTTCACTCCCGACAGATCTTACATATTGACAAATATCATGGTTTACTAAAGTCTCTGCACTCAGAGAATTAACAGTGTTCACTTCATCAACATCACTGGATAAAGTCTGAGGTGTATTCAGTAAAGACTGTAAGGTTTTATTCTCCTCTTGTAAAGAAATTAATTCTTGTCTTAACTCCTCAAGCTTAGCTTTTAGCATGCCCTGCATTAATTGTACATCACTATCAGTAGGCACAGTGGGAGGCATGGTGGCATCAGGGCTGGATTCTGCACTAGCAATCTGGATGTGCACCAATTGTACATTGTCTTTACTGCTTGCAGGTCCTGTGATGTATTCTTTCTCTTATCAACTTGGTCTGTGTTTCCCTTAAGCAAACTATTGACATCAGACCTCTTGGCATTAGGGACTACAGTATGAACATCTGCAGAGGAGTATGCTATAGACTGATGGTAGAAAACAGAAGTTATGCAAGGAACCCCTCCATTCTTTATGTTTGTATCTTGAAACTGTTCAATCTGAGGTGAAGCACAACTGGAATCATGGGGTTCCACAACAGAGGTACTCTTGTGTAATAAGCCTAACAGTGTGTTGTTTTCTGCTGCTAAGGCTTGTGCTGACATAGAATCTGGATCAGAATAAAAGACAGGACTAGGATCAGGCAATGTAAGATGGGCCATCCTGTGGGAAGAATACTCTGCACATAAATGCCCATTCGTGACAAGGAGTTCATTTATGTCTGGACTAGTGATTTGATTGTCACAGGTAAATGTAGGGGAAACTTTCTGTACAAACTTGTTAGAAGACTTGCTGCATTTCTTTCTTAAATTTGCCATATTCAATGCCACCTTCTTCTTCATCATAGTAAAAAATATGACGAGGAGGAAGGGAAGAATGTGAAATAAATACATGTATCAAAGTATGAGCATAGCAAGTAGGGCGGCAAGTGTATCACAAAGTGAGTTTATAAATAAACAAAATGTACATATATGTATGCTTAACAAACGCTTATATCTCATTTAATAGGAGCTACCATGGCCGTGGAGGAGGCCCCAACGAACAAAAACAATAGAATAGATAGAAATAGAAGAAGGATAAATAGTTACCCTAGTTATTCGTATGAATGTATGCTGTTTGTGTATGCAGTAATATTCTTCTCAACACTGATTGGGCTGGTATTGTATTGGGCCATTGCTTTTGTTTTGATTGACATGAACAAGGGGGGTGGAGGGATAAAATTGATCGGGAAAGGAACCCATCTAGTATGGGATGGGTTTAAGTTGATCTGGGCACACGGAAATCACAAAAATTATTCAATGTTTACTCCATGAATGACCGAACATCCTCAGAGCTCACGTGGGTGCAGAGTCACCAATACCCAACAACAGCATCAGTTGCGAAAGTTTCATCACCAGATAGTGTACCTACAGGGCAGGAAGCCGACTATTACAAACACATGGCCAAGAGTTATCTTAGATTATACACAGAATGGGAAGAAAAAAGAAACAACAAGGTACTTCAAAGCGACAAGGGGGTGGTAACAAAAGAAAAAAGAGAGAGGCACAACGGGAAAGAATGGATGAACATTACGACCTCAGTCTTGACACAGCGAACGATCCGCAGCACCCACACCAGTCAAACAAGTAGTATTCTGACATGAGCAACACCGCAAAACAAACAACGAACGAGAGTTGTTACGTGTGTTCACTTATACTCCATGCCTTGGGTACCCCTAAGGTATTGTTGCCACAGGAAATTCCATTTGCAGAGGCACAGTGCCTCCTACATCTCGCACTATGCAGAATTAAAAACACTTTTCAAGCACACACTGTTTCCTTTGAAATATTGCAGAACGAGCGTACGTGCTAATCCAGACCACAAGGTATGATTTGTGTAAAGGAGCCTTTTTTAGTGATAAAAGGAATATTGCACTCGGACAATAAGTGGCAGAACGAGCAAGTACTATGCAAAGCAGAAGCACTGAGGGGACTGTCTGAGGAAAAGCTGACATGGGTACATAGAACATGCGCCCCAATATGGATTGAACACACAGCAAAACTCACTTGGGTCACGGCACTCAAGAAACCCTTCAAGCTGCAAAAAGAAATTTCGTATGAACAGTGTTTTCATGGAGAAGGAAAGGTGAACATGGGCGAGAACAAGAACTGTAGCAAGATTCTCATAATACCAGACATGAAAAAAGGAACAGCGGCTATGATGGATACATACTGGGTTTGCGGCAAACTAGCGTACTTGCACCTCCTGCAATCATGGAGGGGCACGTGCTCACTGGCAACGCTGCATTCTGCCCTGATGGTGATCCCAGAAAGTCAAATCCAAGGAGATAAAATGCAAGCAGCAGTAGCGAATGAAAAGTCTCCAACACCGACTGAAGCAGCTCCTGTATATGTCTTGGCCGAAGAAAGCCTGCAAAGCACGATACAGCGGAAGAAAAGATCATCCAACTATATCTCCACCAAATCCTCAGGACTTTTGGCACAAATTGCAATCGATTCCGGCTGTTCAGTTCCTTTGAGACATTCTTTGCATCTCTTGTTCCCATCATCCAGGCAAGAACAAATGTAAAATGGCTTCAAATTACCAGATGGGAACTGATCCAAATGGACAATGACACAGAAGAAGGGTTTAACGTTATCAAAGTGGAACTCAGAGCCTTACGACTGATGACCATGCAGAACAGGTATGTGCTAGACCTGTTAACCGCAATGGATGGAGGTGTTTGCCGAAAAATCGTGAGCGCATGTTGCACTTTCGTACCTTCTGCAGACACTGACAAAGGCTCCCTTTCTCATGTCATAGCAGCGGTGCACGACCTTGGAGAACACATGAAGGATGAAGGGGGAGCCCAGCCCAGCACCTGGTTCGACAATATTTTTTCTTGGGTACCATCCTGGCTCGTAATGACAGTCAAACTACTCTTACCACTCATTGTTTTTCTGCTTCTCATTTTGTGTGTGTGCCAATTAGGTCTCAGGTGCTGTGCCAATGCGGTACCCAATGGTGCATTAATGATGGTGACAATGGGCCGTGCAAATGGAGTGGCGCAAATAAAACACGAGGCAGAAGTGCAAACAGGAGACACTTCAGAGCCAAAATATCGGATGACCGCAATATACTACACAGGGTACATAGTAGATAACTTATATCACACAACCATAAAAGAACTAAGGGAACTGGAGTGGTACAAGGAAGTATGGGTGGATCTGGAGGGAGATGGAGGTTGCATTTACTTGACCTGCCCCCCAGATGAATATCCTAGAAGGGCGAAAAGCCTCAGGGCAGTGTGTAGGGCATGGATGCCAATAAAAGGCACTCCCGCATGAGATGAGGCAGTAGCTGAGGAGGAAGAACGTAAGAGATTGCGGGAATTACAGTATTCGTTACTTAAGTAATGAAAGAGGGCAATGTGTGGAAGGAGGGGGCGTGGAACGCCCATCCACTCCGAGTCATGGACACTTCCTGGTTGTATTTTGGTGCGGCTGCCCTGGGCACAGGGCCCCAGCCACAGGGCACCCACGCAGGAATGCCACCAGCGAACTGTAGCCCTTGAAGCCAGCTCAGACTAAAACCTATTAAGACTCCATCTTGCGTGCCCACCAACTCCATTTTGGTTTCATACAATGGCAGGCCCAGCCATGGAACTAGCAAGCAGGCCTGAAGCTCTCCCTTTGAGACTTGCACAGTGAGCAAGCTACTCCCCCCACCTCCTCCCCTTTGTCATCTCTGCAGCCGTCCGGTTCTCATGTGAGACTGGCCGCCCGAATGAAACCAACTTCATACTGTGTCTTCTGCTTCCCTTCTTATCTCAGTGACCCAGCCGCGGCCCTGCTCAAGGCCTCGCTGCAGAAAGTCGTTTGTCTCTATAAACCTGCCCCCAACATGTAGATCCAGGCCATAAAGAACACTACCCCCATACCCTTTGAACATGCCTGAATAACTGATAGCGACCCTCGAGTGTGTAGTGTTTGCCCACGCTTCAATATGTGAAAGTAAATTCCCTTTTAAAACAAATCATTCAGGAATGGGTTGTTCATGAGCTGCTTAGCCGCATGTGGAGCATCAAGGGAATTGTAGTAAATTTCAGCATATATTCCTGTTGTGTGAGGCAAGTATAGTAATGCCACCAAGATCCATTTGTATAATTATCAAATATAAATAGAGTGCATTATGATATATATATATATATATATATATATATATATATATATATATATATATATATATATATATATATACATATATATATATATATATATATATACATATATATATATATATATATATATATATATATATATATATATATATATATATATATATATATTAGAAGTGTGATAGAAATAGACTATAGTAATGAAACACACAAGCCAATATAAAACTGCACGTGTGAGCACAAAGCTACCTCATCTGAGTTCAATGTAAATACATGCGTGGAATCGTGTAATAATGACTAAGTATTCATATGCCATGAACGGTATAATTCCACTATGATGAATGTGTGTTAAAGCTTACATGTAAGGAAGTTATGTAAAGAGTCCTGTCTCCTCGTGCAACACAGGGTTGCATCTTGAACGGGTCCAACCCCCCTCCCCTCAGCCTACCATGCCAAGATGGACCAAACATGGTATATAACAGTGGTTAGATAAACTGACCCTTGCCTCGTAATAAAGCCTGCTAACACTATGGTATATATTGCCTGTGACCTGGCTTTTTACCTGTGATACACACCCCATTCCTGTGCTCCATTTGAAGTACCAGATGAACATTCCAAGTGAAAGTTTTATTTTAACCTATGAGCCTCAGAACAATGTGTCTTAAGGTGCAACAACATGTTGTTAACCTGTTCATCAATAGATATAACATTAGGCCCGTCGAAGAACCCTTATCCTCTAACCTGGGATAAATAACCTGAATTTATGTATTATATTTTTTCTTGATGTTAGATTAATTATTTTGAGGATTTGCAGGACATAATGATTCGTAGTTGTCAGATGAATGAGTATGTGTGGCCATAAGGGCAAATGTTAGCAATTGTTAGATAAGTTGACATGTATCACTCTGAGAGCTGTCCGGTACAGCATGCCAGCCCGATGAGCCCAGCTGACCAATTGACCCGAGAAGCGTCATCACAGCGTTGCATGAACCTCCGCCAATCGCCAATCACGGACCCTATGGAGCCTATACGTGTCAACCCTTAGCAACCAATCCCAGTTTTTCACATGCCCCCTAGGCCTCCCCGTCACAGATGATGAAATCTTGCATTAAAACTGAACTGTAACATGCTTTCGGCAGAGTGCTCTCAGAGTTTGCAAAGTAGATTTTGCTTACCCTATTTTAGATAAAAGATTTTTGCTATCACACGCACTTGGTCCTGGTCTCATTCCCTTCGGGGTGTGTCCTATTCGACTCTTATTGGGAGAGTTTGAGTGCATTTTGGGGACTTCTCACTTTCAGAAGGGAGCGTGTGAGTCTAGAATTACAGCACCAATACCAGAGTAGGGGGCAATGCACGCGTCAACCTGATACACAAAGGTCGAATATAACACAGCTGGGAACTTGTCACGCCATCACTCTTAACAATTAGATGGACAGGAAAGAAAAAGAGAAAGAATATGCCTACTCTACAGGACAACCGAATACATAGATCACGAATTATAAGGACTAAGAGACGTATAACCCACTAACCCAAAAGCTCAAATTTCTGCATACTTAACTCACACAAAAATCTACACAACCACCTTCTCGCACAGCAAACGGCACGCACTTCACCACACCGCAACAAAAAACACATAAGTCGCACCAACAGCACACGAGGACTCACATCGATCCGATAGTCACACCCAAGCTCAGTGCAGAGTGAAAACCAAACTGAAGCTGCCAACAGGACATCACCTTTCTCACTTTCCTACTCCCTCTTCACCCGACTAACACCACATCGCCTTCCGGTTTGCAGATCCTACTGAGCGCCTGGGCACCAATTCCACTGGTGACGGTGAACGGTATAAATACCTTTAACCTTAACAACAACATGGTATAGAAGATGAGTCAGACAATTGAATGTTACTTGTCTGTATTACATTTGTACATATAGACCGTTTTTCAGCTACACTAATACCCATTGTGACGTTGTCACCTGAGAACTCCCACATCACGTGGAAGGGGACCTGGAGTTATGGGAAGGCGGGAGGTGGGAAGTTCAGTTAGAGTCCGGGAGTTGGTGAATAAAGATGTTGAATTACATCCTCCCATGTCGGCCTCTCATTTACTCATTTACTCATTTACTCATTTACTGCCTGCACGTGTAAGAGGCTGTGTGGGTGTATGCAGAAATAGAATCCAGGTGAGATTCTACACTGGCAACAAAGGTTGGTGAGATCCCACGGTGCCGGCACCTTCGTCCTCGCGGTGGCGCAAGTGAAGAAGAAGGACAACACGTGCAGAAGAAGGAGACGGGTGCAGCGGTCCCGCCCCAACGGTACGGCGTGCGAGGAGCCAGGAGAAACGGATGCCAACACGGAGTTGCCTCCACCCAACGGAGGTGAGTGGAGCAGATGCCCAGTCCTGCCGAGCCTCCTCATTGCTACGCACAGGCATGTGAGCTCAGTCCCTGCCTACAGAGAAAGGCAAATCGCTTGCACACTGTGACTCCTGCGGATCAGAATAAGTCGGGTGTGTAAACAATCCATAAAAATTAAATTTCAATCGCACGTGCGTAAACAATCGCCATATTACATGGCCAGTATGGAGCGAGGACCCAGACCGGTCCGGAAACAACTTTGCAGCGACATCAAGCGTGAGTGGCACGAAATGCCCGCCCACGTGGCCCACACACAGAGACAGCCCAGGCAAGCTGACAATCGCACAGAAAGAAGTGCTCTTGCAGGTTTTCCAGCACAACAACATCAAACCGCCTCAGCTAAGGTCAGTCAATTCTGGGCACATACAAGACAGGCTAATCATCATACTGAACTGTGTACACCCATCTAGTCAGAGAAACACAGAAGGAAGAGAGCGCCCTAACAAGTTCAATCGGCAATATGTCAGGGGATGACACACTTACCGTTCCTCTCAAACCAGCGCTGGTTGTGCCTGCCAGAATGCATGACAGTCTAATCACCAAACTACCTATGCATTTCGATCTGACAGAATCCAGCAGCCTAGGCCCTCGCTGGAAGAGATGGATCAGAGACTTTGAGGTATGCATCAAGGCTAACAGGCCTATAAATGAACAAAAGAAACACAGCCTTCTAACGCTGTTCTATCGGCCCCAATGTCAGAGATATTGTGGATGAGCTCCCCACCGACACAAGGGACACCTACGCAGGTTTAAAATCAACCCTTACAGACTACTTTACCCCTCACACAAACGTGGACTACGAAAGGCACATATTCCACACGACCAAACAAACAAAAGGTGAGTCCATGGACTCTTTTGTCATGCGGCTGAGGGTGAAGATGAAATACTGCAATTTCAACAACTACTCAAATAACAGCATTGCGGTCGCAAATCATCGTCGGCTGTGAATGTGCGGACTTTAGAAAAAGACTACTACAGAAACCTCACATGTTAGAGGAGATCCTGCGCCTTGCACGCTCATACTCAGCTTTAGCATCCCAAGTTGAAGGTCTGTGTGAAATCAAGATAACTCATGGCAAATGTGAAGGTATCCAGAGGCTGGGCATCGCAACCAAAGGCAGCGGCAAGCCATTGTGTTACAGGTGTGGATATGAATTTCCCCATGAGGGCCCGGCCAACAGTGCTCAGCCTGTGGGGGAGACAATCACTTTAAAGCGGTATGCTGCATGTATTGTAGTCAAATGAGGGGAGACGGGAGACCATCGCAGGGCAAAGACAGACCGGTGCAAAGCCCTCCCAGACCACCCAGCCAAACATTCGAGCCTCCCCAGCGCACGCCAGGGAAGAAAAGTTGGAGAGAAGACCGCATGACAGAGAGTTGAGTGACTGGCGTGACAGCAAACTAACCTCCTCAAGATCAAGGAGAAGACCCAGGAGATACGTACGCTACTTGGTCGAGGACTCACAATCAGACAGCAGGTCAAGTGCATCGTCTGAAGATGAAACAAAGAGGAGGGAGTGTAAATCTTGTGCGAAATGCGAGCTAAAACAGCATGGCGCCGGTGTGCAGCCATTTTGGACACTCATCTCCCATCACTGTAATAAAAGCCTGCGTCTCCGTGGGCCTTGGAAAATTAACGAGCATTTCAGTAGCGAAAGCAGAGCAAGGTCACATAACTACATAAATATTGCGGCGTGGACTCACTGTGGAGAATAGTTGTTGTATTGTCCACTAAAGGACGAATACGGAGAGGGAGACGGAGCGGTCCGCAGGTGCATGATAAGGGGTTCTCTGAATGAATACAAGGAGAGGGGCACAGGGTTTTTCCATTTTTGACTGTTTTTTTCCACTCTCTGCCCCTTCCACTTGGGATCTGCTCTTCGGCCGAGGGTAGTCATAACTGAGAAGGGCGGGGACATGTCCCCCCATTAAGAGAAGAGGGTATTCTGTGGAAGAGAGTTAGAACTTGGACCCCCGAGTGATGCAGTTTCACTGAGAGGGAGGACGCTCTGCCTCAGACCCCGTTAGTATGAGTGATCTCTTCGCCTACCTGCTCTGGGACTAAGCAGTGTGGCCAAGATGAAGTTGTATTCTACTTCCTTACTAACGGTGAAGACATCTTTTTATATGTCTTTATATATCTGATTATATGTTTGTTTATGTAGGCCAAGTTCATATCTACATTGAGAGAATAAAAGGGCCTATAATTAGCCCTTTTAATGTCTTACCATAACGATTAGTCTAAGTGTGATTTTGTGCCAATCTGAGTCCAATAACTTGTTTTGCCCAGGGTCGGGGAATCGTAAGTATAAGGGTTTTCCTCACGTGGCCAAGCAAAAACAAAACATTTTGGCGCTGTGAGCAGGGTCTGTGTGCTGATATTGAAGCCAAAGGATCCTGCTAATAATTGAATTTAAAGTGCTGGACTCTGAGGGGTGAATGGTAGAGAGAGAGGAAAAAAAGAGATTTTTTTCTTTTTTCTCTCTTCTTTTGGTGTTAAAAGAAAAGAAGATAACATAGGAACAAGTATATAGGTGTGTGTGTGTTCATGTGTTAAAGATAGGGAGGTGAAACATCCATTTGATAAGATGAGTTCCTTGTTTAGGAAAAAAGGTAGCTCTGTGGGCGGAGACTGTCCTGAGGTAACGATCCCATATGATAAAATCGCACAAACTTGGGCATGCAGTGCAGGATTAAGTGAAATCTGGGTTACAAGTATAGGAGAAGCGAGTCTGGCAGAAGTGACAAAATGCTTGCAACAACTGTCTGTAGAGAAGGGTAAAGAATGTTCAGCTCTAGGGAGAAGGTGTCAGATTCTATTCCATGCTTTTTGAAAAATGCTTCAACTGAATGTGGAATTGCAAGCGAGTGTTGAGAAATTGGAAAAAGAACTAGCTGCGGAAAAACAAATTGTGTTAATGCAGCAACTTCAAATGAAATTGTATCATAAGGCAGACAAATACCAAGTAGGAGCTGAACGAGCTGCGGTAAGGGTTGCATGCTATAAATACCAAAAGAGAAGAGGAAGGGTTAATTCCCGTAAAGTGGCAACTGTGATTGCTTCCGCAGGTGTAGATTGGGACCCCGATCAATTGGTTGGGGATGTGTTCGATAGTACTACTACAGATAGTGGTTCCGAACCGGAAGTTTTATCCAAGCTGGAAACGGCCCGTAAAGATGTGATTGTTAAGTTCGTAATACACAGAAGGATGGGTCGTCATCCAATGAATCCGGGAGGAGGTGTAGTTGATATGTCCGCACTTGAGGAATATTCATAGCAGGAGGTTGCTGAAATAATTAACCGATTAAAACAGAGGGCTGGTGAATCTTTGCTAGCCTGGATGGTTAGACTGTTAGATGGAGGGGTGGCAGGTCTCTTGGTAGATGCAACAGATTCTGCTATATTCCTGCCCTTGTCTCCAGATGTTCAGATCCAGGAGACCCTGCATGCAGGCCCTCCTCAATATGCTAATGGTGATAAGGGACAAATGTCTCTTTTGCAGTTAGCAATGCAAGGATGTAATCATAAATACCCGATACGTCGGATTGGCCGACAGAGGATAAGAAATGGTACACATTGAAAGAAGCTATTCAAAGAGGTAGGGAACATGCTATGAAGGAGGCCATTCATGTGGAAACTCTGGAGCATATGGGGTTGGTAAACCTATCAGTTTCTGCTAGAAACATCCTTATTCGAACGGCCCCTCAAGCATATTAAAACATCATGATGACTCTTTTGGTGGGAATGATGGGTAAAATAACTGATGAAGTGGTGGATCCCATTAGACAACTGGCAGATGTAGGTGAATGGGAAAGACCGGAGGAACAGCCTAGAGAGAGGGAGAGGGAGGTGCGAAATGAAAAAACGCACTCCTGGGACGAACTTTGACAGCGTGATTCTCACTTATCTAGAAAGGATATGTTTCCAGCTTTATTGAAGGATGGTGTGCCGCGAGAAGATATTGATGGGATTGAGACACGGGAAATGTACTTGTATTAAAAAAACGGGACCTAGATGGAAAGGAGTGTTACAAACAAGTGAAACGAAAAGACATACATAAGGCGAAGAAGGAGGTGGATCCATTTGGATCGTCTCCAGAAGGAGGAGAGGATGAGTCTATCGATAAATCTGTGCCTTCCCAACCAATTTATGCTGACTTAAAGGCGATGGTGGAAAGGTAATTTAAACACACACACTCTAAATACGAATAGGATGAGGGTTAAACTCTGGTAACGACTGCCCCTATTAAGGTGGACAGAAGACCTCATATAAAAGTGAAATTGTTTTGTCAGTCAGGAAATACACAGGAGGTTTGTGCCTTAATTGATACCGGGGCGGAGGCCTCATTAATACATGGAAACCCTTCCAGATTTAAGGGAAGACATTTCATGATTACTGGATTGACAGGCAAAGAAACCTCAGCAGTACAAACGGAAATCGACATGAAAATTGGTCAATTAAAAAGAGACACTTATCAAGTATTGATTGTTCCCCTTGCTGAATATATTATTGTATTTGATATTTTGGAAGGATTAACCCTCGTTTTAGGGGGTAAAACTTACCAGTTTTGGGTGAGTGCATTCGCTTGTACACCTGTAGTGGTTAGTCAACTGAAAAGTCCCCCGTTGCAGGTTTTGATAGGCACAAAAAGAGTGTCCATGAAACAATATCGAATTCCCGGGGGGCAGAAAGACATTTCACAAACCATCAAAGAGTATGTGGAAGCAGGTGAGTTGCGTTCAGTAACCACGGCTTGGAACAATCCAATCTGGCCTATTAAAAACAAGACGGTAGCTTCAGAATGACAGTTGATTATCGCAAATTGAATAGTTACACTCCTCCGCTAGTACCAGCAGTACCGGATGCAGTAACCTTGGTTGAAAATGTTAATGTGAGGGAACCTGGTATGCGATGATAAATTTGGCTAACGCCTTCTTCACTGTACCAATTGCGGACGAATGCCAAGAGCAGTTTGCATTTTCGTGGAATGGGAGGCAGTATACGTTCAAACGTTTGCCAATGGGCTACATGCTGGTGGCTGAACATTTAGACAAGATTCCATGTAAACCGGATATACAAATTGTGCATTACATTGATGACATATTGATTCAAGGCAAAAATGAGCAAAGTATGCACACTTTGATGTCATTAGAGAAGGATTACGCAGGAGAGTTGGGAGATTAATGATGCTAAGACCCAGGATCCAGCAGAAACAGTAATTTCCTGGGAATACAATGGCATAATGGGCACCGTGAGATGGTGCCGAAAGCAAAACAAAAGATCCTTGAGTTTTTAACTCCGAGGACCAAGAAACAAGCACAGTAGTTCATTGAGCTGTTTGGATTTTGGAGACAGCACATTCCACATTTGGCGCAGATTTTGGCACCCTTTTACAAAGTAACGCGTAAAAAGTTTAATTTTGAATGGGGTGAGGAACAAGAAACAGCTTTCCAACTAGCCAAAGACACCATTGGGCCTGATCACGACTTTGGCGGTAACGCCGGTGGTATTACCGCCGGCGGTATTAGCCCTACCGCCGAACTCCCCGGCACTAATAGCGCCGGATCACGAGTTTGGCGGTAATGTAATTCCCCATTCCCCATTGAGCCCATTCGGGAATGCCCCATTCCCCATTGGGCTCAATGGGGAAAATTTGCGCTCTTACCGCCGGCGGATTTCCTGCCAGCGGTAATAGCACAAATTTTCACCGGATTTCCCCCCAGCCAAGAGCTGGGGCGAAATCTGCCGAAGTCCTGATTTGGCGGACCCTTAAATCCAGCGGTAATAGCGCGACCGCCGGATTTAAGGGTTACCGCCAAAGTCGTGAAGAGGCCCAAAGAGTGCTTAATTTATGGCCATTGAGGGATGGTGAGGTGGAATTAAATGTGTCCATACAAGATACATATGCCAACTGGAGCTTATGACAGAAGCAGGACAGAAAACGCATACCCTTGAGTTTCTGGAGTAGAAAGTTGCCCGATACGGGTGACATATATACTCCCTTTGAAAAACAATTACTAGCGTGTTCTTGGGCTCTCATAGATACAGAACAAATGACGGTGAAATACCAATTATGCAATGGAACTGAGCTCCCCTAAGACACACTGAATTGGTCATGCACAAGAGGCTAGTATCATTAAATGGAAATGGTACATTCAAGATCATTTCAAGCCCGGTAAAGGTGGCGTGGCAAAATTACATGAGCAAGTGGCGGGAGTCCCGATGATAGACATTGAGCCAGAGGGAGAGAGGATGGTTGAGGAGTCTCCAGTTAAATATGCGATCCCATATGTAGAATTATCAAATGAACAAGTAAAACATGCATGGTTTACTGATGGCGCAGCCAACTATGTGGGAATTGAGCGACAGTGGAAAGTGGTGGCATACAATCCCAAACTAAAAAAGGTGCTAACCACCTCAGGAAAAGGGAAGAGTAGCTAATTTGCAGAGTTATATGCTGTGTATCAGGCGTTGAAGCAAGAAAAGCCTGGAATTTGTCTTATTTATACTGATTCATGGTCTGTTGCAAACGGTTTGGTAGTATGGCTGCCGACTTGGAAAAATAATGGATGGAAGATTCATGCAAAATAGTTGTGGGGTAAAAAAGTGTGGCAAGACATTGCTGAGATGCATGTTACTGTGACTGTATACCGTGTAGATGCACTTTGCGCAACAGACTCATTAGACCGGTGGTTCAATTATTAATTCTTTTGCAGACGAATATGCAAAAATTGCAGTCATGGACGCAAGGAGTGAGGAGGATGATTTGGAGGGTTTTGCAAAATGGGCCCACCAGAAGAGTGGACATCTCAGAGAGAAGGCTACTATCAGGTGGGCACAAGGCAGGGGGAATCTGCATTCTATTAGAAATTGTGAAAACAATAATCTTACAATGTCCTGCGTGTCAACATCAGAAACATGAATCTATTCCACATATTATTCATGGTACATTGAAGCGAGGTAAATTACCTGGACAGATTTGGTAGATCGGTTATATCGGTCCTATGCCCACTAGTAGAGGATGTCAATATGCGCGCACCATTGTGGATACGTATTCTGGTTACCTGATGGTTTTGTCATGTAAAAGAGCTACCCAATTGAATACTATTGAATTATTGGACCAAGTGGCTATATACTATGGTATCCCTTTGCAAATACAAAGTGATAACGGGTCCCACTTTAAAGGGAAAGGGGTCCTGGATTATTGTCAAGAAAAAGGAATCAAATGGATTTTTCACAATTGCGCAAAATAGGTGATGGTACTTTGAAAGGTTGGCAAGAACATATATTAGAAGCTGTTCAAATTTTAAATAACCGTCCCACTGCGAACGGTGAGACTCCATTAATGCGCATGTTAATGCCAGCCTTACAAGTCAAACCAAATCGGGACATGGAAATTCTGTTGTACTGGGAAACGTCCCCTGGTGCGTTGGCCCCTTATCATGCCACTCCTGAGTCTGCTGGGGTGGATTTGCATGCGAGGGATGAAATTCGGCTTGAACCAAGAGGTATTGATGTAATTGATATAGGAACTATAGTACAAATTCCATCTGCACATATGGGATTAATTGTCCCAAGATCAGGTTTAGCCCGAAAAGGGATTCAAGTGTTGGGAGGGAGTGTGGATGCAGACTACCAAGGTGTATTAAGGTTATCCTCATTAACAGTGGTGAGAATATTCTGCCGATACATCAAGGAGATCGAGTGGCCCAGTTGATACTAGTTCCGGTAAAAATATCAATTGTTAAGAAAGGAGAGCCACCCACGATATTACCAGTTTGTGGGGACAAGAGTTTTGGCTCATTAGATGCAATGGTGCCAGGTGTCAAGGTATGTTTCGAGCAACCTACTGGTCCGCCCGTTCCGGCAGATGTGATTGCAGCTGGAGAGGATCAATTTGTTCTTGTAATGGAGCCAGGGAAAAGAAAATTGACTCATGCCCATGCTGACAAATGTTATTTGTGTGAGTGATATACTCCACTGATATCTTGTTTTTGAATTCTGACATTTTACATCCTGTGTATGCCGAGTGCCTGTGTGCGGCACAGTGGAGTCCTTTCCTGAGGGTCCGGGAACATGTCGGGGATGTGGCAGATGTCACTATTCTCCAAGTGGAATGGGGGATCTGGGTGAGGACTGAAATTCCTCCTAACGGTGTTGCGCCAAAGATGCATCGGTTGCTGCCTATCGCGGTGCATTGAGAAAACGGCAGGGGCCACAAAATAATGCCTTGCTTTTGCACCCTCTGGAATTTTGTTGTCTTTTTCACATCATGGTTATTCAGCTTTGATCAGACAACATGAAAATGTGTGGGTTTATTTAACCCAGCGAGTTTTGAACATTTCTCATTTCTGCTTGACTAATGTACATAGCTCTGCAGATCTGATCTAAACTTGCCTGGTGGCTATTCCGATGCCTACCCCGATTTTAAAGGAGTTATTCGGAATATTGCATAATGATTTCTTAGTTGAGCATTCAGATGTCCAAAATTCGTTTTCTGTATATGAATTACTGTAAATTCTGTGCTGACGCTATCCATAAATGGAGAAACATGACCCATATCATGACACATGACATCGCTCTTGCAGATGTCTGTTATCAAATTACTTGTGATCCATCCTACATTGGCAAGTGTCGACAACTTCAAATGAATGCGAAAGAGAAAAGGACTGATTTTGAGCAACAATTGTGTACAAGATTTATAAATGTTTGTGTTGATGTTTCAAATTATATGGTATGTAATTTTACTATTTCCAAACTAGCCACCTGAACTACGTTAAACTTCCGCCTGGTTGGTTATTTTCCTGTGGGAACTTCACTTATTCATATGTCCCTGCTAATATTTCAGGTGGCCCATGTGCTTTGACTAGGTTTGGTTTAATGATGTACCCTTTGAAACCGGCAATTGGACATTCTATATGTGCTGCTTCATATACTGCTTTATCACTTATTACTCACCGGCCGGCGAGTGGTTCGGGCAAGCGACCAGGAAGGTTGTACTGGATGTTGCTTGAAGAGCTCGAGATGGAGCCTCCACCTGAGCCTCCTCTCTGTTGATTGAATAAGCTCTTTTTGCACTAAATTACAGACTGAGAGACCGATCACCCAAAAGAGCGGGGAGAACACACCGCCACGGACCCAGCTAAAAGAAAAAGACAATTGGTAAATATTTGGGAAGAGCAAAGATCACCACAAGAAAAAAAGCCTCTCAAAAGCAGAAAGTACCTGGGTCACCCACTCCCCTTGTAATCGAAAAGGAACAGAAATGGAATTTCCTCTGTAAGTACAGAAAAGAGATTAACTTCTATTTTGAGGATTCAGATAGGAATTAATAAAGAAAGTTAAGGAAGTCTTACCAGAACAGGAATTGAAATAACCTAAACAATCCAGATTAGAACAACGGAGGTACAAAACAATAAACAGGAAGGTTAGTAGGGATGCTATACCCGGGCGGCATGAGGGGCGCACTAGATACGGGTAGGTGCACACTTCTCAGCAAGGCGTCCCTGTGTGCACTTTCACAGATGAGTCTTTGTGTATAATCAGCAAAGCGTCCTTGCGTACACTTGAGGGAGCAAATCCAAAACAATGGGATGGAGTCGCAATCCACAAAAGAACACTGGAATTGAAGAAGGAAACAGTACCCAGTACTTGGAGTCAGCTGGGAAGGTGAGGAAAACCAGTTGAAGGCGGTGGTAGGTAAATCAGGACAGAAGGAAGGCAATCCAGTAAACAGGCAGCGAGATCTGATACACAGGCGGGCTAAGGACGGTACAGAATCAGGAAGCAAGCAAACCGTAGAGCAGGCAAAGGTCCGGTACACAGGTAGGCAGAAGACTTGAGAAGTCTCAAGGCAGTCCGTAATTGGAAAAACAGGAATTGGTACATGGGAAGGCAATGATTGGAAAGGCACAGAAGACGAAACTTCGGATGCCGGTTGCAACTTTAATCAGAAGCAGCGTCCTTCCCGCTGCAGTGACTAATATACCCAGGAGGCGGAGCGCTGTAAGCCCGTCAGAGCTCACGTTCCAAATAGTCGGAACTACACGCAAAAAGTAGGTTTCCTGGGAGTTGTAGGCAAAGGCTGGGTTGTCGATACCTTTGATGTTGTTGAGCCCAATCTCCAGGGTAACCGCCGACGAGAGAAATAAGGGGCTGAAAAACGTCGGATACTGTGGCGAAGCGTCACGACTTTGGTAGGTACCTTGAAAGTGGTCTGTTTCACCTGGCGTGATGAGGAGGCGCGCGGTTTCACCTCGGGTGATGAGGAGGCGCGCGGGTCATTCAGACCCCGATGTGTGACATCACTAGACTGCAATTCTGAAGTGTATTTGCTCTCTGAAGCAGAAGTTTTAGCATTAGCCATTTCCATTATTGTAATTTGGGGATTAGCGGCTGGGGGATATAAAATCATGATTAAATTAACATGTCTGGTGGTTAAAGGGCTTAATGAGACCTCACAAGCTTTGACTGAACGGTTGCTAGACAATAGACATTTTAGGAAAGCTATTTTGCAGAACAGAGCAGCTATAGATTATTTATTTTTAAAGCATAATTTAGGTTGTGAAACTATGGAAGGAATGTGCTGTTTTGACCTGGAAGACAATTTCCATTCTATTGAAAAACGTATTAAGGGTATAAAAGATCTAGTTGCCCGAGTAACACAAGATCAAGACGGGGATAAGTGGGAAATCTTATTTGCATGGATTTTTGACGCACTGCGTTCTGCATTGGTTTGGCTGTTTGGTATTACTATTTTAGTGATTGGATTTTGTTGTGCTTCATGTATTCCTAATTTATGGAGAATGATTCGAAGATTTTAGGTGTCCCCTTCACCTTCACGCCCATCAGGTTATGGTAGTTGATTGTCCAAGGGGTGGAGTGTAATGCTTGTGCAAAATGCGAGCTAAAACAACATGGCGCCGGTGTGCAGCCATTTTGGACACTCATCTCCCATCGCTGTAATAAAAGCCTGCGTCTCTGCGGACCTCAGAAAATTAACGAGCATTTCAGTAGTACAAAAGCAGAGCAAGGTCACATAAGTACATAAATATTGTTGCAGAGTGGACTCACTGTGGAGAATAGTTGTTGTATTGTCCACTGAAGGACGAATACGGGGAGACGGAGAGATTCGCAGGTGCATGATAAGGGGTTCTGGGAATGAATGCAAGGAGAGGGGCACAGGGTTTTTCCACTTCTGATGGGTTTTTTCCACTCTCTGTCCCTTCCACTTATGATCTGCTCTTCGGCCGACGGTAGTCATAACTGAGAAGGGTGGGGACATGCCCCCCATAAAGAGAAGAGGGTATCCTGTGGAAGAGAGTTAGAACTTGGACCTCCGGTTGATCCAGTCTCGCTGAGAGGGAGGACGCTCTGCCTTAGACCCCGTTAGTACGAGTGATCTCTTTACCTATCTGCTCTGGGACTAAGCAGTTTCGCAGTGGCCTAGATGAAGGTGTATTCTACTTCCGTACTAGCAGTGAAGCCATCTTTTTATATGTTTTTATATATATGATTATATGTTTGTTTATGTATGCCAAGTTCATATCTGCATTGAGAGAATAAAAGGGCCTATAATGAGCCATATTCATTTCTACCATAACATTAGTCTAAGTGTGATTTTGTGCCTATCTGAGTCCAATAACTTGTTTTACCGGGGGCCGGGGAATCGTAAGCATAAGGGTTTTCCTCAGGTGGCCAAGCTAAAGCAAAACAGTGAGAAGCATTGAGAAGATCCATGAAGGAAAGGATACCTATATGCCTTAGGCACCCCGATGGCAAAAGAACACAGCCCAACCCTCCTCATTCAAGTAAACCAGACATCTGCTGAGTTCCTAGTGGACACAGGAGCAACCGTTAATGTCATTAGCTAAAAGGTTTATGATAGCATACCACACGCTCCACGTCTACAACCAGCCAACTTTCATATCTATCCCTACGGATCAAAGACACTGCTACTATGCAAGTGGTAGTTTATGGCGTTGTGCACTTACAAAGGACAAAGAGAGTCCACATGCGTGCACTAAAAGCCGCCACCGAGAGCGCATGTATCTTGAGCTACAAGGCAGCCATCGAATGGGCCTCATCCATGTTTTGTACAGACTAATGGTTCACAAATACCTTGACCCAACAGCAAACATTGAACAACTATTTCCAGCTCTGTTCAAGGGCCTCAGAAAACTAAAAGGACGCCAGATCGAACTACACATCGACCCAAGAGTTCCTCCTCTGGCTCAACACTATCGAGGACTTCCAATAAATATACAGAGACAAGTAGAAGAAGAACTCCTCAAACTCCTCGAAGCAGACATCCTTGAAACTGCAGAAGGGCCCACCCCATGGGTATCCCCCATCATCCCTGTGCCAAAGAGGGACTCAACAAACATACGCATATGCATGTACATGCGCAGCCCGAATGAGGCCATCCTACGAGATCGCCACCAAGCTCCCTGCATCACCGATATGGTGCATCTATTAAACAGCGTCAAATATTCTCCAGATTAGATCTCAACAAGGGATATCATCAGTTAGAATTAAGCAAAAATTCCAGATACATCATCACGTTTGCCACCCATCTAGGACTATACAGGTACAAGCGGTTTAGCTCCTCAGCTGTTGAAATGTTCCAATACAAAATCCACAACGTTATAAAGCACATACCAAATTGCTTAAATTATAGCGATGACATTTTAGTTTTCGGACAAGACCAGTAACAGCACGATAGCACACTTACTCGAGTCTGCATGGCCCTAGAAAAGGCCCAACTCACGTTAAACAAAGACAAATGTGAATTAAGAAAACAAACCCTCCGATTCTTTGGGCATATATTCTCAGCAAATTGCATGACCCCAGATCCTGAAAAAGTTACGGCGCTAAACGATGCAGAACCACCCAAAATCATATCAGACCTATGCTCTTTCCTTGGGCTTGCCAGCTACTGCACTCGCTACATACAAGACTTCGCCTCCGTCAGTGAACCCCTCAGCGCCCTAACAAAACAAAATACAGAATTTACATGGATTAAGGAGTGTCAACAGGCATTCCAAACGATCAAACAACGCATATCAGACGCCAAGAACATGGCCTTCTTCAACTCCAAATGGGAAACAGAGTTAGTCGTAGACGCCAGCCCGGCCTTGGCGCCATCCTGACACAAATAGATGCTAAGGACAGCACCACAAGGCACATTGGCCCTCATTACGACCCTTGCGGAAAGCGACTGACCGGAGCGCCACAGCGTAAATAGCGTTTCCGCCATTGCACGAAGGAGCAAAGTGCGGCCCATTCCGACCCATCGGGCACGAGCACCACGCCACGGCGGAAGTGCAAAGTCCGCGATGGCGGAAATGACCCCAAAACGGCCCACACCGCCGCCGTACGGCGCCCTAGGTGCAATACCGCCACCCCTCTTAGCGGTCACCGCAGTGTGCGCCTACCGGAAAGTACGGTGACCGGAAATATACGGAAACGGAAGTTAAAACATGGGCCCGGAACGGGAAACATCCCGGCGTACACCTATAAAACCACTAAAACCACACAACCACTAAAATCACTACCCTGAAACACACCCCAACCCGTCACCCACCCTAGCGAAACCAAGACAAATGGGAAAAGTAGCGAAGAAAGCGTGCGACCGCAAGCGGCAGGTCCACTTCTCCCGCGAGGAACTCACCGTGCTAACAGAGACCCTCCAGGAGAATGCTGCCGTCGTCTTCTCCACGCAAATGACCAGAACGGCACTTGCAAACAAGAAGACCATATGGGCTCTGGTGGCACAGCGGGTAAGTGCGGTGGGGACCGCACCCCGCACCCCACAGCAATGCCGCAAGCGATGGGACGACCTGCGGATACGCGTCCGCAGCATACTTTCTGCCAACCGCAACATTGCCACAGCCACCGGGGGAGGTCCTGAATCACCCATCAAGTTGACCCCCTGGGAAGAAATCTGTGCCTCCACCATCGGAATGGAGAGCATAGAGGGAGTCGGAGGGATGGAGAAAGGAGTGCAGACATCCGAAGATTCAGGTAGGTGTACCAGATAAAACAATGCCAAATCCACACAGTCCATCCATGTGAAGTACCATGCGTCCACATAGAGCAACAGAAACACATGTCCAGGAGAACGGCCACACACATCGGCCTGATAGCGCACGTTAAAACCCACAATAAATACATAAATAATTAAAAACCCCTAATACACGCACTACACGTGCAGCAGGCACACCCTAACTGCAGGCTGCCAAACAACTGCACCCTCACTCCACACACAAATCAAAGCACCTCCAAGGACCCGACCCAAATCACCCTCAGGTACCACCCCAGAGCATGTGATACAATGCCATTCCAATTCCCACAGACCCATCATTAACCCTCGCCCTCCTTTACTCCACCACAGGGTCCGATCCAAACGACGAGCTACAGGACACCCCTACCAGCACACCTGCAAAGAGGGCCAAGACCAACGGCCAGAGACCCTCCACCTCAGCTGCACGCATCAAGACACGGCAGCAGCACAAATCAGGTGGCAGCACAGAGGAGGGAACATCAACAGGCACCCCAGCAGCCAGCATGCCCACAACACCACCACCACAGGTCCCCCCAATGGATGCCACAGAAGGCACTGTCTCTGGTGGCAGCAGCACCATAGGTGACACCCCATTGATGGCAGCATGCTCCGACACAGAAAACGGGGATGTCGAAGTCAGATCCATCCATGACCTGTCCCAATCCCCCTGTCTGTCCCATCCCGTACAACATGAGGATACCACGCAGGGGCACCCACAAGACAACGACTGGCCATCCCCCACAAGCCCTGTGGCAAGGCAACATGAGGACAACAGCCCCTCTGTGACACCCCCGCAAATGGGCATGGCCCAGCAGAGGCAACAGTCCCTCGACAAGTTAATCGTGCAACAGCAGCAAATGGCCACGCTCCTCAAGGACCATGCCGATGAATGTGGGGGCACTAAGGCAGACATAGAAACATCAACTGAGACACTTAGGGCAGAAATGGAGAGAGGCACAGAGACGCTAAGGGCACAAATGGAGAGTAGCACCGAGAGCCTGAGAGTCCAAATGGAGAGAAGCACCGAGAGCCTGAGGGGGGAACTGCATGCGACGTCCAAAGACGTATGTGCCGAACTTGCCGCAGTGCGCCGTGTGCTCACTGAGCTCTCGCAAACCCTTAGGGACATGCATGGACGTGAGCAGGCAGACACATCATCCGTTGCAAGTTCCGTCCAGGGCAGCCCCCAACGTAGATCTGGAAGGAACCTGCGCTCCACAGGCAGGGGTGCCCCTGATACCCGCAGAGGGGGCTTGCAATAGCGACAGCCCACTGACAATGAGCATCTTTGGACACTGGGGTTCGGGGGGGAGGTAGGAGGGTGGAGGGGGTGTGTTGGGCTCACTTGGGTGGCGGGTCGATAGGGTGTTCAACATGACATCACATATGCCATAAAAAGTGCACGATCAACCAATGAGATGTGTGGACATTGATTTCTGTGTACTAGGCCATCATAGGCGTACAGTCCATATTGTGCATGTCCCAGACACGCACAGTGCCACGAGTCCCGTGTCCATGTATCAGCCACCAGGCGTGAGTGCTAGAAGCATACATCAATGAGATGCTGACGAATGTCACGGGCCTCCGGTGCCTCGCAGACTCCATGAGGTGCTGCCACATCCCCACCCTCATCATGACCATCATCAGGTGCTTGCAGTTCTGCGTCAGGGGGCATGGGCACATTTCTACGTACGCACATGTTGTGGAGCATGACACATGCCATCACCATCTTTGCAACCTTCTCATGGCGGTACAGGAGTGCCCCGCCAGACCTGCTGAGGCAGCGGAAACGAGTCTTCAGTAGGCCGAATGCCTGTTCAATGACTACACGGGTACGTGAGTGGGCATGGTTGTAGTCCTCCTCATGCTGGTCCCGTGGGTTCCGGACTGGTGTGAGGAGCCATCTCTTCAGTGGATATCCAGCATCACCTGTATGTGGACGAGAAACCTATGATGTGGAATGCCATTGCTACGTACGCACACCCCCCCCCTTCCTGCCAGGTCATTGCCAAATCACATTCCCCACATAATCATGCATGTAATGAGACTCACCGAGTAGCCAGGATCTGTTCCCTGCGTGTCGCTCCATGTAGCGTGGTATTGTAGAGTTCCTCAAGACCATAGAATCATGGGTAGATCCAGGGAATCGGGCACAACAATGTGTAATGATCCTGTTGGAGTCACACACCATTTGTACATTCAGGGAATGAAATTGTTTTCTGTTGCGGTACTGGGCCTCCATTGCATGTGGGACGACCAATTCCACATGGGTGCAGTCGATGGCACCAATGCAACCCGGTATGCCGGCAAGTGCATGGAATCCCACTTTTGTGTTGGTAATTTCCTGCTCCGAGCGTGGTAGAGAGATGTAGTCGTCTGCGTGCTGCAGGAGGGCATCGAGCACTTGCAATAGTGTCCGTGAGAACAGTGGCTGAGAAATGCCATGCAACTGTCCGACTGTGTGCTGGTAGGTGCCTGTGGCCAGGAAGTGGAGTACAGACACCACCTTCAGTAGGGGTGGGATGGCGGTTGGGCTATCTATCATGCTGACAAGGTCAGCCTGTGTCATGTCCACAATGGCGGCTATGGTGTCCCGGTCCAGACGGTAGAGGGTGTGGATCTGCTCATCAGTGAGGTTGAACGGATGTGCTCGGAGGCGTGGGATTGCGGGCTGCCTGCGTGGTGGTAGTGGCTGTGCTGGCGGCCCTTGCTGGCCCTGCCTTGCCCTCCTCCTCCTCCTGCGTCTCCTTCGTGCGGCCGGTTGCAGTTGGTGTTCGTCTTCTTCTTGGAGTTGGAGTACTTGCAGTGCTATCAGGTCCCCCAGGGCCAACATTGCGAGTCCTGCCGGTAGCATTTCGGTGTGGTTGTGGGAGGAGACTGGCTGTGCAATTTATGTGTTTTCAGGCTGTATGGCCTCCACCTGTGGTGATTAATTCCACCTGTGCAAGCTGCTCTCCCCTTTGGCCGAGCACGTCCCGCGCACAACGCTGCAAATCTGGGAATGGCATCTTGCTATTGCAATCATGTATTTGTACCCGATGGCCGTGTAACATTGGTTGACATGTTCATTCTGCTGTGGTCCCATTGTTGCACATACTATCTGTGCAGTCGCGAACAGACTTGTGAAGGGTCAGTGGAACGTAGTACTCGAGTAACGGTGGGCCCTCATGCATCACTTTACCGAGTTGCAATGACGGGCGGGGCGTCCCATTTGTGGGTGAAGGCAGTTGCCATTTTCACACACAGCCGCACTCGATGGAATAATTAGTGATTTCAAACGGCCACAGATGCCTTTTCGGCGTGATGTTGCAAATGTGGAATTCCAAGGGCGGCGCTTTCGGTTTCCAGCTAGCGGCGAGGAGATGCCCACAGGTCTGACTGCAAATATAACGTTCTGTTGTTCAATGTCCTTGAGACAGGGCCCATGGCGAGGAAGCAATGATTGATATGAATAGTTTGGGATGCGCAATTGCTACGTGGGCGATGAGGCCGGCCGTTCCCAGATACATGTTACTTCACAACACTGGAATTACGGGCTGGGGCACTGTGGATTTTGCAGGCTGCATAACGCACAGACTCAATGGATGTTTCTAATGTTATGTGAGTAATTATTCAGGCGTTTTGATTCCGGGATGAGGGAATGATGAATGGATGCATGGGCAGGTGATTTGATACAGAGTTTGCCATGTACAGGGCTTCTTGGGATCTATCCGCCTCCCCTACGCTATGTGATGCAGGGCTGCCATGGTGGGACCATCGTCTATCTGGCCTTGTTGAGCCCTCCCTGTCTCGACACGCCCTCAGACACTTGTGTCCATGCACATTAACATTCCCATCTGATGGATTCTGTTTTGACAGACGCATGCACAGGTACACTCGTTTGTGATGGTGTTTGCACCTCGATATAGATGGTTAGGAGTCGCAAGTGGTTTTGGGGTGGTGATGATCCTTTGGAGTGGGCTAGCATGCATATGGCTGTGGATTTCGTGTGATCATTGAAGTGAGTTGTTGGAATGTAGTTCTGATGGCCATTCTGTTCTTTTTCTTTTCTTTTGGTTGACAGGTATCTCCTCCCCTTTTGCCACTGCCATCTGTATGCCACTCCTGCAGATGGGTTTTACTCCCGACACCTGCTGCTTCGTGTTAATCAGTGGAGCAGCATTACGATCTTATGGGACGATCGCCAATGGCCCACATGCCCTTACGCTGTACTGGTGGCTCGGAGCAACATTTCGGCCTTTCGGCTGGACTAGTGCCTCCCCATTGGGACGGCCCTGCGGTTCTGTGCGCTTCCATGTTGCCTTTTCGTACGTGAATGTGGCTCTGTGTACCATGAGGGAACAGGACGACACACAAGTAGTGGCTGGTCATTTCTTGCGGATGCAGCCCACAATGGTGATTGGTGTTTAGGAGTTCATGGCCTGATGGCTGTATGGGCTTGGTGACTTTGATGTGCATTAAATTTCTATTCTGATTTGGCCCGTGTAGCGTTTTTCTTTGCAAGTGATGTGGCATATGCCTATTTGGGGGGCGATGTATTGTGAGGAGATCTGCATTGGGTTCCAGCTTCGGAGTTTAGTTGCGTGGTACTGTACTGGGCGCGTTTGCCTACTAAGCCCGTGAGGTCAGGGATGGGGGCTGCCAATATGACAGTTTGAATGTTGTCATGCTCAGGGGCGGGGGATTGGGTTTTGTGTAACAGATGCCGGTCAGCCAGGTGGACTGGTGGAATGATGTGATTCTCGGAATATGGCTGGTCACAGGTGCCTGTGTTTGCGTGCGTTTCTTGGTGGGGGACTGTGGTCATGTCCATTGGGATGGCTTCTGTATTCGTGCCATCTGTGCCCTGCAGCTCCCATTGGCCCCTCTTGTGTTTCTTTTGTTCGTTGCCATGCATGGGTGACTTGTACATTTCAATGGTTGCATTGTGGCTTCATTGCACCTACGGGGAGTTGTACTTTGTGGGCAGGGAGCGGTGTACAGGCACTCAGTGGGGCCGTTTACGGTTGATTCGCGATGCCGTACTTCTCACCATGGCGGAATGGTACATTACGCCATGCCTGATGGCGTTAGGTACATGTCCGCTAGGGTCGGAATTGGCGTACCGTTGCGCCATGGTGGTGTTTGCGGTTTCGCATGGCGCGCGCGCGCGTGCTTGGTGCAGTTAGCGTTGGCGTTCACTACGGTGTCGCTAATGGCTTCGTACTTTGCGGTGACGGGTCATAGTCGCACCGAGCGCTATTCGATGGCGGTATTGCATTTCCGCCATCGTTTTCCGATTTCCGCAAGGGTCGTAATGAGGGCCATTGTCTCATACACCAGCAGGAGCCTCTCGAAGACGGAACAGGCCTTCTCTCAGGTAGAGAAGGAGGGACTAGCAGTGGTGTGGGCCTGTGAACACTTCCACCTCTTCTTGTACAGTAAACCTTTCACAGTAGTCACCGACCATCAGGCACTACTATTCATTTATGGGAATCCACAGGCTAAGATGCCACCGAGAATTGCCAGATGGGCGTTAAGGTTACAGGACTACAGTTTCAACATAGTGCACATGCCAGTTAAGGAGCACAACCCTGCAGACTTCCTGTCACGTCACCCCTGCAAGGAGCCACAGCCCACTCACTCCATTGCGGATTAATACATCCATTACATTGTACAGTGTAACACACCCAAAGGTCTGGACCCGCATCAAATAGCACAAGAAACGGAAAATGGCCAAGGATTACAAGTCATCCTCTGATGCATGGAAACAGGATGCTAGAAACAGGCAAAACAGGCGGGGGAGAGCACCAGTGAGGAAACAAAACAAGACATCGGGCCTCATTACGAGGCTTGTACTGACGAAATGAAGGGGGCTGGTACGGAACCGGCCCCCTTCATTCCGTCAGGGCTGATTACAGGGTTCCCCTCGCAGGACCTGGATCGGACACCTGGTAAAACCAGCCATGCGTTTCGGGTCCCGCGAGGGGAAGAAGGAGGTAACAACGGGACACTCATAATGTGCCCGTTGTTACCTCCATCGCCATTCCCATTTGAGCCCTATTGGGGCTCAAATGGGAATAGATATGATATGATATGATATGATATGATATGATATGATATGATATGGCATTTGTAACGCGCCTATACACAAGTGTTTCAAAGCGCGAAGAGTCAGGGGGTGGGGACAAGGGGAAGACAGACAACGATCCTACTAGGCCAGGTATCATTCCGACCGCGCAAGTGCAGGGGTAGGGGAAGGGAAAAGTGCAAGGGGAAGCGGAGGGGGAAGTGCAGTACAAGTAAGTAGAATACAAATAAATAAATAAATAAATAGGGCCAGCTGGTGGCAAGTGCAAGGTAAGTGCAGGCAAGTGCTGGGAAGGGGGGGCTGTAGGGATACAGAGACAGTCCCGCAGTGCAGGGGATGCGATGCCAGGGAGGCATAGCAAGTGGAGAGTGGCTGGGCCCAGGACCGAGGTCGGTAAGAGTGGCCCAGTTGCAGATTCAGTGCAATTTCAGTGTAGAATTTAGCAGGGGAGAGGGACAGAGAAGGCAGAGGCAAAGAGGAAGGTTTAGAGGTGCTTCGGAACTGGAGATGGTTCTCCTCAAGTTTCAGGGAGGCAGGAAGGCTGTTCCAGAGGGAGGCCCCTAATAGGGAATGGTTCCTGCAAGGAGGACTTAACAGGTCCTCCTATGTCGGAATGACCCGGTAAGTCCCCATTGCAGGAAACCGGTAAATGAGCCTGGTTTGGTGGCAGCCATGGTACTAATAGCTCCATGGCAACTGCCAAACTCGTAATGAGGGCCATTGCCTGCTTAATGGCCATCAAGGACGAGCTAGCTAAAACAGACGAAGGACTACTACTCAAAGGAATGAAAATAGTGATTCCCCAAACACTATGTGCTAGATCTAGCTCACGAAGGCTACAGAGGCATAGTATCCACAAAAAGGATTCTCAGAAAAAAGATATGGTTTCTCCACCTAAATTCCCAAGTGGAAGACTTCCTCAAGCACTGCCCCACATGTGCGGTTATCAAGCCACACACGCGGCTAGAACCCCTGTGCATGACAGAACTACCAGAAAAAGCGTGGGACGAAATCGCTGTAGACTTCATCGGGCCCCTGGAGGAGGGTCAATACATCCTTGTAGTCGTAGACGAATATTCTCCCTTTCCATAGTAGCAACTTGTACCGTCTACCTCTGAATACCACACCATCCCCGCCCTTGACAGGGTGTTTACCACATATGGCATCCCAAGAATCCTGAAGTCAGACAATGGACCTCCTTTCACAGTACAAGACTTTAACATATTCTCAGAATAAATGGGATTCGCACATCGCCAAATCACACCATTGTGGCCGCAAGCCAATGGCACAGTAGAAAGTTTGATGAGTAACATAAAAAGGAATGTGCAAATCACTCGACTGACTGGGGAACTGGTCGAGAAGATTCTTTACTCATTACACGGAAGGCGGTAAGGGATTACCGGCAGCGGTAAGGGCACCGGTGCCGGTAATCCCTTACCCCCCTACTATGAGGTCCCTTAGCGGGTCCCTTCCTTAATACCTGGTTTTACCAGGCGTTAAGGACGGGACCTGCTAAGGGACTTCATAGCTAATAACGGTACTGCAATTTGCAGTACCGTTATTAGTTCCATCCCCATTGAGCCCTATGGGGGCTCAAATGGGAATAGGGAATGGTTCCCGGAATGGGGATTTACCAGTCCCGCAAAGGTCGGAATGACCTGGTAAGTCCTATTCCGGGAACACGGACCCGGAATGCGGTAAGGGGTAGCCATGGCACTAATAGCGCCATGGCTACCGCCTACCGTGTAATGAGGCCCACTGTCTGAGGTTATGTTCGGCAGAAATATACGAACAAGGCGGCCTCATGCAACTAGTCCAGAAGAAAGATACAGGAGAGATGCCGAAATGCGAGAGTAAGACTCCAGAAGCAAGGAGAACATGAAAAAGTGGGATGACGAAGACAGGAGAGCAAAAGCCAGTGACATGGTACTGGGAGACGCTGTCATTGCGTGCCAACCACAAAGCAGAAAGGCTATGGGCCTCATTACGAGGTCGGCGGTAACTGGTTAACGGCAATGGTAAGGGTACCGTTGCCGTTAACCCCGACCCATGCATTACGGAGTCCCTTAACGGGTCCCGCTATGGGCGCCTGGTTTTACCAGGCGCCCTTTGCGGGAGCCGCTAAGGGACCAGGGAGCTAATAATTAGTTATTAGCTCCATCCCCATTCCCATTGAGCTCTATGGGGTCTCGAATGGGAATGGGGAATGGTTCTCGGAATGGGGACTTACCGGGTCCTCCAAGGTTATTTCGAGAAACCGGACCCAGAATGCGGTAAGGGGGTAGCCAAGGTGCTAATAGCTAATAGAACCATGGCTACCTCTAACCTCGTAATGAGGCCCATGGCTGCATTTGATAAGGAACCCTTAACGTGACCCAGGAAGAACCTAACCACAAAAGAAACAGCATACATCATCTCAACAAGGGAGTGTGGGCACCTGGCAGTTGTGAGGCTGGTAACACAGTGAAGTTTCATACAATCCACTGTTATGGGTGAGCAGGATGATGGAGATGGTGCACCTGCCCCAGTACCACGCAGGCAACAAGGTACGTTGGCGCCCATGCCAGAGTTCGACACATCAGGGCCCCCTTCCAAACTTGGACCTGGATGGCTGCTGTGGGTGAAAAAACGTGAAATGTTCTTGAGAGCCACAGGGGAGACAAGGAAGTGACCACACTGGTGTACTCAGCAGGAACGGAATAACACAGAATATTTGACTCTTTAAACCTTCAGGTGACCACATATGATGCTGTCAAACAGGTCCTCCAAAACCATTTCCTCCCCATGGCGAATGTAGATTTTGACAGATTTGTTATGTGCGCAGAGAAGCAGCTGGGGGAGGAGTCCCTAGACCAGTTCTGTGCAAGACTAAGGCACCTGGCGAGCACCTTCAGGTGGGTGAATGAAGAGGAGATGGTGCGGAATCAGTTAATCCAAGGTTGCATCTCAGGGAAACTGCAGAGACAGGTCCTCCGAGAGCCAGGCCTAGCACTCACACAGATCCTGGACACTGGGCGGGCATATGAACTGGCTGAGAACAGGGGAGCTAATCCTGCCAGTACTGTGGGTATGATCTGCCTCACGTAGGAGAATGCCCGGCGAAAACGAAGGTTTGTGGCAGGTGCAGCACACCCGGACATTATGTAAGAGTGTGTAGAGTGGCTGTTCCGGTGACCACGTCGAGGGGGCCAGCGAGAGTGAGTGGGGGAAATCCCAGAAGACTTAGGAATGTGTCTGCCATCGAACAAGGGGTGCAGGAACTAGACATTGCTGAGGAAGAGGAAGACGAGGAGGACATCTTTTTCATCTCAAACATTGCCACAGGGGCAAAGAGGAGAAGACAACCGACTTGCACGGTGAACATTGGGGACGTACTGACACCTGTTTTGATCGACATGGGTGCGTTGGTCTGTTTCCTGGCAGCAGAGCACTATGAGGCCCTCCCATACCCTCCCGAACTTGAACCTTCCAAGGCCAGAATATATACTATTGAGGGGGATACACCACTGCTAATCCACGGGGTCTTCGTAGCACCCGTCTCCCATGGGCAGAATACAATCAAGGCAAGATTCTTTGTAACCGATGTAAGCCCACACTCTCTATTGAGCTGCGCCACCTCCGAGGCCCTAGACATTGTCCATTTTACCATGTCGGTGTATCAAACCGATATTGACCGCCTTCTGAACCGGTTTGAGAACATATTCCAGGAAGTAGGCAAGCTGAAAGGAGACCCAATTAGACTACACATTGATGGGTGTGTGAGGCCGACAGCCCTAAAGCACAGACGAATACCATTCCATTTAAGGGCACAAGTAGAGAAGGAGCTCCAATCAGTGATTGACATGGATATCATCGAAAGGGTAGAAGGCCCGACACATGGGTGTCCCCGATCATAGTGGCGCCCAAGCCCAAGCAGCCTGGAGCAGTCCGCATCTGCGTGGAAATGATGTTACCAAACGCCGCCATCAAGAGGGAAAGACACCTCACGCCCACGCTGGACGCCATCGTGGGTGAGCTGCAAGGGGCCAAAGTGTTTTCCAAGCTAGATTTAAGATCAAGATATCACCAGCTGGAACTTCACCCAGAGGCATGCTACATCACCACTTTCACCACCCACGAAGGGTTATATCAATTCAAAAGACTGAGCTTTGGAGTCTCGTCAGCGGCAGAGGTGTTCCAAAACGTCATTCGTGGAGCCCTGGTGGGCCTAAAAGGAGTCATCAACATGAACAACAATGTCTTGGTCTTTGCGCCGTCGGATACCAAACATTTGAAAAGGTTGGAACGTGCACTGGACAGACTCAAAGGTCCAGGCCTGACGCTACACAGGAAGAAGTGCGAGTTCTTCAAAGACCGTATTGATTTCTTTGGGTTTGTATTCCACGCTGGAGGCGCCTCTCCGGACCTGGAGAAGGTTCGAGACATTCGCCAGAGTCACCATCCAAGATTAGAAGCTTTCTGGGCATGGTGAACTACTGCGGGAGGTTCATTCGTGATCTGGCGTCGCTATCAGAGCCTCTGCGGGCCTTGACGAAGAACGATGTAGCATGGACATGGACGACCAAAGAACAAAAGGCATTTACGGACATTAAGAACGCGCTGTCTGGCCAAGAGACAATGGCATACTTTAGCCCAGACAGAGAGTCGGAAATCGTTGTGGACACTAGCCCATTGGGACTGGGCGCCGTACTGATGCAAGCAGACACACATGGACATATGCGCCCCATAGCGTACGCAAGCAAGGCTCTCACGGAGACCGAGAGAAGATAGTCTCAAATTGAGATGAAGGCTCTGGCCATATTATGGGGGTGCAAGCACTTCCGATTGTACATTTTGGGCAAGCCCGTGGTGGTCATCACCGATCACAAGACACTCATACCAATCATGGCTGGGGCATCTTCCAAACCACCACCGCAAATCGAGCGGTGGATGCTGTCCTTGATCGAGTACGGAGTAAGATTGCAATATCGACCAGGCACCCACAACCCATCAGACTACTTGTTCAGGCACCCCGGGGCCGGTCGTGATAGAGACAACGTCGAGGTGGTGGATTGCATCAAAATGGTCTGCAACTTGTGGAGGCTGCTTTGCCGGTAGCACTGTCACGTCATGAAATCGCTGTAGCGCCCGACAGTCACGAGATATTCCAAGTCATCAGAGCAGCGATGTGCAACGGTGAGTGGAAAGATGTGCTTACCAACAATGGCAGGCGGGAGTCCGGTGCATAGAAAGACCTGCAAGCGATGTGGAAGGCACGCAATGAACTCTCGGTGACCGAGGATGGACTCCTGCTACGGGGTCAACAGACTGTCATTCCGCGAGTTCTAGTGGCCAGGGTGTTGGAGCTAGCGCACAATGGGCACCAAAGGCAGCCAAAACAAAGGTGCGCCTGAGACCAAAAGTTTGGTTCCCCGACTTAGAGAGGCGTGTAGACGAATTTGTGCGTGCCTGCATTCCTTGCCTGGCTGCCAGTCCGGCTGAAAGGGGCCCACCGATAAGGTCCATGGAGAGAAGCGAACAACCATGGTGGACGGTGCATGCCGATTTTGGATCCATGGGAAGAGGAATGTACTTCCTGGCCATAATAGATCAGTGGTCGAGATATCCGGAAGTTGAACTAGTGGAATCAACGGCGTGTAATCACACAATTTTGGCACTAGAAAAGATCTTTTCCACCCATGGGTTACCGATAGAACTGTGCTTGGACAATGGGCCGCCGTTTCAGGGACAGCAGTTTGCCAAATATCTGGAAGAAAGAGGAATCAGACACAGGAGAGTCACCCCTCTCTGGCCGAGGGCAAACGCAGAAGCCAAAAGGTTCATGCGAACTCTAAATAAAGTCTTCAGGATTTCGATGAATGAGGGAGGAGAGCTACGCCAGAATATCTTTGAGTTCCTCAGAGAATATTGGACAACCCCACACCAGTCCACAGGGGTCGCACCGGCAGAAGCATTGTTCAACCGCTGCCCCAGAGGCCTATTACCAGAGGTCGAAGGCAGAGCTCCAGGGGTAATCGACAACGAACGAGTCAGACAGGAGCGACAGATCAAGAATGAGAAGGAAAGTGAGCGGAGGAACCTCCAGGAAAAGCCAATCGGAGTACGGGACACTGTGCTGATGAGGAATAGACGTCCAGAAGGTAAACTGTCCCTCACATACGAACTGCAACCTCTAGGGGTGACCCATGTAAAAGGGTCCATGGTAACCACTGCCAACGAACGAGGAACTATAACGAGAAATGTGTCCTATTTCAAGAAAATAGACACCAACCAGCCGGAAGGGAATCCGAGGACGAACAAAGAGGTGGACCCAGATGCCACCCAGCCGACAACAGCACCAGAGCAAGAAGGAGGCCCCGTCCCACCAGAAGCACCTGTGCCGTCCCCAGATGGCAGTCAAAGGTACCCGAGCAGAGAAGGGCACCAACGCCCCTCAAGGTTCCAAGACTACTTCATGGACCCTGTGTCCTAACAGGCAGAGAACAGTTTGTGTTAACTCATGTTGGGTTATTGTAATGGTTATTGTTTAATTGTTTTCTTGTTTAAAGAAAAGGAGGAATGTTGCGTAGTACGCAAATGTTGTGAGCATGTGCGAGCCTCGTTTCGGCTCACGCATGCGTATTTTTGAACAAACGAGGTCCAGAGACGGCAGTTGCCGCTGGGACTGCATACCGACAAGACGTGTCCTGCGTATGCTTACCTGGCATGTGTGTGTATGTGTGTGGGGCAGACTGGGGCGTGGCTCAAGGTTAACAATCCCCTTTTAGGGTTGACATCTGATCCATCACGTACCTGTGGTAAGAGGAACTGTATGTTTTTCACTTTCCACCCTCAGAATCTACCTGTTAAACCACCCCAATTTTAGAGGTTATCTGTGGTGGCCTGCCTCCGGTCACCGGGGCGGGCCACTGATGCTGTCAGGATCACCCGACACAGCAGGCACGCTGGAGGCACCCAGCGGACCAAAGGTAGGGGACACCCTACTATGCCCGGATCACCGGGCTGAATCTCCACAGTGTGGGGATCACCCCAATTATCAGTAGTCGCGGCTCCAAGGGCACTTGGGCCGTGCTGCAAAGCAGGCTGCGATCACGTGGCCGACAGTCATACTAAGCACTGACACAGACACAAGTTGCCGCTTCCTGGGGCTCTGCTTCACTGCCCTTTGCGTGCCAGCAGAGCCCCTTTTATTAAAGAAGCGTCATGACACATTCATGACGCTCATGCAGAAAAACCACTAGACCAACACACAACATTATCTACATGCCCTTGATTTACAGACATTATGACAACACGTACTATTGCATTTTAGGAATATCAGAGGCCCGGTCTCGAGTGTACATTAATTTACGGCTTTCTATCCAGGCGCCAGAGATTTGGGCAACCTCCCTTTTGCATATCACCAGGTACAGTAGTGTGCTCATGATTTGATTTCAGATTAAGGCATATTTATGTTTTAATATTCAATTTCTGTTAGTTCCAAAGATTTACATCTAAAACACTTGTGCAATATTGTGTATTTATAGAGTCCGCGCTGAAGGAGATATTGTCCAAAATGCATCGGCAAAGGACTTCTGCACGCCAAAAAATGAAAAATGAGAAAGAAAAAGAAAGATTTTCACCCACAAGACTTTGGGACTATTATATTCTTTGTATTATGCTGATCGAAATATGATTTTATAGTTGTTATAGCATGCAGTAGTATTCACTACACCTTTGGCGTCCGCAGGTCTGGTGACAATTTCACCAGCCATTCTCTGTTTTTGGTTACCTGCTCATCAACAGATCCCTGGAGGAAGCTTTAGTCAACCACTCATGCAGGTACGGAAACACCTGTGTAGAGAGGCAGATGTACACATCATCTATAGAGCCTGCCCCTTCACCTCCATCATACTTGAGGAACAGCAAGAGAACACTGTGCATGACACCTGGTATGATCCCAATACTACATTGAAGGTATGAAAGACGTTATGCACTCAGACAACCATATTGAATGTACCTTCGAAATGATGTGGTAGGCATGAGCTTGAACACACCACTGGATAAAGAAGATTTATATCTAAAGTCAGACTGAAGAGAAGTGACGCCACAAAAGAGAGAAGACATGTGGGCACACTAAAACTGATGGATTGATGTTTAAAAAATAAAGATGTAACTGAAGCAACGAGGTAAACATACATGTGAATATGAAGAAAACCATATACACGTCGAAGATAAGTGACGAGAGATGTAGTAGATGCATATGCGCAGAAATGCAAGATAGATAAGACGGCAAGCTTGCTAACGTAGGAAATATAACGCAAGTAAAGTAGCCATGTTGAGAAAATTTACATCAGCATTGTATAATAGTAAGCAAGAAATCTTGAGGAGAGAGACCAAAGCTGCAGAGCTCACAGGTGCTGGAATACAGATTTGTGCAAGAACAAAGTGTATTTGCTTGGGCCAGCATCAAGGATGCCACAGCAGGAAGCAACTGTAAGGAATGAAAGGAGTCGAAGAGGATAAGCCATGTACGTAAGAAGTTTTTCTCTTAGATTAAGTAAAGGAGTGAACAATTGTGAGTGCCAAGTATTAAACAATCAACGTTGCAGAAAGCACACGCAGGACGGAGCAACCAAGTTTCCAGAGGCCAAGAGGAGTAATAGCACCTAAAATAATTGAATCAAATAGCATCAAATAGAAGGACAGAATGGACACAATCATGGTCTTTTCACACATGGTGTAAAACCAGAAGACCAGGCCTATTCATAAAGCTCCAGAAGATAACAATGTACCTTCACTCAGTTCCGAGGAAGAGAACAGTCAGCAAGGTTGAACTACAAAGAAGAAGCCTTAGCTTAGGCTAACTGATGAAAGATGGTAGGCTAATTAGCTAAGAAATCCAGTTGTCTGACGTTATTCCCTTGCACCTGGGTTTCGTTGCTTAGGTGCCTGCTTACAAGCCGAATGTCCAAGGTTTGCAAGAGAGTGCCAACCAGTCATGCATGAGGGCCTAAGTAATGGTGTACCATACATTGTTGCAGTAGTCTATCTGCTACTGGTACTGCATTATTAACTGTATTTTACGTAGTTCGAGGTTGTTCCAGTCATGCCTACCAGATAAGGGTCATCCAATGATGATACTAACACTTTTATAAACTATAGGTATATATGTATCCCTTAACCAATCCCTCCACCTAGTAGATTTTACTGTTTGCCATGTAGGATGACATCATAGCTGACGTCTAATGAGGTATAAAACTGTCTTGCGCCCACATCATTGGCGCTTGTGACAACAGTGGCGATTGCCCCACCATTGATTGTGCCTCCATGTTCTCACACATCTTGGAGGTAGCGCTCTAGTCTTCTTCCATCATGGCCGCCGCTGGTAGGTTCTTAGCCCAGGTACTCCCAGCGGATGGCGCCTTGCAACCGGTAGGCTAATTTCTCCTATCACGGTTTACACGCTCTCCAGTTTTCCTCTTCGCATTCCACCCTGGAGCGTTCTTGCTTTGCCTTACGCTTTTGGCTACGGCTGCTTTGCTTTGTGTTTTCGCGGTTCTCAGCCCGGCTTCTCCTGTCTCTCTTCTTCCTGGTTCGCGTCTTGCGCATATCAAGTTGTTTCCCCTTTCAAATCCTCTCTTCTGCTTGCCTCTCTTTGGCTCGTTTCACCTGCCGGTTACTCCGGTACCTACCTTGATCCGCTGTAGAGCTTTTAGCCATTCTCTATGGCTCCTCCTCTACTTGGTGGCTCTTCTGTCGCACGGACGTGCCCCCGCTATTCCGGTCCGGAGTCTGCTTCCTGTCTTGCTGCTCTCTGTCTCCCTCCATCCTCCGCTGCATTCCCGTGGAACCTTGTGCACACATCCTTATTGGAGTTCTGAGACTTGACCGGACCCGAGGATTATTCATCCAAACTGCACAGCACTTCAAACAGCTTTTCCAATTCAAAGTGACAGGGTTTTTTCAGCCTTCCAGGCTTTTTCCCCGATTCAAGCCTTTTCCCGGGATAGGAGTCACAGGGCTGCAGCCTACAGGCAGCCACTGTGGCTTCTACTCGAGGCAGGCATATTCCTTGCAAGAACGAAAAGGATTACCTCTCCCTGGGAGACACCTACTACAGGACAGCTCGGAGTCAAGTACCTCAGGTGAGGAGGGAGTTGAAGGTAGTGGGACGTGGGAGGACCAGCAGGAGTTGGACAGTTTGCAACGCCTGGAAACAGTAACGGCTACTGCAGAGCAAGTTCAGGAGCTCTTGGCAGCTGTACAGGGGCTATCTCAGGAACTCCAGTCCCTTAAGACTGAAAACACAATATGCAGGCAGCTGGTAACCGCCCGTGAACAACACCCTGCAGAATTACCCCCAATGGCGTTACATTCAGGGCAATTCGATTGTACCCCCAAAAAAGTTAAAGAATTCCTAGATGCATGCACAGTGTATTTTATGTTCAGACCGCATGCCTTTTCCACTGACCAGGCACGTGGGGGCTTTCTCATAACAAACATGACAGGCAATGCCTTGGCTTTGGCTACACCTCTTGTCACTAATGCCAACCCTATTCTACAGGATTTTGGGGGCTTTCTCAAATAGACGTTCGAACGTCCAGAGATAACCTCCACAGCATGTGAGGACCTCCTGAATGTCCACCAGGGTTCGTCGGAACTCCTGTCGTACATTACCACGTTTAAGACTTTAGCAGCCGAGGCTGGCTGGCCAGCCGGAACAGGCACAATATGCAATCTTTAGACGAGGATTAAAAGAGGAGATAAAGGACGAACTTGCTCTCTCTCCGAGGCCACCCTCGTTCACAGACTTATTATCCTCCGTATTGCAAGTCGAATAGGATTCAGGAATGGAGAACGGAGCAGAGATGACACAGAGAGAGTCTATTCTTCAGCGAGTCTCAACCCTCCACCGCTACTACTCCTTCGTCCTCCCGGGATGAACCGATGCAGATCAGAGCCACAAGGGCTCCACTCACCTCGGAGGAAAGAAGATGCCGCTGTGAGAAGGGACTTTGTGCTTATTGTTATTATTATTATTATTATTATTATTATTATTATTATTATTATTTATTATTATTATTGTGGATCTGATAAACCTAACCTCAAAGACTGCTCGGAAGTACAACCATGTCAATCGGGAAACAGTGAGCCTCGGCCCTAGAAGGGACAGGTTTCCAAGGGTGTTCTACCGGCATCAGTCCCTATGTTTCCCTTTCCATTTGTCCCTCTGGGGTTCAAGAAGATTCACACTTGATGGTAGTGACGGGACAAATTGCCATGGACCAACGCCAGGTGGAGTCTCTGGCGCTATTGAACTGTGGGGCCGCAGGCCACTTTGTCAGCACTGTCTGGGCTGACAAAGTGGGTCATTGGAGACTTGTTCGCAAAGAAGGGCAGAAGTTCGAGGGTGTGGATGGTTCACCACTCTCATCGGGTCCCATTACCCATACCACGGACGAATTGCAAGTTACCATCTTCCAGCATACTGAACAAATCAAGTTTGACATCATCCGAGCTGCACACTTCCCTCTCATTCTAGGAATCACCTGGCTCAGAAAGCACAATCCTCGCATAGACTGGGCTGCCAATCAGTTATGCTTCGATTCCACCTATTGTAAGCAGCACTGTCTTCCTCTCACCAGCTACAGCAAGGTACAGACCATGGCAGCTTCCCTTGAGGGCCCTATTGGGGTACATGCATTACCTCCCAACTGGGCGCGTTATAGCCAAGTATTCACGGAAAGGTTTCCAGTCGAATTGCCCCCCACCGGCCCAAGGATTGCGCCATAGATCTCATACCCAACGATTTGGTCCCTTTTGGACGCATGTTTTCACTCTCACAGGTAGAGAAGCAAGTCCTGCGGAGTTACCTGGATGCCATTTTACACAACAGTCTTATCCAACCTTCAAGGCTCCAGCTGGGGCGTCGTTGTTTTGCATTTCCAAGAGGGACTCAGCCGAACTTAGGCCCTGTATAGATTACAGAGGCCTAAATAAGGTCACTATAAGAGACCGCTATCCGATGCCTTTAATTACAAATATCATTGAGGCTGTTCAGGGGGCCAAGGTATTTACCAAGCTAGATGTAAAGAACGCCTACCACTTGCTCAGGATCAACTCGGGGGATGAGTGGAAGATGGCCTTCCGCACTCCTTTTGGATTGTATGAATATAAGGTGATGCCTTTCGGTCTGGTGAATGCCCCTGCAGTGTTCCAACGATTTATGGACAGAATGTTCTCAGACCTCATGTTCATTTCTGTGATTATTTACATTGATGACATTCTGGTCTATTCCACCGACCCTAATGAGCTTAATAGACAAATACAAGACTTTTTGGACCGTGTACAAGCCAACCATCTGCTTGCCAAACCCGAGAAGAGCGTGCTTGGGGTTTCATCAATCCCCTACTTGGGATTTGTTTTGTATGAACAAGGTATCACAATGGACAAACGGAAGGTGTCTGCTATACTCGACTGGCCAGCCCCATCCTCTGTCAAAGAGGTACAAAGGTTTCTTGGGTTGGCCAATTTCTACCGACGTTTTGTCCCAGGCTTCTCGGAGGTACTACTTCCTATTACATCCCTTCGAAAAAAGGACTCCGGACCATTTCGGTGGACAACAACAGCTGACAATAGCTTTCGGCGCCTCAAAGAACTTTTCTGTTCGGCTCCTACCTTACGGCAACCCAACCAAAGTCGGCCGTTTATAGTGGAATCAGACGCATCTGCCGCCACCATCAGAGCCGCCTTTTTCCATCAAGACGGCGGAACAGAATATCCCATTGCCTATCTTTCTCAGACTCTCAATGCAAGCCAATGCAACGATCCCGTCCTGGAGATGGAACTGTTGGCAATGAAACAAGCCTGCAAAGCATGGTGCTATCTTTTACAAGGAGGCCAACACCCCTTTCTTATCAGGACCGATCATAAAGATTTCTGTGTCCTGAAGTCCATGGAGTGTGTTAATTCCTGACAAGCCCACTGGGCGCATTTCTTCGCCCAATATGATTTCCAAATTACCTACCTGCCAGGCTCCCAAAACACATTGGCAGATGCCCTTTCATGCAAGGGATCCTTACTTAACACCACCCATGATCCTGCGGAGCGGCGGTTTCCCAGGAACAAAATGTTGGCCCATATAAACACCTTTCTACAACAAGTCAAAGAAGCAACGATTCTGGAACGGTCGACTCTCTTCAATAAATCAGGAGTCCCCTACAAAGAGAAGGAAGGGCTCCGGTTCCGGAGCAACAGCCTGTATATAACCACTGGACCCCTTCATAGGAAGATCTTAGGTTGGTGTCATGACAACAAGATGGCAGTTCACAGGGGTCAGTCCAACACGTCTGACCTTATTGGGCGATCCTTCTACTGGCCCAGCCTAAGATGTGACATTGAAGAATATGTAAGATATTGGCCCGTCTGTGCCATGAATAAATACACACCCAGCAAGCCATTGGGGCTGTTGGAACAGGTTTCAGTACCATCTAGCCCATGAGGTCACATTTCCACCGATTTTATAGTGGAACTTCCAGAATCCAATTCTTGTACCTGCATAATGATCATAGTGGACACTCTAACCGCCTCCATGGTCTACCAGATAAGATCACTTTAGACCGTGGAAGTCAATATGTCTCAAAGTTCTGGAAAGCTTTTTGTAACCAATTGGGCATGGAGAGGGGCCTGTCCATGGGCTATCATCCCCAAACTAACGGGCGGACTGAGCGGCTCAATGCTACACTGGAGCAGTATCTTAGATTTTACAGCAATCAACAACAGGACAATTGGGTACATTTACTTTCACCCGCTGAATTCACTTACAACAACTCAAAACATTCTGCCAATGGTCAATCAACTTTTCTATGTAATTACGCTCTCCATCCACCTTCCATATACCCGGTACACACCAAACCCACCAACCTGCATAGCATAGAAGCAACCATGGCTGAAATCACAGACGCGCATAGGTCAGGCAAACTCAGCCTGGAAGCAAGCATGAAAACATACGAGACAGGCTGATAAACATCACAGAGATTGTCCTGATGGGCAAGCGGGCTCACGGGTGGTGGTCAGTCATAATCCCGAATTCAGAATCCCGAAAAAAAAAATCTCGAATATAAAAGGCCGAAAAAAAAAATATCGAATTTTCATATATTTTTTTTTGGCTCTAGTTATATAATTAAAATAAGTAAAAACAAAAAAAAAAGGGGGGGGGGGGTTGGGAGGGGAACCCCCCCATTTCGAACAAAAAACGTCATTAAAAAAAATTCGATATTTTTTTTTTCGGCCTTTTTTATTCGAGATTTTTTTTTCGGGATTTCTAAATTCGGGATTATGACTATAAACCCTGACGGGTATGGCTCTCGACCGAATTTCTACCCCTCTGGGTTCGTCCCTCTAAACTTTCTCCACGTTTCTTGGGACCTTTTCCCATCCTGGCTAAAATCAACCCAGTTGCCTATAAACTGAAGTTACCCTCTAATCTCAGCCGCATTCACCCTGTCTTTCACTCTTCCCTCTTGAAAACATTCATTCCAGATACCACTCGCAAACCTGTCTCTTCATAAAGACCTACAAGGAGGTGTCGAGATCGAATATGAGGTCTCTTGCATTCGTGACTCACAATACCAGTGGGGTCGCCTGGAATACCTGATCTCCTGGAAGGGGTACCCAGGATCGGAGGATTTCTGGGAACCTGCTCTTCCTTTGTATATGCACCATTGTTGCATGCTAAGTTCCACCGGGCTCATCTGGGCAAACCCGGGTTACCTGGGTCTAAGAGGGGGCATATTATCATGCGCCCACATCATTGGCGCTTGTGGCAACGGTGGCGATTGCCCCGCCATTGGTTGCGCCTCCATGTTTTCACACATCTTGGAGGTAGCACTCTAATCTTCTTCCATCATGGGCAGCGCTGGGAGGTACTAAACCCAGGTACTCCCAGCGGATGGCACATAGCAACCATTAGGCTAATTTCTATTATCATGGTTTAGACGCTCTCCAATTTTCCTCTCCGCGTTCCACCCTGGAGCGTTCTCGCTTTGCCTTAGGCTGTCGGCTACTGCCGCTTTGCTTTGTGCTCTCGCGGGTCCTCACCCTGCCCTCTCCTGTCTCTCTTCTTCCTGGTTCACGTCTTGCGCATACTGGGTTGTTTCCCCTTTCAAATCCTCTCATTCTGCTTGCCTATCTTTGGCTCGTTTCACCTGCCGGTTATTATGGTACCAACCTTGATCCAGTGTAGTGCTTTTAGCCATTATCTACGGCTCCTCCTCTACTTGGTGGCTCTTCTGTCGCACGGACGTGCCCCTGCTATTACAGTCAGGAGTCTGCTTCCTGTCTTGCTGCTTTCTGTCTCCCTCCATCTTCCGCTAAATTTCCATGGAACCTTGTGAAAGACATCCTTATTGGAGTTCTGAGACTTGACCGGACCCGAGGATTATTCATCCAAACTGCACAGCACTTCAAACAGCTTTTCCACTTCAAAGTGACAGGGTTTTTTCAGCCTTCTATATTTTTCCCCACTTCAAGCCTTTTCCTGGGATAGGAGTCACAGGGCTGCAGCCTACAGGCGGCCACTATGGCTTCTATTCGAGGCAGGCATATTCCTTGCCAGAAAGAAAAGGATTACCTCTCCCGGAGACAGCTACTACAGGACAGCTCGGAGTTAAGTACCTCAGGTGAGGAGGGAGTTGAAGGTAGTGGGTCGGGGGAGGACCAGCAGGAATTGGACAAAAACCTTTTGTGTAACTGAAATGTGCTGAGAGTGTTTGAGCTACAATCTGTTAGTTTGCCAGGTTTCCCTACTTTATTGAACTGATAATAGTAGTATTCTGCCATATTGTTTGAGTCTGTCTGGTTATTTGGGCCTCAGATCATTTATTTGGTAATCCCATTCGGCACTTGAAATGATCCAGCTGCTATTGCACACCTGCATCCACCTGGCATGAAGGAGTGCCAGCACTGAACCCAACACCTTCGTAAATACCCAGGGAGCAATCTTCAGGCCGTAGGAAGGGCCTAGAACTGGAAATGCCTGCCAAGGAAAATAAATCGCAGATACTTCTGATGCAACCTCCGAATGGGCACGTGAAACTATGAGTCTTGGAGATCCAAGGATGCCAAAAAGCCCAATGTCTCTATTAATAAGATGATCTTCTGAAGACTCTCCATTTTGCAGCGTCTGCACAAACTTGTTCAGCCTCTTTAGGTCCATGAACAGACAGAACTTGCCATTGGCTTTGGGCTCCACAAACAAAACAGAGTAGAACCCCATAGCCCTCTCCTTCCTGGGAGCCTCCTGGATTGCCCTTTCTCCAATAGTTCCAGGCAGTGGTCGAAGTGGGCGGGAGCGGGCAGGAGCGGTGCTCCTCTATTTCTTTTAATTAAGCTTTACCATTCCTATACTTTTATTTTAAAAAGAAATCGTTCCGGAACGGTTTCGTTTTAAAATAAAAGTGTAAGAAGCTGTTCAAACATGCACTTTCAGTGCAGTGCACTGGACCTTCCCTTGAAAAGCAGGTTCATGTGTTTTGGGTTTGTATTGTGCATGGGAGGGGTATGGCGATGGGGTTTGTGGGGAGCGGTGCAGGCCAGTAGGGAACATAGTTCCACTACTTCTTTTCGTACACTTCGACCATTGGTTCCAGGACACTCTGGGTTATGACCAGAGCACCCTCCTCCCTCCTGGGAAGTGGAGTAGCCCAGAGAATCACCAAACAACATCTTGCCCTCAAATGGAATCTTCAAGGCCACTGCCTTCTGATGCCGCTGCCTTCTGATGCCCATCAGAATGCTACTCTAGGAGGTGCAAGTGACAGCGGCCTAAGACCGCAACCCCCATGGTCATTGCTGCAGCTCGAACCCCTTTATACGCTGATCCAGGACCGCATCTGACCTGGCGCTCCTCAAGGAACTCAGAGCAACCCGTCAACAACTAATCAACACAGCCAAGGCCTCCTAATATCAGAACACCATAGCAGAAGCCGACAACGAAAGGAGAGCCCTCTTCAAAGTGGTCAAGCACTGTGTCAACCTGCTACCTGGCCCTGCCATACCACACTCCATCGAAAAACTCCACCGCCATCAACACCTTCATTAATAAGATCAGCAAGATTCGCCAGCACATAGACATCAGCTCTGCATCCACAAACTCACTTGAAGCCCCTTTGTCACACCCTGGACAACATTCAAGACACTGTCTACAGAGGACCTGGTAGAAACCCTTGCTGCCCTCAAAGCCATATCATATACAGACAACATCCTCCCAGCATCCATCCTCAAATCCCTCCCCACAGAATCTCTCCTTCCCTACCTGGAGATCATGAACAGCTCCCGATTTCAAGGCACCTTCCCATCGACCCTAAAAACAGGTCAAATCCTCCTTCTACTAAAGAAACCCACTCTGGATCCTGACACCCCAGGTAACTATCGCCCAATCACCCATCATAACTTCATAGGTAAGGTCATTGCGAAAGCGGTAGCCACGCAACTGCAGCAACACATCAACACCAACAATCTTCTCCAAACCTACCAATCCGGGTTCAGACATGGATGCAGCATGGAGACAGCAACAATACAGGCGGTCAACGCCCTCAACATCCTTGATGATGGCCACCCCTGCCTCTTGGCTCTACTCGACCTCTCGGCCTTTTTTGATGCAATAGACCAGGTGCTCACGCATAGCCTACATCGGCGCATGGCGATCAGCAACCTTGTGCTTCGCTGGTTCTAGTCTTACCTCTCCAACTGCCTGCAATTTGTTCAGATGGACTCCTCTAGATCGCCAATGCTACCTGTCACCTGTGGAGTCCCGCAGGACTCCATTCTCTCCCCAGTGATCTTTAGTCTATACATGGAGCCAGTGGGAGCCCTCCTAGCTACACATCACATCCACCAATATGCCAACGACACAGTGCTATGCCTCAAGATCAGCTCCATCAAGGACATCCACAGGCTGAAAACATGCCTCTCACTGTTCCAGTCTTGGAAGTCCTGTGCATATTTGAAGCTCAACCCCTCCAAGATCTCACCAACAACCCCAAACACACAGACATACATACAGACCTGGCTATCAACCATAAACCCTGAGGGCTTCATACCTGAGCTCACCTCCTGCGCTAAGTCCCTCGGGTTCTACATTGACAAACATAGCCTGCAACAGGGGACACAGTCCGCCCTTTCCTCCACAAGCTGAGTCAACCTCTGAAAACCACCCAAAGCAGTCTCAGCCGTGTATGAGGCGTATGCTGCAGCCCGAAAGGCCAGTGTGAGAACATTTCAGGGCCGATTCCACCTTTTTGTCCACGGAATCCTGAACGGCCACCTTCTCAGCCACCATTAATGAGCAACCCACCAGGTTAGACCAGATAGTATCTACCTGAAACCCCTGCGGAAGCACACCATCGTCCCCATGCAAGGGATAAAGCTTCATGTATTCTGCCACATGCACCAACACAACAGCCAGCACCTCTTTATCCAGATACTTCACTCTAGGATCCTCTGCATCGCCTGGCACCACAGAAGACGAGGACCCCACCCAGTCAGAATAAGAATCCAATGAGAGCACCAAAGCCCCGGACCTCTTCCTCACACCAGCCTCCCTCCTGATGGCCTTTCGGCAAATGCAGACCAGCAGCTTCTCCAACAGCACAGGAGCCCTCTTAAGCTTGGAGGAGGTACCCCAGTCAAAGCTCTGAGAGGAAGGCAGAGAGCATGCTGTGTCACCCTCCACTTCAACATGCTTCAGTGTAAACTGCCTCTTGCAAGGAGCCATGACAGCCAGCTTCAACAGGACAGCACAAGAACTTCAGCTAACCAACAGCAAAATACCCAGAAAGTTAGCAGCAAAATCTAACAACACTGCAGCAGGACCACCTCAAGAGCAGAGCACCAAGCACCAGAACAGAAAGACCAGAAGCCAAAAGAACCCCACAGAGTCCCCTCCTATAGAAGATAGCAAGTATCACACAGATGCACCTAATTTCCAATTTGGACAGCACAAGTTGTGGCAGAACCTCCCTGCACCTGGGTAAGCCACGTGACTAGCCGACCCAGTCAGCCAGCCGCGGGACGTGCACCAGCTCTCCACAATGAAAATGACAAGCCTGCCAGTGTAGTGAAAATAATACAACCCCCAGCACCAAACACTTGAAACACAGCGCTGAGCATTTGAACAAAGTCATAGACATTTTTTCTATATGGAGAACAAAACAGGAACCTCAATGAGGCGCCCGGCACAGCCCGCACTCCTGCAACGCCCAAGAAACACTGCAACCGCCCGTAGAGGCAGCCACGCACACTGGAGCCCCACCCAATCTCTGCACCAAAAAAGAGCTGAGACGGGGACGGGGCCAACCTGGAACACCTCCAAAGGAGGGAGTAGGTAGCCCCTCCCACCAACCCCTGCAAGGAAAGCCGAGGGCCCTGCCCCCAGCACACGTTCGCTGCCACCTGGACTGGGAGTGACTCTCCGTCCCGGGCTAGATGAAGGCAAGGCATTCCTGGCCGGACCACCAGGACAGGAGTATGCTCAACCAGGCCCCTTGCACAGAAAAATAGCATGGGAGTCTAACACCCCAACCCCCATGTACTCCAAAGACCAGCAAGCAGTGCAGGGAACAGGGGAACATACAGGTGCCCATCCAAGCCCAAAAGAGAGAGGAATTGATGGAGAAGCAGGTGGCCCAACCACCCACCGAAGATCCTGACAGGTAGGCAAGAAAAGAAAAAGGAACATGTTGCGGGGGTGGGAGAGTATTATACTCTCTGGAGGGGTAGTGCAGGTATGGGTGTTAGTTAAAAGATGGAATGGATTCCTAATATGGTGGTCAAGAACCTCGCAAGTAAGTACTGAAACGAAGAAGAGGGACGTGGAGGTAATGTCTGGTGTAAGGAAGGCATGGTATCGAGTAGTAGACAGGCTGCTTCCAAGCCTTCTGAAGGTTTCTTTCCTTCGCTTGCTCGTCTTTAACATCTCACAGCTTCCCGAAAGCATGAATATCTTGCCTAGCCTTCTCTCGATCCAGCTTCCACCGTCCGATCCGCATCAGCCTTTGAAGAGTTGTTTCTTCTCGTGGACAGCCTTGCTCAAAGTGTGTCTGTGCGTGGAATCTTTTATTTTCACAGGGAGTGCTAACAAGTTGCAGGTGTAACTTGTTAAAGCTACAGGCCTAACTCTGCCTGCCCTATTAAAGGGACAGGGCCAATGCAAGTCAGGGGAGGTAATCTCTCCAGCCTCATTCCTCATCTTCGTTGGTGCAGTACCTTTGTCAAGACAAAGTGGGGAGGAATTATGGGTGTTGTAGTTTCCCACAAAATACCCGGAATAGGGGTTAGATGGGTTGTGGAAAAAGGGGGATACCATGGGCCTCATTACAAGTATGCCAGTCCCGCAATTTCGGTGCTGGTCGCTCAGTATGGCACCCTTTTCCGAACTGTCATACTCTGAGTCGCGATGCCACTAATACTGTCACCGCAAGTGACCTACTGTATCCGGCAACACATTGAACGGAATCTGTGGCAAAATGCGTCGGCCGTGCCTGAGACACAGGCATGGCGTTCGTATGTGCACATTCCATGCTCCACATACACGGAAACACAGGCATAAACATGCCGGTAGCACCATGATTTCTGCAACGAAATCACCAGCATCGCGGACCAGGCGTCAACCACAGTCAGTTGTGCAGAAACAGGCCACAGGTGTCCCAAATCAGCACAGGTGGCCACCATGAGCACTGAAAAAGCACAAAAGGACCACTCCCACACCCCTTTGAACACTACCAAGCTTGCACTAGCAGCAGAAGTACTGGAGCAGGAGGCCCTGCATGCAGGGATACAACTTGAGGAGGCAGGGAGGCAGAGGATGCGGCGGAGGCGCTGGAGGAGAAGGAGGGCCATCATGGCCATGCAAAACAAGAATGGTCAGCAGGTTGCAGCCCACAGGCAGCCACCTATACCACGCATAAGGGCCACACCCTTCAATCTGAGCCAAACCCAGATCCACACTCTTTATCGGCTAAACAGGGACACCATCACATACATAGTGGACCTGATCCATGATGACCTCGTCAGCCTCATACAGATGCATACTGCCATCCCCACCTTGCTCAAAGTAGTATATGTGCTACACTTCCTTGCCACCGGCACCTACCACTGTGGGTGAACTGCATGGGCTATTGCAACCCTGTTTCTCACGGGTCCTCTTTCAGGTTATTGATGCACTCCTGTGGCACGTGCCAGATCACATAGGCCTATCCAGAACAGCTGACCAGGTCAATGCCACAAGAATCACATTTCATGCCCTTGCAGGCATGCCCAATGTGATTGGTGTATTGGACTGCACACATGCAGAACTGGTGTCCAGGCATGCCGTTGAGGCAGTGTACAGGAATCGAAAACTATACCACTCACTCAATGTGCAGATGGTGTGTGATGCACATCTCCTCATCACCCATTGCTGTGTCAGATTCCGGGGTTCAACCCACGATTCCATGGTGCTGAGGAACTCCACGCTGCCAGTGTACATGGCACATCACAACGGAGAGCATACCTGGCTGTTGGGTGAGTGTAATTACTAAAGCATGTGCACTGTTGAATGGGGGGCACACCTATCTGCAGTGCATGTGTGCAATGCAATGTGCGACACACAAATACCATGCCTTAGTTGAAGGCCTTGACTGGCATGTGTCAAATGGCCAGACAGAGCATGCGGATGCATAACAACCTCAAATGCACTACAGGTACCAGAATGCATTGTACCAAAGTCCCAAATCCCTGCAAACACACACTCAGCACAACCCACACCACCTGCAGCACAGACTAATCATTCTCATGCATCACAACACCCCACCTCCAAACCACTAGCGTCCCGCACTCCAAGTAGCCAGTTCCCATGCCTTTTTCAAGTGCGCTTAAACATGTGCATGTGACCAGAACGTCAGTAAAATAGCCTGACATATCAATGGATGGGTGATATGCCTATCATAGGACTTCAAATCAATTCAATTCAAATCAATTTAAATCGGAATTGAATAAGAACACACGCCAGTCTAATATGTGTGTGTCGTAGTGAAAGTAAGGAATCACCGGTAAATCCCCATTCCATGGAGTCGAATAGGACTCCATGGGGGAATTTGTCAGTATTTTTGGCACCGGCAATACCGGCGCCAAAAATACCTGCTGTTTTATGCCAGTGGGGTCCCTGAGTTACCACCAGCTCTTGGCTGGAGATAAGTCAGGTTACCTGCACTGGTATACGTGTACTCTGCCGGTCCGTTACAGTGCTTGTATACTTAAATACCAGCATTTTCTTACCATACCGGCAGGGTCATAATGAGGCCCACTGTCCTGATACCTTTTCAATTTTATCTTGGAATATTGCTGGTGGCAAAATAAATCATCAGAACCCTTCTAGTCTGTCTTTTATGCAAAATGTTGAGGTTATTTTGTTGGAGGAGACCTGGCTTGTAGAACCTCCTATTTTGGACGGGTAAACGCCCTATGCGCTCCAGCAAAAAAGACAAACATAGGTAGATACTATGGGGAATTGGCAATATTGTTAATAGCCTATATTGAGTATAATGCTGTTCTTTGCAACACGAAATGGACTGCTTACAAATGATAACATTGCCCTCAAGCAGTGGTACATGGCAGTCTTACATTTTTGTAACAATCAGCATAAAGATGTTCTGGACCGATTATTCTCCTTTAAAACATTTATGGAGTTATGTTATATCTAAAGTTAAACCTGAGGCCATCATTTTGCTGGGTGGGGATTTTAACGCAAAACTAGTCAAAGGTCTCTCCGAAAACCTGTTTGACATACAAGAAGATTTAACCATGGGAATGGCACAGCCACAGATGCAAACAGCAGGATGTGTGGGAAGGGCTTGCAATTGTCTTCATAGTTTCTGGAATGGGGATTGCGCACAGCAAATGGGCGTGTTTTGCCGGCTGTCCCAAGTCCAGAAATCACATGGGATCATCCACAATTGATTATTTATGCCTCTCGATTAGACATTGGGATAAGATTCTTGGGCTAGCGGTCCTCGGGCACCCCTGTAGTGATCATTTCCCCATACCTTTGAGGCTTAAGGGCCCATTTGGTATTAGATGAGGGATGGTAAATGAACACCTGGGCCTTACTATTGTTAACCTGGTTTGCAAAAGTAGACTGAAATGGGCCAAAATTGAGGAAAGACAATTGCATTATGGGGTGATAGCTGAGCAGTGCACCTTGATCTTGAACACTTTGGCATGTGGTGTACTTGCTCAGGATGTGGTGTCTAACTTTGTGGAGATTACTAGGGCTTTTATTGTTTGTTTCCAGTGTAACTTCAAGAGGAATACACCTTATAATAAGAGCTAGTTCAATGAAGGCTGCACTGAGGCCAAGTGACTACTCCTCGAAGTGCTTAAATCCCAGAGAGTTCTAAAGGGGATATCATTAAGGGAGAGCCTTTTATCGTATGACCCTGGAAGGGCAAAAAGCGGGGCTTGAAGATGCAGCTTGGGATGGTCATTTAGAGGCAGACTCCTCAAATGATTCAAGGACGTTTTGGGCGTGTGTGGCAGAGGGACCTCCTTATAACAGAATGCTAGGAACTCAGGAAGCCCATGTTAATGCAAAGGACTTGGTTAATCATTTTTCCGCTTCTTATCATGGGTATGGAGGGGCCTCTGAAATTATATGCTTAAGGAGGTGGTTGCCACTATTGGAAAACAGGCTAACAACCGAGCGCCAGGGCCAGATGCCATTTCCGCAGATCTATATAAAGATCTTATTGATGTTTGGGCACCAATATTAATGGTTGCCTTTAATGCTATTTTGAAATCCGGTCAGTTCCCTTCATCATGGAAGCACACAATTATATTCCTCCTTTTCAAAAAAGGGGATTGTTCTAGTCCGATATCATACAGGCCCATTTCTTTGTTGGGCACTTCTTTCAAGATCTTTGGTAGGGTCCTTCTGGGTTGATTAGAGGCCTGGATTACTGATAAGTGTGTTCTCTCCTAGGTACAGCTGGGGTTTAGACCAGGGATGGGGACAGCTGACCAGGCCCTGAACCTATATTTGATTGTTTCACATTCCGTTTTTGTTAAGGGAGAGCCAATCTTCATGGCAATTATGGACCTGAGCATGGCCTTCGATAAAGTGAACAGGGCGAAGCTCTGGGACATGCTCGAGTCCATGAATTGTCCAGGGGAGATAGTAGCCACGCTGAAAGGTATCCATAGGGAGAACCAGGCTTGTGTTTGGTATGGCTCTGGAGGCCAGTGGACCGTATTGTTTTTTTTAGGTGAACTTCTGGGGTCCGCCAGGGCTGTATTTTTCTTCCCAGTCCATTTTACATTGTACATTAATGGTTTACACAAGGCTTGGGTAAACTCCCGGATGGAATATCTTATGGTGGAGGGTTAGGGCACTTCCCATTCTGACTTATGCAGATGATACAGTTCTTATGGCCTGCACACCTAATGCTCTGCAAAATTTGATCCAGGTTAATACAGATATCATGATCGACTTGGACCTTAAGATCAATGCCACAAAGTCAGCTGTGATGGCTTGTGCAAAAGGCAGAACGGTGGTTAAAATGCTTCTGATGCTTCTGATGCTTGGGGCCATAATTCGGAGAGTCGAGGAATTTGATTATCTAGGGATTTGTTTTTCTCTGTAGCCACTGGCCTTGCTTATGTTCATAAACAGAAATCTATAATGAACCAAGCACTTAGTGGCCTGGCCTGTTTCATGGCTATGTGCCAAGGTCAACCCTTGGACATGATCATGAAAGTATATGAGGCCCAGGGTATGGCAGCCACTGTGGGGACCTTCTAGTCCCAAGGAACAGCAGATTTGAGAAAATACGTGTTTTAAAATGTTATTGGGACTTCCCTGTTCAGCCCCAAATTTCGCAGTCCATAACTAACCCTGTGCAGGCTACCTTGAAGATGTGTGGCATCTTGCCCCACGTTTGCATTGGCTTCTTCTTTGGTTTAAAGCCAAGGTGGTTTTGACTCATTTTCTCATCAAAACTTTGTTGGACAGGGTTGATTGGCGTAAGATACCTTTGTTATCTTTTATTAACAAGCAGCTAGTTTTATTACATGCACAAGCACTTTTTTCATACACACTGCTACTGGATGCACAAAAACGAGAGTACAAGACTCTGCTCCGTAATAGTGCAAGAGATCAGTGTGAGGTATGTGAATTCCAAGTCACTACCAATAGATCTCTTGCAGCTATCAGTCAACATATTTCTTTATTATGTGCATATGGTTGAAACAACCTTTCACAAATAAAAACACACTTAATAACCTTTGAAAACTTAATTAAAAAATCAAATCAGCGTTGTAAAATCCACAATAAATCACAGTTTAAAACACATTTTAACAATCAATTAATTAAATAACAATTTCATTTTAAACAAGTTCATAATAGCGACTCAAGAATCCTGTTAGTACATTTCCCTTGACCTTAACTAAATAAGACCCAGGATCAGCCTAACTTTGCCAGCAACCAAATGTGAAATACCGCAGCCATAACAACCATGGACACAGCTGCAAAAATTCTGCTCCAACTCTGATCAGATTGATAATCAGTAAAGTTGGTGTAAGCCCTTTCATGCACATGGGCCAAAGCCGTACATTGTGAGTATGTGGCATGAGGTTCCTAAGTGAGAATTACACAACCTACATATACGTTAATCTCTAGGGATGCCCCTCCAGGCCCCATCTCCAGCCTTAGGTAGAGAGTAAAACGTATCAATGCTAGGTAACTGAAAATACACATCTACTTCTGGGGAGATTCCACAAAATCGCCATGCTGAGAATAACTAACATTTCTTTCTGTCCCCCAGCCAAGTGTGCTATAGTTTGTATTCTATCACATTGTCTAGTTTTCTTCACATGCCCAGACACATACAAATCCAACTCTGACTCAGGAAGAACACTCATGCCCATCTCAGTAAAGTGTTGAGAAACCACAGATGCCATTTCTCTAAATCTTACACTGCGCGTGACTCTCCTCGCATGTTCCATCGCTTGCCCAATCAAAGAGGTACTCTGAGATGTTCCGAAGGTGATGCTGGCCCAGAATCGGCAAACAGACACCTTCCAAAGAGAAGTTAAAGATTGGAGACCCAGCTCCAGTCTGATTGCCTGGACCAGTACCGTCCCTGGCAGGCCCAACAAGTACCGCAGGATTCTTGCTTCCAACTTTGTTAGCCAAGTCACTGCACTTTCTGGGAATATTTCCAGGGCGTATAAAATAACCAGAATTACTGACAATTTATAAGGCTGCATCTTGGCCTCAATCGACCCCCCTCGTGTGTGTCAATGACACGCTGGATAGTAAGCCATTTATTCCATGCTTTCAACAACACCTTTTCTGACAGGTAACTTTAAGACAAACTATTCCTGATATAAACACCCAAGAATTTATATTCATTTACCTGCTCTATATGAAGGCCTCCTGGCGTCCAACAAAAGGAATGCTGTCCATGTGCTTTTTTCCCAATGATCATTATTTTAGTTTGTTGGCCTTTTATCAGCCAGTTCACCCTAGCATACTGGTCCAATGAACGTTGCAGGCCAATTGATGTGCGATCCAGGATCACAGTATCATCTGTGTACACTAGGGAATGAATGGACACATTGCCAAAACGCAAGGGACATTTCTTTACTAGTTTCAATGTTGGGGCAAAGTCTGAGAAATATAAATTATAAAGATTATGCTTGAAAGGATTCTATTGTTGCGCCAGATATTCATAACACAAATGCAGTGGAATCATTCCAATTTTATTTAATGCTTTTCTGGTCCAATATGACAAGATTGATTTGAATTCCCTTAGTGGTTAACACATGTTTCGGCCAATAGGCCTTTCTCAAAACCGAGCTTGATTAAGATTAATCCATACTTCTAAATAAAAATTACATGTTCAACATTGGAGGTGAAAAAATAATAAATAAAAATAAAAGTATCGACAATTAAGAAATAAAAAAGACAGAAAATTAGGTTTGGTGGTAGGCAGAATTGGTGGGAGAAAAGAGACAGTAGAATTAATTACTGATTAGTTCCACTTGATCCTTCTTTAGATCATTACAGATTACAATTCTATCTTATGGTACCATTTCTACTCTCAAAGTTTGCTAGATTAAATATCATATTCATATTCATCAGAGCATTCTCCAACTTTATATTATAAAGAAAAGGGAAAGCCAATATATCATAAATTAATACTGTTTGTCGGGCTTTTCAACTACTGTGCATTATTAAGTCAGTTGCTGGCATACAAACAGGATTTGGTTCAGATAGTACTTACATTAGTTGTATTAGGATCTGATATGTATCCTTGGGATGCTTAGTTTGTCACGCTTTAATGGCCAGATGCGCTTAAATAACTGGGTTCGAGCCCTACAAAAAAATGTATTTGTACGCTTACACATTATATCAGGTAGCATTCACAAAGGCTTATGTTTTGAATTATTAATATGAGTAATCATTTCTAAGTTTTACGCTTACTAAATTTAGTTTTATGATGGCGCATAACATTACCCGACAGCTCTGCCTCTATGCTTGTGAGTATAATGGGTATAGTGTGTAGATACAAGGGTTTACCTTTAAGTATAGGGAGCCTACCAGCGGCTACCAGCGTCTGCTTCACACAGCACGGTCGCCATTTTGAATTCATTTTATATACTGCGGTCGCGGTATCAGTTACGTGAGCCATGTTGACATCCACACAGCTCACTTTCTGTTTCTCGCCTAACTTGGTGAAATCTGCTTACAATATTGTGCGGCCCCAAGGGATACAGGCCATTATAGATTTTTGACCTAACAGATGATTTCAGACACGCTTACCGAAATTTGAGCATAGCTTTGTAATAGTTATGCTTATAATTGTAAGTTTTGAGTAATGTGATGTTAAGTCATGTGTGCTCATCACGTGACTTGGTGAAGGCCACTTGTAAGCGTACTGCTAGGTAAATATATACATTTAATGGAGTTAGGCCTCCATTTTCACGGGCCATAATGAATATTAAGACTTGGCAATTTATTTCACAAACTGTTTCTAGCAATAAAACAGGGCTTTAAAATCCTAATACTTTTCTCTATAGCTTTTCACTATTATGGTGTTCAGTCAATGTGCATTACTGGTAGCCTGTCCCCTGGGGGTAGTACATTCACTTTTTGTATATGTCTGTGTTTTCCATGTGTACATAAAATACATTGGGCCTCATTACACGGAAGGCGGAAACCATGGCGCTATTAGTGCCATGGGTGCCGCCGGTATTTTACCAAGTGCGCCATGGTGAATGGCGGAATTACCGCCCCATTCCAAGGTGTGTGGGGGCGGTAATTCCCCATTCACCATGGCACTTCCCCATTCCCATTTTTGCCCCCATAGGGCTCAATGGGAATGGGGAAGGCGGTAATTACAGTACCGTAATTACCTCCAAGGTCCCTTTGCGGGTCCTGTCTTTAACGGCTGGTAAAACCAGCTGTTAAGGTAGGCACCCGCAAAGGGACCTCGTAGTAAGGCGTTAAGGGATTACCGGTACCGGTAGCCTTACCGGTACCGGTAATCCCTTACCACCATCCGTGTAATGAGGCCCATAGACTTATTCAGGTCCTGCTTCCTAGACATCACCAAAGTTAACATTTAGAGAAATGTTCCCATTCCATGGTGCAAATTAAGGGCAAACTTGGTTGCCAACATTTTATAACGCACACACCCCTGTTTTAAGCCTTTATTGGTAGGTATGGTGTCCGTTAAGTTTCCCTTTTGGGATAAGTGAACCCTGACATAGGTATCACTATACAAAAGCTTAAGGAAGTAGAGAATGGAAGGGTCGATATCCCACTAGTACAACTTTTCCCACAGCCTTCTTCAGTTAACACTATCGAACGCAGAGCTATAGTTCACAAATCAAATATTTAACGTAGACTCCGGGGAAAGAAGTGTGTCAGAGACCAAAGTCTGCAATGTCCAAATCGAATGCGAAGTACCACACTGCTTTCTAAATCCTGTCTGAGTCAAATTCAATAATTCCTTATCTTCCACCCACTTTGTTAAGAGCTCCAAAAGCAGAGAACATCTTTTGGCAACTGTGCAACATTGCCAAGAGTCTCTAATTTCCCGGCAGCTGCTGGGGTCCCTTTTTGTGGACAGGAAAAAGAATAGACGGCTGCCAAGTCTGTGGAAGTCTGCCGGTCTCACAAATGTGTACAATAAGATGTTTCAGAGTGTGAGCCCAAAGGCAAGGATCACTTTTAATTGTCATGTTAGATAGTCCATATTGACCCACAGCTCTAGAAGATTTTACCTGCATTTAGATCTTAACCAAATTAGCCTTATGAATGTGCTGCCATACCAGGGAGCCCACTATTGTTTCGTGTAGGCTGATTAGAGGCAAGGCATCTTTATCCCAAAATAGTGAGCTGACATGACTGGCCCAGCCTATTTCAGAGACACCTGAAATCATGATTGCTGCCAACCCAGAGCTGAGCGTTCGTATCAGGTGCCAGAACTTCCCAGAGTCACTGGTCCTAATAAGCTGATTCACAAATATCCAACCTGCACTTGCTTCCCTAGAACGATAACTGTGAAGCCAAGATTTATACTGAGATTTCAGGTTGGCACAGTTGGCCCTCTTGGCAGGATCATTCATGTGATAGTTTCTCTTAATCCTTCGTAATGCCACATTCAATTCCATTTGTTCTTAGTGATACCAACATCAAACAGGTGCCCCCTCTCATTCACGTGACCATTTATGTGTGTGAAGGTATGAGCAGGTGGCCCGTAAAGCTTTACAATAATTTCTAGATCCCATTCACATTCACTCAATATGTCCCTACCCAAATTTTCCAAAGTGACAAGGGCATTATTAAAATATATTGGGCCTCATTAGGACCCAGGCGGATTTCGCGGTGCTAAATGCACCGCGAAGCATGGCGGAAAGCCGCCGATAGCGCCATGGGGGTTGGCGGATTTACCGCCCCATTCCGACCTTGGCGGGGCGGTAAATCCCCAATCCCCATTCTGCCCTTCCTCATTCCCATTTTTGCCCCATAGGGTATAATGGGAGTGGGGAAGGAGTTAATTACGCCACCGTAAAATACGGTGGCGTAATTAACAACGAGGTCCCGTAGCGCCATGGTTTTCTCCGCCTGGTAAAACCAGGCGGAAAAGGCCGCCATGGCGCTACGGGAACTCGTAGTATGGCGGAGAGGTACGCCATGCACTACGCTGGCGTAAAACCCTCTCCGCCAGGGTCCTAATGAGGCCCATTGTATTTGCCGCTGTCCATCTCAACCGATTACCCGGAGAGTTTACAATCGGGTTGAAGGTTAACTTATCCTTGGCCAGAAAGGTAATACTCTGGCAATCTAATTCAAGAATAGCAAAGTCACTCACGTTAATCGGGAATATAGACAGTTCCGGCATGAATTTCTGGATAATAGGATTCACAAAAATAAAATCACTATAGGTGTTAATCGTCTCATTTGACCAAGTAAACGTCATATCCTCTTTGTATAGGAGGTCCTAGACCCACAACACTTCTAACTAAATGCAGATAATATGTCAGGCTCATCAATGGTTTTAGAATTGAAAAAATCTGAATTATAGTGCTTTTGAAGACAAAAAACACATTTTAGAGTGACTTATATTTTTTAGGGTCAGACTGCCTCACTCAGTTGAGGATATCTCAGGTATTATACACTCATCATGAATATCTAAAAATATAGTCCAGAAGTTAGATAGAAAATGATTTATGCACAAAGGTAAAGCACCATTGGTAGCTGCACAGAACATTCAGGCTGAAAGGACTCAATTATTTTCTAAGATGGATGCCGATAAAACAAGATGACGGCAAAACCCTTATTCATGCAGTATGAGTAATTCTTTGGCAGTAATTCAGTAGCAGTTGATTGTCAGTTCATTATAGATAACCATGTCTGGCGTGTATATTTATAATTTCATGGCAGGAAAAACATGGTATAGCCTGCCAAAATGACCCAGAGGAACTGATAAGGCTGCTCCTTTCTAGACATCAAAGGATTTATAGTTTTCGGCTGAGACTCACACAAGCTATCAGATTGAGTGCCAAACCACTCTTGTATGCCAAATTATGTCATGTGGGCTTGGTGAGTGGCAGTTATGCCAGCCAATCACGGCCAAGTATGGGTTTTCTTCTAGTTGCAGGGACCAATCAATGTGTATTGTGCAATTGTAAGAAATGTTACATCAGTCTTAAAAGAGTATAAAAGCAGCTGATGTTGGGAGCTCATTGCTGTCATTTCTGATGCCCTTGAAACTGTAATAAAAGGGTGATTTTATGAACCAGCCCCGGTATCCGTTTCCCTACTTCCTCAGTCTCCAATACCTGAGTCCACAGATGTCAAATGCCCAGGGAGGGCATTGGGCCTTCCAGTTCACCTTTCTTTGGCAACAACAGTAACAACTCAAATTCAGCCAAAACCTTACATCATCTTTCACCTCCAAGTGCCCCCAAAGCCCTAGGCTTAGGAATACAAGAAGGGTCACGACAGTCAGCATTAAAATCGCCTGTTACAATTATTCTGCCCTTCGGGTGTTGGAGGTGCCAAGGTCTAATAATATTGCACTATGTACCAGTTAACCAAGGAGTTGAGGAAGAGCCCGGAGGATCGTAAAGGATAAAAACCAGTATTGGGCCTCTGCCCAATGCTGGATTGACCAGTTCAACACACAAGACGTTTTTGTTCTTTTTAATACCCAACATTTTCTTCACGTTTAATGTGTTCCTTGCCTCGATACAAAGGCTCCCCTTAGGGCGACCTACTTTAGGTAGCGGGGAGAGGGAAAAGAATGGAGTATAGCCATCAAGCGAAAAAGGGGCAGTCAACCAGGTTTCTTGAAGTAGAAATACATGTGCCTTCTTTAGTCTTTCCAATGTCTTGTCATTTTGGAGAAAAGACCGGTGCCCCCGGGTGTTCCAAGAAATGATCTGAAGAGAGCTTTCAAGATTTGAATGTTTATGTCATTGTGGCGTTCTATAAGCCTTCAGCCAAGACCTGGGAACTCTCTGCCCTACCGACCAGTGGACCATCTCCCAACTTTTAATAGTCCTATGAGGACCTGACAATGATCTTGTACCTACATTTACCTCCTTCTTCACATTGCCCACAGGATGAAAAACAGAAAACTCAAAGCCCAAGGCGGAGAATGAAGGGTCATGTTTACAAATACACTCCACCACCAAGGGCGAAACAAATGGGCGAAACAAATGCAGCTACCCCTAGGTAGTTCCAAAGCCTGAATATCCTTGGAAGTGATGTTAGACAAATCCAGAATAAAATTAAGCAAATCTAGCAACCAAGTTCGGTTGAGAAAGGGGCTGGAGGCAGAACGGTTCTTCTCCACAATCTTAATATATTTGGTATCCGCATACTGTGAAAAGTCTAAAGCTCTATAGCTGTTCCCTTTTTGGATTTTGAATGAAGTTTACATGAGTTAGCCAATGATCATGGGACAGTGATGGTAACAAACCACCGTCCTTCTCCCCCATTTGGACCAATGGGGTCATTGGATAGACTTGAGTGGCGTTATGATCATTACTCCAATTAGGCTGTGTCATGTCACCTATTAGGCTAATCTCCTCATCTTCACTTCTAGTACTGACGTTTAACCGCAGGCTCATCTGATTGGGCTTCTGCAGTCTCGTCTTTACCCTATAGTTCTTATTACGCTTTAGGGGAGGATGAATTTTAGACACTGGCCTTGATGCCATAGCTGGAATTTTGGCCCCATCAAGGTCGGTGTATGGTACATCAGGGGGATTTCGAGACTCCAGCCATTTATCAAGCGGACCATGGAGAATAACATGCCTGGTAGTACCATCTTCCAACTTGCTAGTAAGGGTCCAGCAGGGCCTTGGGAGGGAAGGGCCCAAAGGTGATTCACCATTAATTATAGTTTTCCTTGTTGGAGGTTTCCTACCTTTCTTGCCATGAGAGAGATGCCTGACTGTGCTAGAGCACTCTTGCTCTTTCCCCATGGTTTCAGATTGTAGAGATAGGGGACTATTGAGCATCGACTCTTCAACGTAAAGCACTTCTATAGCATGTGCCTCCCTAAATGCCACAACATTAACTTCTTCAAGGCATCCTCTACTGACACTTTAGCCATGGGGGAGGATTCATGAACAGCCAACTCCATTGTAGGTGCAGCCTGAACCATAACAGAACCTTCAGGATGGTACAGCTATTGTATGTCTTGAGATGTTTTCGGGATCAGGGCTTCAGGATGATAAGACTGTTGTGGGTTTTGAGTTTTTAAGGAGTAGGGCTTCACACTCCGCCATATCTTCCCTAGGTATATTGGCCAAGACAACGTCCACAACCTTAACAAAAATACTTTTGAAGTCTGATTGTTCAGAGGCCAGATTTGTACACAAAAGTAATAAAGCCTCCATGTGAAGGACCGGAGGGAGGTGTCTGTACTCCTGCTCTCTATATGGTAGACGCCAGGCACAGAGGACCCCAGCCTCTCCTCTATTGTTGGTAGCAATGGACAAGCAATCAAGGCCTAGCTTCTCAGGAGGTGATGCAGGCTGGTTCTTAAGCACAGTGTAGTCCCCAAGCACCCACAAAGGAATGTCCACACAATGTATTAGTGAAAACACAGTCTTTATATAATGAAGGTTCAAGGTTATATACACAATCACAATAACTCACGTTGTGTCTACAAATGGAAAATATATACAGTTCTAAGTGGTACCACAATTATTATCAGATTTCATTAAAGTGCATCAACTGTACTCTGGTCAAATGTCACACAAATCAATTAATAAAGGTAACCAACAATAGACATAGGAGGAAAGCAGTTGGTTAGAACAATTGGCAGAATACTGGCTCCTACCACTAGATACAGTTCTGTGTGGAGATGCCCCTACCACTAGATTCAGTTCTGTGTGGAGATCCCCCCACCTGGGTAACCTGTACAATAAAGATATACTGCAAGCCCAGCCCATATATTGTTCAATAAGTCTTATTTCCTTCTAAAATGTTTCTACCACCCCAATATACCTGGAATAGCAGAGTTCGACGTGGCTCCTTTTAAAGCAGGAGCCACGGATCATCTAGATCCTTCCAAGAAAGGGGTGAACAATGGCGGTGAGGCAGCAGCTTCAGTCCTGGCAGTGCTCGTCGACGAGTCGAAGACGTCCTGCAAGGAAGAGGCATGCGGGGCACCTCAATGTCGATTGTTCAGGACCGCAAAGAGGTTCTGAAGAACTGTGGCCCAGCAAGGGCATCAAGTCGTCCGGTGCCTCCACGGTCTTTGGGTGGCGGGAAACCCACTGGCGGATGCTCCTCAGCGTTTCGACGGTCTGTCCTCTGGCGGGATAAGGCGGTCGGTGGTGCGGACGAGCGCATCTGGGAATCAAATGTCTTAATCAGGGGAGCGTTGCGGCTCCAGTCGTCGACGGAATGGCATCGAACAGTCCTCGCTTCTGGACAACTAACTTCGACGGGCCTCCAGCGGTTATAGCAAACCTGCGAAGCCTGGTCGACGATGCTTCTCTTGGTTTCTCCTCGGCAGTCCCGCTGTCCGGCTGACATTCTTTCGTAGGCTGACTTCCAGGGCGCTTTGGCAAAGGTTAGCAGTGCACGATGGTCCCTCGTAACTCGGAAGAGGGCGCCTAACCAGGTCCTCTTTGGATCAGGTCTCGAAGACACAGCAGCTCTCAGATCGATGAGGTAGAGCAGCAGCAATTCTTCTCTTCCAGCAGGGCTTCAAGGTTAAGCATCAGTTTCAACTGCAGTTTCACTTTATTACAGAATGTGGATTCGGACAAGTACCACGCCATTCAACACTACCCACTGCATGCATACCAGTTTCGGGCAGGGCTGTCTCAGTCATTGTGTCAAACACCAGATACTAGACATTCACAACACAGAATGCGTATCCGTCACACACCCCATTCACCCAGGTCCCACCCACAGGCATACCCACAACAAACGGTTGTTGGGAAGGATCCAGCCAGTCTGGTCGGCACTTCCCCACACTACCATATATGGAACTTCCCCCAAACTGCCAGTCAGGGGGATGGGACAGAGTCAGGGCTTCCCGGGACTTCAGGAAAACCAAGGTAACAGGCGATGGAAGGCCAGAGGCCACGGGGGCCATCTTGTTTCCATCAGGAATCTACTTATTCCAATGACAGGGCCTGGGCATCCCAAAATGGAGAATACTCAGAGCACCTGTCAAATCCAGCATTGAGCTGCCACCAGCCCATACCCTGCTCTGTGGGCCACACACAGGTGCCCAAAAACATACACTAGGGGTACAGGGTTGTACCCCCACCCATGCGTGCCATAGGGGTATCCTATGGGTCTGTACACCAAACTAAAAGAGAGAGCTGCACTGCCAGGAGTCCCACGTGAACTCCTGTACGGAAAACACAACAGAACACATGATAAAAAGCAGTAAAGGACAAGGCCACGGAGGCCCTGTCCCTCCGATGCATTTCCAGCATCACACTCCAGCTTGGATTCAATCGAGTTCATCTTTGCCCACATTCTATCCGCTGATTTTGGTGGATTGACAATAAAAGGCTCACTACAGCCTACTACTTCCACCTCAGAATTGCTTTCACTTGACGAAGTATCGGAGGAGGAAAAACATTTGGCAAGGTCCAGAGATGCGTACAGATTTGTGTCTACGATTTGTTCAACAACAGAGATCATGGGTCCAATAAGAGCAGTTTCAAATTTAAGCAATGGTTCAAGAGTGAGCCATTATTATCAATCTCAAACGAATTGCTTAAGGAGATAGCATTTGCCGGGGAACTCATGACCACGCAGTCAGTGTCAACCTCTCAGGAGTTACAGAGTGACAATGTTCAGTACCTGGAACGCAACAGCCAGTCTCATCTACTATGTTCTGTGTGCCCAGAAAACCTAGAATAGATGGCTGAGAACTGTTTGACACAGGCTTGTGGTCATATTTGCCCTTCTTTTGGCTGGAAACACTTTCTTGGGACGTGCAGTAAGTGCTGGGCTCCTGCCCCATTTCCCCATCAATTCTGTTGCACTATAGAGACTGTAGCAGGTCTGCCTAAAAGCTTTCATAAAATGTAAAAAAGGATTAGGATGAGCGGATTTAAGGTCACGATGTTAATCACTGGCAGGGATCAATGACATCGGTGCAAAGTGTTCCTCTGTTTAATACCAGAAGAGTGGGACATGTTGATTTTCAGATTTCAACAACTTTCAGATGTTCCACGTACCATATATCACGATAGGAGCATGATAGGAACAAGTTGGAACACTCACACACACTCTGCATCGCTCCGCTTGGGTGCAGAGTGTTAGTCAAGTTGGCTCTGCCTTCAAACAATAGCCACAGAAGAGCTACACAGCGGGCACCCAAAAAGTCCTCGTAGGTCACGTTGGAACACTTGCACACTCTCTGCTGTAAAATTATATTTTACAGCTCTACTTGGTCCGGAGCCACAAAAACTCAGCTAGGTGGTTGATTACCAGAGTCAGGTTTAATTGCCTGATGCTCAATGTTAATTGGGTAAATTGGCATACTGAACCGTATATTACAGGATGTTCCCTTTGTGAGAATCTGGTTGAGGGTACTATGCATTTGGTGTTTTTTGCGCTGCATATCATAGAGGTAGCCAAGACATCATCCTTCCTGTCCTCAGGCGACAACTTCACTGAATGCCAGCCAGCTCAATTTATTCTCCTATTAGCTGAGTACCCATATGGTACCTGGGCTCTTTTAAGCTTTTTAAGGAAGGCTATGTTCATTAGGACTGTGGCCATCAGTGGCTTGCTTTGAATTGACTGCATTCCTGTATTAGTAATTATGTTCTCGTCTGTTTTACTATATGTATAGCATATTTTGAAAATGTGTATTGTGTGTGAGAAACCTGAGGCATTTCTCCCAGGCTATTCCCAGGGATCCTTTGTTCAGGTGGCCAGGGGAGGGCCTTCGCTCTTGGATCTCAGCCCTGGGGGCGGACGAGCGAGGGAGGCTCACCAGAGCAGAGGGTACTTGGGGATTATGGGAGACACACCCTTGGGCGAGACATGATATTCCTCCCGTTCTGATACACCGCTATCTGACATTCCCTCAGTTGCCATGGGATATTGTCAGCAGAGTCCCATCATAACTCAGTACCTTTCTGTAAGAAAAAGGAGAAAACGACCCGGGAAATTAAAACCCAATAGAAATCTATTTACCCATCGCAATGCATTTACCCCCTTCATTTTGACAAAAACCTACATGGTTTTTCCATGATCTCCAGAAAAACCTACAACTTCCACAATCCCTACTTCCATTCTAGAAGTCCAACTATGGGGACGAAGAAGAGGCAGATTGGAGTCATGAGTAATACCCATAGGAATCAATGGGCAATGGATTCCTATGGGCAGTCTACATGTTGTCCTGATAATGAGGTCAGGCAGAGCCAGGCAGGGAGGGACAACTACTCACACCTGACTCCAATCAACTCCTTCAAAGAGTATAAAAGGTCAGCCACAAAGGCACACTCTGAGCGAGCTAGAGATGCTGAAGGAACTGTGAAGCCCAGAAGGAGAAGTCAGCAGCTGAGAGAACCTTGGGAAGTCAGAAGGGGGATGGACTGCCAGGACACCGAAGCCTGTGAGTACAAAGGGGGCAGCAGTGTAGCAGGGGAGCCGTGCCCCAGGGAACCAAAACTTCAGCTACACTTTTCTGGTAGTGTTTAAATCAGTGCTTGCTCCCTGGGTGAGTTCCAGAAACTCAGGTAGTTGAGGGGCAGGTGCTGGCACCCTGACCTCAAGTCAATCCCCATTGAAGGCCTGCTAACACCTCATCCCTGAGGGTAAAAGATGGAGACCCTGTGACTCGAGGAAGCTAAGGTGGGATAACCTGTTGTGTGAAGAACTTTGTGTAAATCCCAAAAGTGCCTGTAACTCGCGAAATGGGAGCAAAACCTTAAATGTGCATTCTGGGACTTGTAGTCTAAAAGAGCAAAGCTGTGAGACAGAGTGCTCCGGCACCCTGTGTGTGCCTAATCAAAGGTCTCTGTAACTTATCCAGCTGAGAAGTGGCAGAAGTGAAAGTTAAAAAGTTGTAAAGAATTGTAAATCGAAGTGGTCCTGCGATGGGTCAAGCAAAATCCCACGCTTTTAGCGGCATGGCTACCCCCATACCAGGTACCGGGTTCCTGGAATGCGGAAATACCGGAACATTCCGACCTTGGAGGGCCTGGTATTTCCCCATTCAAGGAACCCAGATCCGGTACATCTCAATTCCCATTTGAGCCCCCATAGGGCTCAATGGGAATGGGGAGGATGCTAACAACGGGCCCATTAATGACAGGCCCGTTGTTAGCATCCTGGTCTGCTCGTGGGTGCCACTAAAGACGCCGGGTTTTACCTGACGTCCTTAGCGGGTCCCGCGAGCAGACCTCGTAATGAGGCTTTAGAGGGTTAACGGGGCCGGTAGCTCTACCGGCGCCGTTAACCCTCTATTGCCTTCCTCGTAATGAGGCCCTTTGAATGGCAAAGAGACTTTGGCACAGAAGATCCTGATACTAAGATATTGAACTATATGAGTAACAAAAAGAACTACAAGTACCAGCAGTCACTGGTAAAGAAGGTAATACTGTGTGTTTTGACAAGTAAAGTGAACTTTTGTTTCAAGGCGGAGGAAGCCTGTATTCCGACAAAGAAAGTCTGTGTTTGACAACCAAAGTGAACTTGTTTTAAGGCAGAGGATGCCTGTGTTTTGACAAGAGTCATTTCTTTTGGGAGTCCTTTCTGTTTCTGAAAGTCTTTGCCAGAGTGGTGTGAGACCAGCTGAACCATTGAACTGTGTCATTGTGCCAAAGAAGCCAGAGTGTGCACAAAGCTCAAGTGTGCTGCCTTGACCTGTGCTGAAAACGTGATGAAGTAAAGCCAACTGCTCAACTGTCCTGACATATTATTTTTTTTAACACTTTTCCTTTTTTGCATTCACTTCTGTCCCACACCATTTTGTATTTAGAAGTAAGGATTGGCAATAGGTTTATTAGTATAGGTTGTTCTGGGTTACTGAGATCCAAAAACTTGAAATTAGGTGCTGGACAGTGGTTCCTTAGTATCCAATGAGTATCAATTTCCACACACGTTAGGTGTTTGCAACATTTCTTGATTTATTTTTCCTTCAGTAATTCACACATTGGTTGTCACTCTTGTGACCAACATATTCTTTGCTAAAACTTCAAATGTTTTACAGAGTATGTGATATACTTTTATTCCATTAGTTCCGACACTTGTTTCAACCTTTGAGGTCTTTCTCAAGGCTCCATATTAGTGACATGAGTGAGAGTGTGCTTCGTGAGTGGTGATAGAGGAACATTCATAATAATTACATTCAAGCCCATAATTGGCTGTCAGTATTTGATGGCGAGACCATAATTGACAAGTTCATAAACAATGTTAATAGTCCTGTGACATTTGTCAGGTGTGACATATTTACATATTAGCAATGCATTTGTGTGTATGTTAATTGGTCACATGGGTTAAATTGCCATAGCATTTTACCATTGTCAGTCAGTTATAGTCATATTATACAATTGTTATTGTTTCATTGCATTATTAGCAAAATACAACAGGGCAAAAAATATTTTATGATTAGTTTGGGGGGGTAAAATGAGAGAGAAAAAGAGAGAGAAATTGCTCTTTAGTTGCTTTATTTGTAGGTCTAATTAAGATGTGCGTAATCTTATGAGGTTGGTTGAGTAAAGCTTACCAAATGTAGGGTTACTGTGTTCCCGGATGGTTGGAATTGAAATTCTTATGGTCAGCAATGGTAGAGGGGTGGCACCTATGTGGAATATGTGGAAAGAGATTGAGGTAGTAATGAATTGTCCTACCTTGGTCCTAATGCTAATAATTCCAAGGTTGGCTTGGGTTTCTTAGTGCCTCCATTAGGTGCAATTCACCAGATTTAAAGAAAGGGGGCACAAGGCCCGGTCATGCCACCAATCAGTGTTGGCTGTGCTTGTGGGTTAGTTAGCTAGAAAAGTAGCATGCCAACATAATGCAGTGATAACTACATATCCAGTGCTCAGTACATACAGTATGAGGAGAGTCCTCCATAGCGTTAATGGGGTTCCATGGTGCGTTAACCTATTGCTCCTGTGCAGAGGATCTTGTGTGCCCGACCGATGCAGTGACTACTATGTAACCAGCAATCAATATTAACAATGTGCGGAAGTTCCTTCATGGCGTTTTTTGCGCGTTAGATTAATTGGTCCTGTGCTGAGGCAAGTGTTTTGCCCACTCCCGTTAGTACGTGTCAGTTTCAGTAAATACTTAAGTTGTTGTGTGCGCTTCTATACTGTAGAAGTAGGCCCATTATCTTGCCCAAATAGTTGAATGTAGCCCCAATGATTATGACATATATGCCGTGTTGGTTCAGCTTCACATAAGTTATAAAAAACACACATGGTTTTAAGTAGTGTGGTTTTCAATTTATCACTTGCCTATAAGTGCTGTAATCCTTAGCGTTGCATAAATGACAAGGTGCCTCATTAATTTGAGAGTTCCGAGGTACCACTGCTACAAATCCAGTGCTCAGTGCATACAGAATGAGGAGAGTCCTCCATAGCGTTAATGGGGTTCCATAGTGTGTTAAACTATTGCTCCTGTGCAGAGGATCTTGCGTGCCTGACCGATGCAGTGAATACTATATAACCAGCAATCAATATTTACAATGCACAGAAGTTTTTTGGGGGGGTCCCAGGCGCGTTAAATTAAATGGTCCTGTGCTGAGGCAAGTGTGTTGCCCACTCCCGTTAGTACGTGTCAGTTTCAGTAAATAGTTAAAGGCATGGTCTAGTAAAAATTTGTATTGTCCCTACGGGTCGGCCATGTTTTTTTAATCCTAAGTGGCTCGATTTTAGAAAACTTTCCTATGGACCTTACCCGAGTTTTCGTCCATTAAACGCATGCGAAAACAAGCACCAGTGAGCCGCCATTTTCTGATAATCCTATCTTTTCCCCCATCGCCCTGGCTGACCAGCTTTTGCGGCACTAAATCAATTCCCCCGCCCTGAGCCTGTCATCAGCACACTCGTACCGCCCATTTCCCAACGCCAAAGCACGTCTCGTGTCAACATTCGCTGCGCTTCAGCTAATGACGTGTCGCCATGGAAATGGCAGGACGCCTCTTTCCTCAATAAGTATAAACAGACCGTTTCACAAAACACAGTAGCAGATTTTCGATTCCATTCCTCTCTCTGTGTTACTTTGAGTATTCTGTGACTCGTTTCAGTGCTCTGGTCAGCTACCTTCGCCGCTTGTAGCCCGTGTGAACACCTGTACCATCTCGGTAAATTATTTTACTCTGTTTACCACACAATGGCTACAATAATGCCCTACATGTACAAGCCCGAGTATACCGAGGAGTAATTACTGGAAAGGGAAGCATGCAAAAACGATGGGGATTCGGACGGCAGTTGGCAGGACGAATCAACAGATGAAGAGCCTGGGCCTAGTCGAATGGACGGCGTCTCCACCTGGTGCACATGCAATCGGTGCAAGCTAATGCCAACTGAGGACGAGAACTGCTGCTGCTGAGAAAACTCGGGATGCTTGGCCTACATTTCGGAAGGCGAGCCACGACTGCAATGCATCACCGAGCTGCCAGACTTCAGGGCAGCCTGCCTCACACGGGCTGTGTTGAGAATAATGATGGTGCTTATGCACGAACTTCGCGCAACTGTTCGTCCTCGTAATCCGAGTAACGAGTAAGTATACTCTGCTTGTCATGCCACTCCTATTTCATGTTCTTCTACTATATCGAAAATTACATCTGCATATCATTGTAACGCATGTAAGTCGTTCAATAGTGTGCATTGTCTAGATAGCATTTGTCTGTGCAGAATGCCATTAGTTACAAGAATTGTCATTGACAACAAACGTTTATTAAACTTATCTTGGTCATTTAAAAACAGTTTGTTTCATTCCTTTTCACAGGTGGTACAGGCTGGTGGCCTATCGTTCCTTTACATGGTGGCTCCACGGGAGGCTTGGACACCGCGTTCGAAGAGTGATACCCGCCTGTGCCGTTCGTGCCATTAGAGAAACGTTCCCGAGTGACAGCGGTCAATACAGGGGATTTTCTCTCGCTGTGCTGCAACCTGACCTGTATAATCTTTAAAGTCTTGTATTTTTGTGTCATGAAAATAAGATACAAAATAAAACACCACATATATTTTAACAACGTTTGTTTTGATTTTTTAAAGGAATCAAGTGTGTCTCCATTCAAGGATGGACGTCAGACATCTGTGCTCCGAATGGGTCAAGGTCTGGTCGCTGTGAAGCAGGGTGGTCACTATCTATCTAAGCTAACATAACATATTCTCGATAATGCATGCACTAAATAACACTTGTTCAAAGTCTTTCAGTAGGTTATGTCTCTATAAAAGTCACACATATATCTATACTAACAATTACCATTGGATTATACAGGCCTTAGGGTCTTGACCACTATAATACACCGGTTGAAGTGTGGGTCTGTGCTCACAAGAATCTCCGGTATGTGGCATTTGTTATTGATAAGCAACAATATACTATCATTGATATAAAGGCGAAATACTATATATTGATATAAAGGCGGTTCGCGCCAGTGGATGAGCGCTGGCATGGGGGGCTGTCAGGGGCGCGAAAGGCCAAGGTGCCAAACTACATGTACACTTCAAAAGGTGCCCCACGCCAAGGGGCCATCGGTCACATGGCCTCCTCAGACCCCGTATCTCCAGGCAGGCCTCCCCTGAGGCAGGCCGCCCCCCTGCAATCCACATAAGTGTCTCCATTCAGCAGTCTTCCTGTGCCTTATCTGCATGCCCCAGGGCCATCCATCCCACCCCCCTGTATCAAAAGCGGTTCGCGCCGGTGGATGCGCGCTGGCATGGGGGGCTGTGACGGGCGCAAACAGCCAAGGTGCCAAACTACATGTACACTTCAAAAGGTGTCCCACGCCAAGGGGCCATTGTTCACATGGTCTCCCCAGACCCCGTATCTCCAGGCAGGCCTCCCCTGAGGCAGGCCGCCCCCCTGCAATCCACATAAGTGTGTCTCCATTCAGCAGTCTTCCTGTGCCTTATCTGCACGCCCCAGGGCCATCCATCCCACCCCGCTGTATCAAAGGTGGTTCGCGCCGGTGGATGCGCGCTGGCATGGGGGGCTGTCAGGGGCGCGAAAGGCCAAGGTGCCAAACTACATGTACACTTCAAAAGGTGTCCCACGCCAAGGGGCCATCGGTCACATGGCCTCCTCAGACCCCGTGTCTCCATGCAGGCCCCCCCTTCAAGCAGGCCGCCCCCCTAATACCACGACATACATACGTCATTCATTCACAAACACACCCCAGTTTCTAATACTTTAAAAACCACTCGATATGTCTCATGAGAACATCTTTGTGCTTTGCAAGTCAACTCCTGAACGTGCTACCTGGGAACCACTGAGATCTATGCTAATCTGCTCGTCATCGTGCTATCCGTGAACTTGTGTGACCGCTTCGAGCATACCCATCAGTGCGCTACCTGTGGCCATCCACCTATTCTCCCGCAACATACTGCTCTGCTTGCTGAATCCAACTGTTTGTTGGTAAGGTAAGGCCATGTAGCCTGGTCATATTTCGCATATTTTTAAATTTCTATCTATTTTCGAGTAGAGTACCTAATAGTGCTATGTTCATTGGTCTCATTGCTATTGACTTGAATTTCCATTGCTATGCTATCAATAGATCTATTTATTTTCATCTGTGTCAATTGTCATCGAATTGCATCCTTCGGGGGTCCAGTCTATGATGTAAGCATGTTTCCTTCTCGTGCAATACAGAACATCCAAGGGATGAGTCACATGTTCAGTTTTTAGTCACATCATTTATACATTTCTGCAACTTATGCAAATACTAAGCCGCACATAATGAACTGGTATAGTTCCTGCGACCAAAACAAATCTTGCATTGATCATTGTATGATTCATTTACTTTTGTATCAAATCTTTATTCTTGAAGATTGTATAATAATGTCGATATTTACTTTTCAGATTTATCAACAATGCCTGCCTGTTCGATTAGCGGTTGCCCTTCGAAGACCCATGCGAAATCTAAAGGCACCACAATGCATGTATTCCCGAAAACTGTTGATCGAATAAGAGAATGAGTCAGACATTGCGGATATCCACTGGATGAGCTGGAAAGTAGAGTCCAACAAGTCTTACAAGACAAGAGGGGTGATCGATACCGCATCTGCAGCCGGCACTTTTCCTTGGACATGTACACAACATCTTGGGTAACAAAGAAGAATAAACGGCGAACGACACGGAAATTGCTCGAAAACGCTATTCCCACTCTATTCGTCCACATTCCGCCACCGGTGAGTCAAGTGTCCGGATTTAGCTTTAGGCCTTGCGGTAGTGTGCAGGTATCCGAACAGATTAATTGATATTGTAGGTGTTCTATCCCTTGTAATAATTTCGATATTGATATTATTGTATAGTTTTTTGAATAATGACATTTACCAATATATTCTTTTTCGATTTCATAACCCACAAACGTAATGTATATATATGGGAACAGGGAACTGTGCTGTATTGAGCATTTTACAAGTATTCTGTCGCCTTACATGGCTATTTTTAAGATTGGCATTTCATTATCAATCATTAATTTACCTTTACAACTTCTTGACTATCCCTTGAATCTGAAGCAAGAACATTCTACATCCTTGACGTGGTCGCAGTTATCAACCACTTCTAGCGCGTATCAGGTAATCTTACTAGGCTAATCCGCTACAGACCTGTTTTTATGCATGTCAAGTAATATTTTTATTTTATCGTGTAATCATTTTACCGAATGTTTGGTTAGTGCTTTCCAATTGATATACATCTTAGTTGTCGTCCACTGGTGTTTTTTTTTTCGGTTATAATTAGTGTTATCCATACTAATGCAAGTACTGTCTTTCAGGGAGATGCTGAAGCGTCCGCCACATCTACAACATTTCTAGATGTTCTTCAACAGCAGGAGGTATGGATACTGACAGCTCCATCGAGCGTCATCATCAGAGCTGGAATTCTTGTTGTTTGATTGTTCCACACAATGTTTAATTCGTGGTTAGCCGTTGATATGTACCTGTGCTGTCGACCCCAGGTGTGTGTTATATTTTCACTATTGTAATCCTCACTAATGCAAGTACTATGTTTCAGGCAGTTGATGGAGCGTCAACCCCTGCACTTGATGCAGAGCCTGACATTCAAGTAATTCCAGGGGAAGTGGAAGCGGGACCATGCGTATACGAATCTGCGCAACAGCTTTCGGAAGTGCGCACTACATTTGCAACATCCATAAATATTCTTCAGCAGCACGAGGTATGGATAATGACAGCTCCATCATGCGTGATCATATAACATGATTCCATTTGCTATACTTTCTTCCCTATTAACGCAAGTGATGTGTTTCAGGGAGACGACGAAGCTTCCACTACAATCACAACATCCAATTTAGATGATTCAGATGTAAATAAATCGGAGAAATAAGTCGATGAAATGTGATCATATTTAGATTTTCCTTGATTCTTTTGGACAATGCATCATTTGCGGTTATCTCTTTATATGTACCTGTGCGTTCGACCCCAAGTGTGTGTTATGTTTCCAATATTGAAAACCATACTAATCCAAGTACTGTGTTTCAGGGAGACGACAGAGCTTCCACCACAATCACAACATCTCATTTAGATGATGCAGATGTAAAGGAATCGTTGAAATAAGTCGATGAAATGTGATCATATTTGGATTTTCCTTGATTCTTTTGGACAATGCATCATTTGTGGTTATCTCTTTATATGTACCTGTGCCGTCGACCCCAAGTGTGTGTTGTGTTTCCAATATTGAAAAGCATACTAATGCAAGTACTGTGTTTCAGGGAGATGCGGATGCCTCCTCTCCAATACAACCATTCATGGCAGTCCATGCAGAGCCAGAGGTATGGATACTGACAGTTCCATCGAAATAGATCATCACTGGTCGAATACTTGTCCTTTGATTGTTGCACACAATGTTTAAATCGTGTTTGGCTATTGAGATGTACCTGTGTGTTCGTCCTCACGTGTGTTTTATGCTAACAATATTTTGATACATAGTAATGAAAGTACTATGTTTCAGGGAGACGATGGAGCCTCATTCCGTGCTGTCTATGCGGATACAGAAAATATAGTCGTTGCAGCGATAGAGGAAGGGAGGACATGCGGAAACGAATCGGAGCTACAGCGTGCAGATGTTGAAGGTCGAGTCAAAAAAGTTGCAAAGGAAAAAAAACAAAAAAGGTTAGTTACAAACAGTTCATAACTTTAAAAAAATGTTTGTGCTGGGGACTATTTTATGTTTTTTTCCAGTCAATTCTACTACACTCCATCTTGTGTTTAAACTGAACATCCCTTTTCCAATCTCTCCTCCAGTTACCCGTGGGTGTCAGAACTATACACACACAGACAGTGAAGCGAATGAGAGATGTGGCTTGCCAGACCGTGTACACTATGGAGGAACTATTAATTGAGGCGAGGCGTGTTCAGGCTCGAGATGCTCATGTCCAATGGCCAGAACATGAATTAACTGTGTTTGGAGACTACAGCAAAGTTGCATTGGACCATAGCTACAGTGCGACCGCACCACCACAAGAAGATGTTATTGAATGTATTGAAGATAGCTCTGAAGTAGTTGCAGATCAATTTACACAATCTACACCCGCAAAAAATTTGCCACCAAAAAACCTGTCGACATTGTTGTGTTCTCCCATCAATGTTGAAGTAATAGATGTCGAAATGACAGAGAATGAACCAGCCGCAGCATCCATAGACGCATCAGAACTTGATATCAGCGATATTACTTTCCAATGTGTTGAAATCTCCACAACGTCACAGGCCGAAACAACGTTGACGCAGGATGACAGTCTAATGAAAGAGAGCAAATACATTGTATTCGACAGTTGTTTGATGGAAATTATAAGTATGCTGAAATGTGTGCATTCCATTAGAGGGAAAGTATGTGCGAAGCCATTGATTAATGTGACTCGTCAAATAAAAGGCAGTAATGTCAAAATAAATGCCAACTGTCGATTAAATCATAGGTTCTCATGGTCTGCACAACCGATGCTGGGGAAACTGCCAGCAGGCAATCTACTGTGTGCAGCTGCATCACTTTTTAGTGGCTCCAGTTTTAGAAAGTTAGAGGCTTTCTTTCAGTTTGTGGTACTCCATTTCATTTCTAAAGCACTGTACTACATATACCAACGTGATTATCTGTTTCCGGCCATTAGTGATGCTTGGAAAATTGAACAATTGTCCCTAGCAAGTATATTCGAAGGCAAACGATTCAGGCTAGCCGGCGATGGACAGTGCGACAGCCCTGGATTTTCTACCAAGTACTGCACCTACCACTTTCAGGACATGGATAGTAAGAAAATTGTGAGTTCGGTGGTCATGCAGGTAACACAATGTACATCGTCAGTGGCCATGGAGAAACTAGGATTTATAAAATCAGTGGACTATCTACAATCAAGGGGAATGCACATCGACCTCATAGCCACGGATAGACACGTTTCAATTGCCAAGACAATGAGAGAGCAGTTCCCACATGTTAAACATCAATTTGACGTATGGCATCTTGCTAAATCAATCAATAAGAAAATCTCGGCTGCAGGGAAAAAAAAAGGTTTTGAAAGTATTTTGCAGTGGTCACATTCTATCACCAACCATCTTTGGTGGAGCTCAAAAACTTGTGAGGGGTCAGTGGAAATACTCCTTGAAAAATGGCGGTCACTGATGCACCACTGTACCAACGTTCACCGCTGGACAGCAAATGAACATTTCCACCAATGTGAACATGGCCCTTTGACCCCAGAGGAGGCACGGAAGAAGAAGTGGTTGATTCCATCTTCACCGACACACAAAGCCATTGAGAAGATTGTTTTCGACAAAACTCTATCAAGAGATTTCAGAGGACTGACAGAATTCTGTCACACAGGAGATTTGGAGATGTTCCACAATATGTGCCTAAAGTACAGGCCAGAGCACTTGCATTTTAGCTTTCGGGGCATGAAACATCGCACTCTACTAGCAGTCTTGGCCCATAACAGCAATGTCGGACGTGAACAATCTAGGACTAGGGGTAAAGTAAGGATGCCTCGCTACACTAAGGTGTTTTCAAAACGAAGTAAGCAATGGGTGATCAAACCAGTCTATGATGAAATGCAGTTCGACTTTGTGAAAGGCCTTATTGTTGCTGTGTTAGAGAAGCACAGATATGGAATTTTGGACGTTTCTGTGCAGAGCAGTGATCCATTGCCACCGAACATTGCGACTGTGCCATGCCCACCCGAAGCACAGCTGATTGTGAAGTACAAATCCCGGTTTAAATAATTGCAATACGATTGTCTTTTTGTAAATAAATGTTATTGTACAGTGTACCTGTAAACCTAACCCCTACCTTCACCATCATGGGTGGCGAACAAGCTGGGTGTCATCTTTGAATTCTCTCTATTCACCTCACATCTGTTTATGTATATATTTTTCTCATGTCTCATCTCATGTAAATGTAAATGCTGCGCACTGTTAACGGAGGGGAGGCTTGCGTATTGCAAATAATAAAACAAACAAACAAACAAACAATAAATCTCACTTTTAACTCAACTCCTGTGGTACTTTATACTTTCCCTGACCTTCCGCAAAAAATTAAATGTCTCAATTTGGGCTGCAAAACTTGCAGACAACGGGGACAAAATTGGGGCACTTAGAACGCGCCAGCCAAGCGGGCCGTGGCATTTGGGAGAGAAGCCAGTTCGCATTTGCACATTGAGGCGCACTACATAGACAGATTCTAAACTTCAAGTTCTCACAGATGCCTATACTACGTGATGTTGCAAATAAAGAATGCGAAGGACAGCGCCCAGATGAGGCCCACAAGTCGCACTGGAAGTATAAGGGTCTATTGTTTTTTGACCTTGAGACAGGGACCATGCCGAAAGAACTACATTTGAAGGGAGTGCGCAATAACGTAAGAGACGATAAGGCAGAAAATTCAGAAACTAGACCGAGTTTCATTTTAGTTCAGTATACGAAAAATCGTTGTCAATAGCACAGTCCGTTTTACAGACTGCATTACGAAGAGACACAATGGAAATTTCAAATATAATGTAAGTAAATCTTTACACGGTTTTATACCGGAATGAAGATTTAATGAATGGATGCATGAATAAATGAATGAATGAAGAGCTAGGAAAAGCAAGTAAAGCGTGTTCGTAGTGGGCACATGGGCATGCAGGTCCACTGGTCTCACCGATCTCGGTCCTTGGCCCAGCCACTTTTCCCTGCACTGCCTACTTGCACTACGGGACTGTCTCTGTATCCTTCAGCCCCTTCTCCCAGCATTTACCTTGCACTTGCCACCAGCTGGCCCTATTATTTAATTTGTATTCAACTAACCATGTACAGTCCTTCCCCATGCGCGATCAGAAAGACACCTGGCCTAGTAGGATCGTTGTCTGTCTGCCCTTGTTCCTCACCTACCTCGTCACTCCTACAAACACTTGAGTATAGGCGCGTTACAAATGCCATATCATATATCATATCATTCCTCACGCATGTAGACTAACTGTCGTTTATCATTGGTGTTTGCCTCGATTTATCTCGTTACTTTTCGCATTGATTTTAGAGACGAACATACTCCATTGAACTATCCTTGCAAGCAAATAGTTTCTGATCGGCCGTAATAAATAAAGTGAGTAATATTAATGAAGTTCGGCTAGCGAGACTAATTATAATTTTTTTGTTTTCATAACAGGTATTTGATCCCATTCTGCCACTGCCATCTGTTTGAGACACCGGCGGATGGATTCTTCAGCAGACACCTGCAGCTTCATGTCAACAACTGGAGCACGATCACCATATTATGGGACGATCGCCAAGGGCCCACATGCCCTTACGCTGTACTAGTGGCTAGAAGCAACATATCAACCTTTAGGCTGGACTAGTGCCTAGTTGATGGAACAGCCTTGTGGTTCAACGTGCTTCCAAAGTGATTCTTTTTACGAAAATGAACACCCTGTGTACCATAAAGGAACAGTGCGTGACTCAAGATGAAACGGAACAGTTATTGCGGATACAGATAAAAGAAAATAAATGGCTTTCGGAGTTCATATGGCAATTGCTGAATATTCTCTAAACATTGAGGGGCCGATTCATGGAACAAACGTGCGCCGAAAATCTTCGCACAAGCAGGCGCAAGCGGAAAAAAACAGGCGCACACGCACGCGTGCGATTCATGGAAGTGCCTGCGCGTGTACACCCCGGGATGTGCGCCAAACCCGTGCATGGCGCACAAGTCACTGCAACATCCCGAAAGGCGTGCGCGACGCGCACAGTGAAAGCGCACAACCTCGGCGCATACACCAGAAAGTGGGCGGGACACGGGGCGCAACGCGCGGAATGGGGAACAACGCGCGAAAATAAGGGCGTAACTGGGGATGTACTGCAGGGAAGCAGACGGAACGCCCACATGCACTCGAACCACACGTATTCATGGAATCGAATAGGGCAAAGCCACGCACAGCCAAAGACACGCACAAGCCGAAACACGTCCACCACACGAAGGCAGGCGGTAGCGTCCCTGCGCATTACAAAAGTGGCAACATACAGCAATTGGGGCTACATGTATTTCAGGGGTTCGCGTGAAGTTTCTCACGCGATCGGGCCTGGGGGAGCGGGCTACGTGTATTTCTGGGGTTCGCGTGAAGTTTTTCACGCGATCGGGCCTGGGGGAGCGGGCTACGTGTATATCAGGGGTTCGCGTGAAGTTTCTCACGCGATCGGGCCTGGGGGAGCGGGCTACGTGTATTTCAGGGGTTCGCGTGAAGTTTGTCACGCGATCGGGCCTGGGGGAGCGGGCTATGTGTATTTCAAGGGTTCGCGTGAAGTTTCTCACGCGATCGGGCCTGGGGGAGCGGGCTACGTGTATTTCAGGGGTTCGCGTGAAGTTTCTCACGCGATCGGGCCTGGGGGAGCGGGCTACGTGTATATCAGGGGTTCGCGTGAAGTTTCTCACGCGATCGGGCCTGGGGGAGTGTATTTCTGGGGTTCGCATGAAGTTTCTCACGCAATCGGGCCTGGGGGAGCGGGGTACCACTCACCGTCTGCCTTGCGTGTAGAAGAACGCGTAGCCAACACCTGCTGTGAAGTAATAGCGTGTGAACCCCAACGGATGGAAAACACACGCACCGCACGAAAAGCACGTACAGAGCAGTTCAAAGGCACGCGGGATCTCGAAGCCCTGCCAGGGCAACGCCCATGCGCGAAAAGTCACAGACGCGCTTACGCTGTAAGGGCCTTTGGTCCAATGAAATCGCGTACGCGTGCTGACGCGCTTACGCGCTAAGGGCCTTTCCTCGAATATCACGCTAACGTGCAGGAATTTCATGTGCCAAATCACTCCGTATCAAGCTGGCCATGCGAAAACACACGGAAGACCATGCTCCTGCCCAGAAGGCCGAATTACTGCCCCCCAGTGCCCCGAGCAGCCTCCCACGTGCCATCTGCTGCTGCCTGCCTGCCTGCCTGCTGCCACCGTGCCCTGCCATTTGGTGCCTGCACATGAGCCATCTGCAGGGGTCCAGTTGCTGTGTCCACCCCTGCTGGAACAGAAGACTCCCGACTCGGATAACATCGCTCCACAGCCCAGTCCCAGGACCCAGTTGCCCACCCACTACTGCCCCTGAGGTTGCCATGTCGGGCACATCAACATCTGGCAGTAGTGGCAACCCCCGGCCAGAGGGGCAGAGGGGCACCAGCTTCACTGCCACCGAAGTTGGTGTCCTGGTGGAGCAAGTCCTGGGGCAGTATGATGCCCTCTTCGGATCGTCCTGCGCCAACAAGGAAGGACGGGAGAGGATCTGGGCCGACTGTGTGGTTGCCATCAACGCGGAGGGGGTGGCAACCCGCACCATCCAGAAGGTCAAGAAGCGCTGGGAGGACTTGAGGTCCAGGACCCTCATAAAGGCCCGGCGCCTCGTGGAGGGGGGCTGGGGCCGCATGAGTTCCATCCAGATGAGGGTCCTGGAACGCGTACACCCAGCGCTCCACGCCCAGGTCCTTGAGAGGGAGACCCGTCTGGAGTTGAGCGGTAAGTCGCCAAGCATTGCTGTGTGAGACAGGGCATGTTGCAGTGTGCTGGTTGTCTGATACTTGCCTGTATGTGTGACATAGGCCATGTACACATGTATGTGTGCAGGGACATCATGGTAATGCATGTGCGACCAGTAATGTGTGAACCGCACGGTTGTTGCATGTGTTTAAATGCGACATGGGGAGCCCTATGCAGATTGTACACATGAGAGCATGGCAGTCTCTGTTCCTGGACATGGGTGGGGGTGAGGGCTGGGTGCTGATGCCAGGTACATATATGGTATGCATGTCTGTGTGCCTGTCCTGCGTGTCTGTGACTTGTGAATGCCATGGATGCATGGCACATGTCTGTGACAATGTACAGATTCACTGATGCAGCCCAGTCATCCTTGTATCCACTGTGATTGGGGTGTACGGGGCCAGATGGATGTGACTGAGGTGAAGTGTGTGCATGTGATAGGCATGACCCATGATGCATGTGAGTTCCATTACATTGTATGTTTCGAGAGTCCATTGGACATGTATGGAAATGTCCATGGCATGCACCATGACTGTCACTGTGTGTGTTTTGCCTGGACTGACACGTGTTGTGGATGGAAGTGTACTTTGACAGTGGCACTCATCTGCTATTGCTTCCTGTCTAGGGGACCATTGTACAGTACCCTGATGCTTGTGTTCTATGTCTCCCTCTACGCAGCGGCTAGTGAAGAAGAGGGCAGAGACGGCGCTGTGGAGCAAGGCGGCGGGGATGCCCCCACGGCTGCAGCGGAAGGGGTGGGTGAGCCCCCACAGGGGCCTGCTACGGCGGAAGACGGTGAGGAGCCATCTAGGTTGGTGGTTTCCACAGAGGAGGAGGAGGCCGCCACTGAGGCGCACATGGGGCCTGGTGGGGGCATCCCTGCTGGTGCAAGTGGTGCAGTCCAGGGGCAGGGGCAGGAGGCAGCACAGGTCACTGTGGAGGGGCCTGTGCATGTCGCTGTCCCTGACCCTGTGGGTGCACCACCATGCACCAGCAGGGATGCCCCGTCCCAGGCACGTCCGCAGGTAGAGGGGATGTCCATGTCATCTGACTCCCCTCACCTGCGGACGAGGGGACCCCTGGCCGTATGGAGAAGGTCCTGATTGGGGTCGTGATGCGCACGGCTGTGATTCGTGATGCCATGCGTGCTTCCCAGGAGGAGCACGCACGTCATCACGAAGAGCACCGTGCCGATGTGGCCCAATTGGGATCGTCCATGTTCGGGGGTTTCCTGCATGCGTCGGCCAATCTGGCGGCCCTCTCCTCCTCTGTGGAGACTATACGCCAGTCGTTCTCCTTGCCGTCTTCTGGCCCAGATGCCACCAGGGCCCCCTGTGGACCTGCCCTGACCAATGCAGCCACCTCGGTGGGGATCCCATCCCTGCCACAGTCGGGAGTCGGAGGTCCAGCAGGGGTGGACACCACAGCAACTGTACCCCAGCAGATGGAGGATGTGCCGGCATCATCAGGCAGGGCACGTGCACGACGGCGTCGGTGGATTCCATCAGCCTGGATGCCGTCGTGCTGGCAGAGGCAGTTGCGTCGGAGGCAGCAGCAGAGTCAACGTGGGAGGCATCATGGCTCGGGGCCATCAACATCGGAGGGGCAGGCATCGGCCGGAGGGCAGGAGGACCCAGGACAGGAAGTGTCTTCCGTGTGGCTGCGGTTGGGCCAGCAGATAGGTGCGGAGCGGCGGCGGGCGGAGAGGCGCAGCTCACGATGGTCAGGGCGGAGAACTCCATGCGGAGGGCCCTGAGGCGGGCCGAGTGCCTCGAGGCAATCCGCAGGGGGTTGGAGGAGCAGATGGCGTCGTCCCTGCGGACCCTCTGGGCCATGGAACAGGACCGCCTCCGGGACATAGACGAGGAGTTTGATGATGCCCTGGCCCGGAACACCACGGAGTGAGCCGCTGGACTTGCCCGCCGCATTTGTATATAGTTCTTTAGTTATAGGTTTCATTTGTTTCTTCTTATGATTTGGAGTCGACGGACATAGGCCCACTTTTTGTATATAGTTGCATTTTAGTTAGGGTTTTTTGTAGGTTTCCTTTGTTCAGTTGGGCTCATGGACCCTTGGATGTTTTGTACATAGTTCTTCATTGGATTGTTTTATTTTTTCATTTTTGATTTATTCTCCATGAAGCAATGGTCTTTGCATTTATTTTTATCTCTCGGATTGATTTTATTTTTAATGTGACTTTGAACAACATTCTTTTGGATTTGGATTTGTAGTTTTGATTTTTTTGGACGGACATGCAGCTTATGTTTTTTTCATTGCCATTGTAGTTTGTTTCATTTCATTTGCATTCAATTTTTTTTAATATAATTTTGTGTTCATACTTCACTGTGTGGTATCATCTCATTGGTTTCATGCATGTCATGTTGGGTGTTTTCCCATTCATTTGCAACCATTGTGTGTGACGGACATGGGTTCATTTGCTTTATGAACATTGGGGGTGTAACATGTAATTTCCATTTCCATGTGGGTGAATGGGTTACTTGGTAGGGCCTTTTGGCTGTGGAGGCTGACCATAACGCACATGATTGGGGATTGTGAGGACCTGGGTGCAGGGGGACATGAGTGGGGGCCTGGTGGAGGCTGCCCCTGGTGGCTGGGGGGTGGGGGTGCTGGGTGACATGGGTGGGGGCCTGGTGGAGGCTGCCCCTGGTGGCTGGGGGGTGGGGGTGGTGGGAGACATGGGTGGGGCCTGCTGGCAGGTGCCCCACAGTGCTGGGGGGTGGGGGTGGTGGGGAACATGAGTTGGACATGGGTGGGGGCCTGCTGGCAGGTGCCCCACAGTGCTGGGGGGTGGGGGTGGTGGGGAACATGAGTTGGACATGGGTGGAGGCCTGCTGGCAGGTGCCCCACAGTGCTGGGGGGTGGGGGTGGTGGGGAACATGAGTTGGACATGGGTGAGGGCCTGCTGGCAGGTGCCCCACAGTGCTGGGGGGTGGGGGTGGTGGGGAACATGAGTTGGACATGGGTGGGGGCCTGCTGGCAGGTGCCCCACAGTGCTGGGGGGTGGGGGTGGTGGGGAACATGAATTGGACATGGGTGGGGGCCTGCTGGCAGGTGCCCCACAGTGCTGGGGGGTGGGGGTGGTGGGAGACATGGGTGGGGGCCTGGTGGAGGCTGTCCCTGGTGGCTGGGGGTGGGGGTGGTGGGAGACATGGGTGGGGGCCTGGTGGTGGGTGCCCCTGCACTGCTGGGGGGTGGGGGTGCTGGGAGACATGGGTGGGGGCCTGGTGGAGGCTGCCCCTGGTGGCTGGGGGGTGGGGGTGGTGGGAGACATGGGTGGGGGCCTGTGGAGGGTGCCCCTTGTGGCTGGGGGTGCAGGGGGACATGCGTTGGTGGGCAGTAGTGCAAGTTGACATGTGGGTTGGCTGGGGGGCATGGCCATGGTGGATGGGGTGCCTGCAGGACATGTGCAGGGTAGGCCCCTGTGGTGTGAGCCATCTGCAGGGGCCGTGGAGGGTGTAGAGGGAACACCTGGGAGGACCCACACGTGCAATTCACGTGTGGTGCTCCCCGCGCACCCCTGAAAAACACGTACCCTGCTGATATCGCGTGTGGAAATTCCCGCGCACCCCTGAAATACACGTACCCTGATGGAATCGCGTGTGGAACTTCCTGCGCACCCCTGGAATACATGTACCCTGCTGATTTCGCGTGTGAAACTTCCCCCGCACCCCGAAATACACGTACCATGATGGAATCGCGTGTGGAACTTCCCGCACCCCTGAGATATGCGTACCCTGCTCGCACGGGCCCAATCGCGTGTGGAAATTCCCGCGCACCCCTGAAATACACGTACCCTGATGGAATCGCGTGTGGAACTTCCCACGCACCCCTGAAATACACGTACCCTGCTGATTTTGCGTGTGGAACTTCACGCGCACCCCTGAAATACACGTACCCTGCGGAAATCGCATGTGTAACTTCCCCTGCACCCTGAAATACACGTACCCTGCTGAAATCGCGTGTGGAACTTCACGTGCACCCCGAAATACACGTACCCTGATGGAATCGCGTGTGGAACTTCCCGCGCACCCCTGGAATACACGTACCCTGCTGATTTCACGTGTGAAACTTCCCCTGCACCCTGAAATACATGTACCCTGATGGAATCGCGTGTGGAACTTCCCGCGCACCCCTGGAATACACGTACCCTGCTGATTTCGCGTGTGTAACTTCCCCTGCACCCTGAAATACACGTACCCTGCTGAAATCGCGTGTGGAACTTCACGCGCACCCCGAAATACACGTACCCTGATGGAATCGCGTGTGGAAGTTCCCGCGCACCCCTGGAATACACGTACCCTGATGGAATCGCGTGTGGAACTTCCCGCGCACCCCTGAGATACGCGTACCCTGCTCGCACGGGCCCAATCGCGTGTGGAAATTCCTGCGCACCCCTGAAATACACGTACCCTGATGGAATCGCGTGTGGAACTTCCCGCGCACCCCTGGAATACACGTACCCTGCTGATTTCGCGTGTGAAACTTCCCCCGTACCCTGAAATACACCTACCCTGATGGAATCGCGTGTGGAACTTCCCGCGCACACCTGAGATACGCGTACCCTGCTCGCACGGGCCCAATCGCGTGTGGAAATTCCCGCGCACCCCTGAAATACACGTACCCTGATGGAATCGCGTGTGGAACTTCCCGTGCACCCCTGAAATACACGTACCCTGCTGATTTCGCGTGTGGAACTTCACGCGCACCCCGAAATACACGTACCCTGATGGAATCACGTGAGGTACTTCCCGCGCACCCCAGTGATACACGTAGCCCGCTTGCTGTGCTGGTACAGGGTTAGCGCAGCCCTTTGCGCTGGATTGGGTATATTGATGGCTTTTCCCTGCGCGAGAGGCGTTCTTGGGGGCGCAACTGGCACTGCTGCAGGGTCGCTGCGCCACTGTGCGCCACGGCTGGTTTTGGTGGCTGGAATCCATGAATACGCTGTGCGCGGAAATGGATTTTAGCGCACGCGGCTGGCGCAGGGATTCGCACGCGCACACTGTGCGCCAGCCGCGTGCGCCACTTGTGCACTGGATTCTTTGAATTACCCCCTGAATGTCAAATAAATGTACTTTACCAAATGTACCGTGTTGCTGTTTCATTTTAAAGTACAGTTTCATATTTCGAATTGTGGCGCGCTGTGTTGTGAGTTGATCTGTGTTGGTTTCCGGGTTCTGTGTGGAGTCGCGCAGAAGACGACTGGGCGCGTTTGCCTATGCAGCACAGTAACGTCACGGAGAGAGGCAGGGAATATGAATGTTTTGATAATGTCAGGCTCAGGGGCGGGGGAATTGATTTAGTGCCGCAAAAGCAGGTCAGCCAGGGCGATGGGGGAAAAGATATGATTATCAGAAAATGGCGGCTCCCTGGTGCTTGTTTTCGCGTGCGTTTAATGGACGAAAACTCGGGTAAGGTCCATAGGAAAGTTTTCTAAAATCGAGCCACTTAGGCTTAAAAAAACATGGCCGACCCGTAGGGACAATAAACATTTTTACTAGACCATGCCTTTAAGTTGCTGTTAGAAGTAGGCCCATTATCTTGCCCAAATAGTTGAATGTAGCCCCAGTGATTATGGCATAAGTGCTGTGTTGTTTCAGCTTTACGTAGGTTACAAAGGGGAAGGACAGAAGGGGTTGCAATGGACACAAACTTCCGTAAAGTTAGGTTAGGTCTCTATCATAAGGAGGATCACTAGTTGTGACCAATTAGCACTTTTAAATAAACTACATGTGGGCCCAGAATTGTTGGCAGTCTTACCTCTTACTCTCGGTGAGTGTCCATGTAGTCTCCTGGTCTATCAGTGATCTGCTTCCGTGAGCGACACTGCAAGACTGCAAGAATGCTACCATTAAAGTGTAAGCTGCCCATCCATTGGTCCCAGCCAAAAAGGGTTCCTATTGGTCCATGGTCAGCTGTTTGGGATGAGCCAATGACGCGGCTCGATTGCTCCCCTCATTGCACTGGGTAGTATTTGGGGCTCATTTGTGCAAGGAAGTTACAGTTTTGGCAAAGCCCCTTATGGTAATAGAAAAGGGGTGGGGAGAGGAACTGTGTTCTGGTGGGAATACTCATTAGTTTCAAACACAGCTCCTCCGGTGCCTTGTTTCAAAATATTTGCAATAAAATTTCGAACATGATGTGTGTCACCAAACAGGTGTTTGGGTGTTCCATTAGTCCCACAAAGAAAGAAGGGTGTTCCATGGACCCATGGTGAAACCTAACACTCCGTGATTGGATGGGTCAGTAATTTATGTCTGTGGCCACGGTAGATGGTGGGTCAACATCTCTAGTGATTGCTGCTCGTTAGGTGGTCCCTGAAGAAAGGATCACATTGGTAATGGGGGCATATATGACATGTCCTCTCCACTGGTATAACCACCCAGGGAAGGCTTGAGGTGTTCTCAAGGATGTTAATGTATAGGTTAAAGAACATCCATCATTCTAGTTAAAAACTTTCAAATCACTGTAGTCATTTTAGTGACCATCAACTCAGTCCACAGTATTAATAGCGTATCAAAGAAACACATTTAGTTAATGTTCTGTGTTTAGGCCAGTACATTTATATATTTACAAATGAGTTTAGACTCCCTTTGGCGTAGTCTTAGTTCACAGTCCCCTCCTCTGGGCTCTGCCCTGATGATTTCCAGACCCACAAATCTGACGTCCTCCTTTCTCTCCAGTTGGTGTTGTTCCTGCCAGTGTTGTGCCAGGGGGAATATGGCATCCTGTGACTTCAGTGATCCTAGATGTTCACGTATCCTTATTCGCAGTTCCCTGATGGTACTGCCTATATACATGAGTTTGCATACACATATTATTACCTATATAACATACTTGGTTTTGCAATACACAAAGTCTGTTATATTATGTTTGAGGTTGTCTTGAAAGATTAATGTTTTGGTGTCCTGAGGAAACCTGCACATAGAGCATGTGCCACATTTGTAAAAACCTTTTGGGTTTGCTGCTGCTAGCCAGTTATCCCTTCTTGGTTCCTCCGTTCTCATATATGATGGGCTCAATATTGTCTTTAATGTTGGTGCTCTTCTATAAGCCATGAGTGGTTTGTCTGTTATCCATGTTCTTAAGTCCTCATCGATTTGGAGTAGGTGCCAGTGTTTGGCTAGAATCTTCTGGATCTTATGGCTCTGTGTTTAGGCCAGTACATTTATATATTTACAAATGAGTTTAGACTCCCTTTGGCGTAGTCTTAGTTCACAGTCCCCTCCTCTGGGCTCTGCCCTGATGATTTCCAGACCCACAAATCTGACGTCCTCCTTTCTCTCCAGTTGGTGTTGTTACTGCCAGTGTTGTGCCAGGGGGAATTTGGCATCCTGTGACTTCAGTGATCCTAGATGTTCACATATCCTTATTCGCAGTTCCCTGATGGTATTGCCTATAAACATGAGTTTGCATACACATATTATTACCTATATAACATACTTGGTTTTGCAATACACAAAGTCTGTTATATTATGTTTGAGGTTGTCTCGAAAGATTAATGTTTTGGTGTCCTGAGGAAACCTGCACATAGAGCATGTGCCACATTTGTAAAAACCTTTTGGGTTTGCTGCTGCTAGCCAGTTATCCCTTCTTGGTTCCTCCGTTCTCATATATGATGGGCTCAATATTGTCTTTAATGTTGGTGCTCTTCTATAAGCCATGAGTGGTTTGTCCGTTATCCATGTTCTTAAATCCTCATCGATTTGGAGTAGGTGCCAGTGTTTGGCTAGAATCTTCTGGATCTTATGGCTCTCTTGTTGATATTGCGTGACATATCTTAATTTGTTGTCAATGCTCTTGGTCCGATCTTCTGGCTTGAGTAAATTCTTCCTTGATGTGTGTTCAGCTTTCTTGATGGCTGTTGTTATGGGCTCTTGCCGGTAACCTCTTTGCGTGATGCGCTCTCTGAGTAGTTCATACTCCGCTGCGAATTCTGCCTCATTGTTACAGTTCCTTCTCGCTCTTGTATATTCACCTTTCGGAATATTGTTCATTGTTGCTTTCCGATGGCAACTAGTTGCATGTAACACAGAGTTTACTTCAGTTGGTTTCCTAAACGTCCTTGTGAGGATTGTGCCTTGTTTGCCTGAGATGTTCAAGTCCAGGAATTCTATTTGCTCCGCACTATGCGTTCCTGTGAACTCTATTCCAAACTGGGTCTTGATCAGATATTCCTTAAAGTCAGCTAATTGTAGCTCAGTACCTGACCATTTCATTAGTACATCGTCTATAAATCTGCGCCATGCATGTAGATGTGCCATAAAGCCCTTGTTGGAGAAGACATGCACCTGTTCAAAGTAATTTACAAATAGGTTTGCAAGTGCAGTAGAAAGTTCCATTGAATAGGGAGATAGTGTTGTTAAGTGTTGTTAAGTGTGAACTCCAAAAACTCCTTGGTCTTTTCTATGTGGGAGTAGTAGGATGCTGACGTTTTGCGAAATGTGTAGTTCATCGTTTTCAGTGCCAGATGGTGTTCAATTGATGTGTATAGCGCTCTGACATCCAATGTCACAAATAGGTACTCTTCCTTCCAATCCATTTCTTCCAAAATCTGTAGGAGGTGCATGCTGTCCGTGAGGTATGCGGGTATCTTGCTGACCTCAGGTCCCAGAACATTGTTAATGTACTTGGCGAATGCCTCCGTTATCCAACCTATAGCACTCAGTATTGGCCTGCCCTCTGTGATGGTGTCAAACGTCTTGTGTACCTTTGGCAGGAAGTAAATTGTAGGTATACGTGGGTGCTTGGGTTTCAAATAGTCCCCTCTTGTGCCATTTCGTTATCAGTTCCATGGCTTGTTGCTCTATTGTCTGAGTCGGATTGCTTGGTATCTTGCTGTAGCATCCTGGTGTTTGTAAGTGTGTGCCATTTTGATATAATCTTCCTTATCAAGTATCACAATGTTCCCACCTTTGTCCGGTCTTTGATAACGATAGTTTTGTTCTCCTTCAAAGTTTTGAGGACCTTGACTTCCTATGGTTTCAAATTACCTCGGGTATAGTGTTTCCTGGTTTTGGACTTATCCTTCAACTCATGCAAGTCTTTAATTACTGCTAGTTGAAAAATATCAATGGCATTGTCCCCATACAGTACCGGAGTAAATTTGGATTTTTCCCTAAATTCTGGTATGTCAAAATTTGATTCTTTAATGTTCAGTTCCTTCATTACAGATGTTTTAGCTATTGTGTCTTCTGTAGTTTCTGTCTCCAAGTTCATCAGTAGGTGAGTATGGTTCAGATTCTCTAGATCAATGCTGCTTATGTTTTGGTATTCTGGAGCTGTTGTTTGCCAGTTGACCTTTTTAGCAAAAGAAATTTCAGTTTGAGCTTCCTAGTGAATTTAAAGAATTCAATGTGTGCTTCCACATGGTCCAGGTTTTCTGTCGGGGCAAATGATAACCCTTTATTGAGAATGTCAATTTCAGTGTCACTTGGTGTATATTTGGATAGATTCAGTACCCAGTTTACCTTCTTGAGCTTCGTTGCTCCAGTTGTGTCTTTGATCTGGTGAGCATAACTGTGTTTTCTTGCTCTTTTCTTAGGTTTCTTGATCCCTCCTCTCGTGCCTCTCATGGTTGGTTTCCTCTTTGTGGTGTTTTGGTACCCTTCCGTTATCTTTTGATCTCGTCTAAAAAACAATATCCTTTGGTATAGCTTGGTTCCGCAATGGCTGTTTCCCCGGAATTCTTTTCCAGGTTTGTCTCTGGTTCATTTTTTATGGTGTCTGTTGTTATTGTGGTGGGGTCCGATTCCTCATTGTTACTTTTGTTTTCACTATCAACCTCTGCGCTCGCTGGTGAGCTATTTGGAGTACTTTCATTGGAAGTGTTACGGTAGCTGTCATCATATTTAGCATGGAACTTATACATACGGTTGTCTTCATAGTTCCGATCATCTCGCGCAAATTTGCGGCATTTTCTCAACTTAACCTCATCCTGATGATTCTTGAGGATCTCGTGTATAATCTTGCAATTATGTTCCTTAGAGCTTGCTTGTGCATTACTGCTGTCAATTTCTTCCTTGAGCTGGTGTATTTCCTTTGTCAATCTTTGATGTTCCCTCTCTGCATGTTGTATAAGTAGTTTCAGCATATTCCTTGAGCCTTGCATTAGGTTTTGATCCCATTGGGTTGCTAAATCCACATCCTCAGGATTGCTGAAGTCTGGCAATATGATGATGCGTAGCCTGTAAGCGCTGTAATCCTTAACGTTGCATAAATTGGTCACAACTAGTAATCCTCCTTATGCTAGAAACCTAACCTAACTTTACGGAAGTTTGTGTCCATTGCAACCCCTTCTTTCCTTCCCCTTTTTAACAAGTCACGTTGCACTCACGACAACATGCACTAGGAAATGGGCACTAATATAGGCACTTTGTCATTTATGCAACGCTAATGATTACAGCCCATATAGGCAAGTGATGAATTGAAAACCACACTACTTAAAACCGTGTGTGTTTTTTATAATCTACGTGAAGCTGAACCAACACAGCATATATGCCATAATCATTGGGGCTACATTCAACTATTTGGGCAAGATAATGGGCCTACGTCTACAGCATAGAGGGCGCACACAACAACTTAACTATTTACTGAAATTGACACGTACTAACGGGAGTGGGCAACACACTGGAACCCCGTTAACGCTATGGAGGACTCTCCTCATACTGTATGTACTGAGCACTGGATATGTAGTTATAACTGCATTATGTTGGCACGCTACTTCTCTAGCTAACTAACCCACAAGCACAGCCAACACTGATCGGTGGCATTACCGGGCCTTGTGCCCCCTTTCTCTTAAATCTGGTGAATTTCACCTAATGGAGGCACTCAGGAACCCAAGTCAACCTTGGAATTATTAGCATTAGGACCAAGAGAATTCATTACTACCTCAATCTCTTTCCACATAGTTGTCACCCTCTACCATTGCTGAACATAGGAATTTCAATTCCAACCAACCGGGAACATGCTAACCCTACATTTGGTAAGCTTTTCTCAACCAACCTCATAAGCTTAAGGAAATCTTAATTAGACCAACAAACACGGCAACTAAAGAGCAATTTCTCTCTCTTTTTCTCTGTCATTTTACCCCCACCCCAAACTAATCAAAAAATATTTTTCCCCATTGTATTTTGCTAATAATGCAATGAAACAATAACAATTGTATAATATGATTATAACTGACTGACAATGGTAAAATGCTATGGCAATTTAACCCATGTGACCAATTAACATACACACAAATGCATTGCTAATATGTGAATACGTCACACCTGACAAATGTCACGGGACTATTAACATTGTTTATGAACTTGTCAACTATGGTCTTGCTGTCAAATACTCACAACCAATTATGGGCTTTAATGTAATAATTATGAATATTCCTCTATCACCACTCACCATGCACACTGTCACTCATGTCACTAATATGCAGCCTTGAGAAAGACCTCAAAGGTTGAAACACGTGTCGGCACTAATATGTGAATTACTGAAGGAAAAATAAATCAACAAATGTTGGAAACACCTAACATGTGTGGAAATTGATACTCATTGGATACTAAGGAACCACTGTCCAGCGCCTAATTTCAGGTTTTTGGATCTCAGTAACCCAGAACAACCCTTGCAAACATTGGGACCTTAGGAGCTTGGTCCCTCTGAGATCCACCTGATAGGCATCAGGACACGTAAAGAAGATAGCAACGCACACACTAGCGCAAGACCCACAGTCCTAACAAGCTCTCAAACCACTTTAACTGTTTATTAGTATAGGCCCTTTTATTTTGACAGACTGGACTCGACTACGACTGTGTTATTATTGTTTGATGGGTGTAGTTTGCTCCCATTCTTAGATTTAGGTTTAGATAGGTGTTTAACCAACACGTTAAAATTCAACAAACACCCTTGAGCTGTGTCTCATTTGTATTGGTCTTCATTGATGATACCAAGCCTTTCCTTACATATGTTATTTGAGTGCTATATTCTTCCCTGTTTCCATGTTAAACTGATTTCATTCTCGCTATGTATCTAAAAGCTGATTAAAGAGTTGTTACCAAGCACAGTTTTTTTAACCTTCCTTTATTTGATCATATGTTATGATGGGTTTTTAATTTGTATCCTATCGTTACAACTGTTGCTATGGTTATATTTTGTATTTGTATTTTACATGAGTATATGTGGTTATGGAATTTGAATAGCCTTTTGCATTCTTTGGAAATAATTGCTGCTATGGTCACACTTCATAATTCGTATTTTAAATGTGCATATGCTGTATTTTATTTATGTTTATAAACTTTTATGGCAGCAGCCGAAATAAAGTTTTAAAGAAAGAAAGATTTGTTTAATATTTCCAAAGATATGAGAAGATCCTGTTATATTTCAAGAAGAGCTTCACACTATAATAGACAGTTATCATCCTATGTGTGCTGATTTGAATCAATTGTTGCAAGCAGTACTGCCCTTTACTTTTACCCTGCTGAAAATGTGTACCAATTTGCCAGCTGAAGAACCTGCCAGTTTTATGGATCTGAAAACCTTTATGGATAGATAGGCTGGTACAAACTATCACTGAAATGTGTCCTAGAAAAACAGACTGGTCTAAAATTAATGCATGCAAGCAAGACAAGGGCGAAAATCCTGCTGAATATCTCAAACCTTTTAAACAATGTTTTGAACAGTACTATGAGACCATTGATCCAGCCCTTACAGCACCTCATGCCTTGGGGGCTCAGTTTGTTATGGGTTTACAACCTAAAGTATCAGAAGGAATTAAAGTAGTGCTATTGGGATGGGAAGGAAATGGTTTTATTAACTGCACAACACTTTCTTGAAAAGGTTGAAATACAGAAAGAAACTACTGAAGCCAAACTTATGCCGTTGCAGATTCAGAGTTAACAACCTTCCCATGGAAATGAATGCTTCCGCCCCATGCCAGGAGGGCGAGAATGGAGAAGAGGGAAAACGAGCACCCCAATCATATGGACCAGGGCAAACTGCTGAGAGGTATTACACCAATAGGTACAGTTATCAGTGCAACTATTGTAAAGAGTTTTGACACTGGACGGCTGAGTGTTCACATCAGCCTTAGTATGGCAGTCGAGGCGGACAGACAACCACGCCAAGTGGCATGCAACGGTCCCAGCTGCCACCACTTCAGACCAATGGTTAGGATTGCCAAGGGGTCTCAGAACTTGTTATACCACTCTTTCATGTTTGGCTGACACTGGAACATCACGCTCCACACTAAAATCTTCTGAGTTTTTGCAAACAAATCATTCTGATGAAATTTTGAATACTGCAGGTATAGGGGTTAAGTCAAAACCTCATCCGGTGTCTACTCCACTTATGGTGACAATAGGTCCATTTCTGATGTAGTGGGGCAGAAGAAGGACAAGGACTCAGGTCTTCCATTTTGGAATATTCTTTATTAAAAGAAAAGTAACAACTCCTAATCTTTCCCTAAAATATGGGTTTCCCCTGCCTAACACAAACTAAGTAGAGTGCTTGTCAGACGTCAGTGAGTCCATAAGGAAGATTTGACATCTGTCCAAACTAATTAACCTGTCCCTGCCATTATCAAAACAACTAAGGCTAGCAGAATGAATCTCTTCTCCTATGGTCTGCTTTTCAGCAAGTTCACTTTTAATAACGTATTCAAAGATAGTTCTTGGTAACTACTTTGATCAAGACATATTGTTCAGATATAGGGCTCTTCAATTTCACAACTGTGTCCTTTACATGTTGTTTCCTACTTTCAATATGGTTCTTCTCTCTTTTCTTGTCCCTTAAACGTGCAACTTTTTCTCTACTCAATGTCCACTCTTTTTCCTGCTGGGCCAGGTAGGACAGTTCCCATTGTGATTCTCACTCTCCCCCACCGCTTGGTAGTTACTGGGATGAATATCAGGGTTCCAGTAATGATTCTCACTTCTCTCCAACACTTTGGTTTTACTGGGACGAGTATGAGTGTTCCAGTAATGATTCTCACTCTTCTCCACCTCTTTGATCTTACTGAAACGAGTATGAATACTACAGTAATAATTCTCACTCTACTCCACCACATTAGTCTTACTGGGACAATGATTCTCACTCTTCTCAAACACTTTAGGCTTACTAAGACATGTATTAGTGTTCCAGTAATGATTCTTAACTTTCTCTGTTATTTCGCCTTCATTGGGATGAGTACGACTGTTCTCATAAAGATTTCCAGTCTTCTCTGGTAACTTTAACATTCGGTCCTGTGAGAAACCAGAAGGTGTCTCACCCGCTAGTCCCTGCGGATCTGTCTCTCTGTGCCCAGAGCATGGACATTGCCTTTGGATCCAGACCCTGGGGGTAAACCATTGTGTGAGGATCACCTGCATGAGGAGTCCTTGGGAAGTGGGAGTGGGACACTGGATGGTGAGTGGCAGTATCCCTCTCTTCCCTGTAACACCTTTATCCCATCCTACCCAATTGGATATTTAGAAACTCATCTCCCCCTCCCCCTTTTCCTGCACGAACACTTTTACATGGACAGCCCGCTCTGGGAGAAAACAGACTCACACACGAGTTGTGTACCTAACATGTCCCAATACTATGGTCAGGCGAGGTCAGGCAATTATCGACAATCCCTACACGGATAAAAGGCAGAGCACAAGAGCACATTCTGAGCGAGACCAAACACATGAAGGTACAGCAGTTTCAAGTTGGCAGCTGAACGAGGGGAGAAAGATGGCCAGACACGAGAGGTTTGTGAGAGGAGCAACACCATTGACCCTTTTAACAGGAAGGCATTACTTTCAAAAAGCCTTCAAGGCAGAAAATGTAAGACCAGGAAACAAGGCTGAAGAATCCTGCATTGTGTGTCGGAGATACCGCAGGTCATCCTGCATAACTGACCAAGGCAAGCAGGAGCAGCAGATGCTGTGGTATAGTCCTTGGCTCCAAGAACAAAGAAGCGACAGAGAACAACACAGCCGGTGAGTTGGGGAGACCGATGCCAGACTGGTCTGTGCTGAAGTCAAGGTTGCAAGCGGCAACATTGTCAAACAGTCACTGGAACAAACATTGTTAAATGCGTGTGATGAAAGATATGAGTGAAGCTAAATTGCTGGTGAATATTTGAATATTAGAAGAAAAGATACGCTACCGTTGACAGAGTTGTCCGGCACTGTGAATGTGCTCAGTCGGAGGTCTCTGTACGGTATCCTGACAAAAGGAAACATCAGCAGAAGATCGATGTGAAGTGTAAATTGTGTGAAGTAAATCGAAGTGGTCCTCCGATGGTTTAAGCAAAACCCATTGCACATTCGAAAGTCTTCGATTCTGGTATCAAAAGGGGACCTGAGCCCGCACAAGGGGGACACAATTGTGAACATTGTAGAAAGGGGTCTAAACCTGGCCGAGTGGGACCTGTGGTCCGAGCTCGAAGGAGGGAGGCCAGTCTTGAACTTATGAAAGTGGAACCTTGGCAAAGAAAAGAAACTTTTGTGTTTTGTTTGCTGCATCAGGCCCTCTGCAATAAGAGACTGTCATTGCGAGAGAGACTTTGGCGGAAGGCCCTGATGCCTATGTGTTGAACTGTTACCTCATGGCCAAGAAGCCAGAGTGTGTTCGAATCCCGCACATACCGCCTTGCCCCATGCTGAAAAAGTGGGGAAGGGAAGCTAACTGCTCAACTATCCTGACATATCATTTCTTGAACACTTTTCTTTTGCATACATTGTTATCGTACACCTTTTTGCATTTAGAAGTAAGCAATAGATTTATTAGTATAGGCCCTTTTATTTTGACAGACTCCACTAGGACTGCGTTATTATTATTCTATGGTCGTAGCTTGCTCCCATTTTATAGATTTAGGTTTAGATAGGCATTTTACCAACCCATTGAAGTTCAATAAACACCCTTGAACTGTGATCACTTGTGTCAGTCTTCACTAATTTGATACCATGCCTTCCATACAGTCCCCACTGGGATGAATATGATTCTTCCCTTTGCTACTCTTGGTATCCCTCCCAGGTCTCCTGCCTTCCCTGTTACCTTTATCTCTCAGGGTTAGTGTCACTGGACCTGTATCCAGGACGAGTTCCTCTCTTCTGTTTGTCAGGTTGGCTTCTCGACTCGGTTTCCTTCTCTCCGTCGTTGTACACACTTTGTGCTGTAGTCAGGTTAAGTGGTCTCTGCATTGTTATTGGACTTCCCAATCCACAGACTCTCAGTCACGACACCACTGCGGACTCGGTTGCTCGTCTGAGACTTCCGTCATTCAATTTATCTCTCTTCAGGGTTTTCCCCGGGTAGGGTTCACCAGCTTTCCTTTGGGCTTGAAAACCGCACAGGCCTGTCTCCTTCAGCTTTTCTCGCACAGCCGATTTGAAACTCCCAAGCTTCTCTCAACCTCAGGTCTCCTCACTACTGATTTATGACTGCCGTGGGGCTTGCCCGGTGGAGCGTCAAAGTCCTTCTTCTTTGTTAGATAAGAGCTCGGTATTACTCTCATGGTCTTCTTTGTCTCAGTATTAGTCAAGTATTTCTTTTCATGTTTACTTAAGGTTTCTACATGACAATAACAAACATCTGCTTGCTCTTCATGTTTTCTTCATGTAGGTGTTGCTAGTGAATTGTAGATTGACTTAGGGAGTACCTCTTCAGAACGGGAGTCCTTGTCCCCAGGGGGTTGTCTCTCCTGATGAGGTCCTGCTTACCTCTGCCCCTAAGGAGGGTAGCATGTAGTGGGCTCACCTTGCTACCCTTGCAGGGAAATGCTCCCTCCTGGGAAAAAGTGACTGAATCCCACGATTCATCACACTGACCAACAGACATTGTTGCTGAGTCACTGTACGTCTGTGAATTTGTTTGGATTAGATTTTTCATGTAAGCCAACTTGCTCTATTCATTGTTCCCCTGATGGTGTATACCTTGATGCTCACAGAGAGCATGAGGTGCTGGTAGTTTTACAGGAAATAACCAATTTGAACCCTGGAGACTGGCTGACACTTGCTGCTCATGACAGGAACTGTTGGGCCGTGTCCCAGTTCAATGATGGGCAACCCATACAAATGACATTGGCTATATGGTTAATGCTGAGCCAGCTGAAATTTCTCTAAATCCTGCCAAAGCCCTGCCATGTGTACCTCAGTATCTAATTTCTCGACAGGCTGAAGAAGGCATTCCCCCTGTAATGGAATCCCTCTCCAAGGTATTATTGTACCAAACCGCAGCCCCTGCAATACTTCAATTTTGCCCACAAAGAAGCCAGGTGTATAATTGTATTCAGGACCTAAATGTAGTTAATGCAGCAATGCTACCAGCTTTTCCCATTGTAACTAATCTAGCTAGTATCTCGTCATGTATTCCTTTCTCAGCTAAGTATTTCACACATTCCAAGACACCCTGACAGCCATGGTCTGTTCCCATTTACCACGCAATATACTTTCACTTGACTTCCAATGGGATACGTAGAAAGTGCTAGATTATCTGCTCTAGCCTCCCCGTCCCTGGCAGCATGTGAGGAAGAGACTCTTATTCTGTTGAAAAGGGTCACAAAATCTAGAGACAAGTTACAAATGTATCTGCCCTGTGTGCAATGCATGGGCCATGAGATTTCAGCTGGGGAATTACATCTGTTCCAAAATTGAATTACAGCGATCCAGAAAGTCCCCAACCCCCAGACTAGAAAGCAGATGGGAGGATTCCTCTAAATTATCAATTACTGCAGAAAGTAGGTAATGGGATATGTTTTCAAAGGTAAGCCACATCAGAACCTCACACATGATTCAGCCCTTTGTACAGGGGGTGACAACCCCTCACACATCCCTCAACTGATATATAGATAAAATGGTAGGTAGGTCAAATAGTTCACTCTCCTGTCCATCATTAGAGAAATCAGGATTAGATTGCCTTTATTAAAAGTAAAACGTACTTTAGCAATAAGGATCACTGCAAACACTTGATTTGGGGTGGCACAGGAAATGAAGGGTGCATTTTTATTACACACACTCCATAGGTGCTACAGGGATATATTATGAATAATTTGTCTACAAAATGAAAATGCTTAAATAAATGCAGAATATAGCTCCTTGATAAGAAGAAAAGCACAGTGTCAGATAAATATGCATTATAAAATGGATAATCAAATGCAAATGGTTTCCAGTCCTATAATGCCAGGTGTGGGGAACTATAAACCATGCCAAGGGTTTCGAGATAAGCAAGAAGGACTGACGCATGGATTTTGGCAGCAAAATCAGCAATTTGGAACCTTTAGAACTATTGATGATGGGAGTAAAACAGTTTTGGCAGCATCTTGTAACAAAATATGATGTTTATAGGTTAAAAATGGTCAATGAATAGGAGGCAGAAGCCAGCTCCACATGATTGGCAGCGCCAAAAAGAATTGACTTCAAACAAAATTGTGTTTTAAGAAAGAATATTTTATATGCCCTTATTTGAGACACGTGTTTCGGCAACTTCTTTGCCTTTTTCAATCAGGGCTAATCAGAGAAGTTTTGGTATTTAGATTAGAAGTTTTAGTTGCCGACGTTTGACACGAACATGGACACTTTTAAGGTGGGATTTATCCCGAGATTTGCACATCCATTTGACTCCTAATCTAAATACCAAAACTACTCTGATTAGCCCTGATTGAAAAAGGCAAAGAAGTTGCCGAAACACGTGTCTCAAATAAGGGCATATAAAATATTCTTTCTTAAAACACAATTTTGTTTGAAGTCACTTCTTTTTGGCCCTGTCAATCATGTGGAGCTGGCTTCTGCCTCCTATTCTTTGAGCAGCCTAAATGGAGCAAGGGGTAGTCTCCATACCTTCACATGGCAGACGACAAACAATAGGCGGAGGGCACTCAATGTTGGTATCCCAAGACCCCATTTTTCATACTTTAGGTTAAAAATGGAATTGGCATAGAAATCAGACAAGAATGAGGCTATGCAATTAATAGAAGCTTCTGGCACATGTATCTATGTTCTTGGGTTCTTATGGAGAAAGTGTCCAAATTAGTTTCAAAAGCTCAGCTGTATTATTTGACACCATAAATAAGAGGATATATATTTTCTAACTTTGTTGTGTATCAGACAACTTGGCATAACCTCAGGAAGTAGATAAGGTACAGACTCACGAACAATGTTCTTGGCAGGAGTTGAGCACTTTCATAGTTGTGTCCAGCCAAGTCTAAAATAGGCATATTAATTTCATGCATGAGAGAAAACGTGCGGATGTCAGTTATGCTAATATAAAATTGTTGTACACATGTGATAAAGTTATCCAATTGTAATGAAGGGATGTTTGCCCTTTAATTAACTTGGCCTATCAAAGCCTACCATTTTACAAGGTGCTAATTTGCATATAAATGTTGCATAATCTTAGAAAATCAATAGAGATAGGTTGGATGCAGACATGCATTGAGTGTGTTCTTTTTCTTGATGATTAAAGACACGTTTTGACTCCCAGGCATCTGTTTTTTCATGTCTCTGCCTAATGGATGGGAGCATGAGAATCCATGGATGTCTGATGGATGTGTGGGGTATGTGGGGGAAGAGGTATCCCTACATAATATCCCCACCAAAAATATCACTGTAGATATGGCCGTTTGGCTCACCATAGGCGATATTTTTGGGGGGATATTATGTGGGTGCTGGGATTCCTGGGGTGTCCCCCGCACATTAAAAAATGATGCAGGGGTTGCAGGGGTGTCGCCTGCAGGGTCCATGTGTGAATTTTGCCGCAAACATATGGCAATATTTTTGCATCACAATATTTTTGCGGCGGAATTAACTCCAGGAACCAGGGAAGGATCCCCTGTACACCTTGATGCCCTGCCATGCACTCATTAAGCAGAAGATGCCTTTGTCACCATTAAGCAAGCACTCGCAATGGCTCCGGCTTTAGGTCTGTCAGACTATAGTAAGTCCTTTGTGCTCTAATGCGACAAGCGTAACAGGTTTGCTTAAGGTATGTTGACTCAGTTATACAGTGATAAGCATCAGCCCGCATCCTACTACAGCATAGCTTTAGATCCAGTAGCTGTGGAAATCCCATCTTGTCTGTGAGCAGTCACTGCTGCTGCACTGTTAATAGAAAGACTGACCCATTAGTGCAGGAGCATCCTGTATCGACTGCATTTCCCCATGCTGTGTTGTCATCATTGCTTAAAGGGAAGATACAGCATGTGTCTCATTCCTGTTTTACCTGATATGAAAAGTTGCTTATCTCTGCTACGAATGTAACTTGCAGGATGGGGAAGCCCATGACTATCATGTTGTTGTGGAGATGCTCATGTCACCATGTGCTGATTTGTTGGATGTTCCTCTGTTGAACACTGATCTGATCCTCTTCATGGACGGATCTTATAGGTGTTTCCCAGAAACTGGGCAATGGGTCTCTGGTTATTCTGTATATACCCCCAATTCTCTTCTAGAAGCGCAACAATTACCTATGGCAAAGTCAGAACAGGTCGCTGAACTTGTGGCTCTCACCCATGCCTGCTCCTTGGCCCTGGAAAGATCTGCTATGATCCATACCAACTCCAGGTACACTCACAAGGTGGTCCACGACTTTGCAGTTCTTTGGAAACAGAATGGATATATAACATCCACAGGCACCCCAATATTGAATGGAAAATATGTGTCAGCATTATTGAATGCATTACTTCCCACAGCTGTAGCTATTGTTAAATGTAAGGAACATGATCCCTCTCAGTCATTCAAAGCCCAAGGAAATACACTAGCAGATGGTGCCGCTCATTCATTGGCCTTAAATAGGCCTCTGGATCATAATCCATATCTTGTTTGTGTTGCTGTCCAACTGTCATCAATCGCTTCCATGTCCAGTCTGGCAATCCTCCAAGACCAAGCCCCTGAAGCTGAAAAGATTACCTCTACCTAACAGTATTGTAAACTGGGAGTAGATTCCCTGTGGCGTTCTCCAGACAGCTGCCTGGTGGCACCCAGTGTATTCCTCCCCTACTTGGTCTATGAAGCTCACGGCTTAGCCCATTCAGGTAAATATGCTATGATTACCCTATTGCATCAAGATTGTATGGCCCCTGCTTTAGCCTCTATGGCTCAAGGTTATTGTTGGAATTGTGTTACATGTTTGATACATAATGTTGGGAGAGCGATATCTACAAGGTTGTCTGCACCTCCAGTACTGGAAGATCCCTTCCTGTACGTGCAGACAAACTTCATGCAGCTCCCCTCCTGCATGAATTTTACATATTGCTTGGTTAGGGTGGACATATTCTCTGGGTGGGTAGAAGCATACCTATGTAGAAAAGCAAACACTGTTACAGTGGCTAAAATGTTATTGGCAGAGTTCATACCGCAATTTGGATGGCCTCTCAGCATAGACAGTGAACGAGGCACCCATTTTACTGGTCAGGATATTAAAGAAGTGTGCAAAGCTCTAGGAATACCTCAACAGTTAAATTGCGCTTACCATCCACAGACCAGCTCATATATAGAACAACGCAATGGGAATATTAAGTTGAGGCAGTCCGAAGTGTGTAAAGAGAGTTGGAATGGTCCCAAGCGTTGCCTTTCGCTCTTTTTGCCATGCGCAATAATCCTCAGTGTAAACACAAATTGTCTGCTGATTAAATCATTGCAGGGTGTACCATGAGAATGGGAACTGCACCTCCAACATTTCCCATTATCCAAAGTTTGCCTTTAGAGGATGATACTTTAGTTCAATACTGTTGCATGTTGATTAAAACTGTTTGATCTCTCCATACTTAGGTCCATGAAGCCCTATCTGAAGGAGCTGAATGAGCCACTGAGCCCTGTCACCCTCTACAACCAGGAACCAGGACACTGAGTTGTGGTGAAGGTCCATCAGTGGAAATCTGGGCTACAGCTCAGGTGGCGCGGCCGATTCCAGGTTCTCTTGACTACGAACACTGTTATAAAGTGTGCTGGGATCCCAGCTTGGATACATGCAGCACATTGCTGCAAAATAGCCTCCCCAGCCGACGACACCATCTCCACTTGGAACAATCTTCTTCAGCTTGGCTTCTGTTCCACCACAACCACCGACTCCTCCATCAGTGACGCCGCCGGTCATTTGCCGATATCGGACTCTTCCAGTGCTGCTACTGGAATGGAAAGGGCAGTACCAGAAGACGAAGGTGTGGCCCTCAATCTCTCAGTATGCTCACATGCTGAACCAGGACCTGCAGATGCTGGACCTTTTTCACACAGTGATGTCTCCGCAGGAGCTATTGCTAAAGCTCCCTCGTCAGGCGGTTGAAGTCCCGGAAGATAAGACCCTGATTCAGACCTCTCTTTGGGCATACCACCATCAGTGGCTCAACCCTCTGCATCTCACAACGCTGCCCTCAAATGGTATGTTTTGCGATCCTGTGGAAGAGTTCCTGAGAACAATAGTGCTGAACAAAGTGGCAAGGGGCCAGATCACTGACCTCTGGATTTGTCCCCTTAAAGGCATGGTCTAGTAAAAAATTTGATTTAAAAAAACATTAAAAAAAAAATACTAGCATTCTCTGTTTTAAAACTTCCTATGTAAAATTTTGAGCTATTCAAGCTCAAAATTCGCAAAAGCAAGCACATGGGCGCATCCATTTTGTGAAATGAATGCCCTCCTGTGCTGGCTTTTGCTTTTGCCTCCATCCATATCTAATTATACCTGAACCTACCACCAATACAACCAACTTAAACAATGGCTGAGGATGGCTTAGTTCTCCAGGTATTTGGTTATCTTCTGGTAGTCTTTTTATATCAATGTCTCTCTTTCTGATGCTTCTTTCCTAATACGATCTTCTATAATAGTCTTTGGATATCTCCTTGATTAATTTGTGTAGCTCCTCCACAATATTCCTTGATCTTGTATTCTCTATAGTGATGTGTCTATGACACCTTTCCTTGTGATAATTCCTCAGACTATTGTTTGAACTTTTAGAGCTCTCACAGTCTGTTAATCCAGTCGTTCTCACTTGGATGTTGTTTGATTCCCTTTGGTTTCTCTCCCATTCTGGGTTCTCTCTCTGTAACTATCTTGTATACTTAATAGCCTTATCTCCTCTCTTTTATTACAAGATTTTATGTCATCATTTGTCCATTCTTCCCTTTTGGACTCAGGTTATTTTCTCTGCTTTCACTGGTCTTTGTTCCCAGTTATTATCTACTTCCGACACAGGGTTATTTGCTGTTCTCTTTATATGCTTTGTGCTGTTCCAGTTGAACACTTGTATATTTAGTATCTCATTGTTATTAGTGGGATGAGTTTCTCTCCCTGTAGACCATTGCCCCAGCGGCCTCCTATTTCTCCCGTCCTCCTAATTACCTCTCTTTATGCAGGGCAACGTTGCAGGGCATGGCATTTGCTCGGTTATTCCTCTTCGCTGTTCACCTTCTTGTTCCTCGTTTTTGCTGGTCTCTCATTTCTGGCTTCTCCTGTGGCTGCTACTCAATCTGTATGCAGGCACTATGAACCTGTTTGTGCTCCCTCCTCTGATGGTCACGGCGTGGTTTGTTAGTCGTCCTGCCCACCACGATATGGGCATGGTCCCGCCACCACCTGGTACTGGATTCTGCTCTCCTGATTTAAAATGGTTTCTCAGTTGTGGGATACACTGGGCGTCTGGCGTATCAGACTTGCATGCTTTGCCTTCTTGAAAGTTACGGGTTCCACGGCTTGTCTCAGGTCCACCTTTCCAAGGCGTGATCACATCAGGGGGCTTCTCCTGCTTATGATACTCTCTGTTTCTCCTTGGTACTCCACTTGTCTTAGTTAAGTACATGTCTCTTCTTAAAGTGACATCTTCTTTTCCTTTTTCAGGTTGGTTTGTTTCAGCATTTATTTATTTATTGTTTTCTTTTTAGGCGCTTATAAAATAAGAAAATACTGTTTCAAAGCGCCCAAAGGCACAGAGGGAGCAGGGGAGGGAAATGCAGTACAACACAAGATTTTAGAACAGAGTGGGAGGGACGAACCTACTGTGCCTAGTGAGTATTTAGAACGTGCTAGTGCAGAAAGGTAGAGGGAAGAGGTGGTAAGTACTGGGGGGTCCGAGCTCGAGGGAGAGCCATAGACGAAGTGCTAGTAATGTTGAGTGCTACATGGCTTGGTCCGCGGGAGGTGTAAGTGCGAGCCTCCATAGCGGAGGGTGTGCAGATGCTAAGTGCTGTGGAGAGACAGGAGCTGGGAGGAATTGGTGTGGGAGGTCTAGGCCCGAGGATGCCAGGTACACCGATTCAGCAACTGTGGGATTAGCAGAGGAGAGAAGGAGGGAAAGAGGAGGAAAAGAGGAAGGTCTAAAGGAGCTTCTGGAATTTGAGGAGATCCTCCTCAAGGCGCAGGGGGAGGGGGAGAGGAGGCTAATCCAGAGGAGGGAGCCTGCAGAGGAAAGTGAGCGACCCCCTTACACACAGAGAGTTGGTACCAGAGGAATGAAGTGGTCTAGAGGGAGAGTATTAAGTGAGATAAAGGTGAAGATAGTGTGGTCCCCGTGCCCAGACAGCCTTGTGAATGATGCAGAGGAATTTCAATTTAATCTGTGCAGCAACTAGGATCCAGTGAAGACTTTTTAGTGCAGGAGACTGTCTGGGCTTAAGGCAGAGATCATTGGAGGTGCACCAGGACTGGATGGCAGATAGGCAGTCAGGGTTGATGGAGGGTGCAAGAGGGTCAGCAGGGAGTCTGAAGAAGAGCTGTGTGTCATCTGTGTAACACTGGAAGTTGGAGGAGAAGGAGGAGATGAGGTGTGCAAGGAGGGCAAGGTAGATGTTAAAGAGCCAGGGGGAGAGTACAGAGCCCTGGGGGACACCACAGGTGGAGATGGAAGTAGGAGAGGGGAAGGGGCAAAGAATGACATGGGAGGAGTGGTTAGTGAAGAAAGAGGATAGCCAAACCAGTGCACTTTCCAAGATACCAAATGTATCATGGAGCCTTTGTATGAGGATGGAATGGTTTACTGTGTCAGATGCAGAAGAGAGATTGTGAAGGATGAGGACAGCTGGAGAGTTGGAGTCCAGAGATGCAAGCAGTTCTTCACAGGTGTTCAGAAGAGCTGTTTCCATGCCTCTGGATGCTCGGAATCCAGATTGATGGTCATGGCGCTCATCAACAAGTTCAGTGTGAGAGTTGAGTTGGGCAAGGCCAGATTAGGAGATAGGGCAATAGCTGGCAGGGCAGGTAGGATAGAGGATGGTTTTTCAGGAGTGGGCGCACAAGGGAGGGGAAAGATCCAGTGACAAAAGAGTGATTGCAGAAATCAGCGAGAGCAGGGGCAAGAGAGCCAATGTTATCCTTGATGGTACTGGATGAACAAGGGGAGACCTGTTTAGAAGAGACCTTCATGGAGCAGACTGGTAACTTCTTCAGGTGTGACAGGAGAGAAGGAGGAAGGAGGAGGAGGGAGGTGGGAGGTGGGAGTGTGGTGGGGGGTTTGGAATGGGATGTGAGGGAGTGTAGAAAGAGAGGTCAGAATGTCCTGAGTTTTTGTGGCAAAGTGTGAGGCCAATGTAGCACAGAGGGCCTGGGAAGGAGAAGGGGAGGAAGAGACTGTGGAGGGGTTGGCTAGTTCCCTGCAGAATTTGAAATGAAAAGTTCAGTCGAGTTATTGGATGCACTGCAGACCCGTGCCTGGATGTGGGCTCTTTTCTTTGCACAGATGGCGAGTCTGTATTGACTTTGGAGCAGGCTGCATGCTAGTTTGTCAGAGGATGAGCCATTTCTGTTCTACTGCCCTGCAATTACATTTCAGGGCTGCAAGTTTGGTGTCCTACCAAGTGTTACGCTTTGAGGCAGGTTTCAGACGGGTCCTCATGACTGGGGCAAGAATGTCAAGAGTGTTGGTGATGGAAAGATTAAGGTTGATGAGGGCAGTGTCAGAGGTAGAGTCAGAGGTGGGCTGAGTGAAGGGGGATGAAGGTGGAGGCAAAGGCTGCCGCAGTCACTCGTTTTATTGGGCGGACATTAGTGAACGAGGTTGGTGGGACCTTTGGGGGGCCGTCAGCGAGCTAATGGTACCAAGATGTGAGGAGAGGAGAGAGTGGTCTGAGAAGGAGAGGGAGGTGACTGATGTGGTGGAGGGAGAGAGGTCAGAGTGAATGAGGGCATCAAGAGGGTGTCCAGCTTTGTGGGTTGGCCCAGAAGAGAGAATGGAGAGTGACAGCGAGGTGAAAAGGTCAGTGAATAGAGTGGATGGAGAGCAAGGGGAGTCCAGTTGAATGTTGAAATCACCCAGGAGGAGAAGGTTAGAGGTGGAGGAAATAAAGAATAGTAGAAGTCAGCCCATTCAGAGAGGAATATAGAGGTGGCGCCTGGAGGCCGGTAGATGGTAGCAATGGTCAGGGTGGTGGTGGGAGCTGAGGCATAGCCAGGATTGTCGAACAAGCGGGGCTTGAAGCTAATGTAGTTGGACCCACCGCAGTGACATTAACATCTGTAAATGCCCACACAGAACTGCTGAGTGGGCATTTACAGATTTTGGGTGGGCCTTGCTCGCTCAGGCCCTACCCTGTCTATGCCGCTGGGTGGGAGAGGTGACCAACTTACAGACCAGGCTTTCAAAAGAGGAGTGGGGCTGAGTAGGTAAGATGGAGGCAGGAACCCACTCGGGGAAGATTAAGGCAATCCCCCTCTCCCCCGCGCGGTGAGGTCGAGGCTTGGAGATGATCTTGAAGTGTTCATGGAGGAGGGAGTCGAAGGCAGTGACTGAGCTGGCATTGAACCAAGTCTTGGTAAAAGCGGGAATATTGAGGTCAAGGTCTTCAAGATGGAGACAGATGTCAGAGGAGTGTTTGTTGGCTGAGCTGGCATTAAGAGTCGCCAGGTGGAGGTGGTCAGTGCTTTTGAAAGTTTTCTGAGGTGCCGTACAGGGGTGTGGTACAACAATCAGACGAGGGGGAGAGAGCGTAGAAGGGGGAGATGTAGGTGAAGGAAGGAAGTTAATGAGAGAAGGCAGGATGCGGTCAAAGAGAAAGAGGTTGGGTTGAGGACCCTGAACCAGAATGGTGCCAGTGTGATAGACATTAACGAAGCAACAAGAGGATGTGAAACCGGCCAAGAGGATTTCCCACTTGGTGCCACCGTTAATAGGGGAGTGTGTGGAAGGAAAGAGAGTGGAGATGAGATGGGGGGTCCAAAAGTCAGGAGGGGGGACAGAGAAAAGGATATCAGTGAAAACCTCTCTAGAAGAAGCACTGGCATAGGTGTCTGCAATGGGAAGTCCAGGGTTTGCACTAAGGATGTCTTTTTGTGCTTTTTCCTGTCGGACTTGGAGAGAGAAGGGGGATAGATGATACTGTAGCATTTAAAGAATATAGGAGAGATGGAGAGAGCCATAGGAAGGCAGAGGATTAGCCACGGAATGAGGGAGGAGTGGCAGCACCGCACAGTTCTGGCTCAACTCACTAGGAGGCCAAGTAGAATAAGTTGGAGAGACACACACACAGAGGAAATAGAATTACATTGGATAGGTGTTACAGTGATGTATAAACTATTCACACCTAAAATTGATTTTTTTTAAATGGAGGAGCAAACAATGCAAAACAGATGGTGCACAAGTGATGCTAAAACACCCAGATTCGATTTTAAAAATGGAGGCAGCAAGCTATGGAAGGCAGACCGTGCACAAGTACACAAATAAGATTTGAAATTTCAGTGAAAGGAATGAAGTTAGATGAGGCGAGGAAGGAGCACAGAAGACACTTTAGGAGAGTTAGTGTTGGAGGTCAGACTCACTTTCATGACTTCAGGGGTTGTGGCAAGCCTTTGGAGCCGTTGCAGTGATAGCAGTCAAGTAACCTGTCCGGGGGACGGATCATAGTCAGAGTTGTGTGACTGCGGCTGTCCAGGTACATTGCCAGCATGGAGTGTGTTCCTGCTTCTGCCTCTGTTAAAGGACTGGTTGCGCCCGTCTGTGTTGTGCTCTCACTGTCTCAGGGAAGGCCAGCACCTCCAAGTATATGATGGGTGCTGCTGAGGTATAGTGCAGGCTCACCGTAGCTAGTCAGCCGTGCCTGGGTTTCAGGGACCATGTTGCTGTGTGTGCATGCACCTCAGCGCAATCAATGGGCAGCTGGACAAGCGTCCCTGATATGTGACTGTAGACCACAGCAGTGTGCAGACCCCACTCCAGTCAGCGGAGCACTTTCGCAGTGCTCCACCTCCTCCATAATGTGCTGCTGCCACGATGCTCCTCTTGTTGCCGACAGGCAACTATTCACAGCAGCTGCAATGTATTGAAATGTTGGCGTGATAACCCGTGCATCCGCCCATTTTGGACCCATCACATAGCAATAACTTATTCCCTTTTCCCCCCAGAAATGTGTAGAATGAGTCTTGCTTTGTTTTTGGCATAAAAAGGCCGCAGATTTATTTTCCACAATATCACACATTAGTGGAAATAACTCAGAAGATAAGATGCAGCGACTGCTCTGTGTCCAAATAACCTGCTTCCCCATTCTTTCGTAAAGAGTCCAGCATAGGCCCAACTCTCCCAACCCTTTGCGTCCGAGCCTCTCCTGCCCCTGTAGGTGTTCCTGGGTGGGTGGAGTGCCGTTTCCTTGGTGGAAGCTGAGCCCTTGTTGTTTCCCCCAGACGCCCCTGCCGTTTAGGCTCCCAAGGGGCGCTGGTCTGAGAAGTGCAAAGACCCTTCCAGCTTTCTCCTCGCTCATCCGGAGTCTGTCTCTTGTGTTTGGTTGCCCAAACACCGCCACGCCACAGATGCGTTACCGCCCCCAGTGGCTCCCCCCTGCTTCCTTCCTTACATTTCTAGGATTTTTGTGCAGAGGTTCCAGTAAAATATCTCCATCCCCCTTGGTGACAAATGTACCCCATCTTTGCGAAAATACTCAGGCGATTTTAAATTAATCAGCCCGTGCCTGATCTGGCCGAAGCCCCTGCAGAATTTTGCCATTGCACCATTTAGCTTTCGTCTGGACCTCTCCACGGCTGCATGATTATCCGCGCCCCTCCATTCTGGCCTTAGGATTATCTCTGACCATATGATTTCCGTTTCTCCCAATTGACTTGCCAGCTCCTGTAATGAGCACATCATTTCCCACATTAGAGCCCCCCTTCCCAGCCTTGTCAGGTCGTTACCTCCCAAATGTATGACCAATACATCCGGCTTTTGCTGTTTCCCTATTAATCTGCGCACCTGCCCCTGCAGCTGGGCCCATTTCATCCCTGGCACCCCATGCCACCCAATTTGGAATTTGCTGTCTGTCAATTCCTCCTGTTCCGCCATCCAGCTTTCTCCAGCCCTCAACACAAATGAGTGTCCTACTACCCAGGCCGATCTCTTTTTCCTCCGGGCTGCTGCTGGTGGGGAGAAAAGGTGGCATGTCAATTTTATACTTTTTCAGGCCTGATATACCTCTTAAAACACCCGGACCTCCATCTACCAATCTGCTTGATTGCTCCTTCCCCCATGCCCATGGCTGCTGCTGATGTGGCTGCCGCAATCTGGAATGAGTGTGTCCCGAACACTCCCCTTGTCGCCCCAATTTTCTCCATCGCCAGTTCCATAACCCTTCTGAATTGGAAGCGGCTTAGAGCTGCCCTATCATGGTGAATGAGCAGCGGAGCCTCCCCCCCCCCCAAGGGAGGTCTCATCCTGAGGAAGCCTGCCACTGACTTGGCATACTTCGCTGCCCATGATGGGTTGGAGGGTCACTGTGCACCCTTTGCCTTCCTGGACAGTTTTTGATCTCTTTACTCATAACGTCAGCTGTTCACCTGAACAATGCACATCTTGTAGCTGCAAAAAAAACCTCCCCTTGGCATCCTTGTTTTCTGGTACCAATTTGCTCACCCTGAATGCCCCAAAAAATACCAGGGTAAAAGCAGCTTTAAACAATGCTACTTCGAACCCCCCGTGACACACTATCTCCAAGCATGCTACTATCTTTTGCAGCTTGACTATGTCTATGGGCCTTCTTTCATCACTCACATGTGTTCCTTGCTTGGCCCAACCCTTCATGGCCATTACAATGTAGTGCTCCTTTGTGGGGTCACCTTTCCCTTCTAGCTTGTAATAATGAGCGATAGCCGTTAAGTGGTAAGCCATCCATGACCTGGTTTTTCCTTCGTGCCAATCCCAGCCCACAAAGGCCCTCACCGGTAGCTCCTGCTGACTTTCCGTCAATACCACCTGTTTGAATGCCAAGTACCGCTCCCAGCATGCCTTGTATCTACTTGCCGTGCCTGGAGCTAGCGCCGTCTGAATCAAGGAACTCAGATTGCCCCAATCATGTCCCACCACTGTGTTTCGAACGGGGCCATCACCTTGTCTGCTCCCGGACAACTCCCTCAGAATTTTTCCCACTGCAAATGAGAGAGAGCATCAGCAGCCGTGTTTTGTACCCCGGGTATGTGTCTTGCTCGTACTTCAATGTTGAGTTCTAGCATGCATTTGTTGAGCTCCCTTAACAACCGCAACACCCTTGTGTTGCTGGCAGAACCTTGATCTATGATCTGGACTACCCGTAGGTTGTCTGACCAAAGCATGACATGGCTGTCTTTTAGTTGATTCCCCCAGAGTTTGAAAGCAACCACAATAGGAAAGAGTTCTAACTGCGTGATGTCCCTGGTGACCCCTTGCTGATGCCACTCCTCAGGCCACGCCATGCCGCACCATTTGGTGTCCAAGATTGCCCCAAACCCCAGTACCCCGGATGAATCTGTGAACAACCTGGACCTGTCCTTGGTGCTCCAATCCCCTCCCCACATCAGTACCCCATTGAACTTGTCCAGGAATGTGTCCCACATGGCCAGATCCTCCCGTATTTCTGCCCCCAACCGAACATGCTGGTCAGCATGCTGCAACCCCACGGTTTTCAGCTCGACACTCCTTGCAAACATTTTGCCCACTGGGATGACTTTACCTGTGAAATTGAGGTTACCTGCAAGCGCCTGGAGTTCCCTCAAAGTTGCCTTGTTCCTACCCCTTAAACCTTTGATGGTTTCCTTCAGTTTTCCTACCTTCTCCAGTGGTAGCCTGCACTCTCCCTTCACTGTGTCAATTTCAATCCCCAAGAAGGTCAGACAGGTCACCGGTCCTACTGTTTTCTCCTCAGCTAGCGGAACTCCCATTAGCTTCATCAACCTATGGAATGTCTCCATGAGGGCCCCACACTCTTCGGACCCCTTCTCACCGATAAACAGAAAGTCATCCAGGTAGTGTACCACTGCCCCCTCCTGACACTCTTGTTTTACCGCAAACTCTAGGAAAGTGCTAAAAGCCTCATAATATGCACAAGAGATGGCGCACCCCATAGGTAAACATTTATCATAGTAATACAGCTCCTGCACCTTGAACCCAAACAAATGTTGGCTTTCCCTGTGAATGGGCAACAACCGGAATGCAGACTCTATGTCTGCCTTTCCCATCAGGGCTCCCCTCCCGGCAACCCTTACCATTTCCACTGCATCTTCAAAGGATGAGTACTGCACCCTGCATAGCTCTTCACTAATCCCATCATTGACAGACTCCCCCTCGGGAAAGGAGAGGTGATGAATCAGCCGCTACTGCCCTTCCTCTTTCTTGGGGACCAGCCCTAATGGGGATACAAACAGATTTGACAATGGTGGGTTTTTAAATGGGCCTGCCACCCTGCCCAACCTGACTTCCTTGGCCACTTTCAGTGCCACAACCTCCGGCATAGCCAGTGCTGACCGCAGGTTGACTGCCTCCGTACCCTTGTTAACCTCTGCGCATGGGATTTTAAACCCCCACCTGAAACCCTCCCACAACAGTCTAGCATCCTTACAGTTGTGATAAGTATTCAACCACAGAGTCCTTGCCTGTAGTTTGGCCGAAGTTGGCAGCCCCATTTTAATCACACTATTACACATCTGTTGATGATTTGACCGTGACATACTGCTCTTAACCTCATTCCCTCTTGACCTTCTCCTTTGGTTTGGGGCTGCTTTTCCGTTTCCCTTCACTGGCTGATGAGTTGCGATCCCTGGCATTTCCTCCTCTGGGGTGCTTAAAACGGCATGTTTGCCAAAGGGGCAAACCCCCCTCTGCATTGACCCTCAAGCAGTCTGCTTGCTCCTCCTGGTAGCTGGCTCTGTTGCTCCAGGAGGAGTAACCACGAAAGGACGACCTCACTCGCCTAGTGTACCCCCCCTGCCCCTCCACACTTGAGGCTTCTCCCCTGGGAATTTCTCTCCCCCATCTCCTGCTGGTATCAGTTTATCCAAAAAACCACCCACGTCCATTTCATCCCAAGACAAAGCTGGCCACACTTGCATTTTCAAACGAAAAACCCGATCATATTGCAACCAACCTTCCCACCCATGCTTCAAATATAGGTCATGGATGTACTGTTCATTGGCAAGCATTGACAAAGCATCTTGCGGGTATTTCTCTATCATTATGGATGTGTATACCTTGAATGCTTTTAGCCAGTTATGTATGGATGCCTCTGTCTTGGGTTGCTCCTTGTCCCTCTTTTCCTTCTCTTTCTCAGACAACTCCTTTAACCCATTCCCCAGGGGTTCCATTCCCACAAAATTCAAGATCTCAATACATTCTTTCCTCCACATGCTCTCTTTAATGGCCCCTGGTATGTGCCAAAATAAGGAGTTCACTGTCACCCTGACTGGACCAAACCCTGGCATTGCTCTCCTGTACCGAGTCATCATGGGTACCCACATCCCTTCCTGCCCTACCATGGCATTAGGACCTGGGAGCAGACCTGGTCCGGCAACCCCTTGCCCCCACCAAGATGGTGTTTGAGCGGTCCCTGCCGTTCTTACTCACTCATGGGTTGCTGTACTGGGCGCGCCTATGGGGTTTGCATTGGTCCCTGCAGTAGCCTGTTGCCCCTGTGCCAACTGCGCTGGGTTGACCTGGTCTATGGAGTTTATATTGGCCAATGTATTGGCCACTTGAACCTGTGCCTGTTCGCCGGCCCGCCTGGAAATGCTGAGTTGAGCCATGCACCTGACCACTGGCTCATTTCCACTGGCACCCCATTGTTGGTAGGATTTCCTGCAGGTACCCACCTGAACCCAGCCCCCCTGGTCCCAGAGCCACCCCTCTCTGTTGTATTACGGCTCCCCTGTTCCCAACTTGAATAAAGACATTAACATTCCCACTCAATACCTGCCTGTTACCCCCATTTCCCCATGCTTGCATACATTGCATTACCATACCTTTTACTGCGTCCAAGGACGCGTGCCTGTCTTCCCTTGCAGCCACCGGTCTGGTTGCAGGCGTGCTGGGTGGACCCTTGTTCCTTGGTGGCTCCACAGGTGCAGGTGCCGGCATGGCTACAACCTCCTGTGTCCTTCCCTTGCTCTTTACCCCGGCAGTCCTGAGTTTCTTGCCGTTCGCAGCTTGTTCTTTGCTTGCCTTGGCTTTTTGTGTCATGGTCCTCTTTCTTTTCCCGGCAGGCTCCTCTTCCTCTTCCACCCGTTCTTCCTCTTCCTGCTCCTGCTGCTCCTCATTGTCTGGGTATAGTAGAGAGGAGACCGTCCCTTGACCTGGTCCTGCTTGTTCCTCGTCCCCTGGTTGTGGTATCATTGGCTCCATCCAGTTGGGGCCGTGTTTTGCTGCTGCCAGCTTGGCCATGGCCATAAATGCCTCCAAGTCAATATTTGCTAGCCACCCCCTTTGTACCTGCCGCTTCACGCGGTTTCCTTCCTCTTCCTTGTGTTCGCCCCCCTTCTGCTGCCACACTGATCCCCTTGTTCTTTGCACCCTCGGCATTGTGTGTTCGGCGCTTATTGCTGGTGCTAGTTGGCTTGGTTCAAGCCCCTGGCTGATCCGAGGTCTGCCCCTTTAGAACGGGTCACGCTCAGCGAACCCCATCTGTTTCTGTTGGGCTGACGAGATCTGGCCCATTGGCACGGGTTGCGCTCAGCGAACCCCGTTCGTTTCCGCCTGATGGTGGAAGGCGGGCTCCTGTGTCCTGACCAGCTGCAGGAACAAGTGCTTATGGGTGCGGCTGTCCTTGTAGTTAGAGGGTGGCTACAAGGGGATGCGGAGGGCGTGCCTGGCCTGTAGAGCGGGTGTTATTGCCCCCAGGTGGTGCTCCGCTCCCTGATCCGACTGTCTCCTGCCCGCCAAGCGCTAACCTTTCGTTGTAGCCTGGTCCTCCCCGTGCCTCCGTCACGCTGCCCACAGCCTCTGCAAACCTCTGTCTCGCGGCAAGTGGTCGCACTGCTGGGCTCCGCATTTACCGTCTCCTTCTCCCTGTGTAGCCGGTCGCTGCTTCCTGGGAGACTGGACCCTCGCTGCCACGCCACTGCTTCCACTGTCTCGTCGCTGAAGCCGCCGCCGCTGTTCCTCCCCGATCCGGCTTCCTCTTCCTGGTGTCGGGCAGTTCACACGAAGCTTGAGCGCCGAAGACCCGGATGCGGTTTCCCTTCAAGTCTAGCTGAAGCCGACATCCCGCTGCAGGCACAAGTCTCTCCAGGCGAAGTCCAAAAGGTGAAGGAAGTCCAACAAGGAAGTCCACAATGGTGGCGAAGTCCACAAAACAAAACAAAGTCCTCTTCCTGGATGGCGGGCGGGCGTCCCACTGCCAAGGCTGGATGCTGCCTTCAGTGCGAAACCAGCCCGTTATAAAGGAGTAGCCCTTCCCCTTTCCATTGTTGCCGTTCATGGGCTTTCCTGACCTTTTGCTGCGCTTCGTTGCGGCCACCTCCCCTTTGTCCCGAAGAGGGGGAGGACAGGAGGAGGACACCGCCCGGGTTATCGGTGTGCCTCCTCCATTTTGTGGTTTTCTCGTCGTCACTGTCATGAAAGCTGCTCACCAGCGTCCAGCTTCTCCCTGTGAGGTCTGTGGTGCAAGCCTGCAATAGGGCCACCTGCACCGTCACAGGGTCTCCGGCAGTCGGGCGATCAGTTGGCAGCCATCTTTGCACTGATTTCTCGCTGCTGCGCCGCAGCCGTTACCTGGGCTAAGGGCATACCCGGACTGGCTCAGTGCACTCCACTGCACTCATAAAATGCACAGGATGGTCCAATCCTCAATGTATCGCTCCAGTTCGCTTTTGATGATCGAATTGCAGGATAATATCAAGATCTTTGCGGTCAGGCTCGGGAGCTCCGGAGAGTTACACCATCAACCAGCACTTGCTTGAAGTACCAAAACCTTGCCTTCCGCCGAATATGCAGAGCTCATATTATTCATTTTTTAAAAAATTTTAAATATTTTTATTAATTTCCAACATGTGCATCATACAGTGTAACAACCAATATGCAAGACAATTCTCTCATACAGTTCCATGTTGTATTTTCTCCTCCTCCCCGCCCCCGATCCTAACAAACATTTCAACCTTTCTTATTCCATTTCAGCGGGCGTTCCTCCTTCTCCCCCACCTGGAGGGCCACCTTCCTCCTCATTTGCTTGGTCAGATCCGGACAGTGTTGCTACTATTTGCTTCCAGGCAATCAACGTGTTTGTTTCCTCCTCCCCACCTCTATTTGCTGCATCATCCCACACCGTGGTCTCGGTATTCGCCCATTTCTGAAGGTCGAACCACCAAGCCCCTGCTCTCGGTCTCCTCCTTTTTTCCAGTCCATCGCTATTTTGCGCTTAGCCAGTATATATGCCAAATCTTTACATTTTCTCACATGCTTAAGTTTACTCGGCCTGGGTACCCCCCCCCCCAACATGCATGCCCATGGGGAGTTCACATCTAAGTTAATCTATACCTTTGCCATAAAGCGGGCCACCTCCTCCCAGTACTTCCTTATTTCGGGGCATGCCCAGAACATGTGTGTCATTCCGGCGTTAACCTCCCCACATTTCGGACATGTCTGTGTACCAGCATTTTTAAACTTGGCTATCCTCTTGTCGGTCATGTATGCTTTATGGGTGACGTATAGCTGCACCTGCTACAACCTCCCATTCCTTGATACCTTCTTGTGGTATCCCTGCACCCTGACCCATAACCCATCGCCCATCGCTTCTCCCACCTCTTCCTCCCAGTCTAGCCTCGTCCGGGTTATTTCTTTCCCAACTCTAGACATCAGTAGCTCGTATATCCGGGAGACCTCATGGCCCCCATCTGATATGTCATATAATGTTTCTATGACCACCTCAGGCTGTCGGGCTAACGCTGCATCGGACCATGTACCTTTTATCATCCTCAGCAGCCTAGCATATGTGATATATTGTCCTTTATGTAATCCTGTGTCTTCCACTAAAGCATCAAACTCTTTCACCTTCCCGTCCTGCCACACGTCCCCCATGGTCACTATGCCTGTCAGTTCCCATTTCTCCCAGATAATCCTCCTCATCTGCTCATCCACTCCTTTCTGTGCCACTAGCGGTATCTCTGGGGAGCGTGGGTGTGATGCTGGAAATGCATCAGAGGGACAGGGCCTCCGTATCCTTGTCCTTTACTGCTTTTTATTGTGTGTTCTGTAGTGTTTTCTGCACAGGAGTTCATGTGGGACTCCTGGCGGTGCAGCTCTTTCTTTTGGTTTGGTGAACGGACCCATGGGATACCCTTATGGCACCCATGGGTGGGGGTACAACCCTGTGCCCCTAGTGTATGTTTTGGGCACCTGTGGGTGGCCCGCAGAGCAGGTTATGGGCTGGTGGCAGCTCCATGCTGAAATTGACAGGTGCGCGGAGTATCCTCCATTTTGGGATACCCCGGCCCTGCCATTGGGATACGTTGATCCCTGATGGAAAACAAGATGGCCCCTGTGGCCTCTTGCTTTCTATTCCCCATTACCTTGTTTCCCCAAAGTCCTGGGAAGCCCTGACTCTGTCCCTTCCCCCTGACTGGCTGTTGGGTGGAAGTGACATATATGGTGTTGTTGTGAAGGCCCGGCCAGACTGGCTGGAGCCTTCCCGGTGATGTATGTTGTGGGTACCTTCTGTGGGTGGGACCTAGGTGAATAGAGTGTGTGACGAATATGCATTCTGTGTTGTGGGTGTCTAGTATCTGGTGGTTGACACAATGACTGAGACAACCCTGCCCGAAACCGGTATGAATGCAGCTTGGAGTGTTGAATGGCTCAGTACTTGTCCCAATACACATAACTTCTTGTGAGTGTCTGGAGAGAAGTGAATGGCCTGAATACCTCGTGTGCCTGATTGGCTGCCTGCCTGCATGAATGCCCGTAGTCGTGATTGGATGCTTGAGTGTGACCCAGCGGAATGAATGGGAGATGAACAGTATATCTGGGGACCTCTCACTGCTAGGAATCGTGTTCAGAAGCTGAAGTCCACTACGACGAGTAACTGGAGTAACTGACGCTTGACCTTGAAGCCCTGCTGGACGAGAAGAATTGCTGTTGCTCTCCTTCACAATCTGAAAGCTGTTGTGCCTCCAAGGACTGACCCAGAGAGGACCTGGAAGGCGACCTCTTCCCGAGCTACGAGGGACCATCGTGCACAGCTGATCTTTGCCAACGCTCCCTGGTGGACAGACCTTCGACAGGCTGCCGACCCGATACGGGGACTGCTGCCGAACTCCAAGGAGAAGCACTCGGACTGTTGTCTGCCACTGTCGATGACCGCCGTCGCCGACCGGAGCCCCCATGCTCCCGTTTGCCTAAGAACTTCCATTGATTATCGGACGCTCTTGTCTGCATCGTCACTCGCTTGTCTCCCGCTGGAGAAGGCCTGACCATCGACATGCCGAGGAGCATCCACCTAAAGACCACAGAGAAGCCGACTACTCGAGGCCCTTGCTGGGCCACAGTTCTTCATCATCTCTTTGCGGTCCAGAACTATCGTCACTGAGGTGCCCCGCACGCCTCTTCCTTGCAGGACGCCAACGCTCTGTCGTCGACGAGCACCGCTAGGAACGAAGCTGCCACTTCCCTGCCGTAGTTCACTCTGTTCACCGTCAGACGTTCGACGACCCGTGACTCCTGCCTTAAAGGGAGGGCACTCAAGAAGGGCTGTCGATTCCCCGACACCGAACGCCAAGTTCCCCGACACCTCTCGACGATCCGTGGCTCCCGCCTGAAAGGGAGGCACTCAAGAAGGATCGGTCGACGCATCGTCGGAGAACTCTACTCCACCAGGTACATTGGGGGGGGTAAAACCTTATAGGAAGAAGTGAGACTATTGAACATATGGACTGGGCTTGTGCGATATATCTTTATTTTACAGGTTGCCCAGGTGGGGGGATCTCCACACAGAACTGTGCCTAGCGGTAGGGGTCAGCATTCTGCCTATTGTTTCAACCATCTTAAGTTCCTGCCTATCTCTATTGCTGGTTTCCTCGTTATTGATCTGTGTGACATTTTAACTGTACAGTTGATGCACTTTAATGAGAATCGATAACATTAGTGGTACCACTTTAGAATTGTATATATTTATCATTATTGACTTCCGAGTACAAAGTGCGTTATTGTGATCGTGTACATACCCTTGAATATTAATTATATAAAGACTGTGTTTTCAGTAATACAGTGTGTGGACATTCCTTTGTGGGGGTTCGGGGACTACACTGTACTTAAGAACCAGCCTGCATCACCTCCTGAGAAGCTAGGCCTTGATTGCTCGACCACGTACCAATAATAGAGAATCTTGGCTGGGGTCCTCTGGGCCTCTCCTCTACCATATAGAGAGCGGAAGTGCAGACACCCCCTACCAGTCTTTACAGTGGGTATGGGTTCTCCATCAACTGGTAGCCTCTTTGCCACCTCCTACCCCCCAAGTCCAGCAATCTTCTGCCTCTCTCCCATTGCAAGTTTGGTAACCACATCCATTCATTCAAGAAATACGGGGTGCATCCGGCCCTCAACAGTTTGGAATCCAGTGTGGGATCCTCTTTAGCCACCTTGCCACATATTAGAGTTGGCTAGCCAGGTAGTACACTTCAAAATTGGGCAATGTGATGCCCCCCTGTTCATACAGGTTCTGTAATTTCCACAGCGCTGCCCTGTTCCTGGAGTTATGCCATATAAACCCCCTGCATATGCTCTGTATCTTGATGAAGAACCGTTTGGGTATCATATATGGTATATTTGCAAAGCAGTGTAGCAACCTGGGCAGTACTACCATCTTTAACTGTGCTACTGCCCATCATTGTTAAGGGTAGCTTGGCCCAGAATATCATGCTGTTTTCAATTTTTGACACTGCTCTTTCGGTATTCTGCTTGTGTTCAACTTCAGTTTTGTGGTATACATCTGTTCCTAAATATCTAAACGTCACCGTTTTCCATATTATCTGTAATACCGGCAGCTTATGTTGTGGTATCCCTTCGTATCTGCCCAGGGGAAATATGCCCGATTTCTTGGGGTTCACTGTTATGTCAGACAGTATTGTGTATCATTCCATAACATCCAAAATATACTGTTGGTTCTCCTCTGGGTACTTCAGGTACAGCAATGTCACCAGCGTACATACATATCAAATGTTGGCCTCCCTTGGTGCTGATACCGACTACTCCATATTGCTGCCTCAGATATGCTGCCAGGGGTTCAAGTGCTAAAATAAAAAGCATCAGGGACCACCGACATCCCTTTCTGGTACCTCTGCCTAGTTGCCACTGTTGTGATGTGGTCATACCTGTCTTGACTCGAGCTAGCGGTTTATCATACAGTAGCTGGACCCACTTTAAATACACGGGCCCAATACTGTATTCCTTTAGTACAGCCATCAACCACAGCCACTTGACCGAGTCAAAGGCTTTCATCGCATCTAGCGTGATTATTGTCGCCTCCTGGGAGCTTCCCTGTGTCTGTTCTATAACGTGATGGAGTCTCCTCAGGTTGTCTGATATACTTCTGCATGGGACATACCCCGTCTGGTCAGGATATATAAGTTTGTTTATGACTGGTCTCAACATATTTGCCATCACTGACGTGAGTATCTTGCTATCTTGGTTGAGCATCGAGAGCGATCTATAGGACCCACACTCTGTGTCCGGTTTATTGGGTTTAAGGGGCGGAATGATAATCGCTTCTCGTAGGGACTCTGGTAATGTGTTCATATTAAACGCCTCATTCAACATTGCCAGCAGCGGAGGGAGTAATTCAGCCCTGTTAGCTTTATAAAACTCACTCGGGAGTCCGTCTGACCCTGGGGCCTTATTAGTAGGTAGTGACTTAATCACATGTTCTAGCTCATCCAGCGTTATTGGGGCCTCTAGGTTCTCTCTCTCTGTCTCCCCAAGCTTAGGGAGGGTAATCTCTGTCAATGCTTCTTGTATGTCTATTTCTTCACCCCCAGCAATATCGGCATATAGTTCCTTAAAGTAATAAAAAAAATGCATTCACACCTTCTTGGGTATCTCGTGTCTGCCCCCCTACCCCTTGCATTGTTCTAATTGTTTGTCTAGGGGTCTTGCTTGTATATAACCAGGCTAGTAGCCGGCCTGGTTTGTCTCCTTCCGCTTGTTGCCTCTCCATATATTCTTTATAATTTAGGTTACATAACCTCTCCCAGTGGTTCTGGCATTCCTGCTGTAGTCGATATATGATCTCTGCTTCCTCAGGGGACCCTGTGTGCACTTGCATCATTGTTTCCAACCTCTTCTCTGCATCGTGTAAGGCCTGTGCTATACCGCCTTGCAGCCCCTTCTATTTAGATATCGCCTCCCCCCTCATCACCACTTTAAACGCCTCCCACAGGGTCCCCGCCGATTCTGCACTACTGGTATTGTGTTCAAAGTATTCCTTTATCCTTTCCCTCAGGCCCTCCCTAAACGCTGTGTCTTTCAATGCCTCGGCTCTAAATCTCCATGTCGGGATTCTCGCTCCGGGGGTAGGTTCTGCCATGTTACTATCAACGATGCGTGGTCCGATAGGACCATAGCCTTATATTCTGTCCGTGTCACTTCCTGTATTAGCTCCTGTCCAATAAATATATAGTCTAGTCTAGTATACAAGTTTTGTGGGGCAGAATAATGTGAGTATTCCTTCTCCTGCGGTTGGTGCATTCTCCACACATCTACCAACCGAATATCCCGTAATAGGTCGCCCACAGCCTTCGCCACCGGGGCATGTCTGCCAGCCTTCCCATCTGACCTATCTAGCCTTGGGTCCAGGGTGCATTTAAAGTCCCCCCCAAGATGACTGCCCCGTCCATATGTGAGCTGATCTTAGTATACAAGGTCTTAAAATAGCCAGTAGTGTCCTGGTTAGGGGCATAAACGTTGATAATGCTCACCTCTCTATATTTCACCAACCCTTTTATTAACACCATTCTGCCATTTTTATCTATAGTAGATTGCAGCAGCTTAAATGGGACGTGTGGTGCTACCCATGTTATGACTCCTCTGGCATATGCCGAATATGTCGCTCCCAGGGTTGTCCCTTTCCATTTCTTTGTCACCACCCCTTGCTTCTCCTTGGTCAGATGGGTTTCCTGGAGCAGTGCAATATCTATTTTTTATCTCCTCAGATACATCATGACCTTGTTACTTTTAATGTAGCTATTTAACCCCCTCTCATTCCAGGTCACTATCGTCAGGTCTCCCATTCTATCAGTTTCCTACCCCTCCCAACTCCGCCCCCACCCTCCTAACTCCGCCCCCACCCTCCTCCTCCTACTTAACGGCTTGTGTTTGTGATGCCCAGCTCCATCCCTGGATCTCAGGATACCCCGCATCTAGTCATTTTCTCTGCCTCTGCCGGTACTTGGGACTCTGCAGGGGGATACCCCTCTACTGGTACTAGTATCATTGTCCACTATGCGCAGCTACTTCTCAAGCCCTTCCGCGCACATATCACATATCACATCCTACATTTTAATCCAGGGGATGTAATTGGTGAGCCCCTCAGGATTCTAATAATATATGCAGTATAATTCTCACTAGATTATGTTCATTATCCATGTCCGGTCAACATTACAGCCACTAACCATCAACTGTTATTTCAGTCTATCATACGTTTCAAGTGGAACATAGGGTCACTTATCCTGTCCGCTCTGCGACTTTCCTTCCGCCTCTGCTGGGCATCCTACTGTGTCCATCCAGCTCGTCACATCCTGCGGGGTCTCGAAGAAGAATGCCTTGCTCTTGTGTATGACCTTCAACTTCGCTGGGTATAGCAACATGTATTTGTATCCAGCTTCGCGCAACCGCCTCTTGACCGCCACGTAGTGCAGCCGTTGTTTCTGTACCTGAGAAGTATAGTCCAGGTATGCTGTGATGGTCGTCGATGCCCTGGTTATCGTCCCACCTTTACGAAAGTGTTCCAGAATCTTTTCCCTGTTCCTATAGTTTAATATCTTGGTGATGATCGGCCGGGGAGGGGCTCCCGGTGGAGGCCTCCTAGCCGGGGCTCTGTGCGCTCTCTCCACTGTGAACCGCTGGATCAACATATCTTCTATATAGCTTGTCGGGTCCTTGCCTTCTTCTCCTTCCGGCAGCCCCAACATGCGTATGTTGTTTCGCCGGGCTCGTCCCTCTGCCTCCTCCGCCCGGTATTCCAGGTTGCGCACCTGTTGTTGCAATCTCGTAACCTCCATGGTGTTGGCTTTGCTGGCATCCGTGTTGGTTTTCACTTTGCTTTCTAGCCCACTAGTGCGCTCTGCCAGTGCCTTTACATCTTGTTGTAGAAGGTTAACATCAACACTAACAGAATCAATCTTAAATTCCAGCGAGATTTTAAGTTCTGCCATGGCTGCGTCGATTTTGGTCTCCCATGAAGTTTTCAATTCCGCAATGGCCTCTAGGATCTGTCGGTCACTGCGCACTAGGTTCACTGCTTCTCGCACCTCTCCACCCTTGTGCATGGGAGATTCGGGCGTCTGGACCAGTTTAGTAAAGATGTCGATCGAAGGCTGTTTTGCCTTAGCCTTGCCGGTCTTAGACGTCATCTCGTCTGCTGATTGTGTCCTGATTATAGTTCCCTTGACTCAGCTGAAGTGTTCGGTCGCCCGCGTATGATACCCCAGCCACCCGTCCCTTTGTGTGTCTGCTGGCTCTCGTAATGTATTTATTGTTCAGCCGTGTGGGGGTGTCCCTTATTTTCAGGATTCGTCCGTGGAAAGTATGGCATGCCTGGAGACAATAGTTCCTTCAGGGGAACTCAGTGTTACAGTCTAGTCCTCATCCAATATGGCGGCGATAGATATATATATACTAGCCACGCCCACGGTGCGGCGCGTTGTATCTGTCCCTTTCACTTCATTGCTTGGTTCGTACTTCGCTGTGTGTTTTCCGCTTAGGATTCTACCCTTGTTTTCTGCCTTGTTCTTTGGAATTTTGGCGGAATCCTTCCACCTTTTTGTCGTTCTGTCTTTTACTCTTCTGGTTTCCTGCCATTCAGTCCTTTTTTTGTCTACTATCTTTCCCTACTGGTATTCTTACCGGTTGTTTGCTTATCTTTTGTTTTTCCTGGTCTGTCGGCACCTTTAAGCCGTGTCTTCTTGCAGCTTCTCTCTGAAGAACAGAACTTTTCTTTGCGGTCTTCCGCGATTCAATCTCTTCTCCACTGTTGTTTTCCGTACTTAGCCCGTCTCACACTGCAGAACGGGGCTGTGCTTCGCAGCATCTACCGCGATTCATTCTCATTTGTTCTTACTTTGGTTTCTCTTGCTTAGCCCGCCTTGTGCTGCAGAAATGGGCTTCCCTTGCTCGAATAGCACTAATTATCCGGTCTTCTTGTGTGATTTCTGCGAGTCTTCTCAGATTATTTCTTCTTCTCTTCCCTTGTTTATCTTGCTATCTAGCTGTTCTTTTCTCTTCCTATTTGTGCAGTCTTACTCCTTTTTGCACACCTGTATACTCTATCTCTAGACCAAGGTGATCCTTCCTACAGCTGCATTTCTTCAGTCTTTCTTTATGAGGACCGCCTCCACCGTGAATCATTGTCCTGTGTCTACTGCTCCTCTTCCTGTTTTGAGACTATACTTACAGAGGAATTTATACCTTCAAGAAGCCTCCTTCCCAGCATTCAACGATCATGACATTTTCCAACTGAACATCTTGAGGACCACCAGGGTTTTTTGTTGCCAACCAGCTTTTTCCCTGGTTTTTGGGGCTTAGCTCCTCGGGTTTCCCCTAGGGCAGGTACCACTCCCTGTCAAGGTGGCCTCTGAGGAAGCTAGACCCTACTTGCATGATAAGAAGAAGAAACAATCAAAGGAAAGGCAGACGCAAGACACCCGGAAGTCCGGGATGAAGACTACAACAGACACCAAGGACAGTTCATCAGAAGGACCAGGTGAGGAGGAGGTTGGGGAGGTTAAGCTTTTATCTGACACGTATGTACACCCAATGGCAGGGTGACAACAGGGTCCAGCAGAGGATTGGGCAAATCTGACTGTTATGCGGCCTTGGTGGCAATGACATCAAGCGATTTCCTTTTTGTCTCTGGCTGATGAGAAATTGCTGATCAGTTGCATATGTCTTCTCTCCTATGTGGGTCCCTGGTGTACCGAAAGGAGCTGAGCCAAGTCCTTCGATATCTGGCACCAATCCTGTGTCTCCGCTCTAATAGTTCTGTGTCATAACTGAGGTGTTTGTGCCCCTTGCCCACTCCATGGCGTCACTTATTTGTCCGGTCTTATTACAGCACCCGCTTCTTCAATGTCTCTGGGCCTGCCAGATACCCCTTGGTGCCTTATTGTTGCGCCCACCACTCAGTGATGTACTCTCACCCTCAACCTGAGACCCCTCCTGTGGGGCCCTGGGGCTGTCACACGTGTTGTCTGTGCTGCGGGGCCTTATGCTATTATGCTCCACCCAACGTTCAGTTGTGATTCTGGGTGTCCACAGGCACCTCCCACCTATCCCCCTGTATGTGCAGGGGCTCTTATTTAGGAGAGTGTCTCCCTCCTGCTTTCCACCATTGCACAGACTGTGTTGTTGAGTCTGGGAGTGTCCGTCTGCAACCTTACTGCCCAGTGTCTCTCATTGCATGACTGCTGATGTCTTTTTCGTGTGTTGACTAGTGTCGTGTTTTCGCCGAGTATCCCTACAGTTTGGTCCGCTCGTCCGAATACCTCGTCAATTTCACTGCCGGCTGAGGTAGAGTTTCCCATCTAGGGCCTTTTCCGCCTCACATAACGGCTGGGTACTGTCCGTAGGGTAGGCAGGGACCCATGTGAGCCTCTGCTATCCACGTTGCTCTCCTGATGTCCTGCGCTCACAATCCATTTGCGAGCACCATATTCAGCCTGCAGAAGTCACATGAGAGTTCTCTTGCTCCTATTAACCTCTCTGTGTCAGTGGGCCGCAGAATCAGCTATGCATCCCATCTTAGCACTGTTGCCACTGTGTATCCTGTTCCAGCTGTTGTCAAGGAGTTCCCCCCTTCCCACCTGGGTCCGGTGTTTGCCGGTGTCTTCGATCGCTGCCTTCTTGCGAACGCTCCTGGTCTTGAACAGCCCTGCTCGAGTCTCGTCTGGTTCCAGGTTGCGTTTAGTTTTGGGAGCGCGGAGTCCAGGAATCCGGGAGTCTGGGAAAGGCTTGTAATGCTCGGAATCAGGAAGGGGGAAAAAGGGTCAGGAGCGGGTAATAGCACTGAGACAAAGGAAACAATACCGCAAGCTACGAACACACGTCTGAGGCTACTCTGCAATAGCATTGAGACGCGCGGAGCTGCGGAAGGCGTGGTCTATAAATAGATCATGCCGCGTTCAGCGCATGGAGCGAGCAAGGGCTTCAGTTCTGGACGGCCATGTTGGAAGTAGTACGGAATGTAAGCCCCGTTGAGACAAGGACCAGGAGGTCCAAAAGGGGCGTGATCTGAAGTTCATGACAGCATGCCTCCTCCGAAGGCCTTTTCCTCCATGTTTGCCTGGGTGTATGAGGTGAAATCTTCTGAGCAGGCGAGGAGCCTTGATATTTGAGACAGGTTCCCAGGTCCTTTCGCTAGGAGGATATCCTTTCCACTCCGCTAGGTATTGAAGATGGCCCCGCTTATACCTGGAGTCACAAATCCGGGACACCTCATATTCCAGTTGGTTGTCAACCAGTAGAGGAGGAGGCCTACTGGATTTTCGAGAAGATTGGATGTAGGGCTTCAATAGGGATGTGTGAAAAACTGGATTAATTCTTTTCCAGGAGTCAGGTAGCTTGATTCGATATGAGACAGGATTGATAATCTCCTTGATGGGAAATGGACCATAGTAGCGGGGAGCCAGCTTGTTTGGTCGCAAGTGTCAGGGGAGTAGTTTTGATGACAACCACACTCGGTCACCGACCGTATAGGAAGGACCTGGCCTTCTCTTGGAATCCGCATACCTCTTGGTCTGTAATCTGGCTTTCTCTAAGTATTCTTAAGCCTCCTGGTGAATGTTGATAAGAGTTTCGATTCAGGAGTCAACAGTAGGCACTGGTGTAGGGTAAGGAAGAACCGAGGGTAAAACCGATGGATGGAAGCCCTGACTACAATAGAAAGGGCTGGTCTGTAGTGCTGAGTGTTCGGAGTTGTTGTAAGCAAATTCCGCAATCAGGAGAGACCAGTCATCCTGGACCTTGGTGGCGAAACATTGGAGGTATTGTTCCAGGGTCTGATTTGCACGTTCTGTGGCTCCGTTGGTTTGGGGGTGGTATCCTGAAGAGAGGGCCCGTTGGATTCCTAGTACCCGACAGAGGTGTTTCCAGTTTTGTGAAATGTATTGGGGACCCCGGTCAAATATGATCTTGGAAGGAAGCCCATGTAGTCGGAATATATGTTCCAGAAATATTCCAGCTAGCTCTGAAGAGGAGGGTAGTTTCGTCAGTGGCGTAAAATGGGCCAAATGGGTAAACAGATCTATGGTAACGATGATGGTAGTATATCCTCGGGAAGGTAGTAACTCCACTATAAAGTCTGTAGTGATGATTTGGCATGGTTTAGAGGGTAGATTAGGCTGCAGAAGGAGACCCGCCGGTCTTTTGTTATCATGTTTATTTTGGGCACAGGTTATACAAGCCTGGATGTATTGCTGTACGTCAGACTTCATTTTAGGCCACCAGAACTGTCTCTGTATAAGACGGATGGTGTTGGTGATACCTCGGTGCCCGGAATGGAATGTGTCATGACAAAGGTTTATTATTTTTTGCTGTAACTTCAGTGTAGGAATGAGTAGTGCATTGTCCTTGAATAAGTAGCCTTCCTTGGCTCTTAATTTCCAGTGATTCCTTGTTGAAATGTCCTTCCATATTTCCGAGGATTGGGTTTGCGATCGGACTTCTTCCAGGAGATCAACTGCTTGGGCTACGAAGATCGTGGTAGAAAACATTTTAGGAAATGTCTTATCTTCAGTGGTCACGTAGTCAGGATGGCGAGACAAGGCGTCAGCGATCAGGTTCTGTGATCCAGGGACATGAGTAATGTGAAACTGATACTGGGCAAAAAAGTAGGCCCAACGTGCCTGACGACTATTCCTGCTCTCCAGTGACTGTAGAATCTGAAGGTTTCGATGATCAGTACGGACTTGGACAGGATGTCTGGCTCCCAAAAGTAGGTGTCGTCATTCAGTGAAGGCTTGGTGAATGGCTAAGAGTTCCTTTTCCAGGACGGAGTAGTGTGTTTCACTCGGAGTTAAGGTTCTTGAAAGATAAGCAACGGGTTGTTCCAAATCGTCCTCCATTTTCTGCTTCAACACTGCTCCTATAGCGTAATTAGAGGCATCTGTTTCCACTAAAAAGGGTTGAGTTGTATCGGGTTGAGCCAAAATGGAAGCTTGAGTGAACTCGGTCTTTAAACGCTGGAATGCAGTTTCTTGTAATGTAGACCAGACAAATGGGGTGTCCTTCTTTAGCAGAGCCACTATAGGTTGTACAATCTCGGAAAAGGTGGCTATGAACTTTCGGTAGAAATTAGCTAGCCCTAGGAAGGATTGGATTTGTTTCACGGATATAGAAGTAGGCCAGGCGAGAATGCCCTTTACTTTTGAATGGTCCATGCCAATCCCCTCTGGACTAAGGATAAATCCCAGATAGTGCACAGAAGTAACGTGAAACAAATATTTTTCAGGCTTGGCTAAGAGGTGATGATCCCGGAGTCTTTGTAGAACTGCCTTAACATGTCCTTCATGCTTCAGAGGGTCCTTGGAAAAAATCAATATGTCGTCCAGATAGACAATGACGAAGAGAAACAACATATCAGAGAACACCCTATTCCACTCGTCTCCTTCCCGGATACAGATCAAATGGTAGGCACCCCTGAGATCCAATTTGGTGAATATTACGGCTCCTCTCACAGCTTCCAGGATATCCGAGATCAGGGGCAGTGGGCACCGATCTTTGAGGGTGCATTGATTTAAGCCTCTATAGTCGAGGCAAGGTCTGAGTTCCTTGGTATCCTTCTAGGGAACGAAGAACAACAAAGCACCCGCTGGAGATTTCGAGGGTCTTATGGTGCCATTTTCAAGATTAGTGTCTAGGTATTCCCGAAGGGCCTTTTTCTCGGGTTCAGAAAGGATGAACATTCTGCCAAAGGGAATTACAGCTGAAGGATCCGTATCTATGGCACAGTCTTCGGGCCTGTGAGGGGGTAAGGCTTGGACTATGGCAGTAGAAAATACATCAGCATATCCCTGATAGGCCTCTGGAACTTGTATGATATTGGAAACCAAAAGTGGTGTTTCTTTATCTCTTGGTGGTTCTTTAGAAGTTATCGAGGAGGGGTCCAGGGATAGACAGTGGGACATACAGAACTCTGAGCCCAGGAATAATGATCCTGCTGTCCAATTGATATACGGATTGTGCTTTTGTAACCAGGGCATTCCCAAAACCATGGGGTAATGGGCTGACTTAAGGATGTCGAATGTAATCCGCTCCTGATGATGGTTTATGGAAAGTTGGATCTCTTTAGTCTGCAGGCTTCTAGGTCCTGAAGAGAGGGGTCTTCCGTCAATTGCTTCCACCGGCTGCATGGTGTTTCGTGTCTCGTACGGAATATGATGATTAACAACCCAGTCTTGATCAATGAAAATTCCCATAGCTCTGCAGTCCACCAAGGCCAGAATGGGATAGGTCTTGTCTTTGGAGGGCGACAGGAAGGCCTGTAGTATCACCAAACTGTTTTGTCCAGGAGAGTTCAAGGATGGATGATGTGGAGCAAACATCTCTATCCCGAATCTCTGCTCCATTTAAGATCGGGAGCTGGTGTTTCCCGAACACCGAGGATGTGCCAGAGGACATTCCTTGACCAAATGTTTATCTGAAGCACAATACATACACAAACCCGTATGGATCCTTCTCAATCTTTCTTGAGGTGATATGGGTCCACGAAAGGCTCCAATTTGCATGGGTTCAGGTTCTGGGGCTGGACTTGGGTTTGCGTCCGTTCTGGCTGTGTTCTCAAAGGATGTCTTGGGTGGGTTTCCCTTGGATTTCTTCCTTTCAGCCTTCCTTTCCTGGATGCAAAGGTCTATTTGCAAGGCCAGGTCCATTAGTGCTTGGAACGAATTTGGTCTGGCCACCCTGGCCAGTTCATCCTTGATCTCATCGTTCAGGCCTCTCCTGAACAGGGTAAAACTAGCCTCAGAGGACCAGTCTGCTTCCTTAGCCAATTGTTTAAATCTGGTCACATAAGTGAGCATATCTTGGGAGCCCTGTTGAAAGTCCAGCAAGCGTTCTTGGGCTGTATACACCTGCTCTGGACGGTCAAACATGCCTTTAAGGGCCTGTATGAACCCATCATAGTCGTCTAGGAGGGCATTGCCAGAGTTAACAAGGGGTGTTGCCCAAGTTAAGGCGTTGCCGGAAAGGTGGGATATGATGAAACCCACCTTAGCCCTAGGAGTCGAGAAATAATAGGGCTTAAAGGTAAAGTGGACCAGGCATGAATCCAGGAATCCGCAAAGTGTTTTTGCCGAACCATCATACTTGTCAACAATACCGCCCAACAGGGCACCCTCCTTTGTAGCACAATCCCAGGATAAAACCAATTGTTTGAGCGCTTCGTTTTCCGCCTTAAGGTTTTGAACCTCGGTTGATAATTCATGCATGCGTAGCATTAAGTCCTGCACAGCGGCTTCCATCTCGTTTTTAGGTTCGATCGGGTAGCGTCTCAAACTGTCAAGGAGTTCCCCCCTTCTCACCTGGATCCGGTGTTTGCCAGTGTCTTCGATCGCTGCCTTCTTGCGAACGCTCCTGGTCTTGAACAGCGCTGCTCGAGTCTCGTCTGGTTCCAGGTTGCGTTTAGTTTTGGGAGCGCAGAGTCCAGGAATCCGGGAGTCTGGGAAAGGCTTGTAATGCTCGGAATCAGGAAGGGGGAAAAAGGGTCAGGAGCGGGTAATAGCACTGGGTCAAAGGAAACAATACAGCGAGCTACGAACACACGTCTGAGGCTACTCTGCAATAGCATTGAGACACGCGGAGCTGTGGAAGGCGTGGTCTATAAATAGATCACGCCGCGTTCAGCCCATGGAGCCAGCAAGGGCTTCAGCTCTGGACGGCCATGTTGGAAGTAGTACGGAATGTAAGCCCCGTTGAGACAAGGACCAGGAGGTCCAAAAGGGGCGTGATCTGAAGTTCATGACAGCTGCATACTTTTGTGTCCGCCGGCCTGCATGTACAAACTCTGCTATGCTGTCTGAGTGTTTGGTTTACACCGAATGATTGTGCAGGGCTTCTGAACTCGCAACCCAGTATTTTATTTAGCATTTGGAGGCATTCGCATTAACACAGTGCGTTGTTGCTGCCTGCGGAGTACTTCAAACACCTGTATATCTGCAACTGTACCAGCCCTCGCGGGCCGCTGTGCAACAATGTATCTCTCGTTTAGCCGTACCTCGCGCTCCTGCTGTTTGTCATCTGCGCTTCAGCTTTACTGTACACCACTGCCATTATTAATGTCACTCCGACCCCTCTTACAATACACTGGGTCTGCATGCAATACAGGATAGCACAAAGCTTCGTACTCATTGTGCTACAATGCAGGGCTCTTCTCTTTGTTCCCAGAAGGTGCCATTTTGTATCCTTTGTCGGCAGAGTCCCACAATCTTCTCCGACCAAGAATTCACTTGTGCATTTCTCCTCACACTTTCAGCCGCTGCATTCTCTCGATATTCATATCGTCACAGCTCCAGCTCCAGCTCCACGTCACACAGCAGACTTTGAACGCCTCGTTTTAGAAGAATCAGTGACGGATCAGCAGGAGCACTCATCTTAGCCCGTGGCCAAGAAGCCACGCCCCCTCTCATATTATTCATTAGAGCAAATAGTTCTATAGATGCTACTATGGTGTGTGGCTTAGGGAGTTCCTCACAGGAACGATATTCCTTGTTCCCGAAGGGGGGCTCTCTCCCAGTGAGGTCTGTAAGGGGTCAGAAATGACGCAAAGATGTCATGTTTTTGGTTAAAGACTTTAATTAATATAAACGGGTTAGGAAAATGCCTCTCTGACCCTGCTCTAAGAGAAATTTCCCTACCCATAACCAAAAACAAAGGATCTGTCGCTGTGAGGATGTCAGAAATCAAAAGCTGTCATTGGCCCTCATTACGACCCTGGCGGAAAGTGACTGACCGGACCGCCACAGCGTAAATAGCGTTTCCGCCATTGCAAGAAGGAGCAAAGTGCGGCCCATTCCGACCCATCGGGCACGAGCACCACGGCATGGCGGAAGTGCAAAGTCCGCGATGGCGGAAATGACCCCAAAACAGCCCACACCGCCGCCGTACGGCGCCCTAGGTGCAATACCGCCACCCATCACAGCGGACACCGCAGTGTGCGCCTACCGTAAAGTACGGTGACCGGAAATATACGGAAACGGAAGTTAAAACACGGGCCCGGAACGGGAAACAACCCGCCGTACACCTATAAAACCACTAAAACCACACAACCACTAAAATCACCACCCTGAGACACAACCCAACCCGTCATCCACCCTAGCGAAACCAAGAAAAATGGGAAAAGTAGCGAAGAAAGCGTGCGACCGCAAGCGGCAGGTCCACTTCTCCCGTGAGGAACTCACCGTGCTAACAGAGACCCTCCAGGAGAATGCTGCCGTCGTCTTCTCCACGCAAATGACCAGGACGGCACTCGCAAACAAGAAGGCCATATGGGCTCTGGTGGCACAGCGGGTAAGTGCGGTGGGGACCGCACCCCGCACCCCACAGCAATGCCGCAAGCGATGGGACGACCTGCGGATACGCGTCCGCAGCATACTCTCTGCCAACCGCAACATTGCCACAGCCACCGGGGGAGGGTCGGAATCACCAATCAAGCTGACCCCCTGGGAAGAAATCTGTGCCTCCACCATCGGAATGGAGAGCATAGAGGGAGTCGGAGGGATGGAGAAAGGAGTGCAGACATCCGAAGATTCAGGTAGGTGGGCCTAATGAAACAATGCTAAATCCACAAAGTCCATCCATTCGAAGCACCATGTGTCCCCATAGTCCACACACATTGGCCTGATAGCGCACGTTAAAACCCACAATAAATACATAAATAATTAAAAACCCCTAAAACACGCACTACACGTGCAGCAGGCACACCCTAACTGCAGGCTGCCAAACAACTGCACCCTCACTCCACACACAAATGGAAGCACCTCCAAGGCCCCGACCCAAATCACCCTCAGGTACCACCCCAATGCATGTGATACATTGCCATTCCAATTCCCACAGACCCACCAATAACCCTCGCCCTCCTTTACTCCACCACAGGGTCCGATCCAAACGACGAGCTGCAGGACACCCCTACCAGCACACCTGCAAAGAGGGCCAAGACCGACGGCCAAAGACCCTCCACCTCAGCTGCACACATCAAGACACGGCAGCAGCACAAATCAGGTGGCAGCACACAGGAGGGAACATCAACAGGCACCCCAGCAGCCAGCATGGCCACAACACCACCACCACAGGTCCCCCCAACGGATGCCACAGAAGGCACTGCCTCCGGTGGCAGCAGCACCATAGGTGACACCCCATTGATGGCAGCATGCTCCGACACAGAAGACGGGGATGTCGAAGTCAGATCCATCCATGACCTGTCCCAATCCCCCTGTCTGTTCCATCCCGTACACCATGAGGATACCACGCAGGGGCACCCACAAGACGACGACTGGCCATCCCCCACAAGCCCTGTGGCAGGGCAACATGAGGACAACAGCCCCTCTGTGACACCCCCGCAAATGGCCATGGCCCAGCAGAGGCAACAGTCCCTCGACCAGTTAATCGTGCAACAGCAGCAACTGGCCACGCTCCTCAAGGACCATGCCGATGAATGTGGGGGCACTAAGGCAGACATAGAAACATCAACTGAGACACTTAGGGCACAAATGGAGAGAGGCACAGAGACACTAAGGGCACAAATGGAGAGTAGCACCGAGAGCCTGAGAGTCCAAATGGAGAGAAGCACCGAGAGCCTGAGGGGGGAACTGCATGCGACGTCCAAAGACGTATGTGGTGAACTTGCCGCAGTGCGCCGTGTGCTCACTGAGCTCTCGCAAACCCTTAGGGACATGCATGGACGTGAGCAGGCAGAGACATCATCCGTTGCAAGTTCCGTCCAGGGCAGCCCCCAACGTAGATCTGGGAGGAACCTGCGCTCCACAGGCAGGGGTGCCCCTGATACCCGCAGAGGGGGCTTGCAATAGCGACTGCCCATGGACGATGAGCATCTTTGGACACTGGTGTTCGGGGGGGAGGTGGGAGGGTGGAGGGGGTGTGTTGGGCTCACTTGGGTGGCGGGTCGATAGGGTGTACAACATGATATCACATATGCCAAAAAAAGTGCACGATCAACCAATGAGATGTGTGGACATTGATCTTTGTGTACTAGGCCATTATAGGCGTACAGTCCATATTGTGCATGTACCAGACACACACAGTGCCACGCATCCCGTGTCCATGTATCAGCCACCAGGCGTGAGTGCTAGAAGCATGCATCAATGAGATGCTGACGAATGTCACGGGCCTCCGGTGCCTCGCAGACTCCTTGAGGTGCTGCCACATCCCCACCCTCATCATGACCATCATCAGGTGCTTGCAGTTCTGCGTCAGGGGGCATGGGCACATTTCTACGTACGCACATGTTGTGGAGCATGACACATGCCATCACCATCTTTGCAACCTTCTCATGGCGGTACAGGAGTGCCCCGCCAGACCTGCTGAGGCACCGGAAACGGGTCTTCAGTAGGCCGAATGCCTGTTCAATGACTACACGGGTACGTGAGTGGGCATGGTTGTAGTCCTCCTCATGCTGGTCCCGTGGGTTCCGGACTGGTGTGAGGAGCCATCTCTTCAGTGGATATCCAGCATCACCTGTATGTGGACGAGAAACGTATGATGTGGAATGCCATTGCTACGTACGCACCCCCCCCCCCCTTCCTGCCAGGTCATTGCCGAATCACATACCCCACATTATCATGCATGTAATGAGACTCACCGAGTAGCCAGGATCTGTTCCCTGCGTGTCGCTCCATGTAGCGTGGTATTGTAGAGTTCCTCAAGACCATAGAATCATGGGTTGATCCAGGGAATCGGGCACAACAATGTGTAATGATCCTGTTGGAGTCACACACCATTTGTACATTCAGGGAATTAAATTGTTTTCGGTTGCGGTACTGGGCCTCCATGGCATGTGGGACGACCAATTCCACATGGGTGCAGTCGATGGCACCAATGCAACCCGGTATGCCGCCAAGTGCATGGAATCCCACTTTTGTGTTGGTAATTTCCTGCTCCGAGCGTGGTAGAGAGATGTAGTCGTCTGCGTGCTGCAGGAGGGCATCGAGCACTTGCAATAGTGTCCGTGAGAACAGTGGCTGAGAAATGCCATGCAACTGTCCGACTGTGTGCTGGTAGGTGCCTGTGGCCAGGAAGTGGAGTACAGACACCACCTTCAGTAGGGGTGGGATGGCGGTTGGGCTATCTATCATGCTGACAAGGTCAGCCTGTGTCATGTCCACAATGGCGGTTATGGTGTCCCGGTCCAGACGGTAGAGGGTGTGGATCTGCTCATCAGTGAGGTTGAACGGATGTGCTCGGAGGCGTGGGATTGCGGGCTGCCTGCGTGGTGGTAGTGGCTGTGCTGGCGGCCCTTGCTGGCCCTGCCTTGGCCTCCTCCTCCTCCTGCGTCTCCTCCGTGCGGCCGGTTGTAGTTGGTGTTCGTCTTCTTCTTGGAGTTGGAGTACTTGCAGTGCTATCAGGTCCCCCAGGGCCAACATCGCGAGTCCTGCCGGTAGCATTTCGGAGTGGGTGTGGGAGGAGACTGGCTGTGCAATTTATGTGTTTCCAGGCTGAATGGCCTCCACCTGTGGTGATTCATTCCACCTGTGCAAACTGCTCTCCCCTTTGGCCGAGCACGTCCCGCGCACAACGCTGCAATTCGTGGAATGGCATCTTGCTATTGCAATCTTGTATTTGTACCCGATGGCCGTGTAACATTGGTTGATATGTTCATTCTGTTGTGGTCCCATTGTTTCACATACTATCTGTGCAGTCGCGAACAGAGTTGTGAAGGGTCAGTGGAACGTAGTACTCGAGTAACGGTGGGCCCTCATTCATCACTGTACCGAGTTGCAACGACGGGCGGGGCGTCCCATTCGTGGGTGAAGGCAGTTGCCATTTTCACACACAGCCGCACTCGATGGATTAATTAGTGTTTTCAAACGGCCACAGATGCCTCTTCGACGTGATGTTGCAAATGAGGAATTCGAAGGGCGGCGCTTTCGGTTTTCAGCTAGCGGCGAGGAGATGCCCACAGGTCTGACTGCAAATATAACGTTCTATTGTTCAATGTCCTTGGGACAGGGGCCATGGCGAGAATGCTATGATTGATATGAATAGTATGGGATGCGCAATTGAGTAGTGGACGATAAGGCAGGACGTTCCCAAATACATGTTACTTCACTAGACTGGAATTACGTGCTGGGGCACTGTGGATTTTGCAGGCTGCATAACGCACAGACTCAATGGATATTTCTAATGTTATGTGAGTAAATATTCAGGCGTTTTCATTACGGGATGAGGGAATGATGAATGGATGCATGGGCAGGTGATTTGATACAGTGTTTGCCATGTACAGGGCTTCTAGGGATCTGTCCGCCCCCCCTGCGCTATGTGATGCAGGGCTGCCATAGTGGGACCATCGTCTATCTGGCCTTGTTGAGCCCTCCCTCTCTCGACGCGCCTTCAGACACTTGTGTCCATGCACGTTACCAATCCCATCTGAAGGATTCTGTTTTCACAGGCGCATGCACAGGTACACTCGTTTGTGATGGTGTTTTCACCTCGATATAGGTAGTTATGATTCGCAAGTGGTTTTGGGGTGGTGATGATCCTTTGGAGTGGGCTTGCATGCATATGGCTGTGGATCTAGTGTGATCATTGAAGTGAGTTGTTCGAATGTAGTTCTGATGGCCATTCTATTCTGTTTCTTTTCTTTTGGTTGACAGGTATCTCCTCCCCTTTTGCCACTGCCATCTGTATGCCACTCCTGCAGATGGATTTTACTCCCGACACCTGCTGCTTCGTGTTAATCAGTGGAGCAGCATTACGATCTTATGGGACGATCGCCAATGGGCCACATGCCCTTACGCAGTACTGGTGGCTCGGAGCAACATTTCGGCCTTTCAGCTGGACTAGTGCCTCCCCATTGGGACGGCCCTGCGGTTCTGTGCGCTTCCATGTTGCCTTTTCGTACGTGTATGTGGCTCTGTGTACCATGAGGGAACAGGGCGTCACACGAGTAGTGGCTGGTCATTTCTTGCGGATGCAGCCCACAATGGTGAAATGTGTTTTGGAGTTCATGGCCTGATGGCTGTATGGGCTTGGTGATATTGATGATATTGATGTGCATTAAAATTCTATTCTGATATGGGCCGTGTAGCGTTCTTCTTTGCAAGTGATGTGGCATATTCCTATTTGGGGAGCGATGTATTGTGAGGGGATCTGCATTGGGTTCCAGCTTCGGAGTTTTGTTGCGTGGTCCTGTACTGGGCGCGTTTGCCTACGAAGCCTACGAAGCCCGTGAGGTCAGGGATGGGGGCTGCCAATATGACAGTTTGAATGTTGTCATGCTCAGGGGCGGGGGATGGGGTTTTGTGTGACAGATGCCGGTCAGCCAGGTGGTCACAGGTGCCTGTGTTTGCGTGCGTTTCTTGGTGGGGGACTGTGGTCATGTCCATTGGGATGGCGTCTGTATTCGTGCCATCTGTGCCCTGCAGCTCCCATTGGCCCCTCTTGAGGTCCATTTGTTCGTTGGCATGCATGGGTGACTTGTGCATTTCACTGGTTGCATTGTGGCTTCGTTGCACCTACGGGGAGTTGTACTTTGTGGGCAGGGAGCGGTGTACGGGCAGTCAGTGGGGCCGTTTACGGTTGATTCGCGATGCCGTACTTCTCACCATGGCGGAATGGTGCATTCCGCCATGCTTGATGGCGTTAGGTACATGTCCGCTGGGGTCGGAATTGGCGTACCGTTGCGCCATGGTGGTGTTTACGGTTTGGCATGGCGCGCGCGCGCGTGCTTGGTGCAGTTAGCGTTGGCGTTCACTACGGTGTCGCTAATGGCATCGTACTTTGCGGTGACGGGTCATAGTCGCACCGAGCGCTATTCGATGGCGGTATTGCATTTCCGCCATCGTTTTCCGAATTCCGCCAGGGTCGTGATGAGGGCCATTGTCTCTAAATGTTCTATCCTAACCCTCACACTATGGACTAAATAATAAAGTGAGAAGGGAAATGCCTTTAACCTAGTATTTGCAAAATGTGTTCATAAATAAAAATATAACAACTCCAACACAATGGTTCTTCAAGGTAGCAAAACCTTGTTACCAGAGGGTGGTTCCCTTGCCCTGGATTCTTCAATGGGGTAGCAATGTCTCTTGTTCTAAGAGTTCTTTGTGTCTTTCCTTGGCCCACAACAATCCTGTTAGGTACAAGCTGTTCAACCTGTGGTTTCCTTCTTTAAAAAGTCCTTTTTTGTCACACACACACTGTCCTTTCTTGGGACTTCACTGTAGGTTTGCCATTGCCTGGTATACTCCCCTGCCAGGACTTCTCATGCACTTCCACTTGCCTGGTATACTTCCTTGCCAGGACTTCTTAAGCACTTCCAATTGCTTGCACTTTGCCTGGTTTACTCGCCTGCCAGGACTTTTTATTTCCATATACGTGTAATGGTCTCCCATTACATTCACAATTGTATATATTTTACTTAATTCTGTATTTATAATGCTTTCAGTGTTCACTTTCAGTTTTCCCCTTATCGGCATTCCATTCACTTATATATTGTTAGGGGTTGCTTTTGTATTCTGCCTTTTTGACTTACAGTCTTCTTATCATTTCTGTTTCTGTGGTGTTACAAAGTTTAAATTGTATTTGGCGCGACTGCGGATATGCCTGCGGTCCCCACTTTGCTTGGGCTGAATCGCGTCCTGGCGTCTTCGGTCCCGATCGCAATTACGCAGTGTCGCTCTTCCACTTGCCTTCCACTGTGGACTGTTTTGATGTATCTCTGCCTTCTCCCGGAGCTCCACTCCTGCACGCTTGCTTGCCTTCAGGTCTCGGTGAGGGTAACGCTGTTTCCTCCAAATGTCAAACACCCAGGAATCGTCTTGTGGTTCCTGGTGTTTCTGCGGCCCTGCTTGCTCTCACAATGATTCTTTCCCTCTTTGCTGATGAGCCCCTTGGCTCTGCCACACTGACTTGTGACTCCAGCTTCCGCACGCCTCGATGGAAAATGCAACGTCTTCTCCTGAGCCTCTTCCCACAGTTTGGTTTACATTTTTTTTTCATAAAATTTTTATTGAACATTTTCAAAATACCAAAAAAAAACCATGCATTGTAAATAAGTACAGTTCCCCCACACACATAATTCAGCATAAACCCCCACACAACAACCCTCCACCCCCTAACTAACCAATTACCGAGATCTGAACGGGACCGAAAATCTTCTAAAAGACGGGAACATAAATTAGCCTACATGTTCAAACATTAGCTGACCCAAAGGGGTTAAAGAGACCAACAGGCTCAAAGGGAGACTCAGAACATAGGTCCATGAATCCCAGACGCAGAGATCAGGTAAGCTAAAATGATGCATTCACAGTCACAGTGACTCACAGTCCTCATGCAACAGTACCGGAGTCCTCTCCTGCAGAAAGGAAGTCATAGTATCGTGGGCCAATGCAGACAGTTTCTCATAAGTAAATATCACCCACAGTTTAGACAGCCACTCAGATTTAGATGGAGTCAGTTTACTTTTCCAATTTTGCACCAGGGCTAACCTCCCTGCTCTCAACACCCCCCCCCATTGCCCGCGGGAGGACCCCCGAGTAATCCTCTGATCTCGTAACCCCAAACAAAATCTTCAGGGGGGCGTTAGCCACAGTGACACCCATGATGTCCTTAATCCAATTTAGGAGCTCAGACCAGTAGACCTGAACACACGGGCACTCCCACCACAAATGGAACCACGTACCCAAGAGCCACATTCCCTAGGACACAGGAGGGAGAGACCCTGATACATCTTTGACAACCTTGCCAGTGGGAGATGCCACATATGCAGGATCTTGAAATTGTGCTCCAATGCCGCTGTGTACAGAGAGCCTGATAAAAGGGTGTCAAATATTCAAAGACCAGTTAGAATCGTCTAACACAAACCCAAGCTTCTCATTCCAAAAGTGCTTGAAGCCCTGCCTACCCTGAAGCTGGGCCGTTATCAGGGCCCAGTAAATTCTGGAAAGGGATCCCTTACGAGAACGAGACTCTATTAGCACCCTCTCAAAGGGGGAAAGGGGACGTGCCAGGTCGGCAGCACCAGAAAGAGAGGTGAGAATGCCTTTTACCCTTAGATACTCAAAGATTGGCATCGGCAATCCCCCATAGCCTCTACCAACTAGTCATAGTCCACAAAGGAGCCCTGTCAAAATAATTGGGCTGCCCTCTCTAGGCCCATATCTGACGATTTCTGGGTGTTACGCAGCCCCCATTACCCAGCTCCATCGGGGGACCCCAAAGCGAAGAAAGGGGGGAAGGCCACAAAGAAAGATCAAGATTCTTCCCAGAAGGCCTCCATAACTCCCACAGAACCACCAACGTAGGGTGCAACCTCACTCGGCGCGGGAGCGCACCAACAGGAGCCCAAAACCAGTCTCTAACTTTCCGAGAGTGTGTGTGATTATCCTCAATATACGTCCAGTAGGTGTGCAAGTCTTCTCTCAGATGTTCCAGCATGACTCTAAGCTGGGCAGCCTTATAATACAAGTGGAAGTCAGGGAATCCGAACTCCCCAAAAGACCTGGGGAGAGTCAAGGTATTGTATCTAAACCCTAAATTTCCTGCCCCTCCAAGAAAACCGATGAATCGCAAAGTGAAGAGACCTAAAAAATGACTCTGGAATTCTGATAGGAAGGGAGGAGAAAAGATAAAGAAGGCGGGGAAGAATATTCATCTTAACGGAGACCATCCGACCAAACCATGAGAGGGTCAGGGGAGCCCACCTAGCAGGTCAGCCCTAATTTTGGAGAGAATTGGAGGATAGTTAGTTTCAAATAAGGAGTTCAGATTTCTCGGAATTTGGATTCCGAGCTAGAAAATGTCCGAGAGCACCACCCTAATGCCCTCCACCGTAGCCCCCTCTTCAACAACCCAGGGATTCTACCCCACCGGCATTAACAAAGACTTGGATGGATTAATCTTCAGACCCGAAAAAACTCCAAAGGCTCGAATCAAAGAAAGGAGGTTTGGGAGGGAGACGTCCAGATTAGTTAAATATGCTAAAATGTCATCCGCAAAAAGAGAAAGCTTGAAGTCCAGATCCCGCATTCTTATCCCCGAAATCCCCGGGTGTTGCCTAATTGCTATGGCAAGAGGTTCCATTGCAAGAGCATATAACAGGGGAGAAATAGGGCACCCCTGCCTAGTCCCCCGAGAAAGAAAGAGCTGATCGGATACGACAGCGTTCACCAACACCCTAGCTGAGGGCCCATTGTAAAGGGCAGCAATCCAGCGACAAAACCTAGTCCCCAGCCCCATCCGCTGTAACACCCTCCCCATGTATGGGCACTTGACCCAGTGAAAAGCTTTCTCTGAGTCGATAGAAAGCAAATAAGCATCCAGGCCTCTTACCGAGGCTTCATGCATGAGATCCAGGGTCTTCCTGATATTTTCGGTCCCCTGCCTACCTGGAATAAAGCCCATCTGGCCTCTGTGGCCCAGGGAGGGGAGATACTGGGCTAATCTGTTAGCAAGGAGCTTTGCCAAGATTTTTACATCGTTGTTAAGTAACGAAATGGGGCGGTAAAAGTGACATAGAGCGGGGTCTTTCCCTTCCTTAGGAATAACCACAATGAGGGCTGACAGCATCGACTGAGGCAGGGCTCCCGAATCGAGAGTAGAGTTAAATAGCTTAGCCAAAAAGGGAGCAAGGGAAGACCCAAAAGACTTATAGAAGGAAATAGTGAATCCATCGTCCCCCGGCGTGGTCGCTCCCTTCATGGAACTGATTGTATCCACAATTTTTGAGGGGTAATAGGGTTATCCAGTATACCCGCTTGTTCGGGCGAGAGGCTGGGGATCGGGAGATCTGCCAAGAATGCATCAACCTCAGAGACCTCTCCACCGCTTTCCGAAGCATAGAGATGTGCATAATAGAGGCGGAAGAGCTCGGCAATACCAGAATCCTCCGTACACCTACCTCCCCCCTGGGTACGCAGTACATGAACTCTCTTACTCTTCCTAAGTTCCCTAAGCCTCCAAGGGAGAATCTAATCCGCTTTCTCTCCCCGCTCCATGTATCTTTGCTTTAGAAACGCTAATGTTCTCTCTGTTTGACCCACCATAAGGGCCGCCAATTTGGCTTTAAGCTGATGGAGTTCCTCCCATTTGCCCGGGCAAAGTTGGGTTTTAAGCTTGCCCCCTGGCTGAATAGCCTCAATTTTATCTCAAAGGAGTTTCTCCTCCCTGCCCCTCTCCTGCTTCCTTCGCGCTCCCATGCCGATAAGTACCCCCTTATCGTGGCCTTAAACGCCTCCCAAGCTCTGGCTTCCCCCACCTCCCCGTTATCATTAACCTCGAAGAAGGTTTTAATCTCAGTCAAAAGTTCCTGAGCTAGGACCTTATCCTGCAAGAGTAGGTCGTTACAAGACCACCTCAAACTCAGCGGATGAGCGGGGAGGAGACCTATCTGAGTATGCACCAAATCATGATCCGACCAAGGGACCAATTCCACCCCACAATTGGAAACCCTCTCCTTCACTGAGCTGTCCATCAAAATATAATCAATATGGGAGAAGGAAGAATGAGGTCTAGAGAAGAAGGTGAAAAGAGGTTTGCATCCCTCCCTAGAGGCATGAGGGTCCGAGATACCCAAGGCCGCATTCGTACTATAAAACAAAGCCAAAATCATCCTTTGCCCACTAGAAACCAAACAGGGGCACTCTGCCTTCCTATCAACGTCGGGGTCGAGAACCATATTAAAATCCCCACCCACCAAGAGAGCCCCTTCCACGAATTCAATGATTATGGACTTGGTCTCATCCCAGAACCTGTCTTGGGCCTCATTCGGAGCATAGATGGACGCTAATGTCACCTTACTATCCTTAATTTCCCCCTTCACCATTACAAAACGGCCCTCAGGGTCCTTTCGCGTGGACTGTGGAACAAAGTGAGCACTCAAGGACACCACTATTGCCACCCCCCTCTTCTTAGCCCGAAACGAAGCATGAAAGACTTCCTGCACACTGTTGGCTCTAAGGGCCCTCTCCTTACCCCTCACCCAATGAGTTTCCTGAAGGAATAACACCTGGAGCTTCAACCTCTTAAATTCTCGCAACACCAGGGATCTGTTATAGGGATAATTCAAGCCCCGAACATTCAATGAACCCAGTGTCAGCGCTTGATCAGAATCAACCATCAGGGAAACATGAGGGAACCCCAAATCTCCCCTGCAAGAACTCATAAACCGAGTTCTCCAGGCCACACTCGTAAACCCGCCTTTGAAATGGACAAACAGACTCCACATATAGCAGGTCCCACCTCAGTAGAAACATAAACCACAAACATAACCCCAAACTTAGAACAATCCCCAACAACCCCCTCCCCCCTGAGCACCTGGAATACCTGAGACATTGTGAATGCCACCAGATCCAGGCCACCAGTGTCAGCCTCCAAAGGCCATAGACACCTAACAAACCTGACCCGTTGTGAGCCCTCCCCACCCTAACTCCATAACAACACCAGCAGGGATACCCCTATGCCCCCTCCCCCCTTCATCCCTGCAACAGTAACGCAAACAAATGACTCAACCCCATTTTACACTCCGGCCAAGTGATCCCAGGGCCGGAACAAATGTTCTGATAAACGCTACCTCGCCACAGCCCCTCCACTCCACAACCCATAAGAGAGTAAAGAAAAGGAAAGTTCAGGCCGTGGATGCATTTCGCGAGGCCGGGGAGACTTTACGAAATTTCCTGTGGCCTCGCACTCGGCGTCTCTCCGAAGGCCCACTTGGAGCATGTGATTGGGGCACATCCACATTGTCTCTCCCCTGGGCATATCCCTGCTTGAGATCTCCCATGATCTCACCAGAAACCCTCTGAATGTCGTCTTCGGTAACCAAAGAGTACTTATACCCATCAAACTCAAATGCGAGAGCAAAGGGATGGCCCCGTTTATACCGGACTCCTTTAGACCAAAGCCATCTAGTTAGTGGAGCACACAGGTGGCGACGAGCAAGGGTAAACGCCGAGAGGTCCTGATAGATTGCCATCTCGGAGTCCTCCCAAGTGATGGGCCCCTTTTTCTTAGCCAGGTCAAGGATCTTGGACTTCTTTGAAAAATAATGAAATTTCACCAATATAGACCTGGGGCCTCTGCCAGGGTTGCCCGCACTGTGGCCGCTGTCAATAGTCGGTTCATCAGTGTAGCCCTCATCAAACAATTTGCGGATCACTGAGTTGACAATCCTTAGAATGTCCCTCTGAGATTCCCCCTCCCGCTCAGGAACCCCGAGGCACCTCAGATTACTCCGCCGCTCCCTATTTTCGAGAACATCCAGCTTTAGGGAGCATTTCTCCTCCATTCGCTCAAACTCCGACAGGCGCATGTCGATCTGAGTTTCCAAAAGGTCCACCGAAGTTTGGTCCGCCTCCAGAGCCTGAACCCGTTCATCCACAGCATCCACCACTATTGTCCAATGAGTCCAGACGTCTACCTATGTCCGCTCGGAAGCCGCAGATTTCCTCCAATAAAGCAGCCATGTTCCTGTTAACCTCCTGGGCGACTAGAGACTCGGTTGATGCCTTGGAAGACATGACAGGCAGGCCCTGAACCAGCGAGGGAGAATAGCAATACTTTTGGAGGGATTTCGTCCAACTCATCTGGGGAGGCTCCCAAGGGGCTAGAACCACCCTCGACAGGGATCCCTCCTCGGCTTCCGAGCTACCCAAAGGAGCCCCAGAAACCCCCTCTAGACCAACAGCCCAACACCTGTCCAACAAGCCCCCTCGAAAGAGCAGGGCGCCAGGGGGCCCACAAAAGAGAGCACTTAGACTGGGCGGCCTCACCCCCAAACAAAATAAAAACACAAGGGGAAACAAGCAAGAGAACAAGCAGGTAGAAGGTAAGAGGGCCCCCCTATGCCCTCCACACCCTGATAGGCCCAGAGTCTCGCTCCACAAGGGGATCCCGAGTCCCTTCAGGAACTGCAGGGAGGACCCACCTACTTGCCCACACTACAACAACTCCGGAGCCAGTCCGCAGCGCTCTCCCACAAGAAAGACACACAGGGTCCAGGGCTCCTCCTCCCACTGAGGGCTCCGACAATCCTCCTGCACCCTCAGCAGTTCCAGGGAGTCCGGGCCCCACCTCCACCAGGTAGATTTTATTTGGCTAGGACCTAAAATGGCGGTACACAGTTCACATTAAGTCGGCACAGTCCAAAAAGGTGCCACAATCTGGAACTTGACGGCACCTTCCAGGACACAGCAAGAGGGCTTCTAGAACGTGAACTTAAATAGCCTGGCAGGGGAAGATCCAAATCACCCCGGGAAGATGCTGTTTTAAGTGCCGGCAGCAAGGAGCGAGGAGGAGGCAGAACGGGACCAACTCCCCCTCCAGGTCCCTCCTGAGCGAAGCTCCAAGGCCGTCCAGACAAGACCCCGGCACCTCCGCCCCACAAGGACTGCAGCTCCTTCCCCCTTCTCAGGCCGGCGTCCGGGGCTTGCAGCATCCTACCACCGGGGAAGCGTCCCCCACAGCTCCCGAGCCTCACCAGGGGACGCCAACTCCTCCTCCCCCGTCGGACTCCTCACGCGCGGAGGACGCAACAGCGACAGGCAAAGATCCGGGTGAGGGCAGCCTAGGAACAGCAGAGCGCTGCACTAGTACGGCGGGCCCCCAGCAAACGCCACCTTCCTCCGGCACTCCGGCCCCAGGGGGCAGGGGCACTCGATATTCCTCCCAATACGGGGGGGTGGCAGTCCCCCACCGTCCTGAGCCCGAGCGGACACACAGTGCCTCCTCGCTCCACCAGCCAGGGAGTGGCGACTCCAGAGCAGGCCTAGTGGCGGGAACCCTCCGGCCCGAGCCGATACTACTCAGGATCCCTGGCTGGCAGGCACCAGAACCGTCCGGAGAAACGCTCCCACGCAGCACACCAACTCGCGGGGGTCGTCCACAGGTCCCAATCTCACTCATGGTAGGTCCTAGGGGGGCTCAGGTCCCTTTACTTGCAGCCCACGGAGGAGACAGTAACGGACGCGTCAAGCCATCTCGACGCCCCCTGGTGGATCCTGGTATACATTTTTAAATCTCACATGCATAAGTGCTTTCTCAGAACAGCTAGCATGCTCATTGAGCTTGGGACTCCTGCTGCTCTGCATCATTTCCTTCATCCTCCCCGTCTCAGTAGTTCGGTGGTTGTGGGAATTGAAGTCCACTGATATCAACTGATGCACAGTACTTGGAGAACCTCTCTCAATGATTCCATGTGAGGGATCAGTTCTATAGTGAAGGGGAATTAGAACTAAAAAGGTTTTCACAGTGCTTTTATTTTTCAGACCATGAATTGGAGTTTGGTCTAAAGGCTGTTAGGAAAAGGTTTCTTTATTTTGCCTAAGGGGGGGACAGTCGCATGGTAATAGGCCGTTAGGGCATTGAGTGTAAGGGGGTCTTTCTCATGGACAAATGGGGGATACCATGTCTCATCCAATGAAGTCAAAACATACCCTCCCATGTGATCCTCCCTCTTATAGCCACCCTCAGGGTCAGGATCAGGTAGCAGCTGCCGTCCCCTGGCCACATGGGAGTAGGTTACCGCTGGGGGATTCATGATGACTCCATTGGATTCATCACAGGTCCCACTTGCCCAGCCCCCCAGTGAGGGTCTTGCTGAGCGGGCTCACCTCCATAGCCTCAAAGGGGGAGGCTCCCCACTGGGGAGAAGGGACAAATACTTGCAATTCATCACAGGAGACAATCATAAATCTACATGATGCATCACCAATAGGGAATTGCATTATAAGATTATGTATAATAGATATAGAACATCAGAGAAGCTGCATCATATGCGCAAGACTTAATTTAATGCATGTTAGTGAGGATTTGGAGGAGTAAGGGATGACATTCACATTTGGTGGTCATGTCCCTAGCTAACGCTGTATTTATTGGAAAAAGATTCTTGCTGCCGCTAAATGTATCATAAGATATCCTGGCACAAGGGATCCTAAATACGTAATTATGAGCCTGAGAGACCCATCCCAGAAATATGCATCCAAACATGATAGATTTTTGCTAAATCAATTTTTTCTAATAGCAAAACTTGCAATTGTTACTTTGTGAACAAAGCTGCGCCCCAGGATCTCGCAGATTTATGGAATATGTTCCACACTTGCCTCAGACTAACGATTAACATTTGCTTTGAACTCAGATTATAGCTCATTTAGCAGCATCTGGAGACCACTACTAGATTATTTAGAAGACATTTATAAGGAAGGGGCATGCCCCACAAGGCTGAAAGTGCTGAACCTTTTTTTATGAATAGACAACAGAGACAGCAGGAAGATCCAAACTCAGAGTTTGGAATGCCATCTTATCGACACACAACTACCCACGATTTAGAGACGGACCTCATTACGAGGTTGGAGGCAGCCATGGAGCTATTAGCTCCATGGCTGCCTCCAAAACCCTTCTGACTCCGCCCTGGTGAATGGAGCAATTACCGGTCCATTCCGAGGTCGGAGGGACTGGTAATTCCCCATCATTTACCAGGGCCTTTTCCCATTCCCATTTGAACCCCCATAGGGCTCATTGGGAATGGGGAAGGCGCTAATAATGGTACCGCAAATTGAGGTACCGTTATTAGCTCTAGAGTCCCTTTGCGGGTCCCGTCCTTAACGCCTGCAAAAACCAAGCGTTACGGAGGGACCCGCAAAGGGAACTCGTAGTAGGGCGGTAAGGGATTACCGGCACCGGTGCCCTTACCGGTGCCGGCAATCCCTTACCGCCCACCTCGTAATGAGGCCCAATGAAGATTGCAGGGAGACACATTGAGGAGATTTTCAAATTTTGAAATAGGGAGCCAACTTGGTTATGTTATGTTTGAATATATTTAGTTTTAATTGTTCTGATAAGATTGAGGAAAAAGGTTTACTCCTTGAACTTTGTTACAAAATAAATTAGTAATTGAACTGTTAACAGACACTAGGGGTAGAGTGAACCGCACAGATACATAATATGATGTATGGATTATATAGCGCCCACTCACTTTGAAATTAAAACGAAGTATTCGCGCAAACCAGCACTCCCCGTCCCTCACACTTCTTGTTACTGCACTTGCCCGATCCGAATGTCACAAGGCCTAGTATGACCTTTATTGTTATCTTTCTCCCTTGTCCCCCTCCTTTTTTTGTCTTGGGGCACCTTGAAACATGTTTTATTATATACGCACCTTACAAATATCCAATAAATAAATAAATTAAATAAGTGCGGGGACAGTTAATGATTTTATTTTCCTGAAGACGAGTCCATTACTTGTACGGTATTGAACCATTGTATCTCCCCCTTTCAGCAACTGGCCTTACCAGGGGTTGCCTCGACTTTTGGATGTGGAGAAATGAGGTTGGTCCCATTGAGTAGCATCTCAGCCTGATAGGAACAGAGGACATGTGCTGCCCCAGGGATTCAGAGCCAAATGTTGAGGAAAAACTCCCAAAGGGGAAAAACCTTGCTCTACTGAGATAGTCTAACAGAGAAATAATACGTTCCATGCCAACTCCAGGACACAGAGAAGATGTTAGCAATACAGGAGAACTTGATGATGACAGGATCTGGAGTAAGGCAAGCAAGAGGAAGGCAGGATTCAGAGTAAGGAGGCAAGAGGACGGCAGGATCCAGAGTAAGGCAGAAAAGAGCATCGTTTGATGGAAAGGGAAGAAGCCCAACGGCAGGAGAGAAGCATGGAGGACCAGGAAGCCATGAAAATAAGGAGGAAGAAGCAAGGAGAGCCAGGGGTACAACAAAGAACAACAGGCAAAGTAACAGCGTGCCAGTGCAACAAAGTTGCGATGCGTTGATGTGCCTGTTGCGCAGGTTTAAATCCATGACATCAGCGTGCTGGTGACAGGAGATGCCATCTTGATGTTGACCCATTGTGCGCACGGCCATGACGTGCGTCTGCCATCTTCATTAAGGAACGCAACGCTTCCAGCGTTACCACAATGACCAGGACGTGCCATCGCATTGACTGTGTATTCTAACACCCCCTCATTAATTAACCCTCAATTTATGTTTCCTTTATTGTTGTTCATTTGAAGTGTTAATGAAAAAAATTTTATCACCAAAAAGTAGGAGCAAGAATTCATTCTTAGGTCACTTTTAGGCAAAAAAAACCTTTGAATCTCTATAGTCATTATATTTACCTCGGTATGGAAAGGTGGGATCTGTCGTACCAATTTACAATTATGTAACTGGGCCTCCATATTGGGCAGTGGGGAACGATTGGAAGTTTAAGCAAAGGAAAAGTCACCTAGCACAACTGTTGGTGGAAGGTTCAGAGAATACAAAGGTTGTTTTATGGCAATGATATCCCACAGGTCATAGATGCAGTAGGAGGTATGGAAGCCAGTGACTAAACTGATATAGCAGAAAGACAAATTTACTCTAGAATTCACATTATGGGGAATACAACATTGAAGGGTGTGGCGGGATTAACTGTGTTCCTGCCCTGGGGGGACAAAGACATTAGGAGACTAGGAGATGTGACAGGAAATTGACAAATAAAGACTATGCAGGTCCTGAGGAACGTTTTTGCACAAGGACGTCACTACATCCAACTATCTCTCCCTAAATACCTCTCTGCGTTCTTTGGTCCTCAAGCGCTAACTCTCTGCAAGTCAGATGCTTCTCCAAGCAGAGTGTGGGGGTAGATCTCTCTGTTCGGCAGGAGCCTCCCTCTGGAATGGCCTTCCTGCCTCTCTCCGTCTTGAGCTGGATTTCCTTAAATTCTGGAAGTTTCTTGAGACCTTCTTTTTCTCCTCCTCCTTCTCCCTCCCCCTCCCATGCTAGCTCCATCTGCCTCTATGTCTGGTTACCTGTATCCCTCATGAGCCTTATTCAACCAGTCTCTGTCTTACCCCCTACCAGCACTTGCCCTCGGGCACCGTTTCCTGACTAGCCTACTGCATCTGGTCCACCCCCCTCTCACACTAGTTGATCCTTACCCCTTTTCCCTGCACACCAGCCTGACTGGGCCTCCCTCGCACTCGCCCAGCCCCCTTGCCCGCTCTCCCCTGTACTTCTCCCTCTTCCCCTCTCCCTTTACTTCCTGTTATTGCATTTGCACGATCCAAATGTCACAAGGCCTAGTAGGCCCATAACTGTTATTTCCTCCTCAGTACCCCCTGCCCCTCATTGTCTTGTGGCGCCTGGAAACACTTTTTTTTTATTTTTCAACTCAATATTTTATTCGCATTTTAAGAAATGACAAACACATCAGACATCATCGCATAAGCATACAAACTTGACACAGACACACATTTAGGAAAGTTTCCCCATTGATGGTACCAGGCCTGAGGGGGTGCACAACTTCCTGGGGTGTCAGGTATTCCGTGTGGCATCAGCCCCTAGTCACTCCTCTCATTCCATACAGCGGGTTAGTGGGGGCCTACGGGTGAGTCCGGAGAATCTCGCTGCATAGTCCATGAATGGGGCCCATGGATTTCGATAGGGATTCACATTTCCTGATCGTAATGCTGTGATCTTTTCGGCCACTACGATGTCCCAGCTCTTGGACCTCCATATCAGGATTGAGGGGCCCTCAGGGTGTTTCCAGAGTCTTGCCAGAGTGATTTTGGTTACTGTCAGCAGGTGGGTACATAGCCATGCTAAATGACCCGTCAGTGGGAATTCCCCATCACCAGTATCTCCCAACAGAGGGTCCCAGGGAATTGCAAGACCGGTGATCGATTTAATATGGTCCAACCCGCCCCCACCCAATAGATAATCGCAGGTGCAATAGTGTTCCCTCAGAGGTGCACCTTCTCCAGCAGTTCAATGGAATACTTGGGTTGGATTTGTGTAGCTGTTCTGGTGTGGTATAGTATCTGTAGCAGACCTTATACCCGCCCTCTGTGTTGGTGATACATTGGGTGCTTTTGTGCAGTCTTGCCCAGATCTTGTCCCAAGCTGTAATGTCTATTGTTTGCCCCAGGTTTCTCTCCGAGTTGATCATGTATTTTTCTTTGGAGTTGGGGTCAGATTTGACCAGGAGTCGATACAGGATGGAGACTTTCCCTTTGGGGTGGGGGGGTCGATGTTAATGTTAGTTATAATGGTGTTAGGTCCCTGGAGCCCATCTTCTTACCAATCCTCCGGGATACACAGTGAGGGATCTGAGAGTAGCAAAACCTCTCCCCTTTCCGAGATTTAGAATTTCACTTTGCACCCTTCAAATGTGAGAGGGCTGCCCCCTTCTAGAAAGTCGGAGATCTTTCGGAGGCCCCCATCTTTCCAGGTGGAGAAAACTCAGGGTTGTCCCATAGTGGTGTGAGAGGGCCCAGGGTCCCTGTCCCTCCCCATTTCCAGGCCGCTGCTTTCCAACTTGCCACCGTGTTACGTGTTGCAGTGAGGGGACCTAGGTTTGGCTAGGTTTTCAGAGCCTGCATGTGTGGGAGGTCGGCCAGGGGGGCCTGCACCATGCCTCCTCTATCTGCATCCAGCATGGTTGAATGGTGGTTTGGGTCCAAGTGAATGCGTGAGATAGTTGTGCTGCTCGCCTATGTCTGGACACATCCGGAACCCCCAGACCTTCTATGTTTCGGCACCGAATCATGATGTTTTCAGTATAGCTCTTTGTAGGGCATCCAGATCACACTCTGGGATATGCGTTGGGAGTGCTAGGCATTGGTAAATTAGTCTGGGGATCAGGTTCATTTTTTATCGCTGCTTTTCTGCCCAGCCACGAGATCTCCTGACTATCCCAGTGTTTTAGGTCCCCCCGGAGATCCCTAAATAGCTGTGGGAAGTTACACTGATAGAGCTGGGTGTCGTTTTGGGAGATACGGACCCCCAGGTATCCAATTGCAGTATCTACCCATGGAATGGGGAGTTTGGGTGAAGACTTATTTCTGTTGCTTTCTGAGATTGATTGCTAGAGCAGAAGATTTATCATAATTCACCCTGAATCCAGAGGCCCTCCCAAAAGCGTTGAGCTCCTCTAGCAAAGGTTCCAGGGAAATGTTTAGATGGGTTATAGTCAGGAGAACATCGTCAGCATATAATGCTGCTTTGTATTCCTTTCCTCCTACTGTGAGTCCCTGTATACCCGTGTTTTGTCGGATCCTTTCTGCAAAAGGCTCCATGGACAAGGCGAACACCAGGGGGGATAGCGGGCAGCCCTGACGTGTGCCCCTGGTTATAGCTATAGTCTCAGATTTCATGCCGTTCACCTGTAGTTGAGTGGTTGGGAACTGATAGTTTGCCATAGTCCATTTCACAAAGTTGCAGCTAAATCCCATGTGTGTGAGTGTGTGTCTGATATATTCCCAGTCCACCAGGTCGAACACTTTGTGCTCATCTAGGGAGATGACCAGTAGTTCCTCCCCCCTCCTGTTGGCGCTTTCAATGAGGTCCAGCATTCTTCTAATGTTATCGTGTGTTCCCCTCCCCAGTATGAACCCCGTCTGATCTCTTGCTATCATTCCTGGGAGTATTTCTCCCAGTCTGGATGCTAGAACTTTGAAATAGATCTTTCCATCCATGTTCATGAGTGTTATAGGCCTGTAAGAGGCTACTTGTTCGGGATCTTTCCCTGGTTTGTTAACTAGTATGGTGAGGGATTCCGCCACTGACTTGGTAACCTTCCCGGTCTCCAAGAAATAGTTGAATAGGAGCGTTAGTTGTGGGGCTAGAATTTGTGCATATGTTTTATAAAATTTAGCTGTTAGCACATCTGGGCCTGGGGCGGTGCTTTTCCGGGATTTGATGGTCTTGGATACCTCTTCTACCGTTATTAAGGCTTCTAAAGACTGAAGCTGGGATTTGGTAGTAGATGTTTTGGAAGGCTGCAGATATTTCCAGTGTAGGGGCTGACTTCCCGGGGGAGGAGGGGGGTTGGTGGACCTGTCATGATTGCACTGTGGTGGACTACTAGGGCCTCCATCTTTTCAGTGTTGGTGTATCAGGGCTTGCCGTCCTCCCCGAGAAGCCGAGCTATGTTGTTACGATTATGTACCCGCTGCAGTATGTAAGCTAATATGCGGTTTGCTTTGTTGCTTTTGTTATAATAAACTGCTTTGTGTATGCCAGAGCTTTAGCTGAGCGGTCCGCCCAATGTATTTCTAGGGCTATTCTGGCTTTTTTCAATTCCCTCTCTGAGTTCCTAGTTCAGCGTGTTTTTAGCTCCTTCTCCAGTGCTGAGACCTTTAATTCTAAGGTGGATACTTGGATATTAGAGATCCGATACTGGTCGGCGGCTGCGCTAAGAAGTGTCCTTCTTACCACTGGTTCTGGAAACACTTTTTGATGTATAGGTGCCATACAAATGTTCAATAAATAAAATAAATAAATAAATAAAATAAGGTACAAAGGATTTTTAAATACTTGACATTGTGGCAAGCACGTTGACAGCAATGTGGGATGATCTTTGACTTCTCTGGAGCTTTAATGATTGAATTACATGCTAAGATCCTGAAGTACCCTCCAGACAGTCTTTGACTCTATATATATTGTGAGGGGTCAGCAGTGCGAGACGGACACAGAG